>NC_064626.1:708706081-710031081 GCF_023864275.1 Schistocerca cancellata
TGTGTACTACGAAGTGTAGCTACGTAAGGAGAGACTTTTTCATGGCTATTAATGATAAACTATTTGTCAGTCGACATATTGGTATAAATGTAGCGGTTTTTTTTTTAAGAAAAAAGACTAGGCGACGTGTTTTTAAGTGTGTGCAATATATATAAATGACCTAGTAGATAGTGTCGGAAGTTCCATGCGGCTTTTCGCGGATGATGCTGTAGTATACAGAGAAGTTGCAGCATTAGAAAATTGTAGCGAAATGCAGGAAGATCTGCAGCGGATAGGCACTTGGTGCAGGGAGTGGCAACTGAACCTTAACATAGACAAATGTAATGTATTGCGAATACATAGAAAGAAGGATCCTTTATTGTATGATTATATGATAGCGGAACAAGCACTGGTAGCAGTTACTTCTGTAAAATATCTGGGAGTATGCGTGCGGAGTGATTTGAAGTGGAATGATCATATAAAATTAATTGTTGGTAAGGCCGGTGCCAGGTTGAGATTCATTGGGAGAGTCCTTAGAAAATGTAGTCCATCAACAAAGGAGGAGGCTTACAAAACACTCGTTCGACCTATACTTGAGTATTGCTTATCAGTGTGGGATCCGTACCAGATCGGGTTGACGGAGGAGATAGAGAAGATCCAAAGAAGAGCGGCTCGTTTCGTCACAGGGTTATTTGGTAACTGTGATAGCGTTACGGAGATGTTTAACAAACTCAAGTGGCAGACTCTGCAAGAGAGGCGCTCTACATCGCGGTGTAGCTTGCTGTCCAGGTTTCGAGAGGGTGCGTTTCTGGATGAGGTATCGAATATATTGCTTCCCCCTACTTATAGCTCCCGAGGAGATCACGAACGTAAAATTAGAGAGATTCGAGCGCGCACGGAGGCTTTCCGGCAGTCTTTCTTCCCGCGAACCATACGCGACTGGAACAGAAAAGGGAGGTAATGACAGTTGCACGTAAAGTGCCCTCCGCCACACACCGTTGGGTGGCTTGCGGAGTATAAATGTAGATGTAGATGAACAATAAACAGTTTGTTACCACATATCAATCCCGCATCGTTCAGGAACTTTAGAATGCTGCTGCAGTGTGCATAATTCCGTGTGAAAGGCAATACTGCATATGTTTCAGCCTGCATACGCTGTGTTTCACATCTTAAACTTTGATACTGCCTACTGCTTTACCTTCTACGTCTCTGTCCATTGCCAGATCATCTAGTCTTGTTACATGTAGCAGTAACATGCCGATTCTCATGCTATATAATTTACGCAGACTGCTTTCGCCGCTTCTTTCTGCCCTCTGACACTCGTTCATTTCGCGTTTTGACTGAAGGTGCACGAAGTTGACAAATTTCATTTCACAAGCGCTGCGCATGAAAGTTACATCCGAAGCACAGAATTTGAGCTTTGAGGTTTGAAGATGCGAAAGCAGTGAAACAATCGAACTGAGGTCTTAACTGGGTGCTGTAAGGTTTAAATTACTCCACTTCGGTAATTATTGTCCTTCTTCGTAAATGGGGTGAAGATCTACTGAATTAGCTCTTCTTCGAATTTATTGAACCGGCGTCACTCAGATGTCGGCTACTGGTGATAAATAATCTTCGAAATGATCTATTAGCTGATAATGTCTTTCTTTGCGTCTGTTGAAGCGGCGGGCACGCTCCGCACCGGAAACGCACGCGATCTCACCGCAGCTGAAACGAGCTTCCCAAAAGTTTGCGTGCGTCCGGGGGCTCACGACATCTTGCGGTGTTCCGCAGGGGTCACGCGACGCCACAGAGCGACTTGCGGACGACATGCATACAAAGTACGGTGTTATTCCTGCGAACGAACAGCGGCGTAATTATCTTGTAGCACGGAGAGCGGCCGGTGTTCCCGCTGTTGCGTTCACACCCGCAGAATACTTGTACTTAATTTGCATGGTAAAGCTGAATGTTTGTCTCCAAACGCTCGTTGTTGATTTTTCTCAACACGTTCTTCTTTTCCTTTTATTTTGGTTAGCAAAAATATCGTACGACCGGTAGCCTCGTTGGAGATTACGAGCATTTTCGCTATCCACTAGCAATAAAAGCGTTACTTCGAGTAGCAGTAAAAATATTATGGAATGTTCTTCTCTGCACCGTGTCTACCTGACGCTCCGAAACTGGTGAGCCGATATATAACCTGCCGCGAGTCAAACTCCTGCTGACGATGTGGCTTAACTGAGAGTGGACTTTTGGAAATTTGTGGTAACTTCCTAAGGGACCAAACTGCTGAGGTCATCGGTCCTAGGCTTACACACTAGTTAATCTAAACGAACTTACGATACGGACAACACACTCACACACATGCCCGAGGGAGGACTCGAACCTCCGAGGGGGGGCAGCCGCGAGAACCGTGGCAAGGCGCCAGACAGCGCGGCTACCCCACGCGTCAGTGGACTTCGGATGATTTTCAGTGTAGAACCTAACTCTCTGTAGCGTTAACAATATTGGTGCAGCGCAATTAAATTAGTGTGTGTAGTCGCTGGCGACAATCAGTTCATGAGATTTTGAACGTCAAAAGCAAATACACGCACTTTCCGCAAGATATTACCGGCTGATTCTTTTGGCACCATTCAACAGCTAAGTTCGTTAGCGATCATAAATTTACGATTCGCGGCAAAAGGTTCGTGTGATGCGTTGGGGCAAATCGATGATATTAAAATATAATAATAAATCAGGGTACTCTGAAAGAGCCATTAGTGTAATAAAGGTGAATTACATCTCGTAAACTACGTGAATAATTCGCCTAAACGTATGTTCTTAAGGATGTGTCTGTTAGCTTGAGCTGCGTGAGGTAGCCGCGCGGTCTAGGGCGCCTTGTCCCGGTCCAGGGCGCCTTGTCCCGGTCCGTGCGGCTCCCCCCGTCAAAGGTTCGAGTCCTCCCTCGGGCATGGATGTGTGTGTTGTCCATAGCGTAAGTTTGTGTGTGGGCTTAGGGACCGATGACCTCAGCAGTTTGGTCCCATAAGACCTTACCACAAATTTCCAAATTTGTTAGCTTGAAATCAGTACCGCTCTTTGGAGTACTTAATACAATCGTGAAAAGAACTTTGTATGAAGCATAGTACATAATATTTAATATGCGTTACTGTCAGCAGCGTAGGTGCACCACATTTTTTTGCTGTAAGACTAAGTTCTGGACGCGCTCAGCTCATCTTCTGAAGATGACCAGAAGACTAAAAAATCGTTCAAATGGGTCGGAGGACTATGGGACTGAGGTCATCAGTCCACTTGACTTAGAACTACTTAAACCTAACTAACCTAAGGACATCACACACATCCATGCCCGAGGCAGGATTCGTACCTGCGACCGTAGCGGTCGTGCGGTTCCAGACTGTAGCGCCTTTAACCGCTCGGCCATTCCGGCCGGCCCCGAAATTTTATGGAATAATCTGAACACCGGGAAAATTTTAAGTTTCAAAAGTTAATATTTTAGTGTAAAAATGCGGAACATCAAATAGAAAATAGAATAATCTTTTATTTCCAGAGATTTTACAGTATTATTGATGCATTTAACTTTTACAGTGAACAATAAGCCACTTCACATATTTGTCCTCATTTTATTTTCACTTGATAAATGATTAAAGATAAGATATTCTTTTTAATAAAATTATCAGACATTTGTTGATCAACATTTGCATTTCGTAATAATACAGAATTTACATAAGAGTAAAATAGTTTGAACTAGCGTGACTCGAACCAGGACTTCGCTAATGTGAGTCACTCGAAATCTTTTGTACCTAACACTGCTCGGAAATCTGGAACACGTCCGCAGCGTTATCGAACGGCCCAATAGTTGAATCGTCGAGTAGCTCAGACCTTTCATTTAATGTTGCGCACCGGAGGTGAATGCTTCCTGTAGAAGCAGAGTCAAGCGACAACCAACCACTGAAAGCACGTCTTTATGTCTGTCGTTTCTGTGCGACCGTTCCGCAGTAGGCGCGTGTGCTGAAGCAGGCGCTGTGTAAATCACTCTCTTCGCTTTATCTGCGTAAACACGGGGCCCAAAACGCCACTATGCGGGCGGCCCACAAGCCCACCGCCACACAATATTAATGAAAGCAAAGCTCGCTTATGAGCCGCAGCTTTACTGCTGATGTGCGGCTAGTAGTTTTGTTGCTGCAGTGGCTGAATCTAGTAGGCAGTCCTTCTGTACGAGTAATGTAGAACCTTAGAACGTATAGGAACGCATGCGCAGAAGTCACAGTACGTAAGAGACTGCTCGCATTGCTAAGGAACTTTGAAGTATTTGGTATGCTGGGTTTACCACATCAGATACGTTAGGCACCAGGTTATGGAATTTTATGAAATGAGAATTGGAATAGTGTAAAATGTAGGGCCTGATCAAAGATGCATGTTGGAATGAGCGGTAAGATAGTTAGAATACGTCGCAACGAACACAGAAGAGTGCTATGGACGGAAGTCTACATATGGTACCCATCACAGTAACCTAAGCCACGTTGGCAGAGGAATACGTAATACAATGGCTGAAAAAAAAAAAAAGGTGGTGAGGAAAAGAAATGAAATTTAATGGTTTGAGGGGGCATATGGTGATGTTTCAATGATTACAAAATAGAGCGAAAAGTACAAAGGACCTGGCAAGATGAGGCCACGCATCTGAATGATGTTGCCCATCAGCCATCGTATTCTCTCCTGGATCAAGGCACTGGGACGGAGTTGACATCCGAGCTGTTCTCACACGTGTTCTATCGGAGACACATCCGGTGGTGTGGCCAAAGGAGTACCTCATCTTACGCAAACAGTTCGTAGACACACATACCGTGTGTGGACGAGCATTGTTCTATGAAAAAATGGCACCACGAGAGGTCGCATGAGAGGTAGGAGAGAGGATGTGCGTGACGTACCGTTATGTGTCAGAGTTTCCTTACTCATTATCAGCCGTCACCGTAAGCCATACCCGATGGTCCTCCACGCAATGACACCGGGAGTAACACCGCTGTGGCTCCCCAAAACATTGGAAAAAGTGACCTCTTCGCAGCTCGTCGCCGCAGTCGTCGGCGATCGTAATCCCAGGTAATGCAGAACTGTGATTCGTCGGTGAACACAATGATTCGCCGTTCATCAGCAGTTCAAATGGTTCAAATAGGTCTGAGCACTATGGAACTCAACATCTGAGGTCAACAGGCCCCTATAACTTAGAATTACTTAAATCTAACTAACCTAAGGACATCACACACATCCATGCCCGACGCAGGATTCGAACCTGCGACAGTAGCGGTCTCGCGGTTCCAGACTGTAGCGCCTAGAACCGCTCGGCCACTCCAGCCGGCTGTTCGAGTCCTCCCTCGGGCATGGGTGTGTATGTTGTTCTTAGCATAAGTTAGTTTAAGTAGTGTGAAAGTCTAGAGACCGATGACCCTAGCAGTTTGGTCCGTTAGGAATTCACACACATTTAAACACTTTGCTATAGTTGTAGATTCAAGGTGATACTGTAAACTGTTCGTAAAATCTCTGTACGAGCAGGTATATTTATCGCTATTTATAAGTATCCTTACAATACAGTGTAAGTAGAGATTTTGTCTTGCTGTACGAAAGTTGATAACGGATGCTTGCCATCCGACACCTGTCGTTAATAAATTATGATGTGCAAGTGAGCCTGATACTAAGGAACTATTTGTAGTAGCAAGTTTTTGAGGTTTTCGACACTCAGCTGCACCTTTACCCAAAACAACTTTCATAAAAACTGATCAACTAAGTGACAGTGAACGAGTAGTGTACTACATTCCGTCCGCCGGAAAATGAAAACGATGAAGAAGAAGCGAGGCGAATGCTACAAATATGTTTATTAGCGGATGTGATCAATTGGTGGTCATCCTTTTCGAAGTAGATTGTATTCTCAGACTTCAAATTTCTCTACTTGCTTCTTCCACTGCCGCTAAGGTGATGGACGTGGATGAAACCTGTCCACGGTGAGGGCCCAGTCCAAGGTCGAAAAACAGTCCTTCACTGATACACCAGGACTAATCGTTCTTAGAAATGCGCATTCCTTTTGCGGCGAGGCAGTATACAGCGTGAGACACAAACGTCGGGAAATACGCTGAAGTGCCAAAACATATTATGACCACCTGCTTGACAACGTGTTAGTCCACCTTTAGAACGCAGTACTGCAGCGATTCTGCACGGCGGGGATTCGACAATTCCTCAGTACATTTCCGGAGGTGTGTGGTACTAGATGTTTTCGCATAGGTCACGCAATTCTTTTAAATTACGAGCCAGTGGTCTGTGGGCCCGATGATGTCCCATCGTGTTCCTATCAGACGAATTCGATCACCAACAGATTAACGTACGTTCACTATCAAACCACTCAAACCGCTGTAGCACGATAGTCGCTTTCTGAAGCGGGCAATTATCCTGTCGCTGGAGAAGACATTAAGCATGAAGTGATGCAAATGGTCCGCATTGGTGTTTATATATCACACAGCTGTCATGCTGCCTATATACGATTGTATGCAGTCCGTGTTTGAAGCAGCTTGTCTCCTGGATAACGACATATCTGGAAACGACCATTGACCTTGTGTAACAATAACCAGGCGACACGTTTTCAGTGATCCACGGTTCAATCTCTTTGGTACCGTACCTTGTGCAAACGTAACTGACGATCTCCTTGGGTCAGCTTGGAACACGTGGTGGCACGTGGTGGTCGTGTGCTGCGAAACTTCATGTTCAACACTGTGCACTGACTGGTATGCTCCGAAACACGTGTATACAACAGAATTACACTGTCTCGTCGGATCCACCACAGTTTTCAGCCTCTTCCCGTTTCACAGAACAGGCGGGTACGAACCAACAAGTTCCGTGATGAGGAGTGGACGTCCACCGCCTTGTCCCCTACTCGTGATTTCACTCTCCTTCAACCGCTTTCCATAAATGGTCATGATCGCAGCACGCGACCAGCCGGCAAGCTTCGCTGTTTGTGAGATGATCGTTCCCAAGCGCCGGGCCATAACTATCTGCCCTTCGTCAATGTCACTTATGTCAGCGAATATCCCCAGTTGCGACACACATCGTCACTAGGATGATTCGTTATTCGCCTCTGTTCCTCTAATATACCTTCCTTGCGGAATTCGTTGATGGTTTCGGCTTGTCAGTGTACACTGATCAGCCAGAACATTATGACCACCTACCTAATAGCCGGTATGTCCACCTTTGGCACGGGTAACAGCTGTGACGTGTCGCGGCATGGAAGCAGTGGGGCCTTGGTAGGTCGCTGGAGGTAGTCGGAACCACATCTGCATGCAGCTAATTCCAATAAATTCCGGGGAGGGGCTTATGAGCTCTGACGCCACATTCAATCATATCCCAGAGTTGAGGGGCCAGAACATCAACTGGAACTCGCCATTGTGATCCTCGAACCATAAGAGGAATGGTCTGAATATATAGTGTTCGGAAATTCCCGTTACAAACTTCTAGGACTTGTAGAGGGGAGTGAGGACATAATAATTTTAATACATCGTAAATTAGAATATGTGATTGGATTTCCCATATGAGTGCGATGAGAATTATTTAGTAATAGTTTTGAGTACGTTTAGTGCATTGTAAATATTTGAATCGCGTTCTCCCCATTACATTTTTGACTGCGTTTCAGGAAAATGAAGATTGATTTGCACGGTCACATTACACGAATGAGCCCAAATAGATTGACAATGCTGATTATTGCGTATTTGCTGGAGAAAAAGAAAACAAATTTGCTACCGAGTGGCAATGCCACCGTCTTGCAAATCGTACTGAAGACGTAAATGTGGGTTGTGATTATTTTAGGTGGCGACTTGCAGATCCGACTATGGGCCATTCCTGCTTGTACGCCTAACAGGCGCCGGCCAACAGGACAGCAAGCAGGCCTGCGTTAAGAACCGGACGATCTGGCGAACGCGGAATACTGGTGCACTGCAATATATCGAATGGTAGTGCGCGTCCTTTGTGGGCGCCGGCTGTCGGCATTGTGGTGTAATTAATCCGAGCGGACGTAAATTGAATCTTTTGTGGGCGCTTCGTTTATAGCGGGGCGGGCGCCGCCCTTTGTAGCGCCTTCCATTTATCTTGAGGGCCCGCAAAGCGCACCAGTACTCCCCCAGAGCAGCCCCCGCGCGTCTGAATAATGTCTGCTTTTCAGCTCCGCCTTCCCGCAGAAATGTTGCCTAGTTCCCCCAGTGTGGTGGTAATGAATCGACGAATGTGGTGCAGTTACTTCAATACTTACCCATTTGATATAACGAACAAGAATTATGGAAACCTTCTTTGGAGGCTTGTCACTCCAAGCTCCTCCAAATGCCAAGAGCTTATTTCGAAGTACAAGATACACAATAAAGCAGCAGCACTTCGACACTTTGCGTTACTCGGAGAACTGGCTCCAAGTTCCGGTGACCGTACACACGGCACAAATTTTAGACACATTCCAGCAGAAAATCCGCTGCATAGTTAGCGATCAGTTCGAGAATTCATCAGTAGTTCCCTCGTCACCCTTTTTTACCATGCAAACATCGGCTAGTGAAGAGAGGTTTCCACAGTTGTCTCCATATTTCGCATCTTCCCTCCATATTTTTGCGAGAAATTACATTGCAAGCCATAGCAAGCAATAATATCACCATACTCAACTTGTGAAGGGCTCTGTAATTCGATAGAAAGGTAAATAATTCCATTAAAAATACCTGATTTAGTAGATCGGCAGAAAATAATTTCCAAGTACTCGCTAGTTTGTGTACTGTGGCATGTTCTTCGAGTATTTAATGATAAGTTTAGATCACTCAAACGCTAGTACTTAGGTTCGATCTGGTATAATCGACGAAATGCAGCATATCGTTGTGCCATGGTCTTGTCTAGTTGCCAGAAGTCAGTTGAAGGTACACTCATACATGCTTACACGACACCCACCATTAACGGCTTCATTGAATTTTAGAAAGATTTAGGTATTGTCGTATCAACTGTCGATGGTGTCGATAGCAAGATAAGTGGAGGTTTTCAAGTACGTGCCAACATTAATAGGGTACAAGAGCTCGTAAAAGGGCGTAAATAGCCATCATGTCGACGGAGGTAGCGTACTCATTTCCGACTTTCGTCTGTTCTCATCAGAGCATTAAACCTATACCATGAAAATTTGATTCATATAGTTGTACACCGACCACAATACTGTGTTGTTTCTTGGTGACCATTGGGCCGCATCCAAACCCTGATATTGATTCATAGAGGCTAAAATGTTGGTTCGTGGGATGGACATCTGTATCACAGTTTGAGCTGTTTCGGAGATAATAAAGTTAGTAGACGGACTCCCATGGGACTTTCGCTTTCATATCCCATAGTATTCATACGGTGCACTAATTGCTGTGCTTAGATGTATGGAATGACGTTTATTAACTATTCTTGGTTGCCTGTTCATTACTTAGAAGTGGCCCGCAAGGGTGGAAAATCTCCCCATTTTTTGACACAGCTGATGAAGAAAATATAAAAATCGAAAGAAATTCCGCGATGATCTGTCCGACGCATCTCACTTGAACTGACATTTTATATCTCTTAACAGTTGTGGTTGAATATCCATCATATTAGAACACGTGTTGCAACAAACGAAGTACCGTTTGTAAAGGACATGATAAAAATGTGCAGGTTTTAATGTCAGGTGAAATCTGCTGAGTGATCAGGCTGCGTCATATTCTCTTGAAACTTATTATCAAAGATTCAGTGTTTCTCTCTCTCTGCTGAGATTTCTCAGCAGCTTTCTGGAGTTCCCAGGTAACAGAGAAATCAAAAACCAGTCTCACCTACTCTTCTGAAAGATAAAGATATGACCTAATCACCCAGATTATTTACCATTCGATGATAATCGCTTGCCTGTTTCTACACACTGTAGTAGAGCTCTTTGACTTTAACCTGTCTACCACGAGTTTTGCTACAGCATCATCTGGTACCGAATATATCACAGCTGCTGCTGCTGAATAAAAGGTCATGTTGCGTGATGTTTAACTGCACTCCTCCGTGGTAGTCCGCGGAGAACGTGACAGTAACATTGCGATGTTGCTCGACTCTTTTTGTACGTACGCTGTTCTAATTTGAACAGTAAGCATCACCGTGATGCACAATGCCGCTGCTGAAACGTCCCCTGCTTGTTTTTGTTGAGCATCTCCATAAAGCTGTCGCACGTGCTAAGCGATCCCGTGACGAATTACACTACTCTTCGTCAGATATTCTCTATCTCTTTCATTAAACGAACTCGTTAAAGATCTTAGAGTGATCAGCGATATTCAAGAATTGGTCCAACTAGTGTTTTGTAGGTCACTTCTGTATAGCACCTGTATTTCTTAGAACTAGTTTTATGTGATCATTCCACTTTATGTCACTCCAAAATGTTACTTCCGGGTAGTTTTCGATTGTTTCTGTTTCTAATGATTTATCGCGAATTGTGTGATCGAGAAGTAATGGTTCTCTTTTCCTATTTACGCACGATACATTACATTTATGTACATATAAACATGAAGTATAGGAAGGGGAAGGAAACGGAAAGAATGGATAGGAAATCGTGATGACTAGCCGCACAGGGCATCATGGCAATGCAGTGGCGAAAATTGAAAATTTGTGTCGGACTGGGACTCGAACCCGGTTTTACCGCTTCTCAGGAGCGGTTGCATTAACCGCTTCGGCCATCTGGACACAGTTCCTGACTGACTCAAATTTCCAACTTATCGTAGCTGCTATCCAGCGTCCATCGTCCATTAAATTATCTCTTCGCAGTTCCTCATTCCTGTCGAGTTCGGACGATATTTGGGCGTTCACACTGAAACGAATGTCGAGGAGCCCATACTCTTTTTTTCAGAAATTTATAAAGCTGTGTGGTGTCTGTCGCACATGTCCGGCAGAATAGATACCACTCAGATAAATACGTTTATTTGCGTTCATTGTCAGCTGCCAGGCCTTGCATTAGTAGTCTATCCTCTGCATTTCGCTGAAGTTTTCTGCCACTCAAGTCTTCTTGTAGACAACCTAACAACCTAACGGTAAATTCCGACTTTATCCATTAGGCGATTTGTATACGACGCAAACCGTAACGACCGTATCACACTCCCAAGTGGTACTTCTGGAATAACTTTTACACCTGATGATTTCTCCCCGTTAGAAACATCTTGTTCCCCTCGTATTGTGTTCACCACTCGACTGTATAGAATTACATAAAAAACTGTACAAAGTCAAGCCATAGGTCCCCAACGTGAGCGTCGTTGTCTACGGCGCTCTGGATTTCATGGGCGAATATGCACTGATGTGCTAAACTAATTAAAGTAATTTTCGCATGCTGTATCACTGCCAAGTAAAGTACCTCGGTGAAACTAGAAACATACATGGAAAGCAATGCTTTAGAAGATAACTGGGAGAAATGATAATGAGACGAAGAGAAATGACATTTCCATTTTAAGATAATAATTACACTCGACTCACCGCGATTTATGATTGTCCCGTGGACATTGCAAAGGACGGGACACGGCTGTTAATAGGGTGTGTGATTACCACGGACAGCAATGCATGCTCTGGAATGTCGCATGAGGCTGGTAAGATGTTCTCGTGGTAGGGCGTTCCATTCCTCCACTGGAGCGGTTAGCAGCTACTGGGTGTACGTCTTCCCACCCCATCCCACATGTGCTCTCTGAGATTTAAATCGGGGTAACGGCCATGCCAGTCCATTTGCCGGATGTCTCTTCGTTCCAAGAGCTCCTCCACCTGCGCTCTTCTATGGTGTCGCGCACTGTCATACGTAAAAATGAAATCTGGTCCGAGTGCACTCTCTTAAAAGACGGAGTACAGTGTAAGAGTAATTTGACCGGTGAGTGTATCGTGTTTAAAGGTTTGTAGGTCAGTACGCCCATGTAATATTATGCCCTTCCTCAACATCTGGACTACCAAAATGATAAGGTTCGACAGTATTGCTGGGTGCATTGCGTGCTCTCACCTCTCGCCAGAACAGGGTACGCCCAGTATCACAGCTCAGACAAAATATGCTTTCGCCTGAGAATACCATGCGGTCACACGCCTCGTTGGTCCAGTCGCTTTGTTGTTGGGCAGCATCGCCAACGATGCCACCGACGTGCGGGTGTTAGAGACCAGCCCCAAGCAACCACCGTGCCACTTTGGAGCATGAGATGGCGTGCCTTGCAGTCCTGTTAAATGCGGTTACAACAGCACCCGCTGTCTCACGCTGGTCCCTTCTTGCCTGTTGCACGATGTGGTCATCTACTTCTATAGCTGACCGCGGTTGACCACCTCCTCTTCTTCCGGTAGCAGTGACTGTGGTTCAGAACGCTCCCAGTCCATGTGAAACAGTGTTGTGAGCAATACCAGATTCCTGGGCAACGTTCTCATATTTCCCGATGATTTTTATTGTTCAGTTGTGTGTGAAATCTTATGGGACTTAACTGCTAAGGTCATCAGTCCCGAAGCTTACACACTACTTAATCTAAACTATCCTAAGGACAAACACACACACACACACACACACACACACACACACACACACACACACACATGCCCGAGGGAGGACTCGAACCTCCGCCGGGACCAGCCGCAAAGTCCATGATTGCAGCGCCCTAGACCGCTCGGCTAATCCCGCGCGGCGATGATTCTTATCCGTGAGAAATTATCCAGGTGTTGTGTCCGAGCCATGTTATAATGAAAAACACTTCCACAGTGCGCAGTAACTGCTCGCTGATTGATAAATACTGTCTTTTTCCCGTTCCTTCAGCTGCTTCGTAATGCGGGGCCAGCCACGTTTGGTGCTATACGCAGTCTCACTAACCTCACGCCATGTGACATCCAACTTTCCGTACACGACTGGGAGACCTCTGGCGACATCCATTTTCGCCGAGTTGTTAATATGTTACGTTAGTTTTTCTAGCTCGTCCTAAGTTTTGCAGAGCTCTGTAGTTTCCCAAGATCTCTGCTTAGCAGGACGAACTGGGTGCTGCGCAATCAATTAGCTATACTTGCGTACTGCGATTGTGTATAGCACATGGTGGATCACATTACGAGTGTGATTCACCAAGCTATTGAAGCATTCACCCAAAGATAGACCATTCAGCATATAAGATGTTCTTTCTTGGCGGTGGCATGCGGAATGCTATTAGGCAATCAAGAAGAGTTGTGTGGATCTGCGGACATTTAATTATAGCTCTCAGCAAAAAATGTTGCAGTATCAAAAGTGATATGAACACCTGAACAGTTCACTAAATTGGTTCAAGGGAAACAACAGAAATCATATTCGTCATGGTCGGAAAAGGATTAGAACCCCACTCGTCTAGAATGTGGGTCTGTTGTGGTGTTCACTGCATCACGTGAGTGGCTTGGATGCGTAGCATTAATTCAAAAAGAAAATGATTTTCTTTCAGGAAAAAGAGTGGAAGACTGTCACTGTTGTAGAGTCACGTCAAGAATACGTTTGGAGGAAGAGACATGATTAATAATTTGTAAATAAAGTAAACCCAACCTAATGTTATATAGGGTGAACTTGATCTCTACTGACAATATTATGGACGTTTTTCCGGGGAATTTTCTAATTAAATTGCACAATAGACCCGTGGTCTTCAGTGACTCGTTAGAGAAAAATTTCATTTCCTTTGATTTATTATCCCCATTTCTCTCTGTGTTCGTGCTGCAGTGAATAGATCTGCACATGACGATGGTATACACTGTCTGTCTTGGCTGAAAACAAACTTGTTCCTTTCACTCACCGTACTTACGTTTGACAACAGTATAATCACTTTACTCTTCTCCCTCAAGCTTGCACTCAGTACTTTTGGATTCGGCCCGCGGTTCGTTAACTGTGATGCGCAATAGCGTGCATAGTTTTACCGATGGAGAGTTGGACGATAGGTTCCCGTGCACCACTCCACTGAATGCAAAGGAAGAGCGGCACGACCACGATATGCTTAGCTGATCCCCCCAGTGACAACCACCACACCACGGTGCTGTTGCGTCTGAGAGTTCTTGCGTGTCTGTGTTTGGTGCTCTAACTTTTGATTATTGCGTATTACATGTTTTTTCACTGCTGTGAAGGTCTTTCACAGACACAAAGGTAGTTGCAAGAATGAATTTTTGACGCGACAGCGGAGTGTCCTCTGAGCTGAAACATCCTGGCAGGCTAAAACTGTACGACGGACCGGGAGAGGAGTGGTGCTTTGCCGACTGAGCTATCCAAGCAGGCAAAGGTGCCAGGTTCGAATCACCATCCTACAGGCATTTCTGATCTGCCAGGAGATTTCAGAAGTAGTTACAGTAACGAACCGAGTAAATCATAATTAGGTTATTATTCTACCACAAGCCACCAGAGACCACTGGGGCTTTATACTCAGATACTCATAAAATATTCCCGAATAGCTTATGAAATTTTATCTTTGGATTCCGGTGTCACCATGTATTTCGGTTCTCCAATATTTTTCTTACAGCCATTACGAAGGGGAGAAGGAAGTCCTGAAATGTATACCATTTTGTTGGAGAACGGCTGCCACTATCTTCCTGTCGACGTTGTACATCTCTCCCAAGCAGCTCACCATATGCCGCATGCAGTGTCTCCTATTTCTAGCTTCTTCGGACTGGCATTCACTGTACGTTTTGTGTGTATTATACCGACTATACGCGTACCGTTACACTTTGCAGAAATGAGTAATCGGTTCCAGTGGTGCATGCCAAATGCTGCAATTTGCCATAATGGTTGAAAATTGTACTGCACAAGTACAGCTCTGCAGTGGCATTTGTGGTTGCTGCAGCGCTATCCGTGCTGGGCTTTTTACGGCTCTGCTGTCACAACATGCCACCGAAAAAGACCTGTAACACAGCTTTTATAGCGTGCCCATATTTCTGGCGTCACGCAACCAGCGACCGAACTGAGAACAGGTGATTTGCCGGAGGCAACATTTATGTTACGTCGGCTCTGGGTGGTAACTGCTGCACCTGGCGTTGATTTTTCCCTGCGTCGCACTCAGGGACGTAATTAAAATAAGCTACGCCACGTTAGTACGTGCAGTAAGTAGAGCAGTTAAAGACGGATGAAAAGTGAACCTGATTCCCAAAATCTGCTTCTGGTTCAAATGGCTCTGAGCACTATGGGACTTAACTTCTGAGGTCATAAGTCCCCTAGAACTTAGAACTACTTAAACCTAACTAACCCAAGGACATCACACACATCCATACCCGAGGCAGGATTCGAACCTGCAACCGTAGCGGTCAAGCGGTTCCAGACTCTAGCGCCTAGAACCGCTCGGCCACACTCTGCTTCTGGTCGTGATGTGATGGAGACATAGGATTGTCACAGAAATGTTGTTGATACTGTAATACTCAGAATTAGTGCTGTTTGTCGGTGGCTTAGGAGCTCTTGCTGAAGTTCCCTCGAGGTTGTATGAAACGTCAGAAATAATTATTATCAACTGTAGGTATCGGGAATAAAGTTAAAGGATTCTTGTGCCGCCTCCACTTTGCAAATGTAGCTTCGTTTGCTAATCCAATGAGAGCACGTTCGTACAGCAATTCAAGCACCCAAGCATTTTGCTTGTACCATGTAAGTCGAAGACTAAACGGAGAAAATAAAGTGTCAAGTATCTCACAGAATAAAGATCAAAGAAGGCAGATGTGTACGATCCCGAATATTTTTCCCACTTCTTCTCTTAACCTCGAGTTGATTCTGTGACCTGAACCGTGGGAGAGTTTACAAAACACATTGAGAGCTGTTAGACATACGCACGTAGAATGTCGTAGTCCTTTCCTTCTTAGTATAGCCCTGTTAGGTTTTCTCCTTGTTTTGATGTTAAATTTGTTTGACGCCAGCGTCATTATACTCGTAGCACAAGCTCCAAATACAAGAATGGGAACTGGAATGAAGTGTTTTTTCCTTTAAAGATAACATCCCAATAATCTTCCGAAGTGGTATAGGCAGACACACGTAGGCTTCGCCGAAAGGAGTTTGCACATCGCTGCTCCAACAACGTTACCCCACTGCTTGATTGGCTGTGTCATCTCTTTGTGTTTTTCGTGGCATTTGTGGTTGCTGCAGCTTCTAGACTAGAATCTTGATCTCTTTTGTCACAGGTGGACTGTTTACAAAAATAGAACATCCCTCTGTGCTTCACTTGCCTTTAACAGAGCACATTGTCTACATGTTTTAGTTATGTTACTGTTGTTTAAACAGCGCATGCTTGTGAGATGGAGCGGGGAACAGGATTAATGGTTGCCTAGACCAGTGGAGAAAAGACATTAGAAAACGTGTCCAGTCTAACCGGCTTTCCCTTTACTTTGACCGTTTCTCGTTAGCCAAATCGAAAGAGGCCCGGTTCGTTTCTTTAGTACTCATCGTCGGATTCTTCTCTGTGGATTTAGTCATAACTAATGAATACTGAATAAACTTCGCGTAACACTGAAGTAGAGAGTTGGGACATACCCACATTTTTACATGGAAACAACTTCTTTGAACGAGGGCAGATCACGTCTGTTTGCAGAATACGCATTTGATAATCCTATCTAATCAACAAAACAATTAATCAGAAGGTCGTTTCAGTCACGCATAAACTGGAAAATGCAGAGAGCATAACAGTGACGTACGTAACAAGATATTTCAATGTAGCTAATTGCGCAAAAGAACAAGCGCCTACAAAACGTGAAATAAACAATTTTTGCAAATCACTGATTTCTACAGTTGTTGCAATCAATTTTATGTTCAAACAAGATAAATTCTAAGTTCTAAATATCTTAATTCACCTAAACTACTTACGAAGAGTGGAACGTTGTTGAATTTGTCTCCATTAGATCCTCTATACAAGGAACAGTAGGTCTACTCCAGGAAAAGACGAGGGGTGTTTTTTCCTCACAATGTCCGATCAGTCTCGCAATGGCAACCACAATGAAAATAAAAAAAAAATATTTTATTTGCAACATTTCGCTACACCTTGCAGCTACTTCTCTGCATAGTCGGCGCTCCGACTTCGACATTTTCTTTGCGTTCTACGAACTTTCCGATATCCTCGTCATATAAGACAGCCGCCTCTGCTTTCTGCCAATTCTCTACGCTGGTCTGCAGCTGGTTGTCTGTGCCAAAATGCTGTTCTCATAGACAGCGGTGCGTGTGAGCAAGGATATTGAAATGAGAGGGGGACAATTCCGGGCTCTATCTACATCTGTATGTTGAGTGATCAAACAGTTCACATCGAAAACGCTGGAGGAGCGTTTCTGTTGCCCCTGTACTGTGCCGCTGAGCATTGTCACGAAGAATGACAACGCCTGACGGTAGCATTCCTCTTCGTCTGTTCTGAATTGCCTTAGTAGACGTTTTCTAGAATTGCCTGATTCACTCGCTGAACAAGATCATCGGTTCCATCCCTGACCGCGTGCATCGTGAACGTCTGTGCGCTCCGCTTCAAAGTTCCTTCATCGTTGGCGCACTTCGCTGTCACGCTTAACAGTTACGTTATGTGGCCTGCATGAAATCAGGCGAAACCCTTAGTATAAAGAAATCGAATGACAGGACGCACTCCACACTTGGCAGGAGATGCTATTGCTACAGGCATTTACACTAGCTCACTTCTGCTCAGAACTGAAAAGTGCGACGTGACGCTATTGTTGAAGGTCATGATGGAGGCACCGCGCAATACATCTTCATCGGATTTTCACAGTTGTTTTAATTTCGCGTCTGATAAGGCCTTGAATTAAAAAAAAATGTATCTCTTATATAAAATCTCTGCAGGGGAAAATTCTTTGTGCATCCACAGACAAGCTTCTTGAACTGAAGTCATGTGATTATAGCAGGCCATATATTTTTCTAAGCAGGTACGGTGGAGTGAGTCACACGTAGCTAACATTTCCTTGTCGTCCAAGGAGACACAGCGATAGCAAAGACTCCTTTCTTTCTCAGAGAAGCTGCACACGGGAAATGAAACATATACACCGCGCACTGCGTCGTATAAAATGAACTTTGATTCTTTAGCATAGTAGCGCTGCTGACTGCACTAGCTGTGTGTGTGTGTGTGTGTGTGTGTGTGAGAGAGAGAGAGAGAGAGAGAGAGTAGTAATTTTTCAAAATGCCTTTTGCCATTTTGCGAATATGTTTAGTGCTCGCAGCCCCGTTATTCGCTCGTGAGGACGACGATCCAGATATAGTGGAGTGCACGGGTGCAGCAGCGGAAAATAAAAGGAGCAGTGGAGCGGGACTGTCGTTATGTCGTTACGGAGGCCCATTACGGCGCACGAAAGTCGGCAGCCGTGGCCCGCGAAGCGATTACTTGCGAAATCTGGCCAGGAAATGGGCCGTACGTGAGCGGCGGAGCGCGTGCACATGCATACAGCATAGGCCGCGCCGGGTCAAGGCCCGCCACAGTAGGGGCACCTCCTCTGCCTACCTGTCCCCTAAACTCCATTTTGCTAGCCCGTGTTTTATCGTGCCAAACGTTCACACCGTTTACTCACTCCGCTTCAAGATGTGGAATTTTTGCTAGTACTACGAGTCACAGCCTCGAAACAATTCGGTCCGTGTTGTAAACGAAAGGGATTCCGTGAATTGACGCCGATGTTTGACAACCGGAGGTCAGCCAGTAGTGGACGACCGGCAACGCTACAGTAGTTGTCGTCGATACGCGGACACAATATTTGAACGCAGATACTTCTTCAGCGTGTTACTGTCGTGCGCGCTGATCTACCAACTTTGACGAACGCTGAACTAATCCCAAGGTCATCCTTACCTGTTTTCCTAAATGGTTCCTTTGAAGGGGCACGCATCCTTGAAACATTCCGAGCTTGTGCTCCGTCTCTAATTCCCTCGGTATCGAAGGGACGTTAAACCCCAATCTTCTTTCTTTTTTCTTATCTGTGACGTTCGAATTGTGCATTGAATGAAATAGGTATCAGATGAAATCTTACACCTTAAGTGGTGATGGTAATTCCTATGGGACCAAACTGCTGGGGTCATCGGTCCCTAGGCTTACCCATTGCTTAATCTAATTTAAACTAACTTACAATAAGGACAACATAAACACCCATGCCCGAGGGAGGACTCGAACCTCTGACGGAGGGAGCCGCGCGGACCTTAGACCGCGGAGCTATCGCGCGTGGCCACCTTAAGTGTCTATAAGCTTTAATTCATTGCCACGTCGGGAGGAGCAGTTTCCAATTCTTGGACACCGCTTGGAGATTTTGACATAGTTCTAACGTATTTTCCGAGTGGATCACAGATATTTGCAATAGCATTTATGCCACTAGCGTCTCGACCATGAACTCAGTTGTTTGAGGATGATCGTTTTCGTTTATGCAAAAAAGCTCGTACATTGGTACCAACAGACTTCTTCCAGCCGTACACGAATTGCTGCAGATGATGTCCAGATTCATGCTTCAACGAGTTCTGATATGTTGGACATAGTGAGCATTTCAATACGGTTTTGGGACGTATGTTGTGCAAGTGCCCCGTTATACACTCTTTCCAGATATGTCCGTCGTTTGTCAGTATTGTCATGGTTTCAGACATGCCGTCACTCTAGATGGTTCTGCCTATGTAATTTGTGCGTCAAAAGTCCAGGGGACTAAAGTGTGTCGTTAAGGGACCGTAGGGTTACATAGTATAGCTGAGTGCGAAGATGGTCCATTCAAGATCATGTATGCAGACAGATAGTTTCGGGTAGTGTGTTGTGTTGGTTTCTGTTATGAGGCTGGCAGTCAACTTGTGCTCCTTATTGCGACGAACAGGGTCGATAGGAGGTGAACAGTAAACAGGAATACAAATCCAGAATGAGATTTTCACTCTGCAGCGGAGTGTGCGCTGATATGAAACTTCCTGGCAGATTAAAACTGTGTGCCAGACCGAGACTCGAACTCGGGACCTTTGCCTTTCGCGGTCAAGTGCTCCACCAACTAAGCTACCCAAGCACGACTCACGCCCCGTCCGTCGTACTGGTAGAAGTAAAGCTGTGAGGACGGGGCGTGAGTCGTGCTTGGGTAGCTTAGTTAGCGGAACACTTGACCGCGAAAGGCAAAGGTCCCGAGTTCGAGTCTCGGTCCGGCACACAGTTTTAATCTGCCAGGAAGTCTCTGGAATACAAGTCTTACATTGGATAAAACGACGCAACCAGGCGCACCCACAAAGAATGAGGGACTGTTTGTTCATTTTGGTAACCATTAGTCTAACTGACAACAAGGTAACTGCTTCTCAGTTTATAACAGCGCTTCACGCCAAAAAGTATTTGTGATGAACTGTGTGGCACACCAGAACTCGAATAACCGCCCGTCCATCGTACAGTGCATTTGAACATAATGCAGAAACGAGTTATAGTCGGAATTCATTTAAACTGAGTCGAAATGCAGCTAGTATGCTTCAACTGTGGAAGAGTGAAAAGCCTGCAGTTGGTCACACGCTCTTCTGCTTACACTGCACCAGACTTATGAGATCTATTTCGTGGCTAGAGTTCGAGACAGTTGGCACGGAATGAAGAATGTAGCTTTCAGACAGTGTGCAACGCTGCTTCTTGCAGTATCGTAAGGTGATTTTTGTAAAAATTGGCTTCAGAGTAATCGTGCAAGGTAATGGGTGCTCGGGGTCAGGGTGTCGGTGCGGCGGCAGGTCGGGGTGACCGGCAGGTGCGCGTCGCGCCGCGGCGGGTTGCGTCAGCGGCGCGGGGCCGGCGTTAGCATTCCGCGGTGACAGCGCCGCCCGTCGCCCGTCGCTTATCCGGCGCGCCGGCCGACGTGTCCGGCAGCCCATCCGAGGCCGGCTGCGTCACCGGCCCGCCGAGACAATGAGGTTTCGACACGACGGGACGGGACGAGACGCGGTCGCCAGGCGGGTCGCCTCACCATCCGCGCGCGGCCCCGCCCCCTCGCTTTCACCGCAGGCAGGCAGGCAGGCAGGCGTGGCCCGCCGATACCCGGCACGGCACGCCGCACCTCGCGTCTCTTTCCCATGATGCACTGCTCTGTAGGGAGTTCGCTCGCGACTGTCTATTGTCACGTCACAACTACCTGTTGCCATAGATTGCGTACCTGTAGATAGAGTGTATATTGTAAACGGATCTGACATTTCTCAGTAGGATGAAAAAACGATGTATCACTGTTTGTATGCAATTGATTTGTAACCAAATAATTGAGAAGGTATTCTGATGCCACAGAACTATGCTGCTCACTACATCGCACAAAAAAGTAATGAGGCAAATTAGAAAATAAATACTACTACTACTACTACTACTACTACAAAGTGATCAGACCCAGTGGACCGCACGCATCTACAAGTTTCCTCATCCACTGTATTCTGTCCATTGCTGCTGTCCGCCATCCGTTCACATCTATCGACACATGGTTTAAACCTTCATGGAGTCCATCCCTCCAACGCTTTTTGGGTCTCCCTGGGGGGTCTCTTTCCTGTAGGTGTGAAATCCTGGAGCTTCCGAGGCCATCTGTGATCCACCATCCGGCCCACATGGCCGGGCCACTGCATTCGTTTGGCTTTGACAGTTCCTGCTATGTTGGGCTGCTGGTATCGTTCTCAAGCTCTTGGTTGTGTCTGATCCTCCATTCCCCTGTATCTGCATCCAGAACCGGACCGAAGATCTTCCGAAGCACTTTTCTCTCAAAAACAAGGAGCTTATGGGAGTGGACCGAGCGAGGTGGCGCAGTGGTTAGACACTGGACTCGCATTCGGGAGGACGACGGTTCAATCCCGCGTCCGGCTGTCCTGATTTAGGTTTTCCGTGATTTCCCTAAATCATTCCAGGCAAATGCCGGGATGGTTCCTCTGAAAGGGCACGGCCGACTTCCTTCCCCATCCTTCCCTAATCCGATGCGATCAATGACCACGCTGTCTGGTCTCCTTCCCCAAACAACCAACCAACCAGCTTATGGGAGTCCTGTTTCCGGATACTCCATGTCTCACAGCCATATAGAACAACAGGCTGGAGCAGGGTTTTGTACAGTCGAATCTTGAACTGTCTGGAAAGATATCTGGACCGAAGCAGTTGTGCTAGGCTGTAGTAAGATCGGTTTCCTGCTTGTATTCTGGCGTTGATCTCTGCTTCACATGACGAGTTCTCGGTGAAAAGTGCCCCTAGGTATTTGAATTCTTGCGCTCTCTTGTAGGACTGGTCCCCAACCTGCACTGATTCTAGATGATCAGCAGTCTGACAATGAATAACGTTCTGAGTGCCATACCGGGAAACGGACGGGTTCCAAGTACAAGTAAAAAAGATTTTACAAATTGAGTCTTGCAGAGAAGGAAATACCTACTACCCACTGCCAATAATGCTGTAATGAGTAGCCCATACGCAAAACCCGCCATATGCACTAAAAGAAAATTTTAGGTGTTGATGAAAAGCCTGCACAGACTATCACAAACATGATAGAGAGCTCCTTCCTTTTTACAAAAATCCAGAAAAAAGTAGCTTAACAAATCTGTATAGCAGCACATAATCACTTGAACATTGGTAATCGGCTATGTAATTATTTATTCGTGACATAGCGGGTTTTGCAACTGCGTAATGCATTTATGGGGTTTTGCAAGATAGTACGTCTATCGTCTTGCAAAACCTACTATTTTATGACAAGGATTTGGAAAGGACAGAAGTGGGATACTACTAATAATAGTAGTTTATTATTATTATTATTATTATTATTATTATTATTGTAACCTAACGTTCCCAGTAATTTAAAATCCATCTATAGCAGCAGTTCAAAATTAATAGCTGAAAAGTTAAAAAAAACTGTAACATCAAAAGAAGATTCACAAAGTGGGGACATTAAAGTCGCCTGATATTCTTCAGTTTTGGCGTCTTTACTTGAACCTCTTTTCCAGTATCTTCAGTGCAACTGTTCTGCCGGCAGCTTTTTCCCTTTTTATATAGGCTTTTATATTCACTTATGTCAATGTTGTAAAAGGGATCACCTTGAACTAAAGTGACCTTCTTAATTGGGTTACTGTAGCGTGCCTTTATATCATATTTGTGCACTCTTGTGGGCTCTCAATCACATCCCTATGTCTCAGCGCTCTTTCCAGTTTACCAGAAACTGGAATGAATGAGTGTCTGACAACGGGGAACCGCATCTCAACGGTTTTAACATTTTGAGGAGCTTCGAAAAGCAGCCACGGAGGAAACATTCCTAAAATACCTATGTTCTTATTCTGACCGCCACAGCCTCAGGAAATGAATGTACTGTTGACAAATCGTCTAAAGCAGAGTTGCATAGTCTGTGATGTACTGCTAAGCAATTTGACTGAGAGTTTTGGAGTACTCATTTTTCCTTCGTGTAACATTACTGCAGGTTCTTCCGCTTCAATCAAGCCGCTTTCCATTCTATCGCTCAACATATCTCAAGCAAACAAAATCAGTTACAGAACGCTTGCATTGTAAGTGCGTACATTGGCTGGCTGTACAGAAAACAAACGAGAACCTGAGAAGCTGTTTCTTTTCCATAGTAAAGAAAAAATCACCTTCGCGTGTCGCCTACTTCCCTTGCTCACTGGAGCATAAATATTTTTTTTTTTTTCCCCAGAGAGAAGAGATCACTCTAGTGGATGGAAAATTTAGCTGATTTTGGATCTGTAAACTCATTGACAAGGCGGTGGCCATAAGACCTGCGATGAATATTGCGGCTTTTGCTCCTCTACAGGAATGTAGCTGGGTTTGCAAGTGCTTGGGTGTGAGAAGCATTTACAAGATATCCACCATAAATAATTTTTGTTTCCAATAAATAATGCTGTTGTTCGAACAAGACATATTTGATTATATGATGCACGGACAGATCGGATACAAACGATGCACGGAAAAATAGCAACTTAAATGTTTAATTCAGACATTAATGTTGTTTTTTTCCTCTGGGGATGGTTTCATTCGTTGTTCTGTTATTTGTTTTCTTACATTCTGTATTCAAGGCGGCTATATTTTTAAATATACCTTACATTATGACTCTACGAAATTAAAAAAAAAAAAAAAACAAAAAATAACGTCCATACAAGGCACTCATATCACTTCAGGCCGCAATTTGCTCATATTTGAATTTAAAGCATAGCACTGACCTTTACTTATACTGCAATAATAAGTGAACTTGACGGCTGTGCACTAAGGGTAAGAGACTGCCTATATTTGAAGCTGCCCTTTTTTACCATACGTTAGCTATTGTAATGTATTTTGGAATTCGTTCTTTAATAAAATTTGAAATACCTGTTTTTTGATCGTAGGATGGCCTGATGAAGTTGATACCGAAACACGTATCATTAGACAAAATAAAAGAGCGATTATAGACTAAAGGTAATACTTCTTTCTGATTGTGCTGACAGCTATTTCAGCCTACAATGTGTTGGGAATATGGCCCGTTGGAAGTCCTAAAATGATCATCATTGCCTTTGTTCCAGGCTGCGGGACGTAGCCTTTACTTCTGCCCGGACTTCATAATTTTATTGTGTTTGCTGTAAACCGTACTATTTGTGATGTCACCTAACATCTGGAGGAAGCTTTCCCGGCCTATTTCAGATCGATACTCAATATGTGAATGAATTCTTCTCAACCGTATTCCAAATTTGCAGCACACAGGCAGTGTAGTAACATTTAATAAATATGCTCTACAATAAGTGCAATGAAATCGCTACAGGAAAATGGAACCTCTATTGTTAGCACGGTGATGGCGCAGTAATACGGGATTGCTTTAAATGATGAACTCGAATTGTAAGGTGGAGAGAGAAGGAGTTTCATTTTGAGTCCAAAGATGAGACTGCTGCCAGTTTGTGAAACGACGACAAGTGTGTCACTGTACTAAGATATCGGACGAACCGAAAGGCACCATTACTGTCAAGGAATAATGAGGGTGGAACTGAAACGATAGTGCTGTTTCCGGCTACTGCTGCTAGATACAGTGATATCATGGAAACCGCTGATGACTTCGATCCGCTTCGAGAACGCAGTGCAGTGGGTTTGCGTTCCCACGAATGAGGTCATCGAATTTTTATTTTTACTTCCCAGTTGACGTGGGTATTGTTCATGCTTTCTTATTTTATGGAAACGAAGTAGCGGACATGGAGGTTACCAGATGATTAGTTTTCGGTCACGACTTACAAAACAATCGATTGGTTGCTTTTCATCTGTGAAAATTGGTTAGCAGATCCATATGATGTACATGTCGAAATATGCCGATCACATGCACACCTTAGAACAGACAGTCGTATTATAGACAAGAGATCATAATGTGTATGCAGTTACTGCAAAGTAGCCCGTTGTATTCAACTAGGTGTCTTTATATTTTATTCAGTTAATGTCAGTTTTGATCTGAATGAAAATGGAATAAAAATTTTGAGAAAAATTAGTGAATGGTGTTTACGAAATTACTTATTTTTTATAATTTTGTGTGAGTACGAAAGACTTGGGCTCTGGACCACTTAATGTTCCCCCATCACATTCTATCATGGTTACCGCCTCATACACTGCTGGCCAGAGTGTCTTGGAGAACTATTTATGCAAACTGTATAGCTTCACAAAAACTGAAGAGCCAAAGAAATTAGTACACCTGCCTAATACCGTCTAGCGTCCCCGCGAGCACGCAGAAGTGTCGCAACACGACGTGGCATGGACTCGACTAATGTCTGAAGTAGTGCAGAAGGGAACCGACACCGTGAGTCCTGCTGGGCTGTCCATAAATCCGTACGAGTACGAGGGGGTGAAGATCTCTTCTGAACGGCACATTGCAAGACATCCCAGATATACTCAATAATGTTCATGCCTGTGGAGTTTGGTGGCCAGCGGAAGCGTTTAAACTCGGAAGAGTGTTCCTGGAGCCACTCTGTAGCAATTCCGGACGTATGGGGTGTCGCACTGCCCTGCTGGAATTTCCCAAGTCCGTCGGAATGCACAATGGACATGAATGAATGCAGATGATCAGACAGGATGCTTACGCACGTGTCACGTGTCAGAGTCGTACCTAGACGTATCAGGGATCCCAAATCAACCGCACACGCTCCACACCATTACAGGGCCTCCGCCAGCTTGAACAGTCCCCTGCTGACATGCAGGGTCCATGAATTCATGAAGTTGTTTCCAAATGCGTACACGTCCATCCGCTCGATACAATTTGAAACGAGACTCGTCCGACTAGGCAACACGTTTCCAGTCATCAACAGTCCAATGTCGGTGTTGGCGGTCTCATATCCATGATGTTTCGTTGAGTGGTTCGCACGCTGACACTTGTTGATGCCCAGAATCAAAATCTACTGAACTTTTGTCGCATAGAGCGATTCTCTTCAGGCGTCGTTGATTCCGTTCTTGCAGGATCTCCAGAATCGAAATCTACTGAAGTTTGTGGAAGGGTTGAACGTTTGTCGCATAGAGCGATTCTCTTCAGACGTCGTTGGTTACGTTCTTGCAAGATCTTTTCCCGGTCGCAGCGATGTCGGAAATTTGATGTTTTACCGGATTCCTTATATTCACGGTACACTTGCGAAATGGTCGTTCAGGAAAATTCCCACTTCACCACTACCTCAGAGATGCTGTGTCCCATCGCTCGTGCGCCGGTTATAACAATACGTTCAGACTCACTAAAATCTTGATAACCTCCCATTGTAGCAGCAGTAACCGATCTAACAACTGCGCCAGTCACTTGTTGTCTTATATAGGCGTTGCCGACCCCAGCGCCGTATTTTGCCTGTTTACATACCTTTGTATTTGAATATACATGCGTATATCAGTTTCTTTGGCGCTTTAGTGTGCAATAACCTGTTGTGAAAGTTGCAGCACCAAGGACGAGGCATGTGATTGCAATGAAATTTGTTCCACAGGTTAGGGACGGGGTACTACAAAAATGATCAGAATTACGGAACTGTACTTGCACCGTGACCATGACAATTCAGTGTGGTGTGAAACTGCCACATGCTGCGATATGTCCTCTGAGACGATTTGACATGGAGTCAGATGCTGCTGGAGGACACATTGCTACGCGGTTTGTAGGCGCGGCCACAAAGCATCGACAGTGGTTGCAACAGGACCAGAACAAATACATTGCCGACCAACCATATCCCAGACATGTTTCATGGGTAGTATGTCAATCGAAAGTTCAGACCAGAGAAGAAATGGTAACCATACTTCTTCGAAGAAGGCTTTCACATTCCTTGTCACGTGTGGCCAGGCATTGTCCTGCTGAAAACTGGCACTTGGAGCTGCCTACAGGAGGGGCATTGCTTCGAACTCTTTAAGACATCCTTGATACGAGGGTCACTCGAAAAGAAATGCACACTATTTTTGTAAAAATACAGTTTTCATTCTGCATTTGTGAAAGTTTTAGTGTGTGTAGATACATCCTTCTCGCTTGTTTTCAAACTTAGTTCAACCTGTTCCCGTGAGTGGCGCCTGACGCACGTCTTCAAGATGGCTGCTACACTTGACGTTCGTCAGAAGCAACGTGCTGTCATAGAATTCCTGTGCTGTGAAAACGAGACAGTGGGAAACATCCACAAGAGGTTGAAAAAGGTGTATGCAGATGCTGCCTTCGATCGCAATACAGTTAGTCGGTGGGCAAGCAGGTTACGTGATGAAAGCGGGCACGGCAATATTGAGGATTGTCCTCGCAGCGGCAGGTCTCGTACTGCACACACTCCAGACAATGTGCAGAGAGTTAACGAATTGGTGACTGCTGACAGACACATCACAGTGAACGAATTGTCACGCTACGTTGGCATAGGGGAAGGAAGTGTTTGCAGAATACTGAAAGTGTTGGCGTTAAAAAAGGTTTGTGCCAGGTGGGTTCCCAGGATGTTGACAGTGGCTCACAAAGAAACAAGAAAAACGGTATGCAGCGAACTTTTGGAACAGTACGAGAATGGTGGAGATGAATTTCTTGGAAGAATTGTGACAGGTGATTAAACATGGCTCCATCATTTTTCACCAGAGATGAAGAGGCAATCAATGGAGTGGCATCATGCAAGTGGCATCACCCAAGAAAAAAAAATTCAGTACCACACCTTCTGCTGGAAAAGTTATGGCTACGGTGTTTTTCGATTCCAAAGGACTCTTCCTTGTGGACATAATGCCAAGTGGAACCACCATAAATTCTGATGCGTATGTGACGACACCGAAGAAACTTCAAGTTCGACTGAGTGTTGTTCGACCACATCGGCAAAAGCAGGATGTTTTGCTGTTGCACGACAATGCACGGCCACATGTCAGTCAAAAAACCGTGAAAGCGATGACAAAACTCGGATGGACAACACTGAAACACATGCCTTACAGTCCTGACCTGGCTCCTTGTGTCTATCATCTCTTTGGGAAACTGAAAGACTTTCTTCGTCGAACAAGGTTTGAAGATGATCACTCCCTTGTGCATGCTGCCAAACAGTAGCTCCAACAGGTTGGTCCAGAATTTTACCGTGTGGGTATACAGGCTTGGTTCCAAGGTGGCGTAAGGCAGTTGAGAGGGATGGAAATTATGTGGAGAAATGAAAATATTTTTCCTAAAGGTTGTGTCTACACACTGTAAAACTTTCAAACGTCTAGAATAAAAGATGGATTTAAAAAAAATAGTGTGCATTTCTTTTGGAGTGACCCTCGTATAAGGGATGGTGTTCAGACGCCAGAATGAATTTTCACTCTACAGCGTAGTGTGCGCTGATATGAAACTTCCTGGGAGGTTAAAACTGTGTGCGGGATCGGGACTCGAATCCAGGTCCTTTGCCATTTGCAGACCACTGCTCCATCAAGTAAAATGGGCGTTCGTCAGATATGTCGCTGAGAAATGCGATCTGCTCGTCAGTTGTCACCTCGGTAGTGCCTAAAACGTACGCTGCCATCACTGTAGGTTAACTTGAAGCGAGACTCGTCCGAAAACACTAAATTTAGCCACTCGGCGCACCAATGACGATGTTCACATGCCCGTTGCAAAATGGTTCAATTGGCTCTGAGCACTATGGGACTCAACTTCTGAGGTCATCAGTCTCCTAGAATTTAGAACTACTTAAACCTAACTAACCTAAGGACATCACACACATTCATGCCCGAGGCAGGATTCGAACCCGCGACCGTAGCGGTCGTGCGGTTTCAGACTGTAGCGCCTAGAACCGCTCGGCCACTGCGGCCGGCCATGCCCGTTGTAGTCTGAGGCGTTGGTGGTTTCTGGTCAGTAGAAGCCGACGCAGTGGCATGCGTGCCACAAATCAGTCCTCGGCAGAAGGCATCGAACCGTCATCGCAGATGTTTCCACATCCGTTGCAGTGCTCCAACCTGGAGTAAGTGATGTGGTCGATGTTGTTCTGTCGGTTACGCGGACAAGATTGCACTCATCCTCGCGGGCCGTGGTCACATTGCGTGGTCCTGTATCCGCTGGTCGCTGTGTACGATCCTCTTCTACCCACTGGTTCCACGCGCGCCTCACTCTCAGTACCGCCTGCGCTGTAGGAGCTGCATTGTATTGTTACGACAAACAGTTTCCAGGAGACCAATTATTCTATCCTGCTTGAACTCATTCACGTACTGATGTTGCTTCCTTTGATGTCGACGTGGCACAGCGGCACTTTCTTGCTCGTTTCCACATGGTTGCACCGATTGACCGGGTCGTAGCACGGACCTAGATGGCGCTGCAGGCCTACGTGCACGCCATTTCCTTGCAATCTTCATAACTTATTATGGATCCATTGTTCTACACATTCTCCTGTTTATGAGTGATTTGCACCATTCCATCTGGATGTTGCAAATTTTACAAACCGTGGTGCTGTTACACTTCTGTCCTGAAGCCGTGCATTATCATGGAAGTGTCGTATGTAGTTACGAAATATAGCGTTTCACGCTATTTTCGCCTGTTTTCGCAACAGGTCCAGTAACTTTGCCGGTTGGCCAAACCGAAACAGACGCCATCCCATGATACCTCTGACGTGCTCAACTGGTTTGGGGATCACATTGCCGAGGAACATTGAAGGACGTGTTGGAGAGTGCACTTGGTACCACAGTAAATCTGTGTATGCTGGTGGTACTGTAGGAGAAATGCGTCCCGTTGATCAGCAGAAAGTGGAAGATTGTACTCTGGATGTATCCTGCACCATTCAGTGTTCCCTTACGTCATTGCTCCCCGTGCCACGGTACCGGGAGTTGGCACTGTACGTTGCAGCTTGATGAGTTCCCATTAGTTGCCGTTGTCTTGCTCTTCGTTGCACTATCGAACGACCATTGCCGTCGTTATGGCAGAAGTTGCCCTTATGACTAAACACACAAATACGGCTTTGCGCCATTCAACTCTTCAGTTATGTATTTTTATTTACCGTCGGAGGCGATGAAGTATGAGAATCTGCCTGGCGGAATGCCTTATTTCTCCGTAGCCGCATTTGCAGCAAACTGTTACTGATGGTTCAAGCTGACACTTGGGATCATTTGTTCCAATCTATGCTGCGGTCGCCGTGCGATCAACAGCGGCCGCTCGTCTGATGCGGCGACGTGGGCGTGAATCCGTGTTCCGCTGCCCTGCAGAATACTGAACGACGTGCGTGAGCACGTTCTTTGGACCCACTGACACAGTTACGCGGCTGATGGCAGTTGTCGAATATTTTTAGTAATCCTACCTTAGATTCACCCAGACGCAATGCGACATCGCTGAAATGCAGGACTTACGCATACCGACAAGTTTCCAGGCTATATGCTAGGTACGTGGTTCCTACTGCGTCTGCACCACGACGCTCGGAAACTTTATGGTATTTGCTGCTTCCTGTCAGTGGCCTATGCGTATACGGCGTTTCAAGGTCACGTCTTCAGATGTATTCGTTTTCCTCTCTAATTCTGTTTGTTCCTTGATTTAGTCACTTAGGTAGATTTCTTTGACTTGTTCGCTGTTTCCATTTTCTCTGTTTAGGTATCATTAGCTTCCCTGAGGTATTTTCTCAGCTTTATAATATCCTAACGTCATGCACTTCTGAGATGCATTTCGCCGTGTTAGAAGGCTCTCTGTATTTTGATTGTGCTTGTAATTCAAATAATCATCAGTTAGCCAGACAATGATCGCTCAACTTCTTAGGAGCTCAAAGAATTTGACAGGTTTACATCACCTTTCAGTTATTATTTTCTGATGGTGGTTTCTTCACTATGTTGTCCGCCGGTGGTGAGGCAGAGGAGAAGAAAAGGACGTGGTGGAATGTTGTTGATATTGTCTGTTGGTTATTAGAAAATATAGTTGTTTTCAGTGTATTGGAATTAGCATTTTTATTTGTTTTTGCAGGACAGTTTGTATTGGTTTTGGTAAGCGCTCAACTGACCTCCATCTCGGCTATTATCAAATCCGAGCAGGGAAATAGGAAGGAAAGGAAGTTAGAGTTTAACATCTCGCCGAGATAGAAAACGGTGGAGAGGCTACACTAGCTCTTACAGACGCTACTGTTAAACCTAACTTAAAATGTGCAGACGAGGAGAAGCCGTATTTTCTAGCGTTGTACGCCAGTGTGAAATGTGGAAGTCTAGCATTATCGACTAATTTTCCCGATCAATCAGGCAAACGCGCTTGCATCACGATGCAAGAGATAAACAAAGTGGAGGGCATGGTAAAAGTTGACGTTGGTAGGCAGCAGGTTTAGTGTGCTCGACGCAAGTTGTTAGCATCTCCAGTAAGATAGTTGTTGTAATGATAGCAATTACTGTAGTTGTTTTAGTAGTCATAAACGAAGGGAAAACTATGTTGATTAGAAACTGCCCAATACGAATGAGTTACGAAAGTACGAGGGCTAATCAAGAAAGACATAGATTGATTTTTTTTGTGGTAGCTTCCTTTCTGTACCATGAAGATCTGAAAAGAACTGGTTTTTATGTATAATGTCCATGTGCGACAGCACTCTCGTATTGGTAGGTTGGTAGTAATGTTCTATTCTGAAGACGCTCTTTGCATTTCTCATACTAAAAACAATGGAGGTGACGCGAAAGGAGCAGTACCGCGGAATAAAATTCTGTGGAGGCAGACTTCTCCGTGTGTAAAGCAAGAGGACCTGCTGTTCCGGCTTCAGTCACAGCAGAAGTCAAGGATGGTCTGATAACTTTACATCGCCTCATTGAAGTACTGAGAACTTCATATGGCAGTGTCTATTCGACTATATATGATTATATTCATATGAATCATGTTTGTGCCCATTGAGTGTCACGTCTATGACTCCCGAACAAAATGCTGTGCAAATGGAGATAACTGTGACGTGCTGCGTCTCTTTGGAGGCGATGCGTTGTTGTAATCAGTTATCACCGGCGATGAGTCATGGCTGCATCGCTGTGATGTTTAAGGAAATCGAGCGTGCAGAGTGTGGAAATCACCAGGTTCTCCAACCGCAAAAAAGGCGAAAGTTGCTCCATCTTCAGATAAAGTGATAGTGAACACATTCTTGACTATCGTAGAATGATTTACCAGCATGCAGTCCTCCTCACACTGCTGCTATAGCAGCGTACTACACGTCAGTATTAGCTGTAGCTGGGGAAGCGTATTGCAAGGAAACGAGAAGAACTTTCTCGGGCTGGGTGGCGACTTCATCATGACGATGCGCAGTCTCAAGTCACAAAACAAGTCATGCAACTTCTGGCTGAATTAAAGAATACCTTTGTTCCGCAAGCGCCCTGTATCACTATCCTGCACCCTTCGCTGGAGGCAAAACTTCGGGGCATTGGATTTGAGAACTGTTAAGCAGTGCTCAAGAAAAGTGATGCGATTCTCAAGGGCCTGACAACGAATGGCCTGCACCATGTGTTTGAGGACTGGCAGAGATGATATAAAAAGTACGTTCGAGTAGGAGGGGAGTACTTTGAAAAAAGATAATGTAAACATTGAAATGGAGTAGAAAAAAAAGGCAGTATGACACTTTGTTGACTAGCCTTCGTTTTTGACAAACGTTTCGTTATTTTATGCACAGGTTTCTTTAGTAGAAAGGCTGTCACTAAATCATCGTTCCTAGATTATAGCTAAGACGCCGAAAGAAAAACAGTGACAGCTGGCTACGCTGCTGCTGGCTTTTCGTCGCGAGGTGCCAACGGCCGCTGCGGAACACAATTGTCGTCTCTAGAACTGCGTTGCGGGAGAGATGTGATGGCTCTTGGCAGACACTCGAAGCAGCTACACCATTCCCACTTTTAACTGACAGTTAAAAGTGGGATTGGCGTGGCTTCTTTAAGCCTACAGCCTACAGATGTTTTACTACAAGTTGTAGATTTGTAGGACGGTACGGTGCTGTACATCGGAGGGTCACAAGGGGAAGAGACGGGCTGGAGAGGTAGGGCGGAAAGGAATTCTCCTTTCGTGGCTGGAGATCGCGGGTCGCCGGCAGCAGCCGCAAGGCGCGACCACTTGTGCCCCCAGTAGGGCCGTATTGGAGGAGCGAGGCTCGCGCGTGACGTCACCGCAGCGTTATCGTAGCAAGCATCGAGACATCGATTTCTCTGCGGCCCTTCTCAAGCTCACCTCTCTCTCTCTCACTCTCTCTCTCTCTCATTGTACGTGGTCTTCAGCAGGGTCCTCCGTGCGCCTTCATGCAATATGGATATTTGCGAGTGTTCGATGCTATCGCGCAGACAGCGGCGCGTCTACATTTACACCGGAGCGCGACGCAGCTCCGCTTTCGCAAGTTTATCGCCCTCTGTCCTAAATACCGCCTCTTCAAGGAGGAGAAGAGAGCCTCACTAGCCGCGAGCTGCTCAGGAGGAAGAGGCGCCGCGATTCAGACCGCCTCTCTGCGGCCACGCCAGGCGGCGCACGCCGAGCCGTTGTGCGTCGCGTTCTGAAGAGCAGATAAAAGTTCGTACGGAGACGCAGTTGAAAAAGATGAAACACTCAGGTCCCACTCCACACCTTTTTGCCTTCATTTAGTCGCTTTGACTTTTGTCCCTTACCCTACAATTCTCCTTAGCGTTCTCTGCAATCTACTCTGCACATCTGCGCTCTTCCACTGCCCAATCCTCTTATCTCCTTTCCTGCTGGCGGTTCTCGTCTCTTCTCCTCTTCACCGCCTTTCTGTTCTTAGTACTTCGGTGCCATGTCTTTTGCACACGTCTCTTTATCATCTTCTTTTAACTTTCTCCATTCCTTCCATCCACAGAGTTCTTTCTCCCCCACACCGATCGAGAGCTTGATTTTCCGCTTCTCTGTCTCATCAGTTTCCTCCTCCCACCGCTTTTCAGTTATATTTTTTTTCTTATTCCCGCTCCCAAACGGCGCCTATTCTCATTCACACTCATATGTGTTGCGAAGGACCTGCCCTCGAAGAAATTTAGTTCTTGGGAAGTAAGAACAGCACAGACATTACAGGAAGAATGCGAAATAGGCGCGACTTCTTGTGTAGATAAAGTAAATTTCACTACATAAAACGCAGTGTTAGTGCGATCATCTTGCTAATGTTGTTAGACACGATAAGACTTAATCGAAGCCGACCGGGGTGGCCGAGCGGTACTAGGAGCTTCAGTCCGGAACCGCGCAATTCCTGCGGTCGCAGGTTCGAATCCTGCTTCGGGCATGGACGTGTGTGATGTCCTTAGGTTAGTTAGGTTTAAGTAGTTCATAGTTCTAGGGGACTGATGACCTCAGAAGTTAAGACCCATAGTGCTCAGAGCCATTTGAACCATTTGAACTTTATCGAAATGGATCGTTTCCACTTTTTAAGATCAGTTCTAGAAAGTACCTTCGTCGACATAGAACAAAATAATTCTTTACACTCATGCGTATCATGTGTCAAATTAACGTATTGTCACTCTTCCCGTATTGAAAGCTTCTTATGAAAGCTTTCACTGAACGGTGGCATAAGACGATTTGAATATCTCACTGAAAGATGATTTCACCGAGCGACATTTCTTAATGGAAATTTGAAAATTTGTGGTAATTTCCTACGGGACCAAACTGCTGAGGTCATCGGTCCATAGGCTTACACACTACTTAATCTAACTTAAACTAACTTACGCTAAGGACAACACACACACACACACACACACACACACACACACACACACACACGGCCGAGGGAGGAATGGGGGGGGGGGGGGGCGAACTGTGGCAGGGTGTCCCAGACCACGCGGCTACCCCGTGCGACGTTCTTAATCGTTAAGACACCAGACTCGCCTTCGAGATGACGGGGGTTGAAAGGAATGTCCGGCCACTGCGATCTATTTATCTCTTAGTTCCTGTAAATCACTTCATGTGAGTGCCAGAATGTTTGCTTTGAAGCAAACACTGCCGAGTTTCCCCTCTATTCCATCTCTGAGCTCCCTCTCTTACCATCTCGTTGTCGACAGGATGTATCCTATTCGTATTCGTTTCTCATTTTGATGAATTCTTCAAGAATTCTGGACACAACCAAAAAATACTCCAGGAATGAATGTGCGATGAGAACTGAAAATTTGTGCCAGATAGGGACTCTAACTCGAATTCCCTGCTTCTCATGAGAGGTGGCTTTTACACAGCAGGTTCAGCGTGTTTAATCGATTTATGTAAATATAGTTTCGTGTCATTGTATCTTCATCGATTTCATCACCATCGATCAATTCATTTAAGATCAGTGCATTTATTTCGTTTTGTAACTCAAGAATATTAAGTAAATCTAAAATTGCTTAAAATGGTCATCTACTTTCAAGATGAAAATATCATGTTCCATAATCAGTAATAAATGGAAAAAAAAAGACTAAACGACCTGTCTGGATACCACTATAATATGTCTGCAACATAATATGTTTGGAACTACCAAAACTACACGTTTATTGTAAGCAGTCTCAACGATGGCAGCAGCGTTGAGGGCATATGATAGCTCTTCAAAATGACAGAAGCTAGAGGTACTCTTTCCGGAGTAATCATGAGCGTTGGGGTAGAACCTCTCAAGACTTAGTGGAAGCAATCGCTAACTCTAAATACTTTCATTGTGGCCAGGCATTAATGGCACCTTTCGTACAAGTCTGTCGACATGTCTGTTCTCCCTTTGAGTGATGATGACGTCTGGAGCTGCTTGTGGACCTTTCGCGGCTGATGGTAGCAGTGCAAGCTGACTGACTAGACTGGAACCGGTCGTTTTCAGGATGTATCCGGCACATCTGGCTCTATCCGACGCACCCATCTGCACGATGACGCAGGCCGGTCTCATGGAGCCCCCCCCCCCCCCCCCCTTCCACCCAGCAACGGCTGGTTGGGGTCGCTGGCAACATACTGCTGTTTCGGACAGCACCCGGAGAAAGCGTATCACATTGCGGATCTAGTCATACTAGTGTTGAACAAATGATTCAATATTGTATTCGGACAGGTGATTCATCACTATCTTTGTTTTGTTGTAGGGCAGTGTGTACACTGATATTGGCTTAAGCTTCAGACTATGTTCTGTATCGAGCAGAGGTGTTGTCTAGAGGCTCAACTGACATAACGTTATGCGCAAAAAGAAAGGTTTTGTGTTCTAGAGTCGCTCCGGTACACTGTTTCAATTTTAGATATTTTCTCTCTATTAATTTCTGAAATTTCCAGCAGTGTTGAACTTAGGGCAATAGCGATCGCCAACAGATATGTAGGAGCCACGTCTTGCTAAAAACTGCAGTGGAAATAGGGTAGCGTGAATTCATCCCCAGAAGCGTATTTCAGTGAAGCTTGGAATGTCGGGTGGAAGAAGAAACTAGATTAATGGGGGCTAGAGGACAATTCCTCCTGAGCACTGAGCTAGTCAAAAATGGAGCAGTGAGTCACTTGAGTAAGTGTGGAACTCGCCATAGCTTTGATGTAGGAACTGTCCCGGGCATCGCATTGACAGTCACAGATTCAATGTCGTGTTATTCGGGAAGAGGTCATATATATATATATATATCCCCCTCTCTCCCTCCCTCCCTCTCCCTCTGCCCTCTTTCTCCTCCCACCGCTCCACCTCCGCCCTCGCCGCCGCCCCCGTCCCTCACCAAATATGACATGCTATCACCACCATTTTCGATGTGTTACAAGAATCAAAGCTTTTAGTTACATTAATAAAATACGTAAAAAATTAATATAATTATAATAAATTACCGTGAAATATATGAAATGCCTTACGCTAATAATAATAGTAATAATAATTTGTCTACATCAGAAAATAGCACCTGCACTGCTTTACCATAAAGCCCAGAAAATGCGTCGCACAATTAATGCAAGAACTATAACAACACCAAACTCTAACAACCTTTAGAACTCAGCGTTACCAGTATTGCCAGCACTGGTCTGGAAATTATGGCAATTTGAACGTGTAAATAAACGAATGTTGTTTCTGTGTCCCTCTCCGCCTGAGTTACGGGACTCAACGTTTTTCAGTGGAGCATTCCTTTTATCTGTGGTTTACCAGTTGTATCCATGGACCCATGAGTCATGTCGGGTGTGTTGTTTACGAGTGAGCGTCTTTACCAAGCTGTAATGGCCCCTGCAGCTGGTCAGACTTCAAGCCCATCAACATGGACAGACCCTCAAGCGGGATTTCCACAGGTAGGAATTACGTACGCGTGCATGCCCCCACTACCACTCTCGTAAGTTAACTAGTACAAACGGAAACACCCTACTTGCACACTGTCATATCAACATAGGCGCAAGTTACGAAAGTTAAAACTCTTTAACGATGTCGCATCACCCACTATCGCGTACGAGTTTCAGCAGTTGTCGCTAGTTGGATCTCCTCTCATTCCACTCACGTTCGTTAGACTGCACCCGGCTTGAATCACTTATTTAAATACGTGAACAGTTCGGTGTCATGACAAAATAATGGGCTTCGTTTTCATTTAAATAAATAAATACTTTGTAAAGTGGCATGGTTTTCCTAAACCGCGTAGAGTCTGCAATTCTTTATAATCATTCATTTGTAGTAGATGACCACAGCAATGTTTGATGTGATGTGCGAATTCGAAAAATATTGGAAATGAGTGTGTGAACTTGCCGCGGTGCATATTATTGCAGAATAATCAATATTGTAAAGGTATTTTGATTACAACATAGTGACAATAATGTTTTGCTTGAGTCATTGAGTGTAAATATTTCAGTGAACTAGAAATACAAAATTTATTTGCGCCCTTATGGACTTAATTAAAGCTCCCATTGACTCTAATTATAATGTTATGTAAATGGAACAGTGTCCGTATTGACGCAGTCATGAGCAGTGACCGTTCTGCATTCTAGTAGAAAGACTGGTTGCCAAATTAAGTACAGTATCGGCAAAGCAAACTTCATGTTTACGGCACCTATGTCCTATCGGAATCTTGAGTAACTTTTAAAATAAGAACAAAGCAGGACTGTTGAGACAATGTATTTAACATAAAATTTTAGAAATTTTGCTCTTCAGAATGAAATACGTGTATTGCAGTGAAAGTAACTCATTTATTAACGTATCTGGATGTCTCCAAACGATTTCTACGAAATACATATACTTCTGTACCCAACATTTCTCGGTCCGTTTCTGCTTCGTCAACGTCACTATAAGTTCTTAGGCTAACGGATACGCAACCATACTGACTCCTGTACTGGGAGAAGCTTCTTTCACCCGTAACGTACCGATAAGCTTCAGGTGACATTAGGTCTTCATTCCGAAAAAATTCTCTTCTTGCCACCTTGAAAGTTGCGTAAGTAGTGTTCCAACTCCAGTGTGTGGAAACTCTAAATTGCATGTAAGGGTAGTGGTGGTGAGGGAGACGCAGGTGTAAGTAATTCATGCTTTTGGGAACCCGGCTTCAAGCAAGTAATCGAGTAACGGAAAAGTGTCTCTTGTTAAACCTAGCTTCTAACTTCCGGAATTCCTTGCCATTTTCGAGTGTCTGAGTTTTTGAGCTACTCTTTTCTCGAAAATTACCTGTGATATTTCGAATGCAACAATATAAAGCAAACGTTTGTTTGGGGGCGCATACGTTTTACAAGACACAGCAACAGTATGATGTAGCAAAGCTTAGTCTTCAACCTTGATTCTATAACAGACGATTTATTTTATATTATTATTTATATTTTAAAGCGGAGATTCTATTTATAACACTAGCGACAGAGCAAAAAAAAGAAAGAAGTATAGGTCTCTCCAAGGAAACGTTGGGTTTTTAGTATCTATTGGATATCGATATACACTCCTAGAAATGGAAAAAAAGAACACATTGACACCGGTGTGTCAGACCCACCATACTTGCTCCGGACACTGCGAGAGGGCTGTACAAGCAATGATCACACGCACGGCACAGCGGACACACCGGACACACCAGGAACCGCGGTGTTGGCCGTCGAATGGCGCTAGCTGCGCAGCATTTGTGCACCGCCGCCGTCAGTGTCAGCCAGTTTGCCGTGGCATACGGAGCTCCATCGCAGTCTTTAACACTGGTAGCATGCCGCGACAGCGTGGACGTGAACCGTATGTGCAGTTGACGGACTTTGAGCGAGGGCGTATAGTGGGCATGCGGGAGGCCGGGTGGACGTACCGCCGAATTGCTCAACACGTGGGGCGTGAGGTCTCCACAGTACATCGATGTTGTCGCCAGTGGTCGGCGGAAGGTGCACGTGCCCGTCGACCTGGGACCGGACCGCAGCGACGCACGGATGCACGCCAAGACCGTAGGATCCTACGCAGTGCCGTAGGGGACCGCACCGCCACTTCCCAGCAAATTAGGGACACTGTTGCTCCTGGGGTATCGGCGAGGACCATTCGCAACCGTCTCCATGAAGCTGGGCTACGGTCCCGCACACCGTTAGGCCGTCTTCCGCTCACGCCCCAACATCGTGCAGCCCGCCTCCAGTGGTGTCGCGACAGGCGTGAATGGAGGGACGAATGGAGACGTGTCGTCTTCAGCGATGAGAGTCGCTTCTGCCTTGGTGCCAATGATGGTCGTATGCGTGTTTGGCGCCGTGCAGGTGAGCGCCACAATCAGGACTGCATACGACCGAGGCACACAGGGCCAACACCCGGCATCATGGTGTGGGGAGCGATCTCCTACACTGGCCGTACACCACTGGTGATCGTCGAGGGGACACTGAATAGTGCACGGTACATCCAAACCGTCATCGAACCCATCGTTCTACCATTCCTAGACCGGCAAGGGAACTTGCTGTTCCAACAGGACAATGCACGTCCGCATGTATCCCGTGCCACCCAACGTGCTCTAGAAGGTGTAAGTCAACTACCCTGGCCAGCAAGATCTCCGGATCTGTCCCCCATTGAGCATGTTTGGGACTGGATGAAGCGTCGTCTCACGCGGTCTGCACGTCCAGCACGAACGCTGGTCCAACTGAGGCGCCAGGTGGAAATGGCATGGCAAGCCGTTCCACAGGACTACATCCAGCATCTCTACGATCGTCTCCATGGGAGAATAGCAGCCTGCATTGCTGCGAAAGGTGGATATACACTGTACTAGTGCCGACATTGTGCATGCTCTGTTGCCTGTGTCTATGTGCCTGTGGTTCTGTCAGTGTGATCATGTGATGTATCTGACCCCAGGAATGTGTCAATAAAGTTTCCCCTTCCTGGGACAATGAATTCACGGTGTTCTTATTTCAATTTCCAGGAGTGTAATTTCTCCGGTGTTTCACTGGATCACTTTCGGCGAATACCACAAGGGTCGTTCAAACTTTCTACTGAGGGTTCGTTTCAAAAACAATCTTCATCTGTGCCGTTCCTTCGTCGCTAATGACCACGGTTCGACGTGAAATTCTAGCCTTGTTTGCTTGCTCACGTCGTACCTGCATGCATGCATAATTAACTTAGGTCTATTTAAATGCAGATATTGATATTTCGCCAGTTGTTTGGAATCAAGTACAATCACTGCAACATACTTTCATTTTCTCCTCTTAGCTTAAATGAAAGTGGAATCCATTTGCTGACATTCAAGCAGTTTAGCAAGTATTAAGGGATATCTCGAGACACTTGTTACGAAATATGCAAAACACTAGAAACAAAATAAAGATTTGCGAGCATTTAATATGAATGAAATTCATGCAATTATTATCAAGTATTTTCAGTATATGGATAAAGTTGCAGTTAGTCTGAACTGTTCCGCATTTGTCCGTCTCAGGACATAAATTTCCTTGGCATGTTTTGTTTGCTGATATGTGAACACAGAAGGTCACAGGTCGTCTTCTCCATCAGCAGGATTGTCTGGAAGCTATTTGGCGAGAGGCCAAACCTGTCTTATCCTTGGTAAGTCACGCAACCGTAACGCTTCAGTAATTCCTGTCAGCCCACGGAATTTACGTGATACAAATCTGGTTGATATCTTGGACTCTAGTTAAAAATATGTGTGGGAGACTGCAATATCACAATCATGTAACTAAAATTTTATGCTCCGGAAGTTCATTTCGCCATGCAATTATATCACGCCATTACAGACACTTGTGAATCATTTTGGATCCAAAAAGGATAACGTGTATGTGAAAATAAGAAATAAATGAGGGAGGAGAGGTATTTGGATTTATGGGTAATTTACTGAATCGTTCAAGTAATTTGGCTTATTGATTACAACGGAATCATAGCCACAGACAAAATATATATAAATAAGCAAGACGCTAGAATCGCTGGTTAACGATACTTTCATCTCCGACATGCGGTATAAAAACAAGAACATAATTCAGAATCGTGCTAAAAGAGCTGCCCTTTAGTAAGCCTGCATTTCGGATACTGTTGTTCCGTAACAGGTTTAGTGTTATCAGTGCTAACGAATCGTTTAAAAAGTAAGTTTTGTGTAATTAGTTTTAGTACTTAAAAGTTGATATCTCGAAGTATTTCTGTCCGACTTAACATTAAATATCTTGAGTTATTCAGGAACTGAACTGGTCGTTTTGGTCGAGAGAGAGGGGGGGAGGGAGCAGGAATTCTAACGCAGAGCGGTCTTTCTGTAGGAGTTTTACATAAACTGCTTAGAAAACATGTCAGCGCTGATGGGTATACTGAAGGCTGCCAAAGCATACCAGGGTTAACAGAAAACCAACTTTATGTATTCAGAAAGCTTCTTCAGTACTGACATGTGACTTTGTAATCTGAATTCTTGAAGAATCACTCATTCGCTTTTAAAATATATATCACTGACAACTTTCAATTAGTCTTTAACTACTCATTATAGAGGAACAGATTCAGCATTGTGAAGAAACCATACATGAGAAGCCTTCAGGGCGAAAGCGTCAGTTTTCATTGGTCGTTGCATTTGCTAAGTTTGGGAATCAGAAGAACAGATCACCTTAACATTATTTGACTCATTTACTGACCGTATGTTTTGTTCAACACAAAGAACTGGAACACATCAGTTGGGGGACGAAATTAAAGATACCAGAGCAGCCCGACCAGTGACGATTTCATTCAAACAGCGACTAAAAGTACCAGTGTGAACTGGTGGTTGTTGCTATGGACTCCTAGTTGTAGTCATCATGTCCTCGGTGTCGGGTCAGCGCCGGCTAGGCCAAACAGCTGTTTGTTTTGCAGGATAACCATTCTTAGTTCTGAACTCTCAGTTACTGTCTTCTCCAGTGTTTGGTTTTTGTTCTCGTTGCCTGTCTTTCACTTTACTAGTGCGTATGATTTTCAGTGGTCTCTCAGTAGCTTTTCCTTTTCCCGATTTCCATGCCTCAAAACTTCGACGTGTGACATACAATCGCCTGTCAGGTTATGGTTTCATACATTTCTCTTTTTCGTTTCGTTTATAATCTTTTTGCTTCTTTGCCTAATCAGGAACTAGAAGCTTCGACGCCTTCGTAAATATTTTCTCGTGCCTTCAGGCACAAACTTCTGAAGCTCCAAAATATAAGAAATTATCGTGCATTTCAGTAATGGTTTGCGTTCAATATTTTCGTCCGCTCTGGCATTAGATCTTGTACCTCTGTTGTGAAAGAGTTGGCAGTAAATCTCCTGAACAGGAATTTGTTGTATGACATGTAACTACTGTGGATTGACGTATTTAATTTGCTAATTTGTTTAACATAAAAGTTGAAGAAAGAGCGTAACGAACTCTCTCTTTTGACTCCACAGAAAAAGCTTTACCTTGCTTTGTCGTGCAAAGTATTCTACAGTCATACTGACATAGTTCCAACAACCGATAGTAAACAATAGGCTGTCTAGCAGTTACGCAGTTCCGTATGATTTTTCAGTATCGTCTGATTTAATTTACGCGTCAAGCAATTCATCGACTCTACTTTTTTGACATGAAGAAATTCATAGATCATATTAGGTTGGTGCATAAGCTCGCAGCTTTCTTACGCAAGTTTAATAAATACAACAGATACACATAACACAGACTTTTCTCGTGAATAATATATTCTACTTCGCTATTTACAGTATCTGTCAACGATGGGGTAACTTTTAGATTCCGATGGGGTAACTTTTAGATTCCGTGACTAGAAATCACGTGGTTTGGAGGCGAAGAACTCGTTGAACCATGTTCTGAGCGCATTTTCATCCGGAAAACAAGTTTCTTGAAGGTTGTCTGATTGAGAGCGGAAAAGGTGAAACTCTGAGGGCCTAAGATCAGATGAATACCTGTGTTTTTTTGTCAGTATAACAGAATGCGGGCGGGAGTTATCGTGGAGTAGAATCACTTCACGTAGTCTTCCTGATCGTTGTTCTTGTATTGCGACTGCAAGACTTCCCAGTTGTTGACAGTTAATGTCAGCAGTGATGATTACATTTTGGGGAAGCAATTCGTAGTACACCACATCACCGCTGTTCCACCAGATGCATAACATCTTTTGTGGATGGTCGCAGGTGTTTCTGCCGGGAGTTGCTGCTTTGTTTCGGCTCAGCCATTGCTTTCTTTCCTTTCTGTTACCGTAAAAACACAATTTGTCGGCACCAGTAACGATATAGGTCGCTGTTGTTCACGAGCAATTGGTAAGGAGCAAGCAGAGAAGCACATTCTACCACCCGGTGATGCTTGTGATTTTGGCTTAGAGTATGGTGTAGAATATGCGGTACCCGTACACCCAATTTTTGAACCTTCATCAGTGCATGCAAATGTCGCAGGATGTCGGAATGATCACGGTTCATCTGATGTGCCAGTTGTCAAGTACACTGATGCGCATCAGTCTGGCTTAAAGCTTGTAAACGATCTTCATCAACCCCGATGATCTTCCTGAACGTGGAGAATCACAAATGACAAAGAGATCCTCCTTAAAACGAGTCCTCTGCCCAATGGCATTAACCCCATACAAGGCGCAAATGTTCCCGGATGCCTCCGCTGCTGTCACTCTTCTACTAAACTCAGACAGAAGAATATGTCGGAAATGTTCCAATTTTTCCACTTGTCACCCCATTTTCTAGCGTCCATAGCACCACTCACTATCTCCACATAACAAAATGACAATATGAAGACTGGACTAGCAACAGTGAACTACAAATAAAAAATGGCAATCGATAAATAAACTAATAGTAGCCGGAAATACCAACATGAAAAACAAAAACGCTTCGAACTTACGCACCAACCTACTACTACTACTACTACTAGTAGTAGTAGTACATATTGTTGAATTGAAAATTAATAAAATCCCCAATTCGAAACAAGTTTTTAGGGATATTTCTTCTGGTTGTAAGGCAAGTTCCGGAACTGGAAATTGTCTCGCAAATGTCATTCGGAAGATTGAGATTCTCCGTTTCCCATTCTTTACTCACTGGGATCTGACTCAAGAGAACCGAGTCCACAATCCGCCCCGTCCCGCCATGGCCGCTTCGGTACCGAACGGCGCATTAAAAAAATACAGTGCAAATAAAGGTGTAACTTTGTGTGACATTCAGTACGTTAACCAAAATCATGTGCCGTGGAGCTATGCCAAATCATTATCCGTCTTTCTTGAAATGTAATTGAATATTCAAAATAACAACTGTCACGTTGTTTCGTGGCAACGTATTTATGTTTTTATTGTGTGCGTGCGTGTTGTTCACCGTCTCGTTGTTTCTGCATTTCATGCGTGTGCTGAATCGCTTAAAGGAGGGGGAAGAAGGTAGGAAGGGATGACATGAAGACGTGGAGGGCATAAAAAATTCATACAAGGATACAAAATAAGAGTTTTAGTTTCATACAGCAGTTAGTAAAATAGAAGCCCAGTAACGTTGCGTTGGGAAAGGTTGCGGAAGATGCGTTTCCTGCCAGCGACCGACACCGACGTTTGGAGACCTACACTCGGAGCGATAAGCGCCAGGCACCGTGATTTAAATAGAGAGAGCCCCGCTATCCGGAGCGGCAGCTTAGCGTGTTGTCGCCGGGGATTAGGAAACGGCGAGCCGGCGATCCTGTGCGAGCCGCTCGGCCCGGCCGTGTGGCTAACTGACTCTTGACGGGCGGCGGTTTGTTTGTGCAGGCCGGGACAGCCGCGCGACGAGACAGCGGCCAGCCGTTGTTATTTCTGTCTCGCGCCTCGTATTTACTTTCCGTGCACGATAAACGTTCTCCGAACAGCTGCCGTTTCCGCTGTTTCCACTTCTCTTGTCGCTTCAACGGATTTGGATTCGTAGTCTTCAGACGTTTGTGGAACTTACGCATCAACACCGACAGGCGTATCGCAGTAACCGTTTGGTCTGCGATTTTAATATCCCTTCACCCTATTATTCCCGCCCTTTTTTAGATTATTCCTGAAAGTAAATTCGCTACAGAGGAGACACATAATGGAACAAAGAAATAGACCTTGGTTTACCAAGAGTTTCGTGTTTCAAAATTCCTGACATATATACACTACTGGCCATTAAAATTGCTACACCAAGAAGAAATGCAGATGATAAACGGCTATTCTTCGTCACATATATTATACTAGAACTGACTTGTGATTACATTTTCACGCAATTTGGGTGCATAGATCCTGAGAAATCAGTACCCAGAACAACCACATCTGGCCGTAATAACGGCCTTGATACGCCTGTGCATTGAGTCAAACAGAGCTTGGATGGCGTGTACAGGTACAGCTGCCCATGCAGCTTCAACACGATACCACATTTCATCAAGAGTAGTGACTGTCGTATTGTGACGAACCAGTTGCTCGGCCACCATTGACCAGACGCTTTCAATTGGTGACAGATCTGGAGAATGTGCTGGCCAGGGCAGCAGTCGAACATTTTCAGTATCCAGAAAGGCCCGTAGAGGACCTGCAACAGGCGGTCGTTCATTATCCTGCTGAAATGTAGGGTTTCGCAGGGATCGAATGAAGGGTAGAGCCACGGGTCGTAACACATCTGAAATGTAACGTCCACTGTTCAAAGTGCCGTCAATGCGAACAAGAGGTGACCGAGACGTGTAACCAATGGCACCCCATACCATCACGCCGGGTGATATGCCAGTAGGGCGATGACGAATACACGCTTCCATTATGCGATGTCGCCAAACACGGATGCGACCATCATGATGCTGTAAACAGAACCTGGATACGTCCGAAAAAAATGACGTTTTGCCATTCGTGCACCGAGGTTCGTCGATGAGTACACCATCGCAGGCGCTCCTGTCTGTGATGCAGCGTCAAGGGTAACTACAGCCATGGTCTCCGAGCTGATAGTTCATGCTGCTGCAAACGTCGTCGAACTGTTCGTGCAGATGGTTGTTGTCTTGCAAACGTCGCCATCTGTTGACTCAGGGATCGAGACGTGGCTGCACGATCCGTTACAGCCATGCGGATAAGATGCCTGTCATCTCGACTGCTAGTGACACGAGGCCGTTAGCATCCAGCACGGTGTTCCGTATTACCCTCCTGAACCCACCGATTCCATATTTTGGTAACAGTCATTGGATCTCGACCAACGCGAGCAGCAGTGTCGCGATACGATAAACAGCAACCGCGAGAGACTACAATCAGACCTTTATCAAATTCGGAAACGTGATGGTACGCATTTCTTCTCCTTACACGAGGCATCACAACAACGTTTCACCAGGCAACGCCGGTCAACTTCTGTTTGTGTATGAGAAATCGATTGGAAACTTTCCACATGTCAGTACTTTGTAGGTGTCGCCACCGGCGCCAACCTTGTGTGAATGCTCTGAAAAGCTAATCATTTGCATATCACAGCATCTTCTTCCTGTCGGTTGAATTTCGCGTCTGTAGCACGTCATCTTCGTGGTGTAGCAATTTTAATAGCCAGTAGTGTATATATGTCAGGAATTTTGAAACACGAAACTCTTGGTACGCGAAGTTCTAATTCTTTGTTTCGTTATGTGCCTTCTCTGTAGTGAATTTATTTTCAGGAATAATCTAAAAAAGGGCGAGAATATTATTTCCTTACCTGTCATTTAGATGGCGCCAGTTTCACTGTAATATATTGTGAGACAAAAACGAGGCACCACAATGGAATTATCCCAATGTGACGGAAATCGATAGATGTGATGCACATGTAAAAACAAAATAACAAATGATCACAGTCTCAAAAAAAAAAATTTGGGTGATTCGTTCCAGAGAAGAGCATAACAAATTGAGCAAGTCAATAACGCCTTGCATCACCTTTGGGTTTTAAGCACGCAGTTCTTCGGCTTGGCATTGCTATACTTGTGGAATTTCCGTTTAAGAGATATCGTGCCAAATTCTGTCGTACTGGCACATTAGATCCTCAATATCCCGAGCTGGTTGGAGGACCATGCCCATAATGCTCCACTCATTTCAGGTTGGGGAGAGATCTATTGAACTTGCCGGTCAAGACAGGGTTTGGCAAGCACGAAGACAAGCAGTAGAAACGCTTCCCATATGCGGGCGGGCATTATCTTGCTGAAGTGTAAGCCCAGAGTGGCTTGCTATGAAGGGCAACAGAACGGGGCGTAGAATTTCGTCGACGTCCCTGTGTGCTGTAAAGGTGCGGCGGATGACAGCCAAAGGGATCCAGCTATGAAAAGAAATGTCACACATTCCGTCACTCCTAGTTCTCAGGCCGTATGGCGGGCGACAGTTAGGTTGGTATCCCACCACTATCTGGGTCGTCTGCAGACACGTCTTCGCTATTCATCAGGTGTCAGTTCAAAGTGGCACTCGTCACTGAAGACAATCCTACTCCAGTAAATGTGATTCCAAGCGGAACACGTGTCTGGAGACGCCCCGGACAGCGGTGAAATAAGAACCTGACAGTCGCCGCCGTACGGCCCGACAAACAGCAGTGGTGGTCTGGGGTGATATTTCTTTTCACAGCAGGGCCCCTTGGTTGCCATCCGTGGCACCCTTATGTCGACGATATTCTACGCCCCGTTTTGTTAGCCTTGATGGCAAGCCATCCTGGGCTTAGAGTTCAGCAAGATAATGCCAACTTTGTGCTGCTCGTCTTCGTGATTGCCAAGCCGTGTCTCACCCAGCAAGGTCGCTTGATTTCCCGCCAATTGACAACGTTTGGAGCATTATGGGCAGATCCGTCCATGCAACTCAGAATTTTGACGATCTAACGTGTTAATTAGACAGAATTTGGCACGATATCCCTCTGAAGGGCATCCAGCGATTCTGTCAGTCAATGCTGCCGGCCGGAGTGACCGTGCGGTTCTAGGCGCTACAGTCTGGAACCGCGAGACCGCTACGGTCGCAGGTTTGAATCCTGCCTCGGGCATGGATGAGTGTGATGTCCATAGGTTAGTTAGCTTTAAGTAGTTCTAAGTTCTAGGGGGCTGATGACCTCAGAAGTTGAGATCCATAGTGCTCAGAGCCATTTGAACCAATCATTGCTAAGCCGAGTGACTGCTTGCATAAGAACCAGAGGTGGACCAACGCAGTATTGACTTGTTCAATTCGCGAATCTCTTCATCTTGAATAAACCATCAAATTTTTCTGAAGTTATTATCATTTGATTGTATATGTACATCACACGTAACGACTCCCCCCTCCCCCCCCCATTTGGATAGTTCCTTCGTGGTGCATCGTTTGTCTCTGTGGTAGTGTGTATTTGGCTACAAAAGGCGTGAGCGTATTTTACGTCGTACAGATAGGAGGAAAAGTTAACCTATATGTCTCATTTTTCATCCTGTAGTCCAATACTCGACATGAAATGTAGTGAAATGGCCCCAAAACTGCTTTCCCATCGGCGAAACTGATCTATTCTCTTGAATTTCGCGTAGGGGAAAGTGCATTTTCATAAACATAAACCGCTCTGTCTTTTGGTGGCACTGTGTGCCGACACAAATGAAGTTAGAATCGCGTCACTACCACTAAAGCATCTATGTAAAACAAGTCGTGCGCCAAATGATGAGCTCGGTATGGAAAAAAGTAAATACAAGGATAGCTATAAGAGTGCTGCCTAATGAAGGCTCGAGCGAGTGAGTGGCAAGGAAAATGACCTGTATTTCCGAAGTCACTCGTTGCACAAGGTTCAGGATAGCCAAACGCTGTGTTAGTAACAACACTGACTGACAGGAATTTGACGCGTTTGAGAGCGAAAGTAAATTTAGTACCTTTAAATCAGGCGATACTGTGTGTATGAAGAGGAGCCGGAGACACAAGCCAAACGAAGAACTTTAAAATGATGAACTTCAGACCACGCGAAGGGAACATTGTACTGAAATGAATTATGAATAGTCGGTAATGCAGTAGACCGTACATCAATTGATGACACCATTATCAAAGATTAATGTCTGTATATCAGAAGAAGAAGAAGAAGAAGAAGAAGAAGAAGAAGAAGAAGCTGAAAGACTGACTGCTGCGTAAAGTCGACGTCATCGTATTCAAAAGATATGAACACCAGAATCCTAACGCGTCCTAGTGAGCATTTGGCTACTTTCTATCTGTCTCAGAGGTACTGAAAACGTGCACTGTCATCGGATCTGAATCCCTTTGGGACCTTTTAATGAACAGGGTAGAAGAATGAGGTAAAGGCCGGTTTTTACGTACGGAGGAACTAAAACAGAGGTTGGTCTACGATAGCAAAGCATCCTTTCAAAAAGCGCGTAGAACGTACAGAAACGTTTAAAAGACATAATAGCAAGAAAAGACTACGAAATACTGTATTTATGGAACAAACAGGGCAATTGCTAGTAGGTCTCGTGCTCCGAAAGTTCTGTACAAACTTTATTATGGATATAGGTAGTTCTTCTATAGAGTTTGATGAATGAGTTGGCGAGTGTTAAAATATGTGACATAAACGGCTGTATCTTCTGATTACGTTGGCTTAGGAGCTTAAATTTGCACACCGCCAAGGAAGATACCTCCAACCGTTCCTGAGAGAAAGGGGTCTTAACAGACAAACAAATAGACAGACGGACAACAAAGTAATCATATAAGGATTCCGTTTTTACTCATTGATGTGTGGAACTCCCAAAAAAAATTGTGTCTTAATAATATTTATATTGTTAGAACGAGTAGAAAACGTCGGCATATTTAGTCTGCAGCATCAGCGCGACACTTTTATGTAGTAGAAATAAGAATATTCAGCCTCGACATTATTCAGTGCCAAAGTTAATACTGATTAATTAAAAATTTGCTCGCAGGCTTCTGAGATATGCAGGAGTGAATTCCTGTGAAGCCTAGGAGTGTGAAAACTTTCCGGCAGAAATTTTTAGCTTGGTTGACACTTTGATACGATGTTGTCGCTTGAGCGGTAACGTGCGTGTTACAGCTGATGGGGCAGTGTGCACTGTGCAGTGTGTGCTGGCCCACCATCTTTAACCTCTGTTGCTGCAATCTGGCTCCCCGCCTTGTTCAAGCGATTGAACTGCGTGTCTTCTGTTGTATTGTTTTGTACTTAAGGGTACTTGTCCTTCAGCTAGGGTTGTAGTTCATTACTTCAGACGGAATGTCGTCTGGTCGTTCACTGCTTTTAGTACAGCGCGTCCCACTCAAAGGAACTGATAGCGTATCTCCTCGGATGGCTATAGTCGGTTCGCCAGCTACGAACAGGCCGCGTATCATCGTAACGTCTGAACCTGCACCAATTTCAGTTTTCATTCGTATGTCACTAAGGCGTAGTCTTCTGATTACATCTTCGCCATTCCGCCGACCGCAGGCGCCGTCTTATACATGAACACACTCCTGCAACTTTTATAAAGTATGTTGGCGGTAACGCATAGCTTTAGAATTTTCCATTTTCAATAAAGTTACGCTTGCAGCTCGATGTGAAGGCTGCAGTGAAAGCGGCTCGTGACGTGAGTCTGCACACGCCAGGCGGCTCATAACAATTCAGCCGACGTACGCCTGCCCCTCCACGTTGTGGAGATTTCCGGCGCCTCCGCCTCGTGACGTCACCCAACCTCCTTCCGGTCGACTGGCGCCAGGTGGTGTAGCTGTTCTCACTCCTTACGGGGAGACCGTAAGGCGGGCCGCAAGATGAGACGCAGGCCCTTGAGGTGACGCAGGGGGGCTCACGCCAAATTCCTCACGGCAGCGTGAGTCACGGCGACAATCATCGCAAGTTGGATCGCAGTTTCAGTACGCAGTTTGCTGAGGAACTTTGGCTCTGGCAGAGATGGCGACTACTTCTGCTATGTTAATAGATTAAGTTCAGAATCGGATTCCGATTCTGAGTTTGAGTTCGCAACGGTGTGTTACATCGCTTTGATGAAACTGTCTACAGGTTCTCACGCCAAAGAAGGCACGAGGAGGACCATATGGTTGGTTGGTTGGTTTTGGGAAGGAGACCAGACAGCGTGGTCATCGGTCTCATCGGATTAGGGAAGGATGGGGAAGGAAGTCGGCCGTGCCCTTTCAGAGGAACCATATGGCGTGAGTCAGAAGGGGCAGAGTGGCTGGTGAGAAAAGCCCTTGCTGTCGCCAGGGCTAATATATATATATATATATATATATATATATATATATATAAAACCATGTATTAAAAAATTTGTATTACAGCTCATTGAAAGTGGTTAGCAAATAAAAAGAAGCTAAACGCGATGGCGCAATACAAACATCCTTTCATTTGATTCCATTATACAAACCACACCGCCAAGAATTTGTTAACGTTTAAAGATGATGCTGTCAGTAATACGCTGCTGCGATATTGTTTGACTGATACAGAGAAACACACTCTTTTTGTCGGAGTTACATGATTTTGTGATCGAACCGTTAGTGACGAGAAGGAAGATGCCGTTTTAGGGCTGTTGCTATAGTAAAAGACTAGCAGAAGTGCTTCTGGGATAGTGATGTGCACGAAGTTGCTTCAAAATGTTAATTCACACTGTTTGATTACATTAGTCTCTGCAGATCTATTCTGTATGATGCATAGTTTAGTAGTGTAATAAAATATTGTTCTAAACGTGGATGTTCAAATAGCTTTATTTTAATTGGAGTAAGCAAAGAGGCGTACTGGTTCAAGACACTGGAGTCGCATTAGGGATAATCGTGTCCCAAACACCCAACAACCAATCTCGACTTAGGATTTCCGTGTTTTCCCTTAATAGCTTCTGGGCTATGCAAGGATGGACCCTGCAATTATTCACCGGCTCTTGCTCCACCTTTCGCAACAGAGTTCTCTAATGTCTCGTATATGTACACGTCATTAAACAACGAATCTCTTCCTTCCTTCCGTCTTCATTGTTTTATTATTCCTCTAAAATACACGAAAGCCATAAAAGGGAGACGAGAGATCGAAATGTAACCGATGCCCCAGTACATCTGAAGTAACAGCGTAATTGAAACCTCTAGGCTGACGTAAACATGTAAGAAAACGCAAGTCAAGAAAAGCTGTGCCGATCGTAACTTTGAATTGAAGTCGTTCGCCCCGCCATGCAGTGACAGTAGTGCCCAGACACACATAAATGTCCCGCCGCTCCACTATTTGTTCTTCTGTGACGTAAAGCTGGCGCGACGCGACCCCGCCCCCCCCCCCCCTCCCCCGCCTCTCTCTCTCTCTCTCTCTCTCTCTCTCTCTCTCTCTCTCTCTCTCACACACACACACACACACACACACACACACACACACACACACAGAGAGAGAGAGAGAGAACATGGGAGTTAGAGGGAAATGAGGCGGCGAGGGAGGGAGTAAACCAGCTGATGTTTCCTACTGCTCTGTTGAATAAAAATCCTCACGCTTGCTGCATGCTTTATAGTCGTGACGTTTGTTATGGTGCTCTAGGATTTGTGTGTTGCTCACCAAATATCGCAGGTTCACTGTACTCTCAGCTTCTGGTGACTGTTACTACGGTGAAAACTTTTATGCGGACATCATACTTGAAGACAAACCGCATTTCGGTCAAATTTAAGTGTCGGACACAATGCTAGTTTCAGATATAGTGACATTTTGAGAGATTAGGAGGAAAACACACAGAAAATCGACGAAAATACAGATGTAAACAATCACTTACGGAACTTCTTTTCTTACTTAACCTTTATCGTACTGTGATCTTTTCTGTTCCCCGTGAAATAGTGTGTCTTTGGAAGTGTTATGATTCCCCACCTCCCCGTTGTGGTGTCGCCGTAATTCATTGCTTGTAACAGGCGACTAAAAGAATTTTTATACGTAGTCTAGATTTTGCGTTGACAACTCGACTCTTATTAGGACATCCGTCAGTTTTGGCTCATTTCATAGCCCTTACCTTAAACTTTTTGGCTTAATTGCTTGTGGTCTGAAGTTAGGGTTTCATCTCCACTTTTTTATATTTCACGCAAGTGCAGGCCGTTTGGGAATGGACGCGCTTACGTGGTGCATAATCTGTCCACTATGCGTTATAATCCTTTGCATCTACTGTTAGAGCGGATTTATGTTCGCATCCGAAATCCATCGTTTGTGTAGCGGTCATCATATACCCGTACGGCTCACGATTGTAGCCTCCTGACAACGCAGTGATCGCACTGCTGATGCCTAAGCTGTAACCTCTCCAAGTAGTTGAGGAATATGTGCCTATCAGATTCGGAGTACGGCTGCTGTGCCAGGTAGTCTGTAGTCTTTGCCCGGGGGGGGGGGGGGGGGATGGTGATGGTATCCATGGGGAGACCCTCCGATCGTAATGAGTGACGCCAGTGCGGACGATCCGCAGTGAAACGGATCAAACTCACCCATACTGTTGGCAGTTTCAGCAGATAAAAAAAACACGATTTTAGTGCAGAGGCTTACAACCACATGACGTTCCCGACTTTGACCACGCCAAGGGATGAGAGGCAAGAAAAATGGTGGTGGTCAGTTCGGCCAGTTCTTGGTGTGCTCCAGAGCTGATGGAGAATCTTCGCAACAACGAAGTCACTGGTTTTCTTTTAAAATATTGGTAATGAGTATGGAGAAGTTCCTGCAACAAAGACAATGATAAACAGATCTTTGTTGATCAGCATTGTATGGTAACCGATCAGAGGCGATCAGAGTCAAGCTCGGAGATATACCAGTTATCTATAATTGTAATAAACTCAGCATTATTCAAAGTGTTATGTTCCATGGAGACGTAGTGCTATAAACAGGCGAAGAACTGAACACTAGAGCGGCGGCGTGGAATCTATTTTGTTCGTTGCATGTAGAGAGGAAGTTAGAACAATAGGGTGGACACTACAGCTTTCATACTAGCCTTCGATGGAAATGTTTTATCTCAGAAAGACAAGGCCATGGTCTACAGGCGTGATGTTAAACTATATTTTCGCCCTCCTATAAGATGTTTTAGGTGCCAGAGGTTTGGTCCCATGTCCTCCAGCTATACTAATGAGGCTACTTGCGGAATATGGACAACGCGTGAGAACAGCCCTTTCGAACAACCCCCTACACGTGTAATGCCCAGAAAAGCCAAACCCCCCCCCCTCCACTTCCACCTCCGTCCCTCGCCACGCCCGTTCCACGTTCGCCTACAAGTTCTGTTGTTAAGAGAGAGAAGAAAATCCATAAATGTAAAACACTTCGCCTTCGTTTCAGCTCAGTCGATATAACGTCAAACTTTGGAACCATCGTGTCAAAATCCACACACAGTTCGATGTTAAGGTCTGAAACAGCAACTGCTGACCCGAGCCACAAGTCAGTGCCTGTTTTTCAGTCAGAATAGAGGACATCAGTTCCCTCGATGCCCAGATCCACAGCACCGGTGGTGACAACCTCATCAGTGCAGCTAGAGATTTCTCGTCCTCCAGCAGTAGCACCAGGAAAGAGGACACCTGTCAAGGAGTCCCCCACTTCCCCCCAGGACTAAACAGACAAGCGGTATACCATCACTCAGAGGGTAAGGCAGCAGCAGCTTAGGGGTAGTGGGAAAGAACGGTCCTCTACTGTCTCTGAAGTCAGAACCGGAAAATCCTCACAGAAACTGAAATCTCACAGAGACAAGAAGAACAAATCGAAATTTAAACCGAATTCTGCTGCTCCAGTCCGAGGCTGTTTACCCATCTTTATCCAGACTTTCCTATCCCTCCAACTGCCCCTCGTGTCTGTGTACCTAGGATTCCCTCTAGGCATAGTCGTATGGTTCTGATGGTTCTTTTCTGTGGCCCTAAAGAAAATGCTTATCCCACTATTCGCAGACTGGTATTCCGTTCGGTTCTTTAAGACTACCCCAATTCGACATTCATCTACACAGATGTGTATAAATTCAGTGACTGGGTTGTTTAGGGTTTTGCACACACAAGGGGCACAAGAAGTATTCTCTGCCGAGTATATGCAGTGTATGCACTGCAGAGTTGGTTGTCATATCACGGGATCTGCAACACATTAAAACTCTTGTAATGATTCCATGAGTTGCCTAAAAGGCATATCTCAGCGCTACCCCACACAAGCTTTGGTCGCTAACATCTAAGACCTATTAGTTGACTACCACGGCTCCAGAACCACTGTAACATTCATCTGGACACCGAGCTACGATGGTATTGTAGGAAATGAACTCGCTAGCAAATAAGCTAAAGATGTAAACACAGGAGACGAACTTGAACTCAGAGTACCTGGCACAAACATACGATTACGATTCCCACATCAAACTCTGAAAATCTGGGATATGGAATGGCAGGCTACCGTAACTCTTAAGAAGCCGAAGGCAGTCAAGGGGACTCTCAAAGCGTGATATACTTTTCTCCAAGTCTCTCGGAAAGACACCATCGTACTATCGACCACACCAGACTTAGTCACGAGTTCCTTTTACCTCAAGGTTCCCCCAATGCAGGTGGGGTAGTCATCTCAGGATAGCCCACATCCGCGCAGAGCGTACATGCCCTGCTGGTCTATATGAGAAGAACCATCAACCTGTTTACCTACCCACCTCAGGTATTAGAGGACGATGGGATAGCAGCTAACGAAGTCGTACGTTTCCTGAGGAAAGGTAATGTACCTCAACGTTCAGTCCAGAGGCTTACGTGGGAGGTGGAGGGGGGGGGGGGAGAGTATGCCCCCAATGGTCTCGTGCATTTGTAAATTCTCTGCTTTTGTAATGGCGGTTTCGCCTCTCGTAACATGTAGTGGCCAATTCCGCATTACATTTAGGTGTCCGGATACCTTTGAGCAGATAGTGTATGTCCGATTCGTCCAATTAATGGTTCGCTGTTATTTTTTCCACAGCTTGCGAACACGACTTTTTTATTTTACCATTACATGCGTGCACATTCGAGAAGGATCGCAAACGACTCCACTTTGTTACATCTTACAAATAATTTAATTCAAGAAAGAAAATTTGTTTTATGATAATCACAGCACAATGGCATTTCTGAGTTCTTCCACGATGTAAAAGTAAATGAAATTTCAGCGTTAATTACCTATATCTAAACGGCGCGACACAGTGAACTTAGTTTCACGCTGGGTGGTAGGTTATATTGCGCTGGTTGTACAGGGCGATGAATACAAACCTGACCTACTTCAGTGGGTCGTAATTTCCCTCCTAAAACTCATAGAAACGGGAAACTTGTTTTAATGATTTCAGTAGCTCTGGATGAATTAAAAGTACCGCCCGTTGTTGGCAAATTGATTGCTGTTTCTGCGCATGAGGTCCTGTGTTCGTTATAACGCCGCCCTTGCTCAGTTCCTGGTATTTCGTTCGTAGCCTCATCGATCGCGGTTTGTGAAGTCTGTAAGTGTGCAGTTCGGACTGCGTGACAAAAACGAGCAAATTAGTAAAACGTTCGTAGTCTTTAGCTGGCAGAAACATGCAGTGCACACTTCGAGAGCGGGTTTTTATTGTGAAAATATATTGGAAGACAGCAGACTCATTGATTACGACACAATGGGCATTCCAGTGAGGATTCAATGTGCGCGTTTTTCCAACAAAGGCAACAATTTTATCGGCTGTAAGGAAGATGGAGTCAACTGATGTACTAAGCAATGACAGTAATAAACGTAGACCATCATTGAGTGCAGAGGCTACTGATAGTGTTCGAAGACTCTTGCAGAACTCTCCAAGGAAATAATTGCCTCGACTGAGCCAGGAGAGAGGCAGCTCATATGGCGTATGTCATAGAGGTGCGAAGACGTCGGCGTTGCGACCATACAGACTACACACGATGTAAGCATTGCATTGTTATTCAATGTCCAGACATTCTCTCCATAATTTGGTTTACAGATGAGACATGGTTCCATCTGTCACTTTGTATGTAAGTAGTACGTAATCTTCCAGTTGTGTACTCGTGTTATCATCTCCCAAAATTGGAAGTCCCATTATTGGTTAAAATGTTATGACTCTTTAAAGTAGTTATGCTTTATACAAGTTACAGTGTATGTACGCCACGCACCTTGAAACAATTTATAAAGCAACACGAAAAAGTAATGTTAAAGTTTTATTATACAGAGTATATTTGTATCATTTCCGTAATAAACTGGTAGAGAACATTTCTCAAAAGTCAAATACCGTAATAGCCGTAAGACCTGATCGTACACGCTGTCAGGCCCATGCATGTCTGAAGATATTTGGCACGTTGTTCAGACGTCGTGGGCACTTTATAACGGCAGAGGGTGCGTGTGGTGTGCGTCACTTCCCAGTAGCTGCAGCGCGCTGCTGACCCCCGGTGTCCTCTCGGCCATTATCGGCGGCGTTCCCGCTAATCCACGCTGACGCCGCGTCCAATAAAGCGAGGACGGCGCCGCAAACTTGTGACAGCGGCTCAGCGCCGCTCCTTTTTTTGTGAGCACAATGGAGGACGTGATGATATTGCGGACAAGCGGCCTATTCTAGTCTAGCCGGCCCGGCGAGGCTTGGGGCCGCAATAGCCAGAGCTGCGGGCAAACGCTGTCCCCTGCTGCCTGATTAAGGCTTCCCAAGAAACGCAAGTCGCACGCGACTTAATTAAATCCGAATCCGCTCTCATGAAGATTAGCATACTGTCTGCTACATTTTCAAAGTGGTGAATGAAGTTAGAAGTTAACTGGAAGCCGGGAATGAGCTAGCTGTTATTGGAACTTGAACTTTTTATGCGACCGAGGGACTTTATTTCCTTCTTCTACACTCAGTGCTTTGTAGGCATTAGGTTATTCGAATGTGATTGAAGTCCTGAAATGTAGTCTTCCAAGTTCCATAGAGATACTCCGGTAAGCCTACGAATAAACAGGAAATACAATCGTGCACGAGAAAATTTCGCCCCGGCCTGTTTCATTTCATTAAATAACCTTACCTAAAAACTATAGGATAGACTGGGTTCGGTTGAAACGTTTAGGCTTTTATTGTTCATATTATTGTCGTTTGTAAAGCAATCGACAATGATTATATGTCGAACTAAAGAGCGCGTTTCTACCTGCGAAACGACTTTCGCGCGTGGGGAGCAGTTTTTACAAAGATTCAAAATTTAAAAAAAAATCCGCTTTGTTTCAATCGTCCCCATACTAGGGGCAATTGAAACAATGATTGGGGTCAGTTGAAAAAAAAGTGCAAGTAATACAAAACATGGCATTGCAACATGTTTGTTTACCAGTAGTGCGCTACGGTCACAGGTTCGAATCCTGCCTCGGTCATTGATGTGTGTGATGTCCTTAGGTTAGTTAGGTTTAAGTAATTCTAAGTTCTAGGGGGACTGATGACCTCAGCTGTTACGTCCCATAGTGCTCAGAGCCATTTGAACCCATTTTAACAGTAATTCTAGTTATATGCATAACTGTGACACCATATGGCAACATTAATCAGTCTTAATGGTTGTAATAAAGATATTTCTAAATAATAAACTAGAACATTACTTCAATCAAATAAACTTAATCTACAGAATAAACTAAAAACGAACATTCCTTCACTCAATTAAACATTTAGCTTATGGGTCAATCTGAGTATTCTGAGTCACAGATGTGGCTGGAGTTTGTGAGAGTAATGGGAAGGGAATGACAGTAAGACAGGACAGTGCCATTGTTCTTGCAAAAGTCCAGTGCGTTAATATCAACATGTGAGGAATGGTTATCAAGTATGAGTAACACTTCATGAGACGTAGATACATTTGCATGCTTCTTGAAGTGAAGTGTTCCAGGAAATTCATATGTGAGTCATCCTGGATACAACCAGAAGAATTTGCTGTTCCATCCCTAACGAAACGGTCTGCGAAAAGCACTAGTGGGCAAATAAAGAATGGAGGAATAACGTTGCCAATGGCGTTTGCTTCGAAAGTTACTGTTACTAAAATACCCCTTTCAGCTGAAGTTATTGAACCTACTTGGCGAGCACCACTTCTGATTTTTGAACGGTTGTTATGCCTGTTTCATTGGTGTTCTACATGGCTAAATTGTCACAGAAAGCATCTACGTTGGTTTTATTAAAGTTAGTCGTCCTGGACAGCTTGGGCGGCGCGTACGGACAGTTCAGGGTTTCTTCTCATAAATATCCGAAATCATTCCTCAGCAACCATTTCGTTTCGTCCTAAGTTCGACGTCTTGATAAACTATACTTAATGGTAAGTTCGTTCGCTAGTTTTCTCACCTCTTTCTTAGATAGTCCAAAATACGTATCTGCACATCAAATCAAATATTTTGATAATTCTTGCTCTTGTTCTTCATTAAAAACTGTATTGTGTGCTCTATATACCATGACTTCATTGTCCTCACTAGTCGCATCTTGCTTTGGTATATATCACAATAGAGAAAAGTGGTTTATTCCATGCATGTCTATTGCTTTGCGTAGTGAGTTTCCAGCTTTTACCTCTTCATATGCATGTTTATAACTTGACAAATCAATCTGCCCTCTGGATGTCATTCTAGCCCGAACTCTAGGAATCTACAAAAAAATATATATATATATATATATATATATATATATATATATATATATATATTGAATGTTTCAGCCGTCCCCAGCCCCACCTTTGGTAGAAGACAGTCCATAGTACTGGTGGTAATAACAACACATTAAAACTAGTCATTATTTCGAACCCTACAAGCTACATAGAAGTCACAAACAGACACTCAATCTTCTGAGTTAAATAAAATACACGATATTAGCATGAATGTTGGAGGAAAAATACTTACTTTTGGATATTAAAACACACTGGGGCCTCCTGTACGTGACGAGAATGCTCAGGAAGCGGCACAACAATGAGTTTCGTGTTCAGACTTGTTGCGCGCTTCCTTGTCCAATTATATCCACCACTCTCTGCGTAACCGTTCCGGAGATATTTACTTTGTTTCAACCGTGTCTAGTCTACCCTATTCACGATAATTTGATCTTACGAGAAATCTTGAAACTGCCGGGTGGCTCAAATTGAATATCGGGGTTTTAAAGCTTTGTAGCATTTATTACATTCAACTTATAAATAATACATAAAATGAAAGAGCAACTCAGGCAGTTTTCCTTACAGGTGTATAGTGTGAGCACCATTCGATACACGGCACATTCCGAGTCGGTAAGCGAGTTCTTCCCGAACCATGATCAGTGTGTGCACAGTAACTGTTGCAACAACTGCTTCAGTCCTTCTCGTTTCGTGAGTCAGGTAGATAAGCTGGTAGCGTAGGCACCTACACATGGTCCTTTATGATACCTCAGACGTAAAAATCGTATGGCGTCAGAACAGATGAACGTGGAAGCCATGCGAAACGCCCTCTGTCATCCGGCCTCTTGCGTTCGGGTTAACGCCCTTTAAACAGTCGCGTACATGTTTATACCAGTGAGGCGTGCACCATTATGCTGGTAAATAAAGTTCTATGGTTCAGCTTGTGCCAGTTGAGTGGACAGTCATATATCAAGCGAATCAAGATAAGAAACCAGTTGCAGTTGCTGTACCGCAAAAGAAAGGCACATCTAATTCCCGCCGGGATATGGTTCAAAAAACATTCATTTTAGGGGAGTATCGTTGCAGCTGTACCATTTCGTGGGGATTGGCTGACCACTAAAGGCGCATGTTGTGTTTGTTCACATTTCCACTCAAGTGAAATGTTGATTCATCACTGAAGACAAGATCCAGAAAATTTTCGACATGCAGCAACATTTAGATTTCGAAGTTGGCACATAAACCGTAGCGTGGAGGCTTTAAGAGCCTGTAACAACTGCAAACGTAAGGGACATAGTTGTAAGCGTCCCCTTAAAAGTTTCCACATCACTGCCAATGGAGCTGCAACTCACGACTAACCTTCAGAACTGATTTCTTGGGGCTACGCGTGGAATACTGTCTCACTCGTTCAAAACGTTCTTCAGTTGCTCTTGTGCCGAGTGTCGGATAGTGCTCACGTTGAATTCTTGTGAGGAAAACTGTTTCAGTTGCTCTTTCATTTGATGTATTAATTGTAATGTCGAATGAAACAAATGCTACGAAGCCTTAAAAGTCCGATATAGATAACATCATTGGAGTTCGTAGTAATTTTATGGATTACGTAGAGTTATCCATATCATACAGGTGTACTGAATCGTTTCGCTCGTCTCTTTCTTAGATTACGTACAGAGATTAAAAAAGAATCCGTTCTGTAAGTATTAGTGCTTAACTGTGAAGTTGGAGGTGAGCAATACATACTTCGAATGGTTTAAAACATCTTTCATTCAAAGCTGAAGGAAGGGAGGAGACTATTGGGTTGTACCGTCGTCAACGAGGTAATTAAAGGCGGAGCTCTGGCTCGTAATGCAAGAGAATGGGGGAGAAGATCGGCGGCGTCCGTTTCAAATTAACCACGCCGACGGTGAGTGAACTTAGAAAATCAAGGGAAACATGGACTAAAATGTCCGGACGGCGATTTTAACCTCGCTCCTCCTGAATGCGAATCCAATGCGTTAGTTGCTCCGCCACTTTCGTCGATTTCATAATCGATTTCGATAATACGTTCTGGCACAGTAGCGGAAGTCCTGGCAGAAAAAAAAGCTTTCAACTTCAAGCGAAGGGCGTGAATGTACATGCAGATTGCGGAATGCAACTCTTGTATTTAAGTTTGTTCACCGATTGCTTATTTTAAACCTCTACTCAAAAACTCCTCAGTTTAGGTATGTAATTCTGCTGACTATGATCGATCTGCCGTAGTTGCATGTCAATCTCGAACCTCTCCGTGACCATTTCGTGAGGGTTAACAATTATGTTGGCCGTTAATTCTCTGCCTTTCTTTCACTCCATGTTCATTCATAGCCACTTAAATATCACATTACATTATCAGCCATCACGATCATCCACACTAAGCGGATATTATCTTGAAACTTCATTAATGGTAAAACGGTTTCACCAGGGCCTTGTCGAGAACAGTGATATACGATTATTGTTGAATATGAAACTGAGGTCCGTCGTAAAACATTGAGCAACGTTAGGAACATTCGACGGACTTTTAACCTACGCATGGAGAATACCATGTATTCGACATGGCACCTACTTGTAAATAAATATAGTGCGTATCCCCGCCTAGTGCTAACCTTTCGATATGATTCCACTTCGGTGGCTTGCTTGTTAAGTTTGCTGATTTTTTATTCGAGCAGTTTCTCCGAATAAACCCCGTTTCAGACCTTTACACCACAGAAAACCGAGTAAACCCCGTTCCAGACCTTTACACCACAGAAAACTCTTTAAGTGGTTACCGAGTATAAAAACTGCCATCTCGGCGTCGCTAGCCGGCACCGCTAACCACTGGACCAGTGGGACGGTATACAGGGTCTGCTGAACCATAGCTAAGTGCTTTTCACACCAACAATAGTAGCTATAGCATGAGCGTAGTAATTGTGTGCTACTGTTGTACTGATTGTTGCACCACAACTTTAGTTCATTTTGTCACGCTTTTAAGACAATTAGAATGTTAAATCAAAAATAAATGTTATAAGTATTTGTATTACTGGCAATTAACGCCAAAGGGCGAGGCTGTATGTAAATATTAATCGTTTTCATCTACCAGTTAACTTTTTGTTAACAAAAACAATCCAGATCCCAATATTTTCATTTTTAATTGTGGATAACATCATTTTACGTTGCCTTTATGTAAAATTTTAAGGTTGCTAAGTGTATGTCCCATTGCATCTGTCTTCTTTCAGAGCCTCGATCTGAGGGTGGTCTTAAAGACCGAAACCAGTAACAAGAATTAAAAATAAAAAAATTATTGCGATCTGAACTAAGTTTTATTGCAATATTGAGTACGATCGCTGTGTTCTGTAATGATGTGAAAAATTATTACCAGTTAACTTGATTTTGTTTGTTCTGAAATATAATGAAACGGAGTTCATCGTGATTGTTAAACTGTTAATTATTGCGAAGTACTAAATTTGACGATATGAAATTAATTTTTTTTTTGATTTTTACGTGGATCTCACAGTTTGATGATAACTGTTTCGTGTTTGTGATTTGTCGTCATAAGAGAAAAAAAAGCAAATCAACAATTGCAGTGGAACAGAAGCAACATTGATAGTCAAACTGTCTTCTTCTCATATAGAGTTTCAAAATAAGGATAATGACGCTGCATGACAGTAGCTCTTTGAAATGTACTCTCAGAAATCTCCGAACGTGTCTAATTGGTATCCGACACTAGCTGCTGCTTCTATTGGATTTCATGCTTTCTGTGATGTTGCCGAGTACATGCCTTCCAAGAAGCGTCATGCCGCTGAGTACTTCCGCCAATACTTCTCTCGAAATAGCAAGGACGGGGTAGTGAGATAAGGTCGAGCTTACCGACAGTCACTCGTTCGCAGACAGCACGGGAAATGGGGAAGTTGTGTACAGCGATGCTCGAGATACCCGCCGCACACCGAAACGTGGCTTGAGGAGCTTGTACCCGAAGGTTCCATCCAATAACATGTGAAGATCAGCTTGTCAATCTGTTTCTCACTTCATTTCTCGTTTTATTTCCCTGCATGTTTCCAAAGTGCACGAAGCATATGAGTTTTGATGGCAAATAGTGTCATGCCTGACTTAAAAATCGTCACATGTGAAACGAAAGTCAGAAGTTGGATTTACATCTGTGCCGTGTGGTTTAAAACGCTCCGCACGTTTCCAAGTATCAGCATATCGCTGACTCAATGCAGTGGAGGCAACTCGTTTAGCTCCCAACTCGCCGCCTGCGCGTCTTTCGACCTGTATGGAGATCCGTCAGCCGGCTGCTGGCCGTGGTAACTCGCGGTGGCTGCGCCATTTGCAGTCGATCCGCTGTGCGTCAGACTTTATCTACTCTCTAAGAGTTCATTTTCCAAGTTTAATGACGAGGAAGGGGCGACAAAGGGACTTTTTCCAGTCTACAACACCCCTACTGAAATTCTAGCTGGTGCAAAATATCCTCTGACGAGTGTAACTTTACGCTGCAGAAAATTGTTCCGTTTTATAGCCACTGCCTTCCGTACATAGTTTTTTTCTGGAACTCACATGAAATTCCAGCTACCGTACAGCTGCTCACACGTGCACACACACACACACACACACACACACACACACACACACACCTAGTCGTCCGCGATCTGATGCCTACGTGCAAAAATGATACATCCCGTACAAGAAAATCCAGTCTAGTTGTACGCATTACGCATGCTCAGAAGTCCAACCAGAGATTTAATTTTCTTATATTTAAGTTCTCTGCGCAGCGGTGCGTTTCTTCGACACACGCCGTATTTCTTTCTCCAGTAAATTCTTGCAAATTACTGCGCCTCTATCTGCCGTTGGTGTTTTGTTGAGCGCCATGTCTGAAGACTAGACGATTTCCTTCCCTGTGCTTGTTGTAGTGAGCTATAGTCTGTTCAAAATTACTTTGGGACTGACAGGTACTGAAGACGTAGTGGGGTAAGGCCCACGGGGAATGCACGGTACGCATTCAGTCAATCTCGCAAGACCTGTAACCGCGCTGATATTTTGTTTGTTTTTATTTATTACGTCTGCAGAATCAATGTTTTCTCTGTTATTACTATTGTTTGTTGTGTACCGCTACAAAGTTTCAGAAGCTAGCTCATTTAACGTTATTCAGTGGAAATGCTCGACGCCGTTCTCTTAACCATAGGATGGTCATACGAAGTTAGTCGAGAGAAATGATAAGCGCATTGTGTGACTACAGAGCCAATAATTGTTCTTGATATACAACTAATAATGCTCCGAGCCATTCCGTTGTTTTGACTGTAGGTCTACCATGACGAAATGAAGACAGGAGATGAATGCCATCAGGGACGAAACTTCAAAGCAAAATTTAAAAAGGAGGAGCTTACGAATCTGGTATTTTCCAATAAAATACAGCTCCACATATACAAAATCGACGATCTGGTAAAAAGATACAATTAGACTCTCACTTTGTTACAGCCGTTTCAACCCAATAGCGTTCATACGGACTCAAATTACGGCTATGTTGCCAAATATAACAATAATTTTAAAAAATTTCAATCTTGAGCCGAAGCACTCAGCACCAAGACTCCTAGGAAAGTCCTGTCTGAAGGCTGGACGAAAGCCGTCCTTCATATGCAACATATCGGGGAAAAAACCATGTCTGAATGAATGGCTCTGAGGACTATGGGACTTAACTTCTGAGGTCATCAGTCCCCTAGAACTTAGAACTACTTAAACCTAACTAAACTAATGACATCACACACATCCATGCCCGAGGCAGGATTCGAACCTGCGACCGTAGCGGTCGCGCGGTTCCAGACTGTACCGCGTAGAACCGCTCGGCCACACTGGCCGGCTCTGAATGAATGTAGATATATTCTTTAAAAAGGTTCGATATAGGAAATGACTAGTCATTAAATAACGACAGTGTTAGTTCGAGCGTGAGTGATAGCGGCGAGACTAATATTGGCAGAGTTTTTCCATAGTCGACACAGAAAGATGCACAGGCAGATTCAACTGGATGTTTGATAAACTATCAAACATCCGGTTAACTCCGTCTGTGCATCTTTTTGTGTCGACTTTTATCACGTTCATCAATATAGTACAGCTATCTGAAGATGAAGTGTTTGAGTTGGATGTGTCAGTAAACAATAAAGTGATTTAAAAATTCCGTTACTTATTGAAAAAATAGGTATAATTCTATTCTGGGTACTCTTTGGGGTTTCTCTTAGGTGTTCTAACAAACTTTAGGCGAATGACGGGGTACTTTCGTCAACAAAAACACTTCCGATTTCTTATTCCATCCTTAGGCAAATGAACTGTTGTTTCGTCACTGATTAACCCAATGATGGTGTGAAGTAAGTCCTTAGTTTTCCACACCTGTTTAGAACTGACGTGAAAAAATTTGGCGAACCGAACAACCGTGGCACGTATTTAATAAATGAATTTGATGTTACTCGATGCGTTTAAAGACTGCCTCGATGAAATCAAGTGACCGAACGGGGGTGTTAGCGGCGCGACAGACTGGCACCCAGTAATTGACGAAGAGCTGTCGTGAAAACCTTATAGCCATAACGGGGTAACAGGGTCGTACATTGTGCTTTACGTTCCGTCGGGAATTAGATGTAAAGAGACGATCGGCGTACGCTGAAAGCACCGGGCTAGGGGGCCGCCATTATATTCGCGGACATCACGGTTTTTTGCGCACGCTTTTATTCCCGGGTCGCTGTCTAACAGCGAGTCATAAAGGCGCAACGGGCAGATAAACTGCGAGCAGACAGGGAAGCTTTCGCCGTAGCCCGAGCCGCCACCGCGAGCCGTCCGCGCTACTTTATGACTTCCCCAGGCGCGCCTGCGATCCAGATAGGGGTCGGAGGCGGGGGTGCTGTGCTGTGTTGCGGTGTGCATATATAACGGCGCCGGCCGAGGCGAGGCGCCCTTATCTGCCGCTAAGACGCTCGGCGCGGCGGCACGCGAGTCCCGCCCTGCTAACAGCCAGCGCTTGCCTGTTGCGTTCCGCTTATCGCCACATGCAGACGCGGCAACTTGCGTGGCCTCTCTACAGGCTCACGGAGTGCATCGTGGGCTTCCGCGGTGCAAGTGCCCGTACTGCTCTCACCACGTCCAAATGTTACAGCACTGCCCAAGGTTCTTGATGGCCCCCGCCAAGTTTAAACACTGTGTTCATATTCCTCTGCTGTATTGACTGACGTCAGTGGCAGATCGACAACATTACGCTGTATTTTTTCCCCAATACTGAAGACAATTACAAAAGATTTTCACCATTGTAGGAAAAGATTTTTTTTACCAACCCTAGTTACACTTAATGTGAGTTCCATGTCTATATCCGAGTCCACACTGGGCACGAATCGTCGTGTTGACCACAGACGTGCGGTGCAGAACGGCGCAGACCAGGACAGAACTGCGCATAATGGAGCAAAGTATTCCTAGGTACGCAGCAGCCTTCCAGAATGTGTGTGTGTGTGTGTGTGTGTGTGTGTGTGTGTGTGTGTGTGTGCGCGCTTGTATGCGTGCGTCAATAACAGTAGGAAACGAGAAACGCCGTCCAAGCAGAGCACCACACGAACGAACCATTTCCTTTGATGTTCTGTCACTGCGCGCACCTAGTTCGTTGTTGTGAACAGCGGCGCGATTTGACGTCCACATCGGCAGCTCTGGCGCTGCGCTGAACCTCTTTCAATTTTGTTTTGCGTAGCGCGACTGGTGTGAGCGCGGTTTAATCTGTCACTGGCGCCGATTTAGCGTTGGAGGATGGGAGGGAAGGGGAGGGTGGTAACAGCTCATTTACTGGCACTCTGCCCCCCCCCCCCACTCCCAAAATGTAACGTGCTGTCACCGTCACTTTTCACACACCACAACTGCCTATGATTTTAATAATAATAATAGCAGTATCCATGTTGGGAGATGGTCGCGTAGTAATGGACAGCGGATTGTATCGGAAAAGAATTGTTTCTAAATCCTAGCGCTAGTGGAATCACGTAAAGCCCCGCTGCAGTGGGAACTGCAGTAACGAAAGTACTCACTATGTTTCATGAACGTACAAAACAACCCCCGCACCCTCCGGTCCCCTCCCGCTGCTTTCCCCTTAAATCCTTCCTTGATCTGTCAGATCCCATGACATACTCCCACTCCCATGGAGTACTTGTAACGTTTACACCACCCACATGTCTTGCGTAGTTTGTATTTTGGTGCTAGGAAATTTCTATTTTGACAGCAGAAAAGCTTAGTCACCTGTGTAATGGAGATGAATCTAAACCTACACCCTCAGTGCAGTATAGTAGAGAGCGCTGTCTCTCCAATTTGAAAGGAATAACGCAGCTTGTGTACACGATCCACTTTATGGCCTGAGTGCTTGTTTGTCACTTTACGTCAAGATTGGATGTCTACTTAGGAAGTTACGTCGCCGAATTCGTGTATACCACAGTGACATCATTTCAACATTCAGATCCTACTGCGAGACTCAAAAACTGAAATCTGCTCCTTAGACGAGCCCGCGCTCAGTAATACCAACTGACGACCGCTACTAACAAATTCTGCCTCACAGGGATCCAGTGGGAACAACAACAAATTTGTGCGCTGTCTTTTCGTTGGCATGTGAGAGGGCTGTGGTGTGACAGACAGTACGCGATCGTCTCCACAGGATAAAACGGCATCTAGATGTCATTTATGAGCATTAGTACAAATGCCTCATACAGTGGTGTAGGGAGAATGTGGGCAACGATTTGAAAGAATCCGTTTCATTGGTACCGGGTTGTCTTCAGCAACGAATGCAGAATTTGTCTGATGCCTGATGATCGTCAGACAAGAATGCGAAGGCCGTCAGGCGCCAATGCCCGCCTTAGCCATGCATTTCCTCGGGTTCAACAGTGTGATCGGTCAGTCCAGTTACAGGCCAGTATCATGCACTGCTTTCGGAGGCCTTTCGTGCCCACACACAATGTCTGAGGGCTATGTAGAATCAGGAAAGAATCCTCTAACTCTTTGCTCAGTCCCGCAGTCAGTATTTCCGCGATGGGCTCGTCTTTCAAGATTATAATTCACGAATATGCAGCGCCCACTTTGTAAACGTCTTCCTCCAAGAAGCAAGCAAACGTCAAATGCAGCCACCCACGGTATGTAATGACATGGTCCCGATTGAGCATGCATGGGACCAGTTGCAACTTCATGGCGTCTTGAGGGTCACCGTGAGAACAGGACAGACCAAAGCGGCAACGGCTCGACCAAATTCTAGACCGCATGACAAGGAGCGAGGACGTTACAATGCATGCGCCAGAGTAACATAATGCTGAATGATAACCAGCCGAAATTTTTGTTTTAGAGACGTGCACTTTCAAACAGCTGCCTTTCTTCTGATTACTGTCTCAAAGTAATTTTTATTTTTCATGAGTCTAATTCTTTTGTTCTCTAATTATGTGGTTCCCTTCAGTCAAACTCCACACCCGTTCGGACACAGTTGCTGCAAAACATTTTTGAGCAAATTTTTGTATAAGCATTTGGACTAGCTACTGCGAATTGTAAGTCTTATTAGAACGCGAAGTCTGTTAGCTCTTTAGGATTATTGAATACTGTAACCCATAGCCTAACTTTGGCATCCTACAAATATCAGAGACTGCCTCAGGACTCTTATTTATACTCGTTCCAGCAAGTCTGCAATGATTCTTTCCAGTAGTTGCAAGAAATCACGTTTCTCAGTTGTGGAAACGTCTGCGGAGTTAGAGCGACGTACATTTAGCCCTGACGAAACCACCGAACAAGAAATCATGCTTTGACAGGTGTTGGCACCGGGATGGCCGTGCGCAGAATGCGCTCTTCGCGATCGATAGGGTCAAGCCATCGACCTGACAAATTTTGAGTGAAGTACATTCTGCAATTTGTATGCTAATGTTGTGGATGCCGTCTTTTTATAAAACAAGAAAACATATCGTCGTTCCGTGTTGTCCAGCTTGGAAATGCTGGCAGGCAGAGAGGAAATAAAGCATTTAGGGAAAGCTATTGTCTCGCCGACGGCGAAATCATTAGAGGACAAGGATTGGAAAGTTAATGATATATGGTCTCCTTGAGTATTTAATAAATTATATGTGGTATCTTTGAGTAGTTATTCAAGTGATGTGGAAAAACCACAGGAAACTTAACTGAAGTGGATCGGCAGTGATTTGAAAGCAGCGTTTAGCCACTGGTTAATCCTACTCACTGAGGAGAAAGGAAAAACCTTTGCTCTTAAATAAAGTTCTTGACGTGTATTTGAAATTACTTAGATAAACAGTACAATAATTCCAATGCACAATCTCAAGTCGAATAAGAGAGAAATATCTTGAAAATAAAGGTCATTAAACTTCGCGACTAGGTCTCTTGCATACCAACGTGTTTATTAAGGTCTCCTGAGAGAATTTTGTATCTCTTAAAACGTTACAACTGGAAGGGATAGAGACATAACGGTTACCGGGCAACGGCTCATTACTGTTGCTTTTTCTCACAATACGTTAAGACAGATACTGGGAGATGACTGTTCAACTGTTTGTATGTTGCGACCAGCAATGCCCCAGTTTTCGGCAACACCAGAAATTTTTCTCGCAAACTTACGGGAACAGTAGGCTTTCATAGTGTAGTAACGTGACAGAATAGTAGCTGACCGTTACCTCTGCGGAGGGCACAGGCATTCTCATACGTCTCATGTGACACGGATTTTGGCGGCGTTGAAGTGAACATGTAGTGCTTGATAGTGTTTGTGCTATAATAACATGCGTAATTGTATTGGCTAGTCTTCAGATGGCGTTTTTGCACTTATTTTCACGGTATCTCACGTTAGTGTACTTTGTGTTTTTCGTCCCTCTTGATTGGTTCTGAGTAGTTAATGACAAGTCATAGGACTCCAGCGAGGTAATAGGTAGAAGAAGAAAAATGAAAGAAGGTAGAAGAAGAAAAAGAAAAAGAAGAAAGACGAAAGTGATTGTGCAGTCGACTGTTCGTTGATATATGTAGAGGACTAGTTTTGATCCGCACATTGCATTTTGACACTTTTTCTGTCAGTAAATAGCTACAAAACCTGCCCTCGCAGGATGGCACGAAGTGTCTAGGGCCGGACGACATGTTTGCCGTAGTGGTAATAATACATATACGTAACCTTTCTCGGATATCTTTCTATCTGTTAGTGAACATCATATCAAAATCCCTATAGCAGTTGCTGACACTAGCGTGAATATACCGACTGAAAAATACGACGAGAGACCTTAATTTACAATGTGTATAGGAGAGGAAGGAGTAGAAGAACAAGAACAAGGAGAAAGTATGCACGTATAGATCCAGAAACTAATAATTTCGTGTGGATCACTGGCATGGTGCAAGTCTTTCTTTTCAGCAACTTGTGCGTCCCTAACCTACCTGAGTTATTCAAAGGAGAAAGGGAATAACGACTTGTAATTTGCGGCGGATATCCACATTGCCCACTTATCGTTACTTAGCAGTGATAAATTAATATACAGCTTCCCCGCGATAAGTTGCCCATTTTACTGGTGTTACCAAACGCGAAGATCGGCACTAATTGATAGATATTTGTCTCCGAGTGCTGCCAACGGTAAGCTGCCCCTAGACGCGAAGTATTACCTACATATTGTTAAGGGCAATGGTGCCAGCATTGCGGAAAGCAGCCGACGCTTCCTTCCCCTCAGCACTCCTCTACCTTCGACAGTACACATGCATGGGCAAGGCACGCGTCCTGCTGTTCCCGACAGCCACCTCGCGAATTGTCAGTTATCGTCGGCAAACTAAACACAAAGCTTTCTGCTGAATCAGTCTACCTATTACTGAAAATCTTATCAAAATCTCTACAGTTGTTCCTGAGATTAGCCTGAACATAGAGACAGAAACTGCCACCGGGCTCAGTTATGAGTAATATGTTTAGATTTGGATGGGTAATATATTAGCTCTCGGAGGCAGACGTCTTGATATTAATGCATTTCGAAAGTAGTGCACATGGTAACAAATCTGAACGAGAAGCGATCGTACTGTAGTTGCATCAATAAAACCTTCAGAGTGGCTGTCACACAGCGTCGCTTGTCAACGCCTTGGCGCCTGCAGCGCAGGCAACACGCCGCGTGCCTTGTGCCAACTGCAGTTGCTGCCTCGCCAGTCGGTAGCACCTGCCGCTTACCGCCCAAACCGAGGAGTCGCCGGTATGGTACGCTGCAGCTTTCACCGACATGGGCAATCTCTAACCTGTCATGAGCAGCGTCTCGAAGGGATCTAGTGTGGAAGAGTTCATATCTTCCACCTCTCCCCCCCCCCCCCCCCCCTCGCGTTCTCCGTCACTCTGGTTCCTCGAAATAATACGCTGTCAGTCACTGATGGCGATGTATGTATAAATGAATCACCAGTTCATTTCAGTTCATGCCGAGAGGAATCGTTTCCGTGTACTCACCTGTTCTGCAATCGCATGAAGTGTTCAGAGAAACCGAAAGTAACGAAATCAGCCTTTAGCGTATCTGAACAGTTTGCACTGATTTCACTTCATTTCATTGCATCCCTATCGATCCGTTTATTTTATATCATTGCACTTAATTTATTTAAAATAAAATTGGTGTAATTCGGGTTAATATGGATAATCACCGACAGTCTTTCTTCCCACACGCGATTTATAAATGGAGTAGGTACAGGGGAGTGAAACAGGATCAAGGGGAAGAAACTGTTACACTAGTACCTACGCCACATTTCTTCGAATGCTTTGCGCATTAGAGATGTAAATGTACTAAGCGCGCACTTTTTCTCAGGCGATTTCAGAGAGCGCGCGTGGAATAAAGCAGCAGTTTCCGCCCCCGGAGATTATTGTGAGAAGATAGATGAGAAGCGGTGATGAATGGTCAATCACGAACTCTATCGGGGCCGGCCGGCGTGGCCGAGCGGTTCTAGGCGCTACAGTCTGGAACTGCGCGATCGCTACGGTCGCAGGTTCGAATCCTGCCTCGGGCATGGATGTGTGTCATGTCCTTAGGTAAGTTAGGTTTAATTAGTTCTAAGTTCTAAGGGACTGATGACCTCAGAGCCATTTGAACTCTATCGGGTAGTGTAACCGCTATTCTTGTGCCTAATGCTTTGAAACGAGAGGCTATCAAAGCGGAAGGGAATTCGCAAGTATTTTGTGGTATTACAAAGGGAATTTTAATTGCGTGGTATATTGGCATTAAACATGATAATTACTACTTACGACTGTCAAAAATTGTTTAATTTTTATATACTGCGTTTTCAGTTTTGACTATCTCACTTCAGGCATACATTTCAATTACAAATATACACACAGGCATGAATATAGCCTCAAGACCAAATTACATGGTCAAATCTGATATCAAATTGTCTATTGATTTGATATTTATTGTTAAAAATATTCAGCAGCGAAAAGCATACTACAGCGCTATTGCAAGCATGTCGGTTGATAGGTGTGGTCTGAAGCGCTGTAGATACAGTAATAGCGGTCCCACGACTTCCAGCTCCCATCGATGCAGAACTAAGGAGCTGAGGTACATAAAAAAAAGTGCGCACATTATCCTGTAAGAGCAATCCAAGGTGATACTCAGCGGGGTGCTTGATGCAAATAGCTGAATCGGTAGAAATGGAAACACACTGACTGGCAACGTTTGTTTTACTGTAATTGCCAACCTAAAGTAGCAGACAACATTGTCTTCAGTGAAAGTAGAGATCGCTGAAATTTTATACACTATGTGATCAAAAATATCTGGACACCCCCAAAAACATACGTTTTTCGTATTAGGTGCATTGTGCTGCCACCTACTGCCAGGTACTCCATATCAGCGACCTCAGTAGTCGATCGACGTCGTGAGAGAGCAGATTGGGGCGCTCCGCAGAACACTCTGACTTCGAACGTGGTCATGTGATTGGGTGTCACTTGTGTCATACGTCTGTATGCGAGATTTCCACACTCCTAAACATCCCTAGGTCCACTGTTTCCGATGTGATAGTGAAGTGGAAACGTGAAGGGACACATACAGCATAAAACCGTACAGGCCGAACTCGTCTGTTGACTGATAGAGATCACCGACAGTTAGAAGAGAGTCGTAATGTATAACAGGCAGACATCTATCCAGACCATCACACAGGAATTCCAAACTGCATCAGAATCCACTGCAAGTATTACGACAGTTAGGCGGGAGGCGAGAAAACTTGGATTTCATGGTCGAGCGGCTGCTCATAAGCCACACATCACGCCAGTAAATGCCAAACAAGGCCTCGCTTGGTGTAAGGAGCGTTAAATATTGGACGACTGAACAGTGGAAAAACGTTGTGTGGAGTGATGAATCACAGTACACAATGTGGCGATCCGATGCCAGGGTGTGGGTACGGCGAATGCACGGTGAACGTCAATTGCCAGCGTGTGTAGTGCCCACAGCAAAATACGGAGGCGGTGGTGTTGTGGTAGGTCGTGTTTTTCATGGAGGGGCTTGCTCTCCTTGTTGTTTTGCGTGGCACTATCACAGCACAGGCATACATTGATGTTTTAAGCACCTTCTTGCTTCCCACTGTTGAAGAGCAATTCGGGGATGGCGATTGCATCTTTCAACACGATCGAGCACTTGTTCATAATGCACGGCCTATGGCAGAGTGATTACACGACAATAACATCCCTGTAATGGACTGGCCTGCACAGAGTCCTGACCTGAATCCTGTAGAACACCTTCGGGATGTTTTGGAATGCCGACTTCGTGACAGGCCAAACCGAGCGACATCGATACCTCTCCTCAGTGCAGCACTCGGTGAAGAATGGGCTGCCATTCCCCAAGAAACCTTCCAGCACCTGATTGAACGTATGCCTGCGAGAGTGGAAACTGTCGTCAAGGCTAAGGGTGGGCCAACACCATATTCAATTCCAGCATTACCGATGGAGGGCGCCACGAACGTGTAAGTCATTTTCAGCCAGGTGTCCGGAAACTTTTGAACACATAGTGTATGTAATAGAATCCAAAATCATTTTATCTGCTGACCTGTTACGCACATTAGACACAGTGGTGCTTGATTTCTGCTAAAAGTTGGTATCGACAGGGAAGCGTTCAGTACTTATCTGTATCGTCTGTATCTGTAGAGTTCTGTCGATTCAACCACTCATATGAGCTATAACACCGAGAGTCCTCTTGCAAGGGGAAGTCCGCAGGGGTGGGATCAACTCTTAAACCACCTATAGAGTGGAATATGTTAGGGTCCCCGACATCACATCTTACTGCCATTCAAGCTTGTGGGCCGTCGTCTTTTGCAAGTAATACAACTAGATGAAAAAGAATTTCTCGTGATCCATTAACGTCTTGAAAAAATGGTTCAAATGGCTCTAAGCACTATGGGACTTAACATCTGAGGTCGTCAGTCCCCTAGACTTAGAACTACTTAAACCTAACTAACCTAAGGACATCACACATATCCATGCCCGAGGCAGGATTCGAACCTGCGATCGTAGCAGCAGCACGTTTCCTGACTAAAGCGCCAAGAACCGCTCGGCCACAGCGACCGGCAGCGTCTTGAAAATGTTACTGATTTTCGGCGCTGTAGCCTCGCGTTTCAGTTATGTAGGTGGAATGCTAAAGGCGTCGATTCGAAACCTGTTCGGTGCATCAGTTTTTTTAAAATATATATCCAATTGACTCTGACCATTATTTTAAATGTTCGTATGACGATTACTTACCATATGAAAAAACGTAATCTTCTAATGAAAAATATTTTTGTGGCTATTGCGTAGTCAAGTTACATAAGGAAAGATCAGTCAAACAGCCAAAGAAATTATTAAATTAAAAACAGGATAAAAATAATAAAGTAATGGACTTCATGTAATTATTTTCCCTGGATACAAGCTGCCAGTTTACTATTGCCTTTGCCTTCCAGTCACCAACGAGGGTAGCCCAACAATCCCCAGAATGGCGCAGGCAACAAACAACTAATACGCTGCCTTATACCAAACACATACTGGAGTTGCCTTCCAATCATCCACCGGGGTAGCAAAGGCGATGACTTATAGTATAGTCATCCCTCCACAATATCCTCTTGGAATTGTCAAAAGACATATCAGATACGTGAGGTAGGTAGCCACCAGATAACCAAAAATAACAGTATATAAAGGAATACGTTCACCAGATTACAGTAGATCACTCTGAAGAGGACCACAGTACGAAGGTGGAAACTTCGGCAGTTTAGCTGTTTTAGTAGTTACACTGATGCGGTCCAATACACAAAATTATTTTATCCAAAACATACATTTTCTCAGCCAATGAAGTTTTATTTCGTTTTCTCCTCCTTTCTGGGTACCATCTTTTTTGTCAGGCAGTATAATTGGACAGATAAATAAAAATAATTAAATTAAATGAGCAAACATTCCAAATGTAAAAATAATAATAGGGAGAAGTAAATGAGAGCAAATGAAGTTAATGTGATGGTTAAAACGATGCGACAAACGGTTGGAAGTATATAAAACAACATGTAAACTAAGTAACCGAAGAGAAATAAATATCAGATATTTTGATAACGATGTTAGAAAATGGTTGAAACCGATGGGATTCAAACACACATGTTTTAGTGTATTACTTCTAAAACGTAATCGTTCGACTGCGGCGCCGTTTCTGATACGTGTGTTGTTTTCAAGGGTCTAGCGCAGTGGTCGTGAAACAGCGGCCCACGGGCCGCATACTGCCCGAATCAAGTATTCGTGCGGCCCGTGGTTCTTAGGCGTACATAGCATTATGCATCTAGGAACTAAGAACCGAGTCCAAAAAGCCAACTAACAAGAGCTTTTTAAAAGTGTATTTCTCCTGTTCCGTAACAAACAAACCTACCTATAGAGTCAAAAAATTTTAAGATGTGCTTTATTTTAACTGACTTTGGTGAATTCGGGCATGAAATAAGTACAGTTGACCGCTTATCTGAAAGGCAAAAGGGCTTAGAGGATGTTTTATTGTTTGTCCTGCAGTACTGTCACCTGTTGAGTACGAGTCGCAACGGTCATCTCTGTGGTACAAATTTTGACGCGGAAATAACTTAGATTCATGAATGCGCGTTGCAGAGATTGTCATCTTCAGATGTAGTGCTCATTTATAGCAAGGATTGTTAAGTTAATTAAGGCCGCTGTGATACAACGTAGTGAGTAGAACAACTCTGGTATTTCGAGAATTTATCGGATTTTTGTGATCCTGTCTGATATTGAATAGTGCATTTAAATATAAGTAAAAATACTATTATTAATGAAAGTGATTCGTACGCACAGTAAAGCCGACAGTTCGTAACCACGCAACTATAGTGTCATGACTATTAGATCGTTGATGTTGATTGCAGTCTGAAACAGATCACATTCAATACAAGGTTTTCCAAAGGTGCCAGCTTTTAAGATTCAGTAGTTCGGGGCCGATGCCAACTTGACCCAACCTTACTATAGCTAGTCTGCTGGTGGCTAGTAACATACGCTAATGGCCATTAAAATTGCTACACCACGAAGATGGACGTGCTACAGACGCGAAATTTAACCGACAGGAAAAAGATGCTGTGATATGCAAATGATTAGCTTTTCAGCGAATTCACACAAGGTTGGCGCCTGTGGCGACACCTACAACGTGCTGACAGGAAAGTTTCCAACCAGATTTCTCATACACAAACAGCAGTTGACCGGCGTTGCGTGGTGAAACGTTGTTGTGATGCCTAGTGTAAGGAGGAGAAATGCGTACAATCACGTTTCCGACTTTGATAAAGGTCGGATTGTAGTCTATCGCGATTGCGGTTTATCGTATCGCGACATTGCTGCTCGCGTTGGTCGAGATCCAATGACTGTTACCAAAATATGGAATCGGTGGGTTCAGGAGGGTAACACGGAACGCTGGATCCGAACGGCCTAGTATCACTAGCAGTCGAGATGACAGGCATCTTATCCGCATGACTGTAACGGATCGTGCAGCACGTCTCGATCCCTGAGTCAACAGATGGGGACGTTTGCAGGACAACAACCATCTGCACGAACAGTTCGACGACGTTTGCAGCAGCATGGACTACCAGCTCGGAGACCATCGCTGCGGTTACCCTTGACGCTGCATCACAGACAGGAGCGCCTGCGATGGTGTAGTGAACGACGAACCTGGGTGCACGAATGGCAAAACGTCATTTTTTCGGATGAATCCAGGTTCTGTTTACAGCATCATGATGGTCGCATCCGTGTTTGACGACATCGCGGTGAACGCACATTGGAAGCGTGTATGCGTCATCGCCATACTGGCGTATCACCCGGCGTGATGGTATGGGGTGCCATTGGTTACACGTCTCGGTCACCGCTTGTTCGCATTGACGGCACTTTTAACAGTACATTTCAGATGTGTTACGACCCGTGGCTCAACCCATCATTCGATCCCTGCGAAACCCTACATTTCAGCAGGATAATGCACGAACGCATGTTGCAGGTCCTGTACGGGCCTTTCTGGATACAGAAAATGTTCGACTGCAGCCCTGGCCAGCACATTCTCCAGGTCTCTCACCAACTGAAAACGTCTGGTCAATGGTGGCCGAGCAACTGGCTCGTCACAATACGCCAGTCTCTACTGTTGATGAACTGTGGTATCGTGTTGAAGCTGCATGGGCAGCTGTACCTGTACACGCCATCCAAGCTCTGTTTGACTCAATGCCCAGGAGTATCAAGGCCGTTATTACGGCCAGAGGTGGTTGTATTGGGTACTGATTTCTCAGGATCTATGCACCCAAATTGCGTGAAAATGTAATCACGTGTCAGTTCTAGTATAATATATTTGTCCAATGGATACCCGTTTATCATCTGCGTTTCTTCTTGGTGTAGCAATTGTAATGGCCAGTAGTGTACTAATTCATGTACGTTACCAATTGAGAATAAAGTGGGTACATATGTGGCCCGACAGCGTGGGTATTGGCTCGTGGGCGAGACCGTTTGACGACCATTGGTCTAGCGGATCACGAGAAGCTCTCAAAAAAGGGATAATCAGGAAGAATGGCTGGGACCATAACCGATTCCACCGCTACGGTCGCAGGTTCGAATCCTGCCTCGGGTATGGATGTGTGTGATGTCCTTAGGTTAATTAGATTTAAGAAGTTCTACGTTCTAGGGGACTGATGACCTCAGCTGTTAAGTCCCATAGTGCTCAGAGCCATTTGAACCGTAACCGATTCCAGTCGATACGTGATTCCGAAAAGCCCAACCAACCTTGAGGACCTTCCGTTGTTACGATGCGTGTACCGTACCGGGCGTCGGTTGGCCGATCATAATGAGTTGGTTTTGACGTGGTTGTCCACATTGTCATTTTGCTCACAGTCACGCAGATGAATGAAACCATTTGTGGGTAAGTGTGCGTAGGGGCTGTTCCTGGAGGCGGCCGGCCTGTGAGGGTGGGGGCGCTGCCTGGGGCCGGACGTGCCGAGGAGGCGGGCGGGCAGGCGGGCGAGAGTCCGCGGCTAGACTGGGCGCGCGCCCAGTGGACACAGCGGGCCGGGGCAGTCGGCTGGCCGCCTTTGTTACGGCCGCGCTAATTGTGAGGGCGCTAACGAGCTGCCGCCGCGACGTGGCCAGGGGGGCGGGCGCAAGGGCAGGGGGCAGCGGCGGCGCCGGCGCCCGGGCAACGCGCCCTGGTCCTGCAGCGGCCAAGTGCTGGAGCAGCGGGTCCAAACTTCCTGACATAACTGCCCCTCAGTGTTATCAGATATTACCTAGCATCCCACATCCGTAACCCCCACCACCATCATTGGCATTAGCGCCTCGCCTCACTAATGTTTCGAATGAAAAAGAATTTTGTCAACATAAGTCATTTTTAAAATGACAAAAAATAAATGTTATTTGTTGTTCGTAGATGTTTTACTAACTCACGAAGTAATGAATCATTGAGAGAATTGGTACTTCTTACACTGAGACGACGAAAGTCATGTGATAGCGATATGAACCGTGCCGCGAATACCGAATTTGAGGCATTACATCTCACGGCGGACAACGCAATGACCAACGGCTTTAACTTCACGACCGAGAAATCTCAGTGCTAGCTGACAAGAAACACTGCGTGAAATAACCCCAAAAATCAATGTGAGACGTACGACGAACGTAGTCGTTGGGACAGAGCGACATAATTTGGCGTTAAAGGCCTATGGCAACAAACGACCGACGCGAGTGCCTCTGCTAACAGCACGACATCGCCTGTGGCGCATCTGCTGGGCTCGTGACACATCGGTTGAACCCTAGACGAATGGAAACTTTCGTCTGGTCGGATGAGTCCGCATGTCAGTTAGTAAGAGCAGATAGTAGGCTTCGAGTATTGGGAGGGTCCACGACGCCATGGACTCAAGTTGTCAGCAGGGACTGTGCATGCTGGTGGTGGTTCCATAATGGTGCGTCTTGTGTTTACATGAAATTGGATGGGTACTTTGGCCCAACTGAACTGTGGAAATGTTTATGTTCGGGTACTTGGAGACCATTTTCAGAAATTCATGGACTTCATGTCCCCAAGCAACGATATAATTTTTGTGGATGACAATGCGCCTGTTTCCGGGTCACAATTGTTCACGATTGGTTTGAAGAACATTCTGAACAATTCGAGCGAATGATTTGGCAACCCAAATCGCCAGACATGAATACCATGGAACATTTGTGGGACACAGTCGAGAGGTTAGTTCGTGCACAAAGTCATGTACTGGAAACACTTTCGCCATTATGGGCGGCTGTAGAAGCAGCATGGTTCAATAATTCCGCAGGGGACTTACAACGACCTATTTAGTTCGTGCCACGTCGATTTGCTGCAGTACGCCGGGCGAAAGGACGTCCGAAACGATACTACGAGATATGCTATGTCACCGTGGTAGAGGCACTCCAAGCTGGCAACCAGTGATACTTGCTTGAGCTCCACGGTCGACTCGCGGACTTGTAAAACCCAGAGACGTTAGCGCTGTGCCAGTGGTTCTTGGCTTGAGGCTAATGTAATTTTCTGAGGGGTAAAAACAGAAAGGGGTCCGAATGTAAGCCTCAACCAAATATATAAACCGAACTACTAATTTTTATGGGGGAAAAAGAGAGTCACTCAGTGGAGAAAATCATACATTGCAGGCTTTCATGCTCTATGTTCACTTTGATTAAAACTTCCGGGTTGAGAATCCCTGTTCGATATGTGAAACTACTCCCAGACGTTTCGTCTACAACTATGGGAGACATCTTCAGAGGAAAACAGCGACACCAATTGTATGGTTTTATATATCGACCACGGCCTTTAAGCCCAGAAGTTACAATCGAAATCAGTGGAAAAAAATTGTCATTTTAGCTATTGACAAAAACTGTTCGTAATATGGTCAGTGTTAATCATATTTTCTTTATGTTGTAATATGAATTACACAGAAATACCAGTTCTGTAATTAGTCTTCACTTAAGTGACTGTTAAATTCACTTTCGCTTTGTTGCCGCTATTTTCGTCGCTCTCCTCGTAAACTACGTTCTCCTCACTACCATACAGGCCGTTGTACACACAGCGATTCTTGAACCATACTTTATGAAAGAATATCTGTTTGATGGACTCTTTCCATAACGAATAACAGTGTGTGTGTGCGTGCGTGTGTGTGTGTGTGTGTGTGTGTGTGTGTGTGAGTGTGTGTAATTTGCATCTCAACTACGTGAATATAGACATTTATAGGAGACTCGATTTTACTCCTTAGTTGCTACATCTTCTGTCCGGAACCGCGAGCACGATAACAGCCACTATGTAAGTGAAATCATTACTGTTGTTGGCTGTTACAGCGCTACATCAAATACAAAATTTCCAAGTGCTAGCGATATTGTTTGATCCATTTCAACCAAGGAACAAACGCTGCTGTTACATTTTCTATGATGCCAATATATACCGATATTTATAGGGTCGCGTAGATAAGCTGAATACTAATTTTTTGTCGCCGAATTTTGGGGAAAAGTTTGGCTTACAATGATGAGCGAAAAAATTTCACCATTTGCCCAGTAGCGTCTTAGTTCACTTTTGGTACACAGTACAGCAGCGATACTGCGTGACATAGAATCGACAGGTCGTGGGTATGTTTCCAGAGGTATTTGTCACCGGGCATCTACACACAGATCACTCAGTTCATGTAAATTATGGTCCGCTGCTTTGTGACCGCGGAACAGTGATACGATTCGCTGATGACATTGGTCTCTTGAATGAAATTGAAGAAGAGTTACATGGTCTGCTGAATGGAATGAACAATCTAATGATTACAGAATATGAACTGAGATTAAATCGAAGAAGACGAAAGTAAAGAGAAGTAGCATAAATGAGAGCAGCAAGAAACTTAACATCAGGATTGATGCCCACGAAGTAGATGAACTTAAGCAATTCTGCTACGTAGGCAGCAAAATAATCAATGACGAACGGAGCAAGGAGGGCAACAAAAGCAGACTAGCATTAGCGAAAAGGGCATTCCCAGGCAAGAGAAGTCTACTAAGTATCAAACATAGGCCTTCATTTGAGGAAGAAATTTCGGAGAATGTACGTTTGGAGCACATCATTGTGTGGTAGTGAAACATGGACTGTGGGAAAACTGGAACAGAAGAAAATCGAAGCATTTGTGATGTTTTGCTACCTACGAATGTTGAAAGTAAGGTAGCCTGATAAGGTAATGAATAAGGAGGTTCTCCGCAGAATCTGAGAGGGAAGGAATATGTAGAAGACACTGACAAGGAGAAGGTTCAGAATGATAGGACATCTGTTCAGACATGAGGGAATGACTTCCATGGTACCAGAGGGAATTGTTGAGGGCAAAATCTGTACAGGAAGGCAGAGATTGGAATACATCCAGCAAATAATTGAGGGCGTAGGTTGCAAGTGGTATTCGGAAATGAAGAGGTTGGCACAGGAGAGGAATTCAATACAGTCAGAAGACTGATGACCCAAAAAGAAAAAGACGTCTACAGTGTGAGGGAACTACCGGTATCGCATTGAATCATTGGCCTCCAATGACGACTGATCTCTTGTGGGATTGTGAAAGAACCCCTTTTATGTGCCTCCCGTCCAATTACTTCAGGTGAACTGCAAGGTCAGTGAATAAAGTAACTGCGAAAACGCTATCAAAATTATCGGTCAGGTTTGAGTATTATATGGATGTCTGTCGTACATAAGTGGAGGGCGCATTGAACGTTTGTTAAAGGTTGATGAAAAGTCTGATACCAAACATAAAAGTAAAAAGTATCCCCAGGTTGGCCGGCCGGGGTAGCCGAACGGTTCTAGGCGCTAGAGTCTGGGACCGCGCGACCGCTACGGTCGCAGGTTCGAATTCTGCTTCGGGCATGGATGTGTGTGATGTCCTTAAGTTAGTTAGGTTTAAGTAGTTCCAAGTTCTAGGGGACTGATGACCTCATAATTTAAGTCTCATAGTGCTCAGAGCCATTTTATCCCCAGGTTGCAAGCCCATGACTAAAAGGTGTGTAAAACCAGAGGGTTCTTTTCAAGGTAATAACTTTATAGTCCCGTGAGTAAGGTAAAGTGTACACCTTGTATCACTGTTCATCCTTGTAGAAAATGTGGTATTATATAATTGGATTAATCTTCTTGAAACACCGTGTACGTCCTCCTCGACGGTGAAGGCGATTATCAGTGCATTAAAAAGAAAAATTACTTTTCCCGTTTATCCAGCTCAGCAGTCAGCAAGACGCATAAAACGATCCAGTTTGCTCATTCTTGTACATTTTACGCCAGTGCACAGCAAGTGATGTTCGCCCGGAGGTACGCATTGTTTATGTGATTAAAGAGCTGCCCGTGGACAGTGCACGAGAGAGCGACGAGGTACGCTGTTTACGACACTGGATTCGCATTGGTGAGTTTGTCGTCTCTATAAGTGACTTACAAGGGAGCCTCCCCATCGCACCCCCCTGAGATTTAGTTATAAGTTGGCACAGTGGATAGGCCTTGAAAAACTGAACACAAATCAATCGAGAAAACAGGAATAAGTTGTGTGGAACTATGAAAAAAATAAGCAAAATATACAATCTGAGTAGTCCATACGCAGGATAGACAAATCAAGGACAATGTGAGCTCAGGAGCGCCGTGGTCCCGTGGTTAGCGTGAGCAGCTGCGGAACGAGAGGTCCTTGGTTGAAGTCTTCCCTCGAGTGATAAGTTTACTTTCTTTATTTTCACAAAGTTATGATCTGTCCGTTCGTTCATTGACGTCTCTGTTCACTGTAATAAGTTTAGTGTCTGTGTTTTTCGAGCGCATAGCAAGACCGTGCGATTCGTAGACGAAAGGACGTGCCTCTTCAGTGGGAACCAAAACATTTCATCGCAAGGTCATAGGTCAACCGATTCCTCTACAGGAAAACACGCCTGATATATTCTATACGACACTGGTGATGGCATGTGCGTCACATGACAGGAATATAGGTTGTCGACCCACCTAACTTGTACACTTGGCGAATGGGTAAAAAGATTCTTCTACCTTGCCCGATTTAGGTTTTCTTGTGGATGTGATAATCACTCCCAAAAAAGTGATGAAAACATAAGAGTTTGTCACATAAACTGCAACAAATGAATGCAAAAGTTTCACAGTCGCACAGTTTTCCCTGTGCTCTCTCAAAATATATGTTTTTAACGTTTTCAAATTTTTCCGCGTGTAGACCGTCAAATCCTGCATATGTCCGAACAAATCTGAACATGTCCTGAATTTTGGAGAGCGAAGTTGATTATGTGTGAGTGCCTCAACTTTAATAATTGTCTGGAAATGAAAAATTAAACTTTTCCCTCGAGGGAAGACTTGAACCAAGGATCTCTCGTTCCGCAGCTGTTCATGCTAACCACGGGACCACGGCGCTCCTGGGTTCAGACTATTCTTGATGTTGCCTATCTTGCCCATAGACTACTCAGTTTTTATATTTTGCTTATTTTTTTCATAGTTCCACACAACTTCTTCCTGTTTTCTCGATTGATCTGTGTTCAATTTTTCAAGGCCTATCCACTGTGCCAACTTATAACTAAATCTGAGGGGGTGCGATGGGGAGGTTCCCTTATTAGGCACAAACAGCAATATCGCTTTCCTTTCCCATCCTTGTCCAGTTCTCCCTTGCAGTCCATTTCGTGACCAGAAGTTAAATCCGTAACCGTCCTGCTGTCAAGGATATGAGCGCGATATGCCGGTCCTCTGCATGCGATGACACCTGTAGTTGCGAAAAAGAGCACTGCTGATACAACGGGCGGACTTACGTGACGAGCCGTCTGCCCTGTCAAAAGTAACAAGTGTCTGACGCCACGCACCTTCGTGCTACAGCGCCTGCGGAGTGGTCCCCTGAGTGACCAGACGACGCAGGCAGGCTGCACGGTGGTGTGAGGGCGGCAGCGCGGACACAGCTGTGGCGCACAGGCCGGCCTGCCCTATTGATTTACGACGGCGACGGCGGCAGCAGCGCAGCTGGCACGGCTCGGCGCAGACCAGGGCGACTCGGTCCGCGCTAGCTGCCGCTGCCGCTGGCGGCCGCCGGGACGCGCCGCGCTTCGATCTGTGTACGCAACGCACGCGCTGCGTGTCGCAGCCGCTGCTCGCGCTGCTAATGCGTGCCAGTTCAGGGTCCCTCCGGGTCGCCCACTGCCTCCCGGTCAGAAGGCCTATCGGCTAATTACCGGCTCTCTCTTTACACTTAGCTTCTTCATCTTCATCATCATCTTCATCTTCTTCTTCTTCTTCTTGTTACACTAAGGCGGCGAAAGTCATGACATAACTCCTAATACCGTATCGGCCCTCCTCCTGCCCGGCGTACTGCAGCATCTCGACTTGGCATGGACTCAACAAGTCGCTGGAAGTACGCTGCAGAAATAATAAGCCATGCTTCCTCCATAGCCGTCCACAACTGCGAAAGTGTTGTCGGTGCAGAATTTTGTGCACGACGCGACCTCTCGATTATGCCCCATAAATGCACGATGCATTTCATGTCGGGCTAACTGGGTGGCTCGAAATGTCCACAATGTTCTTCAAACCAATCGCGAACATTGTTGAATGGCTGGAAATGGTCTGCAGGTAGCCGAAAATAATCATTTGTAGTTGATGAGCGATTCAGTTGGTTCAGAGGACTAGGTCCATTCCATATAACACACAGCCCACACCATTATGCGGCCACCAGCAGGTTGCACGGTGCCTTTTTGACAAATTGGGTCCGTGGCTTCGTGGGCTCTGCATCACACACGAAAGCTACCATGAGCTCTTACCAACTGAAATCGGGTCTTATCTGACCAGGCCACGGTTTTCCAATTGTCCAGGGTCCAACCGATATGGTCACGAGCCCAGCAGAGATGCTGCGGGCGATGTCGTGCTGCTAGCAAAGGCACTCGCGTCGGACGTATGCTGTCATAGCCAACTAAAGCCAAATTTCGCCGCACTGTCGTAGCGGATACGTTCGTCTTACGTACTATGTTGATTTCTACTCTTGTTTCAGGCAGTGTTGGTTGTCTGTTAGCACTGAAAAATTTACGTAAACCCCGCTGCTCTCGGTCGTTAAGTGAAGGCCGTCGGCCGCTGCGTCGTCCGTAGTGACACGTAATGCCTGAAATCTTGTGGTACTTCGTCACACTCTTGACACTGTGCATCTCGGAATACTGAATTCCCTAACGATTTCCGAAATGAAAGTACCATGCGTCTTGCTACAACTACTATTCCGCGTTCAAAGTCTGTTAATTCCCGTCGTGCGGCCACAATCACGTCGGAAACGTTTTCACATAAACCACTTGGCTACAAATGACAGCTCCGCCAGTACATTGCCCTTTTATATCTTGTACACGCGATACTCCCGCCACCTGTATATGTGCGTATCGCTATCCCATCTGCTAACTGCCGCAGTGTTGCGATAAACTACCACCGTGCGAGAGCCTCTGTGGGGGAGCTATACTCGTGGACATTACAAATGCAGCACCATGAAGAAAGCGTGAAACAGACCTCAAACTGGCATGAAGTGTACTGCATGCTTGGATGTGCAAATGATCAGCATTTCAGTAAAACCGCGCAGAGTAGACGGGTCTAATGCCCTCTACATTCTGTATACAGCAAATGATTACGCAACCAGTTCCTCATTCACAAATCACATTTCACTGATGGTTGTTTCTGATAGGATCGCGTTATGACTCGTGTAGGAAGGAGAATTGTCTACGGTCACGTGTCGGAATTCAACAGCTTGAGGATCATGGCCTGTGGAGACTGGGCTTAATGGTTCATTGTTGTTCGCGCTTCTCGGGATTCCAGGACTGCCGTAAGAATATTGGATTAACCTTCTTGAAACACCGTGTACGTCCTCCTCGACGGTGAAGTGCATTAAAAAGAAAAATTACTTTTCCCGTTTATCCAGCTCAGCAGTCAGCAAGACACCTACAGCGATCCAATTTGCCCATCACACGATGGGCACAGGAGGGCCGTCTTCAACGACACGATTCACCTACCGCCAGAGTGGAGCGTCATATTGTTCCCTCAGTCGTTCAAGACAGTTGAGTCATGTCACGTCCCGTGATTCAGGAAATGGGCTTGTCTGTAGCAACCGAAGTATCCACACGGAGGGGGGGGGGGGGGGGCAGACGAGGCGACAGTGCAACAACAACTCGTGGTGACGCCCGCATCTCGTGGTCGTGCGGTAGCGTTCTCGCTTCCCACGCCCGGGTTCCCGGGTTCGATTCCCGGCGGGGTCAGGGATTTTCTCTGCTTCGTGATGGCTGGGTGTTGTGTGCTGTCCTTAGGTTAGTTAGGTTTAAGTAGTTCTAGGGGACTTATGACCACAGCAGTTGAGTCCCATAGTGCTCAGAGCCATTTTTGAACTCGTGGTGACGCGGACATGTTCGGCGGGGCGAAGGGGAAGGGGGGGTTACACGGTTTCTCTCTCTCTCTCTCTCTCTCTCTCTCTCTCTCTCTCTCTCGCCCCACTTTTAACGTACCACAGAACTCTACGGTTTTAATTATAACAAAATAGCAGAATAATAATAGTTATTATTATTTTTTTCAGTGAATGCTACATTTCTTTAGCATAACGTCCAAGAAATTGAAGTTCACAAAAAATAGTCTTTGAAAAGAATACGACCATAAAAAATTCACGAAATACATCTGTCGGACAGTGAAGAACTACAGTAATGACAAACTTACACAGCTGTGATAAAACTACAGTTTACACAATATAAAATCGAAGTGCGCACTCGAAATCATCAGTATTTCACTAAACACTACACTTGTAAACTATGGTTTTACTGACTCATAAATGACGGGATGCTTATACTTCCATTCGTTTCTACTTTTACCTGGAAATCATTTATTTCTTTTATATTTTTAAGGTATTTCCTTTTCGTTTTTTCCGTAACTTAACTTCCTTTACTTTCCCGATTCTACCTGCGGGTTCTCGACTCTGTAACGGATTTCTTTTTGACGACAGGTAGGTCAGCCAGTGCTTTACCTGAATGAAATATTACACGTCAAGCGGCAAAAACATGCACGTGAGCAAGTCCTCACGCAATCGGGTTAAGAGCATCCTGTATCAAACGTAGCTTCTAAATTATAAAGTTCCTTGCCGTTTGAAAGACTTCTTATGAGTCAGCCACAACTGAATAACTCAATTTTGTAAAGTGAAGAAACCGCACAACATTTGCTTAATCCACTGATTTTATTTGTAAGTAACGTCCCGGTCTCTCTTTCAATTTATTTCAATTTTGAAGTTTTAGACGCATACTTCCTTATCTGATATATCAGACTTGAGGATCCCCTCCCATTCTTGTGTAACACAATATTTTCATTATTACACTTTACACCATATAGTGGAACTTTTAAGTATCCCGAAGACGGTCATGTACACAAAAAAAGATTGTGAGGTTTCTTCATTTTACGAAACGTTCCAAAGACTCTTAGCTTTGCTATGAAATTAGGTTATTGATATACGTAAAATCGCTAGATCGCATTCGTCATCACACGGACCGCTACAGACATTTCACCCACTGAAGATATTTATTTATGGATTTCATTTACCAGCCACTACTGTTGAAGTGTGAGGTAGCGCTGAAGCAACAGGCCAGGGCGTAAACGCGTCTGTCATTCCGTCTCACTGCGTCGAGTTAGAATCGTCGTTGCCGCCAGAGGCTCCGAATCACCTACTCTCGTTAGTATACTGTACACGCACAACATGTAAAATTTCCTTGGACTCTATCTTTCCTGTTGTTGCTATTTTAATGGCTAGTAGTGTAGTTCTAAGGTGAAGCTTTGAAACTCAGTCTTCATCCTATTGGCCCCGGCACATGTTGTTGTTATAAGGAAAGAACAAGAAAGGGAAAAATGTGATCAGCATCCGTTCCTACGTACGTTGTCGTCAGGTAATTGCTCCCTTGTGCAGACCAAGTTTTAAAATTTTTAATAAAAGTTGTTTTATTTAAAAACGTAATACGTACTGTGTAATTGTCTTAGCAGATTTCATTCTTTTACTAAAGAGTGAAATATATTTCAAGAAATATGTTTCGAAGCCGCAGACACGGAAGTTGACTGTGATCCACACGTATGTCTTTCACCGTTTGACCACTGCCACAGTGAGAAAGAACACTTCTCTTCAAGTACATGTGCAACGGATCGAAATCACTAATTCTTCCATTTCTCTGGAACTCCTACTTTGCGGCCCTGATATGAGCAAATAAAATTTCCTTTCCAGTACTCCTGCAGTTCCACCTGTTCGGTAACGTACCATGCTTCATGACATTCTTTCGATAGCTGATGCACAGTGAAGAAGTTATATTCGACTACCACCCATCTAGAATGCTGACGTTCGTCGAAATTGATGGGTCCCGAGGTTTTCTCCTCTTGCAAGTTAAAACAAACGGGGGGTGGGGAGGGGGGGATTACGTCTCTGAGAGGTTGTGAGGAATACATCCTTTCCATCATCGTATTCGAAGAGAGAGATTTACGAATTTACCAGTGATGAATGGACAGAAGTAAGGCACCGTTAAATCCTCCGTAAAGGGCGTTGTTACGCGCCGATCCATCGTTAATTCAGAAAATCACTGGATTACAAAATTTAACGTTGTAGAAAAGGGCGACGGTGGTAACGTTGTGAATGTGCTTCCGCTAGTGATTTCCACCAAGAGGTTTATTGGCTACAGTGTGACTTAAACAAGTCTCTCCTTTTATTCAACACCACCTCCAGTCAGGTAATGACTCCACGATCTGACGTGGGGCCTCTTCTTGCCAAGGACGTGCACTATCAGTAAACAGGAACACTCAGCTGGAAAATCGGCAAATATGAGTAATTACAATTCCACGTTCAGACACGGGAATGAATTTATTAATACTTGTTGGCTTTTGTATTGAGAAAAAAATTGTGAATCGCAGTGCATAACGAACTTAAGACTTGAGAAATCTTAAACACTTTTAAACATCATCTGATCCAGAGGACCCGCAACTTACCCCGTATACCCATGAGGCCTGCCAGTGAATTCCTCGGTTTAGACGGTATCCAACCGTTCCAGAAAAGTGTTTAAACCTTCCAGCCAATAAGTGCCAGCAGCAGAATGTAGGAGTTGTCATCGATCGTGTCCAGTTCCCACTGATAACATTCCTCTGGAAAGCGCTGCTTCCTGCCGTGCTTGAAGCTTCTTGTGAATGCAAGATTTTTTATAAAAAAACTTTAATTGATACCTGTAGGGATTAGCAAAAAGAAACTGTCTAAAAACACAGCTCTGTTTGTGGTTCGTATGACGGCGTGCTAAACTGTTTTATTTCCAAGTATACAGTAATAATATTTCGTTGTATATTTTCATCGCAGCGCATAGTACCCTAAAGGACAAAACTGCATCCTCTGTGCTATCTTTCTTTGAGCCACCTGTGCATTACACTTCGTATATTTTAGATACGCAAATCGCTCTTAGTTTCCAATTTAGCGTGCTTTTGTATCTTCTAGCAGTTCAAGCCATCACTTTTCAATTTTTGTTTTGTTTTGATGTACTTACGAGGGCTTTTTTTCCATGGTCCGATCGTATGCGAAATTAAAACCGCTGTGAAAATTCCATGAAGCTTTGCGTAGATCTGTTGCGCAGTGTGTCTTGTATGCGCTTCGATCGCGTCGCAATATTCAGTTTTGAGGGCGCAGTCAACATGTAAACATGACCGAACAATAGTGTCTCTCAGCAAGTGTGAACGTCAATAGATTTCTTCGTGCTGAGAGGTCTCACCTGACTTCTTAAAAGCCACATAACGTGACTGCCATGCGTGACAGCAAAGTGGGGCAGTGTTGCAGGAACTTTGTAGTAGAACATGCAGGCGTTGATGATGTAGGCGGTCAGGGAAGGAAACGTTTGTCAACGTATGTCCTCGTTCAGCAAGTGTATCATGCGAATCCAGAAAATCGTCTAAGGGCAATTCAGAACAAGCGTCAGGCATTGCTGTTCTACACGACAATGCTCGACTGCTTACTGCAGGTGCAACAAGGACACTGCTGCAACGTTTTCGATGAGATGTGTTTGATCACCCACTACAAAAAAAATGGTTCAAATGGCTCTGAACACTATGGGACTCAACTGCTGTGGTCATAAGTCCCCTAAAACTTAGAACTACTTAAACCTAACTAACCTAAGGACATCACACACATCCATACCCGAGGCAGGATTCGAACCTGCGACCGTAGCGGTCGTGCGGTTCCAGACTGTAGCGCCTTTAACCGCTCGGCCACTCCGGCCGGCTGATCACCCACTACACGGCCCGGAGTTGTCTCCCTTGAGTTTCATGTCTTTGCTCACATGAGACACTGGCCATGAGGACAGTAATTTGGCGCAGGTGAGGAGCTGAGCACCACCGTAGAGTATTGGCGGAAAAAAAATTCAAATGGCTCGAAGCACTATGGGACTTAACATCTGAGGTCATCAGTCTCATGCACTTAGAACTACTTAAACCTAACTAACCTAAGGACATCTCACACATCCATACCCGAGGCAGGATTCGAACCTGCGACCGTAGCAGCAACGCGGTTTCTGGACTGAAGAGCCTAGAACCGCTCGGCCACAGATGGCAGAAAACACAGGCGTTTGCCTTCTATGACGAGGATATTGGAAAGTTGTTACCATGCTACGAAATATGTCCAAGTCGGAGCGGCTACTGTGTATGGATGTAGCTGGAATGCGTAGCTAAATGTAGCTAATAGAACAGTTTTGATTGTCGCTGTGCTTCAATTTCGCGACACATAAAAAAAAAATTGCCCTCGTATTTTCCACTCATACCGTTGAAGAGATCATTCATTATTTATGAGTGGAACAGGATTGGGTATTGCGGTATTGAGTTTCCAAACGCTACTTAAGCAGTCGTGTTTTTGAATGGTAAAGCTCCGTACATTAAAATGAATTGGGACTCAGCTTTGAATCTTTGCAGCAACTGTGTCGACATATGCCCTCTTTTTCGCACTACGTATACAATCCAATGACATATTATTCATCTTCATTAGAACATATGAAACCAACTTGTGGTCCGCAGCTCGTGGTCGTGCGGTAGCGTTCTCGCTTCCCGCGCCCGGGTTCCCGGGTTCGATTCCCGGCGGGGTCAGGGATTTTCTCTGCCTCGTGATGACTGGGTGTTGTATGATGTACTTAGGTTAGTTAGGGTTAAGGAGTTCTAGGGGACTGATGACCATAGATGTTAAGTCCCATAGTGCTCAGAGCCATTTGAACCAACTTGTGCTAAATTATCTCCAAATACGGCGTAGTACGATATGTACGTAGTATCGAACATACTGCGGGGTTGTTGCCAGTCACGCTGCATGTCAGTTAAAAGAATAGTGGATGCTCATGCATTATGTGTCACAGCAGTGGAATAGGAAATGAAGTTCCTGACCTTGTGGGAGAACCTGCTTTTGCTTTGGTAAAGACGTTCTCCACTATAAGTGTTCTCCCATGTCCGCTGCTAAAGAAAGCTGTTGATTTTTCCAGCTACGTTAGATGAATTTCGAAGTATGTGGCCCTTTTACAGTGATTTCCGCAAACTTTGCATGATTCGACCTGTTATTGTTCCTCGTAGCCTTCTCTCTCATTACACAAAACTCGAATTTTGGCGTTACAGTTGGAGCAGAATAATATACTTCATACTTGAAATGTTACTGCCTTTACTCTGTTGTGCAACACTTGCTGAGTATTTATATCGCGAGGGTCATCGTCTTCCCGTTGGGACTCCTATGCAGAACGGCGCCGCGCAGCGCTCGCTTGCGTATGCGGCGCGCGCTTTATCGCCGACCTCTGCGGAGAGGTTTAGGCCAGGGACAACCAGACGTAAACTTTTGGTCCCTCGAGACTCGAGACAAGCGTTGCTTCGCGTTCCTGTTCAGTACTGCATACCCGAGTTTAAAAACTACTTAAGAAAAGGCTACAGTACTAACTACACGCTTTGATGACGGTAGCTTGCCTGTGGGTTTAACTGCTAAGTTCAATATCATTCTTGACTTTTTGAAATCTCTTTGCAAATTATCGTTTTTCTCTTTATCAGTCTCTTATAATTTTGTATATTATTCACGTTTTGCAGGTACAGTCAATATGTGGTTTGAAATCGTTTCGCAAAGGGATGATCATTTATGAAATTAAAACTTATCTCCTACCAACACACTAGAAGAATACGTCACAAAGTCGCTTTTGGTGCATTTCTGACAAATGGGCTGTTACGTACGTTGCAGGTAACATAAACTAAAACACAATTTGCATTTCACGTATTTGTTCCTTAGCGCCGCGGCGAAAGTGACTCGTTATTCAGCACTTTTGTGTTTCTGCAGCCAACCCCAGTGCCATATAACCCATTCTACTTTATTAGTGCCTCATTTCTTGCCCTGTCAGCACTGCATCCATTGAGAGATTGCTCTCCAACTAGAGCTTGTTTGGTCAAAATGCAGAAGTAATTTAGGAAAGAAAAGAACTGAGAAATTATTGAAAATTGTACTTTACAGTCATTACGATTCCACATCTAGTTGAAGCTTATTTCCTGGAAGTGTAAATGTTAGTTAAATGTGATCTTGAATTGCAAGAAAAGTTCAAACACATTAATAATAAAGTAAATGCTTGGGACAGTAAATAGTTGCCTTCAGTGAGTATGATGGCTCATTTTAATTAGTGTAAAGCTAACTATGTAACATGTTGTATGTTAATTAAAGTTTCGCAATTGAATATAGGCGGGTTTGATAGGGCTTGTTGGGTGATTTTTAATTTTTATTAAAACTCGCAAACCCCTTTTTCTGGATAAACTGCAACAACCTTGCACCTTACATCATACGTTAACAGCAATAAACATATTTTCTTCTCCACACACATACCGCCAGTTTTACAGTCTCTAGTACTACCTCCGTGTGGCAGAATACAGGAGTCCTTGACCAAGCTAAGTGATTCAGATCTCGTAATTTCTACATTTCCCTAATATTTTGTACTCATCTGCAATCTTTTTTACGTGTTCATGGTCTCACTTTGAGGCGCCATCAACGCCGTACGTCCACTGGGACTGAAATTACCTGCATGACTTGTGAACGAACATACGCTGCACGGCGGCGAGCGCCCAGTCTCCTTGGTGTGTCCTGCGGTTGCTGTACTGCAGCCGATTATCGGAGGATTACACTAGGGTCCACTGGCGTTGTATCAGCACGCACTCCCCGACGCCTCTGAGCCCTCACATGTAGCCCAACACGTCTACGCCGCGAACTTCACTTAAATTCATTTTAATGACTAGCGAACCGCGCAGTGCTTCGCAATTCCTAAATATGAATGGAAATTGGATATACGTCCTAATCTGATGTTCGTTGGGATTCGTGTGAGGACCCAAATTTCGGCTCCTCGTTGTGATTTCGCCCACCTTGAAGGTCTGGAACACGAAATTCTAATAAAGCATACAGAATATGAATGGAAAACACTTTTTTTGTTTTCTTTTGTTGTTTTAAGATTTTTAATTTTTTTGCACAATGCAGTAACAGAACTTCGGAATATATAACATTTTTCAATTTTTGGATATGTGTGCAGAGATGGAACTGGTTTTCTTAGGTGCTAGTTCGAGAAACGGCAACACAAATTAACCATGCGAAAAAATGATCTGATTTATTAAGGGCCTACTATCGTGGTTGAAACAGACTGTGAAGAGGAAAACTTCTCCACAGCGCATCTGTACTACTGTACACAATACATTCTGTACATTCAGTTGTATAAAAATGTGTAGCATATGTCCTAATAGTTATTAGCTTTAGTTTTTGGGGTTCTGTATGGTAAGACGTGATGAAAGGTCACGTACAGTTGACCATGGTAACAAAACTCTCATCTTAAATCAATTCCAACGTATTTGAAAGACCGATCTTTAACCTTCTTTGTTGTTACTGGAAACTAAATCTCGACTCACTTAAATTTACTGGTTAGATCGGTTGAGATCATTGATATACGGGGTGTGAACTCTCCTCTCCAGCTGTTGGATCTGTGAGAATTCAGTAACACGATTTGGCGTAGTTCTAATCTGCGAACGACTAACACTTTTTTTTTTTTTTTTTAATGGACTTGTAGTCCGGGGTGATAGGTTACAATACAGCATCACCGGTCTATTGCGGAGCATCACCGGTCTATTGCGGTCTAACTGTGTTGGTGAGCCAGTAAATTTCCACTGTGCAGTGACTGCGTCACTGCAATTCACTTTGGAGGTGTGGCGGTGGGACTCGTGGTCCCGTACCACCCTCTGACGGTGATAGTACTACATGAGTCAGGCAGAATTTATTGCCTAACATGTGCAGGTGAAGGTGTGGCGGTGGGACTTATAGTCCCGTATAGCCCCGTACCGTGGGTGTCGACGACTAACACTACACAATTTCTGACTATGTGAGGCACCGTAGTGAAAACCGACTGCGAGAAAAAAATTGTTAAAATGGCTCTGAGCACTTAACATCTATGGTCATCAGACCCCTAGAACTTAGAACTATTTAAACCTAACTAACCTAAGGACAGCACACAACACCCAGTCATCACGAGGCAGAGAAAATCCCTGACCCCGCCGGGAATCGAACCCGGGAATCCGGGCTTGGGAAGCGAGAACGCTACCGCACGACCACGAGCTGCGGACCGACTGCGAGAAAGCAAACGAAACTGCACATTTTCGCAGCATTGTACAATACAGCAGAAAATTTCGTTTCTCGCAGTCGATTTTAACAGGAAGCTGTACATTGTTGTTAAAGAAAAACTTAGCTTCTGTCCGACCGATTGTTTATTAGATTATCGTGTATAAATTTGAAGAAAATCGGTCAGTAAATCATCGAGATCGTTGCTAACGAAGGTTCACCTTTATTTATTAGTATAATTACTTGTTTACGGTGTTTACTGGTGTGAGACCTCGCTCAGAACGTTGCATTGGGAGCGGCGAGTGCTGCCTGAGGCTGGGAGCGAGACTGGTGGCCGACGGAAGAGGCTGTCGGCGGGGCGCGGCCCACTCAGGAAGCGCTCGCGGTTCACAAATACCTGCCGTGGCGGATTCCTGGCTGCCAGGAAAACTGACGAAAGCTGGTTGGACAGAACTGATTCGGTTGAGAGCACACCGCCACAAGGATGCAACGTCACACCGATAGAAATAGTTCGGATGCGTCCCAGTAACCTCGCCATTCACATTACAGGATGCTTCAAAGGTATTCATCAGATGGCACAAGACTCTCTTCTACATGGAGGAGGACAGAAACTTGGAGCAAATTGTATGTTACGCACAGGAATACATACTTTTAATTGTCAAAACAACCATCCGATTTTACAAGTATACCTTTTATATGTGTACATACACTGAGGTGACTAAAGTCATGACATAACTCCTAATACCGCGTAATGTCGTGTCGGGCCTCCTTTGCCCGGCGTAGTGCAGCAACTCGACATGCCACGGACTTTGCAAGTCGTTGGAAGGCTCCTGCGGAAATATTAATCCATGCTGCCTCTACAGCCATCCATAATTGCGAACTGACCTGTCGGACGATCTGGGTGCTCAAATCATTCGTTCGAATTCTCCAGAATGTTCTTCAAACCAGTCACGGACAATGCTAGCCCGGTGACACGACATTAATGTTTGGGAACATGAAGTCCATGAATGGCTGCAAATGCTTTCCAACGTATCCATTTACAGTCAACGATCGATTCAGTTGGACTAGAGGACCGAGTTCAAGCCATGTAAACACAGCCCACACCAGTATGGAGCCACCACCAGCTTGCACAGTGCGTTTGCCGACAGTTTGGGTCCATGGCTTCGTGGGATCTGCGCCATACTCGAACCCAATTATCAGCTCTTACCAAGTGAAATCGGGACTTATCTGACCAGGCCACGGTTTTCCGGTCGTCTAGGGTCCAACCGATAAGGTGACGAGCCAAGGAGAGGCGCTGCAGGTGATGTCGTGCTGTTAGATGAAGATCAAGACAAATGCCGAACGCTGTAGAAAAGATATATGTTTGGTGCAAGAATTGGCAATTGACCTTAAATAACGAAAAGTGTGAGGTCATCAACATGAGAGCTAGAAGGAATCCGTTAAAGTTCGGTCACGATAAATCAGTCAAATCTAAAGGCCGTAAATTCAACTAAATACCTTGGAATTACAATTACGAACAACTTACCTTGTAAGGAAAACACAGAAAATGTTGTGAAGAAGGCTAATCAAAGACTGCGTTTTATTGGCAGGATACTTAGAAAATGTAACAGATCCGATAAAGAGACTGATTACACTACGCTTATCCGTCCTCTTTTAGAATACTGCTCCGCGGTGTGGGATCCTTACCAGATAGGTCTGACGGTATGCATTGAGAAAGTTCACATACGGGCAGCACGTTTTGTATTATCGCGGAATAGGGGACAGAGAGTCACTGCAATGATACAGGATTTGGGGTTGACATTAAAACAAAGGCGTTCTTCGTTGCGGCGGAATCTTCTCACGAAATTTCAGTCACCAACTTTCTCCTCCGAAAGCGAAAATATTTTGTGGACTCCTGCCTACACAGGAAGAAACGATCATCGTAATAAAATATGGGAAATCAGAGCTCCCACGAAAAGATATAGGCGTTCGTTTTTTTTTCGCGCAGTTTACGAGATTGGAATAATAGAGAATTATTGTGTCAGTGGTTCGATGAACGGTCTGCCAGAGTATCCATGTAGATGTATATATAGATATCAGCAAAGGCACTCGCTTCGATCGTCTGCTGCCATACTCCATTAACGCCAGATTTCGTCGCACTGTCCTAACAGATACGTTCGTCATATGTCCCAGATTGATTTTTGAGGTTATTTCACGGAGTGGATTAGCACTGCCGGCCGCTGTGGCCGAGCGGTTCGAGGCGCTTCAGTCCGGAACCGCGCGACCGCTACGGTCACAGGTTCGAATCCTGCCTTGGGCAAGGATGAGTGTGATGTCCTTAGGTTAGTTAGGTTTAAGTATTTCTAAGTCTAGGGGACTGATGACCTCAGATGTTAAGTACCATAGTGCTCAGAGCCATTTGAACCATTTTTGATAAGCACTGACAACTCTCGGTCGTTAAGCTAAGGCCGTCGGCCACTGCGTTGTCCGCGGTGAGAGGTAACGTCTGAAATCTGGTATTCTCGGCACACTCTTGACACTGTGAATCTCGGAACATTGAATTCCCAAACGATTTCCGAAATGGAATGCTCCATGCATCTAGCTCCAACTACCATTCCGCGTTCATACACCATTAATTGCCGTCGTGCGGCCGTAATCATATCGGACACCTTTTCACATCATTCACTTCAATACAAATGACAGCGGTGCCAATGCACTGCTCTTTTATACCTTGTGTACGCGATGTTACCGCCATTTGTACATGTTCATACCGCTATCCCATGATTTTTGCCATCTCAGTGTATAAACCTTCGGGTTCTGCTTGCAGTGACGTTTAGGATCAAAGGTTTCAGTTAACGTCGCACAGACGATCAACGCGCCCTCCGCCGGATGCACCATAAATAATCAGGCGCTAGCGAATCTAGCCCTATAGACGTAATCCCTCATAAACGTTCCAGTTTAGGCGACTGCGTTCCAGTGGTTCACAGCGAGATCCGCACGTCCCTTACGGCCGCTGCGTCGTTCGGGCAGGTCTTTGTTAAGTAGTGGCGTAATGTTCTTCACGCGCGGTGGTGCTCCGTCATGTTGAAAAAGGAAAATTTTCCACGTGTTTTGGCAGTTACGGAAAAAGCCGGATCTCCACTATCGCCAGCCACTTGATTACTGTAACCGTCATTTCCACTTAATGGAAGTGGCCGTAAGATTTTACTCGGGAAACACCGCAAATAACTCGTAGCTTTGGATAATTCCTCTCGTGCTCGATTACGTATGTGTTTGCCGTGTTAGCAATAACGCCGCACGGACTGGCACCTGGTGAAACGGAGAACGCAAAATGTCTTTTTCTGCTTTGTTATCGCCACCTCGACCCCATACGCATTGGGCAATAAAAGAGCCAGCGAGCTAGACCGCTACAGGCAGCCACATGGGCCGCAAACTTGCAGCTGTCGGGAAAGGTAAATTTTTAGTTTCTACGTGACAGATTTAGTCTTGATATATCTTGTAAAATTCTTTGCTGCCCTCCTCAGGTGCTGGGTCGGTCTGTCTCTCTCTGTCACAGTGCAGCACTGCTCACATCTTTCTCAAAATTCCTTCACAGCTTTAACGCATATTTATATACACCATATTTCTGACCTCTTTAGTTCACAGAGTTTTGTTGTATATGAATATGAAACAGATTGCTTCAAATGGTTCAAATGGCTCTGAGCACTATGGGACTTAACTTTTGAGGTCATCAGTCCCCTAGAACTTAGAACTACTTAAACCTAACTAACCTAAGGACATCACACACATCCATGCCCGAGGCAGGATTCGAACCTGCGACCGTAGCGGTCGCGCGGTTCCAGACTGAAGCGCATAGAACAGCTCGGCCACTCTGGCCGGCAGATTGCTTCATTCTGCAAGTAATGACTATGAGGTCTGATCAAAAAGTTTCCGTTCGGAGGCCGTACAGTCCCATCATCGGTGTGGCAATCACGCAAAATCACCGTGAGCATTGAAGCAATCATCCGCCCGACGCACCAGGTTGAAGATAAGACACTGGGTCCTGCTGCGCGAAGAAGTTTGTTACTGCATGCTGCACATCCTGATCCGACAGGAATCGTCAAGCCTTAAAGTTCGTTTTTAAGGGACCGAAGGCGTGATAATCTCATGGGGAGAGATCAGGACTACAGGGTGGGTGCTCGAGTGTTTCCACATTAGATTGTGTAAGTGTGGGTATGACATTAGCGATGTAGCAACTTGCATTATCATGAAGTAGCAGCACCCCTTGACGCACTACTGCACAACGGTGGCTTTCGGCAAGCGTGAGGCCCCATACATGTTCTTCATCCTCCGATGGATGCCTACCGGCGTTTGTTCTTCAGCAACCAAGAAAAGAATAACAGCGCGTTGGTTCCATTTGGACGCATTTGGTAATAAGATTGCCATAGTTCACTTTTCCGCAATTAATGCACGCGCGTCGGAAAGACACGAATGCCGCACTAATCCCTCGCCTACATGTCGGTGATTATATATCCGCATCGTAACCGCGCTGCGTTGCACGTACGCTGCAGCAATGCCCTCAAACAGACACTTCTTGTTCGCCCCCTTCCCGTTTTTACCTACTAGATTCGGCGTTATTTTTATTCAGCTATCGAGCCATCGAGAAATGAAGTTTCCCGTGGGCATCAGTTAATTCTTTTGTGTTCGTTTGCCTCGGGGATGCTATTATATCGCCATTGCTAGACTCACAGATCGCTATCAAGCGTCCTTCGTCACCAGATGACTCTTGGTTTACCTCACTGAGTTGTGGACTTCCACACACGTCACGCTCCTTCGTGTTGCATATTATTACTGCAGACCTACTCCACATACACATGGGAGTGCAAGGTGAGGATAGCGGTACCTGCTACCTCGAGCATTTCTCGAATTACTGCTTGGTTGTGAAGCGAGCAGTACCACAAGGTGAGACAACGTGCTCGTCTGTTGAAATGAATTGATGATACTGTCTACCAGGTCCTGTGCGGCAGCTGCTGTTAGTCCCGTTGGTGATGATTATGTTTCAGGGATCTATCTCGGTCGTTACAGCTCCCTGTTGCAAAGGACGCAGAATGGACCAGTGTAAATCGAAATCTCATAGCGGATCGTCAGTTGGAAGGAGAGAACGAAGGCGAAAAACTTGTTAGTTTCTAAAACAGCAATTCCTTTTAGCTCGTTTCAGTTCATTACGAAGTTGCAGCTAAAGTATGTGCTAACTTCCATGTCAATACGCTGGCGGTACCACGTGGATTCTTTGATATCCTTCAAGCGATTAGTCGTTTGTTATTTCTACTTTTCGCAACACTAAATACACTTGTGTAATCTTAACATAACTGATAACTAAATTGGAATTTTTAAATAATATCCCGTTGATGTTCAGTTGAGCAGCGTTGCTCCAAGAAAAGCAACGATGTCGAAATTTCTGCAGATATTTTAAATTTAAAACTTTGATTACAGTGGTATGTGTTTGGTTAATAATATGGAACAATGTTAGGACTGATGTTTTATACCAGCAGTCATGTGCATCTGCGCTGCGTATTTTTCTTGAAAGCTTCACATTTGAGCATTACGCACTGACTGTTTACGAACGGTAATAGAGATGTTACAGGTGTTTTACATCTTCTGATGTGCACAGATTAATGCAGAATTGTTCTTCAATCGACTTTATATTTCTATATTATAACAAATCTAATTGCACATAAATGAGACCTGTGCCTTATAGATATTACAAATACATCATCCATAGAACTATAATATTTTTTTTTATTTTTATTTTTTTTTTTTTTTTTTTTTTTTTTTTTTTTTTTTTTTGTCATCAGTCTACTGACTGGTTTGATGTGGCCCGCCACGAATTCCTTTCCTGCGCTAACCTCTTCATCTCAGAGTAGCACTTGCAACCTACGTCCTCAATTATTTGCTTGACGTATTCCAATCTCTGTCTTCCTGTACAGTTTTTGCCCTCTACAGCTCCCTCTAGTACCATGGAAGTCATTCCCTCATGTCTTAGCAGACGTCCTATCATCCTGTCCCTTCTCCTTATCAGTGTTTTCCTCATATTCCTTTCCTCTCCGATTCTGCGTAGAACCTCCTCATTCCTTACCTTATCAGTCCACCTAATTTTCAACATTCGTCTATAGCACCACATCTCAAATGCTTCGATTCTCTTCTGTTCCGGTTTTCCCACAGTCCATGTTTCACTACCATACAATGCTGTACTCCAGACGTACATCCTCAGAAATTTCTTCCTCAAATTAAGGCCGGTATTTGATATTAGTAGACTTCTCTTGGCCAGAAATGCCTTTTTTGCCATAGCGAGTCTGCTTTTGATGTCCTCCTTGCTCCGTCCGTCATTGGTTATTTTACTGCCTAGGTAGCAGAATTCCTTAACTTCATTGACTTCGTGACTATCAATCCTGATGTTAAGTTTCTCGCTGTTCTCATTTCTACTACTTCTCATTACCTTCGTCTTTCTCCGATTTACTCTCAAACCATACTGTGTACTCATTATACTGTTCATTCCGTTCAGCAGATTATTTAATTCTTCTTCACTTTCACTCAGGATAGCAATGTCATCAGCGAATCGTATCATTGATATCCTTTCACCTTGTATTTTAATTCCACTCCTGAACCTCTCTTTTATTTCCATCATTGCTTCCTCGATGCACAGATTGAAGAGTAGGGGCGAAAGACTACAGCCTTGTCTTACACCCTTCTTAATACGAGCACTTCGTTCTTGATCGTCCACTCTTATTATTCCCTCTTGGTTGTTGTACATATTGTATATGACCCGTCTCTCCCTATAGCTTACCCCTACTTTTTTCAGAATCTCGAACAGCTTGCACGATTTTATATTGTCGAACGCTTTTTCCAGGTCGACAAATCCTATGAAAGTGTCTTGATTTTTCTTTAGCCTTGCTTCCATTATTAGCCGTAACGTCAGAATTGCCTCTCTCGTCCCTTTACTTTCCCTAAAGCCAAACTGATCGTCACCTAGCGCATTTTCAATTTTCTTTTCCATTCTTCTGTATATTATTCTTGTAAGCAGCTTCGATGCATTAGCTGTTAAGCTGATAGTGCGATAATTCTCGCACTTGTCAGCTCTTGCCGTCTTCGGAATTGTGTGGATGATGCTTTTCCGAAAGTCAGATGGTATATCGCCAGACTCATATATTCTACACACCAACGTGAATAGTCGTTTTGTTGCCACTTCCCCCAATGATTTTAGAAATTCTGATGGAATGTTATCTATCCCTTCTGCCTTATTTGACCGTAAGTCCTCCAAAGCTCTTTTAAATTCCGATTCTAATACTGGATCCCCTATCTCTTCTAAATCGACTCCTGTTTCTTCTTCTATCACATCAGACAAATCTTCACCCTCATAGAGGCTTCCAATGTATTCTTTCCACCTATCTGCTCTCTCCTCTGCATTTGACAGTGGAATTCCCGTTGCACTCTTAATGTTACCACCGTTGCTTTTAATGTCACAAAAGGTTATTTTGACTTTCGTGTATGCTGAGTCTGTCCTTCCGACAATCATATCTTTTTCGATGTCTTCACATTTTTCCTGCAGCCATTTCGTCTTAGCTTCCCTGCACTTCCTATTTATTTCATTCCTCAGCGACTTGTATTTCTGTATTCCTGATTTTCCCGGAACATGTTTGTACTTCCTCCTTTCATCAATCAACTGAAGTATTTCTTCTGTTACCCATGGTTTCTTCGCAGCTACCTTCTTTGTACCTATGTTTTCCTTCCCAACTTCTGTGATGGCCCTTTTTAGAGATGTCCATTCCTCTTCAACTGTACTGCCAATTGCGCTATTCCTTATTGCTGTATGTACAGCGTTAGAGAACTTCAAACGTATCTCGTCATTCCTTAGTACCTCCGTGTCCCACTTCTTTGCGTATTGATTCTTCCTGACTAATGTCTTGAACTTCAGCCTACTCTTCATGACTACTATATTGTGATCTGAGTCTATATCTGCTCCTGGGTACGCCTTACAATCCAGTATCTGATTTCGGAATCTCTGTCTGACCATGATGTAATCTAATTGAAATCTTCCCGTATCTCCCGGCCTTTTCCAAGTATACCTCCTTGTCTTGTGATTCTTGAACAGGGTATTCGCTATTACTAGCTGAAACTTGTTACAGAACTCAAGTAGTCTTTCTCCTCTTTCATTACTTGTCCCAAGCCCATATTCTCCTGTAGCATTTTCTTCTACTCCTTCCCCTACAACTGCATTCCAATCGCCCATGACTATTAGATTTGCGTCCCCCTTTACATACTGCATTACCCTTTTAATATCCTCATACACTTTCTCTATCTGTTCATCTTCAGCTTGCGACGTCGGCATGTATACGTGAACTATCGTTGTCGGTGTTGGTCTGCTGTCGATTCTGATTAGAACAACCCGGTCACTCAACTGTTCACAGTAACACACCCTCTGTCCTACCTTCCTGTTCATAACGAATCCTACGCCTGTTATACGATTTTCTGCTGCTGTTGATATTACCCGATACTCATCTGACCAGAAATCCTTGTCTTCCTTCCACTTCACTTCACTGACCCCTATTATATCTAGATTGAGCCTTTGCATTTCCCTTTTCAGATTTTCTATTTTCCCTACGACGTTCAAGCTTCTGACATTCCACGCCCCGACTCGTAGAACGTTATCCTTTCGTAGATTATTCAATCTTTTTCTCATGGTAACCTCCCATTTGGCAGTCCCCTCCCGGAGATCCGAATGGGGAACTATTCCGGAATCTTTTGCCAATGGATAGATCATCATGACACTTCTTCAGTTACAGGCCAGATGTTCTGTGGATACACGTTACGTGTCTTTAATGCAGTGGTTTCCATTGCCTTCTGCATCCTCATGTCGTTGATCATTGCTGATTCTTCCGCCTTTAGGGACAATTTCCCACCCCTAGGACAAGAGAGTGCTCCTCCGCCCTCTTTGACAAGGCCGTTGGCAGAATGAGGCTGACTTCTTATGCCGGAAGTCTAGGCAGTGGCGGGGATCGAACCCGGAACCGAAGACGTTTTGATTATGAATCAAAGACGCTACCCGTAGACCACGGTGACCCACTTCATCTACTACATATAAATTCTGAATTATTATTATTATTATTATTATTATTATTATTATTATTATTATTCACTTAAGGGCCCAATAGTATCACGCGAGGTGCAATCCACGAATGTCACTTTTAATGGTTAGCCTTCCTTTGCGTCCAGATCTGTTTCCTCCTTTCAGAAAGAAGTTTCTTTCTTTCATCAGAGCACGATGTTCCAGTCCGTTTTCTAATTTCTCTCCGACCAACTTTCCAAGCAAATACCTTTTGCCTGAATGTTTTTCTGTCTGTAACGTCTGCCTGAGTTATACCGGCTACTTTAAGATCCTCCTATTTGTTTTATCAACCTGCTGGGTGCGATTCTTGTAAAGTACCCGTAAAATTTAAGTCTTCGTTTTCTCGTGTCACCATGTATGACTGTGTAATCTTCTATATCCTCATGACTTCTCAGTCTGTAAGTTTCTCCATGAGTAATTTTGGGGCCTAATATTTTCCTAATAATCTTTCTTTCTTTCTTTTGAATACCTTCACTATCCTTCTTTCTATTCAAAATTAAAGTTTCTGCTCCATAAAGACATTAATGTTTTGTTACAGTTCTGTAATGCCCAAGTTTACTGAATTTAGAAAGTGATGTATAATTATAAATTTTTTGTGTTAATCTGAATGCAGTTTTCGTTTTTTGACAGCGATCTTCGTTTGCACATTTTTCCTGACCGTTTCCGTGTATGATTTCCCCCAAGTATTTAAACTGAGAAACTCTTTTTATTTTTACATATTTTGTGTTCAAAAACTTTTGTGCTTGTTTGATTCATGTCATATATTTCGTTTTTTCGAATGTTATTTGTAGTCCTACTTTTTCCGCAACTTTTGCAAGAATTTTAATTTGTTTTTGAACTGTTGTAATATCCCTGGTTAAAATTGCCATTATATAAATGAAATAATAATACATTATGAAAATGAACACACTAAGATCGTCGTGATGGCAGTCTAGACACTTTTATTATTCCAAGATGTAATGTAACATGGCAATTTTATAACAGGTTGCATAAGGTACATCGAATTTTGTAATTTTGTATAAACCGTGATATGAATTGTAGCCTCCCTCGACCCTCCTTATTATCTTTACTTTTCCTCCTCAGATCAGATAACGGGAGCCATTTGGAACAGTAAAATTTTCTACACTGCAAACGCGGCGTACGAAATGTGTTAATTTTCAACCATTCCGACCGTCCCACAGCACAGTATGTGTACCTTGCAAAACAATAAGTAATATTATTATTTATTTTGGAAAAAAAACAGACTCTGTTCTATATACAAGAAGTAAAATTAAATTGGTTCATCAGCATATGAAATAGTGTCGGGGAAGATGGCCTTTTGCTACGTTCGTGGTTAACTTCGTGAATTCTTTGTTCATAATTTCATTCAGAATTACATCTTGTTACAATTTGTTGCTGCAAATGAGCATTTACGCGTTTCAGGAGGTTCAGCAGGTGTGTTTATGGCACAATTTTGTGTTATTCGTGTATATTCCTGTTGCTGTGAACCGTGTCTCTTTTCAAATAGTAATTGTTAAGCTTTTATAGAACGACGCGGAAATTATATATTAAATAAATCATTAAAAACATACGAGGGCGTACTGAAAAGCAATGCCCCCATTTTTTAATATGAAACTTCTTAAAGCATATTAAATAAAACAAATGTTATTAACATTGTGCATCTTTGTTCTTCATATCTTCATATTTATTTCTGAACGTAGTCACCATGGCGACAAACACTTTTCTCCCAACGAAAGAACAGTTTGTTTATACCGTCACTATAGAATGTTTTATTTTGTTGACGTAGCCACAACCTCACCTCTACCTGCACCTATCAATCACTATCGAAGTGATGTCCTCGATAATGTTGTTTGAGTTTTGGAAACGGGTGAGAAGCGGATGGGGCCAGGTCGGAACTGTATGGAGGATGATGAACGACAGTCAACCCGAGGTGTCGGACTGTTGCTGACGTCGCAGTGCTTGTGTGTGGTCTGACATTTTCATGCTGAAGGCGACGGTGTTTCGTGTGTTGACGAACTTTTTGAATTTGAAAGTCAATTACAGCATGCTGTTTCTCACGCACCGACATATTTACGTTATGCATCCCCGTGCTACACGCCACAATTCTGGGTTGCAAATATGTAGACATCAAGAATGAAAATGTAGGATGTTAGTAAAGTTGCTTTTATTTACAAAGCCTTAAGAGTTTTTACATAAAAAATTCGGTGGCTTCACTTGTCAGCACGCCATCGCAGTAATTGTGTATTAAGGCATTCTTATTTGTATTCAGCAAATTGCTACATAGATAGCGCTTCGTCGAGTACACATCGCATAAAAATCCATACAGAAACATATCCACACATGAAATTCACACTTCGAGTTCTATTTCATCTGTCGATTGTTTAGTCAACCGCCCTATTGATTACAGATATGTATTACTGTTAGTTGGAAGGCTGTCACAAGCCTATAAGTGACAGCAGCCGCAATATACGTCGAGAAATAAAATATAATATCGTTTCACTCCACTTGTGTTGCTCTTTCGGGTAGAACATACGACGGCGCATTCATTACCACCCGTGCACGTAGAAATGACTAGCCATTACAAATAAATTAATCGGGTAATTGAAAACAACGTGGAATACTTTAAAACGAGATGATATTGTTTCGTACTTGCAAAATGAATGTGCTTTACATACCACAAGAACTTTCAAAAAATTTCTCCTATACAGCAGCTCCGGTACAAGCTGGGTATCCATGTAAAACACAAGAAGTATTATCTTTTGGTAAATGCAATGATTTTTTTTTCAGGCTGTGCTAGCTACAGTGTGTGTGTGTTTCTATAAAAGATATAAAAGTCTATGCTCCGTTTCATGACGTTTCAGTCTCTCTCTCTCTCTCTCTCTCTCTCTCTCTCTCCTCTCTCTGCTAGACGCTGCCAAATTTCTTTACTCACAGTCAACTATCTAGAGTTTTTACTCTCCTTTGTAAATTGTTTGTGATACTGACTGCGAGCATTGTATATTTCTACATTTGAACGAAACATAAGGAAAGAAAAAAAATCGCTGTATATATCACATTACATACTCATAAAGAAGACACTAAAAATACAAAGAATCGAAGGGTAACGTCAGTGTCACTCACATATTCTCCCGTATACGAGAAACTTTTGTAGAATGTAAAACTCGCTCACGTGCAGTGGACTAGATTTCATTCTATAATTTAGCAGGATTTCTGTAGATTTCAGTAGTTCCCATCAGTTTCATTAGTGGAAATCCCTCCCAAGTGGTTTTTGGGAAGCGCTGATACATTGATGCCTATTTTAGACTCCGGTGAGCTCGTTGTGTCGGGGTTTGCTTCTGTGCCTCAAGACTGCCACATACGGACATGCATATAACTTATGAGAACGCTCGCCTGTTGACAAGTCAGTGGCGTCACTGTTCGAGTATTGATGTAGACAGGTGACTGACGCAGGCTGTTTTCCTTGTGTGTTGCAGCAAGACTGCCCCAACGGCCGCCTGACGCCGGCTAAGTTCGTCGACATGTACAAGATGTTCTTCCCGAGCGGCAACGCCGAGGAGTTCTGCGACCATGTCTTCCGGACATTCGACATGGACAAGAACGGCTACATCGACTTCAAGGTCAGTATCGCTGCAAGGCCGCGCGAATTTCCGGCGGCGCGTAACCATAGAGGTCTTCTCGCGGTTGCCGCGGCAACGGTATTATTGCGAAAGGCAATTATCATCCCTCACTCACGGTACCGGGCTAACGACATTAACAGTGTGCCGTAGCGTACCCGTTCGGTGACACCGCTCTGTGCTAAAATGAATAAGCGCATTATTAATACCCATTGGAAAAATAATTGCTTATCGACGCCAGTGCTGGCCAGTTAATTGAAATTTGATTTCGTAGATGATTTAATTTGTTCTTTTCCGCTTATCGACGCCTGTTGTAAGCTAAACAGATCATTTTTTGTTGTCTCACTGACGTTTTTTGAAATAGATTTACGCTCAGTATAACAGTTTTGGTTTACTTGTCATTTTATACATTTCTTTCTTCAGAGTTTATTTTTCTCTCATAAACGTAATTCTTGTGAAACTGAGGTACGATGTCAGTACAGTGAATATATATTCGGCAGGTAGGAGGCTCAAATCCTCAGACGGGCATCCTGATTTAGATTTTCGATGGTTTCCTGAAATGAGTTAGGCTAGTACGATAAAGGTAATTGACAAAGTTATTTAATTAGCTATCTGTAGTGTTTTCATCTTTCCTCTCACAGTTCGTTAAAACTAGTGGTGCAACTTGGGCAAGACAACAGCAACATTTCCAACAAAGTAACTGTTCAACATGCTTTTCCTTTCAAGCATTTCGTCCACCATGTCGTCGAACATATCTATTTAATGACAAACACACACGAGAGAATTGAAGGAAAACAAACGGCAGTGGACTGCATGACTCATATCTTCAGTATTCAGCTCAGATGTTAAGTCCCATAGCGCTCAGAGGCATTTGAACCATTTTTAAGTTAACGGTGATGTGAAAGGACAAAGGCCTCAAAGTGGAAAATTTGGGTTGTAAGATGAAAGACAGAATTTTACAGTGCAGCCCAGTGTCAGCTAAATTTGATCGAACATATACTTGTCTGTACATTACCATGGCAAATGTGCATTCTAAAGCCGCCCACGCTCTTCGTTCCTGGCGCTCTTAAAGGTATTATGCAACATTCATTCTTGTTACACCCCGCTGCCCCTTTCCAAGCTGCCCACGCTTTCAGATGTTGCTCTCTCTCTCTCTCTCTCTCTCTCTCTCTCTCTCTCTCCCCTCCATGTAACTCACAGTTGTGTATTTTTGTATGTTCATGAAGTATAAGTTTGTCGGAGATTCTAGTTTACAGTGATTCAGGTTGGATAAGGGATATAAAAAGATACATTTCATGTGATGAAACTCTCCCAGACGTCGCCGAAGGTTGAGCCACAAGCTATTCCCTGGCAAGTGCAGACCCTGCGAAAACCATGAGTTGAGTACGAGTCTCGGTTCAGTTCACTGTTGTGATCTGTCATTAAGTTTTTGTAACAGCTTACAGTACATTTCAGGGTGCAAGACTAATTTCCAAAATTGGGAAGGCTTTTCAATACAGACTCACTCTCCCTTTTTTCACAATGAGCTCCTTTACCCTTAGTGCATTTCCACATCCGTCCACACCACTCATCAAACCCTTTTCCCAAATACTTTGTCAGCTGTGAGTGTGCCTCCTCACTGTCTTAGCCCACACAAAATTTCATTCACATAAAATGACCGCGGTTTCGTCAGCCTCTTCTCTTACTGAAACAAGACGTAGTCACATACAACAAGATCAAAGAAACAGGAAGTATTATAAGAACTTTGAAGTGTACTGCAGCTGAATAAGCAACTAGCGGATTTTGAACGGTGTTATTAAGTGCGTCTTTCACTTGAGGCAGGCGTTGTTTCGCCAACCGTTTCCTAAAAACTGATGTTTGAGAGCCGATCACCAGGCAGTACCACTTTTTCCTGACGAAAAATTTATCACTGTGCCCCCAACAAACTGGATTTCCGTACTGTGGTACTGTACTCGTCAAACACCTATTTCTTTGTCAGAACATTGAAGTGATCAGCCATGTGTTATCGCCTATAACAACGTTATTCTCGTACAGGTACGTGGTATCTTATAATCTTGTGAAAATGTCATTGCATCACAAGACACAGTACGTCGCTTGTTAATTTGTCCGAGTGTTCAAACCCTGTATTTCTGCAATGTGCTCTTCCATGACATCGTCAACTACAATAACAAACAAGCCTGAGAATTTCCGTATCTGGTTATGAGAGTAAAAGCTGTCGTCTTGTGGAAATCGTTATTGTACTGAAACATTATTTTCGGAGATGAACGGAAGAGGTTGGCATAAGAGGGGTCCTCATCGAGACTGAAGTAAGCCACAGAAGTTTTCTGGACTAACTGAATGTGATAGAGTGATGCAGACATTTTCACGAAGCAATAACCCACAGCCAGATCACGAATAGACTGTACTTCACAATTTCTCATCATTGTTACGTTTTTCTCTGCAGTATTTTCTGATACTCCAAAACAGACAAAAGGTGCCATAGCTCCTGGCTACAGTACTTGTATGGATAGGTCTGAAAATACACATAAAACTGTGGCGACTTGCCAGTTAGATTCTTATAATACACAACGTTCGCAGTACCGCTTGTATCCCAGAACTGAAATTTATTTTGCAGCATATGAACTGCGATATGAAACTGGAAACACATTGAATCTGGACTATGACACAAGGCTGAATACCTCGCTGGCTGAGAATGGCTTTGTTGCCGCCCATATAGTGAAAGCGTGCCTTATGAGTACTGTGCACCTGTCTGGTTGGAAAGTGTACATGTGAAGATGGTAGACACAAAACTTAACGACACAATGCCCTATATTACTGGTTCCATCAAATCAACCCCATGCCACTGGTTACCTGTACTGAGTGACATCCCTCCACCTCACTTAAGGCGGAAACAAACTCTAGTGGGAGAGGCCAAGCAAATCTCTGCATCACCCTGTCTACCACTGCACCAGGAATTCTGTCATCCGTCACAGCAGCGATTGTGATCAAGAAAATCAGCAAGTGTTACTGCAGGACAACCCATCGCGGATGGTTTTGATCTAAATGAAAGCTGGAAGCATGAATTGACAGCAAAAACATTGGGAACAAGAGCCCATTACCTTGATCCCACAAGGAAGCCAAAAGGTTTTGACCTACCGAGGAACCTCTGGTGCCGCCTCAACAGGTTAAGGACTGGACATGGTTGTTGTAGCTACTTCAGGTACAAATGGGGCTGGATCAGTTCACCAATGTGTGAATGTAATCAAGAAGAGCAGACAATTGAACATTTAGTCCAACACCGTCCGCTTCATTCATACCCTGGAATTCCCGACGACTTGTTCACTTTCGCACCCAGCTTAATTAATTGGTTGAAAAACACGGACTTTAAGGTTTAATCTTGCCTTATATCATATATAGTATAAAATCACTTGCCTTGTATCAACTGTATATTGTATAAAATCACCATACGATTAAATTAAATTAAATGACATTCTCTTCCACATAACTCAAACGTAATGTCAGAATCTTGTACATAATCAGTAGGAGCGATTTCCCAATTTCGTATAGTTTAGCGATTGCTGTACATTCACACCAGTAATAAACTGGCGGGAAAAAACTAGTACACCCTTTCAGACGTTTCCCATTCGTTCAGGGTTTGTTGTTGGAACAATGCGCATGGATTACGTGAAAAGATTACATTTACAGATCAATAGGTCGTACAGATGGCGAATACTGTCCTGGGGTACATTGTGCCACTCCTGCTCGACCTGTTCACGTAGTCGCACCAGTCACTCCTCGTCCCATCTTATCCCACACGTGCCCGATCGGAGACAAGTCCAGAGATCGTGGTTGCCAGGGAAGTTGCTGCACATCTTGCAGAGCACGTTGAGTTTCACGGGCAGTGTGTGGGCGCGCGTTATCTTGTTGGAACAACACATCACCTTCCTGTTGCAAGAACGGATCTAATAAGAGTCTGTATTTACCGAGCGCTGGTTAGCTTCGCCTCCATAAACACCAAAGGTGAACGAGAGTCGTAGCTTATCGTACCCCAGACCAGAAAGCCTGGGGTGTGGCCAGTGTGTCATGAGCGAATGGACTCTATGAGACAGCGGTCACCAGGTGTACGTCGTACGCGCAAACCATCACTTGCGTGCAGGCAGAATCCGCTTTCATCGCTGAAGACCACAGAGCGCCATTCAATCTTCCAAGTGATCCTCTGACGGCACCAGTTGAGCCGTGCTCGTGAATGCTGTGGCGTGAGTGGCAGACGGGCTAGAGGTATGCGTGTCCGTAGTCCCAGTGCTAATAACCCATTCGCAACGTTTCGTGTCCACACGTCTGGGCTCACAAGCCCTCTTACCTGCGCTGTGTTAGATGTACCATCTGCCACTGCTGCCCTTACAATACGACGGTTCTGGCGGGCGTCTGTGCTCGTCTAGAACCTCTTCTACGAATTTGAGAACGTCGGTCAAAAATCGACGTTGTATTTCCAGGTGTACTAATTTTTTTCCGGCAGTTTATTGAAACCGAACACGTTGCTTGTGTCTTTCACTTTCAGTGACCTATATTGTCAGAATATTGTCATGAGTAATAATCCTTCGACAAACTTTTATTGGCAGCTGTTCTGTGAGGAGAATGAATACAGAAAGAGAGATGTCGCAAAGAGATACTGACAGACAAATATTGTCTATCCGGTGTGCGTCTCAATTGCTAACCATTCACGGATTTGCTGTTGGTGGTCTGTATTTACGCACCATTGCAGTGTGTTGAGGAACAACAACGCGCAGCCTTCACGCCGCGTCGTCCTTGCCAACCGACTACATTTTCAGCAATAATTTTGTGTTGGTTCCGGCAAAAACAGTTACAACGAAAGAAGTTGAAGCGAGTAACTTAGGTTTAATCTTCTATAGCCACGATTTGGGAACGTGAATGCAGGTAACGTTTAATATTTTCTGTAAAAAATAAATGGAAACGTGGAAAATTTTCATGGGCACCTCCTCATCTGTCAGCAGGTGTCAGTTGATGCTTGGAAATAAAGAGAGACATTAGGGTTTAACGTCTCGTCGACAACGAGGTCATTAGAGCTGGAGCGGAAGCTAGGGTTAGGGTAGAATCTGGATAGAAATTCGCCGCGTCCTTAAAAGGAACAAGTATGGAAAATTATGGAAAATCTAAATCAGGGTGTCCGCACTTGGATTTGGACCGTCGTCGTCCCGAATGCGAGTGTAATGTGTTAGTCACTGCACCACGACGCTCGGAGATGCCTACAAAGAGGTTGAGTTAGTGCACGGTAGCCGTCCTTCAGTACATGCTTATTCTCCGCCCACTCGCCGGAAGGCGCAGTTCCCCGTCACGAAATTACAGCCTGGCTGCGGTAGGGAAATAACCACAGCCGAACACGGCAAGCGAATACCTACGCTACCCTTTTACGTTTGTCTTCGCCTGCATTAGGATGTTTCAGTTTCAGGCATGCAGCATAAATCGTGATGCGCTGCCTTGCCCCACGATAGGACGAGGAAAATGCAAAGTTGTACTGCCATTACCTTCTTGGATGACGTAACTTCGCTCGCTCTAGAGAATCAGTTCTAAACGGCCGCTGTCGGACCTTCATACATTATTTCGCCTGCACTTACTGGTACAGGAAAGGTTTGTTTCGACCAGTCGTTTTGCTGTGCGAATGCCTGATTATGGTGCTCTTCCCAGAGGCCACTCGCACTAAACTGCTGTTCATTTGTGGTTATTGGCCCTGTTAAGGAGGGGTCAACACTTCGTTTATCTGGAAGCAATGATTCATACTTGTGATGCTTCTGGAGAGCGAATTCTTAGTGGACACTCGAGTAACATCATAGAGAATGCACTGTTGCTGCTAATGCAAATACTACGAGTATTTAACAGCACTCAATCAATGGAATTCCTTTTTAATGATTACATCAGCCGTCTCATGGTCACAAAAGAAACATTTTCTTTCTGTCTCTTATGTCCACAAAGCATTTCGTATTTTCCAGATATTATCTAAAGCCTGTTGTATTAATCTCAGTATGCTTAAACTAACATTAAAAAGCAGTTTTTGAAGACTTAACGAGTTCCCTGTGTACAACGTTCCCTATGCGAAACAACTTACAATGCCGTAACACCTCCTTTCCGTGTTATTGATGATTACAATGTCTGTGTTTATACAGTGTCTGTACCTCTATATTACAATTGTTTTTCAGTCAAGCTTGTATGTCTGAAGGAGCAGGCACTGTTCGTTACGACTACAGATGTTGTAAATATTGCGAACTGGATTCGCATTTTGCGAATACGTATTGACGTCAGCTGTCTGTGACACATGAAAATTTATGCCATACCGAGACTCCGACAGAGATTCCTCACATATCGTGAGCGGTCGCCTTAACAAATTCGACTATCCGGGCACACCTCTAGGACCAGCGCAAACCTACGTATTCGCAGAATGCGAATCCATTTCGTAATGCACGGATGGAAAAAATATCGCAACACCGAAAAATAATTAATGTAGACTAATGATCACATAACTAATGAGGAGGTGTTGAATAGGATTGGGGAGAAGAGAAGTTTGTGGCACAGCTTGACCGGAAGAAGGGATCGGTTTGTAGGACATGTTCTGAGGCATCAAGGGATCACCAACTTAGTATTGGAGGGCAGCGTGGAGGGTAAAAATCGTAGAGGGAGACCAAGAGATGAATACACCAAGCAGATTCAGAAGGATGTAGGTTGCAGTAGATACTGGGAGATGAAGCAGATTGCACAGGATAGAGCAGCATGGAGAGCTGCATCAAACAAGTCTCAGGACTGAAGACCACAACAACAATGAAATTTCGGGAATACATTTGTCTAGGTAACATATATAAATGATTAACACAGCAAGATCGCAGATATGCCATTGCAGAAGTGAAATTGTGGTATATTAAAAACCGGTGTAACCGGTGCCAGCGTGCATGCTTTGTTTTGTACAGGTTCCGGATGTCAGTTTGTGGGATGGATTTCCATGCCTGTTGCACTTGGTCGGTCAATACAGGGGCGGTTAATGTTGTTTGTGGATGACGCTGTAGTTGTCGTCCGGTGATGTCCCCATACGTGCTCGATTCGAGACAGATATGGTGATCGAGCAGGCCGAGACAACAAATTCAAATGGCTCCAAGCACTATATGCCTTAACATCTGAGGTCATCAGTCTCCTTGACTTACAAGTACTTAAACCTAACTAACCTAAGGACATCACACACATCCATGCCCGAGGCAGGATTCGAATCTGCGACCGTAGCAGCAGCGCGGTTCCGGAAGGAAGCGCCTAGAACCGCTCGGTCACAGCGGCCGGCGCCAAGGCAACATATCGAAAGTCCGTAAAGCATGATGGGGGGGGTTACAACAGCGGTAGGTAGTCGAGAGTTACACTGCTGGAAAACACCCCGCGGAATTCTGTTCATGAATGGCAGGACAAAAGGGTCGATGCACCAGGCTGACGTACAAAGTTGTAGAGTGCGTGGGATAACCACGGGAGTGCACCCCAGAGCATAACTCCAGGTGTAGGTTCACTGCACCTAACACGCAGACAGGTTGGTTGCATGCTCTCAACTTTCCTCCTGCTAACCAACACGAGGCCATTACTGGCACCGAGTATGAACCAGCTTTCATCAGAAAACACAACGGACATTCACCCTGCCTTCCACTGAGCTCTCGCTTGACGCAAGTGAACTCGCAAATGGTGGTGTTTTTGGGTCAGTGGGATGTATACTACTGAGTGTCTGTCTGGGAGCTGTACTTGAACTAACCGATTTGTAACATTTCGTTGTGTCACTGTGGTGCTAACTGCTGCTCGTGCTGCTGCAGATGCAGTACGATGCGCCAGAGCCATACGCCAAATACGACGGTCTTCTCTTCCGGTTGTGCCACTTGGCCATCCCTGACAGTAGTGCCACGTGGCTATCCGGAGCCCGGTCTTCTTGCGACCGTATATACTTCGTGACTGCCGCTGCCTGCAGTCGTGTTCAGTGGCTGTATTCGTGCCAAATCTTTCTGCAGTATCGTAGAAGGAACATCCAGTTTCTCATAGTCCTATAATACGATTTGACTAACATCAACTCACCACGTCCAATCTCAAAGGTGACTAATTCTGAGGTCCGTTACAGCGTGTACTTAAAGCAAATGTGATATGCATCCTCGTAGTGCGCTACTACATCTAAATCTACATGGCAACTGTGGAAACTACACTTGAGTGCCTGGCAGAGGGTTCATGGAACCACCTTCACAATAATTCTTTGTTATTCCACTCTTGAAAAGCACTCGGAAAAAACGAGCATCTATTTTCGTGCGAGTTCTGATTTCCCTCATTTGATTATGATGTTCGTTTCTTCGTATGTAGGTCGGCGTCAACAAAATATTTTCGTATTCAGAGGAGAAAATGATTGAAATTTTCTGAGAAGATCCCGCTGCAACTAGAAACGCCATTGTTTTAATTATGTGCACCCCACATCCTCTATCATGTCCGTGATAATCTCTCCGCTATTTCTCGGTAATACAAAACGTGCTGCCCTTCTCTGAACTTTCTCGATGTACTCCGTTAATCCCATGTGTTAAGGATCCCAGACCGCGCAGCAGTACTCCAGAAGAGGACGGACAATCATTCCGTAGGCACTCTCTTTAGCAGATCTGTCGCATGTTCAAAGTGTTCTGCCAGAGAAATTCAGTATTTGTTTCACCTTCTCCACAGAATTTTCTGTCTCATCTCTCCAATTTAAGCTGTTCGTAATTGTAATTCCTAGGTATTTAGTCGAATTTACGACCTTTATATTTAGCTGATTTATCGTGTAACCGAAGTTCAACGGATTCCTTCTGACATTCACGTGGATGACCTCACACGTTTCATTATTTAGGATCAGATGCCAATTTCCGCACTGTACAGACATCTCATCTAAATCGTTTTACTCTTCGTTTTGATCTTGTGATAACTTTACTGGATGATAAACGACAATATCACCTGCAAACAACTTAAAACGAATGCTGAGATTGTCTTCTAAATTGTTTATATAGATAAGGAAAAACAGAGCCTGTAACACTACCTTGGGGAACGCCAGAAATCACTTCTATTTTACTCGATGTCTTTTCGCTAATTCCTACGAACTGTGGCCCCTCTGACAGAAAATCGCAGAACTGTCGCATAACTGAGACGATATTCCACGACCACGCAATTTGATTACAAGCCGCTTGTGGAGTGTGGTGTCAAAAGCCTTCTGGAATTCTATAAGTACGGAACCAGTTTGAAAACTTTGGTCGACAGCACTCAACACTTCGTGTGAGTAAAGATCTAGAACTTTCAGAAGAACGATGTTTTAATTTACAATGTTTGAACACAATTATGTTCCTAAATCATGCTGGATATCGACGTTAATGATATGGATCTGTAATTTAATGGATTACTCCTGTTGCCGTTTTTCATTATTGGTGTGACCTGTGCAGCTTTCCAGTTTTATGATACGGACCTTTCGTCGAGCGAGCGGTTGTATATGATTGTTAAGTACGGAGCTATTGCATCAACGCATTCTGAAAGGGACCTGATTGGTATACAGTCTGGACCAGAAGACTTGCTTTTATTAAGTAATTTACGTTGCTTGAGTACTCAGAGGATATCTACTTCCAATATTTCGTCGAGCGAGCGGTTGTATATGCTTGTTAAGTACGGAGCTACAGCGTCATCATGTTCTGAAAGGGACCTAATTGGTATACAGTCTCGACTGGAAGTCTTGCCTTTATTAAGTGATTTACGTTGCTTCACTACTCCGAGAATATCCACTTCAATATTACTCATGTTTGCAATTGTTATTGACTCAAATTCTGGAATATTTACTTCGTCTTTTTTGGTGAAGGAATTTCGGAAGGCTGTGTATAGTAACTCTGCCTCAGGAGCACTATCATCGATGGTATTTCCATTGCTATCACGCAGAGAAGGCATCGTGTATGTGTTGCCCCTGGCACACTTAACATACAGTCAGAATCTCTTTGGATTTTCTGCCAGGTTTTGAGACAAAATTTCGTTGTGGAAACTGCTTTAAGCATCTGGCATTGACGTCTGCGCTACATTTAGAGCTTCTGTAAAAGATCGCCAATTTTGCGTTCGTTAAAATTTGGCATGGCTTTTTTTGTTGTCTCTGCAACAGTGTTCTGATCTGTTTTGTGTAGTTAGGGGAATCAGCTCCATAGTTTGTTAATTAATTTGTTACAAATCTCTCAATTGCTGTCAGTACTATTTCTTTGAATTCAAGCCACATCTGGTGTGCATGGACACTGTTAATTTGGAAGGAGAGGAGATTGTCTCACAGGAATGCATCAAGCGAATTTTTATCTGCTTTTTTGAATAGATATATTATTCCTTTATTTTTGTTGGGTTTGAGAATTATGGTATTCAGTCTCGCTATGACAACCGTGTGTTCACTAATCCCTGTGTCTGTTTTAATGCTCATTATCTCAGAATTATTTGTTGATAAGAAGTGAAGTGTGTTTTCCCTACCATTTACTATTCCAATGGCTTCTTGAACTAATTGTTGGAAATGAGTTTCAGAGAATGCGTGAAGCACAATTTCGAATGATGTTTTAAGCGTACCCCCGGATTTAGATAAGTATTTTCGCAAATATATCGAGGGAAAATTGAAGTCACCAGCAACTATAATTGTATGAGTCGGGTACGTGTTTTAAATTAGACTCAGGTTTTCTTTCAGCAGTTGTATCATCTGAGTTGAGAGGTCAGTAATTATTATTTTATTCTGGTTGCCAATAATGATCTTTATCCATACTAACTTATAGAAACTACATACTTCGATTTCGCTACAAGATAAACTACTTCTAACAGCAAAAACACGCCACCGCCAACTGTATTTAGCCTGTCCTTTCTGAACATCGTTAGGTCTTCGCAAAAATTTCGGATGAGCTTATGTCTGGCCTTAGCCAGCTTTGAGTTCCTACAATATTTGAACACGTATTAGCGCTTGGAGCTCTGGTACTTTCGCAACACAGCAACGACAATTTACAACTGTTATACCAACGGTTCCTAGATCTACGTTCTTCCTGTGTTCGACCTGCACTGTTTGAGACTTTCAGCCCTTCTCTGTTACCCCAAGGCCTTCTAACCTAAAAACCAGACCATGCCACACAGCCCTCGCTACTCATGTACTGCCTCCTGTGTTTAATGGACTCGCGATCTATTTAGTGGAACCCGAAACCCCATCAGTCTTGGCACAAGTCGAGGAATCTGCGCTTACACGGTCGCAGAGCCGTCTGACCCTCGTTATTCAGACCCTCCCCTCAGCTCTGTACTAGAGGCCCTGAATCGGTCTTGTCGACTATGCTGCAAAAGGAGAGCTCTCATCTCGCAAGCAAGATTGGCAGCCTCTGTCATTTCAGATAGCCGCTCGAATCGAGAGAGAATATCTTCCGATCCAAAGCGACTACCGACATGAGCCACCACCTACATTTGGCTGCACCCTGTGCTCTTTGGCGTCCGGAAAGACCCGTTCCACGCCTGGAATGATTCCACCTGGTATGCACGCGGAGTGCACATTGGCTTTCTTCTTCTCCTTGGCAACCATGTCCCTAAGGGTCCCCATAACGCGCCCAGCACTGGAGCTCCCAATACCAATAATCCCACCCTCTGTGCCGGCCGGGGTGGCCGAGCCGTTCTAGGCGCTTCAGTCTGGAACCACGTGACCTCTACGGTCGCAGGTTCGAATCTTGTCTCGGCCCTGGATGTGTGTGAAGTCCTTAGGTTAGTTAGGTTCAAGTATTTCAAAGTTCTAGGGGACTGATGACCTCAGATGTCAAAGTCCCATAGTGCTCAGAGCCATTTGAACCATTTGAGGCACCCTCTGTTCCAGTCTGAGAGGATTCTCCTGAAACAGGACAAGCTACTGCATCTGGCCGAGGGGCACTGTGAGCCACAGATAGCATGTGGAACATGTTTGTCAGACCAACCAGGGAGGCATTACGTGCGGCCCCTCAGGAAGTCTTTCGCAGCCTGCCGCACCTAGAGGCGACCTCCAGCTCGACCATGGGTGAAGGCTCCACCTCAATTCGAGTAGTAACGTGTCTGGCCCCGGTGCGGACCTATCTATCGCCGGACTCGTAGGTCGTGCTGGACGTTCCTTGGAACCCCACAGCCGGTGCACAACAGTGATACCCATCTATTACAGCTTCAAGCTGTGTAACCGAAGCCAACACAGCCTGGAGCCGAGTGCGAAGTTTCACCAACTCAGCTTGCATCAGCAATCACAGTTCCTGTCCATGCTAAAGACAGTGGAACACTACACTACACATACAGACAAACGACTATCGACACGCGCTACGAAACACTACTGCAGACACTGAAGAAAACCCAAGAACTGTTACTACTAAATTTGATTAACACGCGGAGACTCAAAAAATACAGTAACAAAGCACACACGTGAGACTAAATAATTCGCTCCTGGTTATGAATTTCTAAAATGTCACAAAATCGGTTACTTTCCGAGGCACAAGAAAACACGGGAATTGTGTCTATTAAATATTAAAATTATCACGTAGAAATTCAAAAACTAATCTACCAATCACACGATGAAACTTTATAATTCGATCCTGGTTAGAAACCCGTTAAATGTCACAATATGGTTACTTCCCTGTTGCTTCTCTGTGTTGGCTGGCGGCTGAAGCCTGCACCTCTCTTATGCGGCTGGCTTGAAATTTGAATATACATCGTCTTTCAGATGTAGAAACACGCCTGCCAATTTTCCTTTATGTCGCACAACACCTTCTTGGTGATGCGATTCTTTTCCGTCAGTGTATTTACAACAGATGTAATCACAAAAAAACAGTGTCTGTTCCTTCAGGCATGCAAGTATATCTGAAGAACATTATAATGTAAATATACGGACATAGTAATTATCAGTGATATAATTATATGCCTGTACATTCTGAAATGACGATAAAAAATATTTGCCTCCACCTGTGCAGGAATCACGAAACTTGTGAGCATAAGGTTTGAAATCCGGATTCGAGTTCTAGCCTGACGCAAAAATTTTGATGTATCACAAGCAACAGACGTAAATACGTATTCGGAAAATGGTAAATCATTTCTCAGTACTTCCTTTGCGGCTTCGTATCCAATGGTGCTGCATTTTCATAAGAACGTCTTCATGCCTTTCTCGTGACCCTTGTCTTGACAGACTTCGGTGGTTTCCATACTCATCTTCTTTTCTTCTCGTCTCTGTTCCTATTAATTCTTACTAAAATGTCTGCCTCGTTTGTAATCCAATATGCCGCTATTTCCGTGCTTTGCACTCGCGCACTTCTCACGACCCAGAGTCTTCTGTCCACCTTCGACGATAAACGGTTCGCTCCAGACGACGTCTGAACGCGTTTATGCCAGTGCTAATGCAGCTCTGTCTACTACTTTTAAATAAAGATTTCCATAGTTTATCCTTTATGCGAATAAAACAAATGCATGTCCGATGTGGTCGTTTTGAAAAAGATAATGCAAATCGCATGAGTGTCTCAGAATGGTAAATTCTGCTTCTAGAATCCTTTACACCTCTCTTCTTCATTATCTATTAAAAAGAAAGCCTGCTGCTGTCGTACAGAAAAATACGGAAGGAAAACTGTCGTGCCTTTCAACTCCACGTGGAGAATTCCTTGAACCTGCCAGCACCCGTAGTACACAGTGTGAATGAAGCTTTTTTGTACCACACACTTTGACAGACCATCAGACAGGATGTGAGACACTGTGGAAAGAAGTGTCCCAAAAAATTCGGTAGAAAGAATGAAGGGAGAATGACTGTACTTTTCAAAGAATCTTCTCCGAATTTGTCTATAAACGATTTTGGAAAACTACGAAAAAACTACATCTGGTTAGCTGGACGCCGATTTGAACCACCGTTCCCCCGACTGCGAGTCCATTGTTGCTTGGTTTCACATCACATCTTACGCTAAGAAGTCACCACATATCGACTCACACAGCATTTAGAGAGAAACTGAGGAGTGTGATGGCAGAATTTAAATATTATTAACAGTGTTTTCATTTAGCGTATCTTTCCCAACTTCGATAACAGGAGTGAAAAAAAGGGAGCTATAAATATAATAGGAATAGTTACTTTACAGACAGCAAATATTCTGGAACAGTTAACATAATTGAAAACAAGATGTACAAGCTTACCAATCTAACGATTGTTGTTTATAGGTTGCGCCCAATTTCGTTATACGTTAACTTCAGTTAAAAACAGTGTCCTGTCAGTGAGTATCTGTGAGCTTTCTGTCTCTGTAGATTCACGATGAATAATTGAACAGTGTATTGACTGCTATTTCGAGATTCGTTTGGCTTTATGTAACGCTACAAGAATGATTCAGCGGCTTCGGAAGATAATTGCTAGCACAGCCGTGAGAAAAATGTCTCGAAGGTGGCGTAAACTGCACATAAGTCGTAACTAACAGTCATTGAAGGCCAGCCAAGGTCATATGATTCCAGCCAAGGTCATATGATTCTGACGACACAGCTGTAAGAGTGCGATTCATTATTCTGTACAACTCTGTAGGAACCCCAAATTAATTATAAGAGGAACGGTTCAGTGCAGTCCCGCAAGAAATCAGAATACGTACACTCAAGCGTAGCATACACCTGTTATAAGCCCGACATAAGTAGCCTTTGAAACCCGAAAATCATGACACAAACATCGTGATTATTTCCGGGTATATACTGGTTATTTTCCTGCACCATTTTGTGCCTTAGTAATTATTTTTTTTTGTATGTGTCGTCGGCTCGCATGTTCGAGGCAGTAATACTCACCAGTGCAAGTCACATTTACAACAGAGGACCAGTCATACGCCTCACGACTAATTGGTGCCTGTCCCCACTGTAATCTAAATAAATACATGTAGCGTACTTCTGGAGGAACAGAAGATATTTTCGTACGTCAAGACTATACGGTTTAGCGAATTGTGTCTTACACTAACGACAGTACGAGTTACCTTTCGAGAAGCCCTATACAGGAAAATACGATACGAATGCTACGCCATTGGTGACAGACTGAAATTGTGCTGTGGTCGACGATTCGTACACAGACGTGGAATGGTCTGAGTTGCTGAGTAGTGCTACACGTCCCGCCGCGAGGCTTCAGTAACTACTCCATAGTGTGTACTCGGTATATCCTGTTGCAGTATTGTTACCGAATGAGAGGGCACAAACTAATGAGAAGTTGCAGCATTAGAAAATTGCAGCGAAATGCAGGAAGATCTGCAGCGGATAGGCACTTGGTGCAGGGAGTGGTAACTGACCCCTAACATAGACAAATGTAATGTATTGCGAATACATAGAAAGAAGGATCATTTGTTGTATGATTATATGATAGCGGAACAAACACTGGTAGCAGTTACTTCTGTAAAATATCTGGGAGTATGCATACGGAACGATTTGAAGTGGAATGATCATACAAAATTTATTGTTGGCAAGGCGGGTGCTAGGTTGAGAGTCACTGGCAGAGTCCTTAGAAAATGTAGTCCATCAACAACGGAGGTGGCTTACAAAACACTCGTTCGACCTATACTTGAGTATTGCTCATCAGTGTGGGATCCGTACCGGATCGGGTTGACAGAAGAGATAGAGAAGATCCAAAGAAGAGCGGCGCGTTTCGTCACAGGGTTATTTGATAAGCGTGATAGCGTTACGGAGATGTTTAGCAAACTCAAGTGGCAGACTCTGCAAGAGGGACGCTCTGCATCACGGTGTAGCTTGCTGTCCAGGTTTCGAGAGGGTGCGTTTCTGGATGAGGTATCGAATATATTGCTTCCTCCTACTTATACCTCCCGAGGAGATCACGAATGTAATATTAGAGAGATTCGAGCGCGCATGGAGGCTTTCCGGCAGTTGTTGTTCCCGCGAATCATACGCGACTGGAACAGGAAAGGGAGGCAATGACAGTGGCACGTAAAGTGCCCTCCGCCACACACCGTTGGGTGGCTTGCGGAGTATAAATTTAGATGTAGATGAGGAGATTAAAAATGAATTTTTCTGGGAAGCACGAAAGCGACGTGCCAGTAAATACAAGACCAGGCCTCGAAATGTTGAGAGAGCGTGTTAGATCTGGTAAACGCTGGACTGGTACTGTACTTAATCACATACGCTGTGGACTACAAAAAAATGGTTCAAATGGCTCTGACCACTATGGGACTTAACATATGAGGTCATCAGTCCCCTAGAACTTAGAACTACTTAAACCTAACTAACCTAAGGACATCACACACATCCATGCCCGAGGCAGGATTCGAACCAGCGATCGTAGCGGTCTCGCGGTTCCAGACTGAAGCGCCTAGAACCGCTCGGCCACACTGGCCGGCGCTGTGGACTACACTGTAAGTAGATTTATGTAGGTCAGTGCTAGGCAGTCGGTCGTAATTTGGACTGAGACATCACCAGCAATCTGCACGGGTGTTAAAAGTGAAAGGGAAAACAATGAGATGAAGAGCCGAGTAGTGTGTTGAGGCGATTACTGCCGGACGGTCTGCAGCGCATTGCAGTATCTCTGGCGGCCGTCGCGAAGCGAGGCTGCGGCGACGCTTTCTCGTAAGGAGGCGCTCCTGACGCAGAGTGGCCGCGGTAGCCCTTATTCATGCCATGTGCGCCGCCTTTTAGCCGTACGTAGGCTGTAGAGGTGCGCGCTGCGGCGGCTGGCAGGCGGCCAGACGGCCAGACGCGTTAACGGCCGCCACGCAGACCGACTCGGCTCGAACTGAGATGTGGCAGGCAGGCCTCGTTTCACTTCGCTGCTCGGCGCCATCCGCGTCGCACGAGAAGTAATGCTGCTGCACGCCGGAGCGGGGCTTACCGGTGACTATATAGGCCACTGTCGGCGCCGTTTGTCTTTCCGACAGAGGCCGAGCTGCCGTCTGCTTGGGAACTCGCCAGCCTGCTCCACAAAGGAAGTCCGCCTCCTTAGGCCAGTATTACACTATCAGATTTCTTTGTCCAATATCTTTGTCAAAGAAATCTGATGGTGTAATAGGGAACTTCGTCAAATATTTGATGAAATCTAGGGCCTCGCTCTAGATTTGATCAAAGAAGTCTCTTGTCTACTGTACACTGCAATGTGTCATGTTACCATGTGAAGCGCTAGCATCGCTGCAGCCTTCTGTCATCTGTAGTGTTTTTATAAACGTTACCAGTCAATACAATTGGTGTATACCAGCAACTACAAAATTAATAGACGTGTATGAAGCTGCTGATGCGCTTTACGGCTTGAGGCGCCGCCCTGAATACAAAAATAGATTAAGAAGATTGGAGATCTGACCTGACCTGACCTGATCTGACCCAACCCAACCCAACCCTCTCCTGTTGCAAGGACTCGGAGTGTTACAGTGAGCCTGTCTTCTGCAGATATAGCAGTTCTTAAGTGAGTATTGTGCTTTGTGATATGAGGATACACTTCAATGACCACGTATGCTCATCCATTCTTAAGTAATTCATGTAAGACTTTACGTCCTCCACTACAAGCTCACGTAACGAGTTTTGTTGAATGCTTTTATTGTGTCGTCGTAAAACCCACGGCTTCACCGAAGTACGTTTCCTTTTTTTCCCTTGCTTCTCTTCTGCATGTGATCACAGTGCAATTGTGGTAGATGCAACTCTTGCGGTTAATAACAAGTTGTTGTCAGACATCTTGAACTTTGACGAAAAATATGACGACAGTATAATAGCCCTTTTTAGTGCCACGTCAAAGATCTTTGTCAAATATATTGGACGAATATTTGATCACATCTTTGATCAAATCTTTGACAAAGAAATTTGATAGTGTAATACCAGCCTTAGGTGAGTGGTTAGCGTATCTGACTGCCACTGCTTCGATAACGCTATTGCTAAAACCAAAATTACAAAGAACAATGAAACGTATTCTTACATGATGACAATCACGAGACAAAAGGTAATAAGAAGACGACTTAAAGTGTCTCAATTATTTTGAAAAATATGAAAAACGAAATTACCGAAGCGACGTTAATCATTTGCAAACTATACAAATTACAATTTGATCTCTGACACAACGAACTATATTAATTTTTTACAGTGTGTGTTTGTATCAACATGAATATTGCAGACTGGGAATTCCTGATCCATATTTGTTGTGCATTCGTACAGGGTTGTGCTCACGAATCCACTTTTCCTGGCCCACTGAGTGCCTTCGTAACTTCATCAGCTATTCTGGGGATACATGAGGTCATTTAATTTTGCCACTCAGTTCGCGAAAATCGGATTGTCTGACCTGAATAAATACCTACGCAGAAATCCGAATGAACTGACAGCTCTATCAGATTTCCACCTGAATCGAATTCTCTTTTCTGTATAAAACAGGCGCAAAACATTTTAGCCTCGCGTATGATTACATTGTGCCGTTGCTTCGCGGAAAACTGGCATTGAAGAGAATGGGACGTTTGTGTTTTGTTCGTGCCGCCTACTGTTTCAGGTAGCATGTGAATCCGTCGAAAGGCAGCTGGAGACGGGGTATTTAAAAGGTATTATTCTTAATTTCAGTTTTAGCCCTAAGCAGCGTCCGTTTATGTACCATATGAAAGCTTCCTAATTCGTACGTCGGTAGCAGTTTGTTTCAGACTTTACAAAATGTGTTAGCTCCGTGTAAGGATTATGATGAAAGTTTTTTTTGTACCAAACGAAATGGCACAGCAATGAATTCTTCTTCGAGCGGGCTGTATTAAGAATCTCATCCGGTAATACAGATTTCGGTGCTCATTCGTTCTCGTAAGCTCTACAAAGACAAGTGTGAGGAGAGTTAGTACAGTAAATCCACGGTCAATTTCTTCCATACACCTATTATTCCAGGTTCTTATTTCTTTGTCGTAGATGTGTCATTACACTTCAACAAAACATTTATTTTTACCAAATTAGTTAATTTTTAAGCTTTATCTATTTCTTTCTTGCTTACCTTTGAAATGATGTTGTCATAGTCACTGTGTGCATAGGGAAAGACAGAAAATATAGTTTAACAATAAATTGATCACAAATTAAGAAACCAATCGTACATTACCACTGACTCTTTACCTGAGATGCACTGTTAATATTTTTAAGCCAATTGGCACAACAGTAAAATGTTAAACTTCTCGAATTATGATTGCAGGTGTTTTGAAGCTAGATAGAAAACTACGTTTACACAGTCTGCTGGTTAAAAATACTTGTGGATTTTTTGTGCAAAGATGCCGGCTATTTCCAATTGCCTATTTTATTAAAGGACGCATTACACAGTTGCACCTCTACGCAGATAACTGCGTGTCTAGAAGTGCTTTTTTTTGTCAACTGAAAATAAACCCGGACAAAATAGGTGTTGCGAATGTGTAAACGCCATATGCCACATAATCGTAAATACCGGGTGTAAGAAAGAATTGAAAATTCAGTAATTTGCAAATATTTCCATCAACACTTAGCGGTTTTCGTTGAAAGAAATGAAAGAGTTTTAGTAAAACAGGAGCTATTGTGTGTGTTGTGATATTTTTCACCGACGATGTCGTGATAGGACATGCTGGCTCTCAGCTGTGAACGTCAAACTGTGATGCATGTAACGGAAAAACCTGTTGTGATGAGTAAGGAAGCTACATTCCTTGCATTTACCTTTTTCATAGCCTTTTTTATTGAAATTAAACGGTTCTGGTAAAGCGAGGCATGTTACCTATTCGACCTACAGTTTTTTTTATTGAACCGATAATTGCGTAACAGCGAAAAGTGTAAACAAAATTCCCATAGCACTGTTTATGTTGGAGCAACGGTTGGAGCCGCGCTACGTAACTGCGCAGTGATAACAGCGTCGATTATCCCAGCTTGAGCCCCGTTTATTACAGCATGAGGATGGGTATTAAGTTTTATTTCTGAAATACTTCCCAGGCCTAACCTCTCGGAACAAAATAGAAAACAGTCTGTCATTTGTTATGCAGACGACCTAGCAGTAAGTAGCCGGACTGCCGAGGATGCCAGCCACGCCATCGAGAAGCTCCATGCCATCAACATCGGACTCCAAATCCCTCACGCAAAAAAGGAATACACAGATTCCAAGATCACAAATCTGGCATCAGTTGCAACCGAGCATGGCAACTTCACACGAGTTAAATGCTTCTAGTATCTAGGTGATATTATTGGAAACACAAGCAACGAAAGAGTGGCTAACAAAACACGTGCACAGAAATTGCGTAAAGCCTACAGAATTACCTGCAGTGTATACGACAAGAAGTCATTGTCCATCAAAGCCAAACTTTGTCACTACCACACAGTCGTTCTTACAGAAACACTCTATGCAAAGGAAACGTCGTCGTTAACTACAAATGTCAGAGACATCGTCAAATAGAACACCATATACTGAGAACAATATTTGGACCCAAAATTCAAGATGGGATCTGGATTCACAAAAGCGCAGAAGAACTTTATTCGCTGACTTATCGGTTCATCTCACTTGCACGGAAAAGCCGTATGAAATTCTACGGTCATATAACACAAATGGATTACTCTAGTTTGACCATGTAGATCTTCCATGTCGTCAACGGAACCAGAAATCTAAAATACGTTGGCTAGTAGACACCCAAAGTGACCTCACAGAGGTCGGTATTGACCCACTTGCAACTACACGGACTACGTACTGGCAGAAAATCAATACAATAACTTCATACCCAAGAACCCGACAGGAAGGAATTTGAAACTTAAAAACACATGGACGCAAGAAAGGGGCCCAAAAGGAAAGGATGAGAAACTTGCGGGAAGATACGAAGATCAAAAAACCCAGTGCTAAGTAATGGTTCCACGTGAACGTCAGAAGGCAAAACGTAATACATATAAGCGAACAACACTTTATTTTCACAGTAACAAGTGTAATAAGCAACATTAGATTCCGACGAAGATAATCTCTGAAGTGATCGAGAGTACTTGGTGCCCATTAATTTGGTCTTCGGGCAGAAGCTTGGATAGACGATGCACGTATTGGTTGTGAAGTTGTTTCACTGCAAGATAATGTTCAATGTTTTCTCTGTCGATTATTAAATCATACAGTAAAGACTGAACATAATAGTCGGCCACATCTGGAGAATGTGATACTTATATGACTAATATCCTGCGTCGAGAATACATTATAGAAAAAGCATATTCATCAGTTTTTCGTAATTTTGATAAACTAATGTTGAGATATTCTGTGTGAACGTCTGCCTTCTGTTATTTGCATAAATATTGAAGAAGTTATAATTAGGTTCAACCAGTTTTTGTAATACAATAGAAAACTACGTTTATAGTTTTTGAACGTAGTCAGAATGGGCAGAGCAAATAATTCGTATACATTTTCTATCTGTAATGCCTAAGGAGTTACAAAAATGTAAATATTGCAGTAGTCTTCCATTATTTTTCTGAAATTGTTGACATCTGAAAATTTCATTTTCAACTGTCTTCCAATACAACGTTAGTTACCACTCATACTGTTTGCGCTACACATCCTTGGTGGTGTTTCATGCCTGGTTTTTCCTTCACATCAGGAAACGCCGTCTGCTGAAAGATACAAATAAGGAGTGATAGTGCTACACTGTGTTGCGTTTTTAACGTAAAAATGCGTAGTTCTGCAAAGCAGCGTGGGATTGGGCCAAAATTAACAGCGCCAAACGAAGAAGTAGCCCAAAATGTGCAAGCAGAAGGTGTTTCCTGATATCCGCGAAAAACCAGGCATGAAATACTACCACTGATGATTACTTATTTCAATAAAAAAACGCGTTTGTTGACAAAAGGTGTATTCTCTTTGTAGCTGCAAAGATGGAATTAAAATACCTCTTTATTTTTTCAATTTGTTTTGAATTTGTGATTACGCTACGTAACGTCGTTTTGAAGAGTTCGGTATTGTTATCTGAACGTGGTATATTTTTTTTAGCAATTGCAGTACGAAATCAATAAAAAAATTTGAATGATAAATGTATGACTACCTTGGCTTCCATTCCAGTTTTATAATGACGCAGTGCATGGAAGAATGTATTCCCAATTTCAGTATCGGCAGCAATAGATCTTAATTTGACTGTCGGCGTGGCTGCTATTTCTAGCTAAGCTTGCTTCTCTAGTTTCTGGCGTGCGCAAATGTTTGAGTCTCACGTTTCCTTGTCGAGAGGCATCTCCTTTGTCAAGAGGGGGGAAGGGGGGGGGGAGTTGTTTCGGGACCAGCGGTCGAGTTTGCAGGGCGCAAGAGACTTCGCTTGGGCATCGGCTGTTGAATGCTTAAGTTGTATTCTTTAGCTGTACCACATGTTTCCATATTTTTGAAAGTTGATGTCGTGGTGTGTACGAATGAGAATTCAAAAGTCGAACTGACTGATCTGATATTGCATGTCCTTTTGTAAATAATGTTCAAATTTAGTTTACGAGTGGTTTTCATAGAATAAGTTACTGAATGCAGCACTGCACTACAAAGTCATACAGACACGTAACACTATTTTTGAACATAGTCACCAAGTCTGTGTAAACGACAGTCGAAACTTTCTGTGGATCTTTCAATTTCTCGGCCCTTGATCACGGACCTGTTCGAGAACCGCCGTGTGAACTTCCTCATCGTTGGAAAAACTGCCATTGCTGGGAAACGGTTCGTCGATTGCCTGGACAATGTCGCCTGTGGCCGATGTCAATCGCCTTCCTTCAATATCGGCGTCACCCACGTCTCTGCGATCTTGGTCAGATTGTTGGAATCATTTCACTACGAACAATCCTGCTGGAGGAACATCTGCAGAAGTACAAAATACCGCTTCAGTTGGAAGATTCTTTTTATTTAAAACACGACCGGTTTCGAGGCTTTTACGCGCCCATCATCAGGCGTTATAACTGTGTGCTGTGATCCCGAGCGCCGCTGTGGATGAGTACACGACGCGGTATATCGACACGTCCTGTACTCATGCAATGCGGCGCTCGGGATCACAGCACACAGTTATAACGCCTGATGATGGGCGCGTAAAAGCCTCGAAACCAGTCGTGTTTTAAATAAAAAGAGCCTTACAACTGAAGCGGTATTTTTAATCTCTGCCATTTCACTACAACGGGACATGATATTGCGTTCGGTCCATGTTACACCGAAATTCACTGTAAATCTGTGTGCATTTTAAATGTTTTGCCCAGAAGAACCGTACTGACCCTCATACTTTAACTCTGGAGTACGTTTCCAGATACCACGCCGTTTCATTCGCTCACTGTGATGCTCTTATTAACAGTACTGCAGCAGAACAGTGTCTGAAGAGAACTCGGAATATGTAGTGTCTTCTCACAGTGCGCCACTCTTCTTGCGCAAAGGGCTCAGTACGGGACGATGTGTGCACTCACTTTTAAGTTCTCTCGTAAATATTACATTGTCAGAGTTGATGATTTTGAACCTGATGACAGAAGAAATAAAACACCAGAAAATAGAGGGTTCAATACGTCAGTCTCGTACGATGGAAAATGTTCGATTAGTGTCAACAATTCTGATTTAAATAAAGTGGCAGTTTAAGACAATCCGTCTGTGTCTTGTGAATGTGTGCATGTGCGTGCTGACACTCTCTTCAGTTTCGGTGGGAAATAATTCTGACTTAGGATACGTTCATAGATAAGTGCTGTTGGTCAAACACTCATTCCGTGAGGTGGATTTATATTAATAGTACTAAAAGTTTCTTCGTTAAACCTCGTACATTTACGAAAGCGTGATATATTGTCGAGTGGAGAAACTCGCTAAAACCGAATTTTTGAAATATCTTTCATTGTAGTCTGATGTCGTACTGTGTGGCACTTATTACTGATTTTGTTCAAGTTCTGAACACCTTAAGATCACAAAGTTGTCGAGTTTTAGAGTGGGTGCTCAATCTATTTACAGACAGCCGTATTCCCGCTAAACATTGTTCAAAGACGTAAAGGTGCTAGTGAAGCAGAATTGGATGTGCCGTTGTGTTCAGTTATTGAGGGAACTTTGATGTAAACCACGATGACCAAATTTTAGCGGGCTATTCGTCATTCAATATAACTGACAGTATTCGTGCTGGTTTTCTCTACTATCTCAAGAAATCACTGCTAACTACTAGAACTGTGTGGAAGTAGCTGACTTCCAGTTTCTCTGCTGTTAGAACTTAAATGTGGACGTAATGACACGTTCATCGTTTGGGGACACATATGATCGTCTTCTCCTGGGAAACAGGCTATTTTTCAGTAATGGTTATCATTCTCTCTTCATTACGTCGCAACAACACGCATTGAATACTGCCATCATAGTCATCTACACTTAACGATTATAACCAGGAATCAATGGTCACCCATTGTGAAGGGAAGTCGCCAGTATGAAAGAAGGAAGGAAGCCTTTCTAATTATGCGACTGATAACCCCCTCGCAAGTCTTCCCATTCAGCAGTATCGTACGGCTCACTCACTGTACCACGAAATGACGAACAGTTTACTTGAGTATGTTTATGAAGTCTCAAGTCCCCCACAAAGACTTATTGCATTAACCGCTTCCCGTCACTGAAACATGTAGGGATTTTGCAACCCTCACAGAATGAGTCATTGTAACCTTTCGCGCTGCTACGAGTACGGCAGCAATCCATTTATTCCACGACGTCTTTCATATCAGTCTATACTCTTTCCTGGTTATTGCGATTTCCACGTCGCTAGAAAGATCACGCTTGGGGAACTCACGGCCTTGACCCACTACATCTGCATCTACGTGATTACGGTGCAGTTCACAATTAAGTGCCTGTTACAGGGCTCATCGAACCACCTTCGAGCTTTTTCTCCACCGTTCTACTCTAGAACGGCGCGCAGGAAGAACGAGTGCGTAAATATTCCTGTGCGAGCTCTGATTTCTCTTATTTTATCATGATGATCATTTTTCCTTTTGCAGATGGACAGTAATAGAATACTTTTCTAATGTTCACTGGAACGATTAACGTATATGCCTGGGGCACTCTCTCCTCTTGTTGAACTTTTTCGTCTCTTTAGTAGACCTGTTGCACTTCCTATGTAGTCTACCAGTAAATCGCAGTCTATCGTTTGCTTTGCCGACAACATTATCCATGTGACCTTTCCAATTTAAGTTATTCGTAACTGTAATCACTAAGTACTTAGTTGAATTTACAGCCTTTAGATATGTGTGATTTGTTGTGTAACCGAAATTTAGACGATTTCTTTTGTAATCGTGTGGCTGACTTCACACTTTTTTTTAAATTTAGAGTCAATTGCATATTTTCGCACCATACAAATAATTTGTCAAACCAATTTGCAATTGGTTATGAGCATCTGATGACTTTACAAAACGGTAAACTGCATCATCTGCAGACAGTCTAAGAGGGATGTTCAGAATGTCTCCTAAATCGCTTATGTAGATCAGGGACAGCAGAGGACCTGTAACACTTTCTTGGGTAATGCCAGATATTACTTCTGTTTTACTCGGTGACTTTCTATCAGTTACTGCAAACAGTCATCTTTCTGACAGAAACTCACGAATCCAGTCTTATTCGATACTCCATCTTCAGATCTCCTTAAGAAAAGAAAAAAATAGAAGTTAAACACTCCAGCCTGTAAAGTTGCTTTAGTGTACAACCTTAATTGTTATGTTTACTTTGACTTTGTATAAAGTGTTTCGTTGGTTTTAGTAGTTCAGTAATCTTCTCATGTCAAAGGAACCTATATGCTACTCTTGAGATAAACCTAACAGCTTGTTATTGTCACAGTGGTCTCTGTTCTTCTTACAGCGTAAACGTGTCTAACGTTTATATGTATTGTTACATTATCTGCAGACTACTTTCGCTTAATTTCGAATGATTAGTAGCACTCCTGGCATGTTGTTTACCTTATTGTTTCCATATTTTCTTTTTGAACTGGAGCAGACAAAATGGTTCAAATGGTTCTGAGCACTATGCGACTTAACTTCTGAGGTCATCAGTCGCCTAGAACTTAGAACTAATTAAACCTAACTAACCTAAGGACATCACAGACATCCATGCCCGAGGCAGGATTCGGACATGCGACCGTAGCGGTCGCTCGGCTCCAGACTGTAGCGCCTAAGGAGCAGACATTGAAGAGTCATTGAAAACATTAACACATGCATATCCCTTCTTGCGTTTGGCAATATTATTGCCGCTGACCATCCATTTATTTATATTCCGTAGCCTCTTTTACAGCAAAGACCGGTCGTCAGCTAGGGTCAGTAACCAAGCGTTATTTAAAACAGAACGCCGTCTCTGTGTGCATTCTGTTTTCCTTAGCATGTGGATTGCACTTTACGACTTACGAACAAGAAATCGACGCAAAAACCGTGGAAGTCGCATAGCGTGCTGCACGATAGGGTCCTGCCGCGCTGGAGCCATTGATTGGCACCGATATTACGTGACTCCTCGTTCCTACACCAACACTTGCTGCACTTTGTCCTACAAGCCACCTGTCGATGAGTTCAAGGCTGCCATAATGACGTTGGCAAAGAAACTAATTTCTTTCACAGCTTTTATGAACCTCTTGAGTTATTCAAAAGTAACTATTAGAGAGGTACATTCGAAACCTTTTAATCGACACGTATAAAGTTTTGTCATAAAATATGAGATGACAGGGACGTTGACCTGTCGACGGAAGCATCACCAAAGAACTTGTGTGGAAACAGTAAATATACTTTCGCTTCGGCATGATGAAAACATAGTAGTTTGATGAACGCGGGAATGCTTTGTGAGTAGACCCATGTAAATTTATGTAGCAGCAGACCCTCCCCCACCCACACACACACAGAGCCTTCGTTAACAGAGGTCTGACTGCAGCGACACTGAAAGTCAATACGATTTTAATGTAATCTCCGAGGGGATTGTATTTGTTTCACTGGAACAGCCGTTTCATCGACACCACAGCAGTTTTCCCATTAGCAGGGCTTTTTCACGGTTGTATTAACAGGATAAATGCAGTGAATTGAAATGCGCTTCGGAAAGGCATTCCTCAATTTTGTTGGCAGTCTCTTGGACAATTCTTTTCTTGTTCAGAAGTACCATACTGAATGTATCTTAGAAGTAATCGAGGTAATGGAGACAAAGCACTAGGTTGCAGTGAGCGGGGGCTGGAAAAGAAGCAGCTGTGTCCTGTTTCTGGAATTATACTGGAAATCTGCATAAGCGATTTAGAAACAACACAAAATTCGCACCAGGGTGGACTCAAGGGGATCTGAACCTCCCTCTCTTAGAATACGAGTCCAGTTCCTTTGCCACTACACCACATCGATGTGTGTTCTGGAGGTAACGTAACCCCATTTCAAAGTTCGTCACATTTCGCCCAGTTCATTGTTATAACAACCATTGCAGGCTATCATTAAAGAATATTTTTAAATTACTGTCCTATGACTTCGAATACTGCCACTGTGCCATCCTTTCCTATTATATTGGTGATTTTCGCTATCACATTATTTCACCTGCAGAAGTGCAACAAACACGCTTTATTACCCACCAAGGACAGATACCCAATTATCACTTGACAGCTCAGGAAAGCAGTCAGCGCGGGGTCGTTGTTGTGGACACATACCAGGTGAAGAATCCAAATAATCCGTGGTAACGCAAGTCGTCAGCATCTGTGTATTCGCAGTCCAAGGAGTTGCCAGAATGGAATCGAATAAGTACACCAGTCAAGTATGGTCAGTCAGCAAGTATACGAGCACAGCGCGTTACCACGTGAGTTCTCGCTGGCAAGGGGGCCAGTTTTATTTCCTGCATGACGTCAGAGGCTAGGCCTGTGTCATTGTTCACAGGCGCTTCTTATCGGTCGCAGATGAAGTCTTTGGCAGCGTATATCGCAATCTATCGACTTCGATGTTTGAGGAGGCACAGGCGTTTACCACTTGCAGTACTGCCAATACGATTATTTTAGTGAAGATCGAGTGATACTCTTTCTGTCATATGATTTCTCTGTATGGTCTCTCAGTTGCATGACATTTCTTGTGAGATTGCTATACAGTTGTCCGAAGTATTCGTGTAAGTATTTTACAATACATGAGCATGGGAATGCATGCTGACCTTAATTTCCATTGTTAGACGTCTTTCTACCCACTGTGTACACTTCGTTAGTCCGAAACTTTGATCTCGACAGTCCGCGCAGATCTAAAAATAAATCTCTCAGCACGAGTCTTATGTGTCTCCGTGAGAGTAAACGTTGCTAACTAGCCGAGTAATTTAAATTCCTTGGCTATCTTGGGCAAAGCTCTTGCCACTTGAGCTATCCAGGTTCGATACACATGCCTCATTCATAGCATCATTTCTGCCAATATAGCTCCGTGGATTGCTGATGCAGCAACGTATGCAGGAGAATTTTTTTGGAAATTCGTAAATAGGAGAGAAATATTGGCAGAATTGAAGCAGTGAAAGTCGCATAAGGACAAGGGTTCAAATGGCTCTGAGCACTATGGGACTTAACGTCTGAGGTCATCAGTCCCCTAGAACTTGGAACTACTTAAACCTAACTAACCTAAGGACATCACACACATCCATGCCCGAGGCAGGATTCGAACCTGCGACCGTAGCGGTCGCGCGGTTCCAGACTGTAGCGCCTAGAACCTCTCGGCTACCCCGACCGGCTAAGGGCAAGGGTTCAAGCTATGTCAATATAATCTGATGCCGTCCACTTATCGGAAGTTAGTTGTGAAATTGTCATATACGATACCTGTTAACAGCAGTCATCCCTCTATATGGGCGCCTTTAGTTGCACGTAGCACATCAAGACGGTACTCGATTTCTTGCCATTTTCGCTGTAGCATAGCGTCATCAATGGCGGCAATGGCATTACGAATCCTTTGCTTCAAGTCAGCACTATCCCGTATCTGTGTTTGATACGCGATATCTGTTACATACCCCCATAACAAAAAAGTCCAAGGGAGTGGTATCTGGCGAACGCGGTGGCGAAGGAATTGGCCCATCCCTCCCAATCCATCTGCCTGGAAATGTTTCATTGAGTAACAGACGAACATGCAGTCCCCAATGGTTGTGGTGCACCATCTTGCTGGAAAATGATAGTTCGTTGTAAGTCAATCAATTGTGGTGCTACATATTCGGTTAGAAGGTCGAGGGATACATCTGCAGTAATTGTTGACTCGTTGAATAAAAATATACCAATTATTCGGTTGCACATGATTCCACACTACATGTACACTTTTGGACTATTCCGGTGAAGCTCCCTAGCCACATGGGGGTGTTCAGATCCTCAGATTCTCACATTGTGTCTGTTTAATGCCCCAGAAACATGAAAAGTTGCCTCGTCACTGAAACAAACTCGCTTGAGAAATGCTTCATCCTCCGAAAGGCGTTCCAGCATGGTGAGTGCAAACTCCGTCCGTTTTGGCTTGTCATTTGGCTCAAGTGCCTGTAACAGCTGCACTTTGTAAGCGTACAACCGTAAGTTCTTGTGGGGACCTTATGCTCAGTTGAACGTAGTAGTTGCCACTGTCTGGAAGCAGTGCGGATGGACTTCGTAGGTGAACGACTTGAAGACGTTTTAAACGCGATCGATGTTTTCCTCGGATGTTCTTGGTCGCCCGCTCCTCCCTTTATCCAACACTGTCCTTGTCTCCATAAACTTTTTGTGCCATGCACGGATTGAAGGGTGCGATGGTGAATCTCTTCCATACTTCGTTCTGAAGGTTCGTTGAGTCTGAACATCCGATTTTGTGTCAATAAACCAGGACACACGTTGTGCCTTCTCTTGAGAAGTTGCCATTTTATAGAGGTTCAGTTCCTTCCACCAACAAAGTAAATGAAACACAAAATTTTAGTATATATAACAACTTTAGTAAAGAGTGATTACAGTAAAAGAAATTTTGTTAAAATATTTCAACAACTGCCTTCGTAATAAAATTTTGAAGTTCTAAAGGGACTTTATGGACACCTTGTATTTTGCAGACAATATCGACATATACCATTGAATGTACTTGCAAAATTATATCACTGCACGACATATAATTAAGGAGACATCACGTAACGTCCAACAAAGTTGAAACATGGTGTTTTATACACGGGATTTCGATTCTTTAAACAATAGGAGGACGGGTGATGGTGGTGGTGGGGGGGGGGGGGGGGGATTACTGGTGACTGACTAAGCAGAAAAAAGGAAGATGGTGGCGCCCATTGGCAAACGCCCATATGCGTCGTTACTCCAGTCTGGCGTGCCCATGACAGCGTTAGTTACTGCTCTCTAGTGGAGATTGCCCCTGTGGGTGCTGAATGATTTCGCGGGACAGAGTTGTACTAGCTCCGCTACTGGCGGCTAACAGGCTCATCCCCCCGTCCCCCCCCCCCCCCCCCTCTCCACTCTCCCGCTCTCGTGTCCGCACACACGCCGCATTTCCTCTGGCGAGCTGCGGTGAATAGCGCCGCTGGATGGGGCAGGTATCATTCCCTTTCAGCCACCCGGTTGCACTCGAGTAATTGGCGATCTATAATGGCTAACCCGATCCCGGCAGCCGGCTGGTTTTCGGTTTTAGCCCGCGCTCTTAACCTGCTTCCTAATGAGCACCCAGCGGACGGGCCTCCGATAAATTACCGAGTTTGCAGAGGGCGTGCCCGGCGTTACGTTGCACGGCGCCGAAACGCGGGCCGCGCTGGGCCTGCAACTCTACAAATAACTAGCACGAGATTCGGTAATGTGTTCAGTATACATACATCATCTGAAATTGTGTCGATATTTCATAACAGCACAGTAAATAATTCTATACCGACAGTATCGCTATATTCTGACTGGTATGTATTGTTAAGTCTTTCTTCTAACGCAGAAGTACTTGTTTACAATACTAGGCAAAATACGAACATTGTTCTTTGTTGTCAATAACCAACTTGAGCATACATTGAAATAAAAATATGTACAGTAAAGAACAAAAACATTATATCGAAAACAAAAATATAAGCATTTATACAAATTTTACGCTACTTGGAAATACCCCAATTGGAAACAAATTTGAAATTTTTTTAATGTAATCACATATGTAACACTTGCTGCCAATTGGCATGTAATACTAGTTGTATGCTGTGGAATAAAACGATGACTACTTTCGGAAGTAGAGATTGAGATTATAACTGATAATGTATAAATATGCGAGGGGCGTCTAATAAGTAATGCAACACATTTTTTCTGAAAGCCGGTTCATTTTATTCAGGATCCAATACATCATATTACTCCCCACTCTTTTGTCTACAAAACCCTGTTTTTAAACTTCATCTCCGTTCACTGCGACGGCGTTACGCCACGTTACTGGGAGGAGCTGCGCGCTACCACTCTACGGATCGACGTCGGAGCCAACGTCTCACTGCATCAATAATGCGCAAGCACTTGCGCACAGATGGACCTTCGTTGCTCTTCAGGGTCTTGGGTTAGGCACCGAGGAACCCAGCAGGCGCACACGTTTGACTATCCCAACTGGTGGACGAGTGTGTCAGCAGTACCAGCACAGACGTTGAACAGCGAGGTGTTTGATGGTGATCCGTCTGTCACTTCGAATGAGAGTGTCTGCACGTTACAACATTGCAGGAGTCAGAGCTGTGGTTCAAATGGCTCTGAGCACTATGGGACTTAACTGTTGAGATCATCAGTCCCCTAGAACTTAGAACTACTTAAACCTAACTAACCCAGGGACATCACACACATCCATGCCCGAGGCAGGATTCGAACCTGCGACCGTAGCGGTCGCGCGGTTCCAGACTGTGGCGCCTAGAACCACTCGGCCACCTCGGCCGGCTCAGAGCTGTGTGTGGCCTGCTGACATACGGAAGATCGAACAGGTTTGCCCGACCCTGTTGCGATGATGGAAGACACCTTGGCCAACGACTCAACGTGCTTTTGTTCACCGCCAAGTCTACATCCACATCGATACTCTGCAAATAACATTTAAGTGCCTGGCAGAGGGTTCATCGAACCACCTTCACAATTCTCTATTATTCCAATCTCGTATAGCGCGCAGAAAGAATGAACGTCTGTATCTTTCTGTACTAGCTCTGATTTCCCTTATTTTATCTTCGTGATCATTCCTCCCTATGTAAGTCGGTGTCAACAAAATATTTTCGCATTCGGAGGAGAAAGTTCGTGATTGGAATTTCGTGAGAAGATTCCGTCGCAACGAAAAACGCCTTTCTTTTAATGATGTCCATCCCAAATCCTGTATCATTTATGTGACACACTCTGCCGTATTTCACGATAATACAAAACGTGCTGCCTTTCTTTGAATTGTTTCGATGTAGTCAGTCAGTCCTGTATGGTAAGGATCCCACACCGCGCAACAGTTTTCTAAAAGAGGACGGACAAGCGTAGTGTAGTTTTCTAAGTGTTCAAATGGCTCTGAGCACTGTGGGACTTAACATCTGAGGTCATTAGTCCCCTAGAACGTAGAACTACTTAAACCTAACTAACCCAGGGACATCACACACATCCATGCCCGAGGCAGAATTCGAACCTGCGACCGCAGCGGTCACGCGGTTTCAGACTGAAGCGCCTAGAACCGCACGGCCACACTGGCCGGCTTTCTAAGTGTCCTGCCAATGAAACGCAGTCTTTGGTTAGCCTTCCCCACAACATTTTCTGTGTGTTCCTTCAAATTTAAATTGTTCGTAATTGTAATACCTAGGTATTTAGCTGAATTTACGGCTATTAGATTAGACTGATTTATCGTGTAACCGAAGTTTAACGCGTTCCTCTTAGCACTCATGTGGATGACCTCACACTTTTCTTTATTTAAGGTCAACTGCCACTTTTCGCACCATACAGGTAGTTTTTCTAACTCGTTTTGCAGTTTGTTTTCATCTTCTGATGATTTTATTAGTCGATAAACGACAGCGTCATCTGCAAACAACCGAAGACGGCTGCTCAGATTGTCTCCAAAATCGTTTATATAGATAAGGAACAGCAAAGGGCCTATAACACTACCTTGGGGAACGCCTGAAATCACTTGTGTTCTACTCGATGACTTTCCGTCACCTGTGACCTCTCTGACAGGAAATCACAGATCCAGTCACATAACTGAGACGATATTCCATAAGCACGCAATTTCACTGCGAGCCGCTTGTGTGGTACAGTGTCAGAAGCCTTGCGGAAATCCAGAAATACGGAATCGATCTGAAATCCCTTGTCAATAGCACTCAACACTTCATGTCAATAAAGCGCTAGTTGTGTTTCACAGGGACGATGTTTTCTAAACCCATGTTGACTGTGTCTCAATAGACCGTTTTATTCGAGGTAATTCATTACGTTCTAACACAATATATGTTCTAAAATCTCCGTACATATTGTGCAGGCGCCTGCGAATATCTGCGATGCTCTGGTTTTCCGCCAAAAGAAACTCACTGACAGCTCTCTGCTCGGAACGCTCCTCCGTTACAGACACCATTGTGAAGGCTACGTATAGCGCCATGAAACTGTAGGGGCTGCGGCGGAAATATTCCACGATGTCCTACAGCAGATTCCGAATTATTTCGCTCGAAACAGCTTTCGGATAACGAGTCAGTCGGTTAAATTTTGAATGCTGTAGTCAGACACTATGACTGGGTCAAGAATGTACCAATCTTAATGATCAGACACTACTTTACTCATTATCTGACGCAGCACTGTTGACAGCTTTTATTACCACCATCACCACCACTACGCGTTTAGGTAGTCGTTCGTTACCCATTCGAATCACGTGTCTAAGTCATTTTTACGTTTATTCTTCGTTTTTTTTTTTATTTTAATAATATCTTCAGTTCACTTCTTACGTTGTCCTGGCGGGTATGACCCAGTTTTGTACAACTTGTGACTCGTAAAAAACATCGATACTGCGGCGTGGATTGGGCTTATGTAGTTGGACTTTGCGTTTTAGTAATTGTAATTTCTTCTTCTAATGATATTCAATATTTTTATATACTTGATATAAAAAAACAAGTTGTATTGTTCGAGTCTTGTTGTATTGATACAGTCTCATGCTATATGATATACTGCGTTATTGCGGATCCTCTTTCTACAGCCGACATTTATACTCTAATAAAAATTTATGGACGTATTCGTCTTTACAACTAAAGGAAAGCTAGATTGTTTTCTGCCGTTCGCGTTTCGTTTCCTGTATATAATATACCTCCATGAGTTTTGAAGCAACTGAGGATCAATGAGAAACGGGAAAATGACGATAATACAGCCATGTCACGCGTTTTCCGTCAAGTTATACCACTGTTACAAGAAGATCCATCTCAGAGTCCACAAAACCATGCAGCACATCGGATGCAATCAAACTTGCAAAATGAGTGATGTAATTCCACGTTATATTAATAACAAGAGAGATCGTAATGTAGTAACATACATGTAACTATCTGTATTACAGGCCTCCAGAGATACTCCACAGTTGAAAGAAGCGAAACGCGTATGGCAAAAAACAAACTGCCTTTCCAAGACGGAGTATATCTCCATAAATTTTGAAGCAACTAAAGAACGATAGAAAACGGAAAAAATGACGAGTCTAATAAAAATGTTAGCGTTTTCTACGCGAACCAGAAATAACTTAATTTCAAAGTTATCCCCTATATCATACGGTAGGACTTTTGAATATTTCCTGTCGCAGTGCCACCTTCAACTCTCCCACCGACACTTGCTGTTAATGAGGAAATAGCTAAAAACGCAGACGGGTGAAAACCGCACGTGTATAGAATGAGAGCTGAAAGACTACTAAAGGAAATTTTGAAATACAACCCGAAACGAAGGAGAGGCAGAGGCTGACCAGAGAAACGATGGACGTCGGCTTTGGAAGACGGAACAAAGCCGAATCTCCGTGTGTCACAAGAAGAAGAAGAAGAAGAAGAAGAAGAAGAATACGACGATGACGACAAAGATGATGTTGTTATCACGCGATTCATAAGCTTTCACATCATGTTTACTTAGGTGCACGTTTCGAGTACATGTCATGTGGCATGTGTACTGTCGTTGGATTTCAGACAGGAAGCACGACAGGCAGCGAGTGTTTGATACTGCTTTTCGGGGAAACGGTAAGTGCAACAAGATGACGTTTTTGTTGGTGTGCCGACTCCCTCGCTGCAGTTTTGAAACAGAAGAACGGCGGGGGAAGTAGCTAATTTGTCTAACTTCCTTTAGCGCTGAATAGCTGTAGCTCTGTTTTCATTAGCAAAAAGAAAACTAAATTACGTAGAGTTCTGAAGAGCTAACCTAATTCCAAAGGCAGACGGAAGACCGCCCGAGCTGCTTCGCCACACAGCAGAACGTACCTACTGTACGTCTAAGTTCGCAGGAAGCTGAAACAACAGCGGCGAGTCTGGGCCGAGTCTAACTCCCATCCACCACATCCTTTGATTACCTTCCTCCATTGCTTCCACCTGTCTCCCTGCCCCCCCTTCCCCCATCTCTCTCTCTCTCTCTCTCTCTCTCTCTCTCTCTTCCTCTTCCTCTTCCTCTTCCTCTTCCTCTTCCTCTTCCTCTCCCTCTCCCTTTCACTCTCCCTCTCCCCCTATCTCCTGACAGCTTTCGTTTAGAAAGAGAGTCGCATTATCACGTCGATCATTGGCATATTGATCTCAGCTCTCGTCAATTCTATGCCCTTCTGACAGCTGCACTTCGTAGTTTCTGTGAACCGAAGTAGGGTATAGAGATATAACACGTTTTACAATTATCACACAGGATTATCACTAGGAGGTTAAAGATAACTTTGCAGTGGAGCAGTCCAACGTTTATGCGATCCTGAGATATGTATCGTTACGAGTACCTACAGATATTAAGTGATACTAATGTTTTAGAATTTTATTCAGCGTGCTGAAAATCGTAACAAAATCACATCAAAATACTTTGAGAGGCGAACATGTGATCTAATATCGAAGGGAAACGCCTAGTGACGAATTTACGGCAGAAGTATCAATTAGACTGTTCCTGTGCAGTTGTTAAAGCTCATCGAAGCTACGTACACTGTATGCAGAATACATACTTATTGCTTACAAATAAGAGTTAATACAAATCTTTTTTCTTTAACACAGCATACTCGTTTATACAGAAAATTGCTTACAAATACGAGTTAATACAAATATTTTTTCTTTAACACAGCATACTCGTTTATACAGAAAAATGTAAAAATACTGTACTACTGTGGCTAAGCGACGTCCACCACAACATAGGAAACTTTCGAACGCTGTTTGCTTTCGTATAGAGCCAAAGCCACCTGAGATAAGCGTCAGATAATAAACAGTAACAATAAATGAAGCCTGCGAAATGTATAAGTAAAATTGCACTGCATCCAAGTTCAGTCAAGAAAAAAAAACTCTTCGTTTGTGACCTCACCTAATGAAAATGTGATTTCAAGTCTTCTAAACGTCTTATTTCACGTAATCCACTTTGATCAAAAGGGACCCAAAAAGGGTCTATAAAGGATTGTTATCTGCGATGTTAGTGTCCGTAATACTTGCGACATTTACTCATCCAGAGGAAAGATAGTGAGTCCCCTTCTGGAATGTGTGGTATGGTCACTCAAGGAATCGCTCAGCCAAGTCATCCTTTATCGCCGAGAGGTGTCCACGAATATTACTTTTAAAATCGACGAATGAATATGGGCTGTTAACCACTTTCAAGTAAATACCTCTGCAGTTGCGAAATGTCTAGGCAGGTGCTGACATGGAGAAGGATCTAGCATCGCAGTCTCCTGGCCATGAAACAACCACGAAATACGAGGATTGCAACTGGTCAGCCTCTGACTCTCCTTCGTTTCGGGTTGTAGTTCAAAATTTCCTTTCGCAGTCTTTCAGTTCTCATTCTATACACATGTCGTTTCCACCTGTCTCTGTGTTTAGATATTTCCTCATTAACAGCAAGTGTCTGATTGTGAGATTCCCTCACCTTTTATTTTCCTTTCTTTTTAAAGTAATAAGTCTTTCATTTCTTTACACGCTGCCGTCAGTCTGTGTCAAGTATCAATGTTTTATTTCTTCATCCTTGTTATACCTAGTATTCATGGTAAACTGTGCCGGCCGGGGTGGCCGAGCGGTTCTAGGCGCTTCAGTCTGGAACCGCACGACCTCTACGGTCGCAAGTTCGAATCCTGCCTCGGGCATGGATGTGTGTGATGTCCTTAGGTTAGTTAGGTTTAAGTAGTTCTAAGTTCTAGGGGACTGATGTCCTCAGATGTTGAGTCCCATAGTGCTCAGAGCCATGATAAACTGTTCTGCTGATGCTTTTAGTGCTAAATTAATTATTCTTTGATGCATTTGCAGATATTCTGCTAAGGTTTTCTACTTTTGTTTGATACATTTGGCGATATCCGTTTTTCCTCATGTTAAAGATTTTCGAGCTCTTCCTCGGTTTTAATTTCTAAAATTTCTTCATTTAATTTTTTTATCTATCCTTGTAGTTCTGTATATTTTTCTGCATCACCACATTTCAGATGCTACCTGTTTGTTGTTGTGGCGTTTTACGTCTTACATGTTGTTGTACTGTGGTGTGCAGACATACAGTTTCGTACTCCACGTATTTTGTTGTTGGAATCTTTCCTTGTCTTGATATTTTTCTTCATTTGGCCATCATGAGTGGATCTGCTTACCAGGTAGCACCATACTTTCACTTATACAGTTACAATATATGTGTCATCCAGTTTTAAAGTTTAGACGGCTACCATTATCCTTTCTACAACTATCCATCATTTTCATCTTTTTTGTGTATCCATTATATATTTTGTTATGAGCCCTTCTTATTTTGTAAGAACGACACCGTAAGGTACTTTATCTACTTCATAGAATTTCTTTCCTTTCCCTAATATGTACGTATATCTGCTGGCGTGGTTACGTTCACTTCCCCAGGGCACAAATTAGTGAACGCATTTAGAAAGTAAATAACTTGCAGCAGTAAGCAGAAACTATGTAAAAATCGTAACTGTGCTCGTGCAACGAAAGATTCTGCTGGAATTTGTAGCAGTTGGACATTTTCAGATAAATATTCTGAATAATACAATAGCAAACTTTTATTTTAGTGAAAAACAAAGGTACTAAATAGGTATTTATCGCCAAATTATAAATATACAGAAATAGGTAAATAACTTCTCTATGCTAACCGAAAGCTAACCTTTTCCTAATTATTTTACGCTTTATTAAACTGAATTGAGTTTTGCATTGATCGTGTATATATGACGCAGCTGGGCTTCAAAAAGATAAAAACCATGTGCATAATATTGTGGCAAATGTAATTTTGGATTCCTTAAGTGTAAAAATTATTTTGCCGATAAAAATTTTCTGTGAGCGACTAGTAGTGTAAGATTTGGATCAGTGTAAATATGATTATTTTTGGAGCGACTTTTGTAAAAATTTTCTCGAAAGAAATCATTTACCTGCGTGAAGCCTTCTTTTTTTGTTTTCTTTTGAGTAAAAACTTTATTTCATTGCGATAGCTAATTTCAGGTCCCATTGTCAATATCGAGCAACATTGCACAAAAATTTGGTTGTATGCTTGGTCAGAGCTGCTCGATAGGAACATTTGATGTTATTACATACTGATACTTGCGCACTTTTTTGTGGAGCACATACTGACAAATGGAAGTACATAACCTAATTTCTGTGATATGTCACTTGCTTATTCCGAGAGAGGCCAGGTTAGATAATCGCCAATGAAATAAATTTTGTATTTAAGATAAAGGATAGGTCCAGGCAGGAAAAAGAATTGTTTCTACAAATTTGAAGTTGCTGTCGACTGCAGTCGGAGAGTGTAGCTTCTGGCACATGTTTGGCTCCGCTCGCCGTCTCCACAGTTCGCTAAAGGAGACACCTAATGGTCTGAAGATGATCTTCAGAAATTGGAACCGTATATAAAACATTTTGGATCAAGACTGATCCGTATTATCAAAAATCATTGGATAAATTCCATTTGACGCCACGCTTTGGAGGTGTCTGCAAGCAGAGTAGTGAGAGACGCAAAGATAATACCAGGGCCCGTCTATTTTATTTGCGCGTGGTTCTTAACACAGCCATGATTTTTATTGAATGATACTTTCTAGCGAAGCTCTGACAGCAGAATGTAGAGAGCCAAATTAAATCGCTGTTCTCTTTAATGCGTATTGACTGGCGCCGTATTAAATGGGATATTATTATACTCGTTCACGGTAAAGTGCTCACAGATTATTGCGTATGCCATTCAAACAGTTAACGCAATACTAATTTTCCGCGTATTATATCATCATGTAATATGTAGCAGAAAGTGGTTAATAATGGATTTCAGAGTACGTGCCGATTGTGGGAAGATGTAGACGAACTCTTGATGTAATTTCAGCTGCCGCAACTACACTTTTGGCAGTCTTCTGCTATCAGAAATTTTCCAAAATTAATTAGTCGATTTGAAGTGACGTGATGAACAAAGAGTCTTAATCATTAAAGATTGTTAACGTTTTGACTGTATCAGCACTGATTATTTGTTGCTTCGGTGCATGTACTTAATGTCATTGGCTTCTAAGCAGTAAATGCTTGTAGTATTATCTAGTATCGATATCAGTACAATTGCATAATCGTGAGATGCAGATACTGTAGTGTGTTCTATTGAAAGTCATGCGATGTTCTAACATCCTTGTTTAATGACTAAGTAAGATTTTTTTTTTAAATAGGCGTCCAGCTACTTATCTGCACACAATTTCGGCGATTCACATGATCGTTTTCAAGTGCTTCTCTGGTACTGGCCTTAGATTTGCTCGGTGTCTGTATAGCATCTCCATACCGCATCTCCATACCGCTTCCTCGTTAACAGCCATGTAGGTCATTGTGCATTTCTTACTCGGCATTCTCGCTTCGTGAAAAGTCTGTTCGCTCAGTGGATGGATTCTGTCCGAATAGTCGAGAAGAGATGCAGCGAACCTTAAGACACTCATAAAGCTGAAGCAACGACGTAAATCAACTCTCTGCGAGTTCTGCTTTGTGTATAATCATTAAATAAAGTACTAAAAGACTAGTATCGTGGCGTGGGCTCCTGGTCTCTGGGACAAAGCAAGGAGTCTTTTGAAATAAGGCTGCCGGAATATTTAATAAACGAGGGCAGAGGATTAAATTTAAGCAGAGCTTGGCATCCGACAGCCAGTTTAATAACAGCCACCTCGATGTCAGAGCTGAAAACGCGTAAGATACGTACTTTTAACGGAAAGCCGGTGCAGTCACGGGGAATCAAATAACAGGGGCGTGGCCAGCGACAGGAATCGAAGGAGAGCATAAGTAGCGGCGTATTGGCGACTAAACTTCACGATCAGGTCGGAGTCCAGATAATTAGTATGTTTCTCTTTGTACCTGACGAAGATTTTAAGACTTACTGTCAATAAATTGTTCGGGAAAGTGTTGCAGTAAAACTGGCAGCATGCAAAATTATCGCAGTAGAAAAAATGACATTACATATGTGACATTACATATTGTAATGACATTACATATTGTGATGTAAACGACATCCCAGAATGTTTGTTTTCCTCTACGCTGAAAGGTACGGTGTTTCAAGCTAGCAGAGAAATTAAATATATAGGCTCCACACCTTTTTTTTCGTTTAGACTAACGGCTGCGACGAAAATAACGATGCGTTATTCGTTGAAGTCGAAATGATAACTGTTTCTGCTGCATATGCCTTCTTCGCCTTCGGTCTTTTTTAAACCCGCCATACTGTAACAGTAAACTCTGAAAATGTACTACATAGGAAGTAAAGAACAAAAATAATTGAATATTTTTGTCTTTACATGTAACTCAGGATTTAAAGCGTTTCTTATATCAGTTTCCGGTGTGGTCTGAAGCATTCTGAAATTTGTTTTATACGTAACATGCGGCCGAACGCTCAGTGTACAGAGCTCAAAAAGAGGTACACACAACAGCACAGCGAACATCGATGTGTGGAAATTACTAAGTACTGAAATGGTGTACCGATATCCTCACCACTGCCTTGTTGGAATTTAAAACAGGGAATAAAACCGTGCCAGAGATGGAAATACACAAGAAATGTGTGTGCACGCAATGCGTCACGATACGAGCGGCAACAGGAACGTTATTAATGACAATGGAGTTATTACTGAAAAGAACAAAACACATATTGTGAGATGTGCGTGAATTGTCTCAGAATTAATAAAGTAAATTACACGAGACAGTTGAATATGGGGTGTTCCTCTCAGAATCTACTCACAAAGTTTTGTGTTCGTATTAGTTTTGGAAACACTTTTTTAACCGCCATCCATAGGCTCGGAACGTTCGAATAAAACTTTAAGAATTACGTTGAAGGAAAAATAAACCAAACAAACACTGTTTAACCTACGAAAGAACTCCCCTCCCCCAGTCAAACACAATGGTTTCCATTAATGAGGTGAACTTCACAGAAACAACCATAATTTGGGAAATATGAAGCTGTTTTATATTCAAAGGTTTTGTTGTTCAGTTGTGCAAAACAAATATTTACTACTGGGAGTTCCGAGTTAGAGCGACAGACAGTGTTTTAATAGCGAGAAAATGCTACATTGATCACTTCGAAAATTCTTTTACCAGGGAAATTTCAGTCTGTGAAGGAAGGTTGGGGGTTAACGTCCCGTCGACGACGCAGTTCTTCTAGAGGCTTGGATTGGGGAAGGAGTTTGGCCTTATTCTTTTGAAAGGAATCGTTCCACCATGTGCCGTAAGCTGTTTAGGGAAACTGCGAAAACCTAAATGGGAATGCGCGGTCGGGGATTTCAATCCCGCTTCTCTCGAAAGCGAATTTCAGTGGACGACTATTGACTGAACGGCGGTAGCTAAAACTCCCTACAGAAGTGGCCGCATCTGGAAGGTTTCGACAAGGTCGAACAAGAGCCAAGACACGCACCGATTTATGTAGTGAGGCGAGTAGAATCGCACCCCAACTACATTCTGCATGCACAGAGAGGGTAATATTGCGAAGTATCGTCCGTAGAATCCGTCGTGAAAACAATATGCAGGTCAGGCTGTTTGCAACATCGTTCATTACCACTTAACGCCAACAGGTATAGTGAACGTGAAGACTATACCGATAACGGACGAAACAGATTAAAGCTGACTGAGTAGCAGTTGTTGATCGTCGTTTTGGCGAGAGGATGGGACCTTTCCGTATTAAGCCTTTTCATGGTTTCCGTAGATCGTTTGAGGCAAATGTCTTTGAAATGAACTCATCCTGTTTCTTCCGCTATCATTTCCTAATCTGCGCTACTAGTCCTTGTCTAATGACTTCGTCGTCGATAGGACGTTTAAGTGGTAATCCTCCTTAATAGAATCTCCCAGAGAATATTTGGAGTGCTGTTGGGAGACCTGTTGCAGCAGTCACGGCCAGACATTTGGCACGCTGAGAATAGCTGCACTATCAGTGGAGCTAGTAAGCAGTCCCATTATTAGCACACAAACATCACACATCTTAGTGTGTGACGTATTGCTTGCTCAGCGATGTAATCGCGCCCTACTACGACATTATTTGTGCCGAAGCAAACTCAAAAATAATCTTGTTCATTCGAAACCTGTTTTGACTAGAAAATGAGACATTAAAAGTAATGTAAGGGTTTTGTTATTTGGGCGTCGAAATAATGGCTGTGGCGAAACTGACAATGCTATAAAACGCAGACTGGCAATGACAAGAAAAACTTTTATGGAAAGGGAAATTTGTGACCGTCTGTTATAAATTAATTTGATAGGAATTCTTTTCTAAAAGTATTTGGGGTGTAGCGTTAAATGTGGACGTTATGACAACATAAACAATACAGACGAAACAACAGAAGCTTTTGAAATGTGGGGCTACAGACGAATGCTGAATATGAGATGGACAATTTGGATAAGTCATAAGGAGGTTCTGAATGTAATTGGCTGAAAATGAAATTTATGGAACACTTTGATTGATTTATAAACGATATCCTGAGGGAAAGGAACTATCAGTTTGGTAATGGAAGGAAGTGTGTGTGTGTGTGTGTGTGTGTGTGTGTGTGTGTGTGTGTGTGTGTGAGAGAGAGAGAGAGAGAGAGAGAGAGAGAGAGATGAAAAGATTGGAGAGCCATATCAAACTATTCTTCAGACTGTTCTTTTTACACACGTTCCGTGGATCATAGTCGCGACTACTCGCTGTGATGTGGAACTCGTCAGTAGGTTGACAAATAAGAATACATTTTATGTATGAAAACTGGAATTTTTTTAAAAAAATTAATCTATTGCAAAAGTTGGAAAAAAGCAACGCAACTGGTTACAGATTCGTCGGTGGAGTTGAAGGAGCTATCAGTCAGCAATGTTTCAATTGTATTCAATCTTTTCATTAACTGCCAACCCCTTTAATCACAAGGAAGGTGGGCAAGCATCTTTGTGGATGCATACTTTGGCCCTTTCTGTGCAAGAGGCCGTTTCCATTCCCAGTGCTATATTAATGAATGTCACTATTATTTGCAAATTGTGGCTGATTCTACACAAAAAAACTTTATGAGAGTAAATTTACTGTAGGGGATTTGTCGGTGTGGCGTTTTTTTTATCAGCAGCTGCTTACATCAATTTTGAATCCTTACACAATAAAAATCACCACCATTATAATTCGTGACAGTTTTCCTCGATTTACGCAGAGGATAGCAGCAGCGCGCAGTGCGTTGGCTGGAACATTACGTACTGTGGCCCTCCACGGCGACACGAAGTGATGGTGTGGGTTGAGTGGGTGATGGTGGGGGGGCGGGGGTGGGGGAGGGTCTGCCCTGATGGGCTGGCTGGCTGCGGCCGGGCGCCAGTTGTGTTTGTCTTGTGGCACAACTCGGCCGCGGCTGATCAATAGCCTGTTCGCTCCGGCTAACACTAAGTGACGTGGCGTGGGCCGCGCTTATCACGGCGCCGCAGAAATTGTCCCGTCACCCGCCCAGACAGCGGGCGCCAACTTAGCCCCAGCTTGTTTACGCCTTGCTATCGGCTCCAGCCCGGAAGGCTTTTCCAACTCTTTGTTTCCCCCTTACCGCACTGACGACTCTTAACGTTAATGCGAATGTGAACGATGTAGATATGTAACTTCAAAACTAGGGCAGCAGCAGGTATTCTGTAACACTCGACTTTAATCTTCGTACGTGGCTGTAACCGTAATAGAAAACGCCACGCGTTGAAGACACTCAACGCAACACTCCTCGAACACCCGACAAGTCGTGTAGTTCCCGAAATGCTCGTGCCGAGCCTTCGGGCAATCACACACAGCCTGCCGTCGGTCAAACTCGGACAGATCGCGCGGCTTCCCCATCCTGCACACGGACAGCACGCTCACTGCCGCTAGATGCACCGTGCGGAGTGTCTGACTAGCAGTTTCCCTGCCAGGTGACACTGCTATCGCCTGGACGGGTTTATATCGATAGTAGGTCGGTGGTCATAATGTTCTGGTTAATCCGTGCATATACAGTGTATTGTAGACTCATTTCCCTACTCCTGTTCAGTCACTGACTGTACACACGAACAACGGTTGTCGATTAATTGTTGAGTCTGTGTTCCTCTACTTTTGCTTTCTTGCGCATTATACGCGTATCAGTTGTATGTTGGGAGACGATAGAGTACCCTCCTTGTAGCAGATCTACCTAAATTAGAGTATTCGTGTAGTGCTCTTCCACTGAGTAAAGAATCCGTAACGAATATTGGCCTTTTCCCCGAGTATTCTGGCCCTTGTTAATGTCGTTGATAAGAGTCTTACACCGTCGAAAAACTTTGTAATTCCTCGGAAGAGCATTTTGCGAAGGAATTACAAATCATTATTACTTTTTCAATAAATATCATTTCCCGATAGTGCAGAGGAATTACAAATCATTATTACTTTTTCAATAAGTATCATTTCCCAATAGTGCAGTCAAACGATATTTATTAGGCCTTTTCCTCTCTTTTTTGGCACATTAAGTTTTTATAACTGTAAAAACTAGAATTTATTACATTCACACGGTTGCCGGTACAAGTCACAAGGAAAGTTATTACTGCACGGCCTGTGCAGTAACATGCGTGCAAACCTGTTCAGAGACGACGCTAACGAACTTGAACAGCCCAACTACTAGTATTCCGCAACGTGACCCCAACCATAGTGCAGGCAACACGAAGGCCTCCAGTAAGTGATTCAGGTTGAAAGACAGTGGAGCAGCATAAGTGGAGAAGAAATGCAGAGACCATTCTGAATTCCCTATTTTAGACTAATATATCGCGGAAAGTGCCGCAGCTCCCCCCTATGGTGAACTCGTTACGTAGGCACTGAGTCCATATTATCTTCCACTTCCATATCTTACCACATTTGCTTCTGTCGTGTGTCGTAAAAGACGAGCGAAGTAAGTATCAACGCCAAAGCGCACTATGAACGTGAGTTGCAAGCATCTGACTTGCAATCCTTCATCAAGATTTGAACAGTCTGTGTTTTTTTTTTTTTCAATCACATGGGACGTCAATCTGCTTCAGCAATCTAATTTAAACTGTTTCAAGAACAGAGAACATTCTTTCCATATAATCGATGTCGACACTGACATTCACCTCGTCGAGTGCTCCTTGCAGAGCTATCGTTACACTTCCTTGGCGAATGTTTGTAAGTAAATAATTGAAAGTGAGTATTTGACCTTATTTAATTCTTCCATACAGGCTTATCTACTTTCCTAATATCGATTTAATTCTGTTGTTGAACCATGGTGCATCATCCGTGTGCACCGTCATTTCACAGTGACATCTGATACAACGGTCGTTGGTCCACACTGCGCCAAACGCACGTCTGTTTTCTTTTTTTTCTCACTTTTTATTTAGTTGAACACGGGCCAAAAAAAGTCCTACACTCGTTTGAAACAAAACCTGTGCGAAACTGATATGTAAGATAAGTCAGTGATAGCCTCGAGAGGGTGCGCGTTACAAGAAAATATTTATGTTTTGTAACAACATTACTGCAGCAAGCTGTTCATTTTATAAATATGGTCAGTTATAAGTGTGGGCAATGGAATGAGATAAGGGTGCTTTTGAAACTTACTAGTCATCTATTATCAAGTGCAAGATACTCTTACGGAACAACTGGAGAGATGGCTCCAGTACGCCAAATGTTTTAATTATTGTTTCATTTGACATCTACGTTCACTATCTCTCTGATAACACTACCTACTTTGAAAATTTAAGCAATAACCAAATATTCCAGTACAAGAAGTGTTATCCTAAATTGGGGTTGCTAGTTAGGGTCTTGCAAAATTTGGCAGCTTGATTTCCGTGGAACGTAATTACAGGAAGTTTCTAAGTTGTTTAGTAGTAGCGTAACTTGCGCAGATGTTTTAAAATAGTCGTACATGTCACTCAAAAGAGCGCGTAGATGTTACGTATGAACGATTATGTTATTACGAGCATTAGCGGGTGCTGTTATCCCACCATATGTTAGTAATGTCTGTGATGTTAGGTTTCTGTGTGTGTTATATGTATAGCCGTAACTGGTTTTATGTTGGGTTGTATATGTTGCTGAGTTTTTAATAATTTATGCTTATGTTAACACAAATTGTGATATCATATGCCCGACAACTCGTCTATGAAGACTCAGCGCTGCCTTAACGGGATGTCTCCACCTCCGTCGATGCAATGCTTCGTTCTTTTAGTCTTCTGGAAAGTAACCGATGTCTAATTAATTTAAATAGGAAGCATGTTCCTTAATTAAGTGCTGTCTTAATTAACCTTAGATTACTAAAACACGTAAAATTTACCCTAGCAGTGGGTACCAATTCGTGGTTCCCGCCAGTCTGGTATTGTCAGTATATGGTGAAAACAGGACTTTTGTCCTTATTTTGTATGTGACATACCGTTGGAGATCTTATAACTGTAATTAACTAGTGCATGAATTTAAAATTTGCGGTGGTTTAATAACAGTGTAAAGTTTCCCGCCCTTTGGTGTTCTAGGGTTAAGCAAACACAAGTGCATTTTAAAACAGTTAAATAGGTAAATGAAGAGCTGTAGCTTAATCTACTTTTGAACATAATTTTTATCAATAGTAAGGCACTTACCATAGCAAACAACTAACTGCTGAATTCCGTCCTCATGTAAAACACACGTGATTAGCCAGTTGTAGCAGAGCGACTGCTTTGGCATCATCGCCGAAGTGCCGTTGACCGCCTTACGTTTATTCAAGTATTACAACTACTGACGTATCGTGGTGACGGAGGGTCGCCCATTATGCTGTTCATCGTGAGCAAAGTATGATCATCTGTATATGCTCCAACCCATTTTCTAATCATTCCTAAACTCGCGGCATTTTATCCACAAATTTCATTAATCTTCCGATGAATCTCGACCGCAACGCAAAAAGAGAACCAAGGTAATGCCACGAAGGAAGGATTTTTCAATTACTTGCGAATAGTTCTTCTGGATCAGTTGAAACCAAACGTGCAATCACATATAGCTGTTTCACCAAGAACACATGTTGCCTTGCCACCTGTATTATCTTCGTTTTTCCTCTAAAAATAGGTGGTCAGTACCGTACACTTCGTCAATAATGAATATAGTCCACATTCATTCTGATTTACGGATTTCTTGCAATATTTAATCCTTCTATTTACCTCTCCCCTGCACCTCCGTTGAAACAGGGGTAACTGACGAGCAGGAGACGTAAATAATGCGATATTTAGGAACGCTTTGTAAAGATACAAGCTAGGCTTACTTTCCGAGGTGACGTGACGATTAATGCCTTCCTCCGTAATACGACTGCCGTTATCAAGTTTGTATGTAATTAATATTTTCCATCGTTTCTGTATATAGTTTGTGGTTAATGACGGCGCGTCTTTACATCAGATTTCTTCGAAAACTAGTCCAACTGTGAAAGTATTCCCTGTCTGCTGACACTGAAAAATAACTCATTTATTTTCCTATTTATTTTTTGTGAATGGCGGTTAATCCAACTCTGAGGACGGAAGGACGTTTCCCATGTAGATAACTGAAACGTTAAAGATAGCATTGCTACTAAGAAAATTACCCGCACAGCTATAATGCTGTAACATGTAATTGATTGCAAATTTCAGCACAGAGCGTAAATTAAGTCTCGTGATCAGTCTTTTTACTTAATCGAATATAAATCTGCGTGCAACAGATTAAAAACGCGACTATCTGTTTCTCCTTTCACCTTCCTAACAAATTTTACCAAGGATGAAATTAGAGGAGATGATCACGCAAGGAACCGCTTTACTTGAAATGTGATTTTCATTAGCTTACGTGGACTCGCATTCGGGAGAACGACGGTTCAATCTCGTCTCCGGCCATCCTGATTTAGGTTTTCCGTGATTTCCCTAAATCGCTTCAGGCAAATGCCGGGATGGTTCCTTTGAAAGGGCACGGCCGATTTCCTTCCCCATCCTTCCCTCACCCGAGCTTGCGCTCCGTCTCTAATGACCTCGTTGTCGACGGGACGTTAAACACTAATCTCCTTCTCCTCCATTAGCTTACGTTTTGGATTTTCTGGGAGAGCATATGTACCTGTAAACAGCGCAACAAATCACTGTGAAGACATCGTAACAGACAGTTGCGTGTTCTGTCTGAGAAATAAACGGATGGTCATCGGATCGTTTACACTCATTAATGTGTACTGTAATTAATCAGAATATGCTTTTGTGAAACTTACTTCATCTGTTAGGGGAGAGTTGCACAGTATTTCCATACTCCGTGGTGAAAAGGCGGTGTTAAAGTTTTTCAGGTGAACTGTCTTGATGTGCTCGGCACTATTTCGTTGGCGCCACTGTTCCGTTTAGTCATTCTGTAACATTGTTACATGACTGGTATTGAGCGTCGTTGTTCACTGTCTCTGCAATTGACGTCTGTGTTCCATGTTAGGTCGCATATGCATATTTGTAAGCAGTCGAGCTGCAATCGTACGTAGGTGAGACTAGATATTTTTTGATATTTTATTTTATCGTATTCGAAGTCTCTTGATATTCGACTGGGTAATGACTCTTTTTGCACGTTATTTTTTTCAGTTTGTGTTTGTGATCATCGCATATAAGCTATTGATGCCATCAGGTTAGATGTGCATAACAATAAAAAATAGGTACTTCAGAATAAAAAAAAATACAGGGTGATGCAGTTGCTCCTACCAATATCGTTTCATGCAACCCGCAATGTTATATCTGGCCTTCATAAACCACGCGCGAAATTTTCATATTGTCTCTCTCGCTACGCGCAAACTGTTGGTGCTACAGAAAAAAATGAACAGGATCTTTTTGTAGGAAATTCAATAAAGTTAAATTTTGTGCTGGGACACGTTTTCGCTGGAGGGATATGTTTTCACTGGAGGTCACAGTTTTTGAATTATTCAAGAAAAACATACAAAAGTGACCTTCAAACGCACGTCCACTATTCCATATATTCGACCTTTTTTGGTCTCTGTTGAGTGGGATATTACTCCACCACCATAGTCGGCTGTTTCATTAACGTTATTACTTTAAATGTGCCCGCGTGGCAATGAAAAAAAAAACTTTTGTAAACGTTGCACTAAAACTAATGACAGTGCTCCCTGCCGCCGTTGGATAAGCAGCTGCACCAGCAAGTCGTATACTCCTAGTTCACTCATTTGTTACATAGTTTAATTCTTAATTTCTTTGCGTGTTTTTGGTACTTGCATTGTTTAATTCATAAATTTCGGGTGTATTATAGTATTTGAGAGTTGTAGCATCGCGTTTTAGTACCTGAATAGTGTAAATTCGCGTAGTCGTCTGTCTTCTGTTTTTGTTTTGAACGGCCAGTGTCGGTTGGTCACAGTCAGTGTGCTCCCTGCCGCCGTTGGATAAGCAGCTGCACCAGCAAGTCGTATACTCCTAGCTCACTCATTTGTTACATAGTTTAATTCTTAATTTCTTTGCGTGTTTTTGGTACTTGCATTGTGTAATTCATAAATTTCGGGCGTATTATAGTATTTGAGAGTTGTAGCATCGCGTTTTAGTACCTGAATAGTGTAAAATCGCGCAGTCTCCTTCCACCGCCGAGCAGTGTGTCAGCAGTGCACAAGTGGCAGCATTACTGCATTTACTAGGCAATCTTGTATTTTAATAACCGTTTCAATTTTGTGTCGTTTTGTTTGCGCTCTCTGTAGACTAGTTCATACGTTCTTTGCACAACAGTTTTTAGCATGGATAGGGACTGCAACTGCTGTGTTCGGATGCAGGCTGAGTTGGCATCCCTTCGCTCCCAGCTTCAGGCAGTGTTGGCTTCGGTCACACAGCTTGAGGCTGTTGCCAATGGGCATCACTGTGGGGGTCCGGATGGGGGTTTGTCGGGGACGGCCAGCTCGTCCCACGCATCCCCCGATCGGACTACGACTGTGGTTGCCCGGGATACTGCCCGCATTGAGGCTGATCCCTCACCTGTGGTAGAGTGGGAGGTCGTCTCAAGGTGTGGCAGGGGGCGAAAGACATTCCGGAGGGCTGAATGGAAGGCCTCTCCAGTTTGTCTGACGAACCGGTTTCAGACTCTGTCTCAAGCTGATACTGATCTTCGGCCTGACATGGCTGCTTGTCCTGTTCCAGAGGTTGCCCCTCAGTCTGCAAGATCCGGGCAGTCGCAGAGGGTGGGCTTACTGGTAGTTGGGAGCTCCAACGTCAGGCGCGTAATGGGGCCCCTTAGGGATATGGCAGCAAGGGAGGGGAAGAAAACCAAAGTGCACTCCGTGTGCATACCGGGGGGAGTCATTCCAGATGTGGAAAGGGTCCTTCCGGATGCCATGAAGGGTACAGGGTGCACCCGCACCCATCTGCAGGTGGTCGCTCATGTCGGCACCAATGATGTGTGTCGCTATGGATCGGAGGAAATCCTCTCTGGCTTCCGGCGGCTATCTGATTTGGTGAAGACTGCCAGTCTCGCTAGCGGGATGAAAGCAGAGCTCACCATCTGCAGCATCGTCGACAGGACTGACTGCGGACCTTTGGTACAGAGCCGAGTGGAGGGTCTGAATCAGAGGCTCAGACCGTTCTGCGACCGTGTGGGCTGCAGATTCCTCGACTTGCGCCATAGGGTGGTGGGGTTTCGGGTTCCGCTGGATAGGTCAGGAGTCCACTACACGCAACAAGCGGCTACACGGGTAGCAGGGGTTGTGTGGCGTTGGCTGGGCGGTTTTTTAGGTTAGATGGCCTCGGGCAAGTGCAGAAAGGGCAACAGCCTCAACGGGTGCGGGGCAAAGTCAGGACATGCGGGGACCAAGCAGCAATCGGTATTGTAATTGTAAACTGTCGAAGCTGCGTTGGTAAAGTACCGGAACTTCAAGCGCTGATAGAAAGCACCGAAGCTGAAATCGTTATAGGTACAGAAAGCTGGCTGAAGCCAGAGATAAATTGTGCCGAATTTTTTACAAAGGCACAGATGGTGTTTAGAAAGGATAGATTGCATGCAACCGGTGGTGGAGTGTTCGTCGCTGTTAGTAGTAGTTTATCCTGTAGTGAAGTAGAAGTGGATAGTTCCTGTGAATTATTATGGGTGGAAGTTACACTCAACAACCGAGCTAGGTTAATAATTGGCTCCTTTTACCGACCCCCCGACTCAGCAGCATTAGTGGCAGAACAACTGAGAGAAAATTTGGAATACATTTCACATAAATTTTCTCAGCATGTTATGGTCTTAGGTGGAGATTTCAATTTACCAGATATAGACTGGGACACTCAGATGTTTAGGACGGGTGGTAGGGACAGAGCATCGAGTGACATTATACTGAGTGCACTCTCCGAAAACTACCTCGAGCAATTAAACAGAGAACCGACTCGTGGAGATAACATCTTGGACCTACTGATAACAAACAGACCTGAACTTTTCGACTCTGTAAGTGCAGAACAGGGAATCAGTGATCATAAGGCCGTTGCAGCATCCCTGAATATGGAAGTTAATAGGAATATAAAAAAAGGGAAGAAGGTTTATCTGTTTAGCAAGAGTAATAGAAGGCAGATTTCAGACTACCTAACAGATCAAAACGAAAACTTCTGTTCCGACACTGACAATGTTGAGTGTTTATGTAAAAAGTTCAAGGCAATCGTAAAATGCGTTTTAGACAGGTACGTGCCGAGTAAAACTGTGAGGGACGGGAAAAACCCACCGTGGTACAACAACAAAGTTAGGAAACTACTGCGAAAGCAAAGAGAGCTTCACTCCAAGTTTAAACGCAGCCAAAACCTCCCAGACAAACAGAAGCTAAACGATGTCAAAGTTAGCGTAAGGAGGGCTATGCGTGAAGCGTTCAGTGAATTCGAAAGTAAAATACTAGGTACCGACTTGACAGAAAATCGTAGGAAGTTTTGGTCTTACGTTAAATCAGTAAGTGGCTCCAAACATCATGTCCAGACACTCCGGGATGATGATGGCATTGAAACAGAGGATGACAAGCGTAAAGCTGAAATACTAGACACCTTTTTCCAAAGCTGTTTCACAGAGGAAGACCGCACTGCAGTTCCTTCTCAAAATCCTCGCACCAACGAAAAAATGGCTGACATCGAAATAAGTGTCCAAGGAATAGAAAAGCAACTGGAATCACTCAACAGAGGAAAGTCCACTGGACCTGACGGGATACCAATTCGATTCTACACAGAGTACGCGAAAGAACTTGCCCCCCTTCTAACAGCCGTGTATCGCAAGTCTCTAGAGGAACAGAAGGTTCCAAATGATTGGAAAAGAGCACAGGCAGTCCCAGTCTTCAAGAAGGGTCGTCGAGCAGATGCGCAAAACTATAGACCTATATCTCTGACGTCGATCTGTTGTAGAATTTTAGAACATGTCTTTTGCTCGAGTATCATGTCGTTTTTGGAAACTCAGAATCTACTATGTAGGAATCAACATGGATTCCGGAAACAGCGATCGTGTGAAACCCAACTCGCTTTATTTGTTCATGAGACCCAGAAAATATTAGATACAGGCTCGCAGGTAGATGCTATTTTTCTTGACTTCCGGAAGGCGTTCGATACAGTTCCGCACTGTCGCCTGATAAACAAAGTAAGAGCCTACGGAATATCAGACCAGCTGTGTGGCTGGATTGAAGAGTTTTTAGCTAACAGAACACAGCATGTTGTTATCAACGGAGAGACGTCTACAGACATTAAAGTAACCTTTGGCGTGCCACAGGGGAGTGTTATGGGACCATTGCTTTTCACAATATATATAAATGACCTAGTAGATAGTGTCGGAAGTTCCATGCGGCTTTTCGCGGATGATGCTGTAGTATACAGGGAAGTTGCAGCATTAGAAAATTGTAGCGAAATGCAGGAAGATCTGCAGCGGATAGGCACTTGGTGCAGGGAGTGGCAACTGACCCTTAACATAGACAAATGTAATGTATTGCGAATACATAGAAAGAAGGATCCTTTATTGTATGATTATATGATAGCGGAACAAACACTGGTAGCAGTTACTTCTGTAAAATATCTGGGAGTATGCGTGCGGAACGATTTGAAGTGGAATGATCATATAAAATTAATTGTTGGTAAGGCGGGTACCAGGTTGAGATTCATTGGGAGAGTCCTTAGAAAATGTAGTCCATCAACAAAGGAGGTGGCTTACAAAACACTCGTTCGACCTATACTTGAGTATTGCTCATCAGTGTGGGATCCGTACCAGATCGGATTGACGGAGGAGATAGAGAAGATCCAAAGAAGAGCGGCGCGTTTCGTCACAGGGTTATTTGGTAACCGTGATAGCGTTACGGAAATGTTTAACAAACTCAAGTGGGAGACTCTGCAAGAGAGGCGCTCTGCATCGCGGTGTAGCTTGCTCGCCAGGTTTCGAGAGGGTGCGTTTCTAGATGAGGTATCGAATATATTGCTTCCCCCTACTTATACATCCCGAGGAGATCACGAATGTAAAATTAGAGAGATTAGAGCGCGCACAGAGGCTTTCAGACAGTCGTTCTTCCCGCGAACCATACGCGACTGGAACAGGAAAGGGAGGTAATGACAGTGGCACGTAAAGTGCCCTCCGCCACACACCGTTGGGTGGCTTGCGGAGTATAAATGTAGATGTAGATGTAGATGAATGACGTTGACGATTCTATCCCAACTTATGCTGTTAAAAAAAAACACAGAATTTTCAGGTAAAATTTACACAAATATCAGTTATAGAATTTTTAAATGCTCGACGGAGCCGGTAGCGTAATATGGCCAGTTAACGAAGACCAAAAATGTCGAATGTGGGAATTAATTCTCCCAGTCGCAAATTTTTCTATAGTGGCATGAGGCAGTTACATGAATAACATACTAGAAATCCTGGTCCAACTAATAGCGTGTAGCTTCGCCAGGTTTGTGTCCAGTCCGTCGTTTGAAGCTCCCGCAATCTCTATTGCTATTCAGGCTCCACCAAGGGAATGGTAGATGCTCTGCACACTATGGAAGTGTACAACATGGAATGTGGATGTGGAGAAGTCAGTATCGGCGATATAGGCTGGCCAGTAGCAGCACGCATTCGGGAGCACATTGACTTTGGCAACACAACAAATTTGCAGCGGCCGAACATCAGAAGGACTGCGGCAAGAAATTAAAATTCAGCGAAACGTGCATACTTCAAGCGTAGCTGGAGATAGTGAAAAGAAGGATCATAGAGGTCTTAGAAGTACTGACAAAATGAATAGAGAGGATCACCTTCGACCAACTTGTCTGGCAACCACCAGAGCCCAACAGGCCGCACAAACAACTTGAGACGCGAACGTTACTGGCGAGTGCTACCGCTGCGGGGCCCATGTTCCACGCGAGGAAAACAAGACTCCACACCACATTCGCCGATGACTACAAACCACGAGCAGTAGGTAACAGCAGATCCCTACATCCTCCAGAACGGGAAAGCAGTTGCAATAGTGTTTCTCACTCCTTCCATCACATCAGACCATATCAACGATTTTAAAATTGTGATGTAATATCATGGTCAGTAAAGAATACATGACGAAATAAAAGGGATGTTGGACGGAAAAATATACCAGTATACTTAGGAGAAGGCCACTCGAACTGCGGCCGAAACGTCGCTTTTACCCATTAATTTTATTTTACGTTATGACGGTCATCATGTCCAGAAAAGCTTTATGCTGTCGTTATGAAGTATGCACACTGCTGCAGTTTGTTTAAGTACTCCAAGCTCCCTAAAACTCTCTGACGATTCTGGTGGCCTATCGATTCCTGTAACTTAAAAGGGCTGTAACGTCCTTTCCTCGTTTTGTAGTTTAATTTTGCGGCGATCGGACATGGGTATCGGGTGGTTAACAAAGAGAACACGCTTAGTTACTTCGTTTATTTATCTGTTGCAAGTAACACAGTTCCTAACAATGCCTAGATCCAAGCAAGCCCCTCTGAACATTTAAATGTACCTCACTTTACCACTGAAGTTTGCCTTTGCTGTAGCACTTTTTCGAATTAATCTTTCAGCATATAAATCTCCGCGGTAGACTTTTTATAACTGTTCCAATAATAAAATGTTCTCCCATCGGAAACATGCTACTAACGACGAAGACATTGTTTCGTCCACGGATTTAATAGCTTATAATTACGCGCATCTCTCGCGAATGAACCTTCTCATTATTCACTAGTACTCTACCAGTCGAACGCATAATTCATCGTTTTAGCAAGGCGTTCAAATAATTTTGGTGCCACACTTCTACTGGCGGCCGTTCTCCCCGAAACACGGCTAACGGCTGTCCACTCGCATACTGACGCTTCGGCATTGTGTTCTAGAACAAATCGAGACGAAGATGCTCAAACGGTTCAAATGGCTCTGAGCACTATGGGACTTAACATCGGAGGTCATCAGTCCCCTAGAACTTAGAACTACTTAAACGTAACTAACCTAAGGACATCACACACATCCATGTCCGAGGCAGGATTCGAACCTGCGACCGTAGCGGTCGCGCGGTTCCAGACTAAAGGGCCTAGAACCGCTCGGCCACACGGGCCGGCCAATCAATTTAGAAGATAGGGACATTACAGCGTATAGAAAATTAGACTTATTTGCGGTGTGTACCGGAGAAGTCGTAAGCTACCATTTGTTTATCGTATTTTATCATGCGAATTTCGGGTTATAACCTGAACATGTATCTAAGTAATGTAAGAAGTATCTTATTTGATAAATACTTGTTGTACAGACATGTCAAACGATCAATCTTTTTTTATGTACTTTTTGTTTGGTTTTGGATGTAATAGATCGTGTAGTAGGAGTAGATTAGGTGCTATACCAGCCTCGCGTTTCGCTCTGGTTTTTTTTTTTTCATTTGGTTCGACTTTCACCCACGCCAAAACAAACGCTACTGTAAGCAAACAAGCAGTCAGCAGAGGCATCCCAGCGGTACATGCGTACGCTCACCTGACACTTCGTAGCGCGTGGAGGCAGACAATGGCCGACGGACCACCTCCACTAGGACCTTGCCCCGGAGTGCTCTGTGGAATTCCCTAATTGTTCCCAACGGTTGTCACCGAACTGCGGGACTGACTCTGGTTCGGTAATTAGCTCCACGCGTGGTACTGACCGGAAACCACTCTCGTAGGGACCGCGTGTACCTTTTAATGTGGCTGTCATCGGCAGCACGTCGACCGCGGCAAAAGAACGACGAAGAGGAGTGAGGTAGGGAGAAAACGGGGCGCCCTTGACCTCGCCGCTCGTCGCGTGCCGGTGTCCGGACACAGGTGTAGCGCGTGAGTGCGGGATTCCAGCGGGCGCGCGCGTGTGGTGCCGGCGGTGTCCCAGGCGTGCGATCGATGCTTTGAATTCCGCCGCCCTGCCGCCGCCGCTGCACGTGACGTCAGCGCGGCGACCGTCTCCGCCGGAGCTCCTGCCCCGGGACTGGCCAGGCCGCCGCTGCTCCACTGACCGGTCACTACTGCACTGGCTGCGCGGGTCTTCTCGTCATCGCGCCACATATCGGCCATCAACTTCATACGGACACACTCAACGTAGCGACACACCAATAACATTCTTTTTTCGAAACTTCTTATTTCAGTTTCATCATGTTACAACAATGGATTAGTTTATTCTGCCTCGTATCACATTCCCGGCAAATGTAGCACGGTTTCCTATTCGTAGCTAATCCCACTGAGCAGACTGACACTCTACATAGAATGAGCGGTTCTCAGTACACCAAATTCTGGAGCTAGTTCTCCGTGTGTGACATCCGTGGCTTCCTAACATAAGTGAAAACCATCATCTGCTCGTAGACAGATGCCAGCAGAAATGCCCGGTCTTAAATTACAGCGAAGGCAAAGGACATCCACTGTGACCATTACATCCTTTTGACAGCTCAAATAATACACGAGTCATGTGTTTTAGTTTCACGTTTACCTGCAAAGTACTAAATTGTTGCCTCTAACTTGTACGCTGTTCACTTGTAGGCCTCTAGTTCTGCACTGGTACGTTTAAGTTTGGTGTGCGTAGTACGAGAAAACTCACTGCCCTTCCCTTATTTCCAATCCCCAGTGACGAGACGGAACACAACCTTTACGTGAAAATAAAAGTATGGTTCCGCACACACAAAGTTACAATATTTCCCTACAGGGTGCGGACTGTACTGGACAGTCTGACCTGTGCAGTTTGCAAAATGTCGCTAAATGGCACTAGGAATGGCAATTGAGTTACAGAACTCAACAAACTCGAGGTATCTTATTAGGAGATACATTCCTGGGCGCTCAGACGGGCTAATAATTCTATTATCCTGCTCGAAGTCGATGATTAACAAAGTATCTTCGTTAGGCGCTCCAGCCTGGTGACATTTTACTTCAGGTATCGAGGAGTTGCGCCCGACAAAGACGGCTAGGTGAATAGATGATGCATTGTGCAGAAAAATATGGTCTTCATCACGACTGGCCTCCGCCAGATATAACTGCTATGAATCAATCGGTGTAAACCTCATGAATCTATCACGGTTCGCGCGGCTCCTCCCGTCGGAGGTTCGAGTCCTCCCTCGGACGTGGGTGTGTGTGTTGTTCTTAGAATAAGTTAGTTTAAGTTACATTAAGTATGTGTATGACCGATGACCTTGGCAGTTTGGTCCCATAAGATCTTACCACAAATTTCCAAATTTCCTCACGAATCGTATCCTATCTGCACGTAGGACGAAGTTGTGTTATTATTTGAAAATCTTTTTTACTGTTCCCACCCTTCACACAGCTGAGATACCGGCTGCTTACAATCAACAACGAACATGCTCCCTTTGTGCATCTGTTTTTTTCAAGACTTGAGTGAAGAATGCGATAAAAAATAAAATCTGCGGCGAAAGCTCATTTTTGTCGAATAATTCTCTCTTCTCCTCCCGCCCTCCTCAGTTGTTCTGTGTGAGTTTGTAAGTATGTGACTTATCATTCAATACCCTAGCGTCATGATGCCTCCCACACGTACGATGACATTGAGCCTAAAGAAACCATCACAATGTGTTTGCTAGCCTTCATGTCCATTAACCACGTTGTATTGTTAAGAGGAATGGCAAGAGTAATACTTTTGCATGAGGCTATGAGTTCCCTGTTATGAGGATTCAGAACAATGGAAATTATCAGCTGCAGAGTTTCCGCATAATAAATTTTATCAACATTAGTTTTCTATCGATATGCGTGTCAGTAATTATATATAATGTGTGTGTGTGTGTGTGTGTGTGTGTGTGTGTGTGTGTGTGTGTGTGTAGGCTTACCCGGCAAATTTTACTGATGAATTGTTCTCAGGATATCAGCAATGTAACTGGCCGTTGCACAGCAACGTTTCGGCATGTTTCTTACATATCATATTCTGGCAGAGTGGCGGGGTGCACATTAGGCGATTCACTACGCCAGAAATGCTGTAGAAACTTTCACAACTGAATGCGACTTCAATCTGTGTCCAGTGCATAGTGCCCTTTGCGTATGCCCTCCTCAGTCTTAACACAGAGAGCACGTAACTGCCTCATTTCTTCTGGAGATACAGGATGTGTGTGGGGCGTATTTGTAATCTGCCAGATTAAGGCAGAACACTGAGATTCTGAAACTGTCTGCCAACCTGGTGTTTTTTGAAGATGTCCTTGTACCTGCGCAGATGTAACACTCAGAACTTGAAATGAGGCAGTAAGATTTACTCGTAAGCTGGCTAAGGCCTCCTATGCTATTAGACGAATATTAAGAGTAAATTGGGATACCAGTGGCTTTGTCCTGCTTATAACTCACGTAATACGATTCAACTGCATAACACTGATAATCCTCGTACATTAAATATGTTGTGGATATTACAGTTGCCAGTCAGCTCATACATCCTACACGCTGTTCCTCTCTGCAATGCCTGCAGTGTCGCGACTTCTTAAGATCATTAAATATGCGGTACACAACTATGGTCTTCATTGTGCGGTCTTTCGCTTCGAACCGTACCGTCTGGCCTCTTCCTAAGACTTGAGCTAGTCGGCTCGAAACATTTCGCTCGGTGCGCGTTGTTGGCGGGAACCGATGACGCACGACGGATTTCGTCTGCATATTGTACTCCAAATGTTACTAAAGATGGTTATAAAATGAAATCTGAATACAATGTGTGATAACGTGCTATTGAGAAGGTAGTGAATATCATCGTCAATTACATCTGAATTTTATTTTAAAGAAACAAATATTAATGAATGGAAAGTTGTCTGCACCCCACTCCAACTGCAGAGTGAAGCTTAGAATAGAATACGACGGCTGCCAGAGCCAGAAATGTGATCTGCTTACGATTTTTCAGGTGTTTAAAATTGTTTCATTGTGCATGTTTTTCAGAATAAATTGATCAATTTTTTCTATTTGCGGACAGAAAATACAATTTATACACCTAATCACATGTTTTATTCTATGTTGGTTCTCAGTACAATCTGGTGTCGTAATAAAGTATATTTCAACCACTTGTAATATGTAAATTGCAGTAACGAAATGTGAAGTTTGGTACACTGATGAAGTGAAAAATGCGTTGCGTATAGAGCTGAATAAAGATGGCAACAGATGGCGAAACATGCGTTTCGTTTTAATGCAGATTGCATTTCATTATTTTTAGGCACATTCTGCTTTTTTAAATTTTTTTCCTTCTTCGAGCTTTTTGACTAATTCATTTTCTTTCGTATTAAGTTCTCTAGCACATGTAATTTTAAGTACCTTTAAAATTCCAGATTTCATTGTCCTTTCCATAATACCTGTCGACATACTGAAATGTCCTGTCGTGGATCCGACATGACGTTGACGTTCATGAGAGTAACGACGCCTCCGTAGGTTTGTCAAGTGGTGTGGCTGCCGCCTCAGGGGTCCCTGACATGACTGCATCCCTGCAGTCGGGGTGGCCAAGTGTAAGGCGACAGGCACTCGCCTGCCACTGTCTCCCTTCTGCACACGGCAAATGTGGAGCGTCGCCCGGGGTCTAGGCGGCGTTCGCCTTCGTGGACGTGCCAAGAGAATGCAGACACAAAACCCAAACTACTGGAACACTTATCCACTTGCCGTGGACCGTGATCCTGAACATAGGTGTAGTTTTTAAGAGTCGCAAACGGGGGTGGCAGGTGTACACGAACACATCATACTTTCTAAATGCGGCGACATTCGCAAAGAGGCAAACGCGAAGCAGGTATGGACACGGTAAAACAGTACATTCAAAAATAGTGCTTCCATCTCCAGCGAACTGATGACTGAAGGACCCTGAACTCTGTGATTTCACTAACAACCAAGGGACAAAAGAGATATTGGTCAACGGAGAAAATTATAGACTTTGTAACAGGCAGTATTCCCTACTCATGACAGAAAGATGATAATGCTATTTTGTTGGAATTCATGCAGTTTGACTCGTATTCTGAAGGCAACTCATTATATCTGTAATTAATTTGGTTTATTGCACCTATCTTTAGAATTTAATTCCTCATAAAAATGATAGAATCTCGATTTATCTTTACTGTCAACTACTAAATATTTTTGCCGGCCGGTGTGGCCGAGCGGTTCTAGGCGCTTCAGTCTGGGGCCGTGCGACCGCTAAGGTCGCAGGTTCGAATCCTGCCTCGGGCATGGATGTGTATGATGTCCTTCGGTTAGGTAGGTTTAAGTAGTTCTAAATTCTAGGGGACTGATGACCTCAGATGTTAAGTCCCATAGTGCTCAGCGCCACTAAATATTTTGTCTAAGTGAAACTTACTTCGAGTGTTGCCTTTTCGTATGTTTCCAACAATTTTCTCATCTAGTATTCTATATCAAAGTCTTCCGTTGTTTCGATCATCCAGTCGTCTGCAAATAGTAATGTAGATAGGAAAATCGTCAATATTCTGTCGAATTCCCCTACTCTTGCTTTGCCATTCTGTAGAACTTTATTAATATAAATTATATTCACCATCTCTTCAGTATCCTTTCTTAACATTGATATGTATTTCGTATTCAGCTCACATTTTCCTTTTGTGTTGTGTTAGTTTACAATAGGATCGTTACCATATGAATTCACTATATCAATAAAAATTAAGCGTGTATGTGTCTGCCCTGGGCTGTCCTGTTTTCTGCACCATATTTAATTGCGACGGTATTACTTGCTAACACTGCATTTCTTTTCTAATATTTGTTAGTCTTACCGTTAGCGTAGACCCCCTCGCGGGTCCGGGGGTTAGAATAGCCCGAGGTATTCCTGTCTGTCGTAAGAGGCGACTAAAAGGAGTCTCTCACGTTTGGGCCTTTATGTGATGGTCCTCTGTCGGTTTTGACCTCTATCTTTCTAAATTTTCCCGAAGATCGAGGTAGTTGGGGAAGGGCGCCTTACATGGTGCATCATGTCCATCGTGCATTGAGATCTTCAGCCCAGTTTCTCGTCGTCGCATAGCAATCCCGCTCATTCTCCATCTCTTGGGTGAGAACACCTTCCTGGGTGCGGTTTCCACCATCCAGTATGCAGTGTCGCTTTCTGCTCCGACGATGACCATGGACTTCTTAACACCTCATATCCAACACGGTAGCCAGTCCATTGTTGTGGGGCCGCCATGTACCCTGTTGGTTGTAGCCCCCTGACAACACAGGGATCGCTCTGCTGATGCCTGCGCCGTTAACTCCCCACGTATGCCATAGAGTAGATGCCCATCTCCATGGAGCATCGGGTCTCCCGGCAATAGCCATCCTGCCAGGTGGCCCTCGCTGAAGCTGGGTGGCGCCCGTTGAGAGGGCCCCTGGTCGCAGTGGTTGGCATCAGGGCAGATGACAAGCCATGAGACATAGTACGTCATCTTTTGCTGGTGGTCCGCCCCAGCAGTCTCTAAGCGGGCAAAGTCTAACTTCAGTGCTAAGAAATATGACCCCAAATCGTTCCCCTCCCTGGCCACACCATGAGAGAAACGCTAGGCTAAGGACGGCAGTGAAGCTTATTCGCCCCGATATCTCATATGTACGAGAGTTGATGGGGAATCTTTCATGTCCAAGAAGCCTCAGTTTTTTGTCGAGCAATTGGAGGACAAGTTTGGGGAGGTTGAGAGCTTGTCCAAAATGCGCTCTGGGTCAATCTTGATAAAAACAGCATCCTCTGCCCAGTCACGGGCATTACTCGCTTGTGACAAGTTCCCTTAAAATTATTTATAGTGGCAGGGAAAGTGATTTTGGTGCGGGTATTTTTTTTATCCAAATTCCTCGCGAATCGTCGTTACGTCCAACGACTGAGCTCTTCACGACTTACCGGGAAACAAGGTGACGTGTCGGCGGCAGCGGACAGCGGCCTGGTGGGGCAGAGCAGCTGCTGGCGGGGTGAATATCGGCGATTCGCAAGAGGGGCGGTGCTCGCCCCGCGCCGCGCGCCACGTGCCACGTGCCTGCACTTCACACACGGCCCACTGGGCAGCCGTTCAGGCGCGCCTCTGCGCCCGCCGCCGGTGCCGCCTCTTCCGTTGTCACAACACGCCGCGCCGTGCCGTGCTCTCTTCCTCCTGGGGAATGTTCAAATTCACCTCTTAGGAATTTAAACGGCTTTATGTTTATACAGACAGATGACAAGAGACGTATCCATGGATGGTACGCCTCAAGGCGAAAAGCGTGGAATGACGTACGTTAATTTTCAATTTTAACATTTTGAAAGATTTGCTAGTTTTTAGACAAGCTATGTAGAATTAGATTACAAGTAATTAAAATACACTGAGTTCACAAAATTCATGGGATGCCTCTTAATATCGTGTCAGACCTCTCATTGCCTGGCGTAGTGGAGCAAATCGGCGTGGCATGGACTCAACAAGTCGTTGGAAGTTCCCTACAGAAACATTGAGCCATACTGCCTCTATAGCCGTTCATAATGCCGAAAGTGTCGCCTGTGCTGGATTTTGTACACGAGCTCGTCTCTCGATTATCTCCCACAAATGTTCGAAGGGATTCATGTCAGGTGATCTGCGTGGCCAAATCTTCCGCTCGTGTTGTCGAGAACGTTCTTGGAACCGATGGGGAACAACTGTGGCCCAGTGACACCGAGCACTGTCGTCCATAAACATTCCGTCGTTGAATGGCTGCAAATGGTCGTCAAGTAACCGAACTATTTCTAGTCAGTGGTCGCTTCAGTTGGACCAGGAGTCGCAGTCCATTTCGTGTAAACTCAGACCACACTATTATGGAGCCACCACCAGCTTGCACAGTGTCTTGTTGGCAACTTGGAGTCCATGCGTTCGTGGGATCTGCGCCACACTCGGACCATACCATCAGCTTTTACCAACTGTACTCAGGACTCATCTGACCAGGCCACGGTTTACCAATCGTCTAGGGTCCAACCGATATGGCCGCGATCCCATGAGGGCGAGCCGGCCTCGGTGGCCGAGCGGTTCTAGGCGCTTCAGTCCGGAAACGCGCGACCGCAACGGTCGCAGGTTCGAATCCTGCCTCGGGCATGGCTGTGTGTGATGTCCTTTGATTAGTTAGGTTTAAGTAGTTCAAAGTTCTAGGGGACTGATGACCTCAGATGTTAAGTCCCGTAGTGCTTAGAGCCATTTGAACCATGAGGGCGCTGCAGGCGACGTCGTGCTGTTAGAAAAGGCACTCACGTCGGTCGTCTGCTGATAGAGCCCATTAACGCCAAATTTCGCCGCACTTTCCTAAGGGATACGTTCGTCGTACGTCCCACATTGATTTCTGGGGTTATTTCAGACAGTGTTGCTCGTCTGCTAACACTGACAACGCAAACGGCGCTGCTTTCTCTCTCGTTACGTGAACGCCATCACCCACTACGTTGTTCGTGGTGAGAGGGGGAAAGCGTGAAATCTGGTATACTCGGCACATTCTTCACACTGTGGATCTCTGCGTATTGGATTCCCTAATGACTCCGGAAATGGAATGTCTCATGCATCCAGCTCTAACTACCATTCCGCATTGAAAGTATGTTAACTACCGTCGTGCGGCCGTAATAATGTCGGAAACCTTTTCACATGGGTCACCTGAGTACAAGTGACAGCTTCGCCATTGCACTGCCCCCTTTTTGTACCTGGTGTGCGCAACACTACCGGCATCTGTGTATGTGCATACTGCTATCCCGTGACTTTTGTCACCCCAGTGCGTATCACGAGCGAGCGAGCGGGGGAGGACGGTGAACGTTAGAGATAGAATTGTGGGGCAGTCAGAAGCCGTTTATAATTTTCCTTAAGTACATGTTTCGCTTGAGAGATGCGTGCATCTTTAGAAATTTAGTGACCGGCGACCTTACGTACCGCGTAGTTATAATTAAGTGTAGCTACACACAAAGGTGATGCATAATGCGGTACCGATTTACGCTGAAGGAAAAAAAAATAGTTGCAATTTTGGCCACCACGTGCAAATCTGCTTCTGTGAATGCAAGAAAGACGTACAGAAACGTTTTTACATGTAATGAATTCGCACCTGGACGTGGGCAGAAGAGGCCAAACAAATAATAAAAGCATAATGCTGATTTTGTTATTAACCTCAACTTACACAATTTGTTTTGTGTCAGCACCGGAGACGTTGACGAGGTGCTGCATCCGTAAAAAACGTGATCAACAATTGGTCGTATAAGTTGCGGAGGAATCTGAGCAACCTGTTCCTATATACTTGCCTTTTGTCTGGTAGAGACCGAACGTGTCTTAGTAAAAACGTTCTTTTAGGTATCCCCAGAGCCAAAAATCACTTGCGTTCGTATCAGATGATCTTGCAGGCCATGCATCTGGAGAAACCTCTAGAGATATCACGTTCGTGGAAGGTGGCATCAAGCAGATCTTTCACTGGGCGAGCGACATGAGGTGTTGCTCATCTTGCATGAAAACTCTGGTTTTCACACAGTTGCGCTCTTCCAAAGCAGGAATCACGTGCTTACAAGGAGGTCTCGATAACGTGCAGACGTCACAGTTCAAATGGTTCAAATGGCTCTGAGCACTATGGGACTTAACATCTATGGTCATCAGTCCCCTAGAACTTAGAACTACTTAAACCTAACTAACCTAAGGACAGCACACAACACCCAGTCATCACGAGGCAGAGAAAATCCCTGACCCCGCCGTGAATCGAACCCGGGAACCCGGGCGTGGGAAGCGAGAACGCTACCGCACGACCACGAGCTGCGGACCGTCACAGTTCACGTGACAGGTGCTCTGGGGGCTCTGTGTTCCCTTCAAAGAACAACGGACCGAGAATAAAGGTGCTTGTGAACCCACTCTGTACAGTTTATTATGGCGCAACACGTCGTTTAACAGTAACCCAAATTCGGCAGTTCTGTGCATTCACGGCACCCTGTACTATAAAATTTGCCTCCTCACTCCACAGAATATTGCCCGGCGTCATGTCATCAACTTCGATCCGTGCCAGAAATCGAAGGATAAATTCAGAATGTTTCTGAGAACCATGAGGTTTCCGATGGTGTATCGTCTGGATCTTGTACAGGTACCAGTGTAAAATAGACCGCAAAACTTTTCGCACCGTTGACCATGAAATGGGCAATTCTCTTGACACAGCGAAAGGATGTTGATGATGTTCGGTTCGGTAGGCGCTCAACTGCGGGTCATCAGCTCCCGTACAAAGTCCCAATTTTTACACAGTCCAATTTTTTTTTCACACAATCCATTCTAGCCACTGTCACGAAGTATGATGATGAAATGATGAGGACAATACAGACACCCAGTCCTCAGGCAGAGAAAAATCCCCAACGCGGCCGGGAATAGAACCTCTGACTCCGTGATCCAGAGACAGCAATGCTAGCCACCTTTTTTTTTTTTTAATCTGATCGGGGCGGACGTCGTAAGACACCCTTTTAAGTTCGTTGTTGATCTATTAACTCAGTTTTTTTATTACAGAGAGTAGCTAACCCTCTAACTGAACACTCTGAGCTACCGTACCGTGCCGGCCTCGGGCATGGATGTGTGTGATGTCCTTAGGTTAGTTAGGTTTAATTAGTTCTAATTTCTAGGCGACTGATGACCTCAGAAGTTAAGTCGCATAGTGCTCAGAGCCATTTAGAGCCAAACTATCGTACCGGCTATAACAAACACATTTTCACAGGTAGCCACTAGACCACGAGCTGCGGACCACTGCAGAGGGCTTGCAAAACCCGGGGCACGTGCTGCATGGTCAGTTACAGCAGCATCAAACTCGTTAATAATTTCGACCGGTATAGGATGCTTTCTTCTTCCAGGTGTTTTGGAATTTAAACCATTCATTGACTTCAGGACTCTCATCAGACCTTTCAGTCGGCAGTACTCTCTCAACGCAGTGTCATTGCTGCGTTCACAAAAAACAGCTCCACTAATAGCACACAGTCTCTCTCTTGTCGATAGCCTTATTGTTCACCTACGTATTACTCGCGTCATGGTGTCTCAGATGACAATATGGATGTCATACTGTCATAGAAACGCTACAGATTGTCACCTGGTGGCCACAATTGGAAGTAATTTTTCTCCAGTTTAAATCGGTTCCGCATTACCGTATTAGCACATCTACCACGTTTCGCTGCCATACGATAATTACAACCGACAACGGGCTTCCATGAGTAGTTGCCACCTGCTATTTTACGTGTGGCCCTTGCCTAACAAATTCCTGAATATTTTCGCCTATGTAATACAGGAAAGTAATTAGCGACTAGTGGCTGATCCATTACTATATGTAATATATAATTAGTTCAGTCTCGATTCCGAGCGTCGACAAATGAGAGTGGGCAACGGAAGGGCCCTAAACGGTACGATTCACGTGTGTTTCTGGCATCTTGATCCAGCTCAATCTGAAGTCACCTCGCTGTCGTTGGTACTTTAAACACAAACAATAAAATAGAAACATTACAGTGTAATCGGTTCGCTTTTTCTCCCAATCTCTTATACTCTGAACACGTTGGGAAAGGCTCACATTGTTACCTTCTAGCCGGCTATCATCCACTTATGTTACCTCAGCTTGTAAACTTAAGATGCATACGAAAAGGTGGACTTCCAAAATTTTGTGATACAAAAAAAATGGTTCAAATGGCTCTGAGCACTATGGGACTTAACTTCTGAGGTCATCAGTCCCCTAGAACTTAGAACTACTTAAGCCTAACTAACCTAAGGACACTACACACATCCATGCCCGAGGCAGGGTTCGAACCTGCTACCGTAGCGGTCGCGCGGTTCCAGACTGTAGCGCCTTGAACCGCTCGGTCACCCCGGCCGGCATTGTGATACACTTAACAACTAACACACAACAAAAATCGTGCACAAACCGATCGATACTGGCACTTCCACATGACAGTCTCCAGATGCATTCGAGTGAGAACATATCCGAAGGGCATCTCCTCCGCTGCTCGTTGTGTTTGCAGTAAACGTATTGCCAAATTTGTTCTGCTGGGAACAGTTCTTTACCATTGTCTTAGTAGGAAAGACACGGCGTGATTTGAAATAATTTTGAGGAAACAAATAACTGTACAGAATTAAAATTCCCACATTGTAAAGAGATTGGGTCTGGATACTGACATGTCGCCCAGTGTTGGAGAGAGAAATCGCATCATATAGACTCTTCTGCGGGTCTATTCATCTTCTAATGAAACACGGATCGTATCCCACAACAGTTCAAACAATCCCAAAGCTTCTCTCTGACACGAAACTGTCGCAGTGCGGTACACAGTGTGTGATACGTAAATACTGAAAACACGTGAATGTCAGACAGAGTAACACTGCACGGACAGCGACGATAGCATCAATTTAAGCTGAGCGAAGAAAGTCCATTCCGGCTCTGAACGGCCCACAAGGCCGAACTATGGCTCAGAAAAGGTGATTGTTGAATGTTCCTGTGAGAGAAGCACCTCAGTTGCGGAGATGAGGCCTCAATATTTCTCTGAAATGTCAGTGTGAGTAGGAGAAACGTTCCGCCACTGTCATTCTGGCACCACTTCAATCAAAATAGTTACTGGGGAGCTGGATGATGGCAGATCTGAGAACTACCGATACGAGCGTAGTTGACGGCACCAACTCGGGCTGTCCCAATATCAAGATAACGATTATATCTGAATAGATGTAACATCAGAATATAATAAGATATTGTAATCTCGCAATGACATGTAGCAGAAATATGTTCTGTAGATTTAGTGGGCAGCTGGAACTTGATGTCTCAGTTCCGAGCTGATACTGTAGTGTTGGTGTAAATTTTAATGGTCTGTGTTTCAACAGTGGTAGCGCTTTACTTTTTATTTGTTTTTGAGTATTTACTCTTCTTTTATGGCCTATACAGTAATAAGTTTTGATGGTGTAACCATGCGTTGGATACAAACGTGTTAGACACTAACTGCTGAAGTCACATTTTACGTCTAGAAGTACCTTCTGTGCGTGAAAAACTCAAGTTGCCATTGCATTCTAATTAAAGCTGTAGTCACCTCTGTAATTGGTTTGCTCAAACCTGTTTCTAAAGTCGGTGGAAGTAAAGGATCGTTCACCTCCAATAGAACAACGTCTTATAAAGCACCAATATGTTCGCAACCACCTACAAGGTAATGACTGCTTTACCTATTTTGTAGCTTCGTGGAGAGCAGATGCAATAAAAAAATAATAGAACATAAATTTCGAAGTGTCTTGCGATGGCATACCACAGTGTGGACGGTTTTCATACAGAGTATTGTTGCAAAAATATGCGATTGACTAGAACTTCTTAAAGGTTGTGTCGCCTGGTAGCTTGTAGAAAAGTCAAAAGGATGAAGGAAACGATTCCATCCGTTGCAACCAAAAACTATTACTTTACATGCGAGTGACTGTGAACTACCGAGCGTAAACGATTGCGTATTTTGGTACGTGGGACGAAAACTCAGTGTTGTACTTCACAGAACAGTTTTATTCTCTATATACTGTCCTGCAACAAAAAGTGGGAAAGTGGGCTACATTGCAAACTACTCCCAGAACCGGTTACCTTCTTTCCTCAAAAGCAATGTTGTGGCACAGTAATATAGTCATATACTAAACAACAGCTCACTTCCGTCACGCGTAAGTGAAGCTGCCTGCTCCTCCTCCGCCCAACACCCCACAGCTGAAAAGTTCTGTTTCTCACTGTCACAGATAACTCAATCGCTGCCACTTTAATTGCTGTTCCTTGTTTCTGACGTTTACTGCTTTTGTTATTGACTCGTAGCTATAATCGTTGTACAGGACGGAAGAAATTGAAGTGGCCCGGGCAAGTGTATACGATTGGACGTAAACTTATGCATATTACCACACACCGTGATGCGCACATCACGTGTATGCATGCCACGTGATCCACACCGGTTCTGAGCGTAGTGCGAGCTGTCTCTGTGAATGTAGCGATGCGAAGGGGACAATGATACAGTTGAGCAGTGGATGTTCACTGTGGAAAGTCACGTCACAACAAAGGCGTGGAAACGGTGTGCTCAATTGTTTACTGAGCAGTTTAATGGTGTCAAAGTGTGCAAAGGTGCAATGAAACGCTTAGTTCAAAAATGGCGTCAGACAGGATCTGTTTTGAACAAGTCAAAAAACGTTCCGAAACGTGCCCCTACACAAGAAAATGTGCTGCAGATCACCAGAGAGTGCTTCAAACCGACCGGCGTATCACGTGTACGAATACTCCACCTTAAACTTTTCTCCGGGCCTCTTTTATTTGCCCCACCCTCTACTTGTTCTGTTACAGCAATCATTTCAGCGAATTATCATCATGTGTACGTGTGAACTACTGTAAAATTTTAATTAGTGTATATTTATTGCTCACACTCCGTAAGATTCCTGTAAAGGAGGAAACCTGCGCTAACCTAGATGGATCGGTTTATGTGGTGCAACATTTTTGAAGGCTGTGAAACCCAGAAGAAAGAATAATTCAAGGCGTTTCCTTTAAGTGAGAATCTAGTCCGATCACGGAAAACGTTGGTAACAGTAATAAATTAAATCAATCGTAGCGACGTTAGATACATGACCTCATTGAAAATTCTGGGAAAATGTAAAAAAATATACCGCGTTGAAAGCTCTCGAACAACTTATCCTAAGTGCTGTTAGCGTTCGGGACCCCCGCAAGGCCGAACAGGACGACAGAGTGATGAAATGTCGTTAGGATTACAGCTGACCGGTTCAGCCAATAGGAGGCTGACATGGAATGCTCAACTGAATCGTACCAGAATCGTTCATATCACGAAATAGGTAAACTAAAATAACAATTGGTTTCAGACTTTACGCTACTCCCATCGTAATTCCTCGTCAAGATCACAAAGAAGCGATAAGGAAGATTACGGACGTACAGAAGCAGTAATTTTTCACCCGACAGCTTTCGAGTATAGGTCACGTTACATCTGTCACCGAATTTTATTTAATTGCAGGTTAATTTTTCATCGGAAAGAACGAATGCAGTCAAAGCTCAAATGTGGCAGTCGCATTTTGTCAAGACGACATCATGCTCATTACTTGATTTCCGTGTCGCAAAACCTTTTCTACCGCTCTGGCGATTCGGCTCACGACCGTGGTGCTTACTTTGCCGGAATACTAATTGCTCATCCAGCACCATGGCTGCCGCTTTCCAAGTTTCCTCATGTACTACACGGTTGCCAGTTAAAACTTAGCAAACCCGTAGGGCTGTGGTGACAGAAGTAAAGTAGATCACGGGAATGTGCTGTTGCAAAAACCGGGAATAAATTGATTGCAGTGGTCATTATGCAACAGATATTGAACTTACTCTGTCCCTGATAATGATTGTTGAACACTGTGTCCGTAGTTTAAATCTCTTGAACATACACAGTAATAGGCCACTGAAGTTAGAGATTGTACTCGGTTACTGTTGATCATCAAGTAAATTGTTCTTTTTTTTTATAATAAAACTGTCTTTTGGTCTTTACAGGGTTCGTGTTGGTGCTGTGGTTAAGTCACAGGTGTTGCATTCCGGAGGAGGGTTGTTTAAATCCCCGTCCAGTCATTAAGATTTAGACTTTTAGTGTTTCCCCTAAGTAGCTAAAGGCGAATCACAGGATAGTTCCTCTGAAAAGCGTATAGCCAATTTTTACTTGCTTGTTAATTTGGATGCCCTATTGTGTTTATTGTTTTACGATGACATGAATTTTTGTGGTGAATTTTGGGTTGTTCGCATTAGATTACACTCTTTTGAATTTTTCCGTAAAATAATTATCATCATCAACATAATATTCAGTAGCTTTTCTTTCATCTGAGATTCTAATTTTAAAACTGTATTTCTTACACTGACTAGTTACCTATTGAAACAAGATTAACATAGCTGAAACTTAAATCCACTTTTATGAACTTCTTAGCCAGTAAGCTTTCGAATAACCATGGCTCTGATTTACATAACTAGGCCTTAAATTTCTGTATTTAAAAGAAAATTTGATGTTCATAGGCATGTATCTACCCAGAGAATCTTACTCTACACATTGTGTTAGGTGTGATGCAGTAGTTCATCACGAACATTTAATGCACACATATACATCTATATACGCAAGAAATAGGGATGTTGTGATGTGGCCTTTAAATAAAAGCAATTATTCAGTGATAAAGCATAATGCCTAACTCCATGACTGAAAGGCACCGCTAATGGATGTCAGCGGAGTGTTAGCGGCACTGGTGCCTCAGTAAGTAAATAAAATCAACATTCCACATTATTTGCGGGATGACTGTCACCCAAGGCATTACATTAAATACTCGATTTCTTTAACGACAGCGAAACACCACGCATTGCCTAGAATCATTATGTATGTTTGATCATGAATTTGAGCCAAAAAATAATGGAAATAAATATTAGTAGCTAATAATGGATGTAACACACGGCCGCTATATTGGGAATATATTCAGATCGGATAAATTTAAGAATAGTACCAATTCTACCGTCACCTGGTGGATCAAGAACTTGCCTAGTTCGTACTTTCGCAAGTTCCTCGTGGACTTACATGAACTACTGTTGATTAATATTACAGTAATTAAATTGCATTCACTTTATACATGAGGCGACTGGTTACAGCTTTACGTAGGACACCATGGGGAATGAACCGCGTTTTTCATAGTATTCATTGCTTCATCTTTAGACGTTAACAGATTTGTGCTCATGGATCTGGACTTGGAAGTGGTGTCAGTTTGAACTTTTGGATAGAAGCAGCGTTAGAGACAGTTCTACTTTCGTCGCAGGCGTTAATTAGTGATTGAAAAACTTTCAGCCTGTTGTTACTCACCGGCTGTGCATGCGATGTCATATTCTACAGCTGGCACTAGGAAACCGTACAGCCTTAACATTTGGCATTTCACAGGTATCGCTGTAAAGAAACGTATCCATATTATCTACTCAAACATCTATCCTTCTTGATAAACAGTAATATGGAAAAGTTACCTTTTGAACATCCACTTAAGGAGCTTTGCTCATTAGCTAACAGTTCTGCAACAAGAGTTACAGTTCCTGTTTCTTACATCCAATTTATGTACAGCAGCCTTTCTGGTTTCATTGCATATTACGCTCTTCATACTGCTGCTACACTGTTTTTATTCTGTTAATGAATTCTTCCTTGGTCGCAGATGCAAATTACTCATTAAAAGAAATCCTACAAACCGGGAGAGTAGAAGTTCCTAAGAGGAGACTCCTTCGAAATACTGTGTATATGAAATTAAATCAAGGAAAAGAAAAATTGCTACTGAAAGGCTACCACCCTCGGTACTGCTGAGTGTGCAGCGCAAAGAGTAATATTCGATTATCGTCTCCGTCACCACGAAATCATACGCATAGCCAACTACAGAAATAAATACAAAACAACGGACTGTTATTATTAAATAGGAAGCATGCTTGTGGAAAATGTCGTAAATCAAATTGTGATATTATTATTATTATTATTATTATTATTATTATTATTATTGATTGGTTGATTTGGAGAAGGGGACCAAACAGCGAGGTCATCGGTCCCATCGGATTAGGGAAGGATGGGGAAGGAAGTCGGCCGTGCCCTTTCAAAGGAACCTTCCCGGCATTTGTCTGAAGCGATTTAGGGAAATCACGGAAAACCTAAATCAGGATGGCCGGACGCGGGTTTAAACGGCGTCCCCTCGAATGCGAGTCTAGCGTGCTAACCACTGCCGCACCTCACTTGGCAATAATAATAAAGTCAAATGGTTCAAAGGACACCAACGAAAGCTGCTGTTTCCAGGCAGTCACCCATCCAATTACTAACCGGGCCCAACGCTGTTCAGCTTCGACGACCGAGCGAGAACCGATGTATCCATCGTTGCAGTGCCGTTGGCAGGAAACAGAGTACATCCGAAATAACAAAAGTAAAAAGCGACACAGTATTTTTTTTACTACTTTTGCGCTATCGTCTACTGCATTAAACCTTCCCACCAAAATATTTGGGAAAAGTTTGCTTTTATCTTTGATGAAAATAGTCAGTGTTTGTTTGATGGTGCCCTGAAGGCAGAAACCGGCTAACATGAAAATAAATATTGTAGAATATGACGAACTTGTAATTTCAAGCAAAAGACGTTCACATTGTTACTCGCAGCGATAAAGAATACACCGCTAAGACGTATTCGGTTAACGTCGCTGTCTGCGACGGCATTCAATGTAGTTAGTATACCTGAGCTGTAGGTCTGCATAATGTGCTCATTTTAATTATTACTTCCGCGACATAAACGACTGCTTCTTTGTATGTATTTCTTGAATTTTATCCTTATGAATATGAACGAACTTAATGAGCTGAGTGTGTCTAAGAATGACTCGCTACGCATACATGCCAGTTACGAAAGCGATCTGGATCTGAGCGCCGGCTGCCGTACACCAAACCCTAGTGGTGGTACATGTAGGCTCGCATCGTCTATGGTGACAATGTTAGGGTTTCGATAAGATATAAGAATATCGATAAAGAAAGGCACTCACAAAAAGTACGTAGTAAGCCTGTCAAACGTAGCGACAATGCATTAAGATGAATTAAAATTCTTATGTAAATAATTTAAAAATAGCCTGAAGCTGAGAAAAAAGTAAAGAAAAGCAACTGCGAGTAGCTGAAATCCTACGTCAAAAATGTAAACATAAACAGCAGAAAATTTTTTCTACATGCTCTACGTTAGGAATGTAAGACAGCGTCGTTTATTGCTGAGTTTACTGCTTTTAATGTTTTCTGAATGTAAAAGTAATTTTAAATTACACATTATTGTAAATCCTATATATACATCAAGAGGGTAGAATTATCTAAGAAGAGATTTCTTCACAAGACTCTGTATATGAAATTAATGAAGGAAATGAAAATTTGCTACTGAAAAGGTACTCCCTCGGAATTGCGGAGTGTGCACCGCAAAGAATAATATTCGATTATCCTTCCAGTCATGACAAGATCATGCGCATAGCCGTTCTCAAACTGCATCTGAAGACGTGCTGCAGAATTTCTGCTTCCTTTGAGGTATCCTGGCACTGCGTTCTGTGCATTCTCCAAAGCACGAGACGGCACGAACCAGACAACAGCGCCTGCCTGTCAGCTTGGCTTTCGCTTGTGTTGGCTGGCGGACACGCGGAAATATGCCAATATTCAGAAGACCCAAAGAAGCCTTAGCGTTTATTGCAGCTCGTGACTGTGCGATCAAAGAGCTAGATAGCTTTACGAGCAGCGCAGCCTCTGTGTACAAGCGCGCGGCGAACATAGTTCCGTGCAAGGGGGGAGGATTTTTCCCGTGGCGGGTCAGCTGAGGTATGCTGGCTGGCTAACAGGGGGATCGCGTCACAGGGAGGAATGGCCGTCTGTTGCAGGCTAGGGACGAGATACGCGGCAGTAGGCTCAGGCCTCTACTGGGAGGGTATCTTGTTAAAGAGTTCCGTTCTGGCTTGTGTGTACACGGTACGGGAAGCGGAATAGTTTTCATGCTTGTCACTTAGGAGCGGGGGTAGGGGGGGGGGGGGAGGAGGGTAGGACTTGAAATGGGCCGACTTGTTGGAGCAGGAGACGCACTACAGGACATATTAATTTCCACTGACTATACTTTTATAAATAAATTCATAAAACTTTTTCAGTATGATCAAGAATGATTCAGGATTCACACTCATAGCAGTGGAAGTTCAAAAACGTATTTTTTTTTTACATGTGAAATTTCATCATTTCTTCACTTTCTATTGACTTTATTTGTTGCTATAGGTACACTTTTCTTCATAAGTAAGAGAGATTCTTCGATGAATTTTGCACAGCATACTTACAGGTGCATGAAACTCTAGAAATTTCCCAATCTATTAAAAACTGTGGTAAAAATTGAGATAATTAACTACAAAATTTGAGTTTTTTCTAAACATGAAGTTTGAAATGTAACAGTTCATTTTTTCATAAATTAAATAAATTCTAGAGTTTCATACACCTGTAAGTATGGCTTGTATGCTGTACAAAATTCATCGAAGAACCTCTCTTACTTATGAAGAAAAGTGTATCTGTAATAACAAATGCAGCCAATAGTAAGTGAAAAAATGATGAAACTTCACATGTAAAAAAAAAAATTATTTTGTTATGTTTTTGAACTTCTACTGCTGTGAGTGTGAATCCTGAATCCTTCCTGGTCGCCGGCCGTGGTGGCCGAGCGGTTCTAGGCGCTTCAGTCCGGAACTGCGCTGCGCTACGGTCGCAGGTTCGAATCCTGCCTCGGGCATGGATGGGTGTGATGTCGTTTGGTTTAAGTAGTTCTAATTTTAGGGGACTGATGACCTCAGCTGTCAAGTCCCATTGTGCTTAGAGCCATTTGAACCATTTGAGCCTTCCTAGTCATACCGACAAAGTTTTGAGAGTTTATTTTTAAAAATATGGACAGTATAATTAAAATGTCCTGTGGTGCCTCTCCTGCTCCAAGTCGGTCGGTTTGACGTACTACCCCCCTTAAAAATATATGTGAAGTACCCCAATATGCACTAAAAATATATTGGAATTTGCTGCCAACAATACCTACTTGAAATTTAAAAGAAGCTTTTGCTGTTTCACTATAAGTACGTTCTAGTCGTTCCTGCAATTCGTCGAGCTATGTAATCTAAATGAAGCAAAACAAGCACAAGTGAAAACTTTTGTATCTGAAGACAAGAGCAAGAAGCCGAGTTAAAGTGAAGATTTCATGTAGGTGTGATATGCAACCAATCGATTTATTGTACCATTAACTAGTTTTGAACCACTGTAGACTCATCATCAGATGGAAGTGTTAACAGCAAAATTATTTTCCGGCTCAAATAATGAAAATTCAGACGTAAGTTAACGAAATATTTACGAAACGAAAAGACTGTTGTGCTTTAAGATTCGTACATTGCACTGTCGCGTGGCATCCGTGATAAATTCATTTCAGTAATGTGCGTTGTAGGCGACACGCACACGCTCGCATGCACGCACGCACGCACTATTTAGATGCACTTGGTTTCACACTGATCGTAAGTACCAAGATTATGAGGATGCTAGGTACCATACTATTATCACATCGCGATCTTTAATATGAAATGCATTAATTACAATATTAAATATTTTCAAGTCAAGATTATGGACGCAGATGAACATGTCAAGCTGTAAATGTTCCCTTACGTTGACAGTACACGTGTAATACAAATGAAAAAGTTACAGATAAACAAATAGTGTGAGATGTTTACTAAACAGGTACAGTGAATGAGTTACTAGCCATGGAAAGCTCTAAGTGTGTGCATGAATTGAGAAATTTGTTTGTGGAACCATGGGGGTGTGAAATAATAAAGAACAAATGAGTTACAGGTAAGCTAGCAAAGTGAACTAGTTTTTACTCGATGACATAATGAAAAATGTATATATTAAACACAAATGAACATGGAAAGTTGTAGGTGTGTACAAGAGATGTTATTGGCTGCGTATTGGTAGAATAATAAGTCGTTTAGGAGGATTAATATATCTTAGTAATGTATTTTTTTTAATTCTATTGGTGGCAGGATATCTTGAAAATTCCGGAAGAAAAAGTTCTGTATTCATTCAGTTTTTCTTTAAGGATTTTGTTCAAAAATGGTTCAAATGGCTCTAAGCACTACGGAACTTAACATCTGAGGTAATCAGTCCCCTAGACTTAGAACTACTTAAACCTAACTAACCTAAGGACAGCACACATATCCATGCCGGAGGCAGGATTCGAACCTGCGACCGTAGCGGTCGCGCGGTTCCAGACTGAAGCGCCTAAAACCGCTCGGCCACAGCGGCGGGCAAGAATTTTGTGAATTGATTTTAAACTATGATTCTAAATGTCTAACTCCTCAAGGAGAGTCATCTGTAACCCTTTGTCACGAGTATGTTACACAGAAAAGTTGTCACTGATATGCCCACCAGAAGATTGTAGTGTCTCTACATAAATCTTACAAAGAGGCAACAACTTCTAAGTTCTGAGAGATACCAGTATCACTATGAAACATTTGACAAAACGGAGAAATGAAATTTGTACAGGCACAAAAAATCCGAGTAGGCAACAGAATTTCAATGACTGAAGAAATTCAGAAAAAAACGCGAAACATTTTGCTTGTAAGCCTCATAATATGTACTTGATTTTGTAGTAGGCTATGTTGTATCCACGGACCCTATTGAATTTTTAATGACTACTTGTATTTCTTCTGCCTTCATTTATCTCGACTGTAGTTTCTATTTCTGCGGATTGAATTTGTTTCATTAAACTTATCATAGAGTGTGTTAGTCGGTGCAGTACGAATCAACAGTGAAGAACAAATTAGCTGTAGACACTTTCACGCCCTTATGGTCGAAAATGCTGTGGTGACTATGCTGTAGTAATACGGCTACTTCAGTATCGAGGTTTGACGCCAATGGTGCTTCTTTGCCTTCCTGTGACCTTACTTGTTGTAGATTAGAATAAAGTCACTCTCAGTTTATTTCTCACTGCCGAACGGCGTGTCACTTTCATTGCACTCCTTGTTCAGAACTGCTGCTTTAGAAAGGTAGTACGCAGTGCACGTTGAACGCAGTAAGTGTTCGTTTTGGCGTTTTTTCGTTGCTCAAATGATGTTCCCTGCTCTTGTTCCATTGTTCGCAGCAGTACAGAACGCGTGTTAGAAGGTAAATGAGTGTTGCAACGCAAGGGTAAGTAATACGTGACTTAACATGTGAGTGTTGAATTATTTTGCAGTAAGCTACACGGGCCTCGGAAAATACTCGGCATGGCTACCTTGAGCTCCTCTCGAGCTTTCGTTAAGACAAGCAGGGTCTTTATATGTCAGCGGAAGAAAATGTAACTCCCTAGAGAAGTATTAAGACTTATTACACAGAGTAACGTCTTAAAAGACTGTTTTCCCCTGGCGATTTTCTCTGGGAAGTGTAATTTACTAATTGTTTCAGTGAAACTAAATGAAGAACTGGCACAGAGGCGTCACAAAGAGTTACGACGGCCACAAATTTTCATTATCCATCATTTAAGGTAGAACGTTAACCAGCAGCTTTCTTACTCTTCTCTTCCCGAGAGGTTATATGGAAAGAGGGAAACTCTCCTCTTCTCATTATTCACATACTGTGTCATATTTAATGTGTATAGGAAGATATAGGAGGTTTCAGGACGTAAAGTGCTGCGCTAAGAGGTAATAATATGGGCCATTCTTAAGGGGAAAATGTCACATAAACATATTCTAATGTCCAGCGATTTCCAAGATACCGCCATTTGAAAGCCAAGCCGTTGGAATCCTTATGACGTCAATGAGCATATAAGTTGCTTGTATACACGCACACCACATTTGCCAAAATATTGAGTGATGTTTCTCAACTTTCTGGGCTGTCTGAGTTAGAAATAATGTAGCACTTGGTATTTCGTGGTTTAATGCCACGAGCCTTTACACATGTTATGCTAATATCGTTTACAACTACGATCATTGAAAAGAATGACGACTAATATCAAAAAATATAAACGACTTACTTGGTGACATCTACTGTCTGGGAATTAGGTTGTGATGTGAGGCATATGCGTCAGATCGTGGATTAATTTCCAGAAAACTGGTGTTAGTAAAGACGTAAACAACGGCCGTGAAAGCCGGTTATACGACCAATACAGACTGACCTAATAATACGTCCTAGGACAAAGTTTCGATGGGTTTCCATCGCACTCTTCGCAATAAGCGTGCTGTACCTGTACAGAAGGACCGACGATATGTAAACAAAGAAGAGAACATCGTTCGAATAGTTGGAACCAGCCAGTGATTGGCAGAGTGTCTGCACAACTGGTTCTTCCCGAAATATGTATAAGAAATTCTGTTAATAGGTAACTGCTAATGACAAACTGATTATAGAGATTCTGTTTACCTGTCAATCAAAGTTTGCTTGCCGCGGAATCAACCACAGTCGCACCTCACACCCCTGAACTGGTGAAAATCTTAACAGTTTGAGCACGGTAATTTTTACTGTCATTTCTTAGTTAACTAGTCGCGCGATATCTTTCCAAAATAACACTCTGTTCCTGTTGTTACGTGTTAACGCAGTACATTTATCGATTGTTCCCTTCGATTCTCTTATGGAGTACTTGAGAACAAAGCACTTTCTTTTACCCAGAGGAACAGGAACGCAAGAAAATATTTCCAAGGGAGAAAGATTGGAATTTAGCGTTCAGTCAGCGAAGAGGTTCTTTGAGACGAAAAAAAACTCGGATAGGGCAAGAATGGAGAAGTAAATATGCCGTGCCCTTTCGGAGGAACCATCCCCGCATTCGCCTTAAGCTATTTAGGTAACCGAGGGAAATCAAAATACGGATGGCTGGGAGGCGATTCGGACTGCCGACCTCCCGAATATGAGTCCAGTGTGTTCCCAGTGTGCTACCTCGGTCAGTGCAGTCAGTTCGTGACGAAACACAAAGGGAAGAAATTGCAAACATTACACATGCTGCGTGCTCGCGGTTCAACTGTAGATAGGCTGACCAACTCAGCACAGTGCCGTCTACACAAATGTCACTGAAGTCGACGGTGGTTGTTTCAACACAAGATGATATACGTATTATAAAAACTGTATATATGCATACATGTAAGTTGTACATCTCCTCCTAAACGACTGGACCGATTTGAACCAAACTTGGTGCACATATCACTTACTATCTGGAAAGAACCTCTCTGGGGGTAAAAGAAGGACCTACCTCTCAAAGCAGTGGGGATGAGGGTGAAAAATAAGCGTAGCTCACTACACGCAGGTAGCCAGCCTGTGTTCATTCAGTATTTGAGAATGAGAGCGCTTAATGACTTGCAAAGACTTTACACCTAATTTCAAACCTTTAAGAAACTTTTTCTCGCTGACAAACCCCACAAAATAATGAAAGGGAAAAAGTTTATCGTTTACCACATTTTCGCTGTTCACACAGTAAAACTGCCTCATCATGCATGATCTTTTAATTTATTACTTCTTTAGTAATAACTCTATGCGCAACAAATTTTTTAGCCAGCATTCGCATTTAACCACTGAATGTACCAGCAAAATTGTATCATTGTACGACACAAAATTCAGGAGGTATGACGTAACAAACTTTGAGCTGCGTGAAAACTATGGGGTGAAATTCGTTTGAGATGCAGGTGAACTACAGCTAAGTCCACAGTTATGTGTGAAATATGTTAAAGAAGTGTGAAATATGTGGCATGTGCGTATGGGGGCAAAGCTGCGGGTAAAAAGCTCCATCTAGAACCCTGGATCGATTTCAGCCAAACTCGGTAGACTAATTATTTATGGCTCTGAGCACTATGGGAGTTAACATCTGAGGTCATCAGTCCCCTAGAACTTTGAACTACGTAAACCTAACTAGCGTAAGGACATCACACACATCCATGCCTGAGGCAGGATTCGAACCTGCGACCGTGGCGGTCGCGCGGTTCCAGACTGAAGCGCCTAGAACCGCTCGGCCACACTGGCCGGCCAATTATTTACTATTTGGTGTAAGAACCACCTACCTTCTGTTGGGATGCCCAGGGCTATGCTATGTACTTAGCTAGTTTGGTAATAAAAGATCCGTTAATTTAATATGTTGCCACAGTTCCCGTTTTTCACAATATCAGATAGCTGCGCGTCAGACATTTGCGAGTGGAGCATGTGTTCTATGACGATTTTTCTCTTTTTGCCTTTTACTGGCGAATGTACATACGATGATGACATAGGACTTGCGGCCGGATTACATTCGGAAGGACGTTGGCTCAAACCCGCGTCCGGCCGTTCAGATTTAGATTTTCCATGACTTTCCTAAATCGCTCCAGGCAAATTCCGGGATGGTTCCTTTGAACGGACACTGCCGATATCGTCACCTGTCCTTGACATAATCCGAGCTTGTGCTCCGTCTCTAATGTCATTGACATCGACGGGACGTTAAACCTAATCGTCTTTCCTTTTTGTACTCTGACTCCCTGTTCCGAGACATTCATTGGTGACGAATGCTGTCATTACTGAAGCTTTCAATAAGGAAGCGCCGATCATTTTGCCACGTAGGTTCTCCGACCAGAACCAGCGCCACAGTTTCACGTCGGACAACACCAACGTCTTCTGAGATCGATCGAAATCCGATGAGTATAAATTCGACTGGTCGGTATGCAGTTAGTTCCATTACAACTGGCACGAGCTGGTCACCTTGCACAAGACGGACGTGGCAGCTCCAGGCACTCCTCCCACAGAAATAGCCCGCCGCTTCGCCCGCCCGCCACCCTGCACGGGCCGGAGCGGCGGTGGCTCGTGTTGTGGTGGGTCGGCCCCGAGGCGGCCGTACCGGGCGCGCCGTCGTACGGCGGGCGGCCAGCGCGTGATGGACTGCCGGCCGAGGCAGCCAGCAGCTACCAGCTATTCCGGCGTCATCTGCCGCTCGATGGCCGGTCGGCACGCGGCCGCCCTCTGCCTTGTTATAGGCAACGGCGGCAGGACGCCCCTACCAGTTGATGCCCTTCGTCCATCAGCTGCTTAATCCCGTGCTCTCATCGATCAGTCACCAGCTCACCGTGTATATCGGGACGCGTTTTTCATCTAGGTCCGTGTTGTGCAAGGCTAGCGTGGGCACGGGGAGGTAAAGTTTGTGAAGAGAAAGAGAGAGAGAGAGAGAGAGCGCGCAGAGCTGCGGAAGATGCCGTTGTCAGGTTATAACGGTGCGCTCATGGTTCAAATGACTCTGAGGACTATGGGACTTAACTTCTGAGATCATCAGTCCCCTAGAACTTAGAGCTACTTGAACCTAACTAACCTAAGGACATCACACACATCCATGCCCGAGGCAGGATTCGAACCTGCGACCGTAGCGGTCGCGCGGTTCCAGCCTGTAGCGCCTAGAACCGCTCGGCCACACCGGCCGGCCGGTGCGCTGGACTGGGACTCGAACTCGTACTGCTAGAGCTACGCAGTCACCCGTCACCTCCCACCCGGCTGATTATATCGGACGATCTCCCTTATCTAATATACACGGTAATTCAAAAGTCATAATCTGTAGGACAAATAGGGTGAACCAGAACTCCACCGGACTAAAACAAGGAAAAAATGGTCTAGTAAACATGAGTTCTAAAGTTTATACCTAAACAGCTGTGTACACTTTATCTTCGTCGTTGTGAAACACATCTCTTCCACTGACCCAGTCCTCACAGTTAAGGTATGCATTTGAGAGCCCATGTTTACTTGACTTTTTCTTCTTGTTCAGTCCACAGTACATCTCTGTAAGTTCATCGACGGACTTTTGGTTCACCCTGTTTGTCGCATTGAGTCAAACAAAGCTTGGATGGCGTGTACAGGTACAGCTGCCCATGCAGCTTCAACACGATACCACAGTTCATCAAGTGTAGTGACTGGCGTATTGTGGCGAGCCAGTTGCTCGGCCACCATTGATCAGACGTTTTCAATTGGTAAGAGATCTGGAGAATGTTCTGGCCAGGGCAGCAGTCGAACATTTTCTGTATCCAGAAACGCCCGTATAGGACCTGCAACATGCGGTCGTGCATTATCCTGCTGACATGTAGGGTTTCGCAGGGATCGAATGAAGGGTACAGCCACGGATCGTAACACATCTGACATGTAACGTCCACTGTTCAAAGTGCCGTCAGTGCGAACAAGAGGTGACCGAGACATGTAACTAATGGCACCCCATACCATTAAGCCGGGTGATACGTCAGTATGGCGATGACGAATTCCAATGTGCGTTCACCGCGATGTCGCCAAACACGGATGCGACCATCATGATGCTGTAAACAGAACCTGGATACGTCCGAAAAAATGACGTTTTGCCATTCGTGCACCAAGGTTCGTCGTTGAGTACACCATCGCAGGCGCTCCTGTCTGTGATGCAGCGTCAACGGTAACCGCAGCCATGGTCTCCGAGCTGATAGTCCATGCTACGGCAAACGTCGTCGAACTATTCGTGCCGACGGTTGTTGTCTTGCAAACGTCCCCATCTGTTGACTCAGGGATCGAGACGTGGCTGCACGATCCGTTACAGCCTTGCGGATAAGATACTTGTCATCTCGACTGCTAGTGATACGAGGCCGTTGGGATTCAGCACGGCGCTCCGTATTACGCTCCTGAACCCACCGATTCCATATTCTGCTGACAGTCATTGGATCTCGACCAACACGAACAGCAATGTCGCGATACGATAAACCGCAATCGCGATAGGCTACAATCCGACCTTTATCAAAGTCGGAAACGTGATGGTAAGCATTTCTCCTCCTTACACGAGGCATCACAACAACGTTTCACCAGGCAATGCCGGTCAACTGCTGTTTGTGTATGAGAAATCGGTTGGAAAATTTCCTCACGTCAGCACGTTGTAGGTGTCGCCACCAGCGCCAACCTTGTGTGAATGCTCTGAAAAGCTAATCATTTGCATGTCGCAGCATCTTCTACTTGTCGGTTATATTTCGCGTTTGTAGCACGTGATCTTCGTGGTTTTGCAATTTTAATGGCCAGTAGTGTAGTTTCCTTCGGCAGCTATAAACCAGCGGAGTCGATGTTCCCAGTCTTGGTAGCAGCGTCAACTGGTTGGGCCTTTAACATGGCGGCCACACTTTTTTGAATATTCTCCAGAGTCTCAAAATGGGGGGGGGGGGGGGCGGCGGCGGGGGGGGGGGGGTATGAAACAACAGGAGTGACTTTTGAGATAAAAAAAAAAATTCCGTGATGGAAGTGGTCGTGTGACATGGGACGTTGTCATGACGCAGCATGCGCTTGTCTTCAGTGCCCGGTCTCATTCGATTCACCCTTTCCCTGAGCCTCACAAGGACATCTTTGTAAAACACTTCGTTGACAGTTTATCCTGGGAAAACAAATTCTTTATGCACATTAACCGTTCGACTTTTTACGGACTGTATCTTGGAGAAGATACAAGATTTAGCTCTCTTTTGGCACATTTTGTGAATAATATGCTGAAATTTTGGACCAAAGTTACTAGCCAACTAAACTTAGTTCTAACGTACGCTGAATCCCTCTAATTCTGTCTTTATTTGATTTTTGTCTGCCATCACTAATGTTGCTATTACTGCCGTATCTTGAATGTCTTAAGAGTGTCGGCCTTTCCCACGTTGAACACATGTTCCTAACTAAACGCAGATATGCATGCACTGGATTTTGATAATTTAAGGCTTCACAATGTAATAACGCTATGATTTATTTTAGTGACATATTCGTATATGTAGACACTGACTGAATCCGTCAGCTGTATTAATTTTTAGATCATCTCTGTAGTCTGTCGTCTTACATGATTCTGACTGCTGCAGCTCAAGTCGGCAAAGTGTTCTACTACTGAAATAATTCCGTAATGAATGCGGTACTTAAAGTGTAGAATGTTATTTTTTTCGGGTAGGTTATGCGAGAATTGTTTTTGTTTTGCTGCGATATTATAAGTGTTTTCCAGACCACACTGCGTTCTCATTATTGTTCATACAAGTCATAGAAAGAAGAAATGCAAGAAGTTTACTAACTCGTATTTCATATTTTTTCGGCCATTATCTACTTTACCGTACGGTATTCTATTTATAGTATCTGCCCTTTTCCAATCCTCGCACCCTTTCCACATTCCTGCCAGCCATAGACGATCACTTACGAGCGCTACACACATGGACATACTTGTGTTTTAACTAGGAACTCAGACCTTCAGTGTTCTTGTATCGCGGGGCAAAGGTGAACAGCACGGAAGAGCGTTTCACTGCGGCGCAAGGCAGGTCGCTGTAGCGCATAAGTGGTCGTAAGGCGTTATGGCATCTCTCGCGGCTGACTGCGACAGCCCATCCATCAGCGCGGAGAGGGTTTGCGTTTCCACCATGCGCCGTGACAGGAAACTGTTTTTCTCCTCGCCACACCATCTAAAGCGTGACTCTATCTTCCCACCACGAACACGACCTGTGGGAACATTCTCTCTAGTTGCTGTGCAGCAGTGATATTTCTCTTGTAAGTGGCTTGATAACGTATGTACCCGTAACTCTGCATCCCCAGTCATTTTTCTTCCTCTCAGCGCCATACGTATTCTCGTTGCAGGCGGTAGAGAGGGGACGCGTGAAAACCGGAAAGAAATTGCCCGTCAGTTGGCTGTGATGTACTCACTCAAAGTCGACAGCACTTCGACGTTGCCACTCGCAGTGCTTCGCACAACTCACGGACATTATTCGGAACTGGGTCGCCTCGCTCGATGGTTTCCCAGGTGCACTCAAATAGGCCCGGAGGGCCAGGTACATAAGATAACGTCCATGGAGTGTACCTCAAACTATTCTGGTAACACTCAGGAGCGATGCGATGATGATGAAGACACAGGTCGTATTGTAATGGAGACGGAAGTATATACGCACATGATTGGACAGTAGATTCCTTCTCCCTCGGAAGTTCGAGACCGCTCCGGTCGCAGGTTCGAATCCTGACTCGGGCATGGATGTGTGTGATGTCCTTAGGTTAGTTAGGTTTAATTAGTTCTAAGTTCTAGGCGACTAACGACCTGAGAAGTTAAGTCCCATAGTGCTCAGAGCCATTTGAACCTCCCTTCCCCCGTCGTCAGCCGCCTGAACGATCGCCCGTGCGTGTTTCGACGTACGTGTACTCTGCAGCCAGCGTGTACCGACATGCTCCATGGCTCATCAGTCCAGGAGATCTTTTTCCATGCTTAGTGTATTAGGGTACCCAAAGGCGATATTTCTATGCCCAGACTAATTAATCCCCATTTTAATGTGCGACGAGCGAGGGGTTCGTGTGTGACGCGTTCACCGAAGTAGTGACGTAGCGATTATGGGTTGTAAGACTTCTCTACGTTGTCCAGTATTGAAATGGTGAACTGTTCGCTGCATGCTGTCTGTCTGCCCGCTGTTGCAGTCTGCGATGGTCAAAATTGTTGCCCACGGCACTTGACCGTGATTGCCGCTGTTTTTTCAGTAGCGGTGCTCACAGCACACCCGTGATACCGTGACACGGGAGGCGCCCAGTGCTTTCACGGCCTCGGAGGTGGTGTGTGCCATGTGTTGGGACATGACGACCTGGACGCCGTCATATTTACGCGTACATCTACATAAATACACCGCAAGCCGTTGTACAGTGCATCAGGCAGGGTATATCGTAGCAATAGTACCACATTTCTTATCTACTCCATTTGCGTACCGAGCGAGGGAAAAATTGCTGTTGAAATGCCTCTTTACCAGCTATAAATCCTTCTCATCCTTCTTTCAAGGTTCAAATGGCTCTGAGCACTATGGGACTTAACATCTGAGGTCATCAATCCCCTTGACCTTAGAACTACTTAAATCTAACTAACCTAAGGACATCACATACATCCATGCCCGAGGCAGGATTCGAACCTGCGACCGTAGCAGTCGCGCGGTTCCGGACTGAAGCGCCTAGAACCGCTCGGCCACCGCGGCCGGCATGGCGTACTGATCAGCGCATCTGCCTAGTAAGCAGGAGCCGTGTTCGAATCCCGGTCCGCCAGATATATTCAACTCAAAATGTCCACTGACAGCTGTCTTCAAATCTCTCAGGTCTTCGTACGACCTACATCCACCTGAACCCGCTCACTGTATACATGGCTAAGTCTCCCTCTACAATTTTATCTCCTGCATTTTCCTCGTTTACCAGACTGACTTCTCATTTTGCCTCGGGAAGTGCCGGCCAGTGTAGCCGAGCGGTTCTAGGCGCTTCAGTCTGGAACCGCGGGACCCCTACGGTCGCAGGTTTGAACCCTCCCTCGGGCATGGATGTGTGTGATATCCTTAGGTTAGTTAGGTTTTAAGTATTCTAAGTTCTAGGGGACTGATGACCTCAGCAGTTAAGTCCCATAGTGCTCAGAGCCATTTGATCCAGCCACTACGCCATCCGGACACAGTGGTCTCCACAACGGCACGGGCTACCCTCCACGTCTCCCGTCAGACCCAAATTCTGAACACACACTACTTACGTATTGCCCCTGCTCATTAGCCTCATTTTCCCGCTACATCGCGCGGCTCCCTCTATTGGAAGTTCGAGTCCTCCCTCGGGCATGGGTGTGTGTGTTGTCTTCGCGTAAGTTACTTTAAGTTATATTAAGTAGTTTGTAAGCTTAGGGACCGACGACCTCAGCAGTTTGGTCCCATAAGACCTTACCACAAATTTCCAAATTTCCCGCTACATCTCGCCGACTCCCGTAACAATTCGAGTTTGGTGTGCATCCGCACTGAAGTGATCACTGGCCGCCCTCGCCTTAATTGTGCGTATGGTGTCTGTTCTTTCGGACCTAGAAAGCGAAGTTTAACTTCCCGTCGTCAGGTAGGTTATTATGGACTTAGCAGCCATAACTCAGCTGCATAAGGATGAGGTAGAAAATGGCCCGTGACATTGACGCAGGAACCGTCCAGAAATTCTCTTGAATCCAGAACTTTGTAAAACCCAAGTCATTGTGACGTTTCAGAAATCTGAACTCTTCCATTTAGTCATAGGACTGCAGGATCTCATCTGACCGTAGATACGACTGCAACGGAGATACACGCACTTTGTGACTTCTGATGTGAAATCTCGGAGAGTCTGCGCAAAGATCGCACCTATTTGTTGCGAGACACAGAAACTTTGCATTTCAATTATTCGTGCTGTGTTCAAAATGCCCTTCACTTGATATCAGTTTCTGGCTTTAAAAGATCGACAGAGAAACGTTAACAGCGATTTTTTCTGGTAAAATTCGATTACATACCGGGTGATCAAAAAGTCAGTATAAATTTGAACACTTCATAAACCACGGAATAATGTAGATAAAGAGGTAAAAATTGACACACATGCTGGGAATGACATGGGGTTTTATTAGAATAAAAAATAAATAAATTGCTAGCGCGTGAAAGATCTCTTGCGCGCGTCGTTTGGTGATGATCGTGTGCTCAGCCGCCACTTTCGTCATGCTTGGCCTTCCAGGTCCCCAGACCTCAGTCCCTGCGATTATTGGCTTTGGGGTTACCTGAAGTTGCAAGTGTATCGTGATCGACCGACATCTCTAGGGATGCTGAAAGACAACATCCGACGCCAATGCCTCACCATAACTCCGGACATGCTTTACAGTGATGTTCACAACATTATTCCTCGACTACAGCTATTGTTGAGGAATGATGACCTCAGCAGTTAAGTCCCATAGTGCTTAGAGCCATGTGAACCATTTTTTTGTAAACATCATCATCTTTCCTTTGCCTTACTTTGTTATGCTAATTATTGCTATTCTGATTAGATGAAGCGCCATCTGTCGGACATTTTGTTAATTTTGGTATCTTTTTTTTTTCTAATAAACCCCCTGTCATTCCAAGCATGTGTGTCAATTTGTACCTCTCTATCTACATTATTCCGTGATTTATTCAGTTTTCAAATTTATACTAATTTTTTGGTCACCCAGTATTTTTGGACGAAGGTGGGAATTCTCTTTAGTGGGAAAGGCAGTTGTAATGAGAGACTGTAGTCACCCGTAAACGCGGCGCGCCCGCTGGAAGTGCCTGCGGCTGTGGGGCATTGTTCGTCGCGCCGCGGGGCGTCCCGTGGGCCCAGGGTGAATAAGGAAGCGGGTGCAGTGCGCCCGCGGCTCTACTACCAGCTCACTCTCGCTACCAGCCGCAGCCGACGGCCACGCGCTCTAATTAGCCGTGTTCTGCTCCGCTGGCTTTCAATAAAACACTCATTTTTACATATTTTATGCCTCTGCGTTCTAAACGCGTCAGCTCTCTTGATCGCGGAAACACTCTTCTTGTAGCAAGTATCCTGCTTTGTCACGTGCGCCGCGCGCGCGCCCGCCCGCCTGTGTGTGTGTGTGTGTGTGTGTGTGTGCGCGCGCGCTCGTGTGTGTGGTGGTTGCAAACTGCTACAACATCCCAACAAGTGACACCCTTGATAACTACAAAGTTTTTTACGTTGGTCAGCTCTTATTTTATTACGGAAAGAACATTCGCAGTGTAGTAACCAGGAAACGTAATCAGTTTAGCGTGCAATGCTACACTGAGGTGACAAACTCACGGGATAGCGATATCCACGTATTACAGATGGCGTTAGTATCGCGTACACAAGGTATAAAAGGGCAATGCATTGGCGGAGCTGCTATTTGTACTCAGGTGAATCGTGTGAAAAAGTATACAGAGATTGGACGCGTAATGGTAGTTGGAGCGCCGCGCTGGATTAGCCGAGCGGTCTAGGGCGCTGCAGTAATGGACTGTGCGGCTGGTCCCGGCGGAGGTTCGAGTCCTCCCTCGGGCATGTGTGTGTGTGTGTGTGTGTGTGTGTGTGTGTGTGTGTGTGTGTGTGTGTGTTTGTCCTTAGGATACTTTAGGTTAAGTAGTGTGTAAGCTTAGGGACTGATGACCTTAGCAGTTAAGTACCATAACATTTCACACACATTTGAACTTTTTTTGGTAGTTGGAGCTAGACGCATAAGACATTCCATTTCGAAAATCGCTAGGGAAATCAATATGCCGAGATCAACATTGTCAAGGGAATGGAAAATTTCAGACATTACGTCTCACCACGGATAACGCAGTGGCCGACGGCCTTCACTTAACGACCGAGAGACAGCGACATTTGCGTAGAGTTGTTAAAGCTACCACACAACGAACTCTGCGTGAAATAACCGCAGAAATCAATGTGGGACGTACGACGAACGTATCCGTTAGGACAGGGCGCCGAAATTTGGCGTTAATGGGGTATGACAGCAGACGACCAACGCGAGTGCCTTTGCTAACAGCACAACATCGCCTGCAGGCCTCTTCTGGGCTCGTGACCATATCGGTTGGACCCTAGCCGACTGGGAAAACGGTGGCCTGGTCAGATGAGTCCCGAATTCGTTTGGTAAAAGCAGACGGTAGGGTTCGAGTGTGGCGCAAACCTCACGAATCCATGGACCCAAGTTGTCATCAAGGTACTGTGCAGGCTGGCGGTGGCTCCATAATGGTATGGGCTGTGTCTACGTGAAATGGACTGGGTCATGTCATCCAAATGAACCGATCATTGACTGGAAATGGTTATGTTCGGCTACTCGGAGACCATTTGCAGTCATTCATGAGCTTCCTGTTCCCAGACAACGATGGAATTTTTATGAATGACAGTGTGCCACGTCACAGGGCCGCAGTTGTTCGTGATTGGTTTGACGAACATTCTGGAAAATTCGAGCGAATGATTTGACCGTCCAGAGCGCCCGACATGAATCCCATCGAACATTTACAAGACATAATCGTGAGGTCAGTTCGCGCATCGGAAACACATCCGCAATTGTGGACGGTTTTCGAGGCAGCATGATTCATTATTTCTGCATATGACTTCCAAACGACTTTTCGAGAACATGCCACATCCAGTTGCTGCACTGCCCCGCGATAGACAGGCTATTAGGAAGTATCCCATAGTTTTTGTCGCATCATTGTATTTTAATTACTTGGAATCTAATTCTACACAGCTTATTTAAAAACTAACAAAACGTTCAAAATGTTAAAATTGAAAATTAACGTAAATCGTTCCACGTATTTCGCCTTGGATGAATTGTTTTACATTTGACAAACTTGTGTGTAATGTGCTGTGTGATCTCCACCTGAATGACGACGTGCATGACTGATAAACTCAACCTGGAACACAATTTATAACCAAAAATATTTTTGAAGGTAAGACGAGGACAGTTCAAGCTGTCGAAACCGGTGGTAAACAATAAATTTTGATTAATGCGAGCCAGCTGTTGTGGCCGAGCGGCTCTAGGCGCTTCAGTCTGGAACCGCGTGACCGCTACGGTCGCAGGTTCGAACCCTGCCTCGGGCATGGATGTGTGTCTGATGTCCTTAGGTTAGTTAGGTTTAAATGGTGCTAAGTTCTAGGGGACTGATGACCTCAGATGTAAAATCCCATAGTGCTCAGAGCCATTTGAACCATTTTTGATTAATGCAATCTCAGCTATAAAAAGTTTTTTCAAGTGAAATATGCACCGCTCCGTCCATTTTCTCAACATCGGAAACTTCAATCAACACTTCGTGTTTACTGTAATAATTACGCTAAAATATATTATGGTTACTACTGGCAGTGTCTCGTTGTTAGGTTGCACGTTGTGGAGCCATTACCAGGTCCGGCTTACTATTCATAACAGTCAGAACAAACTCATTCTCAACGAGTTCTGAGAGCAAGTCAGTCAAACCTCATAATGCATTTAAAAGAAATGATTAACGAAGATATGGATGACAGTGTTCATAAACAGGGAGTGGATGGTGATGAGTAATGATGATGATGATGTTGGAACGGAGGACATAGAAAATGGCGGAGATGATGTAAGATTAAAACAGTCATATCGCCGTGATTCATTCTTTTTTGTTAGGGCAAACTGCTTCAATTAGAGGCAAGCATAACCCCAATTAATGTCAGAATAAGACAACACTGTTTTGCAGATTACTGATCTGCGACTTAGGGTTAATGCTATTGGTAGGAATCCAGACACAGAAGAAGTATGGGGCCTATATTTTACTCAAAACGTTTTAGATGTGATTCTACTGTGGCCGAAAAATTAAATCGGTGAAGTAAACGTTCCCTCAAAAGAACCTATGCTTTGCACGTGATATTGATGTTCTGACCTGAAAGCTTTTGCAGCCTTACTTATATTCACAGTAATCTCCAAATCTGGTTACGAATTTATAGATAACCTTTCCTCATTGGGGTGAGCTTGACATAATATTTTTCACAATACTATAAGTTTTTTGTTCATATCTACAGCTCTTCGATTTGAGAACCCAGAGAAGAAAGGAAGAAAGATGCGACTACCGCAATGTCAAACATTTTTAACAGATTTGTTTGGAACTGCCAGCACTGTTATACTCCAGGTCCTACTGTGTGTAATGATGAAGGGCATGTTCCTTTCCACGCTCGATGTAGATTTCGGTTGTACTCGCCAAGAAAACCTGCGAATTATGGGTTAAAGTTAGTATTTATGACACATACCACCTGCCATTGTGTATGCAAAGCTTACATTGTGGCCTCTGACATGTTTGGAAATTAACATCAAAATGAAAATTTATCGTTGAATTTTTCCAGCAACTGTGTTTTTGATTCTTGGTTGTTTATGAAAGACTGACACAGCATAGGATTAATAATTAAAAGTTTTATTTCTAGTTATTTGAGACATCGCTTGTGTATTTTCTTTATTTTCATCTTGATTATTAATATTTTGCTGTTTTATGTTTTAAAATACAAGTTGTAACCAGCGTAGTTCAATGAACAACTATAAATGTAAGACGATATTGTATAATTGAATATCAAACATGTGGAGGCTGACAACACCGTGATAACAGTCACGCAACAAAGTCGTATGTCAGGTAAGAGGTGTTGAAACTGATTTGACAGTTCGACTTACGCTACAGTTTAAGTCAGTTTAAATCAGGCAAATTCAAAATTTAAGTGCTTTGTCTAGTGATAAGAAAGTAATATGATGTACCATACCGTGAGTCCGACAAACGTATTGTATGACAGATTCATACTCCAGTATGTCGATCAGCGATGTATATCCCTAACATTCATGTAATTTCGACAAACGAGGATTAAAATAAATTAGCGGTAATATATTGGATACCGGATTTTAACGTCGTGTACAAGAGTCCCAAGGGATAATATTTATCATCAAATAGGGGAAATCTGCTTGTGAGTGTGTGTGTGTGTGTGTGTGTGTGTGTGTGTGTTTGTGTGTGTGTGGTAAAGTTTCAGAGGACAGTGTGTCGATGTATATGAGCAGTATTAACATGTAAACATCAGGAAATAAGAGGCTAGAAGAAACTATGTTTTGCCGGACGGAGTGACCGAGCGGTTCTAGGCGCTACAGTCTGGAACCGCGCGACCGCTACGGTCGCAGGTTCGAATCCTGCCTCGGGCATGGATGTATGTGATGTCCTTCGGTTAGTTAAGTTTAAGTAGTTCTAAGTTCTAGGGGACTGATGATCTGAGAAGTTAAGTCCCATAGTGCTCAGAGCCATTTGAACCATTTTTGAAACTATGTTTTATGATGTTTCGAAGTTAAAAATATGCATCGCTCGCTCTATGTACGTTCATTCCATACATTCACAGGCCCTCACAAGAAGTCATTAATTCTGGGACACGTCCTACTTGGATTCCTGATCACCTAATACAAATCAAAACACGAACCGATCACAGGAACGCACGACGTCCGCTGGAAATTGTTCTTGCGTGTCGCAGCCCCTGTCAACCACCAATTCGCCTGGTTAAATGTCCTGCTCGCCTACATTTCGTTTTCATTACAGACGTAATTATGCCGCCCGGTGTACTCTGATCTATTTGTTACTATTCTGATGTCTCCTAGTAATTTCCAACACATATCTCTCTGTTGCTCGCTTAGCGATCTTCAGTTTTCGAATAATTTTAGCATTTGAAGTTTTTGTCTCCTGCCATAAGAAAGAACTGTAGACTTTTAAGCTTTCCTTTGTGGACAGATCGGAAGCTCTGCTTAGAAAATCTTATTTAGTTTACCAAAAGAACTCAAGGTCGTTTTTTTCCTTCTCTTTATTCCTTTTTGCTGACCATTCAGTCGTCTTAAGTTGTACTAAATCAAATGGTCATAGAATGCTTCTTCAGCTTAATTGTTAATCTGAGCTCCCCTATTCGCTATTGGGGTTTATTTGCACCAAAGCGGCCCATAGGCGGTCAGTGTTATTTTACAGTATTTTCAGTTGTGCGGTAATATTGAACGTGTGTTGGTTAATTCGAGAGGCTGTGCGGTAACACTGAACATGCAAAAACTTTTGAAATAAGAGTATATTGCGCAACCTTAGAAATATTGTGCCACGTATGGGGACTGTTGACAAGATCCTTGCCAGTCAGTCACGTGTTTCGTTGACGCACAGTCTCTCGGCTTATTTGTGTTTGCTGTGGTGTTCATCTTATAAAATGAGATCAAAACAAGAATAAAGAACATTCATATTACATTACATCGAACTGTGCAAATCATCGTCAACATTATGACAGACAAAAAAAATAATGATTCGTGAGTTGGTCACGAAATCTGCATCTATATCTATACTCAGCAAACAACCGTAAAGTGCATGGCTGAGGGTACGTCCTGTTTTACCAGCTATTAGGATACCTTCCCTTTCAATTCACGTATGAAGCGCGGGAAGAATTATTGATCGAATGGCTCTATGTGTGCTGCAGTTAATCTGATCTTGCCCCTACGATCCCTGTGGGAGGAGGTTGTAGTATATTCCTAGAGTCTTCATTTAAACCAGTTCTAGAAACATTGTCAGTAGGCTTTCTCGGGATAGCTTACGCCCATTTCAGGAGCCTGCCAGTGCAGTTTCTTCGGCATCTCGGTAATACTCTCCCACGTGTTAAAATTACCAACTTTCATGCTGGCCTTCTCTATATGCATTCAATAACCATGGACCTTGCCGTTGGTGGGGAGGCTTGTGTGCCTCAGCGATACAGATAGCCGTACCGTAGGTACAACCACAACGGAGGGATATCTGTTCAGAGGCCAGACAAACGTGTGGTTTCTGAAGAGGGGCAGCAGCCTTTTCAGTAGTTGCAAGGGCAACAGTCTGGATGATTGACTGATCTGGCCTTGTAACAATAACCAAAACGGCCTTGCTGTGCTGGTACTGCGAACGGCTGAAAGCAAGGGGAAACTACGGCCGTAATTTTTCCCGAGGGCATGCAGCTTTACTGTATGATTAAATGATGATGGCGTCCTCTTGGGTAAAATATTCCGGAGGTAAAATAGTCCCCCATTCGGATCTCCGGGCGGGGACTACTCAAGAGGATGTCGTTATCAGGAGAAAGAAAACTGGCATTCTACGGATCGGAGCGTGGAATGTCAGATCCCTTAATCGGACAGGTAGGTTAGAAAATTTAAAAAGGGAAATGGATAGGTTAAAGTTAGATATAGTGGGAATTAGTGAAGTTCGGTGGCAGGAGGAACATGACTTCTGGTCAGGTGACTACAGGGTTATAAACACAAAGTCAAATAGGGGTAATGCAGGAGTAGGTTTAATAATGAATAGGAAAATAGGAATGCGGGTAAGCTACTACAAACAGCATAGAGAACGCATTATTGTGGCCAAGATAGATACGAAGCCCACACCTACTACAGTAGTACAAGTTTATATGCCTAGCTCTGCAGATGACGAAGAAATTGAAGAAATGTATGATGACATAAAAGAAATTATTCAGACAGTGAAGGGAGACGAAAATTTAATAGTCATGGGTGACTGGAATTCGAGTGTAGGAAAAGGGAGAGAAGGAAACGTAGTAGGTGAATATGGATTGGGGCTAAGAAATGAAAGAGGAAGCCGCCTGGTAGAATTTTGTACAGAGCACAACTTAATCATAGCGAACACTTGGTTTAAGAATCATGATAGAAGGTTGTTTACATGGAAGAACCCTGGAGATACTAAAAGGTATCAGATAGATTATATAATGGTAAGACAGAGATTTAGGAACCAGGTTTTAAATTGTAAGACATTTCCAGGGGCAGATGTAGACTCTGACCACAATTTATTGGTTATGACCTGTAGATTAAAACTGAAGAAACTGCAAAAAGGTGGGAATTTAAGGAGATGGGACCTGGATAAACTGAAAGAACCAGAGATTGTACAGAGTTTCAGGGAGAGCATAAGGGCAAAATTGACAGGAATGGGGGAAAGAAATACCGTAGAGGAAGAATGGGTAGCTTTGAGGGATGAAGTAGTGAAGGCAGCAGAGGATCAAGTAGGTAAAAAGAAGAGGGCTAGTAGAAATCCTTGGGTAACAGAAGAAATATTGAATTTAATTGATGAAAGGAGAAAATATAAAAATGCAGTAAGTGAAGCAGGCAAAAAGGAATACAAACGTCTCAAAAATGAGATCGACAGGAAGTGCAAAATGGCTAAGCAGGCATGGCTAGAGGACAGATGTAAGGATGTGGAGGCTTATCTCACTAGGGGTAAGATGGATACTGCCTACAGGAAAATTAAAGAGACCTTTGGAGATAAGAGAACCACTTCTATGTACATAAAGAGCTCAGATGGAAACCCAGTTCTAAGCAAAGAAGGGAAAGCAGAAAGGTGGAAGGAGTATATAGAGGGTCTATACAAGGGCGATGCACTTGAGGACAATATTATGGAAATGGAAGAGGTTGTAGATGAAGATGAAATGGGAGATACGATACTGCGTGAAGAGTTTGACAGAGCACTGAAAGACCTGAGTCGAAACAAGGCCCCCGGAGTAGACAACATTCCATTGGAACTACTGACGGCCTTGGGAGAGCCAGTCCTGACAAAACTCTACCATCTGGTGAGCAAGATGTATGAAACAGGCGAAATACCCTCAGACTTCAAGAAGAATATAATAATTCCAATACCAAAGAAAGCAGGTGTGGACAGATGTGAAAATTACCGAACAATCAGTTTAATAAGCCACAGCTGCAAAATACTAACACGAATTCTTTACAGACGAATGGAAAAACTAGTAGAAGCCGACCTTGGGGAAGATCAGTTTGGATTCCGTAGAAATACTGGAACACGTGAGGCAATACTGACGTTACGACTTATCTTAGAAGAAAGATTAAGGAAAGGCAAACCTACGTTCGTAGCATTTGTAGAATTAGAAAAAGCTTTTGACAATGTTGACTGGAATACTATCTTTCAAATTCTAAAGGTGGCAGGGGTAAAATACAGGGAGCGAAAGGCTATTTACAATTTGTATAGAAACCAGATGGCAGTTATAAGAGTCGATGGGCATGAAAGAGAAGCAGTGGTTGGGAAGGGAGTAAGACAGGGTTGTAGCCTCTCCCCGATGCTATTCAATCTGTATATTGAGCAAGCAGTACAGGAAACAAAAGAAAAATTCGGAGTAGGTATTAAAATCCATGGAGAAGAAATAAAAACGTTGAGGTTCGCCGATGACATTGTAATTCTGTCAGAGACAGCAAAGGACTTGGAAGAGCAGTTGAACGCAATGGATAGTGTCTTGAAGGGAGGATATAAGATGAACATCAACAAAAGCAAAACGAGGATAATGGAATGTAGTCGAATTAATTCGGGTGATGTTGAGGGTATTAGATTAGGAAATGAGACACTTAAAGTAGTAAAGGAGTTTTGCTATTTGGGGATCAAAATAACTGATGATGGTCGAAGTAGAGAGGATATAAAATGTAGACTGGCAATGGCAAGGAAAGCGTTTCTGAAGAAGAGAAATTTGTTAACATCAAGCTTAGATTTAAGTGTCAGGAAGTCGTTTCTGAAAGTATTTGTATGGAGTGTAGCCATGTATGGAAGTGAAACATGGACGGTAAATAGTTTGGACAAGAAGCGAATAGAAGCTTTCGAAATGTGGTGCTACAGAAGAATGCTGAAGATTAGATGGGTAGATCACATAACTAATGAGGAAGTATTGAATAGGATTGGGGAGAAGAGAAGTTTGTGGCACAACTTGAACAGAAGAAGGGATCGGTTGGTAGGACATGTTCTGAGGCATCAAGGGATCACCAATTTAGTATTGGAGGGCAGCGTGGAGGGTAAAAATCGTAGGGGGAGACCAAGAGATGAATACACTAAGCAGATTCAGAAAGATGTAGATTGCAGTAGGTACTGGGAGATGAAGAAGCTTGCACAGGATAGAGTAGCATGGAGAGCTGCATCAAACCAGTCTCAGGACTGAAGACCACAACAACAACAACATCCCCTGTAAGTGCGAGGCACAAGGGGTGGGACAACTGTGGGCAAATGTGTAAGGCTCCAGGAACATCGAGATCTTGCCCCGTAACTGGTTATTGCTAATCAAGGTGTGCACGTAGTAAATGGAGTAAAACAGAAGCTGTCGCGGACATCGAAACCATAGTCTCAACATCTACTACGAGCTGAAGGCTGAGATGTTCAATGTTCGCTTCAGTTATAAATACTGTGAGGCAATCCAAATATTCGTTATAATACAGATTTTTCATGCGTCAATTAATTCAGTAACGGTCATTTATTTACTGTCCCAAAGTATTATTATTATTGGTCTACGTAATAGGTTAAGATAATTACTAACATTTTTCACTGTTATTTCTTACTGCCCCCGCAAACTAAATTGACACTCGGCGCTGTGGCTGGTGATAGCGACCGGAGATGGGAAGTCCCTTGCGGTCGCTCTCATAAGCCACTCTCCAAATATCAGCTTAAGGGTCCTACACACGTACCAATTTATCGGCCGACCGAACGGCCAATTTCGCGGTAGCCTACACACATCCCGACCGACTGCTCTCAGCGATTGTCGGCCCCACACACGAGCAACGAATCGTAGAAATTCGTCACATCGTCGATCGATCGCATCGTAGATCGCACATATGTGGGTAAAATGGCATGAAAATCCTAGACTATCTGATGGATCGCACATGCAATTTGTGCAAGCAGTATGGCTGCCTGGCTGGTTAGCAGTGGTGTAGCATTATGGTCGCGCCGGTCGGGGTGGCCGAGCGGTTCTAGGCGCTACAGTCTGGAACCGCGCGACCGCTGCGGTCGCAGGTTCGAATCCTGCCTCGGTCATAGATGTGTCTGATGTCCTTAGGTTAGTTAGGTTTAAGTAGTTCTAAGTTCTAAGGGACTGATGACCTCATAAGTTAAGACCCATAGTGCTCAGAGCCATTTGAACCATTATGGTCGCGGCTCGTTTGTCTAGTTGTTAAGCGTGGATGTGTAGTTCTGTTTCATTTTGCTTTGGCCACGCTAACTAAGAACTTTGCGTTAGACTTTGCAATTGTTCAGGGACCACGAACCACTGTGATAGATGAAGTTGAGGACGGAAGCTGCTGTGTATATTAATACACTCCACGATTTCAAAGTGATTGTCATTTTGAAGGTTGAGCTATAGAAGTAGAATTGGTGGGAAGTCGTTACTAGTAGTAGTAGTAGTAATAGTAGTAGTAGTAGTAGTAGTAGTAGTAGTAGTGATGGTAGTAGTCACGATACAATTGGCTCCAGCTGATAATCATGAGTTATTTATGAAACAGTTACAAGCATTATTACGGTTTTTAATTTTTAGACGGGATGGCGTGCCGGTCCCGAAATGCACGGTCGATTCACATTAATGTGAACCATCTGCAAAAAGCCTGAATAACCGGCTTTTACAGCGCGCGCGTGCAGGAAGACAGTCCGTAAGGTGCTTTCACCTACAGGGACGTGGAGGCGTGCCGACTTCAGTGCTGTGGCCATCTGCGCTAGATTTCTCGATTGAGCATCCATGATGCCAACAGCCCGATCGATGTGGTCCCACAGATTCTCCATTGAGTTTAAAGGTGGGGAGTTTGGTCATCAGGAGAGGAGTACGGTAAACTCACCATAGCGCTCCTTTGAACCATGCACGTACACTGCGAGCAATGTGGCACATGGCATTGTTCTGCTGGTAGTTGCCATCGTGTCGAGGAAAAAACAAAATGCATCCCAGGGCTGAACACGGTTCGCAAGGATAGATGCTTACTTGTGATGATCCACTGCGCCGTCCACTATGACGAGATCTCCCAGGTAACGCCACGAAAACATTCCACAGGCCTTAACGCTCCCTCCTCAGGCCTGGACCCTTCTGACGATTGTTGCAGGGTGTTTGGTTTCACACGTTCCACGCCGACGGAGCATAAAACGTGATTGATCTGGAAAGGCCACCTGTTACCATTCAGTGGACCCCTAGTTGTGGTACTGGCACGAATGTACTTCATCGCTGCTGAACAGCTATCAGTATGGTTGCATGAACCAGGTGCCTGCGCGGAGGTCCGTAAGCAGCAGCATTCACTGAACGGTGGTTGAGGAGACACTGTTAGTAGCCTCTTGGTTCATCTGGACGGTCATGTGCACGCCAGTTGTACGTCCGTTTGCCCACATACATCTCCGCAACCGTCGTTCACCCCTGTCATCTATGGCCCGTGGTGCACCACTGTTGCCTCGGCGCCTGTTTTGTGTAGTGCCGTCTAGCCACGTGCGGTGCACTTTGACCACGGCGGCATGTTACAATTTGATACTAAAATGTAGACTTTCACGGCCGGAAATGTCATGTCCATTATAATTATCCGGGCTGTTATGCCGTGGTCGGTTGATGAATTATATGTCAATTCCCAACGTTTCGTCCTCGTCTGCGGAGGACATCTTCACGGGGGTCTGCGGCCAGTTGCACTGACGTTTTCAAAACACGTGACGTCACGCCGCGGCGAGGGAGCGCGCGGACACGGGATTTAGCGGCAGTCGGTAGCGAGCCAGTGGATGTGTTGGACCTTCCATCGAGCGACAGACCCCCATGAAGATGTCCTCCGCAGACGGGGACGACACGTTGGGAATTGACACAGAATTCATCAACCGTCCACGGCATAACAGCCCGGATGATTATAATGGACATGTTAGAGTTTATAAGCTTAGCCGTTTCGGAAATTCTTTCACCTTTGGCCTGAAAGCTTAAGATCATGGTCTCTTGGACGTCATATAAATCGCTCCGTTTCCGCATTCTGACAGCGACTGTACTGTCCTGCTCCTCTGCTAGTGCTGCCATCTGTGAGTGGTTATTGGCTGTTGACGTCGACACATTTAGGAGGTGATCACATTACTGTGACTGGATCGTGTTTAAAGTGGACGTTAATTTAAGTATTCAGGGTAAATCTATTTGTACCGTGAAAGTGAAGACCCTTGTCATTTCACATAATCTGTTCTTCACACAATTTATGACAAGAGTTATTGTAATCAGCAGCGCTGCTATGGACAACATTTCTGTAGTCACATCGAGAATGACGTCGAGAACTTCATCTACGGGAATGAGAGTGTTCGCGTGACCACTCGTATCAGTATCGTTGCACAACTGACGTAGCACGTCCAGCTTGGTTGGCAATTCTCCGGAGGGACCACCCCGCCACTCGGAATGTCACGGCTTGACCACTTTCAAACTCGCCCAGTTGGCTGTAGGAAGCACGAGTGCGTCTCCTTGGCATGGTTGCGTGCTTGCTTCACACGTTTGTACCACACTGATCCTTCTTGGGTGTGAGCATTCCCTATTAAAGGGTAGACACGGATGGCGCTCTGGTAGGTATGCCACTACGCCATCGGTTGGCGTACGACGTTGAAACAGCTATCAGTACATCTTCTGCCCCCCCCCCCCCCCCCCAGGTGTCATCGGATCAAAATCTATGTCGTCTTACCAGGTGTTCTACACTTTTTTCTGCGATATGTGTGCAACGGGTGGACAAAAATAAGGAAACACCACAAATACAACGTATCTATGTATCACTTGTGCCTTATCCCGCAGTTGTGCAGGGTCGGCCATGGTTAATCGGATTTGGCATGTTAATTTTAAGGGGTGGCGGGATGCCCCTCCTGCTGCCACCCCATAGCCCCCCCCCCCCCCCCCCCCCCCCCGGGACGGAAGTAGCGTACCCCAACTGTCTGCGTCTAATGTAATCCATGGAATAGTGCGAATGCGTTCAGATGTCTGCGAGCTCTGTAACTGAAGCGGAACGTGGGGACCAGCCCGGTATTCACCTAGCGGGATATGGAAAACCGCCTAAAAACCACATCCAGGCTGGCCGGCCCTCGTCGTTAATCCGCCGGGCGGATTCGATTTGGGGCCGGCGCGCCTACCCGAATCCAGGAAGCAGCGCGTTAGCGCTCTCAGCCACCCTGGCGGGTTACCACAAACACAACGTATAACTATGCCAAATACGGTGTAGCAAAACAGTAGGCGTTCAAAACAGCTTCCAGTCGTCTCAGAATGAATAAATATAGCTCCGGCATGGTTTTCAATGGAATATCATACCATTCTTGCTGCAGAATAGTGGCAAGTTCAGGCAACGATGATGTAGATGGACAGCGATCACGCACCCTTCTTTCCGAAGTAGCCCACAAAGCCTCAGTAATTTTGAAATCTGACGACTGTGGTGGCCAGAGGGGATGCAAAAATTCATCATCGTGCTCACAAAATCAGTTGTGGATAATGCGGACAGTGTGAACAGGTATCCTGTCATTTTGGAACACACATTCACCATTTGGGAATAAACGTTGTCAGTGGGTTGGACCCGATCAGCCATAATGGTCACACAATCCCTAGCAGTAACGTAACCTTACATAGTAACCAAGGGGCCCATGGTAATACCACGACATGCCAGCCCAAATCATCACCGAACTGTCGCCATGTTTCACTGTTGGGACGTGAACTTGACCAGAAGTTGGAAAAAGAGCAAAACAAGACTCATCCTACCAAATGACTTTCTCTCATTGCGCCAAGTCCAGATTTTAGTGCTTTGGCAAGACGTTTTTCTGTTACGAGCATTTGCGTCACTGATGAATGGTTTCGGAATCTCAGCTCGCCCTGCAATTTCCTGCTTTTGAAGCTCCCCCTTTTTTTTTATTTTTTTTTATTTTTATTTTATTTTATTTTATTTTTTTTTTTTTTGTGCTGAGAGGTTTCGCAAGTGTGGTGTTCACTTCTACAATAGCTAAGGAGCTGTCGTCCTCTTACTTTTTGTCGCAGTCCTCTGCAATGACTAATGGTCACCATCATTCAACACATAGTTTCGTCTGCATTGTGGTTCAAAAATGGTTGAAATGGCTCTGAGCACTATGCGACTTAACTTCTGAGGTCATCAGTCGCCTAGAACTTAGAACCAATTAAACCTAACTGACCTAAGGACATCACACACATCCATGCCCGAGGCAGAATTCGAATCTGTGACCATAGCGGTCGCTCGGTTCCAGACTGTAGCGCCTAGAACCTCACGGCCACTCCGGCCGGCTCTGCATTGTGTCTTATCAGCTAATATTTTACCAGTTTCCATGTATGCAGTATAAATCTTCGATATGGTGCCTCTTGAAACACCAAACACTTCATCATGGAAGCGCCCACCATACGACCTCCAACGATTTGCCCACATTTGAATTCACTTAGCTTCGACTTAATGCACTCACAACAGAACACAGTTCTGACCACGACTGACACTTGCAACGTATTGGGAACACTATGGTGGTTCCATTCATGGTCAAATTCAGTAGCACAACCTGCAAGCTTGGCTGGCATCTGCATTTTACGTTCAAGCACGCATTTCGTGTTGCTTCACTATTTTTGTCCAACCCCTGTACCTTTCACTGTCTTTGTTTTCCACATGAAACCATTGTAGCTTAATTTTAAAAAAAGCAATAAATGATTTATATGTTGCATCTCTATCGTTGTTCTCCTCGCGCGACATGTCTCAGAGTCAAAGTTTCGTCTGCTCCGCACCCTGTCATATTAGTCATATTTGAATAGCGTTTAACCTGCATGCTCAGTGAAAGAAGACGAGCTTTAGTGAGGCTACACAGGGCACAATTTGTCGTGAGAAGTATGTCTGTGTGTGGTGGGGGGGGGGGGGGGGGCGCTCGGCTTTCTGTTGGTCATACCCAATCGACTGCTCAACAAGAAAAATCGGTAGTGGGCTGTGTACCTTGAATCGGTTGGTCGGTTCACCCGTTTGTCTTTACCATGTTTGATCCCACTGCTCTACAGACATTATTAAGAATTAAAGCAAGCAGAACTTATAGGAAGTTATTTGTAAAAATTTAGTTGTGTCAACGTAAGTTGATCCCTGACAGCTCCATTATTCTGGTCATGCGAACTTTGCTAGCTTGTCTTGACCAGTATTGTGAAGCGATTCTGTAAACATCTCTATGGTCCTCAGTTATTCGCTTAGAAAATGATTACTTTAAAATTTTCATGTGAACATTATGCTCACGCTATCACAGTCAATGTATTCACATAACTTATTAGTGAAAAGGGGTACTATAAAGTCCCAATCTAATTGCGTTCAAATTTAATTCATGCCCCACTATTGGGGAATGTGGCACATGCATGATATGGTACAGTCACCTTCTCTTGCTGATGTAAGATGACATCTGACATGTGCCAGTATAGCGCAAGATAGATAGGTTGAGCAGGGCTTGTACCTCGGCCACGAAGGTCATTCCCTTGGTTTTATGCCAGGGCCTGGAGTCTTCTCAGAAGTGAAGTGTACAACACTGGAATCGAGCATCAACCTGTACAGCCTTGTCTACATTTACGAGATGGTCAGGGGATGTGTGAAAGAATTTGTAAATTCATGGCAGAGACAAATGCAGTATTGGCTCCAAATGTAAGAACAACATGTGAAACACCTCCTTTAACAGGTACGAGTGTACAGTAAATTGTATCATGAAACTTGCTGAAGTGATAGTGCATTTCTCATTAAGATAGGCCATGGGTGAAATTTGAGCCCACTTAGATGGGTCTTGATGTAAAAGTTTACGTCTCAAATACATGTAAATTAACCATGATAATATTGGATACTGGAGCCATCTGTTACCCATACAGTCGCATTTATCGTACAAAGGCTCATTTGCTAATCCATCTTTACTGAAACGTCTGTTGTCATATGCTTTCAGCTACTTTAATTTCTGCTGCCAATCAGGATACACGCTACACAAATTTTGCACTTGAGGAGTACCTTTGGCACTCCTCTCGACTTGACGCCCCAAGCTTATGTTGCTTGAGCCTTAAAGTGACACTTTGCTAAGTCAGTAATTTCTAGCAAACAGAACAGGTGGGGGTACTCTCGCAACAAAAAGATATTCAGCAAATGGAATGCACTGCTCATTTTATGACTTTAAATTTTATTGAGCCTGTGTGGGATGCTTTGGGCAGACGAACTGCAGCACGTCCGCTTGCACCAATGACCATCCGGTTGTTGTCAACGTTGCTGGTGGAGGAATGGAATGACCTACCACAAGAAATGCTTACCAACCTGTGGTCACAAAGGGAGCGTGTTGCAGAGCTTGCCCACCCTATTAAAAACCATATTCCTCCATCTGTAATGTCCAGGGACCATTATGAATTGTGGCGACTTCAGTGTCATTATTGTCTTTAAATAAAAGTATCATTTCTGTTCATCTCATCATATGTTTCTTTCAGTTACATTCTGTACTATACTGTAGCAGTTCTTTCTATGTATGGTCCAAGTTTCATCAAGCTATATTACTTGGCAGTGACACTTCATGTGAAAGTTACTCTTTTGTCCTTAAGTTTGAGTTTTCAGCTCCTCCATTCAAATATTTCCTGTGGTATTCTCTGTTGGATATAAACTCCTCACAATACCAAAATTTTAAGAACACAGAAAATAGTTTAAGAGTAATCTTAAAGAGCACTGTTGCCCTCTCTTTAGTGGGCTCAGGCTGCTGACTGTTGTATATCTGTATATAGACCCTTTGTTGGAAACAATGGCATGAAATGTGTAAGGGTAGATATTCATGGCCACAGCACACTTAAGTCAGATTATGGTATTACAAGGCAAAGGCTCAAAAATACTGGGAACTGGCACAAAGTGAATTCTGCCAAAATATACAATAAATTGCCACACTGTTCTCTATTCATGTCATTAAAAGATCTCAAAATAAGTCTATATAAATGGTTGGAAAATAATTCATTTTATAGTATAAAAGAATCTCATGAACTGAACATGCTGACATTAATTTGTCAGGTAAGAAATGGAGCCGGGTCGTATGTATTGTTTCTGTCTTCAGTTGTTATTAGCTTGTAAGATGACAACATGCCATATATCTGCATATATCAATTTATCGGGTGTAATTATACTAATTACTGTTAATCACATGATTGACTGTTTTATTATTGATTGTATTTGGTAACTCCCTGTGTACTAATTTTGTCTGTCAGCTGTATTCACCAGGGTGTCAATTGTTTCTGTGTGTTGATGCTGAAGCCTGTCTCCTTTCATATGATCAATGGGCCATGTTGATTCTTGATTATCATACCAGAACATGGATGTGTCCTGCAGGACTGCCAGAAAGAAACTCACAATATTTCCTGGGCACAAAGAAAGCAAAGAAAGAAACAGTACATTAGTAAAATGAACAGTGCTAAGGAATGCAGTGTATGCAGAACACTGGGGATAGAGATGTGATTTCTTGGGCATGATTCTAGTTACAGATAAGAGTAAGTTCGGTTATGTTGCATAATTTTATGTTGGAGACTACCCTTCATTCAGCATAGATAGAAGAGTGTACAAGACACAGAAGAGTATGGAAGTGGTGGTGTACTGGTATGGGGATGCATTTGTATATCTAGTATATATGAACAAACTTTCATAGACGAAAGTGTGGGCTGTTCGATAGAACTTAAAAAAAAACTGAGTACTTAAAGAACTACAAAAATTTTATACTTATAGAACTATAAGTATTTGGAATACATAAATGTTGTTGTGCCACATTTCAAACACTATGAGTCACTCACCTGTCCTCAGTGTTAACCTCACTGTGTGTGTGTCTTTGGGAAACTGATCAGGTGTCTGAGGAAGCACCACATATGAGCAATGTCCTTGTGAAGAAAGTACTTTTTCATGCATGAATGAATATTTTTCCCACGCATGACACAAACTCTTGCTATACTCCAAGCAAAATGGAGTAAGATAAAATGTATTTGTATGATATCAGCAGAAAAAAAGTGTTAAATGGTGTATTCTGAGACCTCTGTCAAATCGATTGGATACTTAGGTCCAGAGAAAGAAAGAGAGAGAGAAAGAGAGAGAGAGAGAGAGAGAGAGAGAGAGAGAGAGAGAGAGAGAGAGAGAGAGAGAGAGAACATCAGTGTGCGTGCGTGTGCACATGTGTGCATGCTCAAGGGGGGTTATGTTTTATGTAAATAGTGATATGTTATTTTGTGTTACACTTCAGCATTCTGCACAACATTGTAGCAGTTCATGATTACTTGACAGACCAGCTTGAAAGTGAAAGACTGTTTTTAATGACTGCGACTATATTCATTTCTGTTTAACTTGTTACAGGAGTTCCTCCTGGCCATAGATGTCACATCTTCTGGCACACCAGAGGAAAAATTGAAGTGGGCGTTTAGGATGTATGATGTTGATGGAAACGGTGTAATAGACATTCAAGAAATGACCAAAATAGTGCAGGTAAGCATTCTGTAGTGACTGCTTATGTATTCTTTTTAAAATATAATGAACTAAGAACAGTGTCATTCTGAAAGCCAAAATGCGCTAACTGGATGTTGTCATCCCGGAATGGTACATTCTCTTAGAACCAGGTCTGCTGATACCTAATACTGGTGCTGTTTTTTGTATGTTCATGTAATCATAATCATCAAAGAAAAAAAGGCAAATTCTGATTTACCATCATGCTAGTCTGAACAGTATTAGGTATTTCTTAGCCTCTTAAATTTTCCTTTAATGAATAACAACTATGATGTGACACTTAAATTTGTCAGGTATGTGGCAACTGTATTACTGGCTACGAGTATGGTAAATATCACGAGAATAGTTTACCCAACTACACATGAGTCTTAGTCCAGCCAATATATTCTAAGAGTCTTGTTTGTCTTACAGTCATGTAATACATTTTGTCCAACTGCATCAGATTATTCATTTTGTGTTTTTACAACAGAGGATATCCGTAAGAGGAAGCAACATTCAGATCTTGAATATACGTGGGCTGTGTAATGTTATGGCATGTTATTTCAGTGAGAACACATTAGATGGAATCTGTAGCTTAATTTCCCAGAATATAGATCATGCCAAACTTTGAGAAGTGTAGTATCTGACAAGGAGACCAAAATATCTCCGTCATGTCTGTGGAATCATATAATGTGTGTTATGCATTTCATATGTGCTATGTTTGTTTATTTTGAGCTTCAACTGCCACTCCCTACACTAAATGTAAACCTTCTGCAGGTCTTCCTGCATTTCTCTACAATTTTCTAGCATTGCAACTTCACTGTACCCAGCAGCATCATCCGCAGAAAGCCTCATGGAAATTCTGATGTTGTTTTATATAACTCTACCTATAACACTCACTCAGTGTTACCAAAAGCCACTCTTGCTCCTGAAGACTTCTCTCCATCCAGAATGACATGCTGTGTGTTCTGTTTGCTATAAACCCTTCAGTCCAATCACACAGCTAGTTTGATATTCTGTTCACTTGTATATTTTGTACATTATGCAGCAGTGTGGAACTGTGTCAGATGCCATATGTAAGTTGAAGAACATAGCATCTGTCAGGGCACTGGTATCTGGCACCTTCTGGGCCTCTGGTACAAACAGAGCAAGCTAGGTTTTACATGATTGCTGTTTTTGGAACCTATGTTGATTCCATTAGAGTAGAAATATAAAATCAGTTCATAGACTAAAAGTGACTTGTTGACATACTATTAATACATAAAACATAGCTACACAATAGCACATACATTATGTTGTAAAGCAGTGCAGTGAAAGTAATAAAAAGAACATCACAAAAAGTGGCTTATTCATCATGATGTTTTCGATTGTCTCGTATGAAAATACGGGCACAAATAGAAACTTAATAGTGCAGGTTATGCAATATTAGCTTAGAGTGTTTGCAGAATATAGAAATAATTAATGAAATGGAGTTTTCATGTAGGATGTCATCATATTAACTTAATAAATTTTCTGACAATTTCTGCTAGCAGGTGAGTGATACACTGAACAGACTTTCTTTAATTGTGAAGAAGCATTGTTCTGTTAAGTAAACTGGGTTGTCAAACAGATATTGCTTAAAATTATTTCTTCACAAAAATATGTTACCTTTTGAACATTTAACAAAGTTAGCAATGTGTTGAAGGTTTTAGGAGCGGCATTCTTTACCCAATTTGTGTAGACACCAAATGCTTCAATGCATGTAGTGCCATGACGTGAGCAGTTTGCATCACATTGAGCTGTGTTATTAAGGATAAATCACATCAGGGACATGTAATGCTATGTTGTTGTTATTATCCCTACTTATTCGAAGAGATTATAGCATGGTGCTCAGTAATATATCCCACGCATTACCATAACTCCTCCTCTTTGTTCCTTGAAGGTTCTTTTAGGCTGGCATTTTCCCCGGAAAATCATGCCATAACACACTATGGAGTGAAAATATCCTGAGCACACTAACTTACGTGTTCTTCTGTCATCAAGGCAGACAGACATCTGTTTGAATGCCACAGAATTTTGGAGAGTACACTTCATTATGACCTGGCCATTTATTTGCAATAACTGTTGTGTCTGGGCTCTTGTGCTTGTGTGGATGTGGTTAAAATTAGTCCTCCTCAAATTTTTGGACTGAGAGATGTTTGTGACCAGATCATAACAACTTCCTTGAGGATGTCACTAATCAAATTATAATTTAACAGCATAGATGTTATCTGAACAATGTTCCTGCCACAAGCAACGATTGTGAGTTTACCATTTTTGCTGACAGATAGAGGCAGATTATTTACATATATGAGAAACAGAAAGGGCCGACCCACAGAACCTTGTGAAACTCCATGCTTTATTGTGCCCTAATTGGAGGTCACCAAATCTTCTGATGTGCCATTTGAGACATCTGTGTCTTCCAGCATCTATGTCTAAGATATGATGAATATCAGTTACCTACAGTTCATGTGAGTCCTTAATGACATTCCTACTCTTATAGTATATTTTGTTCTACACAATATAAAGCCTTTACAAGGTCACACAAGACACCAGTTGAAAACTGCGTACTGGGTAGGGGCCCCAACACATCACACAATAAATGAAAAGATTGCATGTCTGCTGTTAATGATGTTCAGGTTTTCAAAGTTTACTAGTATCCAGCTATGCATTTCATGAACGTTAGAAAATGATGTTATGAGCAAGATGGGATGATAATTTGAGACACTTATAGCATCTCAGTGTTTTTTTTTTAAAAAAAAAGAGTTCTAACAATAGCATATTTCACTACTGGAACCACTCCTTGTTTAAGGGAGATGAATATATGATCGAAAACTTTGTATACTGCAGCTTTGTCAGCAGAAACATTGCAGGCTATTTGCACAGTGAGAGTTGAAAAGTGTTAGTTAAAAATTTGAAGTACTTCTGTGCTGTCAGTTACTTCCACATTTATTTGCACTTTGGTGGAGGGTATAGTTTCAGTTCCTCTTTTTATTCCAGATCTTTCTGATTTTGTTACTTGACTTAGCAATTTCAGATCCTGTGCACACACCCTTGATTTTTTTTTAGACATTGGCTACATTTTACAATATAGTTTATAATGGCTTAATTGTGAAGAATTAATAGAACATTTTTGTGTTTTCAAATATTGCCCCTGTGTCTTAAAAGATGCTCTTATGACCTTAGAAATCCAGATGTTTTAAATATTCTTCATAAGACAGATTATGTATTTCTCTTTAGAAAGTAAGCTTCTGAAAATTGTTGCTGCCTCATTTGTGAATAAAATATATTTTTAGTTTGTGTCTTTTATACAATACACAGTCCTGCAGTTAATTTCCTTTAGGCATTAATTTTTCTTGTAGTTTTCCTCCAGGGCCTAATGCCACTTTGAAAGCTGTCAAAGGTAAGTTTTTGTGCATCATGCTTAGATACACCATTTATAACCTTTTAAACCATTGTATTTTCGACTTTCCTCTGATTCAGAAATATGTTGTCAATTAATGTGGTGAAAGAATTTGTGGTCCTGGTAGGGAGACATACTGTGGGGCACAGATAAAGGTGTACACAAGATGATCAAATTTATTGTTACCAGAATACCTGAATGAAAGTCCTCAACTACTATCAGATCCTTTTCTTCCAAATAAAACACAGCAAGACACATTGCAAGTGAAAACTATCACAAGATGCGCTATATTTTGCTGCCATTTCCAATTTGGAAGTTGTCTCTGGAAACTTAAAAACAAACTTAAATGAAGCTCCACACACAATTTTTTATCTGCTGCAGTGAGCAACAAATATTTTTTTATATAAAGGGATGATTAATTCATGGTATTGAAATATAATTACTAGTGTTGTTTATATATTTGTGCATCTGTTCTTACATTTTATCCTGTGCAGCCTGTCATTAGGATGAAATCTGAAGGAAGTTAAATGAACAGAAGTGGGCAACATAAGTTATTTAGACAAGTTTTGTTAAGAATAAACAGAATTTAACATCACATCACAACTTGCAGGAAACACATAAACAGAGGAGTTGTGATGTAAATGATGTATTTAATGTTAGTGCAGTTTACAAAAGTAACACATGACATCTCCTTATGTTAATTTCACAACCTTCAGATTTATTCCTAGTGATGTGTTGTACGGATAAATTGCAAGAACAAGTGCAAAAAAATAAACAAACAAACCAATTAATTGTGGGGGTTACATGGAAAGTAAGGTCTGATTTATTAAAAAAGATAAGCTGTCACAGATTAAAAAAAAACTGTTTTAATTTAGTTTCTTACATGTTTCTCTATTTTCTACGTAGTTTCCATATTTTCTTGAACATTTGTCCTAATGTTCTACAACATTTTGTCTCTCTGTCATAGACATTTGTCACCTGTGAGGATAACCAGCCTTTAACAGCTTCGTTCACCTCATCATCTGTTGTGAAGCACATGCCTCTAGGAAACTCATTTAGGTAGCAGAACAAGTGAAAATTGTTCAGTGCTGGTTTTGGTTCATCGTTGTCATTTTCTCATCCATCCTCGGAAGCTCTCACCCACTTACACACTCTGCTGTTGCTGTTTGCATTGAGGTCATACACTTCACTTATCTGTTGATGAATTTCCACTGCTGCAGTGATCCTTGCTGTCAAAAACTGAATCACTGACCATATTTCACAGTTGGTGGGCTGATCAGTTGTTTTCCATATTTTGAGCTGACACTGAAAACAGCACACTACGACAGTATCATTACCAATGATGGTGTCTGACAAGCAAGGCATGCCAGGATTTGGTACACATGTGCGTTTCAGTGAGTGCACTGCATTTGATTAGCTGTGGCAATTCGGATCTTACTTTCTGAATTACCCTCATATATTGCAACATGATGAATTAATCATCAGTAAGGAATAAAATGTGTGTTACACTTGAATTGTAATATTGTACAACTGTCACACCAATCAATACAGCTGTGGACAGAAGAAACAAGTAATATGTGATGTTACCTCAGGTGCAGTAAAGTATATTTTTATCTAAAGACAAAAAATCTTATGCGAATTGGCCTGAGTAAGTATTGGCACCCTCCATCGACTCCCATATCCACGAGAGCTTGCATATATTTAAAAAACACATAGTTAAATTTCCTCAAAGTGAACAGCTGTATGCAATTACACCATATTGAGAGTTTTTTTTTTTTTAGCACAGAACACGACAGAAATATGTGAGTTAAAATGTACAGAATGTGGAACAGTCATTGACTTTTTGAATATGATAGCATGTAGTTTCCAGAATGGAACTACGTGTCACCTAATTATTCAGGTATTTCAGGTACGACTGCAACTTCTGATGTTATCAGCACTACTGGATGTGCTTTGCAAGGACAGAACAAATAAATTGACAATTTAACTGTTAATATTTAGTCATCATTACTGGTGTCCTTCAGCAACCAGTAACTATGAACTACTGATTTCATGAGCTTAGGCTCCCAGAATTTGTTCAGAAATACATTACACAACTATTTCATTTAATGTTTTGTCATATAGAGGATTTTCTTTGAGCTGATGTTTTCCAACAGTGATTTGTCAGTTCTAGACTTTGAAGCCCCTGCCAAGAGCAAAGCATTGTTCTTTATTTTAACCTTCCACTTACACAATTTTAGTACTGTTGTGCCTTCATCGGAAACTTTTACTTTTTAATACTACATTTAGTTGTGTATGCTGGCAGCCTCACTCAGTACAGTCATACTTAATCCTGTAGTATATCACTTGGTACATCTCTTTATACAGATAACTACAAGTTTTCATTTACATATATCTCTTTTAGCCCTGTGTGACATAATTATAATATTTACTTGAGTATTCAGATAGTGGGGGAGACAAATGTACACAAATCAGAAAAAAGTTTTGCATTGCCCCAATATGTCATCCAAGTGTGTTGCTATCAAAACTTCTCCTGTATCAATCCGAAGATCACCTCCAACATTGTTTGTTAGCATAGACAAAGTCACTATGAGTGCCACCTATGAGTAGAACACCTTGCTCAAATGGCTTACAGCATTTCAGTTGAAAATATAGCACCAGTAGGATGCATTAGAGACATCTGCGAAACAGTAGAGTGAAGATCCATAATGCTATGAAGAACAATCATGACAAATGATTGGGTCCACATCATAACATTGCATACCCACACCTGGGGTGTTACATTATCATCTCATCTTTATCGTAACATCATTTTCTTAAGTTAATGAAATGCATAGCTGGATACTGGTACACCTTGGAAACCTGAATGGTGTTAACAGCATCACATTACGCACAGAAGGCTTGTCAACCAGGAAAGTTGCTCAGTGTGTGGACCAGAGTCAAAGTGATAGTGTGCAGATTTGGTTCTAATAGTCATGTAATGTTGAGGTCTTCCACTGTACAGACTGTTCACTTTCAACAGCTGCACAGAATTATTGACATCTATGACTTTTGAGTCAAAGGAAACATGGGCTGAGTGCTCCAGAACTGAATTCGGCATTCGAAGAGGCTACAGTATATTGTAAGTCCCATCATACTGTTACAAGATGATTGCTTGATGAAATCTCCATTCTCAGTGACCATGGTGAGCACTACATCACACCAAAACATCGTGGACTCCATTACAGATGAGCAAGGAATCAGGAAGAGTGGGTGCTCCAGGATTGGTGGTGTGTGTGTTGTTTACAGACGTTCGGAGGCAGTCGGTAACATCAGACGCCTCTGATGTTGTATAGTGGAACCATACAGCCAACATTTTGGTAACAATTTTATCTTGATGGATGCTAACTCTCGTGCTCTTGGTGCTGTTCTCATGAAGACGTTCCTTCAGCATGCTACGATCACTGGAATGCAGTGGCCTGCCTGTTCTCTGGACATGAACACAATCAAACATGTATGGGATTGGCTGAAATGAGCTGTTTTGGCCATGTATGGTGGCTTGCGAAGTTTTGATGTAGATGCAGATGTAGATATGGAAGGTGGCATGAACATCTGGGTTCCATCTGTCATCATTTACACTGATGGCACAGTGAACTGAGCATGGGCAGAGCTGGACAACTTGGACAGAAAAACTGGAAAGTTTATGATGAGTCATCATCCACTTCAACTCTGCAATGACGAGGACAGGCTGTAAGTAATGCAACCTTCTAAATCTACATCTACATACATACTCCACAAGCCTCTGTGTGGGAGTCCAGTGGAGCGTACCATGTGCCACTACTAGTCATTTCCTTTCGTATTCCACCAACAGATAGAACAAGCAAAAACTGGCTATCTATATGCCTCCATACGAGCTCTAATTCCCGGATCCTTATGCATGATCGTTATGCGAAATATACATTGGTGGCACCAGAATCATTCAACAGTCAGTGTCAAGTGCCGGTTCTCTAAATTTTCTGAGTAGGGTTCCTCAAATAAAAATCATCTTCCCTGCAGGGATTCTGATTTGACTTCCCAACGCATCTCCGTAATACTTGTGTGTTGTTTGAACCTACCGATAACAAATCTAGGTACCTACCTCTGAACTGGTTTGATATCTCCTTTAATCTGACCTGGTAGGGGTTGCAAACACTTGAGCAATATCTAACAGTGGGTTGACTAGTGTTCTGTATGTTTCATTTAGAGACGAGTTACTTTTCCCTAGAATTCTCCCAATAAACCGAAGCTGGCCCTTCACCTTCCCTACTACTTACCATACAGTCTTGTCCCATTTCATGTCACTTTGCAGTGTCACGCGTAGATATTTAATCAGTGTGAGTTTGTCAAGCAGTTCAGTACTAATGCTGTATTTGAACATTACAGTATTGTTTTTCTTACACATCTGCATTAACTTACATCTTTCTGTTGTTGTTGTGGTCTTCAGTCCTCAGACTGGTTTGATGCAGCTCTTCATGCTACTCTATCCTGTGCAAGCTTCTTCATCTCCCAGTACTTACTGCAGCCTACGTCCTTCTGCATCTGCTTAGTGTATTCATCTCTTGGTCTCCCTCTACGATTTTTACCGTCCACGCTGCCCTCCAGTACTAAATAGGTGATCCCTTGATGCCTCAGAAAATGTCCTACCAACAGATCCCTTCTTCTGGTCAAGTTGTGCCACAAACTCCTCTTCTCCCCAATTCTATTCAATACCTCCTTATTAGTTATGTGATCTACCCATCTAATCTTCAGCATTCTTCTGTAGCACCACATTTCGAAAGCTTCCATTCTCTTCTTGTCTAAACTATTTATCGTCTATTTTTGACTTCCATACATGGCTACACTCCACACAAATACTTTCAGAAACGACTTCCTGACACTTAAATCTATACTCGACAGTAACAAATTTCTCTTCTTCAAAAATGCTTTCTTTGCCATTGCCAGTCTACATTTTATATCCTCTCTACTTCGACCATCATCAGTTATTTTGCTCCCCAAATAGCAAAACTCCTTTACTACTTTAAGTGTCTCATTTCCTAATCTAATTCCCTCAGCATCACCCGACTTAATTCAACTACTTTCCATTATCCTCATTTTGCTTTTGTTGATATTCATCTTATATCATCCCTTTAAGACACCGTCCATTCGGTTCAACTGCTCTTCCAAGTCCTTTGCTGTTTCTGACAGTATTACAATGTCATCGGCGAACCTTGAAGTTTTTATTTCTTCTCCATGGGTTTTAATACCTACTCCTAATTTTTCTTTTGTTTCCTTTACTGCTTGCTCAATATACAGATTGAATAACATCAGGGAGAGGCTACAACCCTGTCTCACTCCCTTCCGAACCACTACTTCCCTTTCATGTCCCTCAACTCTTATAACTGCCATCTGGTTTCTGTACAAATTGTAAATAGCCTTTCGCTCCCTGGATTTTACCCCTGCCACCTTCAGAATTTGGAAGAGAGTATTCCAGTCAACATTGTCAAAAGCTTTCTCCAAGTCTACAAATGCTAGAAACATAGGTTTGCCTTTTCTTAATCTAGCTTCTAAGATAAGTCGTAGGGTCAGTATTGCCTCACGTGTTCCCATATTTCTACAGAATCCAAACTGATCTTCCCCGAGATCAGCTTCTGCCAGTTTTTCCATTCATCTGTAAAGAATTCGCATTAGTATTTTGCAGCCATGACTTATTAAACTGATAGTTCGGTAATTTTCACATCTGTCGACGCCTGCTATCTTTGGGACTGGAATTATTATATTCTTCTTGAAGTCTGAGGGTATTTCGCCTGTCTCATACATTTTGCTCACCAGATGGTAGAGTTTTGTCAGGACTGGCTCTCCCAAGGCCGTCAGTAGTTCTAATGGAATGTTGTCTACTCCCGGGGCCTTGCTCTATCAAACTCTTCATGCAGTGTCATATCTCCCATTTCATCTTCATCTACATCCTCTTCCCTTTCTCTCAAGTACATCGCCGTTTTATAGTCCCTCTATATACTCCTTCCACCTTTCTGCTTTCCCTTCTTTGCTTAGAACAGGGTTTCCATCTGAGTACATTTTTCTATATTTAGAATAAGCTGCCATTCATCACACCAAATAGATATAAGTCTAAGTCACTCTGTATCCTCTTACAGACAATCAGTGGTGACACTTTCCCACACACTACAGCATCTTAAGCAACATCTGCTGATTGGTGCTCTTCTATCCATCAGATCATTTATGTATATGTAGAACAAGAGCAGTCATATCACATTACCCAGGGACATTCGTGACGATACCCTTATGTCTGATGAACACTCACCGTCCAGGAAAATCTGATGAGTTCTATTACTTAAGAACTCTTCAAGCAACTTGCACATCTGAGAGCCTAGGATATTGTGCAAGGAAAGAACAAGCTGAGTTTCACACAAAAAATGTTGTTAAATCCATGCTTATTTGTTGACAGAAGCTTCCCTGTCTCAAGGACATTTATTATATTTGAACTTAGAATATGCTTAAGGATTCAGCAGCAAACCAGTCTAAAGGACATTGGTCTGTAATTTTGTGAGTCTTCTTTTACCCCTTTATATATAGGAATCACTTCTGCTTTTTTCCAGTTATTTGGCACTTTGCACATGGCGAGAGACTCACAATCAATGCAAGTTAAATAAGGAACCAGTGCCAAAGGGAACTCTGTGTAAAACCTAATTGGGATTCTGTGTTGACCTGGTGAATTATTTGTTTTCATTTGTTTCTGTTGTTTCTCAATTGTCCGCACTGGAGTCTGCACAGTGGTCAAATGATAGTTAGTGTGTACAGTCCTCCTGCATGAATGATATTTTAAATGTTAAATTTTAAACTTCAGCTTCCATTTTCCTGTCTTCTATTGCCACAGCAGACTGGTTAATGGGTGACTGAATAGAATCCTTTACTCAACTTGGATATTTTACAAAGAACCAGAATTTTCTCACATTCCTCACATGGTCTGCCATTAAAGTATGACGGTGAAAGTTTTTTATGCGTTTTGCATCAGTATTTTTGTAGATACATCAGTTTGTTCGAACTTTTGCATGTCACCGTGTCGTGATTTCTTTCTAACCAAGAGTGCTTCCTCAGCACTTTCTGACTTTTGTTATTAAACCATAGCAGGTCTTTTCCACTCTTAATGCACTTGGCGCATACTTCTCCAGAGAGTGATTTACAGTTAGTTTAAACTTTTGGTGTAATTGCTCTATGCCCATCATATTGGAACTAAATGATGTCCATTCATTGTCTAATCAGGATGATAATAGTAGCTTACCTACACTTTTCTGCATAAAAACTCTTCTAGCCTTTTACAGATCTATTAACTCCAGGAACCATTATCACTCAGTCATGATTACCAACCCTTGTCTCTGTACTGGTGCTGTCGATAAGGCAAGCCTGTTTGTAACTACCAGGTCTTACGTTTTTCCATTGGCTGTGGGTTGTTGAATTAGCTGTTCAAGACTGTTTTTGGTAAATGTGTTCAGAACTACTTCACAAGAATGTCTGTTCATCCCACCAGCAGTGAATCCAGAGATGTCCCAATTTATACTCTGTGGTTTAAAGTCACCTCAAACCAGCATTGCATGATTGGGGTACTTTCTTTGACTGATTCTGCATTTGTTATGGCAGGATTCGGTGGCTGATACCTTTCAGTATATTTTTCAAGTATTCTTTGGTTTCTGGATGTGTTCTGTGCTGACCACATTTTTGTCTTTATGATGATATATATTTGATCAAATGGCAGCAAATAAATCTGACCTTTTTGAGGACGTCCACATCAAAACTGGTATCAGTGACCATTATTTGGTTGTGACAACTGTGAGTGCCAAAGTGCAAAGGACAACTACCTCAAGGAAAAAATGTGTATATTGAGTAAACTACATAAAAAGCAGTAGTGTCAAATCTCAGTGAGGAACTTGAAACTCTTATAACAAGGCAGGAGCATGTAGAGGAACTGTGGGGCAAGTTCAAATGAATAGCTGACCAAGCACTGGGAGACATATGTACCCAGTAGAACAGTTCATAATGAGAGGGACCATCCATGTTAGACGGTCACTGTAAAGAAACTTCTAAAGAAACAGAGCCTAAGGGACTACTGCATAATAGGTGCAAAATAAAGCATAGGGTTAAAGATAGAGAGATGCTGAATGAAACAGTTTTGGCTGTCTAGAGAGCAATGTGTGAAGCCCTCAGTGACTGCTGTAGCAGAATACTGTCAAATGATCTTTCACAAAACTCAAAGAAATTATGTGTAGCCGTATGTAATGTGTGTTAGTGGCACCAAAGTTAGTGTCCAGTCACTTGTGAATAAGACAGGAACAGAAATTGAGGTTAGCAAAGCAAAAGCTGAAATCCTGCAGACTTTGAAGTGAGGGCAGTCACAGCCTGAATATATCATTTTGAAAAGATAAGACTGCTTTAATTGTAAGTCCTTTATTTATAGGCACAACTCGTTCTGCAGCATTTTAGCTGCATCATCAGGTGGGCGATACTCATGCAAGATAGCAAGAAAACTTAACTAAAATAAAAAAGTGTATACAGGGTGAAGATACTTGCAAAATCAAGTCATGTTCAGATCAAAGAAAGAGAAGGGATGAACCATCATTCATAATCAGTAAATTTTTGATAAGTAGCAGACGTTATAAATCAAATGATGTAGAACACCCCTGTGATACCTAGAAAGGAGGAAATTAGTAAGAAGAAGTTTCTAATTAGGGACCATTAGGTAGCTAAAATACTAATAAATTCCACTCGCCATGAGGACCAGTATCTGGTGAACTAGCAGAGTCCCTATATGTCGAATTGGTGATCGTCCATGAAATAATGTAAAAAATGAGCAGCTACTGGCAGCTCACCCACTTGCCTGAAAGAGATTAAAAAGCATACTGGTAAAAACTCACTTATTCAATTTTAAATTGTTGTTATCACCTACCACCACCACCACCACCACCACCACCACCACCACCACCACCAAAAGTATTCGGCAAGAAACTATTTTAAAGTATAGCACATGCTGACATACAGTAAATAATGGAACTCAATATCATCTCATATCTAAACAGCTCAGTCGGCATTGCGAGGCCAGATGGCAGGTATCTGAATTTAACAACAGCAAGTGCATGCACAGAATTGTGCGCTAAACAGGCAGCATGTCAGAGCGCATCTGCGAAAGTAGCAGAGAGAGCAGCGTCATGTGGAGTGTGCATGCATGAATAATTAGACAAGTAGTATGACAGCTGAACTGGTGGAAAAGCTGGGTAATGCCTCACAGTAAGTGGAAAAACATAATTTTGTAAAACCAATTGTTAGTGCTAATTTTGTAAAAGGTAGACCATGCAAAAGTAGCACATTAATGGTTACAAAATGAATTTGAGATAACAACTATTTAAAAGTTATAAACCATGACATATAACATAATTTATAAAAAAAAGTCTACTAAAAGCCAGAACATAGACTATCCTAATGCACTGTACAGGAATCGTGCTCAATTTAAATTTCAATGAAAAGCATGAAACATCACTAACAAGACTGAAGCTGGGACAAACTGGTTGCCATACACTGACTGAATGAAGGCCATAGAGGCAGTTGGATGGAAGTGTATAAACAAATTTTCATAATTAAAGTAGTGAATCATCAAAACTGGATGATTCAAGGTAATAAAAAACATAATAAAATAAAAAGGCAATATCTACCACACCATGAGCATAAGCAAACATTAAACACTGACACAGTTGAAACTGGCTAATAAATCGTGATGTCTGAGCTCATATTTCCCATTGAAGATGCATTTGGTGAACTTTCATTGTGGTTTTTATTACCTTGTATCATGCCATTTTGACAATTTGCTAGTTTACAGAGAATAATTGAGGTCAATTGTTCCAGTTCCATCTGTGTACCACACAAAAGATGAGTGAAATAAGTTGTAGTGTCAGTGGAGTTGAAAAACAGCTGAAATTGTTAAAAATTGGACAAAGCTCTAGGGCCTGATGGAATCCCTGCCAGATTCTGTACTGAATTTTCAGCTGAGTAACCCCTCCTCTAACTATAATCTATTGTAGATCCTCCCAAACAAAAATGTGCCCAGTAGTTGGAAGAAAGCACAGGTCACACACATTTACAAGAAGGGTATTAGAAGTGATCCACTAAAGTACTGTCCAGTATCCTTGACACTGATTTGTTGCAGAATCTTACAACATATTCTGAGGTTAAACATAATGAGATGTTTTGAACAGAATGACCTCCTACATGCCAAATAGCACGGATTCCATAAACACCAATCATGCGAAACCCAACTCACGCTTTTCTCACATGACATAGTGAAAGCTTTGGTTCAAGACAGTTGCAAGCTAGCCTACGGTGGCAGCAGTTCACCGGCTGCCAAAAGACTAAAAAGTCATAAGCACCACACCCAAGAGGCGCCACAGTTATCAATGGTGCAAGGAAATTTGACTAGTGGCCCCAGTGTGGATCACCCCGCCAGCTTGTCATAAAATTAATTTAATGCTTTCAAACCCACAACAACTTAAATGACATCAAAGAGAATGAGAGTGGGTGTCATTGAAAAATTAATAACAAGGACCTACGGTATCACAAGGTCAAGTGAGAACGAACATATAAACAGACACTTCAATTGTGTGACATTTCACTAACACGAACTCAGGTTGGACTTGGGGAACCTAGTTTGGCCACTAGCGGAACAGGGCTGGCTGCCAGAATGGTGACCCATAAACCACTGCCCTGCCAGGCCCTTGGCCCATTTTGGTGACTCCAAAGGAATCCACAAACTGGCTTGCTGCTTGGGGAAAGTTCTGAAGCTGCCCCTAAAGCAATGGTCACCTCCAACGTCCAAAAAGCAAAGGTCACCTCCAACGTCCAAAAATCTGTCTCTATAGCAAAGTTTAATTCTACTACTGCTACTCAAGTTATGCAAGTACTGTGAGATCAATGAGTGGTTTACCGTAACCCTAATAGTCCATCAGATTAATTAATATCAATTGGGGAAAATTTAGATACACCAAAGGCGAATGAAATTGTATGGTGCATGGTGCAGGGAATGGCAATTGAATCTCAATGTAGACAAGTGTAATGTGCTGCATTATACATAGAAAGGAAGATCCTTTATCATTTAGCCACAATGTAGCAGGACAGCAACTGGAAGCAGTTAATTCAATAAATTACCTGGGAGTAGGCATTAGGAGTGATTCAAAATGGAATGACCATATAAAATTAATCGTCGGTAAAGCAGATGCCAGACTGAGATTCATTGGAAGAATCCTAAGGAAATGCAATCCGAAAACAAAGGAAACAGGTTACAGTACACTTGTTCGCCCACTGCTTGAATACTGCTCACTGGTGTGGGATCTGTATGAAATAGGGTTGATAGAAGAGATAGAGAAGATCCGACGGAGGGCAGCGCACTTCGTTACAGGATCATTTAGTAATCACGAAAGCGTTACGGAGATGATAGATAAACTCCAGTGGAAGACTCTGCAGGAGAGACGCTCAGTAGCTCGGTACGGGCTTTTGTTGAAGTTTCGAGAACATACCTTCACTGAGGAGTCAAGCAGTATATTGCTCCCTCCTACGTATATCTCACGAAGAGACCATGAGGATAAAATCAGAGAGATTAGAGCCCACACAGAGGCATACCGACAATCTTTCTTTCCACGAACAATACGAGACTGGAATAGAAGGGAGAACCAATAGAGGTACTCAAAGTACCCTCCGCCACACACCGTCAGGTGGCTTGCAGAGTATGGATGTGGATGTAGATGTATGGCAGTCACCAAACCAAAATGAAAGGGGAGGTGTCTGAGGGGTATTACCATGGCAGTGGCCTGCCCAGAAGGCACTGCATCTTTCACAGTCAGATGGTTGCAGTGTTTCTTGATTTCTGAAAAGCATGTGACTCAGTACCACATCCTTGCTTACTGTCAAAAGTACAATCATACGGGCTATCAAGTGAAATTTGTGACTGGATTCCGGACTTTTTGGTAGGGAGATGCAGCATGTTATCTTGGAGAGAGAGTCATCCTCAGATGTAGAAGTAACTTCAGGTGAGCCCCAGGGAAGTGTGTTGGACGTTTGCAGTTCATGTTGTATGTTCATGATCTTGCAGACAATATTTCTAGTAACCTCAGACTCTGTGCAGATTAAGCAGTTATCTATGCTGAAGTACAGTCTGAAAGAAGCTGCATAAGTATTTGGTCAAGTAATGAGAAAATTTCAAAGTGGTGCAAAGATTGGCAATTTACTTTAAATGTTCATAAATGTAAAATTGTGTGCTTCACAAAACGAAAAAAATGTAGTAGTCTATGACTATAGTATCAATGAGTCACAGTTGGAATTGGCCGATGAGTTGGCCAACTCATACAGATACCTGGGTGTAACACTTTATAGGAATATGAAATGGAATGATCACTTAGGCTCAGTATGGGTAAAGCAAGTGGTAGACTTGAGTTTATTGCTAGAATACTGGGGAAGTGCAATCAGTCTACAAAGGAAACTGCTGAAAATCACTAGCGTGATGCATTCTAGAGTATCGCTCAAGTGAATGTGACTCATACCAAATAAGACTAACAGGGGATATTGAACATCTACAGGGAAGGGCAGCACTGATGGTCACAGGTTTGTGTGATCCATGGGAGAGTGTTGGTGACACTGAAGAAATTGAACTGGCAGACACTTGAAAATTGATGTAAACTAAAGTCTACTAACAAAGTTTCAGATGCTGACTTTAAATCATAACTTTTGGAATATACTGCAATCTCATACTTATCAATTACATAGGGACCATGAGGACAACATTAGATTAGTTACAGCACACTCAGAGACATTTAAACAGTCAGTCTTCCAACACTCAATACATTAATGGAACACTAAGAAAGCCTAATAATTGGTGTGGTAGAATGTACCCTCTGCCAAGCACTGCACAGTGGTTTGCAAAGTATAGGTGTAGGTGTAGATGTAGATGTTGTCCAACTGCAAAATGTTAAGTTTTTATAGGCACATTGATTGTGCATATCACATCGTACACTGTGTGTGTGTGTGTGTGTGTGTGTGTGTGTGTGTGTGTGTTGGTATCATTGTGTCACAATGAAACTTCACTTCAGTACTTATATTGAAGTGATGAAATCATTAGGATGACATGTCTTTATGATATGCCTTTCTGGTTTACTCTTCTCCAATCTATTCCTCCTTCCTCACGGAGAAAGGTACTAATAATTCCAAGCTATGCAGGTGTTGTGTTCTTATATGTATTTGTCAGCAGTACCTAAAATTTCCCCTCCTCAGGGTGGGTACAGGACCAGAAAAATATTAGTTAACTCTGAAGAAAGACATTATCTGAAAACTTGATTATGTTTTGAATCTGATGTTTGCGTCTGTCAACCATGTAATGCCTCAACTGTACTACTACCGATTTTTGCCCTCCACTTTCTGTGATGTTCCCTTTCTTTAGTGCTGCTGTTGCACATTTATCCAGGACTAATTCCAAACTGATGTCAGTCCTCACATTCATGTCCTATTAACCCGGCGAGGATGTGGTGCAAAAGGGGTACATTAAGGATGTGGAGGGTCATATTGACTCTGTTTTTCATTTATATTTTTTAAGTATTTATTGGCACTTTTTAACAAAAGATGATAATTAAATTTATGAATTATTTATTAATTAAAGGATTTTCGTAGAAATAAACACCATTAGGTGTACAAATGCTTTATTACTTAATTTTTACATAAAGTCTAAAAAATAATCACTTTAACAGATCTACAAAACAATACATTCTCATCAGTAATTCGGGCTCTTTGCTAAGTATTTATGAGATAAATCTTCTTTGAACACAAAATGAATAATAAACTTTTGACATAAGCTGTTAATCATCTCTTGCCATAGCACATTGTTGATGTTCAGATGTGTGTGAAATCTTAAGGGACTTAACTGCTAAGGTCATCAGTCCCTAAGCTTACACACTACTTAACCTAAATCATCCTAAGGACAAACGCACACACCCATGCCCGAGGAGGACTCGAACCTCCGCCGGGACCAGCCGCACAGTCCATGACTGCAGCGCCTTAGACCGCTCGGCTAATCCCGCGCAGCTGCACATTGTTGGCAGAATGGAAAAATGTATTCTCGACAGATGTATGTATGACAACCTTCACAACATGTGTCATACACTTTGGACACTGGCAGTCAATTCTGTGAAAATTTTCCACTCAATTCTCTGATTCTCTTACGCGAAGTGCTTGGCAGTTGAGGTATTTATTCTCGGGCACTCAAATGTTCACTGACGAGTGTGTGGTCTAGTGTTTTTAAGAAAGTACAATGCTTTTGGTTTTTATTGTTATTTGATCACTGAACAACAGCAGCATCTATGCTGGCCATATTCAGTATTGCACAGAAGACAGACTGAGGCTATTTTTTTGAGTTGCAGCTTACATCATAACTTGCTGACTGCTCATCTGCAATGTCAGCTCCACCTTTTGTAGAATTATAAAACATGTTTATCTCTGGTTTCTTTTTATCTCCTGTTGATTCATCAATTTCAGCACTGTGATGAAGACCAGACATGAGCAAAACAACTTTGTTTTTCTTTGGTGTATGAGAAACAAGTGTAATATCCTTTTGGAAACCGAATTTAGATGAGTAGATTTCTCTACCGTGAATTTTGCAAAATTCAGGAGGGATTTGCCTCTTGTTCTTACACACCATTGCCACAGAAGTTAGCTTGTGTTCTTTCAGCAGATGTGACATAGTACGTAAATCAGTTATCAAAAGTCACATTACAGCTTGTTTTTGAAATGGGTTGCACCAGCCAATTCACCGCATCGATTGATTTATTACTCAGCGAAAAAGATCCCTCTGGCTGCTTCCCAGCATATATTTCGAGTTGAAGAAATAGAAATTCTTTGCATCGACCAAACCAAATATTTTTATGCCATATTTGGCCAGTTTTGATGGAATGTATTGTCTAAATGTGCATCTGCCTCTGAATGCAAGCAGCATTTCATCCATGGTTGTCTAATCTTCTAGTACATGGGCTTTCTTGCAGTTTTCAGCAAATATTTCAAATATCTGATGTATTGGTGCTAAGTTGTCTTTCTGTTTTCTTTCTTCACGTGTGGATTTATCATCAAAGTGAAGAGAGCTTTGAATAAAATGAAAACATTGAAAAATTTCAACACCTGTTTCGTCTGAAGCCCAAAAGTCAACAGTGTTCTGCCTCACAGATTGGTAAAATCTAGCAATGTACAACAACCCTATATAAAGGGTCCGAACTTGCTGTTGAGGTGGGGTTTTGCAGCACTTGAATCCATCTTTACCAAAATGAAATTACCTGCATACCTGATTTTCCAATCGCTTGACTAATTTTGGTAACACAGCATAGTGGGCAGTACTTTGTAGCTCATTTAGTGGTATATTCTCTTCTTTGTCACTGCCTTCACTTGTATCTTGCTCAATACCACTACTGACACTGTGCTCACTTACACAATCTCCATTTTCACTGCCATCTCTCGTAAGGTCATTTTCACTGTGTAGTAATTCCACCAGCCGACATCACATAAGCTCAGCCTCTCTTTCACCGTTGTCCATTTTGATTAAAAACACCAAAAAACATGAAAGATTCATGAAAAAAGATAAATTGAGAAATGGTACAGAAATACTACTTCGCGGTTATGGAAAGGTCAAAAATACACTCTTACCTGTTGCACTCGTTTATCTCCTTTCACGGATGGCAGCTGACTTGAGTGTGTGCATGCACTACGGAGGGAAGTCTGATAATTACAGCTACTGAGGACTTCCACAGTGTGCTACTACGCAACTACCAACAAAACAAAATGAGCAGGGTCAAATTGACTCTACCACATTCTTGCTGGGTTAATCAGTGGCTGGATTTCAGCCTCTGATTTTCCAAACAGCTTGAGATGAGCCACATGCAGTAGATGATAAATTTTCTGTGAATATCTTACTGTTTGACAGTCCAGGTCTTTTCTCTGTAGAATTGCTAACTGTAGTATAGTAATGATGAACAGAAGTGGGGAGAATGAATAACTTGAAGAATTCCTTGCTTGGTTTGACCAATCAGTGAAGTTTGATTAACACTAGGCAGTCATGTCAAGTCACATCAGCTTCAGGATGTTTTCTTATTGGATGTCACATCATGTCATGTCATTTTGCTTAGCTGAGTACTAAATGATGAGAGTCAGATTATTAGTTACCATCCTTAACACAACAAGCAGTGATAAAATTTATTAATGCCATAGCAAACTTCATAATGGATATTCTTGATAAATTTTGTATGGTAAAGTGCTGTGAAATAAACATAATTTCAAAACATCGACATTTATTTGCTTGTGAAAATATTTACATACAAATACATCAAACAGTGTTTGTAATGGCATACATAGAGGCTGTTTGCCTTATCCAATAAGTTTTTTTTCCTGTGTTGCAAACAAATTCATAAACAATTACATTTATCTCTTTCAGTGGAGCTGATTTTTTTCATTTATTAAAAGGTTAATTAATGAAAATTGCTTCATAGATTTCTGTTCTTCTTTATATTCAGTGTCGGCATCAGCTTTGCTCTGTTATTGTAAAAGCTAATTCATTTTTACTTTCAGGTATCTGGTTTTGCTTATGGAATCACAATAAGTGAAAAACATATCCAAGTTGTCTTGTAGCATTTGCAGTTTGTCACAAAAAGAAAGCCAAATAATCAAATAAAGATTAAGAAGAGACAGAAGCAGTGAATACAGTATTACAACAGGGATAAGGGATAAGATTTTCAATGTTAGCAGCAACCACAGGGGTCAACACTTCCCCTCATCCCCCTCTCCATGGTTGTTGAAGGAAATAATAATGACAAGTTTCTTCATGTAAATAGTGTACTATGGATTTCCATTCTTGAATGAGAACAGAATGTCGCACATGTGACAGATGATAGGATTTCTAGATGATGTGAAAAATGTCAACATTATGTAGAAGTTACATGGCATTTCATAGATGAACTATGTATGTGACTCTCAGTCATCTTTTGTCAGTGTATACTTGATATTGACATCAACACTCATCAATGTTTAAGATGTATTACCATAGATGATCCACAATTATATGGTAATTTTTGTTTCAGGCGATCTATGACATGCTAGGTGCCTGCTCTTCTAACAGACCAGCTGACTCAGCTGAGGAACGAGCTAAAAATATATTTGCCAAAATGGATGAGAACAACGATGGACAGTTGACTCAAGAGGAATTCCTCAAGGGTTGTCTCCAAGATGAGGAACTTTCTAAAATGCTTGCACCATAATGAGTGAAGAAGTTGCATCTCATTTCAGTGAACATTATTGTCATGTCTTCTCTTTTTATGATATTAATATAAGAACGAGATTTCTTTTGATCAAGTACATCTCTAAGTGAGGCTAGTCATTCACTGCTTAAAGCATAATTGTTGTGATAGACTGATATGCCTCACAGTAACAGAAACAGAGTGATGTGTTATAACAGCGTGATACGGGCTATAACTCACATTCCATGTTACTACTTGAAATCAATCAGAAAATATTTTCTACCACTTTTATCCTACATTCCTTCAGCATTTCCACTGTATCATATTGAAATATAACAGTGGTAGATGTCAAGGGCTATAGATATCATCTGATTTCCATTTTCTTTGTGAAATTGTGACATTAATTTGTTGTTATATTAATATGTAAGACTCCATCTCTTCAGCTGGTAACATAATGTTGTTGTTATTTATTGTACTTTTAATTTAATTTTTGAACTACTGTGAAAGTATTGCAAAGTTTTTAAGAGTCTTTAAAAGAAGAGAAGGTTGAGTCTTATTTGCTCATGTCTAAAGAAACGTAACTGCATTTCTATGCTTGACCCCAGGTTAACAATAGTATAGACATGTATATGTGTAGTAGGAACTTCATTATCATTTTGCTGCTAATACCCTATTGCTGGATGATATTTGTGTTATGCACCATTTACATCTTTTTGCAACACTGCAGTTGATTAAAATAACAAGGAAACTTATTACTAATTATTTATTGGTGTCATTACATTGAATTAATAGTCAAGTGATTTTTCTAAATAATTTTTTAATAACTGTTGATGGATATTTTTTGAAATTTAAAATAACAAGGAAATTGCTTACTAATTATTTATTTATGTCACTTCATTGACTTAATTGTCAAATTATTTTTCTGGGTGATTTTTTTTAGTAACTGATGAATATGTTTTGAAACTTACTTTAGGTGGCATGCTTTTCTTTTAGTCTCTCTCTGGCAACTGTGTAACATACCCACCAACAGTATTTCATGGGAGGTGTTAAAATATCACAAAGCAGTTAATAGAAAGTTGTTAAATATGGGTGTGTAATTACATTTCCAGAATTTGTAGATTCCTTCTTTGTAGCAGGAACCAGATATATGATCAGTTCTGTGTCTTTTAGAGATACTATCACTGCCAGTGTTCCAGATTACGTTATGCCTCCATAATCCTTGCTCCTTGTCTTCTGTAAGTGCTTTCTTCATCTGTGAACACAGTCTAAGTTGAGACTGTAGTTCTCAAACATTCAGCAAGTTAAATTCATTCTGTTAAAAACTGGCATGTGGAGTGAGTAGTAAACTGTTCCATGCCACTGCCTGTTTTTTTCTATTTTTCAGCAATATTATTTAGAGCAAACTAAGTGTTTGTCACAGATCTTGCACTTGGAGTGAAATTTGTCAGAAATTCATAATCTACCTGTTGTTATCTGGACATTATGTTCTTTGCTGTATATTTATGGCCACATCATATAGATGATGTGCCCATTGCCCATTCACTAATTTGTAACATGTTGTGTGCTACTGAAAGCTATTAGTTCGCATGTTTCATAGCAATAGATTTACTGCATTGAAGAAAAAAAAGACAGTTCCTCCCCACTCTGCACATTTCATAGTTATAAGAAATGTTATTTTCTCATTTCCATATGCCAGACTTAACTATTTTTGAAATGACATTGAAAAGCTTATAGATACTGGCAACTAAAAGACAAGCTTTCAATGTTTATTATGCTGTATTTATTTTTCCTTCTTTTCTTATTTTTGTTTTGTTGTTTGTGTATTCCTTCATTCTCTCTTTGTTCTGCTTGCCCCTTAAAAACTAATCTTTTCACATGACATCATATACTGAAATGCTGTGATAATATGTATTCTGGATGTATGTAAATTTTATACTTGAAAACTGCCACTCTGTGAATATGTTTGTACATCTCTCATATTAGATGCAGCTTATTTTGTGATGATTCATCAACTTACTCATGAAATCACTCTACTATTGCAGAAACTCTGCATATTTTTTCATTGAAGTTATTCACTGAACAAGTCACATTGCTGGTGTTTAACTGTAATCAGTGGAATGAAGGTATTCTGAAAAAGTAACTTAAAAAAATGTTACCCTTATACTCTTCTTCTTGTGGTACACTGCTGAAGTGTAATATTTATGAAATATTTGTACTTTGATATGCTCATTCAAGTACCGATCTGAATGTCTTAGCTGACAGAGGTTAGTTGTGATGACAACTCCTGAAATAATATTTGAATTTAGTTCATCAGATCAGTGATAAACTGTCATTTTGCCTCAGGCCTTTTCTAACACCTTCCATATCATTCTTCTACATTGGATCACCAAAAGTGGAAATATAATAAACTTACATTTGAAGTACTACGCTAACTTATCCATACCATACACGTTGCAAGTATCAGATTACTAACAAGCTGCAAAATTTATTTCCACTTTAAAAAATGAATCATGTTCAGTCCTTTCATCATAATTCAGTTGAAAATACCTTTCTTTGTGAATGCATGATTGCTAGATATGGTAGGAGCTTCGTCTCAGTGATATTTTTGTGTCATCTTATCTTCAAAAATTTTAATGTGTTTTTCTCTATATTTTCTCATATGGATTAACAGTGGTACATATTGTATACAAGAGCTGTATTTTCATGAAAGGGTTTAATGATACTGGTTTAAAAATATATCATTCATCAGTGTGGCAGTTGTATACATATAGCAATGCTTTTTCATTAGTGTTATGTAGTAGGCTTGTCCTTTTAACATTTTAATCATCTTTAACTTTTGTGTAATAGTTTATGTAAAAAAAACACAATTTGCTTGAAACCAGGCCTTAAAATGCAAAGTCAATACAGTGTGTGTGTGTGTGTGTGTGTGTGTGTGTGTGTGTGTGTGTGTGTGTGTGTGAGAGAGAGAGAGAGAGAGAGAGAGAGAGAGAGAGAGAGAGGTAATGGAAGAGGGAACTCTGAGGTTCAGGTTTCGTAATATTGTGTGCTGTAATGTGTAGACCGTTATACTGTAATTGTGAAATAGAACCTGTTATTCATTACATCTGCCTCAAAGTGTGGGGAACATTTGACTGAAAAGTAAGAGACCAAATTATTTGTTCAAAACACAATTTTTGTTTCATTCAATGGTGCATTTAATTTGAAACAAGATGAACTGTAAGGGCATAAACATTTCAAATACATTATATAGTGGTAATGAAGAAACTGTTTTGTGGACATTTACATTTAAACTACAAGCCTTCAGTTTTTGCCATCTTTTGTAATTTTAAAATATTGGGAACAAGTCTCTTAAAGCAATGATGCCTTTCCCCTTCTATTATGTATGTTATATAAATATCAGGAAATGTCAATCAGATATTTTCCATGTTAAAGAGATGAAATCTTGATGTGTTAATGTAATCCAATTGATAGGTATATTCTTCTCCTAGACAGTTAATGATCATATATGAAGTTTCAGCATGACATAAATTTAATACTTGTTGATTTATGATGAAACACGCATTTAATGTTGCTGTCTTCTTGTTTCAGTGAGTCTTGATATGTTAAAGACTAAATGAATTAGGAAAGGAAGTGACATAGAAGTGTATGTGTAGCACAATTTATTGTGTTGATATGACTTTCTTTGTTATGGCAAAACCTACTCTGAACTTATATCTCTTTCATATGCTTGATGTTTTATGTACAGTTCTAATTTACTGCCAAGAAAATGGTGTGTTATGTAGCTGATAAAGAGCTGGAATTAACATTAATTACTATGTAAAATAATATTATTTGACAGAATGTATGAGGATAAGCCATTTATACTGTCCATGCACAATTTATATTTTTGTACTCTCTCTGCACATGCTGTTGTAATACAGCATTCTAACAATGATGAAATCCCTGCATCACTTTCAGTATTTGTAAATCTTTTTTTAAAACACTGATGAGGTGTGTGTGCTGTAGATAAATCATAGCTACCTTTAATATGAGTTTTGCATATAAGTTGTAATGCTATCAATTTGTCATTGCTATGCTTTGTTTTTTATTGTACCAGATGTATGAGGTTCCATCAGCAATTCTCAATTGCAGTTTGAGGGTGAATTCTCAAAGAGCTATAAATTTGTGCTACTTGTTATATATTACATCAATGTTGTTCTCTGGGAATTGCCTTTAAACTTTTATTTCATTGTGTAGTATTGGTAGGATTGATACCATTATTTAACTTGACAGTAGTGTAATCTGAATTCTGCAATTCGTTATAAGAACATAGGATGCTATGAAAAGTCAATTTTATAGTGCACTGTATGGTGTTTGTAGTTTGAGACGTGGAAGTGTTGTCTGGAATCTCATATTTCTGACAAAACTGTAATTTCTTACTGTATGTCATGAAAGTTGGGCACAGATATTAAAACTTACGTAAATAGCATTGAGATTCTGAGCGATTTTGAATGGTAAATTAAGAAAAGCTTCACATATTTTCATGATAAACTTGTAAAGATAACTCAGAAATTATTGGAAATGAAATCATTCCTTAAAAAGAAAACATGATTGTAGTTATTGAAATTGAATTAGAAAACCCTTTCAAGTGATGATGTGATGTATGTGAATGTTATGTTACACAGAATTTGTTATGTAGTAACAATCTGATTTCATTTATTAACTTTCTTTTGTTATTGTAGGTGCGACTGGTGGAATAATTTTCTTTGAATCTAGTTGTAGATTGTAGTAAGAAAAATGGGAAAACAGAACAGCAAACTCAAACCTGAAGTACTGGAGGATCTTAGACAAAATACTGAATTTTCTGGTGAGTTAATCTCTGTGTGTGTGTATAGTATATAGCTACTGAATGTGCACAAAAATAAATTATGCAAGGTTCATATTACGAGGGTGGTTTGAAAAGTTCTCAGAATTACCATGAGAGGTCAGTGCGCTAGCACAATGAGTTGTTCAAATGATATTCATTGGAGTGCTCTTGTGGCAGTGATGTGGCTCTGTGTTGTTTCTGCTTAGGGATTTGAGAAGATGGAAAAAAATCAAGATTCGAGCAGTGATTAAGTACTTAGTAAAGAAAGGTATGAAAGCAAAAGACATTCATTCCAATTTCTTGAATACACTGGGGGCTTCTGCTTCTTCTATTCAACTGTTGCCAAGTGGACAAATGAATTTAAATTTGGTCAGGAGAGCTTAGATGATGATCCATGCAGGGTCCACACAATATATGTCACTACTCCAGAAATCATTGCAGAAGTACACAAAATGGTCATGGAGGATTGCCCATTGAAAGCTTGTGAAACTTCTCATGCTTGCCAGATGTCATCTGGAAGGGTATATCACATTTTAACTGAAGAGTTAGAAATGAAAATATTATCTGCAAGATGGGTGCCGCGACTCTTGACGCTGGATCAAAAACGCATGAGAATGGACATATCAGAACAATGTTTGGCCTGTTTTAGGAGAAACGAATAAGATTTTTTGCACTGGTTTGTGGCCACTGATGAAACTGGGTTGCACTACTATACCCCAGAGACAAACCAACAGTCAAAGGAGTGGAAATGTGCTGATTCTCTGCCACCAAAGAAAGCAAAGACAATTCCTTCGGCAGGAAAGGTCATGGCATCTGTGTAGTGGGATACAAAGGGGATTCTGTTTGTGGATTATCTCCACACCAGGCAAACAATTACTGGAGAATACTATGATAACCTCCTGGACAAATTGCAACAAAATATATATGAAAAAAGGCCAGGTTTAGCAAGGAAGAAAGTCATCTTCCATCAAGACAATGTGCACCTGCACACATGCTGTCACCATGGCAAAATTACACGAAATAAGGTATGACTTGTCGCCACATCTGCCTTATTCACCTGATATGGCTCTGTCAAACTTCCATCTCATCCAAAAACTCAAAATTTTTCTTGGTGAACGAAGATTCACTTCAAATGATGAATTGATAGCCATTGTTGACAACTGTTTTGCAGGCCTGGAGGAAACTCATTTTTGAGATAGGATCAAGGCAATGGAACATTGTTGGACCAAGTGCATTAATCTACAAGGAGACTACACTGAAAAATAAAAAAAACCTTTCAGTGATGTAAGTACTTTATTTCTATTCCATTCCAAGAACTTTTCAAACCACCCTCGTATCTTATCGACTAAATTATAATTAAACAGAAATCAACACAGAGATAGTATGTTAGAAGCAAATTATGACAGGGGAAAAGTCCTAGTGGACTGTGTGACGTTCACCTGCTTTATTTCTTAGTTGATAGTCCTCGTTGTCAACGTACTGCATTGTTCAAGGTACTGCATTGTAATACTGGCTGAAAAATGGGGGCTGGAAGTTCAACACTGACTACTGTAAATTATGTAGCCGACTGTTGCACAGTTGGGTTTCACAGTTCTTTACTTTCACTGTTCACAACCACCCAATATTACACAGTTCTATGGCTAGTTCATTACTGGTAAATTTTGGTAAGCCTCATTAATAGGTTGCAGGCAAAAATCAGCATACTGCTGCCATAGTAGCTGTTGAACATCTATGAGCAGTAAATACCTAACCACACAGTTCACAGTTCCTGCAGAATTATAGGGTATGTGTGACACTGTTTCTCAAATAAATTAATCAGACACTGTCATTGTTTTAACACATGGCCTGTTTGTGTTACACTAATTCCAGTGTTAAGTTGATGCATTGTTGTTACTTGAAACAGTCCATAATTTCCCTCTGAAAATCGGCCGTGGACTGACTGTCTCTGGAACAAAAATCTGTCTTTTTTTTGTATATCCTCACAATAACAGGCGTTGAAACTATACATTGTTCGATGTTTGATTTACAGAAATTACAATTAAAACATAACTCATTCAATTAACTGAATACATCAGAAAATTGTTCCTTTTTAACAGTTTCTTCTATGTCAAATTATTTGTTTAAATAATGAAATTAACAGATGTAGTTACACAAACAATGCTTTTGACAAACCTGGTAATTATTTTGTAATTAATTAAGAGCTGGACTTGCCAAATTGTTTTTGAATGGAGCCAAATACATACTTTAAGAATCCTAGTAATTCTTCTTCCAAATGTTTATAATTAGTACAAAATTTATATTTGTTTATAAGTCAACAATAGTATTTAATTCACGAAACAATTACTGCTTCCACCATATAACAAAAGTTATTAACTAGGAATAATCAAAATAAATTAGGAAATTAATGACATACACAAAACTAAGCACAAAATTAGATCTGGTGCTATATTTTTTAAGACTAAGGGCCAACGTTTCTCTTTCATGGAAATGCAGATTATACTCATGTAAGCTAACAGTAATTAGTCAAATATGAAAAAAATGAATTTAAGGAAGAAGATGGCAAACCAAGAGAGGAAGTAAAGAAATCCTAGCTTGTTTCGTCACAAATGACAAAGTGAGGCACAGCAGTTTTTAGAAAGAGGAGAAAACTTAACGTGAGACCTGATCGTAAATTTTTGGTTTGATGATTCTATCTCTGCCCACATTGTTTTAATGAGTGGTATAATTGTCTTCTCTCTGTGATATAGTCAGTGGCCTTCCACATTCTTGTTACCTGGACATGCATTTGTGTTATGTTGATGTTAATAGCTGAGTGCTTGCTATGCTCTTTAATTCACTTTAGTTGTCCTGTACCCTTACTGTAAATCCATGAAATGCACCGTGATATTTTATGGCTGTGATGAGTGAGACAGCTGTTGAGATCTTAATAAACTGCGTTCAGACCCAAATCTTCATGTAAGGTGAAGTGTTCATCATGCATTATTAGGTTCTCTGACAGCTTTACAGTGACATTACCTCAACACAGAAATGTTTAGTCCTTACCATGATACTGGGCTTCATGTACTTTAAGTTACAATAGTCCCTATAAAAACAAAAAAAAATGAGTCTGCTCCAATTACTATGAAATTATTTGCGTGATTGTTTTCTGACCTTGAACTACGTCCTTGCACTGCAACAAATTTAATCAGTATCAGTGCACTCAGTGACATGGATGAGTGATAATATCTGTCATTTGACTCCACTGCAAAATACCATTTACTGACACTACTGTGATCCTGCTAAAGTCAGAGAAAAATCGTGGTAGATTATAGAAGGAAAGGAGGTTATGATTTGACAATGAGGCCATTTAAGATGGGACTGGTGGAAAGAAAATAATTGTCATTTTAAACCATTCAAGGAACTGATTTAGGATAAATGTGGGTAGCCCAGACAAGGATTTGAACACCATTCTTTCAAATGTGAGTCTAGTCTCTTAACCACTAAAGTATTTTTTTGTTGTAATGAAGGGATGATGGGTAGCAGAAAGGAGAAAAGGGCAATGCCATGGCAGGATGATAAAACTGAGAAATGATTCATTTGAAGAGGATGTCACCTACTTCAACAAAACAGTGTCTACAGATGGTATGGAGGTCGAGCACGACATTGTATCAGTAATAACTACAAGAAGGTTAGCACAAAATTAAAGATCGTGGGGTTTGACAGATGACAGGAGAGTATAATTGATTCATTATTATAATAAATGAAAAGCACCAGTTTGCTTTTGTTCTACAATATTATTTTTATTGCTAACCGGTTTTCGGCTCACAAGGCCATCTTCAGACATTTAATGAAGATGGCCTTGTAAGCCAAAAAACGGTTAGCAATAAAAATAATATTGTAGAACGAAAGCAAACTTGTGCTTTTCATTTATTATTATAATGTTGTTCTACCAAGAACCAACGGAAGATTCTGTTAATATGATTCATTATTAGTAGCTTATTTAATGTGAAATTTGTCTTGGGGAACCAAAAATGCTGATGAGTGAGGGAAGAAAGTCAGTACATGTGAGGTCTGTTCAAAAAATTCCAGAACATCCGTAGTTTCATACTAATTGTGTGTCAGAGAGAAATGCAGTTTACATCTCTGCACATGTCTGTGTTTAATGTGTAACTGCCAGAAGTTTCATTGTTGTATGTCTGTTAGTTATTGTATGTCTGTTAATTATTGTTCAGTACTGTATTGAGTAGAAAATTGTGTCACACAGTTTGCGGATTTCAAGATGGCAGAGTTGGAGGTGCAATGCATTTGCATTGAATTTTGTGTGAAACTCAAGAAAACATTTACAGAGACATACCAAATAATGCTGAAAGAGTTTGGTGATGAGTACTTAAGCCATACTCGATGTCACGAATTGGTTCACATGGGTTTAAAAATTGATGGTACTATCAGGAGTGTTGCGATGCCTATGAGAAAATGCGAGAAAGAAACTGCCTGAAAGGTGGTGAGACAATCATGGATCAAGGCATCATGATAACGCACCCGCACATTCAGATGACGCTCATTGAGGATGCCTTTCGACTTCTATCGGCAATGCTCATCAGGAACATCAATGAAATTGTAGGTGCCAATTGAAGACTGACTTTCAAGAGATTGCAGAAGAATGTAACATTTCGGTTGGATCATGTCATGAAATCCTGACACAGCATCTTGGAATGCTTCATGTTGCCAACAGGTTCATCTAATGGCTCATGAGTCAGGACCAGGAAGACGTTCACCTCGCAATCAATGAAGAGATAGCACACAAATGAGAATGAGGTTTTCGTTAAGAGAATCGTAACTGGCGATGAGATGTGGGTCTACAGCTATGATGTTGAGGCCAAGGTTCAGTCTTCACAGTGTGTTGGGCAAGGTTCTCCATGACCAAAAAAAGCTCATCAGATAAGGTAAAATGTCAAGCCATGCTGATAATTTTCTTTGACTGTGAAGGATTGGTTCATTATGCATTTGTGCCACAGGGACAAACTGTTAATCGATGGTACTGTCAGGAGTGTTGCAATGCCTATGAGAAATGTGGAAAGGAAACTGCCTGAAAGGTGGTGAGACAGTCATGGCTCTTGCATCATGATAATGCACCCACACATCCGTTCCTGTTGGTGCATGACTATTGCACAAAAAACGGAATCACTGTGCTGCCTCATCCTCTGTATTCTCCAGACCTGGGCCCAGCAGACATTTTTTTTTATCTCCAAAGTTGAAAATCCCCTTGAAAGGATGAAGATTCGCAGTGATAGATGAGATAAAAGAAAATTCACAACCAGCACTTAACACTATCCAGCAAGAGGCATACAAAGACTACTTCCGGAATGGGAAATGAAGTTGGGAGACGTGTATCAGTTGTGGAGGAGAGTATTTCATAGGAGGACATGTGAAATAAGTAAAAGGTAAGTGTAGAAAAATTTTGTGGTCAAAATTCTGGAATTTTTTTTAACAGAACTCATATGAGGTAGGAAATGTAATTAATGACATAAATATTATGGATACTGATATTTCTGCATATCAAATAGTATATAGTTCATGGTCATTCATGTTGATTGATAGATTGGTACTCATTGTTTCACCAAGAAGCTCAACACTAGCTGGAACATTACGTGGTATTAACAAACACCAGCCACAGACAAATCATTGTTTGGTGTTTTAAAATGGACCAGTGAGAGAAATAAATTTCCTGTCGTGAGCGCTGAATGGAAGGACTATGTTGGGAAAAGGTACAGGGCAAGAGATAGTGAGAAACTGGTTATTCATCTACTGAATGAGGACGTTGTGTCATAGGCTGGGAAGGCATGGTAGTATTATTTAGGGAGTACATCATATGTCTTTCAAAATGATCTTTATCATATTGATACAAGTGTTAAGAAAAGTGAGGTTTTTGGAGTAGAAGTAACTGCAGTTTTCAGTACTAGGAATTACATCTACATCTACATTTATACTCCGCAAGCCACCCAACGGTGTGTGGCGGAGGGCACTTTACGTGCCACTGTCATTATCTCCCTTTCCTGTTCCAGTCGCGTATGGTTCGCGGGAAGAACGACTGTCTGAAAGCCTCTGTGCGTGCTCTAATCTCTCTAATTTTACATTCGTGATCTCCTCGGGAGGTATAAGTAGGGGGAAGCAATATATTCGATACCTCATCCAGAAACGCACCCTCTCGAAACCTGGCGAGCAAGCTACACCGCGATGCAGAGCGCTTCTCTTGCAGAGTCTGCCACTTGAGTTTGTTAAACATCTCCGTAACGCTATCACGGTTACCAAATAACCCTGTGACGAAACGCGCCGCTCTTCTTTGGATCTTCTCTATCTCCTCCGTCAACCCGATCTGGTACGGATCCCACACTGATGAGCAATACTCAAGTATAGGTCGAACGAGTGTTTTGTAAGCCACCTCCTTTGTTGATGGACTACATTTTCTAAGGACTCTCCCAATGAATCTCAACCTGGTACCCGCCTTACCAACAATTAATTTTATATGATCATTCCACTTTAAATCGTTCCGCACGCATACTCCCAGATATTTTACAGAAGTAACTGCTACCAGTGTTTGTTCCGCTATCATATAATCATACAATAAAGGATCCTTCTTTCTATGTATTCGCAATACATTACATTTGTCTATGTTAAGGGTCAGTTGCCACTCCCTGCACCAAGTGCCTATCCGCTGCAGATCTTCCTGCATTTCGCTACAATTTTCTAATGCTGCAACTTCTCTGTATACTACAGCATCATCCGCGAAAAGCCGCATGGAACTTCCGACACTATCTACTAGGTCATTTATATATATTGTGAAAAGCAATGGTCCCATAACACTCCCCTGTGGCACACCAGAGGTTACTTTAATGTCTGTAGACGTCTCTCCGTTGATAACAACATGCTGTGTTCTGTTTGCTAAAAACTCTTCAATCCAGCCACACAGCTGGTCTGATATTCCGTAGGCTCATACTTTGTTTATCAGGCGACAGTGTGGAACTGTATCGAACGCCTTCCGGAAGTCAAGAAAAATAGCATCTACCTGGGAGCCTGTATCTGATATTTTCTGGGTCTCATGAACAAATAAAGCGAGTTGGGTTTCACACGATCACTGTTTCCGGAATCCATGTTGATTCCTACATAGTAGATTCTGAGTTTCCAAAAACGACATGATATTCGAGCAAAAGACATGTTCTAAAATTCTACAACAGATCGACGTCAGAGATATAGGTCTATAGTTTTGCGCATCTGCTTGACGACCCTTCTTGAAGACTGGGACTACCTGTGCTCTTTTCCAATCATTTGGAACCTTCTGTTCCTCTAGAGACTTGCGGTACACGGCTGTTAGAAGGGGGCAAGTTCTTTCGCGTACTCTGTGTAGAATCGAATTGGTATCCCGTCAGGTCCAGTGGACTTTCCTCTGTTGAGTGATTCCAGTTGCTTTTCTATTCCTTGGACATTTATTTCGATGTCAGCCATTTTTTCGTTGGTGCGAGGATTTAGTGAAGGAACTGCAGTGCGGTCTTCCTCTGTGAAACGGCTTTGGAAAAAGGTGTTTAGTATTTCAGCTTTACGCTTGTCATCCTCTGTTTCAATGCCATCATCATCCTGGAGTGTCTGGACATGATGTTTCGAGCCACTTACTGATTTAACGTAAGACCAGAACTTCCTAGGATTTTCTGTCAAGTTGGTACCTAGTATTTTACTTTCGAATTCACTGAACGCTTCACGCATAGCCCTCCTTACGCTAACTTTGACATCGTTTAGCTTCTGTTTGTCTGAGAGGTTTTGGCTGCGTTTAAACTTGGAGTGAAGCTCTCTTTGCTTTCGCAGTAGTTTCCTAACTTTGTTGTTGTACCACGGTGGGTTTTTCCCGTCCCTCACAGTTTTACTCGGCACGTACCTGTCTAAAACGCATTTTACGATTGCCTTGAACTTTTTCCATAAACACTCAACATTGTCAGTGTAGGAACAGAAATTTTCGTTTTGATCTGTTAGGTAGTCTGAAATCTGCCATCTATTACTCTTGCTAAACAGATAAACCTTCCTCCCTTTTTTTATATTCCTATTAACTTCCATATTCAGGGATGCTGCAACGGCCTTATGATCACTGATTCCCTGTTCTGCACTTACAGAGTCGAAAAGTTCGGGTCTGTTTGTTATCAGTAGGTCCAAGATGTTATCTCCACGAGTCGGTTCTCTGTTTAATTGCTCGAGGTAATTTTAGGATAGTGCACTCAGTATAATGTCACTCGATGCTCTGTCCCTACCACCCGTCCTAAACATCTGAGTGTCCCAGTCTATATCTGGTAAATTGAAATCTCCACCTAAGACCATAACATGCTGAGAAAATTTATGTGAAATGTATTCCAAATTTTCTCTCAGTTGTTCTGCCACTAATGCTGCTGAGTCGGGGGGTCGGTAAAAGGAGCCAATTATTAACCTAGCTCGGTTGATGAGTGTAACCTCCACCCATAATAATTCACAGGAACTATCCACTTCTACTTCACTACAGGATAAACTACGACTAACAGCGACGAACACTCCACCACCGGTTGCATGCAATCTATCCTTTCTAAACACCGTCTGTGCCTTTGTAAAAATTTCGGCAGAATTTATCTCTGGCTTCAGGCAGCTTTCTGTACCTATAACGATTTCAGCTTCGGTGCTTTCTATCAGCGCTTGAAGTTCCGGTACTTTACCAACGCAGCTTCGACAGTTTACAATTACAATACCGATTGCTGCTTGGTCCCCGCATGTCCTGACTTTGCCCCGCACCCGTTGAGGCTGTTGCCCTTTCTGCACTTGCCCAAGGCCATCTAACCTAAAAAACCGCCCAGCCCACGCCACACAACCCCTGCTACCCGTGTAGCCGCTAGTTGCGTGTAGTGGACTCCTGACCTATCCAGCGGAACCCGAAACCCCACCACCCTATGGCGCAAGTCGAGGAATCTGCAGCCCACACGGTCGCAGAACGGTCTGAGCCTCTGATTCAGACCCTCCACTCGGCTCTGTACCAAAGGTCCGCAGTCAGTCCTGTCGACGATGCTGCAGATGGTGAGCTCTGCTTTCATCCCGCTAGCGAGACTGGCAGTCTTCACCAAATCAGATAGCCGCCGGAAGCCAGAGAGGATTTCCTCCGATCCATAGCGACACACATCATTGGTGCCGACATGAGCGACCACCTGCAGATGGGTGCACCCTGTACCCTTCATGGCATCCGGAAGGACCCTTTCCACATCTGGAATGACTCCCCCCGGTATGCACACTGAGTGCACTTTGGTTTTCTTCCCCTCCCTTGCTGCCATATCCCTAAGGGGCCCCATTACGCGCCTGACGTTGGAGCTCCCAACTACCAGTAAGCCCACCCTCTGCGACTGCCCGGATCTTGCAGACTGAGGGGCAACCTCTGGAACAGGACAAGCAGCCATGTCAGGCCGAAGATCAGTATCAGCCTGAGACAGAGCCTGAAACCGATTCGTCAGACAAACTGGAGAGGCCTTCCGTTCAGCCCTCCGGAATGTCTTTCGCCCCCTGCCACACCTTGAGACGACCTCCCACTCTACCACAGGTGAGGGATCAGCCTCAATGCGGGCAGTATCCCGGGCAACCACAGTCGTAGTCCGATCGGGGGATGCGTGGGACGAGCTGGCCGTCCCCGACAAACCCCCATCCGGACCCCCACAGTGATGCCCATTGGCAACAGCCTCAAGCTGTGTGACCGAAGCCAACACTGCCTGAAGCTGGGAGCGAAGGGATGCCAACTCAGCCTGCATCCGAACACAGCAGTTGCAGTCCCTATCCATGCTAAAAACTGTTGTGCAAAGAACGTCTGAACTAATCTACAGAGAGCGCAAACAAAACGATACAAAATTGAAACGGTTATTAAAATACAAGATTGCCTAGTAAATGCAGTAATGCTGCCACTTGTGCACTGCTGACACACTGCTCGGCGGCGGAAGGAGACTACGCGATTTAACACTATTCGAGTACTAAAACGCGATGCTACAACTCTCAAATACTATAATACGCCCAAAATTTATGAATTACACAATGCAAGTACCAAAAACACGCAAAGAAATTAAGAATTAAACTATGTAACAAATGAGTGAGCTAGGAGTATATGACTTGCTGCTGCAGCTGCTTATCCAACGGCGGCAGGGAGCACCTGATTAAAACATGCTAAAACATGTACCAAAGACTTGAGTGGACATTGTATAAATTTGAGTGTTTAAATAATTACAGATAATTTTAGACGCACAGTTTTTCCTTTTTTTAAAAACAAAAGGTGTGTCTTCTTTACTGTTTTGAAAATACTCTTTTTAGCTTTTCAGTTGGCCTTTATGGCAATGATCTTCCTTCCTTTTTACAATATTATACCTTATAAAAAGATTAGCATATTCTAAGAACACACACACACACACACACACTCCATAGCCTAAAAAAATTATTCTATTTTCCGACAAGAATTTCATCAATCAGTTTGAATTCAATTGAACTATTTTTTTGTCTTGCAACATAAATAGTCTTATCATCTTCTCACTGTTGTATTAACCTGTCTTTTTTATTAGTTTTGAACTTCATGTGTTGGTCATTAACTAATGTCTCTTGCACCCATAATTTTCTTCATATCTGTCAAGTCTGTACTCATGCTACTGTCTCCAGCTACTGTACTTCCCTTTCTTCTTTATATTGCCTGCTATGGATCTTCTTTTGTGTTTGATTTCAGTGTGCCCTTTTCTATCTCTTTTGACAAAGAGTATTGTTCCCTTCAACACCAAACTCAGCATTTATTTCATTTGTTATTGATTTGTTTTACATAAGACAGTATTTGCTTTGCATTCAATCTGTGCAATCTTGTAATCTATTGAGCTCCTGCTTTCCTGAACACTTTTTGCCATGTTTTGTGCAAAATCTGTTGTGAAAATATTGCTATTGAGTTTTTTCCAGCACAGAAGCCAAATCTGAAAAGATGGAGCTATTAATGGAAGAAGCCAAATTATTGTTGCCCATCTAGGTGTCTCAGAGGACACTTGTGTGAAGCACAATACAATTAGCATACTTTCTAATTAACCCTTTCATACCCACTGGCTACAGTTCTTTACATTAAATTTTACAGGCTCTTAGTTGAAAATCCCCATGAAAGGACAAAGATTTGCAATGATAGATGAGATAAAAGAAAATTTGCAACCAGCATTTTCCCCAGTGGAAACCTCATGTACACATGTGTGAATGTACAATCTTTTTATCGTGTACAAATGCTGCCAACTGTTGGGATTCACATTAAAAACATCAAATAGTCATTGTAGCAGTACACAGCAGCTTTTGATCACCAGAATGTATTGAAGTGATTGGTTAACTATATTCCACTATATAAATGAATATTATTGTTATTGTTATATTGAATGGTAATTATTGAATGACCAGTTTATTTATTACTACCGTGAATATTTCAAAATTAGTATTTTAGTCCATAAAAAGGGAGCCAAGTGTAAAAAATATATTTTGAAAACAGGCACATATTTATGTATAAATCTTGCATCTAAAGTCATTAAAAAATCACATATGGGCATTACAGCATAAAGCAAAAATTTTCTTCCTTCGGAAAAAATTCAAGTCTGACAGGGTTAATAAACACCCATATAAAAATCATAATTATTTTATAATTGTGTCAAATTCTTGCTGTGAATTTTCACTTTTGCATCATTCTCAGTTGACTTCATCTCACTATTTCTTTTTGCATTTGCACTCTTCTCTTCTGCATATTTTGTCCTTGCATTAATATTAATTGCCCTTGCATTTTCTTGTATTCCTCTCTTACCTGTGTTTGCTGTCTTCTGAGATCTGTATTGCATCCTTGTGACCCATGTCTCTTAACCTGAGAGATATCCACATTCCGAAAAATAATTGTTGAATGTGGGAAATAATCAAATAGTGTCTCAATATGTTTTGTTGTTAGTTGAGTTTGTTTTCACATAACATTTTTATGTTAACATTTTTTTTTTTTTTTGTGTGACAGATGCGGAAATTCAGGAATGGTACAAAGGCTTCCTGAAAGACTGTCCAAGTGGACACTTAAGTGTTGAAGAGTTTAAGAAGATATATGGGAACTTTTTCCCATATGGGGATGCATCAAAGGTTTGTATGTTTTATCTGAAACAATGCAAAGTCTCTCTGTAAAGACCTGTTAATCCATACATTTTAAAGTTATTTTTAAAGTACTCTCTATCTCCCCCCCCCCTCCCCCCCTCCCCTCACCAGCCGGGGTGGCCGAGCGGTTCTAGGCACTACAATCTGGAACAACGCTGCTGCTCCGTTGAATGAAGGCAAGAGAGAGAGAGAGAGAGGGACAGAGAGAGAGAGAGAGAGAGAGAGAGAGAGAGAGAGAGAGAGAGAGAGAGAGATACATGGTCTCTGTTACTGTTTGTTCAGTTACCTGTAGAAATAGACACTTATAATATTGAAAATGAGAATTCTACACCATACACTTCCTGTTCACACCTTTATTTACTTTTTTAGTGTGCACTCTTGGAGCTATACGATGAAATATTTACTCTTTGCTCTTTGTGAAAATGCATTTTTCTATCATTATGTAATTGACACAGAAGAAATATTGAATTTAATTGATGAAAGGAGAAAATATTAAAAATGCAGTAAATGAAGCAGGCAAAAAGGAATACAAACGTCTCAAAAATGAGATCGATAGGAAGTGCAAATTGGCTAAGCAGGGATGGCTAGAGGACAAATGTAAGGATGTAGAGGCTTATCTCATGAGGGGTAAGATAGATACTGCCTACAGGAAAATTAAAGAGACCTTTGGAGAAAAGAGAACCACTTGCATGAATATCAAGAGCTCAGATGGAAACCCAGTTCTAAGCAAAGAAGGGAAAGCAGAAAGGTGGAAGGAATATATAGAGGGTCTATACAGGGGTGATGTTCTTGAGGACAATATTATGGAAATGGAAAGGATGTAGATGAAGATGAAATGGGAGATATGATACTGCGTGAAGAGTTTGACAGAGCACTGAAAGACCTAAGTCGAAACAAGGTCCCGGGAGTAGACAACATTCCATTAGAACTACTGACAGCCTTGGGAGAGCCAGTCCTGACAAAACTCTACCATCTGGTGAGCAAGATGTATGAGACAGGCGAAATTCCCTCAGACTTCAAGAAGAATATAATAATTCCAATCCCAAAGAAAGATGTGAAAATTACCGAACTATCAGTTTAATAAGTCACAGCTGCAAAATACTTACGTAAAATCTTTACAGACGAATGGAAAAACTGGTAGAAGCCGACATCGGGGAAGATCAGTTTGGATTCCGTAGAAATGTTGGAACACGTGAGGCAATACTGACCCTACGACCTATCTTGGAAGCTAGATTAAGGAAAGGCAAACGTATGTTTCTAGCATTTGTAGACTTAGAGAAAGCTTTTGATAATGTTGACAGGAATACTCTCTTTCAAATTCTGAAGGTGGCAGGGGAAAATACAGGGAGTGAAAGGCTATTTACAATTTGTACAGAAACCAGATGGCAGTTATAAGAGTTGAGGGACATGAAAGGTAAGCAGTGGTTCGGAAGGGAGTGAGACAGGGTTGTAGCCTCTCCCCGATGTTATTCAATCTTTATATTGAGCAAGCAGTGAAAGAAACAAAAGAAAAATTTGGTGTAGGTATTAAAATCCATGGAGAAGTAATAAAAACTTTGAGGTTTGTCTATGACATTGTAATTCTGTCAGAGACAGCAAAGGACTTGGAAGAGCAGTTGAACAGAATGGATAGTGTCTTGAAAGGAGGATATAAGATGAACATCAACAAAAGCAAAACGAGGATAATGGAATGTAGTCGCATTAAAAAGGGTGATGCTGAGGGAATTAGATTAGGAAATGAGACACTTAAAGTAGTAAAGGAGTTTTGCTATTTGGGGAGCAAAATAACTGATGATGGTCGAAGTAGAGAGGATATAAAACGTAGACTGGCAATGGCAAAGAAAGCGTTTCTGAAGAAGAGAAATTTGTTAACATCAAATATAGGTTTAAGTCTCAGGAAGTCATTTCTGAAAGTATTTGTATGGAGTGTGGCCATGTATGGAAGTGAAACGTGGACGACAACTAGTTTGGATAAGAAGAGAATAGAGGCTTTTGGAATGTGGTGCTACAGAAGAATGCTGAAGATTAGATGGGTAGATAACATAACTAATTAGGAGGTATTGAATAGGATTGGGGAGAAGAGACGTTTGTGGCACAACTTGACTAGAAGAAGGGATAGGTTGGTAGGACATGTTCTGAGGCATCAAGGGATCACCAAATTAGTATTGGAGGGCAGTGTGGAGGGTAAAAATCGTAGAGGGAGACCAAGAGATCAGTACACTAAGCAGATTCAAAAGGATGTAGGTTGCAGTAGGTACTGGGAGATGAAGCAGCTTGCACAGGATAGAGTAGCATGGAGAGCTGCATCAAACCAGTCTCAGGACTGAAGACCACAACAACAACAACAACTACTACTTTTCAAATGTATGTGTGTGGTACAGCTGTTAATAACTACACAGGGAGAATCACCTAAAACTTTCACCACATATGTTGCAGAAGTGGAAAGTGCTGTTGATATGTAGTTTTCACAGAGTGGATTGGTAGTCAGGAGCTTGTATTGTTAGCCAATAAACAGATTGAAATAATACATAAAAAATATATTTTTTGTGCAAACATACACTTTTTTTAAAGGGAACATAGCCTAATGACATTAAATAACTAAAAGCAGAATGTCAATGGTGTCTGTTGCAGTATTCTAATGTGAGTCATTTTTGAGAGATTGTATTTTGAAAAGTTTCCACTCTGACACTTGTTTGTGCCCTTCAACCTGCATAGGTAAATGTTGTTATGTTTGCTTACAGTGTGCTTGTGTGTTCTGTGAGTGCATTGTGACTTGCTAGTCAGATAGTGTGTGACAGTCCAAGCAGTAGGTCATGAGTGGATGATGGGATTTACCATGCTCATGTTGTATGGAGAATGTAGCAACAATGCAGTTCATTCGTGTGTGGTGTATGCAGCAAGATATCCCAGTAGACATCAACCGTCTCCACATTCTTTTTATCATCCTCTTCAAACAGTTATGTGAAAGTGGTAGTGTAACACATAGACAATGCAACAGAAGGTAAGAGGTAGAAATTAATGTTCTTGCTGTCATTGTAATTGAACCACATGTTAGCTCCCATGCAGTCGCTTGAGGAAGTAGCATGAGTCTTGCAACTGTCTTATGCATTCTCCATTGGCATCAGTTCCATCCCTGTCACATCTCTCCCCATCAAGATTGCATGTAAGTGATTGTGAGAATCATGTTAACTATGTACATGGACATTAAGATAGGATACTCTTGATGTGTTACATATCTTATTTAGTATGAATCCACATTTATCAATTATGGCCAGCTAAACCACTGAAAAATGCACTATTGGTTTGTTGGCAACCCCTGTCGGCTTCGTCAGGTGGATCATCTGTGTCCATGGAGTGTAAATGTGCAGTGTAGGATAGCAAACCGTCAGCTCAGATGCCTGTTTCTCATAGACAGAACACTGAAAGTGCACAGCTATTGCAGCCTTCTAACAGAACATTTTCCACAGATGCTAGGAGGTGTTCCCTTGTGCAGTAGCAAGAACCTGTGGTACCAATGTGATGGCTGTCCAGCCCATAGTGCACAAAGTACATGGCATGACTTCACGAATTGTTTACAGATCACTGAATTGAACTCAGGGGACCTGTGCCTTGGCTGCCCCATTCCCCAGATCTGACACCTGTAGACATTTTTCTGTGAGGAAAGCTGAAAAATGCTTTCTACAAGGGCTTACTGCAGCCTGCTCAGACATCTGTGCTGAAATGCTGGCACTTGTACAACAGTCATTCCATATCAGACTGGAAGCGTGTATTGTTGCTACCGGAGATCATTTTGAACACAACCTGTGATGGTCAATTTTCTCATTGCTTGTCAGAATCCAAATAAGTAGTGTGTGAAATTGTATAGTTCTTTAGTGTGTGCTGCCATAGGTATCGTACAAGTGTCAGTGTGGGAACTTTTCAGAATACGATGTCTCATAAATGAATTGCTCTAGCATCTTGCAGCAAACACAACTGACATTGTAATTTACCCTACTATTAGTTTTTTAATGACAATAGGCATTGTTCCCTGTAAAAAAAGTGTATATTTTGCCCAAAATTACACTTTCTAAGTATTATTACAGTCTGTTGACTGGCCAACAATACAAGCCCTTGTCTACCAATATATTCTCTGAAAACAGCACATCCATAGCACTTCCCATTTCCACAATATATGTGATGCACATTTTAGGTGTTTCACCCTGTATATGAAATATGCATTGCAGTACAAGGCCACAACAAAGAAACCTGTAGCAGCCATCTGAAAATGGTTTCTTGAATCTGAAGAGAACTTTGGTTGCTTTTGTTCAAAACTTTTGTGACTTACTTCTAGCTAATTTCTTTTTAAAAGCAAGAATCATTATGCACACACTATATTCATGTACATCTTGTGTAGTGTGGGACATCTACATATAGAACTATGTCACTTGCTATCATGCTTCATATTAAATCTGTGCACTTATATGGATCAGGGTCTATGCGAGAAATATCTTGTGGTGATGTTTAAGTACTTTGCTTGCTTGCAAAGCAGTGTTTTGAAGAGACTTATTCGGAACGTGCCATAACTACTCCTGTTTTTTGAGACAGTACAGCACAAGGAAAGCAAAAACAAAAAATATCCAACTTTGATCAGCTGATTTATATACTGGCCATTCATTAATATTTTAAGTTTCTAACTAGACAGTACTTGGGCAATTATTGGACATTTGCTATTGTGTGAGTAACTTACACCCATAGTTATTCTCATTAACCTTCCTCAAACTCATTCCAGTATGAAAATTCTGGGCAGGATACCAGAGGCTCAAGTTCATGTTTCTACTGCATAGTGGGAAGGGTCACACTGACTTTGATAAGTCCAACATTATTGGCCATTGTGAACTCCAGTCCTTTCATACTGTCGCTTTACTACATCATCTGTGGATGTACCCTGAAGGAGTACTCCGATAGGTGCAGACTGAAGAAAATATTACTGAATTCTACGTTTTCGTATTAACTTCATGTAGCTTTCATTCACTTTATTATAGTTGCTTTTAGTTAATCAGGTGCTAACATATCCAAACAAAATGGCCTGTCCTACTATTCCTTTTATTCTAATGAAGATATTAAAATAGCCCCAGAAATGTCAGCTTTAATTAGTAATTTTGCAACATTTCAATAAAATATTAGTTAATATGAGATTCAGCTCTAGATGTATATTAGGGTCCTGCTTAGTATAAATCCAACAGTTGGCAGTGTATGCATAAGAAGCAAATGATTAAGATGCCAGACAATTAAAAAAAAAGTATCATATATGGTTTCTGTTCATGTCACAGTAGGAAGACAGAGACATAGCTTTAACAAATTTAAAAAAGTAATTGTTAATATATTTAAACATATATTTATAATGTAGCACCAGTTATAAATATTGTAAACCTAATCAAAAGTCCGTACGTAATGCGAGCAGTATGAAAAAGTCATATTTAAGTAAATAAATACATAAACATCGAAAATATTTCTTTTTTAGAAATATACTTTTTATTCACCTTCCATTGAAATAAAAAAAAATGTTACTTGTCTCACAAAAGTTTGCAACTCTAATCATGTTTCTTCTATAACCAAAAAGGCTGCAAATTGTGTAAGTTAAGTGAAGTCACTCAAATTTGGGGATGGAGTGAAAACATTCATGTAACTGATATAACTGTCAGGACTTGTGTCAGTCAGTTGTCTCTCATGAAATGAAATGACTCGGACCTGGGGAGCATATGAAAACATTCATGCAGCTGTCATGGTCACAGAGACTAGTTTCATTCAGTTCTTTCATTCAACTGAAAAACCTGACTGAATGAAAAGCAGTCAGCTGGGGAAACAGCTGTTAAAACCAATCAATTGTCCCATCCCTACCGAAAATGGTGACATACTCAGGTGCAAAATTCTTTGATTGCCTACCCAGTGATGTAAAGAATTTAATCAAGAATAAAATTAACTTCAAACACACAACGAAATCATATCTGCTTCACTGTATGCATGTGGAAAAGTCACCTTAAAAAAAAAATCACACAAATTGTCACTCTGGAAATGTACTGTAACTGTAAAACTGATTTGTTCCTCATCATATCAAGAGGCACAATTATGATCCACGCAATATAGAAATAACTAACTATCTGTTTCTCAGTCTGAGATATTTGATGAATTTATCTATGTGTTGACTCAATTTTTTTGTGCCTTTGTTACCCAGCTAGATGTCTAGAACTGTTAAACAAAGTTTTTTGCTTAGAGTATGCCTACTTGTGCTACCAGCAGATTGTTTTTGCTTCTTTGCAGCTGTGTACTGACAGTCTTTTTGGGTTTACTTAAAATGTTTGCTCTGAATCAGTTGTAGCCATATTTTGCATTATATGGACTTTGTCTTGAGTGTTTTAATTTGGATGGTATATTAGTATACTTGTGTTATCAACAAAAATATTGGTGTGTGGATGTTAAAAGTCATTTGGAGTTCATTTGTATTAAAAATAGGTGTGGGCAGAGTAGGTCACTTCAAGAGCTCCATGTTTTATGTTGCTGCACTCTGTTTTTGCTTACACTGTACTCCTTAGTTGCAGTTTGCTAGTGTGACTGTCTGAAGAAGAATAACAATATTCAAGTGAGACTAAAGAAAATAAAAACCAAATGAGAGTTTCCTAATGAAATAGAAAAATTGTCATTACCAGAATGTGTACTGTTTTCTATTTTCTCTTTGAAATTTGTAAATTACTTGTGAATTGTCTGTTACAGTTTGCAGAACATGTATTTAGAACATTTGATGCGAATGGAGATGGGACTATAGACTTCAGAGAATTTTTATGTGCACTTTCTGTCACGTCTCGAGGAAAACTTGAGCAAAAACTAAAATGGGCATTCAGTATGTATGATTTAGATGGAAATGGGTACATTTCCAGACAAGAAATGTTAGAAATTGTGACAGTAAGTAATATGTATTTTAATTCGTAAATAAGCAGTGATAAACTTATTGTTATGACTATTCACTTAGTATATTCTGTTATTCATTAAAATATGTTTTGTTTTATATAACCAATTCTTGTACAAACCAACTGAAAATAATATTTAACATTAACAGTTCTAGGTCTTATTATTTGGATGTAGCTTTTTCCTCCATTTTATAATTAGGTTGTAGCCATACTGCTTTTTATGTGTATAACACTTTCTCAAACTATCAGTTTCACTTCTCATAAAAAGCACTGTATTACTTTTACTTGAATTGGTGGCTAATTGGTTTGATGTTTGGTACCACTGCTGAAAACTGAATCAGAAACCATAGACATGAAAGTTAACTACTCCAAATGGGATGTCACCATCTGGATTTGGTCTGCTCTTGAGTGGTAACAGTGACCTATCAACAACTAAAGTAACAAACCGCATTATACATAAACGGACGCAACAGAGGTGTACTGAGGTGCACTTCTCTTTTGGCACGTGGTGGGCAGGAATGCTGCAGTCAGGGGAGCTAGATTTTTCATTAAGTATGTATGCTGCTGTGCTGAAGTCCTTCAGATTGGTGTTCTTCTGCTAAACCTTTTGCATTTTTGCCTGAGGGTCCCACTTCACCTGGTGCTTCATTAACTTTCTTTTTAACTTCCTCCAGTAAATATACAACCTCTGACAATAAAATTTGGTGGATGAAGTCAGAACGGTCAGTCAGGCAACACTGGAGATTCATAATGCTGCGCCTGTTTAGCAGCTGCTGTTGACAACCTGCCCCCACCATAGTTCAGTTGAGCATCATGAGTGTTCCATGTTAGACCTGTTGGACGAAGTGCTTGTTTAATGCATTGGTTCTGATCTGAAAACAGGACAATGAACAAACAAAGGATCAATTTAAAGTTTTGTTTTAAGCTTGGCAAGACACTGAAAGAAATGCATGCAATGCTAGTATGTGTTCATGGGGATCAAGCACTATCCATGAAGTGTGTGTACAAGTGGTTCACCCATTCTCAAGGAGGCTGGGAAAGTGTTTCTGGCAATCCTCACAGCAGATGACCGGTGATTGCCATCAGTGATGAAAACATTAAGAAAGTGAGGACATTAATCACAAACGGCCGTCGAGTAACTGTGCACATGATAGCGGATGAACTGCAGATGAACCGTGACTCCGTGTGACAAATTACCAGATAAACGCCAGTCCAAATCCTTACCCAGAAGTTAGGGAAGAGGAAAATGTGTTGTAGTCTTGTGCCACATCACTTGACTGATGATCAAAAGCAGGCACGTTTAGGGGCTTCAAAGGATTTTGTGGAAACAGTGGAAGCAACACACTATTTCTTGAACCATATTGTCACTGAGGATGAAACCTGGTGTCTCCAGTATGGCCCTGAAAGCATGGAATGGCATTCTCTGACATTGCCTTGTTGGAAAAAGGTCAGAGCCAAAAAATCCTGCATCAAAACTATGCTCATTACCATTTGTGGTAGTCAAGTATCTGAGGGAACGACATTGAAAGCTGCACAGTACGTTGAAATTTTGACCCGTTTAATGCAACTTCTACACAGGGTATGACCTCAGTCTCCATGACAAGGTTCCTGGTTTTTTATTCATGACAATGCTCACCCACCCACAACTAATATTTTCGAACAGTTCCTGGCAAAAAAGGTGGTGGTGCAACTTGAACATTCACCATACTCACCAGATCTCAATTCTCCAGACTTCTTCCTATTCCATCAACTCAAACTCACTTTGAAAGGAAAGAGATTTGACGATATTCCTGACATCCAACAAAACATGATGTGGCTTTCAAATGCCATCCCAAAGGAAGACTTCGTGCAAAGTTTCCAGGACATGTATCACAGAACTCAGCAGTTCATAGTTATGGGAAGTGACTGTTTTGAAGGTCAGTAAGGTAATGGCAGTTCATCTACATTAATGTTACAGAATTTTATCATCAGAGGTTGTATGTTGTTGCCAGAGATAGGTCTTCCTCAGCCTTATAGTTCTGAGATAATTCGTGCTATAAATGTGTAGTTGGCCCCAATTATGTCAAGCCCTATTGGATTAAGGGAACTTTGAACAATTGTTTTGCTTAAATTACAGAGGTATCAGTCGCTGATAGATTTTCAGTTACCATCTGGATTGCTGGGAGATGATTACTGTAGTATTCCATTGCCACTAACCACGTGCCCCAGGATGTAACAAGAAGTTTAGATGGCAAGGGGACATCTGGAAGTTGTTCTTTGAATGTGTGTGTCTTTGATGGTGCTTTAACAAAAACTTTCTTTATGTAGAGATTAATTTATTTACTTTAGGGAATTTTAACCTTACTTGCTCTGCTTTACAGTTGGTACCATGTGCTACACAAGTTACTTGCAGCATCAAAGGATAGTATGCTTCAAACAGTTGAAACACTGCAGCCACATGTGCTATGGCATCTGTGAAGGCCAGAGGCACCGTGATTTCATTCACGCCATGAGGCTATAGCACCTTCAGCTCCTTTGGGAGTTGTTTTGAATAAATCAAAATAAGCCCTTGATGCCACATCTGGGCCCAACTTGCCAACAATCAAATTTTCAATGTACTGGTCAAGACTGTCAGTAGTTCCATCAACAGAAATCCATGTGCAAGATTCCCCAATATCACCTTGGATTCTATGCAGTGGGTCAGTGAATACTGAAATCACCTAAGTTTTATGCAATGTTGACTCTGCAGCAACAAACTGATGGCAGTACTTCTCAGGAAATCTTTGAAAATAGGACTTTCAAGTTTTTGAAAAGGAGTTTTTGGTGCCACAATATCATGACAAAGCCACTGCAGAAACGGTTCTTTTTGGTGAATTCATCAGCTGTCTTTTTTTGAAAGTGTTTGCTTCAATTTTGATTTTCATTCAACATTTGCCTAATGTTAGGCTCAGTTCAGTGGAGCTTTTCACCACTCAAAACTTAATGCAAGAAAGAAACAAGATGCCATATAGAAGTGAGAATAAGAAGTATTTGGTACTGTTAAGGGACGCTGGTACTTAATTTTCACAAAATAAAATAAAAAAAAAAACATAAAATACAGTTTATCAATTTTAGTTTCCCAAGTATCAAGTCACTGAAGAAATTTTTGTTATAACTCAAAACTTTTAAGAAAATCAAAGCTTAGTGAATCCTTTTAAAAACATTCATGCTTTGTCCTATAGATACTACATTTTTACATTCCTTACTTTTGGCAAGCAAGATGTATGAGAGAGACGAAATACCTTCAGACTTCAAGAAGAATATAATAACTCCAATCCCAAAGAAAGCATGTGGTGACAGATGTGAAAATTACCGAACTATCAGTTTAATAAGCCACGGCTGCAAAATACTAACACGAATTCTTTACAGACAAATGGAAATATTGGTAGAAGCCGACCTTGGGGAAGATCAGTTTGGATTCCATAGAAATATTGGAACACGTGTGGCATACTGACCCTATAACTTATCTTAGAAAATAGATTAAGGAAAGGCAAACCTATGTTTCTAGCATTTGTAGACTTAGACAAAGCTTTTGACAATGTTGACTGGAATACTCTCTTTCAAATTCTGAAGGTGGCAGGGGTAAAGTACAGGGAGCAAAAGGCTATTTACAACTTGTACAGAAACCAGATGGCAGTTATAAGAGTCGAGGAACATGGAAGGGAAGCAGTGGTTGGAAAGGGAGTGAGACAGGGTTGTAGCCTCTCTCCGATGTTATTCAATCTGTATATTGAGCAAACAGTAAAGGAAACAAAAGAAAAGTTGGGAGTAGGTATTAAAATCCATGGAGAAGAAATAAAAACTTTGAGGTTTGCCGAAGACATTGTAATTCTGTCAGAGACAGCAAAGGACTTGGAAGAGCAGTTAAACAGAATGGGCAGTGTCTTGAAAGGAGGATATAAGATGAACATCAACAAAAGGAAAATGAGGATAATGGAATGTAGTCAAATTAAGTCTGGTGATGCTGAGGGAATTAGATTAGGAAATGATACACTTAAAGTAGTAAAGGAGTTTTGCTATACACAGACACTGTGCGGATGGATATGTGTGTGTGTGTGTGCGCGAATGTATTCCGCTCCCGGGATTGGAATGACTCCTTACCCTCTCCCTTAAAACCCACATCCTTTCTTCTTTCCCTCTCCTTCCCTCTTTCCTGATGAAGCAACCATTGGTTGCGAAAGCTTGAATTTTGTGTGTATGTTTGTGTGTCTATCAACCTGCCAGCGCTTTCGTTTGGTTTTATATATTTATATTTATATATTTTAAATATCACTTTCAGTCATCCAACCTACAATTCTTGATTGTTGTAAGCAATTCTAATCTTTTGAATATGCGAGACTTTTATGTTAAATTAAAGAAATAGGTACCTTTTCGGCTTTTAAAGCTAAAACAGGCATTAACACCAAAATAGGCTGTTTTAGATGCTATAAAATTAACAATGTCAAGTTTAATTAGACATAAAGTGCATAAGTACAAGTTTATTTGCAACTAGGAACTCATGACATTTACTCATAAAGAACATTGGGACTTTAGTTGATGCTGAATAAAAGTATCATTTTTAAACTTTAAAGAGTGCATTTAACTGAATCCTATCTTTTATTTTTGAAGATGGTTCAAAAAGTAAGATAACAAGCTATCACAATTGTATAAATACCCATTTTGATATAAATTTGATGTCTGGATAGCAGAAATAATCAAAACTATCAAACACCATTGGTGAAACACAGTGTCAGGCTAGAGGTGTGGATGGACGGATGCTCAGTAGACAGTGTGTGAAGTGTAATAATTTTTTTGCATTTAAAGGAAACTTCTACAGCTGCAATTCATCTGCAACTGGTGGAAGTTCATGGAGCGGGTTTAATGTCATGAAAACAGGTTTGATTTTGGTGTCAGGAACTTGATAAAGTCAGAACACTTGTTCAAGACTAGTAAAGGTTAGGGTGACCAAGCAAGTCCACCTTATATGAGAATATGTGTTGAAGTATTGATTCAAACCTATTGTCACATTCATGTGAAGCAAATTACACATGTACTGAACAACTTCCTTGACAGTGTAGTGTACTTTGTGAATAACACATTGGACTACTGAAACATGTGTTCACGATGGCTTCCATGGCAACTCTCAGATGAGAATGAAGCAAAGTGTATGGGGTTGTCTCTTCATAACTTAATGTGGTCTCAGATAGAGGGTGTTCAGTTATATGCATTGTAACATCACTGGGGACAAAATGTGGGTGCATCATTATGACATGCATCAGTATCGTGGAGACACCCCACTACTCATTAAAAGGTCATAACGGTAGTATCACTGAAGAAAGATAAGGGCACAGTCTTTTGAGACATGCAGGATGCGCTGCTGATTTCTTTCCTCCCCCATTCTCAGAACAGGAATATTGCCACTTATTGTGTGAGGCTGGAACAGTTGTAGGAGATGATTTGGAAGTTTGCATTCAGTATGCACCATGCTGTTGCTCAACAGATCCCCACCTCATACAACCTTAGTTATTCATGTTCTGATCCAGCATGATCAGTGGACTGTACTGGAACACCCTTATACAGCCCAGATCTCACACCAGATGATTTTCACACCCTCAGACCATTAAAGAGGCAGCTGGCCAGTTATCACTGCTGAAACAATGCCAGAAGGCTGTTGTTAACTGGTTCCTAGACCAAAACCATGATTTTTTTCCTTGTCGGTCGTAACACAGAATGGTTTACTGATGAAACAGTTGCTTCAATAGTCATAGTGACTATGTGAAAAAATAATATTTACTGTTGCCGTAGTAGCTCTGTGCATTTCTTTGATTTCCTTACTAAACCTTTTCAATAAGAGATTTTGTTACCCTACTTTTTGATCCACCCTTGTAAACTCTGATTTCAAATTAGTCAAAATTTATAGTTGTGTGGTACAGGGAGCTAACTCTAAATGTAGAATAGCGTAAGTTAACGCAGATGAATAGGAAAAACAACTTATCATGTTAGAATATGGCATTAGCAGTGTTTTCCATGACACAGTAACTTCTGTTAAATAGCTAGGCATAACATTGCAAAGTAATATGAAATGGAACAAGCAAATAAGGGTTGTAGTAGGGAAGGCGAATGGTCGACTTTGATTTACTGGGAGAATTTTAGGAAAGGAGACCATATACACAGGAAATTGGTGTGACCCACTCTGGAGTACTGCGTAAGTGGTTAGGATCTGCACCAGGTTCGATTAAAGGAAGAAATTGAAGAAATTCAGAGGTAGGTTGATAGATTTGTTATAAGTAGGCTCAAATGACACATATGGAATGGAGATGAATTGAGAACTCAAACTGGAATCCCTGAAAGGAAGGCAATGTTCTTTTTGAGGAACACTATTGAGAAAATTTAGAGATCTGGCATTTGAACCTGACTGAACAATGATTCTACTGCTGCCAATGAACATTTCACATAAGAGCCATGAAGATAATATAAGAGAGATCAGAGCTCATACAGAGGCATATAGACAGTCAATCTGTTTTTGAGTGGAACAGAAAACGAAAGGACCAGTGGTGGTACAGGGTACCCTCCGCCATGCACTATGCAGTGTCTTGTGGAGTATATATGTAGACGTGGATGTAGATGATGTTATTGCATGAAAACACAAACAACTTAATGACCAAAATGCAGTCAATGTAAGAGGTAAATTATTACAGTGCCCAGTGCTTCTTCAGGCTGCTTTGTTGGAGCAGTAAATTCCATATTATCATCAGTTTTCTGTAGTTCCCTAATATTTAATTAGGTGTTATGGTATATGTGAAAATTAAGGAGCCCAGATACAATGATAAGCAGCCAAGTATCAAGTTTCTCAATGCAGGAGGCAATAACACTGCAGAAATTTGTCACAATTTGTATGAAGCACTTGAATCTCCTAAAGTAACCTAAGGAAAAAAAGAGGCAGTGATATAGTGAAGATGTGGATACTCACAAATTATTAAGTTGACATATAAACTTCCTTTACACAGAAGGAGTGGTGGGACAGGCTTTTTTTGCTTTTTGTTTTGTTTCAGATGATGAAACATGAATTTCATATATAACTATTGTCTACAAATAGCAGTCCACAAAATAATGTCATTATGTTTTTTTCACAAAAAATGTGTTTTTTGGCACACTCCACCTTAGAGGAAGCAGTGATGAGAAATCCTTGAGGCCAGTATTATTTTCCTTTAGGATTATCCTCTACGTAAATAATGCAGAAAATTTAGTTTGGAATTTTTGTTGGTCCACCTTGAGATGCAAGATTGCATTCAGTATTACAGTGTCTCCCTCATATCCAGGGCTAATTTAGGGCCCAAGCAACACAAGCCACCACTTGGGGTGCCAAGCTGAGGGAGGTACCATAGGTGCCACAACTGTAAGATTTCTATACAGGGTATATCATAGTTAATGGCAGCTGCTTGGGATGCCAAGCTAGGTGGGGTGCCAAATTGCAAGATTTGTATGCAGTGTGTATCACAGAAGTGAAAACTGACATTGTTGATTGTGTGTGATAGAAAAGGGAGGCAGGGGAAGGGGGAGTGGGGGGAGAAGGGAAAGTCACTTGTGTGGAGAAATTTTCTCAGGCTGGCAGTGCTCGTATCAGAAACTGCCATGTGTCAAAATATTTCAAGGAGTTTTTAAGGGATTTAAAGGTGTGGTAACCTTTCACAAAATTTGGCCACCATGAGAAGTAGCTACATTAGTAAAAAATAAAGCTGTCCACAGCTTAAAGGTTGGTTTTAACACCACATTGCTTCACTAGGCATGGACCTATTGGTGGGATATGCCATTGCCTTTTGATGTTTGTAAAGACTTACCCAGCCAGTTACAGAGATATCTGTAGTCTAATGTGGACTTTGAATTGTGCAGTTCATGATTTTTCACATAAAGAAACATTGAACGAGGTGCAAGAAGTGGTTAATGACAGATGTAAATCCTAAGGATTTGAAGCCTTGGTAGAATAAGAAGAAGAAAGAAAGAAAAAAAGGAAGATAGAAAGATAAAGTCACATATATATACACAGACTTGATTTTGATAAGTGTACTTTTTATTCTTTCATTTTATTTCCATTTCTCTAGTATTGGGCCCATGCGCATCTTCAGAAGTGTCTGCCTTAAAGATCTCTAGAATACAGTGGTGTGTATAAGTTAATTGCCAGCAATGTTTTCAGGTGTCACAATATTACTTACATATAAATATTGGATTTGTTCAACACTTGTGAAAGATGTTTGCTGTTAACAATCATGCGTTTGAAACTTCCTGGCAGACTGATAATAAAAATTTTAATGTCCTTTTGTCAGAACTATCTGAGAGGTAAATGTATAATAGCATGTTATGGTGAATGACACTATAGAATAGAAATTCCTGTAATGGTTGTTGATTTAGACATAAAAAATTTTAATACTCATCTTGATTATTAGAAGAATATATGGCTCAGCTCATTGTCAGACTATGTATTTTGGTACGATGGAGGTCGAGGATTGTAGAATTTGTTGCAGTTGAAAAAACATGGTAGTTTATTGACAAGTCCAACTTTTCCAACAATTAACTTTATGTTTCAATTTTTTAGAAATTTGCGAAAGAGAGTTGATTTTAAATAGTGACTGATTTTATAAGTGTTGAGATTGCATTGGTTTTCATACTTGTAGAATTATAAAAAAATTGACATTCACATCACACACAGTGTTCACAGTGATCACTCAATATGACTGTTCTCTCTCCAAAACTCCTCAGACATATTCCTGAAAAACCAAACAAAGACATTTAATTGGATAGATAAAGTATCTACTAGTGGTGGCAGAAATACACATAAAAGAAGATTATAATTAGGCAAGCCTTCAGAGTCAGTGGCTCCTTCTCCAAGAAGAAGGGTTGAAAGGGAAGGAAGAGGTATGAAAGGAAAGGACTGGAGAAGTCTAGAAAAATGGGTAGATTTTGGGAAAGTCACTCAGAATCATGGGTTAGGGGATACTTACTGGACGGGATGGAAGGAAAGAAGATTTTTCTTTCACCCCTCTTCCTTCCTCTTCAACCCTTCTGCCTGAAAAAGGAGCCACTGGCTCCAAAAGCTTGCCTAATTATAACCTTCTTTTATGTGTGTGTTCTGTCGCCGCTTGATGCGTGGATTTTTTTATCTATCCAATTAAATTATTTTGTCAAAAATTGATTGTTTTAGTTGTTACAAACAAATCTTTGATTATGAGTAATAGTGATATATTTTCACTGCAAGCCTGGGTTAGCATTTACTAACAAAAAATTTTCTGGATGTAGCAAAATTCATAGAAATAAAATAATTATTTATTTTTGAACCTAATTTTAGGATGAAATTTCTTTTACCAAATTGTGCAAAATGTGTAAATATATGCCAGTTACTGATGAAAGAAACAATTGGAATTTTAAGGATGATTAATATTCTTGAAATGGATTTCCAAACTACTATAGAAAATATGAAAAGGAATGAAATTTCAGATAAATGTTCCCTGACAATTTGGTACTCCCAGAGGCTACCTTTTTGAACATCAGGTTTGCAGTTTTCAGAAAAAAAACATAGCTGAAAAATAAATGGTGTCATAGATTTAATTAAGCAGAGTCTGTATTGTAATTTACTATTGAATGGGTCCCTTTGGTATAATAATAATGGCATGTGACGAGGGCCTCCCGTCGGGTAGACCACTCGCCTGGTGCAAGTCTTTCGATTTGACGCCACTTCGGCGACTTGCGCGTCAATGGGGATGAAATGATGATATTAGGACAACATAACACCCAGTCCCTGAGCGGAGTAAATCTCCGACCCAGACAAGATTCGAACCCGGGCCCTTAGGATTGACAGTCTATTGAGCTGACCACTCAGCTACAGGGGGCGGACGGTCCCTTTGGTACAGATTTGCTATAAGGGGCTCCCAAATCATTTGTTTGTAAACTGATATCCGTATACAGCTTCTGGTTGGTTATGTAAATACTACAACAGTGATTCTGGAAATGCAGTTTTGTTTTTGCTAGATTTCAGCTGCCGCAATCAGTTTTTGTGGCATGTAAACACACTACTACATTTGAATCATGGTTGGGTTCTCAGGTTGTTATTTTCTTTTTAAAATGTTGGTTAATCTAGAAGAAGTGATTTTATGTGGCTTCAAAGAAAAGTGGTGGTATTGGACTAACCAAAAAATTATTCATTATTTTATTTTATTCAAGTAAGCATATTTAATCATTAATAACAGCAATGCAAGGAAAGAGATAGATTGCTAATTACCTTAAAGATGATACACTGAGTAGCTGACAGGCACAACAAAAAAACTGTTACACATTTAGCTTTTGGCTAAAGCCTTCTTCAGAAAAGGAAACAAACACATTCATTCACACAAGCGAGCACACCTTACACACACACATGATCACTATCTCCAGCAGTTCAGATAGGATGCAACTGTCATGCTGAATGGAAGCAGAAATCTGAAGTGGGTGGGGAAGGGGAGGGAATAGTAGATGCAAGTGGAGGGAGAGAAGAGCTTTGTGTGGAAGGTTCATATCAGTGCACACTCTGCTGCAGAGTGAAGATTTCATTCTGGAAACATCCCCCAGGCTGTGGCAAAGCCATGTCTCTGCAGTATCCTTTCTTTTACTAGTGCTAGTTTTGCAAGGTTCGCAGGAGAGTTTCTGTAAAGTTTGGAAGGTAGGAGACAAGGTACTGGTGGAATTAAAGCTGTGAGGATGGGGCATGAGTAGCTCAGTTGGTAGAGCACTTGCCCGCGAAAGGCAAAGGTCCTGAGTTTGAGTTTCGATCCGGCACACAGTTTTAATCTGCCTGGAAGTTTCATATCAGCGCACACTCTGCTGCAGAGTGAAGATTTCATTATGGAATATATAGATACCCATTGGGATATTTTGAATTGTTTATGGAGTCTTTACAGTGTTATTTGTCAGACAGCAGCAAACAGTTAATAATCTGTGGTGATTTCAGTGTGGATTTCCTAAAGGATTCTGATGAAAGAAATGATCTGGAAACCTTATTTGAATCCTGCAGTTTGAGCTCAATGATTAACCTTCCAGTATGGGTAGGTAAAGGCAGTAGGATGCCAGCTGATAATTTTTCCTGTGGTGATGCTCAGAGCAGGAAAATAACTGTTTACCCAGTATAATAAATGCTCTCTCTGATCATGATGTTCAGTTTGTTAGGATAAATAACATAGTGCCTTACAGTATGGATACTCTTCAGGTGAAATCAGTTAGCATAATTAATGACTCCAGGACAAATGTTTTTTTAAGAATACACCACAAGATATTACCTGAGATGAAATTTATAATGAACCAAATGCTAACATAAAATTTAATGTATGCCATGATACATTCATATCATTATGTGAAAATAGCTTTCCACATAAGCTAATCAATAAGGACACAGAAAAGCCATGTAAAAACTATGGATCACTAGAGGGATTAAAGTATCTTGTGAAAGGAAAAGAGAAATGTATCTGTGGGCAGAACAAGTAGTGATCCTGCAGTAGTTGCATGCTACAAAAACTGCTCAACTTTACTAATAAAATTTGTTAAAAATCAAGGAAAGTGCACATAATGTCAGTAGTCAGTAGTTCTGACTATACACGTAAGGCCATATGGAATGTAAGGAACAAGAGACAGAACAACCAGCAACAGAACAGGATAACATCACTATTGAAGAGAATTAATGGGCTATAAATGATGAGTCACATGTAGCAAATATATTTAATAATCATTTCTTAAATATAGTGGAAATTATTGGGAGAAATAGTTCAAGAGAAAAAAGCACAACAGTATATTGAAAATGTAGCCTGCATAAAATTCAGTTGTATGAATGTGTCACCAACTTCTCCTTCTGAAATTAAGAAAGTTACACATTTTCCCAAAAATAAATACTCATCTGGTTTTGGTCGCATTTCCAATAGAGTACTAAAGATTTGTTCCCATATAATAAATTCTGTCTTATCTAAAATTTATAATGCATCACTAACTCAAGGCATTTTTCCGGAGATACTGAAAGATACTTTTGTCAAACCAATATTTAAGAAAGGTGATAGGAGAGATGTCAATAACCAGCAACCTGTTTCACTGCGACATCATTTTCCAAAATAGTTGAGAAAGTTATTTCTTCTATAATTGTATCTCACTTGTGCAACAATAATATTCTCAGAAAATCACAGTTTGTATTTCTGAAGAACTGCTCTACTGAGAATGCCATTTACTTGTTCACTCACTCAATTTTACAAATATTAAATACTAAAATAGCACCAGTTGGGTATTTTCTGTTACCTCTCTAAGGTATTTGACTGTCTGAATGATACTATTCTTCTAGAAAAATAAAGTTTAGTGGGACTGAATTTATAGTAGTAGTAGTATATTCTGCCTTACGGCAGGTCTTGTCATGGGTTAAGCCTCTTCCACTTTTGTCTGTCCGTAGCCAGTCTTTTCATTTCTGAATATTTGTCTCCTTTGATATTGTCCAGCATTTGATGTCTTCTTTTTCCTCTTCCCCTTTTTCCCTCCACCATTCCTTCTATTCCTTCCTTCAGTAAACAGCCCCTTCTCAAACTATGTCCAATCCAGTTCCATTTTCTCTTTCTGATGACTTTCAGTGTGTTTCTTCCTTCTCCAACTCTTCTTAATACTTCTTCATTCCTTACTTGGTCTTCCCATTTCACTTTTTCCATTCTTCTCCATATCCGCATCTCTAGTGCCTCCAGTCTTCTTTCATCTTCCTTACTCAATGTCCAGGTCTTCGCACCATACAGTGCAATGCTCCAGATGTAACATTTGGCAAGTCTTTTCCTCAGATCTTTGTTTAGTGGTCCACTAAGTAATTTCTGTTTCCTCTTGAATCCTTATTTTGTCATTGCAATTTTTTTCCTAATTTCTGTTCAGCAATACATGTCATCAATTATTACACTTCCCAAGTAATTGAAGTTATTCACTTGCTTTATTTCCTCTCCCCCTATTTTCATATGGCATTTTCTCCCCTTTCCTCCAATTACCATGCTTTTCATTTTCTTCTTGTTAATTTTCATTTCATGTTCTTCTGATTTTGTGTTTATATCATCTAACATTTGTTCCATCTCTCTTACCCACTCTGCCATCACAACCATGTCATCTGCAAATCTTATACGCTTCACTCTCTGACCCCCTATACAAACTTCTCTTCTTCCATCAAAACTTTCATTAAAACTTAGTGTACGAGAGTAAGTCAGTTATTATCTGCAAAATAGTTATAAAATTTTATTGTAATCAAATAGGAAACTTACAAGTACATCATTTTTCGACATACTCTCCTCGCATTTTAACGCAATTGATCCATCGTTGTATGAGCTTCCTGATGCTCTCATAAAAGAAGGTTCTCAGTTGAGCTGTGAGCCAGTGCTTCTTTCACTGCTTCATCCGAGGCAAATGAACGGCCCCTTAATGCCTGTTTAAGTGGACCAAACAAGTGATAGTCAGAAGGGGCAAGATCGGGACTATATGGATGATGATCCAGTACTTAAACTTTGAATTTCTGGAGCATTTCAGCAGTGTGGGCAGCAGTATGCATAGTGGCATTGTCGTGCAACAACACACCACCTCTTGACAGCAATTCTCGGCATTTGCTTCAAATTGCAGGCTTTAGCCTGGCAGTAAGCATCTCACTGCAGTGTACCCTGTTTATTGTTGTGCCCCTTTCCCCATAATGTTCCAGTACTGGACCTTCTGCGCCCCAAAAAACCGTAAGCATCAGTTTTCCTGCAGACAGTTGGGTCTTGAACTTTTTCTTGCATGGCGAATTTGGATGTTTCCATTCCATACTCTGCCACTTACTCTCTGGCTTGTAATGATGGATCAATGTTTTGTCACTAGTAATGAAGTCACTAGTAATGAAGTTGTCCCCTTCATTACCATAGCAATCCAAATGTTTTTTGTAGATGTCCAAGCGTGGTTGTTTATACAATTGTGTTTTGGGACCCATCTTGCACAAACTTTATGAAACCCAAGTCTGTTGTGGATGATCTTGTAGGCAGAACTGTGAATAATTTGCAGATGATGTGCCACTTTGTATATAGTTAATTGTCTATCTAAGAGAATCATTTGATGAGAATGCTCAATGGTTTCTTCATTTGTGGTGGTAAATGGTCGTCTGGCTCCTTCATCGTGCCTAACGCTTGTGTGACCGTTTCAGAATTTTTCAATCAATTTGTAGACACTCCATTGTGGCAAAACACTGTTCCCATACTGTACTGAAAGTCTTACATGAATTTTGACCTCTGATATGCCTTCCGACCACAAAAAATGGATCACTGAACATTGCTGTTGCTTGGTGCAAATAGAAAGCAAAGCAGCCATGATTAACAGCGCGGAAGCGACAATGAAACTAACCTAGCAGCTTGAAAATTGCAAAGATAGAACAACAAATACACAAAACGTGCATCATCAACGTAAAACAACAGTACCAGCAAAATAAACCAAAATATAACTAAATTGTGGATAACAATTGATTTACCCTTGTATAGCCAACCAATAGATAATGTCATATCTAACCAAAAGAATGCATAAAATTGTACTTAGTAATTCAGCCAATGTAGTTAAGGGACAATATTTTGACTGTGGAGAAATCGTGTATGGGATTCCCCAAGGCTCAATATTAGGTCCTCTATTGGTCCTCATACATGTAATTGATCTTCTGTCTAATGTACAACAAGCAGAATTAGTTCTTTTTGCAGACGACACTAATATTACAATCAGTCCAAGCATACATACAAAAACAGAAGAAACAGTAAACATTGTTCTTAAAAGCATCATTGACTGATTTTCTACGCATAGCCTCAGTCTCAGTTTTAAATAAACAAAACATATTCAGCTCTGCGAGATCCTAAAAAAAACTTAGTTCAGTCAGATTTGCACTTAGAATAATTGAAAATCTTGGGAAGAGACAAATCAATAAGTTAGCGTATTTTGCATATTTTCATTTAATAATGTCATATGGAATAATGTTCTGGGTAACTCATCTTTAAGATAGAAAGGGCTTATTGGTGAGGAATGTGGTGTAAGAATAATATGTGGTGCTCATCTGTAATCATCTTGTAGACACCTGTTTAAGGACTTCGACATTCAGAACACTGATTTACAGTATATTTATACCTTCCTGAATTGTTGTTCAAAAGGAACAACGATTTACATAATTACAATACCAGAAGGGAAATTGACATTCATTACTCCACATTAATGTTGTCTTTAACACAAAAGGAGGTGTGCAGTGCTGCAACTAAAATTTTTGATGCCGTACCCAGTAATATAAAATGTCTGACAGGCAGCAAAGTAAAATTTGAAAACAAACAGAAAAAGTTTCTCCTTGACAACACCTTGTATTGCATAGAAGAATTTCGATTATTCATGTGAGTAAAAGGTGATGGATACAAATTATTGAATCACATCTGTCAGAGGCCCTTTTTCCAACTTTGTGAGATTCTGATAACACTGTCTCACATGAACATGCAACATCTAATCTCACAGTTGTCAGTCAACATCGGATGCTGTTCACATCCCTTCCAATCCCTGCCAGACCTAAATCGCTCTAGGCAAATGCCGGGATGGTTCCTCTGAAAGGGCATGGCCGACTTCCTTCCCTATCCCTCCCTAATCTGATGAGACCGATGACCTCGCAGTTTGGTCTCTTTCCCCCAAACAACCCCCCCCCTGCCAGACCTGGTAACAGTGCTAAACACAGACATTATTGCACTCTGGTGGCTGTTGTACTTCTCACAGACAGCTCCAACTGTAATCGTTTACATACTTGCTGATAGTATGTACATGTATGAAGTTAAACTGACATCGAGCCATGTTTTCTGGGTCCTTAACATTTTTGTCAGCCAATGTAGTTGTAGTCTTTAGTGTTTCAGAGTTCCTAATGACCAGTATTTTGTTTTGTAATCCCTCTCAGATTGTTCATACAATCAAATTTTTCTGAATATAATAATCTCCATTGCAAAACACCACTTTTGTTGTTTTGTCCATCTAACCAAAAACCTCCTAATATTTTGATATAAATCAGTTTAATACTTTATCAGATTCAATGAATTTTAAGTCAGCCCTGAATGCTCCTCAGAATACACAAACTATAGTAATTAACATACCACTATACATTAATTACCAGATGGAACACAATCATACACTAACTTTACAGTCACAGAAAAGGCCTTTATTGTCACTGCCCACTTTGAATTTCTTTTCCTCTTCTTTCCCTCAGTCAATTAAGTCCACATCTGAGAGAGAAAGTAAGCGGTGGGGAGGGAGGGGGGGCACATTATCACACCGCTTACATATCAGTTGAACTTTATGTGACTTTGCACATACAATACTGATAAAAAGTATTTATTTATCTTTGTCCCTCTTTGACTCCAGGTACTGTCTGGCGTAGTGTTGCCACAACTACTTCAAGTGACATCAGTTACTTCCACTTTCAGTCTCAGTCTGTGAAATGCCAGAAAGTCTCTGGCTCCAACAACTGCTCATATCAGTTGAAAGTTGAACAGATTGGACAGTATTAAAGTTGACTGAAAACTTATGACTGAACTAAATATTCAGTTTAAACCTTTATGATTGTGTTATTAGAGTAAGAAAACTAACTTTCTTAATTTCTTATGCAACAACATTCAAGACAGCAAAGCTTATCAGACCAATTTATGGAAAAAAATCCTTAAAAATTCCAATCAAATCAAATGACAAAACTATAACATTCCTTGCTATTTCACAGTGTACGTGATCATCACAGCTAACGAAACAGTGTTACTACAGCTTAACAATACTTCTTCTGTGTTACTCTGAATTTATGCCTCTTGTTCCTAGATATAGAAACCAAGTCAAAGCAGTTACTATTAGTGCAAGAGATGTGTTTATTTGTGGCTGCCTAGTGATCAAGATGAAAACAAGCTCTCATAACTGAAATTTTGTAAAATGACTGTTGGCTGTGGTTCCAAGTTGTCAACACAGAAATAGCTGAATATCATAGTTCACCAGCATACTGTCATAGCTCCAGCACTAAAAACCCATCTATAAGAAAGGTGCAATTTTAGTATAATATATTTTTTCAGTAAAGGTTGTTATATTCACTAAGCATTGTGTAGTAACCAAATAATGCATGAAACCAATCCAAGTAACACAAATATGGCCCAATCATAAATCTGTGAACAATTACAGAAATAAGTCTCTTCAGGACTCCACATGTAACAAAACAAAATAATCATACAGTAGGTGCGAAATAAGCGATATACAGGACAACTGATGTGAGCAGTACAAACTAAAAGAACATAGTGAAGGTGAGTCAATGTGGCTCTGTGCGCATATTGGCTCAAGTTGGCAGTAGAAGGCACAGCAGAGATTGTGCTGTGTGCATGCTTCCTACAGGTGCTGTCTAGTGGCAAGCCCATGCTGATATAGTTGGTTGTTGTTGTTGTGGTCTTCAGTCCTGAGACTGGTTTGATGCAGCTCTCCATGCTACTCTATCCTGTGCAAGCTTCTTCATCTCCCAGTACCTACTGCAACCTACATCCTTCTGAATCTGCTTAGTGTATTCATCTCTTGGTCTCCCCCTACGATTTTTACCCTCCACGCTGCCCTCTAATACTAAATTGGTGATCCCTTGATGCCTCAGAACATGTCCTACCAACCGATCCCTTCTTCTGGTCAAGTTGTGCCACAAACTTCTCTTCTCCCCAATCCTATTCAATACTTCCTCATTAGTTATGTGATCTACCCATCTAATCTTCAGCATTCTTCTGTAGCACCACATTTCAAAAGCTTCTATTCTCTTCTTGTCCAAACTATTTACCGTTCATGTTTCACTTCCATACATGGCTATTTGAGCTATATTGAGCAAGCAGTAAAGGAAACAAAAGAAAAATTTGGAGTAGGTATTAAAATCCATGGAGAAGAAATAAAAACTTTGAGGTTCGCCGATGACATTGTAATTCTCTCAGAGACAGCAAAGGACTTGGAAGAGCAGTTGAACGGAATGGATGGTGTCTTGAAGGGAGGATATAAGATGATATAGTTGGTAGTTGATTTAAATGCACAAGCAGGATGACACTATACTCAGCGCACTCACACTCGCATGCGCTACTAAGAGGATACAGCAAATGCAAAGAGGGCACCCAGGTGATGGAGGAGACACTGGTTGCCCAACAACAGACACACATATTGGATCTGTGGTGGTGGCAGCCGGTGCCAACGGTGGGGGCGGGACAATGTGCTGGGTGGGCACTGTCACAACGCATGGAGATGCGTGCACTCCTGAGGGAGGCGGGGCAGCGTGGCACCTGACAGCAGCACAAGGAAGGAGGATGCCATCACCATCACTGCGTCATCATCAGCACTCACAACCGAGGAAGGAGGAGATAGGCTGGAGCCACCGGAGAGGATGGCTGAGGCAGTGATGATGAGGGGGTTAGTGGAGGCATCCCAACTGGAACAGCAGGCTCTGGCAATGGACCCAAGGCCAGAGACAGCGTGGCACCCATCACTGGAAAGCTGGAACCCCCAGGGAGCTGCAAGCGGAGGAGGCAGCCAATAGACAGGGGTGCCTCCACATCAGGCGATGATTGGGTCGAGGTGGGGGGCAGCAGGGTGGGCTGTGGTGACAGGAGCCACATCCACGAACTGGTAGCTTTCGGCGACGAGTGGGCCCGCAGCAGATGAAAGTGGAGTACCAACAGCCTTCAGCTGTGTGCACATCACAAAGATGGCATCTCTGTCAGTGGACAACAGTGACCGGTATCCACTTGGGTCATGACCAAACCCTTGTGCCCACACTGGCAATCGTGGCACAAAGTGGTCAGATGAACCCGTCCGTGACAGTTTGCAGTGCAGGCTGCAGAAGTTGGAGGAGTGTGAGTGGCTGCTGGCCGTGAAGCAGTCCAGCCGGGCTCCAATTCCCCATAGGGGTGAAGCAATAGGTGCTCAGAAAACAGAAAAGGGCATTGAAAGGCGAGCAATTCACAACAAACTTTTTCATTTGGAGCTTGAATGTATGCACTAGTCATTCTACCTCATCATTTGACTGAAGACAGAAGTTGGAACTGTAACATGGCGAATTCTGTTACAGGAACAAAGAATTTAAATATGTGAGAAGTTAACTGGGGCCCATTATCAGAAATTAAGGTATGAGGTGATACCTCAGTAGAAAAAAAACCTCAAAAGCATACAAATTGTGACCTCGGCCAACATCGATGCATGCCAGAGAATGTAAGAAAACTGGGAAGAGTTCATCCACAACCAATAGCTAATAGAAATTCAAGAAGCGACACAGAAAGTCTGTATGAATGCATTCCCATGGCTGGCAAGGACAAGTCAGGGAGACAGAGATGCCATGGGAGCTGCTTGTTGTCGAGTACGCTGCTCACAAGCCATGACAAAAGGGCAATTTTATCAGAAATCTCTGGCCACAAAACATATCTCCTTGCTAACAGTTTAATATGCTGAACTCCTGGCCCTGGCCCTGGCCCTGGCCCTGGTGGAGAAGACGTAGAACCTCATGCTGTAATATGGCAGGAATGACTACTCTCAGAGAGAGGTCTTCTGTCCACAACAGAAAAACACTACCAAAAACACAGAGGCAATACCATAGGGAAAAATAGTTGTGCACATGGGGTCTGATGTGCAACTGGACAGTTTATCTGGACAACCAGCATGTGGGCTGTGTGCTACCTTGTCAAGCAAGGCAGTGTGAGGGTTAAACAAGGAAACCAAGGGTTTATGGTCAATGACAAGGTGAAACTTGGAGCCACACAAAAAACATGAAATTTCCGGAGAGCATAAGCTGTGGTAAAGAGCCTCTTTTTCCATCTGAGAGTAACACTGTTGTGGTGTAGTGAGGGATTTAGAAGTGAAAGCAGCAGGTTTTTCAGGGCCATTGGTATATCAGTGCACTAGGACTGTACACTGTACTGACAGTTGCCAAATTATGTGATGGTCCGAAGAGAATGTAGCTGAACAAGAGGCCATCAGTAGGCTATATTTCAACATTTGAAAAGCATATTTGCAATCTGGTGTCAAACAAAAAGGTACATTCTTGTGTAACAAGGCATACAATGGGTGGGCCAATGTGACTGCCCCTGGCAGGAATTTATGGTAGTAGGCTATCTTTCCAAGGAAGACCTGAAGCTCCTTAGTGGAAGAGGAGTGAGGCATAGATGTAACAACAGAGGTATGATCTTGCAGAGGGCAAACCCCATCCCACAATACCTCGAACCCTAAATAAACAATAGAAGATTGGAAAAACTGAGATTCCATGAGGTTACACTGTAAACTTGGAGACTATAAGACAGAAAACAAAGTGTGCTAATTTTTCAAGTGATATGCCATGGAGGAGCCCATGACATCATCATCATCATCATCATCATCCAGATAATTAATGCAACCTGAGAAGGCATACTCAGTTACTCTAAAAACCAGTGGAAAATAGCAGAGGTGCTAGCCACACTAAAAGTAAGGCACAAATATTGATAGAGACTGAAAGGTGTATTCAAAACCAGAACTCGCCAAAACTCTTTGTCCACAGGAACCTGCTGATATGCTTCAGACAAATCAATTTTATAAAAGTACCGGCATGTGATATTTTCGCCAATGGTTCCTCTTGGCATGGGAGAAGATACATATCCACAACCGACTGTGTGTTGACAGTAGTACTGAAGTCACCACAGAGGCAAAATTTCCCAGATGTCTTCCAAACTACAACCAGCAAAGACAGCATTCACTAGCCATAACAGGTTACGCTACTGCTAGAGATTGAAGTCTGTCCAATTCTACTTTCACTTGATCTTTCAGGGTGACAGGAACAGGATGTGCACAACAAAAATGATGCTAAGCCGTGGATTTCAAAGAAATATGAGCACAAAAATTCATAGCACACCCTTCACCTTACACACAGTGTTTACCACCGAGAATATGGTACCTGATCGGACACAAGGTGGGCTGCATCAGTGATGGAAAACCCAAATGCCTGAAACACATCCATTCTGAACAAGTTTTCAACACCTTCATCACTAACCACCATAATGTAATGAAACGAACCTCTGCCTTGTAAGAGGCAGATGCTGTAAATTGGCCAAAAAGTGCAGTATTTTATTTGTTATAACTGACCAGCTTCCGCATAACCAGTGTCAATGGTGGCAAGCCGGAGCTCACATAAGATTGGAAATTCAATAATGTCACTGCAGCACCTGTGTGAACTGTAGCCAAAACACTTGGCAGGAAACACTTAAACTCAATAACCAACTTGTGAGAAGTCTCAATCATTGGAGTCAATAGATTTTACATCCATGTCCATATCCTGAGTAACCTTCAGTGAATGACACATGGAGCTGATGTAGCCTTTCTTCTGGCAAGCATTACAGATAGCCAGTTGTTTAGGACACACCAAACATTCATGCTTGACAAAATAGAAAGAACAAGACGGATACAGGTGAAAGCTGACATTGATGCTGTGGTGGTCATGACTGCTTGGGCCAGCCTTGTTCTGCTCGGCACAGGGCCCACATATTTACTGCCACAACTGTCTTCCTCATGCAAGTTATCTTTCATCCTAGTGGGCACGTCTGCCACATCACCCCATTCTCATATTGGTCACCCACTGCCCGAGAAATTTCAAAGGATTATGCTACTTGCAAAATGTATACCAAAGAGGGTTACCACGGCACCTTCTGGTGCATTCCTTGTTTGAAGCTAAACGGATGATTGTGTCACACACCAATTGATTCTGCATAAGATCATTAAAGGCATTAATAATGAATTGACTTTTAGGGCTAAGACCATGAAGTTCAGCTGGCCAGGCCCTGTATAACTGGTTTGGTTTCTTGCAACATCAGTAGAATTTTTCTCATGCTGCTATGAAATATTTTTGTGCAATACTAGTTGGACAATAACCTGCACATGTGATCAAAAGTAAGAGCAGCCAGTTCTTGTGAAAGGGCAAGCTGACACAATATTTGATATACCGTAGGTGGAATTCACAAGGGGAGTAAGGCTTTGTACAAATTCGAGTCTGTCACACCAGAAGCCAAAAGATGCTGTCTGAGTCTTTTTTCATAAGCTTCCCAGTCCTCGGCTGAAACATCATACAGAGGAAAAGTGGATAGATAAACCAATGGAATGGTACCCTGTCTGTTAATTGAAGCTGACAAAGTGGTCACTACCAAAATAAGCTTTTCAATCCTAGTAACACAGCATCCATAATGACTAAACTTAAACCAAACTTAAAGAATGCACACAAGGAAGCCATTCCAAACTTATCACCAATAGTAACCAAGAAATACATGAAACTAATTTGAGTAACACAAATATCACTTAATTCATAAACCTCTGAACAATAACAGAAACAATCATGTGACTCCACAAGTAACAAGACAAAACAATCATAAAGAAGGTGCAACATAAGCAGTACACAAGACAACTGAGGTGAACAGTATAAACTAAAAGAACATAGTGAGGGTGAATTAGTGTTGCTTCATGTGTATAAAAGACTTGAGTTGCTGGTAGATTATATGGTGGAAACTGTGCTGTGTGCTCGCTTCGTACTGGTGGCCTCTGTTGGCTGGCCCGCACTAATATGGTTGGTGGTTGATTTAAGTACATACGTATAGTGACACTACACCCGCCACACACACACTCACACCCACATGCACTAGTAGTAGGATATAGCAATTTCGCTCAGTCACTTGACCACAAAGGTGTAAGGTGATAAAACTATTTGTAAAATAGTCCTCATCGCCAAATTGTTCTGTGTCAAAGTGACCTCAAAATAGAACATCTTGAATTCTTCATCAGTGTTTGTAATTCATACTTATGATGCTTTATTGGACTTTTGAATACTGGATTTTTCTGTATTAAAACAAAGATTCATTAATAATTTGAGATTTGAGCCATTAAATTATTCTCATTTTAGTAAATAAAAAACTTAAAGTATATAGAAATTTTGTTTCAGATGGAACTTCAGTCATATTTACAACACAGAATTTTGTAATATTTTAACATTACTGATTCCTTTTTCTGCCTCAAGACAAAACAAGAGTAACTATACAATTGCAATTGTAATATTCATTATTTTATCACAAACATTCAATTCGCAATGATTTTTTTATCCTTTTACCGCCTGACCCCCATCAGTCGCCTGTACGGACCATAAATATGCATCCCTTAAGTTGAAAGTAGCTCAGTGAAGAGTTTGAAATTTCCACTTCCTAACCTTAATTTTCACTGTCTCAGATACTGCTCCATGATGTCAATAACTACAATCATCTCAACTGTGCTCGTTCATGAAGTGCACTTCCACTGACTGGCAGAAGCTTTTCTTTGTACTCATGTCGATGCAGTCCTGTATAAAATAAACAGAAAAGGACATTTTCAGTTAATTTTCTATGCCTTCACATACTTATGTTTTCACTTAGGATCTTAATTATAATATTAAAAGAAAACTATTCAGAACTCATATCCGTTCATGACAAAAGACACTGGTGAAAACAAAAAGAAAGTGTATGTTTCATCTATCTATAAAATTTGATATACTCCATCAAGGCAAAGTATGTCTTGACACTTTGATGCCTTTGGATGAACATTCTCAGTGCAGAACCCATGATTAGAAATTATTGCAACTGCCTTTTGTTAACAAAAGTATGAACATTTATTCTTGTGTTCACCTCTATCTGATCTGTCTGCTTGAAGTTCTCAATTGAAAATCATACAGTAAATGATACCTGTACACAGTTTCATTATGTTTGTTATCTTAGCTGTCATCTCTGACTTCCAAAGAACCAAATGGTGTCCTGCTATTGAATGTAATGTTTCCTACTTTGTAAATGTGATGCACAAAGGTTTCTGTGCAATACTTTGCCACAGCACCAATATGGTAACAACATATTAATTTTTTGTGACATTAATTTTATTTTTGCTTCTGTTTGTGAAAGCTGTTGAATGATGCTGTTTCACTATTGTAAATCATTTGGCTGTACTCTCCAGACCAGGATAGTGTTCAGCCTGACATATGTTTTATTTGAAGTATAATTATGTGAAGTGTCCCACTATGTGTATCATTGGTATTTATTGTATGCATATTTGACACTGTCAAAGATCCAATTAATTCAAGTTTGTTTTGGAATAGGCATCTTGCATGTGCCCTTCTGCCCAGTTTCCTACAAAAACTTTACATGCTTTGATGGCTACTCAGAAGTGAGATTTACTCTTTTTGAAGAATATAAGAACAGAAATTAAAAAATTACCTTCTTTCCCTTCTGGCACATTCTTGAAAATTTTGGCTAGTAAAATTATTTCTCATTTTGCTTTCTTGCACACAATGACTTATGTATTATGGTTTACATTCCTAGTCAAAAATTTATTCTATAGATATATGCTGTCCCCTTCACCAGTGAAAATCAGTGATCTGTTCCTTTAAGTGGAAATTATCCTAATTGTAAATATTCACAAATATCTGGAATTTTTTAGATTTGTTTTGTAAGCTCTTGGCACATATACTTTCATTCACTGTAGTCACTTTTTCTTGAAATCCTCAAGTAGGATGAAATTTAATTGATTATTTGTCAGTGGCTGAACAGCTTCCTGATATCAGAGCACCATGTCATTGTAATGTGGTTGGTGTCTTAAACTAGTTACACTAAGTCCTGCCTGTTTATTCTTGGAAAATTACATAAAGGTCTTTTGTTGCACATTTTCACTTACACACAGCTCTGTCTCAGATGTGTCACCTATGAGAAAAATCTAATAAATAGACACCGGGAGCACTGTACTTGGTTAAATCTTTGTGCTTGATCAGCATTGTTGGTTGCTCGATTTTTCAGAGTGTGGAGCATTTATTTAAATAGATACCTACAAATCACACAATATCATGATTCTTTCACTTAATTTTGACGTATCAGAACATACAGAACAGAGATCAGTTCAAACACAGCCAATTTACATGACTGTTCGCTTCCAATGAATGTAAAGGAGGTACAGTTGAAGGAATTTTATCTGGTTACAGAAAAATTACCAGAATAAAGAGGAATATAAACTCTTCATTTATGGATGCAATTAAAAAAAGACACCAAGTAGTCATTTGCATTGCTGCATAACCCAGGGATATCAAACAATACCAAATTTCTCCTATAACAATGAGAACAATCAAACAACTATTTTTTTGTTCTTTATGTTTGGTTGTGGGATGAACTATCTTATTTTGATGTGTGGCAGTGGTCATAAAGGTTTGTGGTAGAAGGCAGGGGAAAGAATGCAATTATATGTTAGTGACTAATAAGAAAATTACATGGAGGGGAGGCGGACAATAGATCATTCATTAACAGAACTTGGTTAAATTCTGAAAAAGCTGCATCTCACCGGCAGTAGTTCTTCATGTGAACTTGACTTTTTCTGTGCCTTGTTACCTCACATGTTTTGTGTGAAACATTTCTTCTGCTCTCCCCTCCCTCTCTCCATCGTTTTAAAAACTGTTTACAGAAGTAGAAAAGACATCTCAAGACTCTTAGTATTTAGTGTGATCTAATTCATACTACCACCATCTGTAGTGCAATCTTTAATTTATTTGTATATTCTTATCAATTTTTAATTATTTTTTATAAACTGATGATGACAAAGATACCAAAAGAATGCAGTTATTTTTGTCCATTACGCTTAGAAAGTACAATATTTATGATAAAGTAATTCTTATGAGTGTGTCACTTTGACAGATTATATAAACCTCTTTCAGATATGATGAAATAAAACTATTATAATGAAAAATATGGTGATTACAGACACATAAAAACAGTATTTCTTGTCATTTCATTCTACTTCCCCAGAAACCCTAAAGTAAATCAGTGTAGCAATTAATGTATTTCCAACTAATTCACACATCTACAGCTAAAACTGTAGCAGTATTTATATTTTTCTCTGCCTTAATTTCGGTATAATTTCTACATATATTAATTATTTTACAGGCAATCTACAAAATGGTTGGCTCTGTAATGAAAATGCCTGAAGATGAGTCAACACCGGAAAAAAGAACAGATAAGATTTTTCGTCAAATGGATAAAAATAAGGATGGTAAACTTTCATTAGATGAGTTCATTGAAGGGGCAAAAAGTGACCCGTCCATTGTCCGACTACTGCAGTGTGATCCACAAGCACAGTGAGAGGATTGGTAGATGGTAACTGAACTTCTGAGGCTTATATCATCAGAATTGTGCTTAATTCTGTGCTTGGTCATGCCCAATCTTGAACATGGGCTTTGGTACAAAGATTATAACAGACTGAGTTCAGTAAAGAAGAGGGCTGCAAAAGAAGTCCATTGTTGAATCATGTCATACATGAAAATGATAATGAACTTCTAACTTCATTCACATAAAGTTCTGCCATTGAATTGGAAGCAGGTGAACTGTGTTAGTGTGATTTTGAAGTTTTATTTAAATGGATGGGCGCAGTATTGCATGTAAGTGGCACAGTGGCCTGTGTGGCAGATGGTTTGTGTCAATTCCCTCTTTATTCTGATCAAGTTAGAATATGTGAAAATTCTATCAGTAATATGTTTTTAAATAAATTGTTCATTACATGCATATTCTTTGCACATATGTGCATGTATGTCAACAGTTTTTAAAATAAAATGACATTCCTTGATACTCCTTCAATGATATAGCTCTGTTTTTTTGTATTTGATGTCTTTCTGACTTGAATTAATTCACAAATCTTTGAATTTTGGAAATTATCATTGTATGAATGTCATCTGTGCACCTTTAGTTTTCTTGCATCTGTGTAGTTATACTGAACTTCTTAAGAAAGCTTAACTGAACAGCTGTGAGTTATGAATAGTCTGAAGCATTGTTGTCTTATTGGCTGTCAATTATGTAATAGTTCAACTTCAAATAAATGTTCAGGTACTTCTGCCTCTCAATCATAACTAGCATACTGTCCATAACCAAACATTTTAGCTATTTATTTGCCCTTAATATTGATGCTTGAAAAGGGACAGTGATGTGGTTGCTCCTCCTGTTTTAGAGAGAACTACATTTCAACAAAAATTTTATGCATACTTAATTTTGGCATGCATTTTTTCACAAGAAAGCTGCAGAACTCCTTGTTAAACTTCGATATGTATTTGAGAAGTGGGAAGTGAATAACACCATCCTGAAACAGAATATCTTTTGGGTATCACACAAATATGAAATGTGTTTTTGTCCTCAGTATTATTTTTTAAACAGACAGTTGGAAAACATGTGAAACTATTGAATAATGCTACATATAAACTGGGCCAAGATGAATATAGAACAAACAATGGCAAAGAGAGATTTTAAATATTCAACATTTAAATGTTGCATACATTCAGAATGAACAACAGATCTGAGTGAAAGCCATTCCTTTTTAGACAAGAATTTTTTTGATTTACTGTCTAGTTTTCATGACTAGTAATTGATTTACAGTGATTAGTGATCCTGATTTAATTTGTGGTGTGCTGTGTAGCACAAGGCTTGGTAGAAAATGCAAACAGTTCTTTTGTTAACTTAAGACACAGAAAACACAAACTGTCTCTGTCTTACTAGCCTTCTTCAAGTTTTGTTTCTGTTTAGTCATCATCTTTATTTGTAGTGTGTTACTATTTGTATTTGCTGAATAAGATGGCCATAACATTTACCAAGATTACATTGATCATGGTGATATTAAATTCTAATTTTTATTTTGCAGATGAAGCTATCTATAATTAACTTTCCTCTTATTGTTCTTTATAAGCGGCATTTTCCAATTTTAAATTTACGGAGTTTTTGGTAGTATCAATAGTTGCGAGGTCTTCCTTGTTTCATTGCTTCTGGTGATGGACATATGTGTAGTCTGAAACATTTCTGATGCTCTTTGAAATTTAGAAACATCATGCTGATATTGCATTTGAGCTGAGCATCCTTCATATACTTTATGATTACATTGTTTCTAGCTCATTCCTGTGTTATTTACTAACTCTTAGAGCTGCAGTATTAGTGTTGAAAAATGCCACACATTTCACTCTTTATAAATTTAGTCATTTTATGCAAATAGTAGGAATTGTCATAATTCTTTAAATGTCATTCATTCTTAGCATTACTGTCTAGGAATACTATTGCTGTATACATGAAGAGACGTGTAGAAGCTCTCCAGTTCTGTAATTTTTTTAAAAAAAATATTTCGTATAATAATCCAATATACCATCAAATAAAAATGCGTGCAGTTTTGAAAACCTTATCAAGCAAATTATTTTCTGTTAAGTGGTTTGTAATATACTATTACATTTTGATGTGAAGTTTTGGCTAAGAATTTAAAAATAAAGTTTTCTCAACACCATTATAACTCACCTTCCCACCAAATCCACAAAAACCGGAATGCATCGAGTGCTCAGTATTACTGATGCTGAATGTGGATTGAATTATTTTAAAATTGTTCAGATTTTGCGGTTTGCTAACTAAAATCTGCTTTTCATTGCTATCTCTAAATTTTATACCATTTTAGAAAATAGAGCATCAGCATTTAATTTTTGCTGTTTACCAATTATATTCATAATATTTCTTCAGAGTTAGAGGCATATCATACACTATTGAATAATCACTCAATTTAGTAACTACAGATATAGTAAAAAGTATAATTATTCTTTCACAATTTGCTAATCCAGATAAAATAAGTAATATTACATAATTGAAAAATCACATCACTTGTCATCCAGTAGGAATAAAATGTTACTTCATAAATTTTCTGTGTTCAGTATTACTACGTAACTTAAGTATGTAATTACATCTCAAAATACTCTACAAATTCAGTTTGTTTGTCAGTTAAAGGTGCTTTCCATTCTTCTTTATCCGTTATTCTTCTGTGAAACAATGTATGACTATTCTTTTCTAATATTGCATACCATCATTGCTAGTGAAATTCTCTTTAAAACTAATCCCACTATCTCCGATATCAATTAATTTAATTATTTCTCACTTGTAACACATATTATTTGTCAAGTGGGAGACTAATTTCTTTTGAAAATTAATAGTTTGTGCAACCAGAATTTATACTCGGCAATTTGCTCAACTTGTTAATAGATTGGCATAGTGTGACACTGTTATCTGTCACTTACAAACTTATACGTCCTATAGTGTATCTGCTCATTTAGATGTTTATTTTACTTATTCACAATCCAAGACACTGACACCATCTGGAGTGGCTCACAGCCAAAATGTGATTTTCAAGCCATCAGAAAGTGGTAGTTTCAAACAAGAGTGGGACAGTGGCTAATTCTAAAATGATACATAGTGCAAACAGATCTGTTGGCAGACAGTTCTGTATGTGTTCAATAAGTCATGAGAATTAAATCTCTCTCTCTCTCTCTCTCTCTCTCTCTCTCTCTCTCTCTCTCTCTCTCTCTCTCTCACACACACACACACACACACACACACACACACACACACACACAAGCGCGCATGTGTGCGCACTCACTCACACACACACACACACTCTCTCTCTTTCTCTCTCTCTCTCACACACACACACACACACACACACACACACACGCGCGCGCGCCTCTCTTCCCTACTTCCTTCCTTCCTTCCTTCCTTCCTTCTTCACTTTTACCTAACTGTCTTTTCCATCTATGGTTGTCTACCCCCTCCCCATCTCTCCGACGGCACATGGATTCAAGCATGCATAATTAGTAATAGAATTATTTGTTGTATTCCTTTACATATCCTCTCTCCCAGGTACTATTGTACTATTTTTCACGTTAAGTAAATAGTTGTATCATAGGAATGTAGATAGTAACAATCCAGTTGTGTACTGAGTTTCACATCTTGCAGAATGTGTGTAGTATTTGGAAACTAAATTCTATGTAAACACTTTCTATTCTTATTGCATTAAAAATTTGAGAAGTATGTAAATCTGGTGCCACTTATATTTTTCATCTTTTTCTTTATGTGCCTACTACCAGGCAAGGAATATAATCATAAATCTTTGTCTGAGGCAGGACTTTTAGGACGGGGTTTCTCAAACTGCATAATTGGGAATATTGTGAAAACTGACATATTCTGCTGGATGTTTGTGTATGCCACAGATAAGACTGACTGTAGAAGGTAGTAAAACTTTGTAAAAAAACTGATTCCTGAATCATTTATGACAATCAAATTTGCATTAGTGTTTGAATATTATGTACACAAAGTTAAATCCAGAAAATGCCATACCACCACATTTCATGCAGAATTTTATCTTGTAATACCAGGTATTTAGCACAGATATTTTTAGTATTTGCACAATATTGTTTTAAAGTATTAAAAATGACAAATACTGTCTTAACTGCCAAACACTGGGAAAGAAAATTGCTATTGAAGTATGACATTCCCCAAGTTAAATCATAATTGCATAATGCTTGCTGTTACTCTGATTACTTATCTTGACTGTGGAATTTAATGTAGATTTAACTAAAAACAAAGAATTGTAAGGCACTCACGGACCTGTTCTCGGGTTTTTTTTTTCTGTAAAAATTGTACAGAAAAAGTTTTTAACTTGTATGTTGACTGTTAAAATAAGACTCAAAAGATTTATTTGTGATATTCAGTTTTTATGTAATTCTCATTCTACATCAGTTACATTGGTTGTAATTCTTTGGATGAATATATTCTGTTAACCTCAGCTAATAAGATTGGGAGGGGGGGTTATCACAGAGCTGAATAAGAACAGATTTTGCACATAAATTCCAGTTGTTTGTTACAGTGCAAGAGAGTGGGTGAGGGATGACATAGAGAAAAGTTGTTCACAAAACAAATGTACTGTCTTTTCCTGCATAATGAAAGTGGAGTACGCATAAAAAGTGATTGAAATAGAACGGAGATAAGTGATTTACAAGGCCTAAATAAAATTGAATGGTTATAATCTAGTCTATAGATTATAGTATTTTTTTTAATAAATAAAATTTTTCTCTTGACTCTATCTGACTGTTTGTTAAATAGCAAAATATGAAAAATTTAAACTTATTTAGAATATATGGCACTCAAAGAGAAATTTTAATACTAAGTATATGAAGCAAAGGTTGTCATTTACCCCCAGTGTTAACATTTAACAGTAATAATGGTAATGATGATGTATTTTGCCTTTAATGTGCAGGCTTTTTGTTACATCTTAGTTATACTTACATAACAGTTGTCTCTCTTTCATTAATGTTTATTTATGTATTAAAAGTAAGACAAGTATAGGTTATACATTGAAGGTAACAGACACTAATTGTAATTGTTGTTCTACTTTGAATGTATTAGTTGTTGACAGCTCAAAGTGGAAGATTCCGCTTGTTTGCTGTTGCTACTTATTATTTTTATTCAAGGTTATGAAAAAATGCAAGATGATACATTAGTCTTTTACAAGATTTAATAATAGTGTCCAATACATCCAGGGCTGGTACCAGGCTGTTTGAACTAATGCATTTGCTCCATCCATGAACTTTGAAGGAGCCTTGATGCTACAAGTTATCCTATTAAAAATTAAAGAAAAAAAAAAGAAAAGGAATATGACAGTGCTCAGTGTTTCACTTTCAGAAGGATATGTGCCTCCAGTAATGAAGTAATTCTTTTTGCTATTCTCATGCAGAAAATTTGATTTTACAATTTTGGGGTCATGTAATCCTTTCAAGCTTGCGAGGCTCAGCAATCCTTGTGTCACTAATGAATATATGTAACAACATTTGGTATCAGTTTTACATGATATCTGCTATATATGGTGTTGATAGTAGCATATTTTGGAATGGGGAAAAAAGTTCTCTCAAAAAGTCTTTGAATCAGTATATATGTATTTGAGTGCCAATCTTTCATGAAAGACAGCACTGCTGAAAAAACTACAACAGATTGTTGCAGAAAAAATCATACAGTCAGACTTGCACCCATCTCAGTGAATTTAGTTTTAACATTAAAAAAGTTTGTTCGAATGTATGTGATAAAGTCATTTTGTTTGACTCATAGTGTGTGTTTTATCATGTACAAATTATCGCACAAAATGTTAGCTTATTAATTACGTTTTCAACAGCATTATTTCCATTGTTTATATATGTCTTTGTGCTTCTACTTTCCTTCATAGATTCAAATTTTAATAATAGCCACCATGATGAACGAGCATGTATTTTGTCATTGATGTTTTTCCCAACTGTTATTCACTCTGGAATTGATATGAGTGAATCAATTCATAAATATTTATTATTTCATGGATTTTGTCATAAACTTGTGTGTGTTACCATACCAGAAGCTTTGAAAAAATATCATTATTTGTACATTGCCTTCAGTAAATTAAAGTGTTGCCAAGTACATGTGTGTTTGATAAGTGAAACATTTTGTTCATGTTTCTGTTTCGAATTCTGATTTTTTTTTTGAAATTCAGTTATTTAATATTCTTCCTTGTGCACTGACAAATGGTGTGAGATAAATTATAAGAGGCTTAGAAATTATGCAACAAAATGTTGCAATTTCATTATGCGGCCTCCATACTGCTTCTCCTTGTTCTATTTTGGGTTGTATATAAATTTCAAGTATTTAGGGAAAAGTCTTCGTAGAAATGTGTAGTTAAGTTGAAAACAGATTTCAGGAGAGTAATTAGGTCAGTAATTACTTTATTGTATCTTGCTAGAGAGAAATTTAATGCCAGCTGTTACTGATAAGTTCACAAGTATTTTAAGTCTACTTCTTCAACTGCACATATTTTACTAAACACAAGTTATGTACAAGTACATTACAAAAGGTAGTGGCTACTGAATCTTCTGGTAATAGTCAAAGTAAAAGACCTCTCACCTTTTGGTTGATTCACTACTCGGGAAATTTGTTCAGTAACTCAAACGATGGTGCAAGAGAACACGATTTTATAGGTTGCAATGCGAAGTACTCAAATACACAAGAGAGGGTGCACTGTCTATTTAAAATTCCACAAAATTACCATTCTTTACTGATATTTTGTGTTAGTCTTTCGTCATCTCTTACTTGCTTTTGTTTGTTGAACAAGCAAATACTAATTTGTAACCTGAGTCATGAGTTGAGTGAATTTTGGAACCAACCCGTATGCTTTCACTAACTTGTTCCACCAATCATTCCTTCCCAATCCAGTTTACTTGTAGGGTCTGCCTCATGAATCCCTGTATACTGATAATCCCAAACAGCACCATTAAAATTCCTGAAATCAGCCATTTTGAATGTCAGCTCCTGCATGACATTAACTTTCTAAGCTGTACTCTAAGGTGTGGCCAGTCATAAAACCGAAATTTTTCAAAAAGTGTATCTTGATGCTTTTAGTAAAGAGGCTGTCTCACCCTCCTCATCACCAATGACATAAGCCAGTGTGTTTTCCAGCTGTTTCAGTCATTCAAGTGGTTTAAAATACTTGTGATATTGTACTCTGCCCTGAGAATATCCTATGAGGCCTATCCTACATGTGTATCATGGCTGCTTCCTAGCAGCACTGCTTTCTTTTTCTTACTATTTTTCACACTCCTATGCTCTCTGATCAAGGATAGAGTGTGCTTCATTATTTTGCTACTTTTACTTGTCTTAGGCTTCTGTACACTTGATTCAGACATCAAATAAAACTGCTGTGTTGTTGCTCTTGTTTTTCTGATGCAAGTAAATGTAGACCATGCCACATTTTCTTCAACATTTTACCAGTGTTTCCTCAAAACTTTTTGCCCCCAGTCACTCTTAAATCTCAGGTTCATGCATGCCATTGAATCCATGGTACTTGTTATGGACAAGGTGTTGACATTGACATCGTTCCGTAATGCCATAATGCTATGCAGCATATTTTTGTGACATAGTATTGATTCAGATCCATTGCTGAAACTGAATCAGTTTTTTCTATGAATCATCATCATAAACTTACACCGAACACACACTTACATCTTCATTTTTATGAAGTTGAGTCAAAGTGAAACAGTAAATGTGTAATACAAAGAATCAGTAAATTATCTCAATAGCCATTAACTTGGTAAGCATGTTCCATATAGCACTGTATATTCACTAAGTTGCAGCATTATAAAAATGCACTAACACTGGCACAAAAGCCATTTAAAAAATGACAACCTCACTGGCAATTGACACAACTCTCTCTAAACTTGGGTTACATGTTCAATAAGAATGCAGTGTCTTCCTTGCAAGAGCTTTCATTAGAAGCTTTTTCCAGTAAGCTACATTTTTATTGCAAATATTTTTAATAATTGCTGTTAAAAGTACTGTTGAAGAATGAAAATTTTTAATTTACACAAGGTGATTGAATGAATATTTTAGCTTGTTGTACATCTCACATTTTTAGAAAGTAGATATTGTAAATGGCTGACATTGTAGCAAGACTCATCCCAGCCATAATCTGTTATAAACTTGATATTTATTACATCCTACCTTGTTTCATGTTAACAGCTCAGGGAAGAGAATTTACCATCTCACACAGTTACCCTGGATAACCAAAATTCACAGAGCATAGAGATTAGTGTGGGCTTGGAAATACTTCTAGTCTATGATTGATGCTTGGGTTTAGGTCTAGGTTTGTTCTGGTAACAGGGTACGGCTTCACTGAAGACAAAGATACAGTGTCTATATTTACCTTTGTACAACAAAGGTAGACAAAGCAAAACTCAAAATTGTTGCTGAGGTTGCATATCACACAGTGCCTAGTCAGAAAATGTGGCTGTATGATTTTTATTTTTATATGTATTATTAGCTAACTCTGAAGAAGGACATTTGCTGAAAGCTCAGCAACTTTTACAATATTGTCTATTTACCTGATAGGCACTCAAATCCTCAGCTGTGTGGCAAATGGTTACTTTTACTTCTTACATTATTTATATTCCACTCAGGACTTTCCAGTATCATTTCGGTGCTTCATACATCAATGTAAAGTGTCTGATAGCATCACTGCCATTTTCCCTGGCCACTACTATGTTCCTGTATAAGCTTGAACATCCATGATTTTGCTTTTGTGGTAATTTCAATATGATATATGTGGGAGGAGGTAATAATTTGCTTGAGATTTCTCGAAATATTTACCATTACATCTACATCTACATCTACATTTATACTCCGCAAGCCACCCAACGGTGTGTGGCGGAGGGCACTTTACGTGCCGCTGTCATTATCTCCCTTTCCTGTTCCAGTCGCGTATGGTTCGCGGGAAGAACGACTGTCTGAAAGCCTCTGTGCGCGCTCTAATCTCTCTAATTTTACATTCGTGATCTCCTCGGGAGGTATAAGTAGGGGGAAGCAATATATTCGATACCTCATCCAGAAACGCACCCTCTCGAAACCTGGCGAGCAAGCTACACCGCGATGCAGAGCGCCTCTCTTGCAGAGTCTGCCACTTGAGTTTGTTAAACATCTCCGTAACGCTATCACGGTTACCAAATAACCCTGTGACGAAACGCGCCGCTCTTCTTTGGATCTTCTCTATCTCCTCCGTCAACCCGATCTGGTACGGATCCCACACTGATGAGCAATACTCAAGTATAGGTCGAACGAGTGTTTTGTAAGCCACCTCCTTTGTTGATGGACTACATTTTCTAAGGACTCTCCCAATGAATCTCAACCTGGTACCTGCCTTACCAACAATTAATTTTATATGATCATTCCACTTCAAATCGTTCCACACGCATACTCCCAGATATTTTACAGAAGTAACTGCTACCAGTGTTTGTTCCGCTATCATATAATCATACAATAAAGGATCCTTCTTTCTATGTATTCGCAATACATTACATTTGTCTATATTAAGGGTCAGTTGCCACACCCTGCACCAAGTGCCTATCCGCTGCAGATCTTCCTGCATTTCGCTACAATTTTCTAATGCTGCAACTTCTCTGTATACTACAGCATCATCTGCGAAAAGCCGCATGGAACTTCCGACACTATCTACTAGGTCATTTATATATATTGTGAAAAGCAATGGTCCCATAACACTCCCCTGTGGCACGCCAGAGGTTACTTTAATGTCTGTAGACGTCTCTCCGTTGATAACAACATGCTGTGTTCTGTTTGCTAAAAACTCTTCAATCCAGCCACACAGCTGGTCTGATATTCCGTAGGCTCTTACTTTGTTTATCAGGCGACAGTGCGGAACTGTATCGAATGCCTTCCGGAAGTCAAGAAAAATAGCATCTACCTGGGAGCCTGTATCTAATATTTTCTGGGTCTCATGAACAAATAAAGCGAGTTGGGTTTCACACGATCGCTGTTTCTGGAATCCATGTTGATTCCTACATAGTAGATTCTGAGTTTCCAAAAACGACATGATACTCGAGCAAAAGACATGTTCTAAAATTCTACAACAGATCGACGTCAGAGATATAGGTCTATAGTTTTGCGCATCTGCTCGACGACCCTTCTTGAAGACTGGGACTACCTGTGCTCTTTTCCAATCATTTGGAACCTTCTGTTCCTCTAGAGACTTGCGGTACACGGCTGTTAGAAGGGGGCAAGTTCTTTCGCGTACTCTGTGTAGAATCGAATTGGTATCCCGTCAGGTCCAGTGGACTTTCCTCTGTTGAGTGATTCCAGTTGCTTTTCTATTCCTTGGACACTTATTTCAATGTCAGCCATTTTTTCGTTGGTGCGAGGATTTAGAGAAGGAACTGCAGTGCGGTCTTCCTCTGTGAAACAGCTTTGGAAAAAGGTGTTTAGTATTTCAGCTTTACGCTTGTCATCCTCTGTTTCAATGCCATCATCATCCCGGAGTGTCTGAACATGATGTTTCGAGCCACTTACTTTATTTAACGTAAGACCAGAACTTCCTAGGATTTTCTGTCAAGTCGGTACGTAGAATTTTACTTTCGAATTCACTGAACGCTTCACGCATAGCCCTCCTTACGCTAACTTTGACATCGTTTAGCTTCTGTTTGTCTGAGAGGTTTTGGCTGCGTTTAAACTTGGAGTGAAGCTCTCTTTGCTTTCGCAGTAGTTTCCTATCCACTTCTACTTCACTACAGGATAAACTACTACTAACAGCGACGAACACTCCACCACCGGATGCATGCAATCTATCCTTTCTAAACACCGTCTGTGCCTTTGTAAAAATTTCGGCAGAATTTATCTCTGGCTTCAGCCAGCTTTCTGTACCTATAACGATTTCAGCTTCAGTGCTTTCTATCAGCGCCTGAAGTTCCGGTACTTTACCAATGCAGCATCGACAGTTTACAATTACAATACTGATTGCTGCTTGGTCCCCGCATGTCCTGACTTTGCCCCGCACCCGTTGAGGCTGTTCCCCTTTCTGCACTTGCCCGAGGCCATTTAACCTAAAAAACCGCCCAGCCCACGCCACACAACCCCTGCTACCCGTGTAGCCGCTTGTTGCGTGTAGTGGACTCCTGACCTATCCAGCGGAACCCGAAACCCCACCACCCTATGGCGCAAGTTGAGGAATCTGCAGCCCACATGGTCGCAGAACCGTCTCAGCCTCTGATTCAGACCCTCCACTCGGCTCTGTACCAAAGGTCCGCAGTCAGTCCTGTCGACGATGCTGCAGATGGTGAGCTCTGCTTTCATCCCGCTAGCGAGACTGGCAGTCTTCACCAAATCAGATAGCCGCCGGAAGCCAGAGAGGATTTCCTCCGATCCATAGCGACACACATCATTGGTGCCGACATGAGCGACCACCTGCAAATGGGTGCACCCTGTACCCTTCATGGCATCCGGAAGGACCCTTTCCACATCTGGAATGACTCCCCCCGGTATGCACACGGAGTGCACTTTGGTTTTCTTCCCCTCCCTTGCTGCCATATCCCTAAGGGGCCCCATTACGCGCCTGACGTTGGAGCTCCCAACTACCAGTAAGCCCACCCTCTGCGACTGCCCGGATCTTGCAGACTGAGGGGCAACCTCTGGAACAGGACAAGCAGCCATGTCAGGCTGAAGATCAGTATCAGCCTGAGACAGAGCCTGAAACCGGTTCGTCAGACAAACTGGAGAGGCCTTCCGTTCAGCCCTCCGGAATGTCTTTCGCCCCCTGCCACACCTTGAGACGACCTCCCACTCTACCACAGGTGAGGGATCAGCCTCAATGCGGGCAGTATCCCGGGCAACCACAGTCGTAGTCTGATCGGGGGATGCGTGGGACGAGCTGGCCGTCCCCGACAAACCCCCATCCGGACCCCCACAGTGATGCCCATTGGCAACAGCCTCAAGCTGTGTGACCGAAGCCAACACTGCCTGAAGCTGGGAGCGAAGGGATGCCAACTCAGCCTGCATCCGAACACAGCAGTTGCAGTCCCTATCCATGCTAAAAACTGTTGTGCAAAGAACGTCTGAACTAATCTACAGAGAGCACAAACAAAACGACACAAAATTGAAACGGTTATTAAAATACAAGATTGCCTAGTAAATGCAGTAAAGCTGCCACTTGTGCACTGCTGACACACTGCTCGGCAGCGGAAGGAGACTACGCGATTTTACACTATTCAGGTACTAAAACGCGATGCTGCAACTCTCAAATACTATAATACGCCCGAAATTTATGAATTAAACAATGCAAGTACCAAAAACACGCAAAGAAATTAAGAATTAAACTATGTAACAAATGAGTGAGCTAGGAGTATACGACTTGCTGCTGCAGCTGCTTATCCAACTGCGGCAGGGAGCACACTGACTGTGACCAACCGACACTGGCCGTTCAAAACAAAAACAGATGACAGACGACTACGCGAATTTACACTATTCAGGTACTAAAACGCGATGCTACAACTCTCAAATACTATAATACGCCCGAAATTTATGAATTAAACAATGCAAGTACCAAAAAACACGCAAAGAAATTAAGAATTAAACTATGTAACAAATGAGTGAGCTAGGAGTATACGACTTGCTGCTGCAGCTACTTATCCAACGGCGGCAGGGAGCACACTGACTGTGACCAACCGACACTGGCCGTTTTTACAGTAAAGCCCTCCTTGATGCATCAAGTATTACTTGTAATGACTCCCACTGGAGATAGATGAGCATAAATGTGATCCTATTCTGCTTATTTAACAGACAGACATTGAAACACACAGCTTTTCCTTGAATCCTAATTATCTCCTTTCATAATTATACCTGGCAAAGGTCTGAAGAGCATTACTCAAGAATTGGTCCAACTACTTTTTGGGTGGATAAATACATTTTCTTTGGATCCTTCCAGTGCATTTGTCTATTTCCTTAATATTTACATGAGGTACATTATATTTGTTTCAGTTTTAACTACCCTATACAAGCCACAGACAATTTACTAGATACTTCTGGTCCTGCTTCTTCCCCACATAAAATATCATTGTCAATGAAGAGCCTTATGATGCTGCTAGCATGTCCACCAGATCATTTATATATGCCAAGATACTAAGACACCTGTGAGTCTCCTTGGGGCATACTGAACCTTTCTTGCCACTGAATATGACGTACTGGATCACCTCATTTCTCTAGCACTCTATAATAAACTGCTACTATAAAATCATTCGTCTCTTTCACATAATCTGTACTGAACAGTTGATCCACCAAGTCCAATATACGCTTATGTAATGAATAATTTTAGTTGATTTACACACTGTTCGACACTAGCTATGAGAATGTTGAGCAGTTATGTTTCAGCATGGCTTCTGGTGCCTTTTAGATATTTGCACAGTTGCATTTCATAGTCTGAATTAAATGTAGTACTAGGTGGGAGGTATATGTAGGACTTGCATTAGGATTTTTGAGCCCTGGGTATGTGTTCTTAAACCCATATGACAAATTTTTATTTTATTTTATAAAGTCAGAAACTTTTAATGCAAAAAATCAAACAATGTCTTTTTTAAAGAAACTTTTTAATGATTGCAGTTTAACTAAATTCAATACTTTACAAAATTGTACTTCCTTTCCAACCTTTTGAGATGTGAATTCTTTTATAATCCCTGTATAATCTGATGAATGGGCTAACTCAGAGCCTATAGTGATCATAGCGAATGCAACAAGCTGATCTTGCTCCATTGTAGCTCTCAAACAGTTCTCAACTCTAGCAAGAACACTGAATGACTGTTGTGCTTGGATAACAGTAACAGGTAAAGTGCAGAAAATTTATAAGGCCACCATTGTGTTTGGGAATATATTATGAAAACTGTACTTTTGAAGAACATGAAAAGGTACACGGGGGGGGGGGGGGGGGGGGGGGAGTGAAGTGGCTCAGACCCAAAATTAGCTGCATGAATCTTTTTTAAGTGCAAAATTTCTTTTTTCAAATCTTGTATGTTAACGTCTACACTGTACAAAGATATCATGCGTTCTTCATACTCTCATAGTGTAGAACTGTGTATGCTTGTGAAGTTTCATAAGAAACTAAATGTGTACATCATGTTTTACATGGTAGCAAATATCTTGTAGTTAAATCTCCTAAAATTTTATCTAGAATAACATCGAAAACATCTAGATTAAAACTGTTCTCTGGGCTCAGATTTAACTCTTATCCTAGCGTTTCACCTACAGAGCATTTCTTTTGCCTCCTCATATCTCTGTGTTGTGAATCAATACATTTAAGTCAGATGATATTCCAGTATTTTCTGCTACTGCAAACTTTGTGCATTAAATGTGTCCCAACTATTTCTCAATTTATTGACGTCTTCCACTACTCTATTAATATTGGCACCTTCAACATCTGTTGTGGCTTGAAACACAAAATTATGCATATTAACTGAAACTAATACCTTGTACCATGTAGAAGACATGAAGACACATTGAAATGATTTCAAGTGCTTCTGAATGTCCTTTAGTTCAGTACATGCCTCCAAGTCAAATTAAAGCTAAATGTAAGTTCAACTGTCCTTTGTAATCCTGGCAAATGCACAGCAAATGGAAACATGGAATCTGGCCACACAGTCTGTTCCATTTCCAATAGCTCATGAAGTGACAGACCAGTTCCATCTTTGGGGACTAGAATGAAAAAAAAATATGTTTGTAAAATAATTTAAAAAAGTGACAACATCTGTGCAGCCTTCACAACATGGATTCCACAAAGGAGTATGAACACTGCAAAGAAAAAAATCAATTTTTTTTAGTACATGCACTTGAGATCCCTGAGCCACTTGTACAACTGCCATTGTCATAATGGCGCCTATTACTGTCTGAAAGCTGTAGCTTAGTAATAATGTTTCAGCTCATCACAAATGATTTTAGTGATTAACTGACCATTCTTCTGGTCACAGTCAACAAAGTTGAGAAAACATTTTCTGCATGGAGGGCAACATAGTGCAGTATAAAAACATTTTGTTCCATTTAGGCTTCATCAGGAGTTGCATCCACCATAACAGAAAAGTACTTGTTAAGTTTTTACCTCTGTTAAAATAGTTTGGTGAAAAAAGTTTCGTGGTATTTCATTAAATTCACTCTGAACATTGCAAATAGTAATGAAACATGCATTTTCCTCCTTATTGTGATGTTTCAATTTCTCTTAAATGCTCTTTCATTACTGGATTACACTTTTCTAAAATTTTAAAATGCCCACAAAACTGCCATTTTGATGACATATGACTAAGTTAGTATCACATCTAAGAGCTAAAGCTCTCTCAAATAGAAAAAAAATTCTTTTTGTCATGTGATGCAGTACCTTGGTCCAATACTGCTACTTTTTTACAGTGTTGCGGCCTAAAAGATTTTTTATGGCTGAACTACTATTTACTGCATTTTCTAATGTGTGGCATTGTAAGTATAGCATTTTGTGAACACCACTGCTTTCATGTTCACTCAATTTTTGTTCTAGCTTTTTCCAGCATCCTGATAATCCCCACCCATGTCCTAGAGCCAAATCAGACTTAGAGACACCATGCATCATACAAACAATCGCAAGCAAAGTGGCAAGTGATGATCAAAGGGGTTGCTGTGTCAAGAAGAAATCTACGGATATCAGTCACCAAATGCTGGCTGCTATTTTGTCTGGACTAGAGGTGGGATTCTTCCTACACATCTAGTAGGGGGTCTGGAGGTGGCATAATGTAGCACTGAAGTGATTGCTCAAATAAAATAACAACTGGAAAGTTAGATGGCGGACGTTGTTTTGATTCGACATTTTATATTGAACAGCCAAGGTTCTGCAACCATATTTATGAAGATGGACTTGCAGAGAAAACTGCAATGTTCAAGCAGGTGGCACAATGAGTAAGACACTGGCTTTTGGAAGAGCGCCTGTTCAAACCAGTCCTCCAAGGTTATGTTTTCTGCAGTATCTACAAGTAACTTAAACAGAATGCCAGGTTGGTTCCTTTGAAAACCATACTGCCAGTTTCCTTCCCCATCCTTTTACAATCCAAGCTTCTGCTTAATCTCTGGTGATCTTGTTGCTGATGAGACATTAAACCCTAAAACTTTCTATTATGTGACAGCAATAGTTGAATCTGAGGGTATTAATAATTGTGGTGAAACTTTGACTTGCGATGACTTTAGAGAAGCAAGGTTGGATTCTAATATCTAGTAGGATGCTGGAGTAATGTATTCTTACCTGGACACGAAAGTCTGATTAAGGATTTATTTAATTTTTATTGATTTTCTCTGAAATTTTGTTTTTTTATAGTTTCTGTAAGACTCCATTAAAAGAAAAAATTCATTGTTAGAGATAGAAAACACACACACAACTCACCCTCACATGACCTCAGTCTCAGGCTGCTAAGGCCAAACTGCAAGCAGCTGTGAATGACAGGAGATGAAACCGGGTGGTGGGGGTAAGGAGGAGGCTGGGGCGAGGAGGGGGAGGGGTAGCAAGTAAGGGTAGGGGACAGGTATGTGCTGCTTTTGGGAGCACACAGGGGCAAGGTGGAGAGAGGACAGGGCTTTCCAGAGTGTTCGAATGATGGTAAAAAAAGTATAGTGTTCCATTTAAAAAACATGTACTTGCCTCATTATCTTGGTCAATATAAATGTTGTGATTATTGTACATGTACCAAAGTATGTGCCCCGTAGTCTGCTATGATTCACCAAAAACTGCATGCTGATAAGTGCAATCACCCCCGGAATAAAGGGGGTGTTACGTCTTACGTGACTCACCCTGTATACTGTGAGTTTCTTTATGTACAGTAACTAAAATATCTTGTGTGTTTTAAAGGAACATTTGTTAGGAGTTGCTGAGTTGCTGATGAACAGAAAACTGCCATATAAAAAGAATTCTGATGTCATTGCCAGAGGCATGGTAGATTGCTCGATTGCTGTACTCTTAATGGCTCCAATCCAAATTCAAAGACTACTCTATTGACAGACATTTAATATGTGTATGGCTCTGTTCTCTTTTTTAATTCATCACAATAAATGAAACTTTGTAAACTGAGAACTAATCTAGTATGTCATCAGTATGTATTGGTTAGTACTATATTTGAGAAGCTGAGCCACGATAGGCACAATAAAAAGATTCACACAATCAATAGCTTTTGGCCATTAGGGCCTTTGTCAGCAGTAGACACACACACACACACACACACACACACACACACACACACACACACACACACACACACAAGCCCAACTTGCACACACATCTGCAGTCTCAGATAGCTGAAACTACACTGTAGCTGAAAGCCATTGATTGTGTGAATCTTTTTATTGTGCCTATCGCAGCTCAGCATCTCCGCTATATGGTGAGTAGCAACTGCAATATTTACGAAAGTGTAAATTTTCTAAGAGGAAAGTAAACTGCAGAGGTGTTTTCTGGTGAGATTGTTATGCTATAGTCAATAAACAATTTGCATATTTCATTAATAGCTCCTGCTACCGTTAGAGTAATTGTGTATATTATCACAACATTGTAATATCTTAGCTTGTGATTGGACAGCTGCTTCCAAATCTTGGTACAGAAGAAGATATGGTAGAAGGCTAATGATTGAGCTTTTGGGCAGTACTTTTGAGAGAATGCTCTAACATGTATCTCTAATAGAATTTTCCGGTAGTGCTTGAGAGAGCATGACAACAATATTGAATTTGTAACACTTGCCTGATTTTCTGCAAAATATTACTTAAATGTCGTGCACCAGCTCCTTAAGCCATCATCAGATGATGACTGGATGTCACAACCACAGATAAAATGATGCACAATGTACACAAATATTATGGATTTGTGCTCTTCAGCCCAGAAGTCACAAATTTTAAAATAAAATACACAAATACAGACTGTTTAAAAAGGAAAGTATTACAACAAGCTGGAATGTAATTTTCACTCTGCAGCAGAGTTTGTGCTGGTATGAAACTTCCTGCCAGATTAAAACTATGTGTTGGAGTGAGACTCGAACTCGGAACCTTTGCCTTTTGCAGGCAAGCGCTCTACCATCTGAGCTACCCAAGCACGACTAACGACCTGTCCTCACTGCTTCAATTCTGCCAGTTCCTTGCCTCCTACCTTCCTACCTTCTTAGATTTCTGGTTTTCCACTTTTAGACAATATAGACTGTTTAGTTTTGCTTAATGCCTAGGAAAATAGAAAAATGACACACCTGAAAATACTGGAAATCAGTAAACATGATACAAAGGCCTCCTTAATTGTATATGTACAAACACAATAGCCTGTTAATCAAGTTTCTATTATGCAGCTGTTAACTTACAACAAACATATAAGGAAAGTTCTTTCAATTCTATGGCAGCCACAAGATCCAAGATGTACCTTGTCTATGGTGGACCCTAGTACAAGGGTAATCCCAAAAGTAAGGTCTCCTATTTTTTTTATAAGTACATAGACTTGCTTATTTCTACAGTGGTTTACATCAATTTACAGCTTGAACATTTAGCTATTTTTCAACATAATTACCATTTCTGTCGATACATTTTTGTAGATGCTGTGGCAGTTCTTGTATGCCCATGTCACACCAACTTCGCCACCATGCTGTTCGGAAAGTTATGAACCTCATCAGAGCTAAATGTTCAAGCTGTAAACTGATGTAAACTTTTGTAGAAATAAACAGATCTATGTACTTTAAAAAAATAGGAGACCTTACTTTAGGAACTGCCCTCGTAGATGCCCTACAGGCTGCCGGTGTGTACAAGGTGGGGAAAGTGCAGACGGGAACACAAGTGCTACATTCAACTAGAGCAACACAGCAGATCTGCAAAGGCCGAACACCAGCAATATTGCTGCAAATTTAATGAAACCTGCATGGCTAACAAGAATCCAGGGTTGGTTAAATGGTCAGTGAAGCCATTAAAATATTAAAACACCCTGACAATATGGATAGAGAGGATGGATTCAGGCTTACCCCATCCTAGCTGCTAGCCCTCAGAGTCCAATAGGCTGCACTAACAACATGAAATGAGAACACTGCTTATGAGTAACTGCCACCACGTGGCCCGCATACAGCAAAAGGAAAAGAGGAGCCCACACCATATTTGAAGAGTACATGACAAAAATGATGATAGTCACTTTTTTGTAACTTTTCAGGACGACGTATTTTCTGCTCTAGTCTCTCGTATATCATAAACCTTTACCATATAATTATCACAACAACATTTTTATTGTTCTATATCTATTTGTTTAGGTAATAAATGTAATACAATACACACATTTTCAATTTCAAGATACTTTATTAATTAAGAACTTAAATAGGTACACAAAAAACATGGTAAAAGTGATGGTAGTCATAAAGAACATGGTAAAAATGATGAAAGTCCACTATCTTTCTGTGCTTCTTCAGTGGATCTTGTAACCTGTAAACAGATTCTGTTTACTGTTTATTTTATAAGATTTGTAATATTCTACATTTTAACACACTAGGCCCATATAGATTTTGATTTATACTGTTACTTACAACTTATGTTTTGTCAATGAGCAAGTTCTTCAAAGTACTTTTGAGCAGATGGGCTGCAAAACTGCTTCAGGTGCTGCAGGTCTTGGTATGTTCCAGGTTTTAGTTTAATCAGATCTGGAAATAAGGAAACTTTTGGGCTAAAACAAGGGAACCTGCTGGTGGTTTTTGTCATAAAATAGTAACCTACCTAAGTACATAGCATATTATGAATTTAAGTAACAACCTAACTAAATATCTGTTGCAATAATGGCAAAAATATTTCCTGTACTGATAAGTTTTCATTACTTTCAAGGTTACACTATTGTTATGAGGTATTATTCTATAACTCATTATAGGTCTATAGATTATTGAAATGTGAAAGCAAAGGTAAGTAATAGAACCCAGTACGTTATCCTCGATGGTGAGTGTTCACTGGAGGTGAGTGTATCATCTAGAGTGCCCCAGGGAAGTGTGGCAGGTCTGCTGTTGTTTTCTGTCTACATAAATGATCTTTTGGATAGGGTGGATAGCAATGTGCGGCTGTTTGCTGATGATGCTGTGGTATACGGGAGGGTGTCGTCATTGAGTGACTGTAGGAGGATACAAGATGACTTGGACAGGATTTGTGATTGGTGTAAAGAATAGCAGCTAACTATAAATATAGATAAATGTAAATTAATGCAGATGAATAGGAAAAAGAATCCTGTAATGTTTGAATACTTCATTGGTAGTGTAGCGCTTGACACAGTCACGTCGATTAAATATTTGGGCGTAACATTGCAGAGCAATATGAAGTGGGACAAGCATGTAATGGCAGTTGTGGGGAATGCGGATAGTCGTCTTTGGTTCATTGGTAGAATTTTGGGAAGATGTGGTTCATCTGTAAAGGAGACCACTTATAAAACACTAATACAACCTATTTTTGAGTACTGCTCGAGCGTTTGGGATCCCTATCAGGTCGGATTGAGGGAGCACATAGAAGCAATTCAGAGACAGGCTGCTAGATTTGTTACTGGTAGGTTTGATCATCATGCGAGTGTTATGGAAATGGTTCAGGAACTCGGATGGGAGTCTCTAGAGAAAAGGAGGCGTTCTTTTCGTGAATCGCTACTGAGGAAATTTAGAGAACCAGCGTTTGAGGCTGACTGCAGTACAATTTTATTGCCGCCAACTTACATTTCATGGAAAGACCACAAAGATAAGATAAGAGAGATTAGGGCTCGTACAGAGGCATATAGGCAGGCATTTTTCCCTCATTCTGTTTGGGGGTGGAACAGGGAGGGAAGATGCTAGTTGTGGTACGAAGTACCCTCCACCACGCTCCATATGGTGGATTGCGGAGTATGTATGTGGATGTAGTTGTAGATGAAAGGTAAAGTGTTGAGTCATTTTCTCTTACCTTCACGCAGAATTGGTGGTAAAGAGAAGGACGTATTATCACTAGGGTCTTCTGTCTCTCTTGAAAGCTTGGTAAGTTGTTGTTGTGTTAGGATCGGTGACATAAGAAAGTACCCAGTGTGATTATCTGTGTTCAACTAACCTACAATGGTCTTTTGAAAATTTTATTTCACGAATTGGTTGTGTAGCTAATAGCCATTTCTTATGATAGTGATTTTCCTAAAAAACCGTCCATTTTCTAAATAGGTTTTGGTCAGCTTCAATCACAGTGAAAGGCAAAGGCTTTACTCTGGCATTCTTTATTTCATTTACGCAATGTTCTGGTATCTCTGCGGGAAATTTGCCATTTATCAAGGCCATATCTCTATCACATTGTAGGTAAGAGTGGCCGCGAATAGGGAATATGACTGTTATGCAGTCTAGTTTTTTTAGGATTTGTACCACATAATGACAGAAGCGAAACATGGTGTAGTTCTTGTTCTGTCCACTACAAGAATCGCAAAATATGTACAAGTTTTTGACATTGGACTGTAACATGGTGAAGATATAATAATGCAACATCGATACTACTTTGTCTGCACCTTTACCTCCTTCTGTTTCTGGGTAAGCAAAAAAAGTTGCATTTCCCGTAGATAGGCTGTAAATACAATGACAATTCTGATCAAGTTAGGTAAGCTTAAATTTTTTTGAAAATCAGTGGTAGGTGCCTCAGTATCCTCCCTTTTCCTTGAAATGTTCCTACATTTTCTCTTTGTGTCATAAAACATGTTAGCTTTCCTCAAGTGTAGTTCATTCTCACATTGTTTTGTCTTAATACTGCTTAAAATATTTGCTTTTTCCTTATCATCATTAGTCTGTTCCATCTGAGGGTTTAGAGCTTTCATTTCTGCTTGGTACCTGTCACGTGCACTGCAGGTGTCGCTTCTGGGATATCCGAAACCTATGTTAAACTTAATTACAAATATCTGTCTATAATATTCATAGGACACAATCTTAATACTAGGCCTAACTGTCTTGTACAATGTGTACATTTTTTTCAAATTTAAAGTGTCTGGAAAGCATGTTTTTTTAGTTTTATCAAAACTATAATGGCTTGTACGGCCCTTAAACGATGCAATGTGATCAAAGACATTTTGCTTAACTTCTTCTGAGGTCCTACAAAGTTTGTTGTCATACTTTCCCCTCTTGTCTGTTGGGGGTTCACCTGTTTCTTTCAGACTAGTTTGAATAGATTGAACCCTTCTCCCAGTTACACCAAAAATAGACAAAAATGCTTTATAACACACAGTGGTCTCAATAAAATTATCACCATTCTTTATTCTTACTTTGTAGGTGTAGCTCTTATCATTAAAACGTGATTCATTTTCAGGTATTTCTTGGTCTGCGATTTTTGATGTCATAAACATTGATAAGCCCAGCCAAATATGTGGGCTGAGCATCATTAGATTTTAAACTATTAAAATGAGAAATTAATCTTTTTCTTTCACCTTCACAAACTCTATCAAAACACTGTAGTCTTTTACATCTGCAATCAGGCCCAGTTTCGTGAGTACACACTTTAAGTTTTTTCATCACATCTCTTACCCTTCCATGGGATTTTCTCTTTTTTGTGCTACGTTTACTGACTTTTTCACAATCTTCATCCACACTTGACTCACTTAATTCACTCATTTTCACAGAAACTACTACAAAGAACACAGGCTATAAACTTTGCAACTTTCTAACCACAAACACAAAGTAAACAAAAGAATGAAGACAGCACGTTGAACTCCTGATCATATGTGCCATGAACACAGATGACATTCATCAGTTTTACCGTGCATAACAAAAATAAAATGGCAAATAACTTAGTAACTGCCAGCATTCTTGCCATGTACACCCCGCTACAAATTCGGCCATATTTCAGCTACAAATTCCTGTCCTAACCTTAGAATGGGAAAAAATTGACTATCATCATTTTTGCCTTGTGCTCTTCATTTGTCAGTGACTACCAATCATGGCACACAGAGCGAGAAGCAAGAGATAAATGCAAATCTCCGTTCCTTCCTCCTTAAGAGACCAATTTTAAACACACACACATACACACACAGTCTACAGCCCCTGTGGCTGGACTGCAACTGCACCTGTACCTGATAGAGAACAGCAATCTGGCTTGGGTCTTGTTGGTAAGGAGAAGTGGGTTGCGGTGGAGGAGGCTAAAAATGGTGGAAGGTGTAGTTCTGATTTTGGAAGTGTACATGGACATGGAGAGGACAGGGTAAGGTAGTCAGGAGGTTTGGGTAGTGAAGGGATGGCGAGTGGAACAGGAGAGAAGTGAAGAACAGGAAGAGGACTAGTGGGTGCATTGGCAGAATAGAAAGCTCTGTAATACTAGAATGAGAGAAGGGAATGAGACAGGTAGGTGGAGGATAGGGATTAGCAAAGATTTGGTTGGGGCAGGGTGGAAGGGGTGGGGGTTACAGAAATATAGGATATATTCTGGGGAGAGTTACCACCTACACAATTCAGAAAAGTTGATATTGGTAGGGAGAATCCAGAAGACGCAGGCTGTGAAGCAGTCATTTGAGTCAGGCTCATCATGTTGTGTAGCATATCCCGCATCTGAATGGTCCATCTGCCTCTTGGCCACAGTTTGTTGGTGGCTATTCATGTGTGGACAGACAGTTTGTTTATTGACTTGCTCACATAGAAAGCAGAACAATGTTTAACAGCTTAGTTTGAACGTCATATGGCTACTTTCTCAGGTAGGCCTGTCTTCATTGGGATAGGAGAAGACTGGGATGAGATTAGAGTACATAATGGTGAGAGGATGTGTGGGACAGGTCTTGCATCTAGGTGTATTACAGGGATATGAGCCATGAGGCAAGGGGTTGGGAGCAGGGGTGTAGTAGGGACGGATGAGGATACTGCATATATTGGGAGGGCAGTGGAATACTATACAAGGGGTAATTGAAACCCTGATGCAGAATATTTTACAGTTGCTCCAGTTCTGTGTGGTACTGAGTGACGAGAGGAGTGTCGGGAGATGGGTATGTGATTGGAGAGACAAGGCATGGGAGATGTGTTTCTTTACGAAGTTGGGAGGGTAATTTTGGTCTGTGAAGACCTCATGAGACCCTTGGTATATTAAGAGAGTGACTGCTCATCTATACAGATGCGATGAGCACAGGTTGCTGGGCAGTATGAAAGGGGCTTCTTCTCATGGAATGGGTGCCAGATGTCAAAGTGGAGGTATTATTGGTGGTTAGTAGGTTTGATATGGTTAAAGTTACTGATGTACCATCCTTTAGGTGGAAGTAAACATCAAAGAAGGGGGCTTGTTGCGTTGAGGAGGCCCAGGTGAAGTGAATGGTGGAGAAGGTGTTAAGATTCTGGAGCAATGTGATGAGGGAGTCCTACAAAGATGTCATCAATTAATGTGTTCCCAGTGAGGGGATTCGGGTTCTGGGTGGTTATGAAGGGTTCCTCTAGATGGCCCTTGAAGAAGTTGGCAAAGGATGGTGCCATGTGGCTGTCATCACTGTACCAAAGATTTGTCTGTTGGTGATGTCTTCAAATGAGGAATTAATAGTGGGTGTGCAAATAGTAGGTCATAGTGACCAGGAATGAGGTTGTAGGTCTGAAGTCATTTGGGAGTTGGGAAATGTAGTGTTCAATATTGGCAAGGCTGCGAGCATTTGGGACGTTAGTGTAGAGGGATGTGGCTACAACAGTGATGAGCAGGACACCAAGTGGTAAAGGAACAGGAACTGTGGAGAGTCAGTGGAGGAAAGGGCTGGTGTCTTTTCTGTAGGAGGATAGATTATGGATAATATTCTGAAGATATTGGTCAAGGAAAGCAAAGTTCTCTCAGTGTGGACTCAGTAATCAGCCAGAATGGGGTGTCCTGGGTAGTTGGGTTTATAGACATTAGGAAGCATGTAGAAGGCATGAGTGCAGGGAGTGATAGGGGTGGGGAGAGAGAGAGAGTGTGAGATGCATGCGAAAGATTCTGGAATATGAGGATGGTCTGGAGATCATGTTGAATTTCTGGAATGGGGTCATTGTAGCAGTGTTTGTAAATGGATGAATCTGACAGCTGAGAGAGACCCTCCTTCGTGTAATCATTAGGGTTCAAAAGTGCAGTGGTGGAGGCTTTGTCAGGAGGTAGGATGATCTGGTTGGGATCAATTTTTAGCTGGTGGATTGTGGTTTTTTCTGTGAATGTAAGGTTTGATTCAACATTGAGGGATTTGGGGAATGACGATGAAGCAAGATTCAAAGTTAAGAAATTCTAGAATGTTAATGGGGTGATTTGGGGGCAGTGGAGTTGAACTGCAGTTAGGCAGAGAAACAGATTGAGTCAGGCAGGAGTCAGTACAGTTTTGGGTTGATTCAGACTGCTACAGTTGTGGTGAAAAATTGTTTCCACTGTAGGGACTGGGAGAAGGAGAGGAGGTCTGTGACAAGTCCAGCATGATTGTATTTGGAAGTGGGTCAGAAGGTAAGCCTTTTGGAAAGGACTGATACTGACATAATAATCTTAACCACAAGGGTTACCTGGTTGATGGACTTCGCCAGCTGTCAGATTAATCTGCTAACAAACCCTGCCACTGTGACTCCATTCCACAAATCGAACAGTATCTCCAGCCCCTCTTCAAATCCTTAGGCACATCCCGGAACCTCTCTCCTAAGTCTTTGTCCTCCTCCTCCTTCTCCATTCTCTCTCTCCCTCTGTCTCTCTCTCTCCCTTTCTCCCCCCCCCCCTCTCTCTCTCTCTGTCTCTCTCTCTCTCTCTCTCTCTCTCTCTCTCTCTCTCTCCCTCCCCCTCCCCCTCCCCCACCCCCCTAAGGCGTTTACTTATTTCTATTCACATAATTTCACAAAGCATTTGTTGTTCTTCATATAAGTATGGTACTCTTCTAATGTGTAGAAAGGGTGTTTTACTAAAAATTTCTTAAGCTGATGTTTCTGTTTAATTGTAGGAAGAGCCGTACTTAAATGTACAGCAGTCTTTTTGTTGTGCCTGCCTGTGAATCAGTGTCTTCTCTATATTGTGAATAGCAATTTTTTGTTTCCATAATATTGCATCTTTACTCAAGCTTCTGATGTTACATGTTATGAAGTTGCAGAAGAGTAACCTAATCAATGAAAGGGGGGTGGAGTCTATGAATTCAAAGTGGTACAAACATTGCTTTTTCCTTTATTATTTGAAATAAGAATCAGCTGTATTAAAAAATAAGTATACTGAGAACTTGAAACAATAGCAAGACTCATAATATTCTTGTGCTTCTGACCCACAAAACCTTTTCACAAACTACAGAGCCTGCTATATCTCATCAGAGATGGATATTAGGTCTGAAAATACAAAACCGATACATTTTAGAATTTGAAACTATGTCACAGTAAAAAATATATAATGTTTGGAGATTGTAATACAGTGTTACCTGTAGAAGAAAACTTAGGGAAGTCAAACTCTAGTCCATTGGAACTTTCAGCTGGGTGAGTCAGTTTCACTACAAAAGTCTTCAATTTGCCATTATAAGTCGTCCTGAATTTCTCAAGCCCTGGATGAGTTATGTTTGTGATGAGTTCTCTAATTGGATGCCCAGGAAAGGAACACTCCTTCATGAAGATGTGCTCCAGAAATGTTGTCTATTAAGGAAAAGTTTCATACGTCATTTCAGCTACATTAAATGGTGAAGGGTTTGACTGAGCTGACATGAATACCTGTATCCAATCTTTTGGGACTTCCATGTGAGCTTCATGTTTTTGATAAGCCCCATTTTTTATCACATTCCTGAAAATAATGTCCTCATATTGGAATTGTAACCTACAGCGGCAGTTTTCTCCCATTTCAAGGTACATTAAATTAATCTGTTTGTTTATCTGAGATAAGTGGCCATGCTTTTTGCATTTCTTCATTAGTTGGTGACTTCTGTCCTTATTTAGACTACTGGATTCACTCAATGGGTCACCTGTCATGTCAGTATTGTCTCAGAATTACAGAAACTTTACTGTATTATATGAAGACTTGCACACAACAACTTAATGTCTACAGAAACTTAGCTATGTTTGACAATAACATTTGTCGGGCAGCACCCTATATCATTGTTTATTTTAAGGACCAGCACTTAATGGACTAAGCATTTTTTCCTCCTGTTTCATAAGGATTTAGTTTTTTCTTTCCCTGTGCAGCTGCTTTTGAAAGCTGATTCACAGTATGACTGAATTTGTTTTTTCCCACTTACTATAGTAGGAAATATTGGATCTATTCTATTCATTCATGTACTGGTGAAACTCAGAAAATAAAAAAAATAAAAAATAAAATAAAAAAAATGGGTTTAGCTTTTTCTTTTTCGGAGCTCTTCATATCTACTGGATATGTAAATGTTTATGGTCACCATAAATGAATTTCAGAGAACATCTTATGCTTTAGCTTCTTGGATAGTACATTGTTGTCCAGGCTCAGACACTATCAATAAGAAGTGCTCCTATTTCCTGTCTCATTATAAGTATAATGTAAGTATCCAATTTCAGTAGATTTATGTTCCTTAAATGCTCTTTTCTCTTCTAAACCCATATTGTAGTTTGGGTAAGTTATTATTAAATTGGAGGCACCATTTCCATCTGATTTCTTCCTTATTCTTTCTGAGACCTTGCCTGCAGCAATAGGCACATAAACAAGACATAACGCTTGAACCAGGGGTCATTTTATATCCCTGAATTGACAACAGTATTAGAGCTACCCTGTCTTCTATCTTAACACATTTTTACTGGCAAAAGAGATAAATGTTGGACCTCAGTTTATTGTTGTCATTGTTATTTGTGATTTGATTCATTTTGTGGTAAGAATACTATAAAATGTAAAATTATGTTTCCTAATAATCATGAGTCCTAAATGCAAAATAGGTATTACTTCAATTAGTTTCACAGTTTTCCACAGAAAGGTTTCTTCATCAGTCATCTTGAAGCTACCTTTTTGAAATTAGACATTTACCATGGCTGTCGTGGAGTTGAAAGGTTTAAAATTTAAAACGGTAACCAGCCACAAGCATTTTTTAAGAAGTTTATTTAAAACAAGCCATTATTCATTTTGGACTTATTACAGAGCCGTATTCAGACAGCATATCTTCCACTGTTCATCCCAAAGTTCAGGTAGCACATTCTTAAATTGGCCTAAACAGTCCTTCGGATGCCATTTTCCGTTTGGATCAAATTCCTAAAATTCTCAACACCAAGAAAGACCTTGTCATTCTGCATGCCAAGTATGCTGACTCCTGTTATGCCTCCATTGCACAATAACAATTTTACTTCAATTTTTCCTGTTGACCCACAAGTGACTGGGTCTTGGATACTTCATTGCACACCTGCTCTACTCGGAGTACGTAACCATCTCGATCCAGCACAACAGCTTGCATCTTGTGTTTAGACTCCTTTACCTCCCCATCCAGTGTTTCAAATTCTTTATCATAGACCTCAACCCTTTTGCCGCATTCCTCTTTTACCTCACTGACTGCAGCTTCAACCTTGTCAAAACGTTTCGCCTGCTATAAAATGTGTAGATCTAATTGAGACGTAGGTGTGTCTACCTTTTTATTACACTCGTCCCCCACTTCCTTTATGGCTGCCTCCTGTCAATCATTGTCATCTTTCATTTGCTTACTAGTTTCTTCTACCCGCCTATTGGTTTGGTCAAGCTGCCTATTAGTTTTGTCAATAGCAGCAGCAAGTTCATCCTTCATTTGCTTACTAGTTTGGTCACTCTGCCTATTACTTTCCTCAAATTCCTTACTCAGCATATTCATTAATGTTGTGAACATGTCAGTCAGGCCTACTCTCCTCTCATCTGGATGTAGCCATGATTGGTGACAACACAGCACCAGGGCTTCCCATTTCAACCAACAAACTACAGTCTCCCTTATCAGAATCTCTTGACATTTCAGTACTACTATCTATCTCTCGGACTACTTTCACATGACAAATCTTCATCTACATTCCTGATCATCGCTGCTGCATTGATATCATTAGCTGACATCATGAATTACGTAAATCACACAAGCAAGAAAATGGAGAAGAAGGGAAAAGAAAAAAAAATATAAAGACTAAATCACAGTAATACCCCTGCACAGTACACAAACAAACCAATACGTCAATAGGTAATGATGTATCTCTTCAACACCATGTTTCATGCTAAGAAACACACCAGACACACATAGAATCAATGTCACAAAAGTAGACTTATATGTACACAAAAGATTCACTGCTGCTATAGCAGTATATTAGCATATTGCGTGGGCTACTACAGCAGGACTGGGCAATGACATTTAACTTTGCTGCACTAACTGACCAGTGTCAAATTGTAATGCCAGTATGATAAGTTGCCTCCACTGTATTATATCAACACTGGCTGCATTTCCTGAGATTATCTAAATAAGTCTACATTGTGATCTAGTACCCATTAACAGATTATCATGTCAGTTTTACAAGTTTCTTCCACTGTAATTATTTAAAACTATTTGTACAACATTCTCCAGACAATGTCTGCATTGTCAGTCAGTTACGCTACAGTATTCTTTAAAGGCACGAGAAATCCCAGCACTGTGTGAGACTTACATTATTGACTGCCCATCGGTGTGTGCGGCCCTGACTTCACACCAGCTCCACGTGTCACTGTGTTGATCAGCACGTTGCAGATTATGTAACATGCAATAGTAGAATTACTATCCAACACAGGATCTCTGTGCTGCACTCCGTAACAGGCAAGTAGAATTTCTGTAGCTTGAACTCCTTGGTCCACAGTGCACACAGTCTATCTGACATCACACAACAATCTAAAATGTGTGCTCACTGCTTTTATATATCATTCACTGGTTCCATTTTCTAATAAATCAGCACCTCATCAACAAAGATTACAAGTCCTGAAATGCACGTCATCATGTAAGATGCCTGGGAGGAAAGGGGGTAGCTATGCAGTACTAATGAAAGCTAGCATTTAGCACTTGGGGCTGTATGACACACCCTAGACACAGGAATGGGGCTGGATGTGTAACACCCATGTGCCTAAACCCACGTACCTTCTCCTTCCGGCAGTGGTTGATCTGCTGTCTCTGCACTGCCTGCTGTGATGTGTCCTGTAATAACTATTGTTTAGCAGGGAGAGGAGCCACTTACACCATCAATACCAAGTTGATCTGGCAGAATTCACTGTATTCTGTTAAACATTCACATAGGGTGGGGCTGCACTCTTCACAGTTAACATTATTTCACAATGGACATGATCAGTATTTGTACTCCAAATATGTGTCCATTGTGACGTATAAGGTTGCTTTCTAAATGATGGCATCCAACGCAAAAACACGGTGCATGGAACACAAGATAATCACTGTTCAACAGATGTTTCATCAGTCTACGATTGGCACAGTTATTCCAACAGTATTAAACAACTCAACAGCTTATAACATGAGTGAGTGCGTGACTGAATTGTGGCACAGATGCTCCATAAAATTTCAGGTACCATGTACAAATGTGAAAGTACCTGCACTCATGATATTCAGCCAGTCAAAATGATACGTGTTTCTATCACTTAGAACTTGCAATTAGGATCATACCAGTCCACATTATTTTTCTGTAACTGTCACGACATGGTTGATTACCATTCTCCCAACACGACACAGAGAAACATCACCTTTTGGATAGACATTCATACTGTGTCATGAACACTGAGAACACTCTGCCAGTGCTCCGTGAAAGTTGCACCACGACTCCCCACTGTTGCTCTGCACTTGACAGAGAGGTGACTATCGACAGTCAACGACACAATTCTATGCTTGCATGTTGGTACCCAATATTGCATTATCTCTAATCCAGAAGAACTTCAAATGCATCTTGTTATTCCTGTGAGAAGGATAAGGAAGTAGGGTGAGGGAGAGGGAGAGGGAAAGTTAGCAGATGGCTAGGAATGAAATAAGAGAATGGTATCTGTGAACTAGCCCAGACACAGGAGGGGGAGTTTTGTGTAACACACAATGAATTGCAGGGTAGATAGGATAGAGGAAGGATGAGAGTGTTGAGGGTAGTGTCTTGAGTGTTGAGTGTTGGATGATGAGTGGTGACATCGGGAGGGTCAATGTTGAGGTGGGTGATGGCTGTGGGACAGGAGCTAGGACAGGTAGAGGTCAAAGGATCGTTGGATTGAGGTACGTATCTTAAGAACATTCTGATCTACATAAGTAAGAGAAATTGCTGTTTTTATTTTTTAATTAGTTTTGTTATTTTTGGGGGGTGGGGGATGGGGGAGGGGGAGGTGGTAGGATTCAGATGCCTCAGGTTGCGAAGCAACAATTGAAGTCAAGTATATTGTGCTCAGTCATATTTTCACTGGTAAGTTGACTGTGCTTGGCCACAGTCCGGCAGTGGTCTTTTTTTTGGTGAACATCTGGTTGATAATCATGCCCACATAAAAGTCATACCTGTGGAAGTGGTCATGTTGTATACAAATTCTGAAGTAACTTTTGCATAGCATTTTATTTTGAGAGGTGCTATATTGACTCCTTCCACAATTTACAAGAATTGTCTAACACATCTCTTATACCTGGTGAAGCAAGGAGACCAGAGTGGTCTCAATCCACATGATATTATCAACATACATGATTCTTATGCAAACTTTCTGTCTTAAATATCCCATACACCAAAACAAACTTAGCAGGAGACATTATGTTGTTGGAAGAATAGCTTCTGCTATGTATCAATATGTCTGATCCGAGATTCCTACTGGGGATTGTGTTACTGAAGTGCAAACAATTGCACACGTATGCACCATGTGAGCAATCATTTGCTCACTCGAAAAGTCATAAATCCTGACTGACATTCATGGCATTGTATGAATGCTTAGGAAAATCAGTACTTGGGATAGTAGTTACGTACAATGACAACTAACAGGTTGTATGATTCCATACCAATATATTTTATTGCCCTACAAGGTACAAAGCATGTTGTCATGAACATCGATCAGAGAAAACTAACTCTATGTCAAGAGAGGTTAGTTGAGCTGTCTCAGGGAAACGGTATTGTTCTGGGTGACACCATGGTGTTATGTCTCCACAGAGCCTCCTCCTGCTCCTCCTCCCCCTCCCCAATAGTGTGGAGCATGTGGGAGATAGGTGTAGCTACAACTTGAGTGACGAATTCTGCAGGGAGACAGAGTGGCTCCCCATAAAACTATAGGACTTCAGCAAGCAAGACATTCATATTTTCTTTTTATGAGCAGTCCTAATTCTGAGAGGCAGCCAGGGCAGGGCATTGGGCCACAACTGTGAGTGGCAGATTAATGCTGCCTTGAGAGTGTGATACCATCATTCCAGTGGTAAGCAGTCATTTGAAAATGATGGAAGCCACAAAGTCAGCACAGTTCATTGAACAAGGCAGACTGAAATTGCTGGCCTTGTTCTGTTGTCTGGAATGTAGGACAGCCAAAGCTTGCAGTCCAACAAACAAAGGCCTTGACAACTGTGTCAGCTGAAATGTCTAGTAATGGGGTGGCCTTAGCCCACTGCATTGTATGGTCAGTACATAAGATGTACTTTGAACCCTGCAACTTTGGGGCTGGCCTGGCTAAATCATTACGAACATGTTGAAAATGCCCCTTTGGGATTGGGCCTTTCCTAAAGGGGGCTGAGCGTGGCATTCTACCTTTGCCTGTTGACAAGAGACACAGACCCTGGTCCATGCAGTGCAATCACCCTTGTCCTTGGGCCAGACTAAATGTGCATGGCTAATGTGAGTGTGGGACATATGCCAGAATGTGCAAAATTGTGAAACAAGTCGAACACTGTTTTATGATAGGATTTCTGGATGACTGGTTGTATCCTCTTGTGCGACAGATCACACCAAACAGGTTATGGTGGCTCGTGGCATCTACATTTACATCTACATTTATACTACGCACGCCACCCAACAGTGTGTGGCGGAGGGCACTTTACATGCCTCTGTCGTTACCTCCCTTTCCTGTTCCAGTTGTGTTTGGTTCGTGGGAAGAACAACTGCCGGAAAGCCTCCGTGCACGCTCAAATCTCTCTAATTTTACATTCGTGATCTCCTCGGTAGGTATAAGAAGGGGGAAGCAATATATTCGATACCTCATCCAGAAACACACCCTCTCGAAACCTGGACAGCAAGCTACACTGTGATGCAAAGCACCTCTCTTGCAGAGTCTGCCACTTGAGTTTGTTAAACATCTCCGTAATGCTATCACGCTTACCAAATAACCCTGTGATGAAACACGCTGCTCTTCTTTGGATCTTATCTACCTCCTCTGTCAACATGACCTGGTACAGATCCCACACTGATGAGCAATACTCAAGTATAGGTCAAACGAGTGTTTTGTAAACCACCTCCTTTGTTGATGGACTACATTTTCTAAGGACTCTCCTAATGAATCTCAACCTGGCACCTGCCTTATCAACAGTTAATTTTATATGATCATTCCACTTCAAATTATTCTGTACATATACTCCCAGATATTTTACAGAAGTAACTGCTACCAGTGTTTGTTCCGTTATCATATAATCATACAATAAAGGATCCTTCTTTCTATGTATTTGCAATACATTACATTTGTCTACGTTAAGGGTCAGTTGCCTGTCCCTGCCCCAAGTGCCTATGCGCTGCAGATCTTCCTGCATTTCACTGCAATTTTCTAATGCTGCAGCTTCTCTGTATGCCACAGCATCATCCGTGAAAAGCCGCATGGAACTTCCGACACTATCTACTAGGTCATTTATATATATTGTGAAAAGCAATGGTCCTATAACACTCCCCTGTGGCACACCAGAAGTTACTTTAACGTCGGTAGACGTCTCTCCATTGAGAACAACATGCTGTGTTCTGTTTGCTAAAAACTCTTCAATCCAGCCACACAGCTGGTCTGATATTCTGTAGGCTCTTATTTTGTTTATCAGGTGACAGTGCGGAACTGTTTTGAATGCCTTCCAGAAGGCAAGGAAAATGGTGTCTACCTGGGAGCCTGTATCTAATATTTTCTGGGTCTCGTGAACAAATATAGTGAGTTGGATCTCAAACGATCACTGTTCCCGGAATCCATGTTGATTCCTACAGAGCAGATTCTGGGTTTCCAGAAATGACATGATACACGAGCAAAAAATATGTTCTAAAATTCTACAACAGATCAATGTCAGAGATGTAGGCCTATAGTTTTACGCATCTGCTCGACGACCCTTCTTGAAAACTGGAACTACCTGCGCTCTTTTCCAATCATTTGGAACCTTCCGTTCCTCTAGAGACTTGCGGTACACAGCTGTTAGAAGGGGGGCAAGTTCTTTCACATACTCTTTGTAGAATTGAATTGGTATCCCGTCATGTCCAGTGGACTTTCCTCTGTTGAGTGATTTCAGTTGATTTTCTATTCCTTGGACACTTATTTCAATGTCAGCCATTTTTTTGTTTGTGCAAGGATTTAGAGAAGGAACTGCAGTGCGGTCTTCCTCTGTGAAACAGCTTTGGAAAAAGGTGTTTAGTATTTCAGCTTTACACGTGTCATCCTCTGTTTCAATGCCATTATCATCCCAGAGTGTCTGGATATGCTGTTTCAATCAACTTACTGATTTAACATAAGACCAGAACTTCCTAGGATTTTCTGTCAAGTCGGTACATAGAATTGTACTTTCGAATTCACTGAACACTTCATGCATAGCCCTCCTTATGCTAACTTTGACATTGGTTAGCTTCTGTTTGTCTGAGAGGTTTTGGCTGCATTTAAATTTGCAGTGAAGCTCTCTTTGCTTTCGCAGTAGTTTCCTAATTTTGTTCTTGAACAACGGGGGGTTTTTCCCATCCCTCACAGTTTTACTCAGCACGTACCTGTCTAAAATGCATTTTATGATTGCATTGAAATTTTTCCATAAACACTCCACATTGTCAGTGACGGAAAAGAAATTTTCGTTTTGATCTGTTAGGTAGTCTGTAATCTGCCTCCTATTACTCTTGCTAAACAGATAAACCTTCCTCCCTTTTTTTATATTCCTATTTACTTCCATATTCAGGAATGCTGCAACGGCCTTATGATCACTGATACCCTGTTCTGCACTTCCCTGTGTGCACTGTTGTAGTTGTAGCCCAGTGTCTTGTCTGGTGAGTAGTTGTTGTAGGTCAGGATCTGCCAAGTGAGACAGGTAATCCGCGACTATATTATCCACAACTGGGACGTGTCTGAATCTGTCATAAATTGTGAGTCCAGGTCGAGTTGGCAAAAGCAACTTGGCATAGTGTCAACAGAAGGGTTTTTGATGCTGTCTGCAAGAGCGCTTGTGGTCAGCGTCAATGGAAGAGGGCATCCTTCAATGTCATCCAGGAAATAGCAGACTGCCTCATAGATGGCCAAGAACTCTCTGTTGAAAGTCGACCACTTCTTCTGATTATTGGTTAACTTTCAAGAGTAGAAACACAATGGCTACATGATGCTTATGATCTCTTGTTACAGTACCGTGCCAATCACATGGTCACTGGTGTCTGCGATGATCAAGATATGTGTGTCCAGAGACAGAAGGGTGAGGGTGACAGCTTGTGCAAGATTGGACTTATTCTTGTTGAAGGCCATTTGCATTTCAGGCATTCACATCAGGTGTTGTTTGCCTGTAGTTATCTTGCCATGCAGCAGTTCAGTCAGAGGCAGAATCATTTCAGCAGGGTGTGGAAGATGATGCCTGTAAAAATTAATGGCTCCAAGGAAATGTCACAGTTCTTGATAGTGTGAGGGGGAAGGCAGATTTGTACCCTTTTCTCTGGCATGCGGCATATCCCTGAAGTATCAACCAAATGTCCAATGGAGGTGACACAATTGCCAGAGTTGGCATTTATCATTATGAATTATGACACCATGCGTAAATTAATTTCATGTTCACCAGGAGACTGTGAGAAAATTATCAATTCATCTAGGTAAGCATAGAAGAAGGACATGTTAAATAGGAGGCCTTCAATAAACCTCTGTCAGGTGTGGGCCACATTTTTTAACACATACAGCGTAAATAAAAGCTTGAACAGACCAATTATTGCAGTTTCTGGTATGTACTCATCAGCCACACATACCTGTAAATAGGTCCTTTTACAGCCAACAGCACTAAATATAATGACAACACAAATTTAGTGTGTGAAGTCTTGTAAGTTCCATACAAGGTAGCTGTCTATTTTAGTCTGGGCATTGAGGTACTGATAATCACCACACAGTTGCCAAGTATTATCATTTTTGAGGATGAGTTTGATAGGAGAAGCCCAGATTCTGTCGGACGGCTGTATAATACCAGTATGCTAGTGCTCATCTACCACAGCTTTTGCTGCTGTGAGTTCGTGGGGAGGTAGGCAGTGGGGACGATGGCAGACCGGCAATCTGGGGGTGTTGCTGATTCAACGTACTGTCCCATCACAGACGGTACACGTAGTTTGAGGCCAGATGGGCTGGCGTGAAGTTGCAGTATAGCGATAGGTGTTATTGTAACACCATCATTGATGGACAACCCTTTTGACAAGGCATTGTTAATCACACTGGGCATGGCTGGGTAACTGGCCTGTTATAAGGCCATTATAATGTCTTTGTCATCTGACAGTGGGCATAGATTTTACAGAATGGTGAGTTGTTGTTGAGCCGTATGAAGCTCCCTAGATGTCTCGGTGATGCACGAGATGGTCATTTTTTGCTTGCCTATCCAAATTGGAATGCCAGAGTTGTGGGAGCAGTCACAACGTGGATGACGTGGGTAGATGCTGCTTGATGACAGAGTCCGTATCGGATAGTTCACTTTTATGTCCAGGAAGATTACTTGAAAGCATGTTATTTTGTCCATCCAGAAGGTGGTAAATAGTTGCAAACAGTTTTAGGACCATTTAAGGGGGATGACTGTTGACCAATTATCGTGTCACTCTGGTAGGTGTCTGTGTAGTTTTGCAAAACACTGGGAATTTTAATGCAAATAAATTCACTGGCACTAAAGGAGTGTACATGGGAATAAGTGTCATTATTTTCTGAGTGGAAGCTCAGAGCACTACATGTACTGATAAACAGGGCAGCAGGAAGCCACTGTTTGTCCAGAATCACATTCGTTGTCATGGTAGAATTGCTAGGCCAATAGTCATTCAGCACCATTACACTTCTGTCAGCAGTAAGGTCACACTGAGAATTTGATGCTTGTTGGCTGATTTGATGTGAAATGCTGTGAGTCTGGCATAGTAGATGTGGAAAGAGTGGAAGCATTGCCATTGATTCACTACGCCCTGCTGAATCAGACACTTTGCCCAGGTTTTGGCATAATTGTATCAAACTGAGGCACGGAAAGTTCATGGAATTCACAGGCATTGACGAAGAGTGGCGATTCACTCCCTCGAAGCAGGAAATGATTGAATTGGGGGTAGCTGCAACATTGTAGGACAGTAGACCGGACTGGGAGATTTTATGTTTAAAATGGGGTGCAGTTGAAATTTTGGGGTCACCACTGTAGGAAGTTCAGTACTTGGTATAGTATGTATAACAACAACTAACAGATCATACAATTCTATGCCAATATATTTCATTGTCCTGCAAGGTACAAAGCATGTTGTCACAAAGATCAAGCAGAGCAACCTAACTCTGACTCCACGACTCCACGGAGTTACGTTCCCACACATGCTTTATCCTAATGGCAAATGCTCTGAAGCATTGAGCAGCATCACTAAGTCTGTTTTCCTCAGTGGTGACTCCTTAAGCCTTTTGCTCGAATACTTTTCATAGCTCCTTTTGCCACAAACATTATTAGGTATTTTTAATTTTAAGACACAAGGGAATTAAAGAAATTAGCTGCAAGTGGCCATTGATTTATATGAATGGGGCAAGTTGAAAATTTGTACTGGACCAGGATTTGAATCCAGGTGTCCTGTTTACTAGGCAGATGCACTGACTAAAATACCATCTGGATGCAGTGGTCAGCACAATAACATGGACTACCCTAGGATGTCTCCCATCAGACCAAAATTCTCAGCTTATAATACACACTACTGATGTAGTGGCCCTGCTCATTAGCCTCATTACTCACGGCATCTCGTTGATTTCCATAAGAGTTTGAGCTTTGTTTGTATCTGCTCTGAAGGTGTTATATATAAAGATGATGTAACTTACCAAACGAAAGCATTGGTATGTTGATAGAGACATTAACAAACACAAACACACACACAAAATTCAAGTTTTCGCAACCCACAGTTGCTTCATCAGGAAAGAGGGAAGAAGAGGGAAAGCCGAAAGGATGTGGGTTTTAAGGAAGAGGGTAAGGAGTCATTCCAATCCTGGGAGTGGAAAGACTTACCTTAGGGGGAAAAAGGGACAGGTATACACTCGTGCACACACACACATTCATCCGCACATATACAGACACAAGCAGCCATATGTAAAGGCAAAGAGTTTGGGCAGAGATGTCAGTTGAGGCAGTACAGAGGCAAAGATGTTGTCGAATGACAGGTGAGGTATGATTGGGGGCAACTTGAAATTAGCAGATGTCGAGGCCTCCGCTAATTTCAAGTTGCCGCCGCTCATACCTCACCCGTCATTCAACAGCATCTTTGCCACTGTACTTCCGCCTCGACTGACATCTATATATATATATATATATATATTAGAAACCAGTATGAAATCAATATTTTGTGGGATTGTGTTGCTATCCATAATGTTATGAACATATTGCAAGAACTAATTTTTCATAATTTGTAATGTATCTTAATCTGTCTTTCATGATTGAAGTGCAGTCTAATAATTCAATGCCGTATTAACTTGCAACCATGGGACCCATATGGTGTAGTTGTTGGGATAAAGGTAGTTGTGGGAATGAAGAGGAAACATCTTAAAAGTGAACTGATTGAATGATTACCAACTGAATGATGAATTTATGATACATTCTTGTATATACATTTCTGTTTGACCAATAATGTGTTTTGCATTAGGAATGTTTGTCCTGTCTTGTACAATGAGCAGAGATAATGGACTACCACAGTGGTTACAGTTATTTTCTATGACAATGCTGTAAACAAATTATCCAGTTAATAAGTACTTTAAAAGAAATAAAATCATATTTGCAATAAGATAATATAAAAAAGGAGTCTCTTATTCACGATTAATAAGTTAACTTCATAAAATATAGGTATGAAGCTTGGGCATTGATGGTGCCCTTCTGCCTATGATAGTGAGGATTCTCATTTATGTTAAAATTTTCCACAAATAGTAAGTTTTAGCACAAAATTGATATGCAATGTCAGAAGCTGGTTGAAAAATGAAGCTCAAACTCGTATGGGAATTGATGAGATACTGCAAGTAATGAGGCTAATGAGCAGGGCCACTACATCAGTTGTGTGTGGTATAAGCTTAGAGTTTGGGTCTGATGGAGACATGTTAGGGTACTCCTTGTGGTTGCGCTGACCACTGTGACCAGACAGTGTAGTAGTCAGCTCATCTGCCTGGTAAGCAGGAGAGAGGGTTTGAATCCCGGTCTGGCACAAATTACCATGTATGATTAGTATGTACTTAGAAAAAGGAATGTTGACTCGAGACACAATATTATATGAAAGGGAAACTGATGATGTAACACTTAAACTAACATTCATGAATGATTTCTGTAAGTTTCATTGGCATAAAAAGCTTGCACACTATTTATTCTAATAAGTACCACATATGGTCTTCATTTAAAACATAAAGAAATTTTGCACCATTAGAATCATTCCCTATACATTCTCTTACATGTTAGTACTGAAATATTGGTAATAAGATGCAGTTAATCACACTGTTTTTGTAAAGTGAATCAGATGTGGCCTCAACATTGACACAATTATTATACAGAGTGTAAAATTCACTCATTTTTCTATAAAGAAATGAGACCATTCTCTTTCAACAAGACTGTGACCTGCACTTTGAAGTTTAATTTTGTGTGGTGGGATGTATAGTATTTTATAACATGCTGTTTTTTATATGAATATATTTTTCTATAGGAGGCACATTCTCATCAGTCAGTAAACATGTCTGGCAATTAAAATTGCAGTGGCAGGAAAGTGGCAAGTGACAAATGTCAAATTGGCATGAAGTGCTCTACATGCTTGGATATGCAAATGGGTAGCATACCAGCAGTAGATACAGTAATGCCATCTAATTTCACTCTGTAAGGAAAGATTACATAATGGGGTTCCCATTTAGACATCACATTCAAATGTTGGTAGTTTGCAAAAAGATTATGTAATGCCTCATGTAAGGAGGATAAATGTCTGCCCACCCATGTTGGAATTTGAGACTCCAGTTTGTTGTTCTGTTCCACAATATAGCTGCTCATGTTGGTCAGGATCCCACAACTTTCATGGATTATGAGTTAAGGAGAACCATACTCATCATCATACAGGATAACAATGGTCCTACATGACGAGCACCGGAGAGAAAAGACATATTGTTTAGATGCCATGCAGAATTGTGCAACCACATCATATAGCTTGAGTCACAAAATGAGTTTTTTTGCAGCAAGACAGTTTCATGTGGACCATGCACTTATGCCTGGAGCACTATAGACTGCTAGCATCGTGACTGTTATTGTGTCTTCCGTTGACATGACAGCAGAGAGAGGCATGTTGACTCCCAGTTCTGTGGGCAGCATCAGAATGGCCTTATCCTTAGGTGGAGGGGCTGAAGAGAATAGACATTGCCAGATTCCACTCACTACCATCATATGGGTCCAGCATTAGGGATGATGGTATAATGTGTCATTGGGTACACAACATAACACCAATGGTTCACATAGCTGGTAATTTGGACAGTACTAGTTATATTTCTGATGTGTTAATACTGGGTGGCTGTGCCCTATCTTCAAACTGTCTGTGGTGTTGCCGTTCAACTAGATAATGCAAGACACCATGCTGATCAGACCTACCTCAATACAGATGGTCTTTGACTGTTGCTACAGTCAGCATTTCTTCGAAATCTCTCCCCCATTAGTGGTGGACTGCCAAGATACTGGAAAACTGCTGCTTGCTAATCAGTACTATTGATGAACTCTGACACAGAGCTGAAGCAGCTTGGAATGACATACACATACACGTCGTATCTGTCATTCAATTCAGTGCCAATAGAGCCATTGGTCTTGCCAGAAGTGACAGCTCTGTGCACTAAATATCACAGACTGTGTAAATTCATGTCACTTGCAAATTTAATAGTTTATTCTTTCTTCTAATCCATCTCCATAGCTGAGCAGCCAGTATGGATGGCTGTCATGCAAAGGACTTGTGTTAGATTTCTGGTACTACCAAGGATTTTACCTAGGTGGAAGGACTGATACAGGATGCCAGCTGAATGAAAAGTAGCAGCTTCACTGTCTGGAAAGTTGACAGAATGTCTGGGAGAGTGGTGTACTGATCACATGCCTCTTTCAGCCCGATGACACTGCAAGGCAAAGTGTGACAAGGCAACCAGTCGACCTCCCTTGGACCTTCAAGGCCTGGAAGAGGAGCTCTGTGTATTCCACCTACTGTGCAGTATATGTACAATAAGTAAAATTTAGTTATTTGGTTCCCTTCCTAGTGTTGCAGTAGTCTAAACTGTTTATATGGTATACAAATGAGTTCAGTGCATAATGTTCTCACATTATAGTGTCATCAGAAATAATCACATTCTTGTGAATTGTGTAGGAAAGCTACAATTATGTGAAGTCATAAGCGTTCTTTCTTAGTATGAATCAGTTTCTTGTGTGTGGGCCCACAGCCTCAATAAATTGAAAGGAGGACATCATTCCACCAGGCTGTGTTTTGATTATTTTATTTACTGCACTAGTTTTGGGTATTACCCAATCTCAAGTGCATCTATAGTAACAGATGTGGATATATCATCCTTGTTCCATCGAAAAATGACAGTTAAAAATTTCGCATGCAACCATGTACACACGTGTTTGTTGCATAAATAAGTGTATGTAGAGTGATTTCTGGTAAACTTTACAAGATGATGACCATTGACTACCTTGGTGTACACTAATATGCATGGCATATGACTTTTTTTGATGCAACAAAGGTGATGTATCCACTTGAGAATTGGCAGTGCCTGAATCTAATGGTGCAAATAAGATAATTTAAAACACAACCTGGTAGAGTAATGTCATCCTTCAAATTCTTTCTTAGAAATGTGGGAATATGTTTGGAGCTGGCAAAGGTACAGTCCTAGTCAACAATGCTAATATTTAATTTCTCATGCAATATTTATGATCTAAAGTGGTGAACAATTACAATGTGGTTTTAAATCACTTTTAAACTTAATCATCTGATACCTGCACTGAGTGAGATAATAAGCATACTGGGTTTATATTTGGAAGAGGGGGATTTCAAATCTCTGTCAGGCCTTCCAAGTTCACGTTTCCATTTATCGTGTAAGAGAAATGCCCAGATGATTCCCTCAAAAGGATGCAACTGTCTGTCTGTCCTATCCTGTCCAATCTGAATTTCTTCCCCATTTGTAAGACCTTCAAATGACTAGTACTCAACTCTATACTTCTTTCCTCTTTTTCTTCTTAGTGACCAACTCAGAGCTCTAGGAGCTTTGTAGCTTCAGTCCTGGCATTAAATTTTACCTCCCCCTTGCCTTATCTTCCACATTAATCCATAAAAGTTTAACCATAATGATAGTGTTAATTGCACCTATCACAGTAATAAAAACCAAGTATTGATGAATTACAAACATCTTATTGTTAAACTAGCAGAATAATCATAGGTAATCATTTAGACTGGAGTAATGCCAATATGAAACTTTGTGTTCTGTTGCCTCTGGATCACGGGGTTCCAGGTTCGATTCCTAGCCGGGTCAGGGATTTTCTCCACTCGAGGACTGGATGTTTGTGTTGTCCGCATCATTTCATCATTAATGAAAGTGGCGAGTATGGACTGTGTAAAGATGGAAACTTTGTGCGGGTGCTGATAACCGTGCAGTTGAGCACTCCACGAAACAGATATCATCATCATTAGTGTTCTGTATTGTTAGTACCCTCAGTATTTAGTAAAAAACACCCATGGCATGTCAGGTTTCTGGAACTCAAACTAAGGATACTCCATAGCTGAGTGTAAAAAACCACAGCAATGTGTGCAGGAAGTAGCACATCAAAATCAGTAGCTATAACAATGATTAACTAATATGTGAGGAAATTGTAAAAACCAGACAGAATATCTTGGAAGAATTGAAACTGAGGGTGGTCCAGTGGAATTGAGAAACCGAGGATGTGTAGAACAATGTATCAACAGTGAGTGTGAGAGATTTCAGATAGATCACATACATTTAGGTTGAGCAGTGCACTCTCATGTGACTGGAAACATTTTTGTTTTGTCAAATTCAGTTAGTAGAGCTGGAAAATCAAGTAGAAATGTGAAAGCAAGTGCAAGTATACCTGATCAACACCAAAGGCCACAATATCAGATGAATTTGAACAGAGTGAAGAATCTACTCCAGGAAATAAATTGATTGTATCACAGCATTTCAACCTGTACATGACACACTTATAAGATAATAATGCGTGTATGCAGTAGAAAGCAGGTGCTGCACCAAACAAACTGAACACAGCATAGGTTAACTGCATTCTTACTTACATTGCTGTAATTGACTGTGTACCTTCATCCACTGTTTAAACGCTATGTGGAATCACTGCAGTGCCTGCGAATATGTTTGTGTCAGTGATTGAAAATCATCTGCTATGAGTGAAAAGAAGGTATGCATGTCATTTCTTTGGTTTCTGTTTTACAAAAACCACAAATGCCTCATGCTGCTTTGTACATGTGAATGCTGCCAGTATGTTAGGTGGCAAAATCTAGTGTGTCCAGATGAGCCATGTTCAACCTGATTTTGATGGGCTTGCATGGTGACCACAATATAAGTGTCTGAATTGTTTTGTGGCCAGTACAAATGATCAACTTGATGATGTGGGGCATCATTGAATATGGTATTGACTCCTGCATATTGATGCCAGTCTGAATGGCAACTGCTACATAGGAGAGGTTTCAGAGTGTGAAGTAGTGCCTTTTCTTCAGCTAATAGCAATAGGCCATACTTTAGCAGGACAATACCTAGCCATATCAAATCTTCAAAACTTGTTTGAAGAACAATATAAACCATTGCTTTATAGGTCTGCAGTGTCACCTAACATGTTAATCATCAAACATGTTCGCCAAAGGATGCATGTTAATTTCTTCAGTATGGTCCTCTGGTGGCCACTGTTAATACTTTGTGTAGTGGTAAACACATTACACAGGGCAGATTTTCCAGGAATGTATCTAAGCAATTAGTGTATTACACATTTTTACAAGGTTGATTCAAATAAAAATAGTGCAGAACAAGATTTAAAGAGACAAACACAATCTAACATTCAGAAGTGGTGTGAATGCTTGATTTACCAGCTATGCACTATAAGTTCACATATTTTTGGAGTGACTGATGCAAATAGTCTTAGAGGAGTTATAAACTACTTCTGTGAGGCATGCATAGTGTTCCCTTTAAAGGTTTCTAAATTGTATCAGATTTTGTTTTGTGTTATGAAAATAATCTGGGTTAAGCTAAGTATCAAAGGTGGGTCAGATATGATAGTCGGATGCTTCTATAGACCACCTGCATCAGCAACCGTAGTAGTTGAGCGCCTCAGAGAGAACCTGCAGAACGTCGTGAAGAAGTTTCGTGATCATACTATTGTAATAGGGGGAGACTTCAATCTACCAGGTATAGAATGGGATAGTCACACAATCAGAACTGGAGCCAGGGACAGAGACTCTTGTGACATTATCCTGACTGCCTTGTCCGAGAATTACTTCGAGCAGATAGTTAGAGAACCAACTCGTGAAGCTAACGTTTTAGACCTCATAGCAACAAATAGACCGGAACTTTTCGACTCCGTGAATGTAGAAGAGGGTATCAGTGATCATAAGTCAGTGGTTGCATCAATGACTACAAGTGTAATAAGAAATGCCAAGAAAGGAAGGAAAATATATTTGCTTAACGAGAGTGATAGGGCACAAATCGCAGAATATCTGAGTGACCACCATCAAACGTTCATTTCTGAGGAAGAGGATGTGGAACAAAAATGGAAAAAATTCAGAAACATCGTCCAGTACGCCTTAGATAAGTTCGTACCGACTAAGGTCCAAAGCGAGGGGAAAGATCCACCGTGGTATAACAATCATGTACGAAAGGTACTACGGAAACAAAGAAAGCTTCATCATAGGTTTAGGAGTAGTCGAATCATAGCTGATAAGGAAAAGCTGAACGAAGCAAAAAAGAGCGTAAAGAGAGCAATGAGAGAAGCATTCAACGAATTCGAACATAAAACATTGGCAAACAATCTAAACAAGAACCCTAAAAAGTTTTGGTCATATGTAAAATCGGTAAGCGGATCTAAATCCCCTATTCAGTCACTCGTTGACCACGATGGCACCGAAACAGAGGACGACCGAAGAAAGGCAGAAATACTGAATTCAGTGTTCCGAAACTGTTTCACTGCGGAAAATCGTAACACGGTCCCTGACTTCAGCCGTCGCACGGACGCCAAAATGGAAAATATTGAAATAAACGATATCGGAATTGAAAAACAACTGCTATCACTTAGTAGCGGAAAAGCATCCGGACCAGACGAGATACCCTTAAGATTCTACAGTGATTATGCTAAAGAACTTGCCCCCTTTCTATCAGCAATTTATCGTAGATCGCTGGAAGAACGTAAAGTACCTAGCGACTGGAAGAAAGCGCAGGTCGTTCCCATTTTCAAGAAGGGTCATAAATCAGATGCGAATAATTATAGGCCTATTTCGCTTACGTCAATCTGTTGTAGAATAATGGAACATGTTTTGTGTTCTCGTATTATGATGTTCTTAGATAATACAAATCTCCTTCATCATAACCAACATGGATTCCGCAAACAGAGATCATGTGAAACTCAGCTCGCCCTATTTGCCCAAGAAATTCACAGTGCCGTAGACACTGGCGAGCAGATTGATGCCGTATTCCTGGACTTCAGGAAGGCATTTGATACGGTTCTGCACTTACGTTTAGTGAAAAAAATACGAGCTTATGGAATATCGGACCAGGTTTGTGATTGGATTCAGGATTTCCTAGAAGAAAGAACACAACATGTCATTCTTAACGGTTCAAAATCTGCAGATGTAGAGGTAATTTCGGGAGTACCGCAAGGAAGCGTGATAGGACCTTTATTGTTTACAATATACATAAATGACTTAGTTGACAACATCGGTAGCTCCGTGAGGCTATTTGCAGATGACACGGTTGTCTACAAGAAAGTAGCAACATCAGAAGACTCGTACGTACTCCAGGAAGACCTGCAGAGGATTAATGCATGGTGCGACAGCTGGCAGCTTTCCCTAAACGTAGATAAATGTAATATAATGCGCATACATAGGGGCAGAAATCCATTCCAGTACGATTATGCCATAGGTGGTAAATCATTGGAAGCGGTAACGACCGTAAAATACTTAGGAGTTACTATCCGGAGCGATCTGAAGTGGAATGATCACATAAAACAAATAGTGGGAAAAGCAGGCGCCAGGTTGAGATTCATAGGAAGAATTCTAAGAAAATGTGACTCATCGACGAAAGAAGTAGCTTACAAAACGCTTGTTCGTCCGATTCTTGAGTATTGCTCATCAGTATGGGACCCTTACCAGGTTGGATTAATAGAAGAGATAGACGTGATCCAGCGAAAAGCAGCGCGATTCGTCATGGGGACATTTAGTCAGCGCGAGAGCGTTACGGAGGTGCTGAACAAGCTCCAGTGGCGGACACTTCAAGAAAGGCGTTACGCAATACGGAGAGGTTTATTATCGAAATTACGAGAGAGCACATTCCGGGAAGAGATGGGCAACATATTACTACCGCCCACATATATCTCGCGTAATGATCACAACGAAAAGATCCGAGAAATTAGAGCAAATACAGAGACTTACAAGCAGTCGTTCTTCCCACGCACAATTCGTGAATGGAACAGGGAAGGGGGGATCAGATAGTGGTACAATAAGTACCCTCCGCCACACACCGTAAGGTGGCTCGCGGAGTATAGATGTAGATGTAGATGTAGACATTGTGAGCACATGCAAATGTTGAAGTAACTTATACTTTATACATCCAGAATGAAATTTTCTCTCTGCAGTGGAGCATGTGCTGATATGAAACTTTCTGACAGATTAAAACTGTGTGCTGAACCAAGACTCAAGCTTGTGAGCTTTTCATTTCATGGGCAAGTGCTGTACCACCTGTACTACCCAAGCATGAGTCATGACCGGTCCTCACAGCTTTAATTCACCAGTACTTCATCTTCTACCTTTCAGACTTGCCCATGAAAGGTGAAGGTTGTGACTCTGAGTCTCAGTCTGGCACACAGTTTGAATCTGCCAGGAAGTTTCATATCAGCACACAATCCACTGTAGAGTGAAAATTTCATTCTGGAAACATCCCCCAGGTTGTGTCACATACAATTTTTGGGAGCAAAGAACTTAAGTTTCTTGGCCACTTGGTAGGCATAAAAGGAATAAAAGCAGACAAAGACAAGAGCCATAAAGGAATGTCTGGAACTTAAAGTACAAAACAATCAAAAGCATTTCTGGAACTAGCAAGATATTATAGGAAATATATTTAACGTCAGTGTACAAATAATCCTAAGTTATTAAACTTATTGAAGCAAAAAACGAGATGGGTATGGGGTAATGAAGAGTCTAAGGTCTTTAATGAGATTAAAGTAGCTCTAGTAGAGACATACATTTTACAACACCCACAGATGGACAAACCTTTTAAGTACTGATGCCTCAGAGTATGGAATAGCATGTTAGTTGTTTCAGGGAGACTGGGATGTTAACATGGGAGAACATAGTACACTATCTTTTGTGAGCTCAACATGAGTTGAACTACATAGCAACAGAGAAAGAATTACTTGCTATAGTGTGGAGTTCAAGAAATTTCGGACTCTAATTTGAAGACCTAAAATAATAGTGTATACTGTTCACCAAGCACTAGCATTTGTTACGGGAAGTTGACTACTACATAGCATATTATTACATTGGGTACTAGCCTTGCAAGTATATCAAACTGAAATTAAAAAATAAAGGGCTCACAAAATATAGTTCCTTATCACGCTTACCATTGGGCAGCAATGATTTGGTAAGAATGGAAGGTCCTGGGTATAGCTTCATCATTAGTTTCTTCTCAATAAGTTATACTAATAATGAAGTAAGAAACTAAACATTAAGAATAAAGGAGGACATAACTGACCACCCATATTTTGGGGATAAGTGTAAATCTTAGACCAAAGAGGGACAATTGATAATGGTATGGTAGAATGCATTATGGTAAATCATGTTTTGTTTTGGAGAGTAAAGAAAATTAGACTAAAATGGAAACTGTGTATGAGGAAATCTTTAGAATGTGATTTAATTATGTGTATTCATCAAGGGTATGGACACTTTGAGATACAAAAATGTGTTCAACATATGATAAATAAAATTTTACTACTTTAAGAATTTAAGTGAAAAAGTATTCTCTGTACTATGTACATATGAAACTTACAAGAAGATGGAAGACAACAATCAAGCAATGATGTATAAGTTGCACCCAATAATACCTAAAGGATTATGTGACCTCACAGCTGTTGATTTCATTGCCCAATTACCAACAAGTACAGGATGGAGGGGGGGGGGGGGGAGGGGATAACTTATGTATTTGTACTAATTGAGTGTTGGCTTAAGTATGTTAAATTCTATCCTATTAAGCATGCCAACACAGAGATGGTGATCTGATGTCTATATATTTCTCGGATGTAGGAAAGCCATGTAGATTGTTGACAGACAATGCCCCACAGTTGATGAGTAAAGCCTTTAAAGAGTTTTTAGCATGAGAAAATGTTAGCCACATTGCTATCTCGAAATACCACTTGCAAAGTAATGATTGTAATTGCATAATGAAATAAATTACTAGGCTGTGTAGGACGTATTGTTTGACAAGGCACACAGGTTGGGCACAATTAATCCCCAAATTCATTGGGACAATTAACGAATTACCACATTTAACAACAGGATTGTCACCTGTGGAAATAATGGATAAGCCATTTATAGGAGAACCTTTATTAAAATTGCTTGGTTGGACTCAGGCTGGAACTAGAACGATAGAGGAGGTACATCAACAAGAGCAGAAAAACATAACAGACAATGCAGATATGTGAGTGAAACAGTATAATATACAGACACAAATAATGGAATTTAATATTGGAGATCTGGTGTTAATTAATGACCATCAAGAAAGAGGAAAGAAAAATTTTCCCAAATATGTTGGCACATACAGAGTTGAGAGGGCACTATGCACCAAAGCATTAGTTTCCAGTACAGCCAACAATGGAGAAAGAGAGAGGTTTATACAACATGACAAAGGTAAAGAAGTACAAACAAAGAACAACTTGATGGAAAAAAAGTCAGTGGGCTATGAAATTGAAGAACACGGAATAAGATGTGTTATGTCATGATTATCAAGGATGTAACTCATGGTTTTTGTTAACTTTTGTAGTAATTTGATATGTTGGGGGTGGGCTTGTGCTTAACTTTTATAGGGAAGATGTGGGATTTATGTGTACTATATGTCTCTGTCTCTCTGTCTCTCTCTCTCTCTCTCTCTCTCTCTCTCTCTCTCTCTCTCTCACACACACACACACACACACACACACACCCACACACACACACACACACACACACACCTACAGACTATGCACAAACAAAGATGATTTACGTTTACGGCTATTCTTTTTCTAGGCTTGTCACTGTGTCAAGATGTGACATTCACCTGCTTTATTTCTTCATTAGTTGTCCTCAGTGTGGACGTACTGCATTGCTACACTGGCTGAAAAATGGGGGTTGGAAGTTCAGCACTGACTACTTTAAATAATGTAGCCGACAGGTGCACTATTGCGTTTCACAGTTCTTTACTTTAACTGTTCACAACCCCCCAATATTGCACAGTTATATGGCCAGTGCACTATTGTTTGACTTTCGATGAGCCTCATTAATAGTTTGCAGGCAAACGTCAACATACTGCTACGAGCAGTAAAAACCTAACCACACATTTCAAAGTCTGTCAAATAAATTTAACAGACACTGCCATTGCTTTAACACACAGCCTACTGGTGTAACACTTACTTCATATTTAAGTTGATGCATTGTTGCTGATCTAACCAATACGGGTTCCGTGTCTGAAACTTGGCCATGGACCGACTGTCTCGAGACCAAAAATTGGGCCCTTATATATCCTCACAATAATAGTTGTGGAAACTACACATTGTTTGATGTTTAATTTACAGAAATTGCAATTGAAACTTAACTCATTCAATTAACTGCATGTATCGGAAAATTGGTTCTTTTTGACGGTTTCTTCTACCACGAGAGTTAGGCTGAAATATTTGTTTAAATGATGAAATTAACAGATATCATTATGCAAACAATACTTTTGACAAAACTGTTAAATACTCTGGAATTAATTAAGGGCTGACTGTTAACATGTTTTCGAATAGAGCCAAACAGATCCTTTAAGAATCTCCAAATGTTTATAATTAGAACAGAATTTATATTTGTTTATAAGTCAACAGTAGAACTCAAGTTACAAAACAATTACTGATTTCACTCTATAACAGAAGATACTAACTAGGAATAGTTGAAATAAATTAGAAAATCAATTACATATCTAAAACTAAGCACAAAATTTGATCTTGTGTTATATTCTTTAAAACTGAGGGCCAGCCTTTCTCTTTTATGAAAATACAGATTATACTGGTGCTTGTTAATGGTAATTAGTTAAAAGTGAAAAAAACAAATTTAAGGAGGCAGATGTCAATACAAGAGGAGAAGTGAATTAGCTTGCTTTGTCACAAAGGGGAGGGAGTAATAGGTCAGGGTGTCTTACTACTAAGCTTATAAGCTTCGTATAGAAATGACAAACCAATGCTAAGAAGAAAAAGTTTTGGAGAGAACAAAATAGACAGGAGAACTTCTAGTGGAAAAGTGGGAGATAGCTGGAGTTTTATGGAGAATGCAGCCTTAAGATGAGGTGAAGTGAAAGAGGCGAAGCACTGAAGCACTCAGTACAGTAGCAGAAAAGGTTGGTGAGGTACTTCAAATTGGGAGTTATGGACAAGTAAAAGAAGGGAGCTTATGAAAGATGGGTGGACCCAAGAAAGGGATGACCCAACCACTTTATGGGTAAGCAAGGACGGGAGCTTAGGCCAGGTTTGGGTGGACCCGAGGAAGGGAGAACCCCATATCCTTCCATGAATGGCATCGATCACTACATATCCCTCCACTAAGAAAGAAGATGTGATGATCATACATGTAACAGTCAATCAGTACAAACATAAAAATAGAATTTTCATCAACCTAGTTGTTTTATATTTAATAGCTCTTCTACTTTGGCTAGCAAAGTGACACGGAGTGAACCATAATTACATTGCTTCCTTCTGAGCACTTTCACCTCTTTAGTCTTTTATTCCATTAATTTGTATTCTTGCCTTTGGAGGAAGCAACTGTTAAACACAATTCTAAGATCAAACATCAGATTATGCAGGCATTCAAATACTCATGGTAAACTACAGAATTAGCTAATTTGTACTCTCACAGTTTATTATCCAATTTGGAGGAGATGCTCCCTGAAAAAGGGTACTTATTTCTTATCTTCATAAAGTTTACCCTTATGCATTTCTCAATTCTTGAAGGCCATCTTTTTTGGGATTCAGTACTCTTTTTCTCTTATTTCATAGGCTCGGTTGGTGAGATGTAGCTCTTCTTTCCTCTAAAGTGGTTGGGGTCCTCCCTTCCTTGCGTCCACTTGAACCTGGCCTAAGCTCCCTTCTTTGGAATTACTTACCCATAAAGTGGTTGGGGTCCTCCCTTCCTTGGGTCCTCCCAAACCTGGTATAAGCTCCTTTCTTTGTGGGTTACTTCCCCATAGCTCCCAATCCGAAGTATCTCACCCTGTTTTTCTATTATTTTATTGAGTAATTCAGTACTTCTCATCTTTCACTTCACCTCATCTTAAGGCTACACCCTTCATGCATCTCTCACTTTTCCACAACAAGTTCATCTGACAGTTTTCCTCTCTCCAAAACTCTTTTTCTTCCTTAGCATTGGCTTGCCATTTCTATTGAAGCCTATTAGTAGAGCACCCCATCCTATTCCTCCATCCCCTTGAAACAGTGGCAACCCTAGCAAAGGAATATCCCTAAATCATCTTTGTTTTTGTACATAGTCTGTAGGTGTGTGTATGCATATGTGTGTGTGTGTGTGTGTGTGTGTGTGTGTGTGTGTGTGTGTGTGTTTGTTTGTTTGTTTGTTTGTTTGTTTGTTTGATGTGTAGTATGCACAAATCCCACATGTCTCCTAGAAAAGTTAAACACAAATCCACCCACAACACATCAAGTTTCATAAAAGTTAACAAAAAAAAAAAAAAAAAAAAAAGAAAAAAATGTTACACCCTTGATAGTGATGACCTCTAATATATTTCCAATAGAATCCTACTACTCCCACAAATGCTTTTAATTGTTTCATACTTTTAGGTTCTGGACATTCTATAATGGCTCTTATCCTGTCTGAGTCTGCTTTTATTCCATTTATGCCTACCAAGTGAACAAGAAACTGCAGTTCTTCTCTACCAAAAATCTACTTTGACCCTCTTATAGCAATTCCTTTAATGTAACACCTTTCTAATGTTCTAATTAGTAAATCACAATGTTCTTCCCATGTGTTGGGCACTAGGAATACATCATCTACATAGATTATTAGTTCTTTCAATAAATCCCTACCCAATGCAGCATCTAAGGCTCTTATGAATAATGACTCACAGATATTTAATCCAAGGGGTGACACTAAATTGGTATGACTTACCCTCATACAAAAAGCAGTACAGTTCCTTGAAGTCTCATCAAGTTTGATTTTCCAGTAACCATATGTGAGATCTTCTGAGCTAGGATAGTTTGCTTCTTCAAACTTCATCAATATTTTGTCTATAAGGCTGGTTGATCTCTCTTTAGATTCTATGTGCTTATTTAGAGTATGTGCACCCAACACTAGATGTACTCCCACCATCGCTTGAAGCACTATTAACAACAAATTATTGCATACACTAGAACCCCTTCCTAGAATTCCTCCTTCTAACATTTTATTAATGTCCTCTTGTATGGATGGTCATACACTTAATGACACCAGATTGGGTTTATGGAAAGAAGATGATTCATCTTTGATCTTAAAACTACTAACATAATTATCAAGTTATTCAGGTCTATCAGAGAAAACTACTATATTTCATCAGTATACAGTATAGATCAGTTTTCCATAACTCAGTTAACAGACCAGATTCATAAGCTTTCATCCTTATTAGTTCTTACAGCATACTTTGTGTATCCAAAGTGTTCTCTAAATCCATCACAGTGCTCATTGCAACAAGGCACATGATATATGTTTTGGTATTAACAGTAACCTTCCCCCTAAATGGTACTAAAAATACTTTGTCTTGATAAGTTCATGTTAATACATCTACTGAAAAATCCATTATTACTTTAAATCTTATCAGCTAATCAATACCTAGTAACAACTGCAAATTTACATTAGGCATTAATAAGCAGGTCTGCATAGACATAAAATTTTTTTAATGCTGTTGGTAACCACACCTCACGCTTAATTTGTCTTGCTTTGCTTCCAGTTATTTCTACTACATGTATCCCAGTAACCAGCAGTATTTGATACACTCTCTTATGTTCTAATACTTTCATCAAAGACTAGGACACAGAAGGAATTTCACTTTTCACATCTATCTACACACTCACTTCCTGATTGTCAACTGTTCCCAAAACTATTGGTTTAGTAAACTTGATACCTGTTTCTTTGTATTCTTTGCCCAGTAACTAATCTTATAGTCATATTACCTCACTAAAGGCAATCAACTTCTTTTCATATGGGCCTACTCTTCATTGGGCACATCCTGGATCGTGACCCCTTGACAAGGACATCAATTGTTTTCGATTGCTATTGTTGTTTTGGTTGTCAAACAAGGCTGCACTATTCTAGCACCTTCCTATTGGCCACTATTTTCAAATATTTGTGTATCAACACTTTGTACTCCCTGTCTTTGTTCTTTAGATTTACTATTCTGACCTTTATTTTCCTGACAGTAATTAACCTCTAATTTTTTCTGGTATTTAATTTTTTCTGGTATTTAGGGTTAAGTTTACCTCCTCCCTGACACATGTCCTCATGACTGGATCACTGCACTCATTATTTATTGTATCTAGATATTCAATAAACAACAGCAATTCATTGACAGTAGACCAACCTCTACATAAAATTTCATTTCTTACATAATATGCTAAGAACCTCACCAATACCCTTGCTAGATGTACTTTGTCTATTGGGTTATCTAAATACTTAGATCTTGTTAGATGCCATTGTATATACTTTTTGAAACTATCCCTTGAACTGTTAAAATTTTTTGGGTCTAATAATCCTAGCATCAATTTCTCTTGTATTATTTTAGACCAATACTTACCCTTGAACTTCTCCTTAAAATTGTCCCATGATTTAAATTGTTATGAGTGGGAATTTCCCCACTCAGCATCATCCTCCAGCAAATAAAGCAAAACAAAATCTATCTGACTAGAGTCTTTCCACTTTTGTGGTAATGACCTGGACAACACTCAAAGGAACTGTGTTGGATGTCCTTCCCCACATGGTTTTAACTTTGGAAAATGCTTATAAAAGTTCATTCCGCTTCCTTCATGCCATTTCCCAAATATAATTCCTCTCCAGAATGAAATTGAGCACTTGTCTGCAAAAGGCAAAGGTCTTGAGTTCGAGTCTTGGTCTGGCACACAGTTCTAATCTGTCAGGAAGTTTTATAATTCCTCTAATAGTGTTGTTGCATTGAAAGATTTTCCTGTAATTTGACTTTCCATTAATTGCCTTCTAGTTTTTCCTGGTTTGTCCCACAGTCTTTTAAACTTACTGGTGGTTTTAGATAGAGACTTTCTCTCCAGAAAGTTGCCCATTTCCAAAGTGTGTGAAGTCTCCTGAAATTTCTGATCTAACAATACTTATGCTTTTTTCCTCCAAAACTGAATGTATCTTGTGAAAATATACAGATTCTCTATTGTCACTTGTTTGTTCTAAACTTTCTGTGCATGTTTGCACATCTGACATTTTATCTTTTCCCAACTTACATTCTGTTTCTTTGAAGTTACGTGAACTATGTATGCCCTTATGCAAATCTTTAATATGTTTTTGTATCTCTTCCTGAACTAAGTCACAATGTTTAAGACTTTGGTTTGTATTTCTTCTCTTAACATATTGGGTCTTTGATCTAGTTTATTTCCTAAACATGCCTCTAATACTTCATGTGTGTTTTTGAAGTGAGTTTCTAATTCTTGTCACAGTCTGTTTTGGTTTTGCGTTACTTGCTCATGAGTGTCTTTAATCCGATTTTCTTTCATTTGGCTGTCTTGGCGTGTATTCTGGCTTTTGTAGTAACATTTCTATATTAATCTTTGTCAACATTTTCCTTGTTATTACTGGCATAAACAAACCCACCAGTATTATTGAATCACCACACAACACCAACAAAAACACTTCCGAGGTGAAATGTTGGTGTAGCTCACCATAGTCATACTGCATGCTGGTGATGGTCTAGTCATCGACAATTGCCTGATGATGCAGAGATTTAGACTGTGTGCTGGCATCACTGTGTTGTGGACTGCATGCTGCTTTTGTGGTGGTATAGACTGCTCACTGGTGATGGATCATTCATCAACAGCTGCTTGCTGGCTGGATGTCGATGGCTTCGAGCTGGTTCTTGGCAGGTCATTTATGGCCGCTCTTAGCCCAGGCACATCGATTGTTGTTTATTATCCCTGTTGACCTAGACAACATGACTTCTCTTTGCTGATTTATTATGGAATTTCTTCCTTGCAACCTGTTTTTTATCTGCCACTTTCCACTTATAACCATACGGTCTCCATATTATATTGGCATAGGTATTCAACCTTGATCTCTTGTAGTTTTCTAAGCTGTGCCCTGTTCTTCCTCAGCATTTTCTAAGCTGTGCCCTGTTCTTCCTCAGCATTGAACTTCTTTCTTCCTTGCAGATTTCTATAAGTGGAATGGCTGTGAAACAAAACATTGCTTCTCTACTTAAATAAAATGTAGATTGGTCCCAATTAACACTGTAGATTGTCACAATCTTTCATGAAAGGTTACGCGTTGCACAGGAAGTTACTACTGTCAAAACCAGCTAGTATTACTGTGCCAAAGACCTCTCGTTAACATGTCTGTGAATAGTATAAATAAACTATCATTTATATACAACATATTCATCTTCTGTGGTGTCAGAGATCTTCCACGGTACTGAAGCTCCTTCATTCTTCCTTGCTCCATGGAGATTACAAATGCTCTCCAGCTGGTAGACTCCACACCTGTTGAGTAATACTTTCCCACTGTATGTGGCCCAATGTTTACAAACTAATAGTGATTATGTACTTCTTTATTCTGAGCTCTATATTTGATGTTCATGATACATACCCTTCCATAAATGAGATGGATCACTACAATAGGACTAGAATAGATGTTGCTCGAGTAGTCAAAACTTCACCACACAAGCCAAAGACACCAGTCATTAGCCACTAACAAACACTCCATGGTCATGTACTATCATCCATCATATGGAGCCGAGGTCCATATCCTCCACCAGAAAGGTACACACACTACTGCAAGAGAATCATCCATTTGTACCGAGCGAGGTGGCACAGTGGTTAGCACACTGGACTCGCATTCGGGAGGACGACGGTTCAATCCTGTCTCCAGCCATCCTGATTTAGGTTTTCCGTGATTTCCCTAAATTGCTTCAGGCAAATGTCGGGATGGTTCCTTTGAAAGGGCACGGCCGATTTCCTTCCCAATCCTTCCCTAACCCGAGCTTGTGCTCCGTCTCTAATGACCTCGTTGTCGACGGGACGTTAAACACTAACCACCACCACCACCATTTGTACAAATAGCAGTTGTCATAGTGCCCTTAGGAAAAACATCCAGTGATACATATGGTTATGAAAAGATGGTGCCCTATGTAAGTACGTTGGTGTCTTCATACTTGTTTCTTTCAACACTACAGCATCACTCTATAGGCTAAACAGTGGTTAGTTCAGGAACAGGATTCTATTCCACTGTTTTTGGACCCATTCATAATGGACAAGAAATCACATATGCAAAACAACATGGCAACTATGTATGAAAGGAATGTATCTGAAGGGTTGACAAGCAACAGAGCATCATGTGGAAGCATAGCATACACAGAGTGGTCAACCAGTGTCTCGGAGGCTTCTGTGAGATTTCTAGCAAGGACAACTGCTGTGATCATTGGGCATATTTGAGCACTTATGGGGATATAACAGTCCTGGTGCTTGGTTGAAGCTCATTGTCAACATTTCCCATAATAGCACTGAATATTTCCTGCATCCAGGAGTATTCTTTGCTGCTATGAAAAGGTGCACAAGCAATATTCATTTCCCATCTCATGTCACACTGACTGTGGTTCACTTTTAATCCACCAACAGTGTGGTCATGCATAATGGTATTCAGGGGTATTCACTGTTCCATCTGGCTCTCCCAGGACTTGAATACTACCAGGTGTGTTACACTGCTGGAATACAATGTGGTATTTGGTACTCAAGTCAAGAAGAGTATGGCAACAGGGTTTACCATTCTTGCCCTTCAACAGTAATCAAATTGGCCCTGTAGTCAGATGCAGTAGCTTCCCATACCACAATTCCAGGAACTGGAGAGGTATGGATCTCAAGAACCACTACCTCCTGTGACCTCTCAGTAAGTCATCTATGAATGTGTTGGAATCAGTTTGACTGACGCAAATAGAACCAAGGCTAGTCACTGAACGTCACAAAATGTCACTCAGTGTCCCAGTTGGCTTTGGCACTACACCATTCAAGTTGCTGTTGTATGCTGTAATATGTCAGCTGTAAATGATGCATGACAACTCAAGATCTCAACCCTGTTTTCAGTAATCTTTTACTGTTTGTTCATAGTGACACTCTGCCTATGTACCAAATGTGCCATTCAGCTGGAATACAATATGCCATTTGGTACCCAGTCAAGAAGAGTATGACAGCAGGGTTTACCACTCTCACCATTCAGCAATAATCACATCAGTCCTGTAGTCACATCCAATAGCTCCAGACATCACAGTTCCATGAGTTGTAGAGGTATGGATCTCAAGAACCCCTAGTTCCTGCAACCTCTCATTAAGTCATCTATGAATATATCGGAATCAGTCTGACTGACACAAACAGAACCACAACTAGTCACTGAGCACTATAGAGTGCCACTCAGTGTTCCAATTGACTTTGACCTTATACCATACAAGTTGCTGTTGTAAGTTGTTATGTCAGCTGTAAATGATACATGGCAACTCAAGATCTCAACCCTGTTTTCAGTAATATTTTACTGCTTGTTCATAATAACACTTTGTGTGTAATCTCTGTTCTGAATTCAGCTGTTATTTTTCATCTATTTGTCAGAGACAGTTGAATAATCCTACAACCTTTTGATAGTGTAGTCCTTCTGGAAGGACCTGTGCCTATTCTTCTTACCACTTTATTCTTCTGGCTCCATCCGGCCACCATTTTTTCTGCAGTCATTGCACTGCAGCCGACTGTATATGTTTTCTGTTGTTGTGATGCTCTGATGTCCCTTACACCAATGATATGACCTTTCTCAAAGTCTAAAATACAGCAATAAGCTGCAGGTACAGTTCTTCTGGGCGTACTGTGTAGCGATCTTCATCTGAAAAGGACTAGTAATCTTAGACACACCCAATAGCCAGTATGTACTCACACAATTCTTTGTCTGTAGGAATGGGATTTTCTGTCCTGAAAATAAGCTTGCAGAAGGATGAAATTTTAATCAGTATATCCACAGGCATGGCAGTACTGATTATCAGTTTGCCAGTGTTTGGTCAAGGAATAACACTTTCTATTTCTGTCACTCTGTTTCTGATGAAATATTAAAGATTACTATGTTTCTGCAATAAGTATCACCAATTCTAAATATTTTATACCTCAGTAAGTCAAGGCATTTTTCCAGAGATTAAAATATGCTGTTGTTAAGCCCATTGTAAAAGAAAGTTGATAGGAATGATACTAATAATAGCTAATGTAATTTGCTGTTGATATCATTTTGTAAACTTTTCAAGGAAGCAAAGTTCTAAAATAGTATCTTGCCTTTGCAGTATTAATATAACACATTCTAAACCACAGTTTTGATTTCAGATGGATTGCTCAACTCACAAAATTTTACCAGGATTAATTACGAAACAGCACTGGTGTATTTTTCTGTGGTGTATCCAAAACATTTGACTGAAAAAATTATAACACCTGTAAAAACTGAGACGGTTTGGAATGAATGATACAGATAACAAATGACTTGCCTCATACTTAACAAAAAGAATGACGAAAGATGTGCTTCATAATTCAACGGTGGTACCCAAAGGATATTATTCTGATTGGGGAGACGTCATTAGTGAAGTTCAACAATTTTAAGATTGTGTCTAGCATTGTACTGTAAATGACCTTCTGTTTAACACACATAAAGTAAAACTAGATCTTGTATCAGATGGCATAATCCCAGTTAGACATACAGAAGCAGAGGATATTGGCTGGTTTTGTGCAAAATGGTCTGTTTCTTCACTAAGAAAGCAATGTTAAATATTAAATTCTGCCCATAAAATCAATTGTAAATTTAAAACAAGGTTGAGAGTTAGACAGAAACTTCAAAAATTTTGAGTGTTTATACTGATGAGACTTTATTCATAAATAAATATTTTGTAGCTTTTTTCATCCATAATGTCATAATGGAATTATAGTCTAAAATAGCAGGAAAAATTTTTTTTAATTGTACAAAAATGTATCATAAGAATAATATGTGTTGCTCGTTGGTGTTCATTTTGGAGACAACTATTTAAAGAGTTAAGTGTTTGAACTACAGCATCACATTACTGATACATATATTCCATCATGAAATTTGTTGTAAACAATATTAGTGAGTTCAGAGGCAATAATGACATTCATTATTACAACACTAAAACATAAAAAATTACCTCACTCATTCTTCATCAAAATTGACAATAGCTCAGAAAGGGAAGGGATGAATAACGCTTCTGTAACAAAATCTTAGACCACTTACCAGCGATGTAGGGAAAGATAAATTGCTACTTATGATAAAGATGGCATATTAAGTTGCAGACACACACAATTAAGGGATTTTTATACATAAGCTGTCACCAAGCCACCCTGTAAAAAGGCACAAAAAAAAAAAAAAAATGGCTCTGAGCACTATGTGACTTAACATCTATGGTCATGAGTCCCCTAGAACTTAGAACTACTTAAACCTAACTAACCTAAGGACATCACACAACACCCAGTTATCACGAGGCAGAGAAAATCCCTGACCCCACTGGGAATCGAACCCAGGAACCCGGGCGCGGAAGTGAGAACGCTACCGCATGACCACGAGCTGTGGATTAAAAAGGCACAGAGAGCAGAGCTAAATTTGAAAGTAAGCTGAATAAGTTCTTTCTTGGTAACTTTTTCAGTATCATAGACCATGTTTATCTCAGTTCAGTGATATTGTATATTTAATTTTAACAGTAAACTAAATACAAATTTCTGTGAATGGTCAACATGCACCCATGTCTAAATACAAATAAAGGTAGTGCACTGTATAGACTGAGTTGTTCCATGTCATTATAAAATATCATGCAAGTGACCCACAAAACACTAACTGGCTGATTAACTCTGTATCATATGTTGATTTATTTATTTATTTATTTGTTTCATGCTATCAATCCCTACATGATAACCTAACAGGGATATGATGTGTGTCAGTTAATTTTTTAATGACAATTTGTGTGATATTTCTAAACAAATCAAAGTCTAGATATTAATGTTACGAAAAAGACAGAAGTAATCTCAGATCATGTTTTCATTATGCATAAGTTAGACATAGCAAGCTAAAAATATAAAAATGATTACCCACATAATTTTTCAATCTTACATTATATTTGTTTTACAGTTCTAGTAGGAGGGTTTTCATTGTAACTAAGAAACTCATACCAACTGTAAAATGACTCCCAGAAGAAATTGCCTCAGAGGCTCCCAAACATGGATTTATTATCAAACTTACACTTAATTTCTGGATGGAGAGAATTAGAATCTTTTGTGTCAGTGTACTGTACATTTTTCCACAACATCAACAGATTTTTACAGTCATTGTTAAATTATGCTTTCTCCTTGTATTATATTCATGATATTTGCTATTTGTTTTGTACAACTCAGTATTTTTACTGATGATACACTTTAGTGAAAATATAAATTGAGAAATAATATTCTTCTTTTGGATTTGCAGCTCTTGTATTTCTCCATTTTTCAGTTAAAATTATTGTATATAGGTTCCACTTTTTATGGAAAACACTGTTTTTTGTTGTTACCCAATCATGTTTTGGCACACATGTGCCACCATCGGTGGGTTTTGTTTATTGAAAAGCTGTAAAGGGTGAACATATTTTAGATTATAACTGAACAAACCAAACGAGGCCTAATGATGGTTTTTGTTCTTATCTTGGTTTTACACTATAAAGTTTTGTAGGACCATCTGTATGATGTCCTGCACTGATAGCATGTCATCTGCAAACCAAATGATGTAAATCTGACTTTTATCAACGAGTTAACACCTCCTTTGATTTTTAAAAATTTGACTTTGGTGTGGCAAAATGTTTTATTTATATATTTGTTATTACTCATGTTTTGTTGTGACAGATACTTCTTGTTTCTTGTTCTGAGAGCACTGCACACTAATACTAAATGAACTTTGTACAATTTTCGTTTAACAAAGAAAAACAGTGTTTTGCATAAAAGGTGGAACATATATTCGATAATGAGAAGTAGTGGTAAGATATTTTAGTTTCTGGAAAATTTTTCTACACTGCATCTACAGTCTATGCCGCTCATTATTCTTACAATACATTTTTGGGTTAAGAATATTATTTTTGCTAGTGATCAATTTCCCCAAAACATAATTACGTGTATCATTAGAGAATGGAAGTATCCATAGTATACTGATTTCATAGTGATTAAATTCTGACTCTCAGAAATAATAAGCATGGCAAAAATCAATGAGCTGAGACTCTTGTGAAGGTTTGTTTATATGATATGACTCATTTATTATGCAGTCAGTCGTAACACACAGGAACTTCATTCTTTCAACTCTTTCTATTGTCTATGTGGCACAATTAACAGTTAACAATGAAAACAATCAATTTTTAACAATATAATGTAATTGGATGGGTAAAAAATCTACTCACTAAGTGGCAGCAGGAGAACACACATCGCATATGGCAAAGCGGAGTTCTGAGTGAGTTTTCTGAACTCTACCCCTTTTCCTAAACTTCTCCAGTCCTTTTCCTTCACCCCTCATTCTTACCCTTCAACCATTGTGCCAGAAGAAGGAGCCACGGCCTCCAAAAGTTTGCATACGTAAAACCTTTTCTTTATATATGTGTGTTCTCCTGATGCTGCTGGTGAGTAGATTTTTTTATCTATCCAATGACATTACACTTACCAGTTAGATCTTCATCAGTTTTGGCAGATGTAGTGAACCAAATGTGGTTAGTTTTATTAAAGTATAATAAGAGCCCTTTGATGCTAGACCATTTTATTAAATCAACAAGAATATTGTTAATACGCTCCTGGAAATGGAAAAAAGAACACATTGACACCGGTGTGTCAGACCCACTATACTTGCTCCGGACACTGCGAGAGGGCTGTACAAGCAATGATCACACGCACGGCACAGCGGACACACCAGGAACCGCGGTGTTGACCGTTGAATGGCGCCAGCTGCGCAGCATTTGTGCACCGCCGCCGTCAGTGTCAGCCAGTTTGCCGTGGCATACGGAGCTCCATCGCCGTCTTTAACACTGGTAGCATGCCGCGACAGCGTGGACGTGAACCGTATGTGCAGTTGACGGACTTTGAGCGAGGGCGTATAGTGGGCATGCGGGAGGCTGGGTGGACGTACCGCCGAATTGCTCAACATGGGGCGTGAGGTTTCCACAGTACATCGATGTTGTCGCCAGTGGTCGGCGGAAGGTGCACGTGCCCGTCGACCTGGGACCGGACCGCAGCGACGCACGGATGCACGCCATGACCGTAGGATCCTACGCAGTGCCGTAGGGGACCGCACCGCCACTTCCCAGCAAATTAGGGACACTGTTGCTCCTGGGGTATTGGCGAGGACCATACGCAACCGTCTCCATGAAGCTGGGCTACGGTCCCGCACACCGTTAGGCCGTCTTCCGCTCACGCCCCAACATCGTGCAGCCCGCCTCCAGTGGTGTCGCGACAGGCGTGAATGGAGGGACGAATGGAGACATGTCGTCTTCAGCGATGAGAGTCGCTTCTGCCTTGGTGCCAATGATGGTCGTATGCGTGTTTGGCGCCGTGCAGGTGAGCGCCACAATCAGGACTGCATATGACCGAGGCACACAGGGCCAACACCCGGCATCATGGTGTGGGGAGCGATCTCCTACACTGGCTGTAAACCACTGGTGATCGTCGAGGGGACACTGAATAGTGCACGGTACATCCAAACCGTCATCGAACCCATCGTTCTACCATTCCTAGACCGGCAAGGGAACTTGCTGTTCCAACAGGACAATGCACGTCCGCATGTATCCCGTGCCACCCAATGTGCTCTAGAAGGTGTAAGTCAACTACCCTGGCCAGCAAGATCTCCGGATCTGTCCCCCATTGAGCATGTTTGGGACTGGATGAAGCGTCGTCTCACGCGGTCTGCACGTCCAGCACGAACGCTGGTCCAACTGAGGCACCAGGTGGAATTGGCATGGCAAGCCGTTCCACAGGACTACATCCAGCATCTCTATGATCGTCTCCATGGGAGAATAGCAGCCTGCATTGCTGCGAAAGGTGGATATACACTGTACTAGTGCCGACATTGTGCATGCTCTGTTGCCTGTGTCTATGTGCCTGTGGTTCTGTCAGTGTGATCATGTGATGTATCTGACCCCAGGAATGTGTCAATAAAGTTTCCCCTTCCTGGGACAATGAATTCACGGTGTTCTTATTTCAATTTCCAGGAGTGTAGTTCCTCGGAAGTTTTTCACATCTACAGTCATCAGTCATTATGCTGGTGTCATGTACAAAAATGATAAATTGCACTGTAGCTTTGTACATTGTGCTGTGCAATTTATAAATATCAGGAACAGTAAAGGACCAAGAATAGATCTACGTGGCACCCCACATTTGATGCTTCTCCATTCTGATGAAGCCAGACCACCACAAAAACTGTCTATACTGCCTAGTAATGACTTCTGCTTCCTATCTTTGAGGCATGACTATCTGGTACACCACTTATTCCTAAAAGGTTAGCTTTCTATAATAATATTTGATATTCACAGTGTCAAAAGCTTTTGATAGATCATAAAATAATGCTGTTTTCACCATTTTATCATTGAGAGACTCTAGGAATTTATTTATAGTAGCATAGATTGCCTTTTCTGTTGACAAACCATTTCAGAAATGAAACTGTCTTTTGCTGAGAATATTAAATCTATCTTAATGTTCAAAAATTCTTGTATACGTGAGCTTTTCTTGGTCTCATAAACTGACAGGGGCAGGAGAGCGGAGTGCTGATCACATGCCCCTCCATATCCGCATCCAGTGACGCTTGTGGGCTGAGGATGACATGATGGCCAGTCAGTACTGTTGGGCCTTCATTACCTGTTCAGATGGAGTTTAGTTTTTTGTGAGCTAGTACCTTCGGAAAAGCAGTCAGGAGAGAAACTGGCCTGTAATTTGTAACTTCCATTTTCTCCTTGCTTGAAGTAGAGTTTCACAAGTCTGTCAGGTGCAGTTCCTTGTTGTAAAGATGCACTGAAAATGCAGCTAAGTCCATCATTTACAGAACCTTAGCAGTTTTTCAACAAATTGTTAACAGAGCCCTTTCAGTTTATTGGTTCTGACACTGACAAGAAGTATTTGTTTAAAATATTGGCTATGTTTTTTGGACTGTATACAAGAGTTCCCTCATGTTTGATTTTAAAATTTTCTAAAATTCTTTAGTTCTTCCCTGTCTCACTTCATATAATAAGCCAAATAGTCTTCATCTTATGGTTAATGTTACCAATTTCTTGTTCATAATATATTGCTTTTGATTTTTATATCATCTTCTTATGATCTTACATCACATTTTATAATGATCAATTTTTGTTGTGTTCTCAGACATTTTAACTGCAATGTAAAATTTACTCTTTGTTTTGCAACATTGGTTAGTTCCCTTTGTGATCCAGAGTTTTTTTCTAAAAATCCCTTCAAATACAGATGAGAAATCATTTATGAATATGTTAAATATAGTGTTAACCTCATTGACCAGTATTCTGGCTCCAGTCCATATGCATTCTGGCTCCAGTCCATATGCTGTGGTTTATATTTAAAGATTTCCAGTGAGTCTATAGTCATTAATATTATAGATTTTCAGGTGGATATTGCTTTCTTGAGAGGTGTTCTGTCATGCAGAGTGTGGAATTGTCAATCACGGTCAGATAACCCATTGAAGACAGGGGTGACAGTGAAGCCACAGCACATTCTTACATCTATAAATAAATTGTCTATCAAAGTCTGACTCTCAGATGTGATCCTAGTGGGATATTCAACTACTAATGTAAGATTATAAGAATTCATGAAGTGTTGTAGCTCTATTTTGTTGTTGCTTTTAGTTGAAAAGTTTACATTAAATTCAATAAGTATGAAAATTTTATTGTTTTTAGACAATAAAGAAGATAAGAACAACCAGAAGAAACAGTAAAGTTAGCCTCAGGTTCCATGTAAAATTGTCACCATTATAAGTGTTTTACAATCTACTGTTACGTCTACTGCACATACTTCAAACTATTGTTCTAAACAGTATTTCCTTACATCTATAGATTTAAATATTATATTATTTTTAGTAAACATAGCAACTCCACTCCTTCCATTTATGCCCCTACTGTTGTAGATAGCAGAGTTATAATTATCTAACTGTAACAAGTCAACGCCTTTTGTGCTGTGGTGTGCTGAAAAGCACAGTATGTCGGCATTGTTTATGCAATTTCTTTCATTTATTTTAGCTGATAACTGATCTACTTTGGTGATAAGTTCTCTTACGTTTGGTTGAGCTCGATCACTGAGGTGGCACTTAACTTTGAGGCTTCTTGTTCTTTGTGTTTGTAATTTAAAAATCCTTCTGATGAGAGGGGTGCAATACCTTCTATTTGCTTGCTGTTCGATTAGCTGTTTGTGTGGCTGATGCATCTTCTTTTGTTGTTGCTTCCCCTCCTGTGTGTAATGTTATGCCTAAAAATATCTTTGGTGTCCTTGTCGTGCAAGGCTTCTCCTCGCTAATGCCAGTCAGTAGATGGGTTTACCTCTGAAACTTGCAAAAGTTGTGTTACATTCACCTCTGTCTTTTTAGGTTTAAACCACTTCATAATTTACATCTGACTGATGACTTTGTTGTTTGCAACTCACCTAAAACACTTGGTAATTTGTATATGTTTGCCAGTTATTCCACTTTCCTTAATGTTCCTCAAAATGCAAGTCCATATTTTGTCAACTAGTAACTCCTTTCTGGACACATTTAAATGAAGACCATATACCTTGTGGTACTTCCAGTCTAAGCTGCTTATGATTAAAACATCAGCATTCTTGAAATGAGCACATATTTCAATGATACACTTGTTTCAACACTAATTTCACAGTTCACACAATACAAGGATGGTAATTCGTAATGATATGGGATATTCACAACATGTACATTTGTATGGAATAAATTGTTTAAATGTTTCCTCAGTTTGCACTAACCTTCTATGGCTGGCTGGAGCAGTAAGAGATAGTGGTCATGTGCGAGAGAGTTGTGCTTTCGTGTGCGAATGTGTGTTTTCTTTTTTGAAGAAGGCTTTGGCTGAGAGTTCAATGTGTAACATCTTTTCACTGTGTCTGTCTGCAACTCAATATGTCATGTTTATGGACAGTATCAACCTATCCTTTTCGTAATACTGTGGATATTGCAACCTGGATTTTCGGTTGTTTCATTTCTATAGATGTCATTTGATTCTCCCAGCAACACAACAAAATCACCTTTATTCAAATTAGCTGCATCCATTAGTTTTGTTAAGATTGTAATCTCACATAATAGGACCCCTGTCTTTATGAAACCAACTGCCTTGAAATTACATTTTTCCACCAAAACTGCAGGAATTTCACGATGTTGTTACACTATCTTTTAGTACTTGGTTGCCATACCTTATAGTGTTTCATGGACCTTGGAAAGCTCTTAAATTATGAACATGAATATATGTGCAACAAGCTGTTCTGGAATTTAAATGGTGTTCAGTGGAAACACTGAACTTGCTACTTATTTACTAGTGCCATTTACGAAATTATTATCATAAAATGAAGCAATGATACACTTCATGGGATGTTGACACAAGCCCTATGGCAACAAATGACATCTCTGTTGTGTATGGCTATACAATTGTATGATACGTACAGTTGCTTCAAAAAACCTTTTTATACCCTCCATTATATTACATTCTTTTAACTTTAAGTTTTACTGGGATAGCCTACATGTTGATGTAACATAAAATTAGGCTGTCTTTATGTTACATTGCTTTGTGTTGATAATGGCTCAAAAACAGAAAGATTTTGATGGAAATGATTGTAGTTTTATTTGAATTTCATGAGAACTGTAAACAATACAGCTATATTGATGTTATGACATGTTCATGTAGTTTGAAAAGCACTGAGAAAATACAGGCCTACATAAAATTTTTACAGCAATATAAATATGAAAATTTTTCAGTAAGATAATAAGATGGAAAATATGAACAATTTATCCTACCACATGAAACATAGTGTGCAAGAGAAACAGTATATTAACCATGTGTGTAGACAGTTTTTGTCATGAACATCAGGTTAATTTTCAGTTTGTTGCATTATTTGATTACAGAGATTACCAAGGTTAAACAGATTATTTGGTCTCAGTGTAGAGTCAAACTTAATAATTAATGTCTTTTATTGAGAGTCTAACAACAATAATACACTTGATAAGCTTAACTGCTAAATGCATCAAATCAGAAAACATTGCCAAAGTGCAGTATTTAAATATGAGATAGCAATATTTTTAATTGTTGTACACACTAAAATTAATACCCTGCTTCCCCAGAGAAAACAGGTCATTGAGTATTTAAATTTCAAAAATACATCTTTCCTTATGACATCTACACTTATCTGTCAAAAATTAGCTGTGTCTAAAAAGCAGTACTTAGATTATTTTAAGAACATGCTGCACAAGGAAAAAATGTGATTCTTTGCTTCTTACAAAGAAACCTTTATTTGTGCTCTTCTTTCTCCCACTTTATATGAGAAAATAGATTCAATATGATTTCTTTGTCTTTCCCTTTTGAAAAGCTTGCTTTATTAGAATACCAAGCATGAAGAAAACAAAGAACTCAGAATACTTATGTATATTTGGCAGTGTTAAATAGCTATTAGGAATACATATAATACACTTTTTGTCAAGCTTATTGAGCAAAGTATTACTTCATAATGTCTCTGCAATGGCATTCTTGTGAATATGAAAACAAAAGAAATCTCTTATTTTCTTTTCCAGAATTTACTGTTTTCGTTCTGTGATTTTCTGTTTAGTGGTACAAACTCTTTATGTGCTTGTAAAATAATGAGCTGCTATGCATATTTACAATTTTATATCTAAATCTCCAATTGTTTATTGTATAGTACTGCATCCTGTAAACGAAATACCTACATGTTGTTTACATTCAGAGTGTTAGTGCTGGATATTTTCTGTACAGATAGTCCTTGGTGTGATACTGATACAGAAAGTTGCTTGCACGGATGTTATTGAGGAGTTCAACATCCTTCTGGCGCTTAGCAAGAGCTTCACTCTTCTTTGGGTTAGTATAAGTACGCAGAGCACGTTCGGCCCACGTCTGTGGTCTTGGAATATCCGATTTGATACCACGTGACCTGAAATGTAAAAGATTACATTAATATTGACACATACTTTATGCTGTATAGAGGTATGTTGTATATTACCTTCCTGCAGTGCTATGGAGTTATACAGATATGAAAAATATTTTTAAAAAGCAAATTGAAATAAGTATGTACACATGGCTAAAAAAATTGTATCTGGTACCAAAATCATACCGAATTTTTTTTTTTTTTTAAGAATTTGTTTTCCTGAATAATATTGGTTTCAGAAGTTGTGTTGTCATTTCTACATTTCATAGGAAGAAGAAGGTACAAGGCCTATAAAATCTGAGAAGGTGAAGAGTCCGCAAAATGTTTGTGATCTTACACTTATAAAGGCACAAAGACTAAAGGAACAACAGAATGTGTCATGGCATTTGGAAAGCCAGAGCAGTGGTGGTTGCTGAGTAAGAGGATGTGAACACCCTAACTTTCGACAACTTGCAGATTTATTTGTAATTGCCTTACATGCCAAATACAAACTGAGTTGATTACATGGATTATGCTATGTACATATAGCTCTTGCCACTTATCTGGAAGTTTACGTCAGTGCCACCAGGAAGTTGCACACAGCAACAGATTTCTATCCCCATTCGCTCTGCATGAATCCTGCTAGATTGTAGCACACTCCTCAGATATGTTAATTCACTCACTATATAGTAACACTATATCAGACATCAGTACACATTAAATTTTTTACTGACAGTCCGCCTGCTTAGTTGGGTGGTAACATGCTTGCCTCCCATGCAAGCGGGCCCGGGTTCAATTCCCGGCCAGGTTGGAGATTTTCTCCGCTTGGGGACTGGATGTTCTGTTGTCCTCATCATCATTTCATCCTCATCACCAGCATGCAAGTTGCCCAATGTGGTGTCGACTGAAATAAGACTTGCACTTGATGGCCGAACTTTCCCGATGGGGCCTCCCGGCCAACAATGCCATACACTCTTTTTTTACTGACAGTAAATCTATTTTGTGGGTTTCTGAATGAGTTATAGTATATTAAGTTATGAATTTTGTCATACAGTAATCTATTTCAGATGTTGAGAATCATAAGGGCCTAAAGCACATCACCATTGATTATGAGATTGTAGCATTTATTCATGCTTCTGAACTTTGTTGATCTTATGGTGAGTCAGGTTTATCTGTGCTGTATATGAAAATTCATGAAAAGCTGTATCACTAGTTTCTCTGATATACACTTAAATGTGGGATCTACAGCGGTATGCTTTAGGCTCTTATGGATCTCAGTGCCTCATTTGTATTCTAGTCAAGTGACCATGTTGGTCACTGCTTGAGTTTAATCATTTCCACAAATGGTAGTTTGTGTTTGGAATTTTGTGTGCAGTGTAAACGTGAACTACGTTGAATCTATTTTAAATGCTAACAGAAAAGTAAAGCTGTGAGGATGGGTCATGGGTTGTGCTTGGGTAGCTCAGTTGGAAGAGCAATTGCCCCTGAAAGGGAAAGGTCCCAAGTCTGAGTCTCATTCCGGCACATAGCTTTAATCTGCCAGGAAGTTTCATATCAGCACACACCCCGCTGCACAGCAAAAGTCTCATTCTGAGAACAAAAAAGTAAATTACCAGGAAAAGTTTGCCACAAAGGAATTAGGTTCTCCAAGAAAGGATCCTTTGATTGAGAGAGTGATGAAATAAAACAAGCATGACTACAAGCTAACATTTAACAAAGAAGTGTACAGTTAGAACAAGTTGTTCTGTGGGTGCAGCACAAGAATATCTGATTTTCAGCCCAGAAGTAAATTTGTGAACTAATTCATCTGTTAGGGGTCTTGTACATGTATCTGAAAGAGTGGAAAAGCGTGAAAACTCTCATTTATACAAAAATGTGAAACAGAGTTGGGAAATCTTACACATTAATTATGTACAAAACAAAAAAAAATCCACAAGCAATTCTTTCTTTCGTCAGATAAGTTGTGCATCTTATTATTATTATTAATATTATTATTATTAGTGGGAGTGCCTGTAGTTGTATAAACTTGTTGATAAGCATAACTATTATACAGCAGGTGATATTCATTTCATCATCATCATCTTGGACAGTTTCCAGCCACTGGCTGGGTCTGTCGGGAACACAGGCCTCTCCATCGTGTTCTGTCTTTCCACCATTCCCCCTCTTCCACCTACTTCCAGTTCTCTCCTCTTCTCATGACACATTCCTTCACTCCCTTCACCCATCTATCCCTTGGTCTTCCTCTGGGCCTCTTCCCCTCCAGTTGCAGATCAAACATCCTCTTTGGAATTCTTCCCTCATCCATTCTCTTCATGTGTCCATACCACTGCAGTCTTGATTTTTCTATCCTGTCCTGTACTGGTTCCTCCTTTAGTCTTTCCCTCACATACACATTTCGCAATCTGTCTCGTCTTGTTATACCCAACCTGCTCCTCTGGAACTTCATTTCACTAGCCTGTATTCTACTTTTGTCGCTTTTGTGCATTACCCATGTCTCATTTCCGTATGCCAATATTGGGACAAAGTAGGTTCGGTATATAATTCCCTTGGATTTCTGTGGCACCACCTTGCTCCAAATAAGCCCCCTAATGCATTTGTAGAACTGCCCTGCTTTTCTGCACCTTTCATTTATTTCCATTGCGTTTCCTCCCTTACTTTCAATCACGCTTCCCAGGTACCTGAAGTTCTCTACCACTTGTAGTTTTTCCCCTCCACAAGTTATATCCACATTTGGCCTATTCTTCTTCCTTGTTGTGACGATTATTTCACTTTTCTTTGCAGAGAAATGCATTCCATATTGTGCTGCCGTTGCCTCCCATGCATCTAACTGCTCTTGCACCTCCTTCTCGCAATTTCCCCATAACATCAGGTCATCGGCAAAAAGCACTGCTTTCATTTTATGATCTCCAATTGCATCTGATACTTGCTGTAGGATTTCATCCATAACAATAATAAACAATAAAGGCGAAAGTGCACTTCCCTGTCGCAGCCCATTTTCCGGCTTGAACCATGCAGTACGTTCCCTCCCCACTTTCACACAACTCTCACTTCCCTCATACATTTTTCTGACTTTTCATGTTATCTCTTCATCTATCCCTTTTGCGTTCAGCACATCCCAGAGCTTGTCCCTACAGATACTGTCATAAGCCTTCTCAATATCCAAAAAGGCCATGATTAAGTCCTTCCCGTACTCATAGTGCCTCTCCTGCAGTTGCCTTACTGCAAATATGAGGTCCGTTGTTGATCTTCCCGGTCTGAAACCGTACTGCTCCTCTTGCAGTCTACTTTCAATACTGCTTCTTATTCTCTTCTCCAGGATGTTTTCATAGATTTTTCCACAGTGGCATAGCAGGGTGATTCCTCTGTAGTTCACACATCTCCTTTTATCCCCTTTCTTGAAGATCGGGACTATAATTCCTTTCTTCCAATCCTCAGGAATTCTGTTCTCCTTCCACACCACCCTCAGCACTCTGTATATCCACTGGGTTCCTACTTCTCCTGCTGCTCGTATCATATCCACCGTTACTTCGTCCCAACCTGGTGCCTTGCCCCCTTTCATCCTCTTTATGGCTTCTTCCACTTCATTCCAAGTTAGATCATCAATTTCCCCACTATTATAATCGTCTGCTGCCTTAGGCTCTCCATCGCTGTTAGTTACCCGCTTGGCGGCATTCAACAGATCTTCAAAGTACTCCTTCCAAATCTTTTTGAGCTCATGCATTTCCTCCACAACTCTTCCATTATTATCCATGATCTTCAGGCACTCACTTCTGTCGTTCATCTTATTTCTTACCATGGTGTAAAGAACTTTTTTGTTCCCTTCACTGTCCTCTTCTAACATTCTTGTCCATTTTTCCAACCACTTCTTCTTCTCCGCCCTTACTATGGTCTGTGCCGCTTTCTTGCTTTCCTTATATTTTACCCTAGCTTCCTCTGTTTGGGTCTGGAACCATCATTGAGGTCCCCTATTATAATCTGATTTCCTCCATTTAGCTGCTTTTGCATGTCATCTTCAAATTCCTCCTCCTCCTTTTTTGTACACCCCACCTGTGGGGCATATGCTTAGATGATTTCAATGCTTTTTCCTTTCACCCGTATTCTGGCTTTTATCATTCGATCATTAATACCTTCCACCTCCTCCTGCAGACCCTCTCTAACCACTATTGCCACTCCATTTCTTCCCCTCTCATTCCCTATCCAGTACAGTTTACATCCTTTACTTAGTGGTTTTTCACCAACTCCTCTCCACCTAGTCTCAGCAAGTCCCAAGATGTCCAATTTCCTCCTTTCCATCATTTCTACAATTTCTTCTAACTTCCCAGTTAGAGTCCTTACGTTTAGGGTGCCCAGTCGTAAACCATCTCGTAATCCTTTTCCATTGCTTGGTCGGTTTCCCTTAGATCTGTTCCGTGATCCGAAGCATGTTCCCTTTTTAAAAGCAGTTGATTTATCCACTATTGGCTTGCTAGGCCTATCACAGCTCTCCCATAAGTCCAACCCCTCGTCCAAGTCGTGGGTGATGGGCAACGGCACAAAGTAGGGGACTGCCTATAGGGGCGATGTACAGCGGGGACTTCGTGTGCCCCAGGACCGCTACGGTAGCTGAGAAGGCCCTATGGGAACCCTGAAACATGACGGCTAACGAGGCTCTGGTGAAGCTGCAATAGGCCTAGCAAGCCAGTAGTGGATATTAATTTCATGTCCTCAAATTTATCTGAATCTAAAAATTTGTGGACACCCAGAATGTATAATCGTGAGCTACCACTGAGCCAGAGACAATATTCTTTACTGTAAACTAAAGTAAAATTTATGAAAATCTGAGGAAGGTAAAAATAAGGCACAAAGGTAACAAGAATAAAAATGCAAGGGAGACAAATACTGATATTCAGGTTCACAGACGACATTGTACATCCTGGCTGAAAGCCAGAAAAAATTTTCCATGTACTAAACTCAATGGATATACTCTTTGGCATAAAATTCAATTAATGTTAAAGAATAGTGATGTAAAAGTAATGAAAGGTAGAAGAAAAGAGAATAACACCTACCTAACTTTAACATTGGGGAAAAAATGCAATAGAAATGAGTGGATTCTATTACTTAGAAAAAAATTTTTATACTAGGTGGCAAAAGCTAGGAATATGCAAGATGTAGTCTTATAAAGGAGAAAAGAGTGCTTGTTAACAAAAGTAGTTTGTTAGTGTCAAATATAATCTAGAGATTGAGGACAAATTAGCAGAACAGGTAGGTATAAGTCTCCTAAGGGGTAGAGAATTAGTTTATCTGGTAATGATGTGTGAGGAGAAGTTCATAGGAAGACTTAATTTGATACCTGGCACATTACTTCCAGAACGACTACTTCCATAGACTGTCAGTGGCTGTGTATAGGACAAGCAAGAAGAAGATTCTATAGTTTGTCTACAACAGTTCAAGAGGAATGGCAGGAAATGGGTATGCTCAAGAAGTACATTTATGGCTTTAGTCCCTATGTTTTAAGTTGCTGCACATGATCACACACGAAGCCTGCAACCATTATATACTAGTCAACTGAGCATACCTTTAATTTTGCTTCAGGGCACTAAATAACAAGAACCCACATGTTACAAAAACTTTATTGATGTCTTTCAGATATAGTTTATCATCAGAATATCAGAAACAAACTTGACATGATGCTTTATATCAAATTTATTTCTGACATTCTGATGATTCACCATGCCTGAAATACATCGATAAAATGTTTATAGCAAGTGGAATTTTTTTTTATTTAGCAACCTGAAGCAGTGTTAAGGAAGTTCTCAGTAGATTTCTACATTCACAGCACCCATATAAAAAGTCTGCTGGGATGTGTCTGAGGCGGCTTTGCCCTCAGTTGATGAAACAGAATGCATATTTGTGTCACTAAGTTATTCCTATTGAAATTCTCAAATGTTGGCTAGAATGTAAAGTGTTTCCACCTGATTCAAAGAGATTAGGAATGATGTTATCATTTGAGATGCAGTTTATGCGTTTATTTTGCATAGAAAGATCAGAGCCTTCAGATATGCTGTTACTCTCTACACAGATAACAGTAAGCTCTATATAAAAATGATTTATGTTATAATTATATTTATGACAAAAATAGTACAATAGTGAACATAATTATTATAGTAATGACAGCTGTATTAACATTGCCTGAAGTAGGCTGTGTTTTCCAAAGTTTAACGTTCATTACAAATGTTAGTAACAGCATACAACCAGGATGACATGATAGCAGTATGGAAAGAATTAACTGTGGGGGAATCTACATGGATGATATCAGGATAAGCCTTAGTCTTCTCTTGAATGCAGCATGGTTTTGGAGCATATACAGCTAACTGGCTAGTTTGTTCCTCAAATGTGTGACTAAAATGTGGAAAAGATTTACTGTTATGTACACACAGTGCCAAGACAGTATCTGTGGTAGATCTTATACAGTATTTGCTGAATGATTGTGGGAATTTTACATGTGTGTGGAGTTATTAGGGAATAAATTGGTAGTGCAAGCCTAATAGGCCATCTAGGTCCTCAGCCACCTGTTCTCACATTGGTAACAACTAACATGGTGCCTCTTCAAGGACTTACCTCTGTTGTTGATGATATCCTTCAGTCAGTTACAGTGGTGTCTGGAGATGGATTAGAGGCAGGTTATATGTGTAGACATGTTATGGGTCTTATGCTGTCAGGGATCCCACACCCATGGTGCCCAGTTTTGAAGGGGGAAGTTACCTGTTAGCAGTTTTGAACTGAAAAGAATAACATTGTTTAGAATTACAAGTGTCCAATATTTTTAAAGCATCGGGAATGCCAGATACCTGCAATAAAACTATGAGTATATTCGAACATCAGAAGAATATATTCGACATATTTGGCTTTTTTGAATCCGCATTTTATGTCTTACAAATTGGCAAAAGAGTTTTATTTACATGTTCTGCTCTTCTGTAGTGTGCTGTGGATTACTACAAACACTCGTCGCAGTTTTATTGATAGATTATTTGTTTTACATTATAAACAAAGCTCACCTAAAAGTTATCGTTTGATGTTTCCTGGTACCAAACGACATGGATCGCACAACAGTGAAACAGACGGACACACAGAATATGTAGTGCCAAAGTCTGATAGCCATTCATCTGAATTAAGGTCAGTGACAATCTAGCTCATTTAGTGCTGCTATTGTGATTTTGTTTTGTGTGAACTGTAATATTAAGGGGCAATCAAAAAGTTGGAGACCGTATACTGTCCAGAATCGGTATACCAACCGGGCAAAATCGCCATGGCAATGGAGTCAGAGATCCCACTGATGTACCAGCTTGAAGATCCCCATTTGGCAAAACACCGTGTGCTGCTGTGGCAAGAAGTCTGTAACTGTTTGCTGCCAGTCCTCACCTGGCAGCCATCGCCAATCCTTCAAGGAATTGAAGGCTTGATAATCACATAGAGAAAGAGCAAGACGGTGGATTTTGGCAGACATTCTGCCCCGTACACATTCTTCATTCTGCAGTCGATGTTATCAGGTGTTTCTCCTTCGGTAGCCAAGAAAAGAGTAAAAGCACGTCGGTCCTGTTTGTAGCATTTGGTAATAACGTCGCCGTGGTTCACGTTTCCACATTTACCGCACGCACGTCGGAGAGATACAAATACCGCACTAATCCCTTGCCTACATGTCTGTGCTAATGAATCCGCGCTACGTTGCACTTATGCAGCAACACCGCCTTCAAACGGAAACTTTTTGATCGTCTCTTGTAGTTAATCAGTTTTGAGACTAGTCAGCACCTACAACTTCGGGCAACTGTGAGTTGTATTTGCCGTATTGTATTTGTATTGAAAAATCTCCAGCGGTAATCTCTTCACATTCAGTGAAAACAAGAGTAGGAAGGAGCACACTGGTCACTTGGTGAGTTCAGCGTACACAGGACTTGAGTAGATGGTGTTCCAAAAATTTTATTTCACTTTTATAATAAAGAGAGTTATTATTATTATTCGTAAATGCTGGTTTTTCCTTTCTACTATATGAATAAAGCGAGGAGGGTCAACAGTGAGGGGTAACTCGAGTAATGTTAATTGTGTTGCTCGGCTAATGGCTCAAAAATCAAGGTGCGTAGTATCAGAAAAATAAAATTTTATTAGCGTTACCTTTGACATGTTATACGGAACTAAAACTTTTAAACACGTATTATAACGTGTGCTTATTAGTGAATAAAGGCCCCGTAGTTAATCAGTATTACGTCAGCCACGCGATCTTAAATCAACTCATATTTTACCATAAACGAAATGCCACGCACTTGGGCTGAATAGGAATAGATGTATGCACTCCTGTGACAATTGATGTGCTCTAATGGCAGAGTTCTAGCTCACGTCATGTACCCGGAAGTAGAACACCACAACTTAATAACTTTCAAAACGATAGCCTAATTTAAGAGATATCTGTTGTTAAGATTTATCTGTTTCGTGTAAAATGTCCAGTGTAAATGAAGGGAGAAGGTTACTGTGTAACGCCACTAACAACAGTTGCTGTAGTGTGGGCTTCGTAGTTTAGAGAACGAACAGTGAACAAACAACCCCCGATTCTTTAAAGAATCGATCTCCCCTGCATAAAAGAACACCAAACGTCTGATGTCTGATTACAAGTGATTTAATGTGTTTTGTGATGTGTGTTTTTTTTTTTTTTTTTTTTTTTTTTTTTTTTTTTGGAAGTAGCGAAGCAGTCTCGTCATAAAATACTGTATGAGTATAATCTGGATAATTTGCGCTCTGTTTTAAACATCATCATCTCATTGTCTATGACGTCATATCTCCTTAACTATATGTTGTACAATAATATGATTTTCCAGATACATTCAGTGGTATATGTCGGTATTGTCTGCAAAATATTTTGCGAATAGAGTTGTCAGTAAAGCAATAATAAATTAAAACGTCATGTTTGATGCTGAAGTTTTACTGTGTGAAAAGCGAAAATTTAGTAGGCGCCTAAGGGATAAACTTTTTCCCTCTCATTATTTCCTGTAGGAGGTGAGCGAGAAAAAGTTTCTGAAAGGTTTGAAATTATATGAAAGCTTTTTGAAAGTCTGTAAGTGCTCTCGTTTTTAGATAGTGGATAGATATAATCCGGATAATTTGGACACCGTGAATTGTGCTGTCTCAAGACGTTTGCACAGTTTCTAATTTTAATACTGTGTTAAACCTTTAACAACAGATTACACCTCTTAATGACTAGATTGTGACACTGTTTTAAGTTTTTTGAATTCAGTCAGTAACTGTATGAAATGCTGAAAGTCAAATTTTTGTTGCTCCTCAAACTTGCAACTTCACCGTGCACCGGGTTAGCCGTTTAGTAATATAGGTTTCAGCACTCGTCTGTTGTAATACTAGTGATTAATAGTACAGAGTGGCGGGTCGGGGATTCGAGCCACAGGCGTCCTGAATGAAAGTACAACACCTACCGCGACACATCGCCCTGCCATGCCCTGTCTTTGTACTGCCGAAGAGCACATATCGCGTGACATGTCAGTTGAGTTTTACTGGCTTTAACTGGTGATGTACCGGCAGCACAGTGATTAAGGCATGTTGACTGAGGTTCAAGTCCCTGTCTGCCCATGCAGATTCACAGTTACCTCGATTTTCCTTAATCAGTGTGGGAAGTGCTGGCGCGGTTTCGTCGAATATGCTGCAGCTGATGTTATTTGTCGTTGACCTGTTGAGTAGTGTAAGTAACTAAACGTATAGCATAATATGCATTACGAATTTCACTGTACAAATACGATGCATCGCTGTAAGGCGTTGGCCAGATAACAATAAAAATAATATTGTAAACGCCACTGCTCCAGTTCATACACTCTGTTGCGAACACCACGTTTATTGCTGCAGCACAACTTAAGACTGAGTGCTTGTGCACTCGTTCCAGACGGGTAAACATTCAGGAAATGTAGGGCAGCGTAAAGCGAAAAAAATTGAGAAAGCTATAAAGCACTGCAAATACAGGGATACAGACATATAGCTAATTTCAAAGTTTCCAAAATCAATTTTTTTGTTCGTCTCACGACGTTTGTTATCTTGGCCACCCGATTGCTCACAGCATGGACATGTGAAGAACTGTCAGCACTAAAGTGGACAGAAATAGTTGTCGTCGCTGTTTCCCTGAAAAGGGTATGGTGTGACATAATTGATTAACAACTCATTCACCCAGTTATTATTGACGATTGTTTTAGTGGTGCATGGTATCTGTATGCCCTGAAGAACCTATCGGTCGAGTACTGGGTTACCTTAACCACGTTCCACACGATAGATGGCACCATATCTCAGAAAAACTTATGTTGGTTATTGGGCTGGTCACAGCAACGTTGTTGCATGTCCCCAAAGACAATTGTCCGCAGCTCGTGGTCGTGCGCTACAGCGTTCTCGCTTCCCGCGCCCGGGTTCCCGGGTTCGATTCCCGGCAGGGTCAGGGATTTTCTCTACCTCGTGATGACTGGGTGTTGTGTGATGTCCTTGGGTTAGTTAGGTTTAAGTAGTTCTAAGTTCTAGGGGACTGATGACCATAGATGTTAAGTCCCATAGTGTTCAGAGCCATTTGAACCATTTTTGAACCCAAAGACAATTCACGAGATAATTCTTTGCACGTCTGAAGGCCGAAGTATGTAGGCAAAAGAAATAATCGAGAGAGAAAATGCTTGCTCGTGATTCTAACGCCAGTGCTCAGTTACAAGAGATTGTAGTCACCATCTCTGATTAGGAACACTATGTCTGACTGACGAGACACAAAATTCTATGAAGTCCCTCACGACATTTTCGAATATAGGTTACCAAACTGAGGAACCTTCCCCGGTGTTCTTATAACAAATCAGTGTAAGGAAGGGTCTTTTAATTTATCCTCACTGCACTGTTCGCAAACTACGCAGTTACACAGAAGCCAACGTCAGGCCAAATTTATCCAGACGACACCCCACACAGACACGCTCTGTGTGGTGTCTACTTGTACATCTATATCTACATTTATACTCCGCAAGCCACCCAATGGTGTGTGGCGGAGGGCGGTTTACGTGCCACTGTCATTACCTCCCTTTCCTGTTCCAGTCGTGTATGGTTCGTGGGAAGAACGACTGCCAGAAAGCCTCCGTGCGCGCTCGAATCTCTCTAATTTTACATTCGTGATCTCCTCGGGAGGTATAAGTAGGGGGAAGCAATATATTCAATACCTCATCCAGAAACGCACCCTCTCGGAACCTGGACAGCAAGCTACACCGCGATGCAGAGCGCCTCTCTTGCAGAGTCTGCCACTTGAGTTTGCTAAACATCTCAGCAACGCTATCACGCTTACCAAATAACCCTGTGACGAAACGCGCCGCTCTTTTTTAGATCTTCTCTATCTCCTCTGTCAACCCGACTTGGTACGGATCCCACACTGATGAGCAATACTCAAGTATAGGTCGAACGAGTGTTTTGTAAGCCACCTCCTTTGTTGATGGACTACATTTTCTAAGGATTCTTCCAATGAATCTCAACCTGGCACCTGCCTTATCAACAATTAATTTTATATGATCATTCCACCTCAAATCGTTGCGCACGCTAAAGATCTAAGAAGTTTTGTTGTCACAATGTCAATTTAATGAGGCTTGTTTGAGAATGTTCCACCAGAGAGATTTCACATGAGCTGCTAGCAAAGCTATTGCCAGTTGGAAACCTCTCGGAAACACTAAATCCCATCATGTTTCTCACGGGTTGAAGAAATTAACCGATAACGACCGTTGAACTCAAGCGTACAGTAAGCCCTCTGTTCGGACATCGGTGCCAGCACAGCTACGGTCGTCAGCGGCAGAACTTTTCGTCCATGATCGGTGGCCCTATGTTTTCATGCCCGTGCTACTATTGAGGACCAGCTTGCCATTAAATGAATGACATCATTGACATGCAGAGTAATGGAAGAGGGGTTTATACAGGGATGTCTTACGGTATATTATGTGACACAGGAATGTATGGATTTGGACAGTGTCTACGGAATGGTTATTGACTTAAGTGACTTGTGGCGACCGTGAAGTTCTGAATTATTTGGGCTCAGACAGCTACTTCAGAAAGATGTCAAAATTAAGACAAGTGCTTGTGAAAACATTTGAGATAGTAAAACGCTTCCCGCATTGTGCGACACGGCGACAGACCTGCTGGAAGAGCAGGAGGCGGTGGCGAGTGTTGTGACAGTCGGCAGCGAGCGGCCGGCCGCCGGTCGAGTAATGCGAGGAGTGCAAGTGGCTCGACTGTCGGCAGCGGGTTTTGCCGAGACCAGAGCGTGCGCTTGTAACACCGAAAATGCAGGATGCATGGCACCTGCTTCCTATATATAACTCTTTTTTGAATTGTATGTAAATATTTGTAATTTAAATGCTTTCTTTTAATAAGTAAGGACATTGCTTCACTGTATGTGTACATTTAGGTAGAAGTCTGTTGAAGTTTCATTGTATTTATCTGTGTTTTACTGTGAACCTTATAAGCTCTGGGAAAAATCCAAAGGAACTGTTATTTGCATCGACTAGCAACGATAATAGCAGTGCTTGTGCGTTGTAAAATCTTTGGGTAGTGAGTTGTTGCGCAGAGCGCGCGAGAGACGGGTTCCAGCGCTTGTAGTGTGCGGCAGTGTGGTGTTAACGCTCTGGCAGTAGAGAGTACCATTTTCGGCGGCATCATGTACGCGCGCCGACCAGATGTCTAGAGCAGGAGTACGGACAGTGGACGGGCGGAAGAGGCTGTATTAATTACGATTGCCCGTTCCTATAATTAGCCGTGGCTCCACAATATGCTACCGTCTTCAACAACAGGCGGGTCCAGTTCCAGTCGTCGTCGGCTCCGAGTTTCGTCGTATGTACAGCACTGAAGTAAGACTGTTCATTGCTAGAAAGTATTAAAGGCTAACCCAAAAGCACAACTGAATGTGATTTGCTTGATAAGATTTATTTAAATAATAATCATTTAAACTCGGGCGATTGTGCCCTCATTGTCCCCAAGCATTATTACCAAAGAGGATCCTTGTTCCTTTTTTCCCTAATATGCTAACTGAGTGTCATAAGAAACGAATAGTTACAGCCAGTTTATTAATGAATAATTTCTCATAAGAATTTTAGCCTCAGTCTATTTTCAATTAACTGTTTTACAACAGAGGCTTCAGTATATGACTAAAGTAAAGTAATTTCATTTTTCAAGTTTGAGAATCAGTCACTGGAAAAAATGCGAATCTAAAGAAATGCACAAATTAAGAGTGCGGAAGTTTTATTTATTTTACATATAGCTTGGAGCACATGGTTGTTTGGTTTGGTACCTATTCTAATATTTAATTCTATTCAAGTCGGTAAAAAAGGCTCAGTTGTTCAGACAATAATATGAAATCCAATTTGCAAAATAAGTAACGGCAAAGTAAAAAGTGCTTGCTTTTTTTTCTACATTTCTTTGATGACGTTATGCTGAGGTCACTGAAAGTCATTGTTCGCATAAGGAAGTTCAGTACTAACATACAGTTTAATTACATATTTTCAAATCATTACTCGATTGCCTTTTTCAAAACTTAATGCCAAACATAACGTAAGAGTGACTTCTCAGTTTTATTTATCATTACATACTCACTTAAAATTGGTGTCAAGAAACGTGACAACCTTCAGTTGCCACGTCAGTGTTTAATAACACATGTTTTTCTTTCCCATCATTTTGTACAGGGTTTTTGATGTAAATTGCCATAGTGCGCTGCCGGCCGTTAACTACTTCCTTTTCGTTCATTAGTGTAACTTTTTTATTCGTGATCAGTGGTACCCCTTTCTGTCCAGTGTTGTTCGTGAGTGAATGCACAAAATAACTTTCATTTTTCAAATTATAGCTCTGTTCGGTTTAATTACTTTTATTTTTAGTAGACTTTCCATCAGAAGGGTCGGTTGTACACTTTCCTCCTACTTATCGGTATCACTTCTTGGGGAAAGATAGCCTTATACAATTAGAAGAAATCCATTAGACATACACGCGATCCACGCTCATATTTTATATCGCAAGCAGGATAGGTAGATTAGTAAGAGCGAGGTTACCCGCTCTTGGTTGAAGGACGGAGGAAGGACAGTGGCAGCTAAGATGGACGAAATGAAAGACGAATATAATATTTTTCATTGAATAAACGTGGGCCTACACCACAGAAATCGCGCCCATGTGACGAGCTCACTGCAACCTCATGCCTGATCCTGGGATTAATATTACGAAAGTTGAAATTGTTTCTAATTATGATAGATTATAAAAATAATAACAAAACTAAACCACTGAAACTATTTCATCACATGAGATGCCATACAAAGGCTGAAGACGTCAGTAAACACAAGAACTACGTTGCCTTTGAATCCTGCACATGGATGAAGAATTACAGGCGAATGTATTAAGGGTTTATATACGATTGTAACTGTACTATAAACCCGCGGCTGTTGAACGTAATATGAAGGCAGAATGAATTTCCCAGATTCGTACCTAATCTTCCAAGTGGACGAGCTGTCACAGTATGTTATTTTATATTAGCGAGTGGCGTTCAGTAAATACAGCAACTCATCTTCTTTTCTGAAAGCAGGTTGTTTTTAGTCAGGATTCCAATATACCATTTTATTCTCCACTCTTTTGGCTACAAAACCTATTTTTCATCATAATCTCCGTTCAGAGCGACGGCCTTACGCCACTTTACTGGGAAGCTCTGTGTGCCCTCATTGTACCACTCTACAGATCGACGTCGGAGCAACGTCTTGCTGCATCAATAAACCCACACACTGCTTCCTGCGGACAGCATCCTTCATTGGGCCAAACGGATGGAAGTCGGAAGGTACGAGATACAGACTGTAGGGTGGATGAGGAAGAACAGTCGGATGACAGTTTATGAGCTCCTCTTGGGTGCGCAGACTTGTGTCGTCATGGAGAAGTTCGTTTGCATTTTTGTGTCGACGAACACACTGAAGTCTTTTCCTCAATTTGCTGTGGGCGGCACAATATGCTTCAGAGTTAATTGTTGCACCGTGACGGAGGACATGGAGCAGAATAATCCATTCAGGGTCCCGGAATACGGTCGCACCATTGGGTGCGGCTTCAAACCTTTCCTTCAGAGGAGAGGTGGTGTGCCACCACTCCATGGATTGCCGTTCGAAGTGACGAACTCATATTTCATCGTCTGTGACGAAGCTCGACAAAAAATTGTCATGATCAACCTCGCAGATTGCAAGCAGTTTCGCACAGGTGGTTCTTCGTTGCTCTGAATCGTCTTCTTCTGTTAGATGACGAGGAACACATCAGGTACACACCATTCAGTACGCCAACTGGTGAACGAATTTGTCAGTACTACTGATGGAGATGTCCAGTTGAGCGGCGAGATGTTTGATTGTGACGTCTCGCTCATTTCGAATGAGAATGTCTGCACGTTCCAGCAGTCCACGAGTCACAGCTGTGTGTGGCCGGCCGTCACGTGGCTGACCGGGCAGGTTTGCGCGACCTTTTGCAGTGATGACAGACACCTTGCGCAAGGACTAATCGTGCTTTTGTTCACTGCCAGGTCTCTATAGACATTCTGCAGGCACCTTTTAATATCTGCGATGCTCTGGTTTCCCGCGAAAAGAAGCTCAATGACAGCTCTCTTCTTGGAGCGTACCTTCACTACAGACACCATTTTGCAGACTATGTATAGCGCTTTCACATACTGGAACTCCATGAAACTACAGGGGCTGAAGCGGGAATGTCCCACAACAAATTCTGCAATTTTTGTACCCGAAATTGGTGCATAAAATAGTGTGTTGTGTTACTTATTGAAAGCCCGTTGTATGTACCATTTTATCTAAGAAAGCATATTCTGCGAGTTCTGCCATTCACAACTGTATGGCCTTCTCATAGCGGCAGTTGATTTTAATTCATCACAGTTCGGCCAATTTGCACGAAACATCTATAAATTATACAGGGTGAATCACCTAAAACTTGCACCGCAAATATTGCGGGAATGGAAAGTGTTATTGATTTGTGGTTTTCACAGAAGGTACTGGTAGTCGGAGGTTCGTATAGTTAGCCAATAAAGAGGTTTAAATTGAAGGTGGAGAGGGGGGGGGGGGTGGTAGGGAAGAAAGGAAAGGAAAGGGAACAGTGACGTCATCTGCATTGGGATTTGACGCTGAATCAGTGGCGATGAGTGAAAATGTTTGCCGGACTGGGATTCGAACCCGGGCTCTCCTGCTGACTAGGCAGGTGTGTTAACCATTTGCTGCACCCCGGTACAGTGTTTATTGCAACTGCATGGACTATTTCGGCACACCTCTTGGCCGACCCCCAATCCCACCGAGCACCATCTATCCCCAGTCCCTGTCCGTGTTCTCCTTGCTTGCTAAGCTGAGATTCCCACAGAAGGTCTGATGTAATAGCACATCCACACTGAAGAAGGTAGATCCATTCCCCACCTAGGCAAACAAGTTATATAAATGCTTGGTTTCTATTCTTCTGGACATGTCTGAAAGAACAGACTCTTTGCATTCATATAGTAAACCGATTGTAATAATACCTATAAAGGGTATTTTTTGTGCAAACGTACACTTTTTTGAATGGAACAATGCGTACTGACAGTAACAAACTAAAAGCACGGTACGTTACAATGTCAGCAGTGTTTGTTGCACAGGATGTTGCAGGAATACCATTACTTGTTTTCGGCCGGCAGGCGCAGATGTAATGGGGTTATGATGTACTTGGTGCACAGTACAATGGTCCTACCTTGTGGTGGTCTCACATGTTTGGCCGTAATCTCCGCGATGAGTATGCGTGCATTCACGATCCCAAGCGGTTGAAGATCTAGCCGCTGTCACATGCACAAGCCCCATAAATGTCTACTAGGCTTGTTACCACTAGGTTCGACGAACACACAAGTATTAAGGAGATTCTTCAGGAACTGAAATGGGAATCGCTGGAGGGAAGGGACGTTCTTTTCGAGAAACACTACTGAGAAAATTTGGAGAACTGTCATGTGAAGCTGTCTCCAGAACGATTCTACTGCCGCCGGATGTAGAAATCTGGGTACTGAGGGATTCGACCAGCCAACCACGTGGAGACCCTCAATGAGGCCCATTTGAAACACTGTCAGGTGCTGAGAACGCTGTTTCACACGAGTACGCAGCATCTGTGTGTCCTTCACAGTTATCAGTCAACGTCTGGCGCTGTTCACTCGCCTTATATACCCCATCAAGCTTAGTAAGAATACTAAACACGAACAACACTAATGCACTCAGGTGGTCGTTCTATCTGTCACGAAGAACTGCAAATCTACAATCAGCGCTGGTGTGCTCGAAATTGCTGCAAACTTCCGGGCATCTGCGGCATTTACACATAATTCTTTTCCAGTCTATAAAGGAAAGTGATCGAAAAATGAACTAAATTTACTGGACTGCCCTGCTCAAAACCTGACTTGAACAGACTGAACATCTTTAAGATGATCTAGTGTACTAATTGCATGATGGACTGATTAGAACAAAATTCCGGTAATTTCTGTTGATCACACTTCGTGAAGAAAGGAGACGAATTCTGCCATCAATGCGTAAGAGCTTAGTGGAAAGCCCGGACGTTAAATAAATACTTTGAAAGTCGCAACACGAGGTCCTGGCGCCACTAGCAGCTATACGGCTTTCGACTGGGAAGGGACCACGTAGATCAGTCGCATCTACATGCTATGGTATGACTATGGTCTCAGGTGAGTCACAACTGGAGTAAATAAACTCGTACAAATACATGCATGTAACAATTATAGGGGATATGAAACTGAATTTTTTAAAAGTGTTATTATACTTACTTTTTTTAGTAGTTTTCATTACATCCTCTTATGGTGAAGGGCAGACTGTCTGAAGGTTTATAGAATGATCACATATGTTCAGTCCTAGGCAAAGCAGGTATCACACTTCAGTTTATAGGTAGGATACTCGTAAAACGTAGTCCGTGTATAAAGGAGATTGCTTACAAAACACCTCTGCGACACATCTTAGGATATTGCTCAGTAACGTGGAATACATATGAAATGGGACAAAAGGACATATTGAACATATCTCAATATGTTCAATTGCTAGAGATAGATACCACCTACCCCTGAAAGCTTACTTCCAAAGTTTCAAGAAGGAATATTAAGTGAAGAATCTATCAACCCTCTCCTTTGTATAAATCCCGTAGGGACGGTGAAACCAAGAACAGACTAATTACAGTAAGCACAGAGGCATTTAAACAGGCATTGCTCCCGTACTCCATACGTGAATGGAAAGAAAGTAAACCAAAATACCTGGTGATTGTAATTAAACTTTCCCTATTTTTCACGTTGTAACACGGAAATTAATTACCGTATGAGTACTAAACTTGAGATCATTAATGTCCAGAGTGTGGCGTGCATGATTCCCATGCGTCTCAGCGCCACAGCCCAGTTTCAACTATGGCCACCAGGTGCCGTGATCAGTCACCACGATTCATATTCTCACGCACCTGACCATTCCCAGTGCACATGTTGACGTTTCGATATGAGCGTAGGTGCAGGACATTATTGGTGAACCTCTGTTATAAAAAAAATTATGGAAGGCTCCTCTTTCTCCACTTGCTGTGCGGAGCATAATGAAGTAGTTCAAATCAGCTGGAGAACTGGGTGTCGCCAAGGGAAGAGGCCGACGACCAATTGCACCACGGTTGATGAAATCGCAGTTGCTATGGCAGACAACACTGCACCCATTCCCGATGGTCGGGCAGTGAGCGTCGTGTGTCACGACAGTTGAACATCCCATGGTCCACTGTACAAAAGGTGCTTCGAACCATTCTCAAATGGTATCCGTACAAGACCCGTATCACACAGTAGCTTGCACCATAGAAGCACAACGATGCTCTCCACTTTCTTGTAAGGATTGAAGATGACGAGGGCTGGCCCTGGACCATCCTATGGACAGACGAAGCTCGTTTTTCTCTGACAAGTGAGGTGTACACATAGATTTCCGAGTGTGGGGATCTTCACCTCCAGTCACTGTGCATGAAGTTCCTCTGTATGGTGAACGTGTCACTGTATAGTGTGGCTTTACGGCTACGTTCACCACTAGCCCAGTATTTTTTGAATAGGTTGGCGATGAAGGACCAAAATACATGCAGTGTGAATGGTCAGCTTTACTGCGATATGCTTCACCAGCATGTCATACACGCCCTACAGGAGCGAGACGCATTGAACTCAACAGTTTTCATGCAAGATGGGGCCCTACCGCCCATCGCTAGTGCAGTTCTCCTGCTTCTCCGAAACAAATTTGGAAAAGATCGAATTATCATCTTGACTGGCACGATCACCTTATTTCACTCCTTGTGACTTCTGGTTGTGGGGTTACCAGAAGGACAAGGTTTACAAGGGGAACATTCACACATTCACTGATCTGATATCAAGAGAGGTAGCCAGCATTCCTACGGACATGCTTCATTCTGCTGTGCAGGATGCAATCCTGTGCTTTCAGACTCTCCTGGATACTGATGGACGCCAATTGAGTCCCTTTTGTAGCAGTGATGGTACAGGTATGTAATGGTATGGTGTACCATAGCAGCATATTAAAAGTGTTTCAATTCAGTTGATTCTGTATTTTTTCTCTTCCACATGACTTCGACATTAATGCTACCAAGTTTTGTTCTTGTACAGTAATTAAATTCAGTGTTATAACGCTTAAAATATGGAAAGTTTAATTATAATCATCCGATGTGTGGTACAATGGGAAGTACCCCATGGTATGCACTTCACAGTGCTCTACAGGAGTATGGATGTATATCTCGATCTGAAAACCCAAAGAGAGCAGAAGAAGAAGACAGAGAAAGTAAAATTAGGGTTTATCACGTCGGTGGCAAGGAGGTTATCATAAACAGAACTCAATCTCAGACTGGGCAACCATGATACAGTAATTTGGCAGTGTGATTTTGACAACGACCATCACAGCATTCGCCTCTACGTATTTATGGGAAACGCATAAGACTGTATTTGGATGGCCAGATGGGGTTTTGAGTGTGAGCTCAGTGTCTTAACCACTGTGTCATCCCGCATCATTTTAAGAAATTCCCTTATGTTTATCTGATGTTCACTCTATAAAATAATCCATATTATTAACACCCTCTGAATGTCAGAGCGGGATTTACAGATGGTGATGCCCTAGATCAGAGACTTTGCGTGCCCCTCTCTCACAACTGTTTGTTTTCGACTGTCGATGTCTTTAGTTTTCATAATTGTGTTGTTGGAAACGTAATAAAACTTTACTGGTGGAAAGGTGATGTGATTTTAATTCAGTTATTACTGAAATGACTCAAATTTATGAAGCCTTTCGAGTATGATCCTACGTATCAGTATGACGTTGCATCCCTCTGGCCTGGATGGATGCACTTATTCTTTTGGGAACGATGTCATATAGCCGCTGTATTTCCTCCTGAGACAAGCTGCCCATGACTGTTGTAACCGGTCCTTTATACCCTGCATGCTGTCAGTGGGTCACAGTTGACATCTGGCCTGGTCCCACACATGTTCTACTGGATACTAATCTGGGGACATTGCTGGCTATGGGAGTTCTTAGATATATATACACATCAAAAAAAGTTTTGCATAACCTCGGTTCCGAGAGTTCCGGTACCTGTACAGGAAATTGGGATAGAGGTCAACATAAACATCATTTCCGCCCTTTTCATTGCTCATGAAAACCACACGTTTCATGTTGTACCACCATACAGCGAGACCTTGAGAGGTGGTGATTCAGACTGCTGTACACGCCGGTACCTCTAATACCCAGTAGCACGTCCCCTTGCATTGATGCATTCCTGTATTCGTCGTGACATACTATCCACAAGTTCATCAAAGCACTGTTGGTCCAGATTGTCCTACCCCTCAACGGCGATTCGGCGAAGATCCCTAAGAGTGGTTGGTGGGTCACGTCGTCCATAAACGGCCCTTTCCAATCTATACCAGGCATGTTGGGTAGGGTTCATGTCTGGATAACATGCTGGCCACTCTAGTCGAGCGATGCTGTTATCCTGAAGGAAGTCATTCACAAGATGTGCCCGATGGGGGCACGAATTGTCGTCCATGAAGACGAATGCCTTGCCAATACGCTGCCGATATGGTTGCACTATCTGTCAGAGGATGGCATTCACGTACCGTACAGCCATTACGGCGCCTTCCATGACCACCAGCGCCGTACGTCGGCCTCACATAATGCCGCCCCAAAACAACTCCACCTTGCTACACTCGCCAGACAGTGTGTCTAAGGCGTTCAGCCTGTCCAGGTTGCCTTCAAACACGTCTCCGACGATTGTCTGTTTGAAGGCACATGGGACACTCGGTGAAGAGAACGTGATGCCAATCCTGAGCGGTTCATTCGGCATGTTGTTGGGCCCATCTGTACCGTGCTGCATGGTGTCGTGGTTGCAAAAACGGACCTCGCTATGGACGTTGGTAGTGAAGTTGCGCATCATGTAACCTATTGCGCACAGTTTGAGTCGTAACACGATGTCCTGTGGCTGCACGAAAAGCATTATTCAACATGGTGGCGTTGCTGTCAGGGTTCCTCCGAGCCATAATCCGTAGGCAGCGGTCATCCACTGCAGTAGTAACCCTTGGGCGTCTTGAGCGAGGCATGTCATCGACAGTTCCTGTCTCTCTGTATCTCCTCCACGTCCGAACAACGTCGCTTTGGTTCACTCTGAGACGCCTGAACACTTCCTTTGTTGAGAGCCCTTCCTGGCACAAAGTATCAATGCGAACAGCTGTCTTGACCGTCTAGGCATGGTTGAACTACAGACAAGACAAGCCGTGTACCTTCTTCCTGGTGGAATGACTGGAACTGATCGGCTGTCGGAACCCCTCCACCTAATAGGCGCTGCACATGCATGGTTGTTTATGTTTTTGGGCGGGTTCAGTGACATCTCTGAACAGTCAAAGAGATTGTGTCTGTGACACAATATCCACAGTCAACGTCTGTCTTCAGGAGTTTTGGGATATGGAGGATACATAAAAGTTGCGACACCGCTCATCGCCTAGCATAGAATACCTTTTAAAAATGAATAACAGCTAAAACGCTCAGTGATGATAAGTGACGATCAAGGCAATGACAACGTGCACGCAGGTTATGAGAAACACAATCAAGGTAAGGAATCTTATCTGGCGATTCAAATGTTCAAATGCGTGTGAATTCCTATGGGACCAAACTGCTGAGGTCTTCGGTCCCTAGACTTACACACCGCTTAAACTAACCTATGCTAAGAACAACACACACACCCATGCCCGAGGGAGGACTCGAACCTTCGGCGGGAGGGACCGCGCAATCAGTGACATGGTGTCTCTAACCGCGCGGCCACTCCGCGCAGCTATCTGGCGGTACACCTGAGTTGGTAACATATTTCATTTAGTTTCTCGTTAACTTAGGAGTGACTCAAATAATTCGCGACACCGATCATAGATAGCGCAGAATGTCTTCTTTGCATTGCTCAAGTGGAACCACAGTTTTATCATTGTTAGTAGATTCTAGCAAATGTGAAAAGACAGCGCACGGTATTGTAGCAGTAAATTCACTTAGCTTGTCAGTAAATTTATACTTTTTTTTCTTAAATATATATTGACGTAAAGAGAATCGGTCAAGTATATTCCATTCTCAAAATGTTACTGGAACTTACGCGAAGTGTATTTTTCTGCTTACTTTATTGTTACTCTTCGTATTGGATGAGGATTTTTGTAAAAAAAAATAAGGTGCCTCAAACACGTTTAAGAAGTGACCGTACACGCATAGATGCAAAAAATCATAATTTATGTTTCAATTGTTACCTATAATTACCAATAGATGCATAGAACTATGCTATTTTAGTAAAAATATTTTCGCTCAGGCTATCAGTAAATTAGGTCGTACTACCAACTTAGGTATGAGTGATTTATATCTTTTGCTTTAAGGTGGAAACGATGAACAGTAATCGTACAAATACGATATCGTTTCTACATCTATAGTGCAATGCTAAAGGCAGCAAGAATGGTTTAGCAAAATCATATTAGCATTTACAACGGTGCAAAAGAGAATGGGGTCCCTGGAGCTCTTTAAAAAGGTCAAATCAAGACGCTGGTGGGGCTACCGGTCTGAAGAAACCGGGTCGCCCATTCGCCTTAGAGTCAGAATTAGAATAGAAATTACTGAAGTACAAAATTACAATGCAAGAGATGGGATTTGGACAACTGCCAAATAAGTGAGGGTGGTTGCGTATGAACCGGCAGGTGCAACTCATCGCGAGAAGCTTTTTAACAACGAAAAGCAAATTGCAAGCAAGAGGTAATGGATCAGTTATAAACATCGATATGGTCACTTTGTGCGTGCCGGATAATTTATCAGCATACTGGGCTTCCAAGTCTAACACTGTTACGATAGACGATATTTTGACAAACCTTCATATGCCTTTAAGAAACCTAAGCGAGATGGAAGATCATTTGTGGAATATAGATGAAACTGGGTTGATGTTTGTCGTCAAGTCCAATAAGGTTGTAACTGCGGTTGGAAAGAAGTACGTATACAGACTATACAGACATAGCTACGCAGAACAGGGAGAGGTTATGAATTTGGTAAGCTCTGTTTCTGCTAATGGGAGTTACATATCAGTATTTATAACTTTGAAAGGTTCTCTGTGGAATAAAGGTTACATGAGGGACTGTCTACCGATCACGCAGGTTGGTCCATCTGAAGACTGGTGGACTAAAAAAGAATTGTTTTTAGCCTAGTTTCAACACGACATATGCTATTGCTGATGTATTCGCATGTAGCACATATTTCTCCACAAGTGCTTGAGCTTGCTACTCAGAATGACATCTGTTTACTTACATTCCATTCTCACACTACGCACATGCTCCAACCTCTGGACGTCGGCATTTACAAGGCCCTTAAGAGTACTTGGAAAGATGAACTGGAAGATTATACGGGGAAAAAAACCAGGAGAGAAACCAAATAAAAGAAACTCCCACACCATCTTCAAGATGCCTATTCTCAAAGCTTTGTCTGGAGGAAACAAAAAATACTTTCATGTCCTGTGGGATAGCACCCTTGGATCGAAATGCCTTTGCCCGAGAAAAACTGGCTTCATCCAAGCCACTGAACGTCCTGATACACAGGTAGGTGTAGTAATTCTTGCACGCAAATCATCAAATGGGAGTTCGCAGGCAGATGTTATTGAAATGGCACGAACACCAGCAACCTCATTGTCTCCAGTTGATAGTATACCAAGAACACGAGCAGGAAAAGTAAGAAGGAAGATCACAAGAGCAAGGATTGTTGACCCAATGGCTAGGCTCATAAATGGATATGAACAAAGAGCTCTGGCGCTGAGTAGTCCATGAACTAGCAAATGGAAAGGAAGCACTGTTTCGGATTCAGTTAGACCTTCCGGAATGAGGTAAACAGAAGGCAGAAATGTTAAAAAAAATTTCAATGATGATGACTGAACTTATGGCACATGTGGAGGCCAATATTCAAAATTCAGACGAAAAATAAAAAAATGATAAGAAATGGGCGCAATGCCCATTCTGCCTCTCTCCCTACCAAGAACTTTGCCAAAGCGAATCTACAATGGGACAAATTTACAAGTGTGATCTCTGCAGTTTCACCAATGAGTGAGGTGACATTGCTTGGACAGGAATAAGTACTCTTTCAATATGTGGTGTTAAATTAACGGTGCTCAACTTTGAACCCTTAACAATTTACTTGCTATTTGAATTAAAGTTACTTTTATAAAGGTTATTTTTATTATAAATGTGTAATTTATTATAGTTTTCTTGATTTATTACGTTCATTTTGATTGTGTAATAAAAATGCTCAAAGATATATAAATAATTTCATCGTAGGCCTATTTATAACTTACGTTAATGTATCACCAAATTAAGAATCCATATCACAAAATTAGCTACCCTTGTCAACAAGTTAGGTACAGTTGTAGTGTTTCCATTTAAATATCCTCAACTCCACAAAAATGAAACCTAATGCTATAATATTGCTGTTATTACATCGTACACGTAAAAACCTAAGTCGCATAATCATTTTCAGCAGTAGTATATGGCTAATCACCTAATTATTTATAGAATTACAGGGCTTATCTCCAAATTAGATAACTTTACCCTATATAGCATCTGTCGCCAGCGACATTAACAATAGTTCTCCCACTGAACTCAATAATGAATGAGACACTACGTGACAGTTGTAATAAATGGATGCAATGCCCATTCTGCCTCACTCTCTACCAAGAACTTTGTCAAAGCGAATCTACAATGGGACAAATTTACATGTGTGATCTCTGCAGTCTCACCAATGAGTGTTTACCTTCTGTGTTTACAAATTACATGTAATTCTGTTTTCATGTGGGTGGTCAAGTCTACCGAAAAGTCAAACGCCGTTTATGCTCTCCCGGTGCCGAGTTTTCTATGACCTCCCTACGCACAGGCCTATCTGGCCTATGCGCAAATCCGGCATTATTTCATGAAAATCCGTTTCCTCCGAAAATATCCTGCACAGGCAGGTCGTGTAGGTGATGTCAAGATATATACTGCAGCGAAAGAGAGAACTGTTGAGAAATAATAGTGTTTACAATACAATTATGGACTGGAGATATATGAGGTATGAAACAGTTTATCCTAATACGCATCGCAACGTGAATTGGAATAGTATGTGAGAAGATAAGACCCAGTCACAAGAAGATACTAGACACTGTAGGCAGCACAAATGAGACTGGCATCAAGACGACCCTAAGCTAGGAGGAAGAGCATCAGTGGTACTTACGAACGACCTTACAAGGGAACCTCCCCATCGCACCCCCCTCAGATTTAGTTATAAGTTGGCACAGTGGATAGGCCTTGAAAAACTGAACACAGATCAATCGAGAAAACAGGAAGAAGTTGTGTGGAACTATGAAAAAAATAAGCAAAATATACAAACTGAGTAGTCCATGCGCGAGATAAGCAACATCAGGGAACGTCTGAGCTCAGGAGCGTCATGGTTCCGTGGTTAGCATGAGTAGCTGCGGAACGAGAGGTCCTTGGTTCAAGTCTTCCCACGGCTGAAAATTTTTCTATCTTTATTTTCGCAAAGTTATGATCTGTCCGTTCGTTCATTGACGTCTCTGTTCACTGTAATAAGTTTAGTGTCTGTGTTTTGCGACCGCACCGCAAAACCGTGCGATTAGTAGACGAAAGGACGTGCCTATCCAACCGGAACCGAAAACATTTGATCGCAAGGTCATAGGTCAACCGATTCCTCCACAGGTAAACACGTCTGATGTATTCTATACGACACTGGTGACGGCATGTGCGTCACATGACAGGAACATGTTGTCGACCCACCTAAGTTGTACACTTAGCGAATGGGTAAAAAGATTCTTCTACCTTGCCCGATTTAGATTTTCTTGTGGATGGGATAATCACTCCCAAAAAAGTGATGAAAACATAAGAGTTTGTCAAGTAAACTGAAAATAAAAAATTAAACTTTTCACGCGAGGGAAGACTTGAACCTAGGACCTCCCGTTCAGTAGCTGCTTTCGCTAACCACGGGACCACGGCGCTCCTGAACTCCCACTGTCCTTGATGTTGCCTATGTTCGCATGGACTACTCAGTTTGTATATTTTATTTATTTTTTTCATAGTTCCTCACAATTTCTTCCTGTTTTCTCGATTGATCTGTGTTCAGTTTTTCAAGGCCTATCCACTGTGCCAACTTATAACTAAATCTGAGGGGGGTGCGATGGGGAGGTTTCCTTGTTAGTACCGTCCAAGAGAAGTAGTAAGAAATAAATATCTATAATCACACATGTTGCCTGTAAGTTACACGCTGTGGCACGAGAAACATACTAAATAACACCTCACAAGAAGCTAAATATTATACTACACGTGTAATTCTCAATGCAATGTAATATATTAACTGTTGGTAATAAACGGCACATAACGGCCCGGGGTGGCCGAGTGGTTCTAGGCGCTACAGTCTGGAACCGCACGACCGCTACGGTCGCCGGTTCGACTCCTGCCTCGGGCATGGATGTGTGTGATGTCCTTAGGTTAGTTAGGTTTAAGTAGTTCTAAGTTCTAGGGGACTGATGACCTCAGAAGTTAAGTCCCATAGTGCTCAGAGCCATTTGAATAAACGGCACACGGCACATTCAAATAACTCTATCATTAATTCAAATTGTTACATAAGTATTAACGTGCAACAGGTGGTATAATATTTGGAACGCATGCGGATGCGGATCAACGAAGCACCCATCACCGCCCACTCCAAGTCGCTGCTAACCTGCGCGTTTCGGGTAAAGTGGGAAGCATGAGAGCAACGCCTCGTTCTGGAAACAGCCTACAAGAGTTGCGGGAAACGGACATCCGCGTGAGGTGCCGTTTGGTCGACGCAGCATGCGAGCTGGTACCAAGCTGTGAAAGTCCACATAATGTGCAAAACAATCACTGTGATACGTTACGTAACAATGTAACTAAATACAAGGACTTGAGTATTATAGAGCAAGAGTATATTATATGTCATATAATGATAGATAACGTATCTGGAAACTAGTAGCATGCCTCATGGAGAAGCAGAGAATCACACTATGCTTTGATAAAACGAACATACTGCTGGTTGATATCCTGATCAAAGGATGGTTTTCATTTAGAAGTAGACTAATTTGAGATTGTTGTAGATAATCAGTTTTTACTGGTAGAATTCATTTCGTTTTGTAATTTTTTCTTCTGTTATTCTCATTTATATTTTCTGTTCTCATTTATATTTTCTGTTCTCGTTTATATTTTCTGTTATTCTCATTTATATCAAGATCAAATAAGGTAGAAGGGGTATATAACGCTGCATCAGAATTTCTAAAATCATTGGTCGAAGTGGCAACAAAACGACTATTCACGTTGGTGTGTAGAATACCATCTGACTTTCGGAAAAGCATCATCCACACAATTTCGAAGACGGCATGAGCTGACAAGTGCAAGAATTACCGCACAATCAGCTTAACAGCTCATGCATCCAAGTTGCTCATAAGAATAATATACATAAGAAGGGAAAAGAAACTTGAGGATGCGCTAGATGACGATCAGTTTGGCTTTCGAAAATGTAAAGGCACGAGAGTGGTAATTCTGACGTTGGCTTAATAATGGAAGCAAGACTAAAGAAATGGATTTGTCGACATAGAAAAAGCGTTCGACAATCTAAAGTGGTGCAAGATGTTCGAAATTCTGAAAAAAGTAGGGGTAAGCTACAGGGAGAGACGGGTCATATATAATATGTACAACAGCCAAGAGGGAATAATAAGATGGACGACCAAGAACGAAGTGATCGTATTAAAAAGGGTGTAAGATAAGGATGTAGCCTCTCGCCCCTACTGTTCAGTCTGTACATCGAAGAAGCGATGATGGAAATAAAAGAAAGGTTCAGGAGTGGAATTAAAATTCAAGGTGAAAGGATATCAATGACAGGATTCGCTGATGACATTGGTATCTTGAGTGAAAGTGAAGAAGAATTACATGATCTGCTGAACGGAATGAACAGTCTAATGAGTATAGAGTATGGACTGAGAATAAATCGAAGAAAGACGAAGGTAATGAGAAGTAGTGGAAATGAGAACAGCGAGAAACTTAACATCAGCATTGATGGTCACGAAGTAGATGAAGTTAAGGAATTCTGCTACCAAGGCAGTAAAATAACCAATGATGGACGGAGCAAGGATGACATCAAAAGCAGACTAGCGATGGCAAAAAGGGCATTCCTGGCCAAGAGAAGTCTACTAATATCAAATATAGGCCTTAATTAGAGGAAGAAATTTCTGAGGATGTACGTCTGAAGTACAGCATTGTATGGTAGTGAAGCATGGACTGTGGAAAAATCGGAACAGAAGAGAGTCGAAGCATTTGAGATGTGGTGCTATAGACGAATGTTGAAAATTAGGTGGACTGATAAGGTAAGGAATGAGGAGGTTCTGTGCAGAATCGGAGAGGAAAGGAATATGTGGAAAACACTGATAAGGAGAAGGGACAGGATGATAGGACATCTGCTAAGACATGAGGGAATGACATCCATGGCACTAGAGGGATCTGTAGAGGGCAAAAACTGTAGTGGAAGACAGAGATTGGAATACGTACAGCAAATAATTGAGGACGTAGTTTGCAAGTGCTATTCTGAGATGAAGACGCCAGCACAAAAGAGGAATTCGTGACGGGCTGCATCAAACCAGTCAGAAGACTGATGACTCTCAAAATAAATAAATAAATAAAAACAAAAAAAACTGCAGTTGGTTTTTGTTTCTAGGTATGCAACTAGAGAAATGAAAGCAAGTAAATAAATAAATAAATAAATAAATGTGCATTGCCTGGCGGAAGAAGCGAAGTACCCAGAAGACATGTTCGGACGTCAATGTAAGTTCGTACACATATACACCACCAGTGGGTATGTAAATGGTTAGAGAGTTGCAGTTCTCTGTGAGGAGTAGAACGGCGACCAGAGTGCAGTAGTGTTGTTTGTATTTAACTTTGTTACCAGGCTTGGCAGGGGCGTGAATAGTGTCGGATGTTGAGTGATCGCTATGAAGGACTGGCGATTCTGCGTCCTCTTGTGAGACAACGGTATCAACACCTGGTCTCCATTTGGCAGACTGATCAGATTGTGAAATCTCCAGATTTGTGGGACATTCGGATATAACACTGGCCCAGTATTGAGCTGCACGGGAGCGTCGTCGTTCCAGATAGCCACCACAAGGGAGGACCGTCGCACTGTGCACAAAGCACGCTTTGACGCCTTCACGCCTGCGCCTGCTGTGTGAGAACAAGGATTCGACTCCCTGCAACATTCTGTGCCATCGCGCTCCCTTGTTCAGAGACTAGCAGTAGCCAGACGAGGAAATTAACGTCTCGTGTGTGGACTGCCCTTAACACCACGACGCAGACGGGCTGCATTTTTAGTGGTACCGTGAATGGGAAACATGGACTGCTGATCAATGGCATTGTATTGTATTTACCGACTAATAGCGATTTTGCAGTACGCCGGATGACCATCGTCAGTGAATATGGCGACGACCTCTTGTTTAGCGTAATGGTATAGTCGGCCATCGAGTATGAACTCAGTTCACGGCTGGTAGTAACTGGGAGAACGCTGATAGAACGACGGTAAATCACAGAGGTCCTACGTCCTCATGTGTTACCTTCCAGGTAACACTATCGTAGTGCCATTTTTCGATAGGAAAATACTCGCGCACACGTGGCACCTTTCTTTATGAACTGTCTGCTCGATGTTGAGGTACTCCCGAGGAGAGCAATATCCTCAGGTCTGCCCCCTATAGAACACGTATTGGACCGATTCGGACATCCACTCTGTTCTGTGCCAGTATCCGAGAAATGGAGGAGCAGTTAGGACAGTCGTGTGCCAGCTTTATGACACTCTTCCCAAATGGATGCGTGCACGCAACCAGGCCAGAGGGCCGCGGGGAAGAGGTGCATTGTGATAAGGGAGCTCATACTGCCATGTTTTTTGTATATTTGACTCGATATTGTAAGCAAAGAATTAACATCACATACGTTCTCAGCACGTGGCGTTTTACTTTGTTTGCCCTTCCCTTCTGGATGCTTTACTTTTTTTGTCAGGCAGTGATGTATTATAATAGTGTTGTGTGCAAGGAGGCAGCGCACCTGTTGTCTAGATAGTCGATGACGTCGGAGTAGTAATTGTGGCGGTAGTCGTAGAGATACTTGTACTGGAGGTTGGTGGGGCGGCTCCAGTAGCGGAACTTGAGCGGGCGGTCGGGATCCCTGCTGGGCCGGTACTTGGGCTTGGATTCCTCCGTGCCTTCCGGCGCAGGCGGCTGCTCCCCACCCTCCATCGGCGGCGGTTCAGACGCCGGCTCAGACCCCGGCTCAGGCCCCGGCTCCGCGGGCGCAGCCGGAAATTCTTCTTCCGACATCTCCCTGGCTGCGGAAAGAGCGCCAATCAGCTACACATCCTAATGTCAAGTGCAAGGTGCGTATTAGACTTCGTTAATTGGTATTGTAAAACAAAGGATACAAAAATTTAAAAAAGAAAGCCCTGAACCCCTCAAATTGGTCACGATACAGTTAACCCAGTATTAAGAGAGCCACTGGACACATTAGCTAAATTATTTAATTTGATTTTACACGTCTTTTAATGTTCGATATGTGTGCAACCTGACTTGCTTAAGGATGACGAGAGGCTGGAGCCTCGACATCAGTGTCATCAAAATGCTGTCCGCGGTCCGCAGTTCTCACCTACATTATTCAGGACGGTTCAAAAATAACTGTACGCACTTCATAGATGTAATGTATGGATGAAAATAAGAGTAAAACGTTAAATATAGTTTTCTCTGAAATTGCTTTATTTCAAAGTTATGCAGTGGGAAAGGGATCACAAGTGCAACATAAGCAATACGAAATTAATTCTTCTCAGAAAGAAAAGACACGAAGGGACCCGAAATTCAACTCAACTACGTACTGTAGTTTTACCCCAGTTCACGTTCAAAATGATGTCCATGTCGACGAAGACAGCGACGTGCTCGACTTCTTACCGCTCTCGGAAAGTTACAGGCTCCATTCATCTCATCTACACAGCCATTTCCAGTTCGCTGCTATAGTTGTGCTACGTTCTCAATTGAAACACCATAAACAGGCCCTCTGAGACGGCCTCAAAGGTAGAAGTCCGGTGTTTATGGTTCGGAAAATCTGGCGCGCCAGGCAACTGGTCCTGCACGACCTGTCCACTTACCGGGGTGAGTGCTTGGCCATCAACAAGTGTCAGCTTGCGAAATATTCAACGAAACATCATCGATCTGGGCTTTCGGAGCCGGAAGCCCACTCATGTACCCTTGATGACTGCACGACACAAAGCCTTACGCCTTGCAGGGTCCCGTCAACACTGACATTGGACTGTAGATGACTGGAAACATGTTGCCTGGTCGGACGAGTCTCGTTCAAATTGTATCGAGCGGATGGACGTATATCGGTATGGAGACAACCTCATGAATCCATGGACCCTGCATGTCAGCAGGGGACTTTCAAGTTGTGTAGGCTCTGTAATGGTGTGGGGCGTGTGTGGTTGGAGTGATATAGGTCCCCTGATACGTCTAGATACGACTCTGACAGATGACACGTACGTAAACATCCTGTCTGATCACCTGCATCCATTCACATCCATTGAGAATTCCGACGGACTTGGGTAATTCCAGGAGGACAATGCGACACCCCACACGTGCAGAACTGAACTGCTACAGAGTAGCTCCATAAAAATTCTTCTGAGTTTAAACACTTCCGCTGGCCACCAAACTTCCAGACATGAACATTACTGAGCATATCTGGGATGCCTTACAACGTGCTTTTCTCCAGCACCTCATATTTTTACGGATTTATGGACAGCCCTGCAGGTTTCATGGTGTCAGTTCCCTCCAGCACTACTTCAGACGTTAGTCAAGTCCAAGCCACGTCGTGTTGCGGCACTTCTGAGTTCTCGCGGGGGCGCTTCACGATATTAGGCAGATGTACCAGTTTCTCTGCCTCCTCAGTGTAATTTATGTACGTAACCAGTTAATAATATGCGGCCCAAGGTGCCACCCCCACAACGTCAGTATTGGCTCCTGAATAAAAACGTTTGACGGTCACTGCCTAGACTCAGAGATTACGGTGGGTGTTCGACTACAGTACCAGACTGTTACAAAAGTAAACCACATCACTCGAAAGAATAGTCTCCCCACCCCACGAGAACTTCACGCTGATACCCTGTAACATCGACCCTAACCACGATAATGCCCTCAGTTCGGCGAGGAAGAGAGTTCACAAGTTTCTTCAGGTCCATCTGAAGCCATTAACTGAGAATTACTGGTAGATACCGTAGAGCTACCAGACAGTGGGGATATTGAGGGCTGCGTTTCACCGCTGTTCCAAATGTGACTACAGAGCTTTATCATCAAATGCTCACACAAATATTGTTTCATGGAGACGGTAAGCAACTAAGGAGCGTTGGTAAACATATATATGGGAATATTGTTTATTGGCTAAACTGGTTCCGGCAGTTTAGTCAGTCTCAATAGCCGTTCGAAACAACAAACAATAAACAAAAACACATTTGTTTACATTACATCCTTAAATTCAACGAACATCTGACTACATTACATAAATTAAAAATGATATCATATTACGAAGGTACAAGTATATGGAATAGGTTCACAGATGTGCGAATGGCTCAAAGACTTATTAAGTGCCGGCCGGGATGGCCGAGCGGTTATAGGCGCTACAGTCTGGAACCGCACAACCGCTACGGTCGCAGGTTTGAATCCTGCCTCGGGCATGGATGTGTGTGATTTCCTTAGGTTAGTTAGGTTTAAGTAGTTCTAAGTTCTAGGGGACTCATGACCTCAAAAGTTAAGTCCAATAGTGCTCAAAGCCATTTGAACCATTTGAACTTATTACGTAATAGACCCCATTATGGAGTTCGTTAGAGACAAGGGTTTCGTCAGGAGTGCCTAAGGGGAGTGTGGAAGAACCGCTATATTTTCTACATACACAAATGATCTGGCGGGCAGGGTGGACAGCAATCTGCCTACGGGAAGGTGTCGAAGTTGAATGACTATACGAGGATACAAGATGACTTAGACGAACTTTCTGGCTCTAAATGTAGAAAAATGTGAGTTAATGCGGATGAGTAGGAAAAACAAATCTGTAATGTCCCGATACAGCATTAGTGGTGTCCTGCTTGACGAAGTCAGATTGTTTAAAAATCTGGGCGTAATGATGGGAAGCGATATGAAATGGAACGAGCATCTGAGGATTGTGGTAGGAGAGACGAATGGTCGACTTCGGTTTACTGGAAGAATTTTGGGAAAGTGTGGATTATTTGTAACGAAGAACGCATATAGGACACTAGTGCGATCTGTTCTTGAGTAATGCTAGAGCGTTTGTGATCAGCGCAGGTCGGATCGAAGGAAGACATCGAAGCAGTTCAAAGGCGAAAATTGCTGGCAGATTAAAACTGTGTGCCGGATCGAGACTCGAACTCGGGACCTTTGCCTTTCGCGGGCAAGTACTCTACAAACTGAGCTACTTAAGCACGATTCACGGCCCGTCCTCACAGCTTTACTTCCGCCAGTACCTCGTCTCCTACCCTCCTTAATCTGCCAGGAAGTTCATATCAGCACACACTCCGCTGCACAGTGAAAATCTCATTCTGAATTCTAGATTTGTTACTGGTAGATTGGAACAAGACCCTAGTATTACGAAGATGCTTTGGGAACTCGAATGCGAATACCTGGAGGGAAGGCGACGTCCTTTTCGAGGAACACTATTGAAAAAAATTTAGAAAACCAGCATCTGAAGCTGACTGCAGAAAGAGTCCACTGACAGCAACATACATTTCGTGTAACGACCACGAAGACGAGATACGAGAAATTGTAACTCATACGAAGGTATATAAAAAGTCGTTTTTCCCTCGCTCTGTTGGTGAGCATAAAAGGAAAGGAAATCACTGATAGTGGTGCCGAGATCCTCCGCCACACACAGTACGGTGGCTCGAGGAGTATATACGTAAATATAGATGGCTGTGACAGAACGCAACAGGCATCAGCATCTCCTACTAGAGGAGCTACGGGCATTTTCTATGAGGTAAAGATCGGGTGACTTGAGGGCCAGTCGAGTTACGGTAGGGTGCCTGAGTATCGGCCAAATGTGTAATGCATGTGTGCCCTGCGAATGTGGCTGTTGTCATCTTAGAAGATGGGAGTGTCCACAGAACGAAGATGTAGAAGACAGGGCACTATTTGTTCACCGAAAGTGTGGAAATAATCATCCTGGTTCACTTTCACTGTAATCTGAGTAAGTGGACCGAAGTCGTTGTACGAAAAATGCCCCCAAAACGTCACAAAATCACTTCCGACCTGAAGTTCATCTTCCAGGCACTGTTGAGTAAATGCTTCATAGCGCCGTCGGTGCCCACGGCGCCCCGTGCCGTCGAAAAGACACGAAACTGTGATTCGTCGGCCCACACTACAAGCCACCTGTCAGCTGCCACACAGTTTCTGTGTTGTTTGGCCACTTGAACATATGCGGCTTTCTGTGCCGCTGCGAACAATGGTTTTATTCATGATACTCGATTCCAGACGTGCATTCTATCCGAAACGTTCGCTCGGCAACTGGTTGAAATGGATCTGCATTAAGTGACAGCAGCAATTTTCAGTGAGTTTGAAAGCGATTGTAATTGACAAGGTGTGACTCAAGCCTCCGATCCCTTTCGGTTGGGATCTGTTTGCAAGCCCCGCTCTGACGCCGAGTTACATGTCTGTGAGTGTACACCATTCCTTGTAGACACGTTCGACAGTCCGCCTTGATACACCAGCAAGTCGGGCAACTTCATTCTCGGTGTGGTCTTGGGCACTTCCAAACATGACAGCTCTTTTCTGCCATTCTGTCACATCTCTACATAGATTCATCTTACTGTGTTAATTACAAACAACTGACTGACACGTAAACGCCACACTACATTGTGTATTGCGTATGGAGCCGGGGACCTAGAAACGACGGAGAGGCTACGTCCCGCCCTAGCCTCAGTGGTCCACAACCCCAGAACAGGCCACAGCAGTCCGCTCACTCCGCCGCCACTCCACACCGAACCCAGGGTTATTGTGGGTTCGGCCCCCAGTGGACCCCACCCAGGAACATCTCATACCAGACGATTGTCAGCCCAAATGTTTGCGTGGTAGAGTAATTATGGTGTATGCGTACGTGGAGACAGTGTTTGTACAGCAGTCGCTGACATAGTGTAACTGAGGCAGAATGAGAGGAACCAGCCCGCATTCGCCGAGGCAAATGGAAAACCATCCACAGACTGGCTGGCACACCGGACGTCGATACAAATCCGCCGGGCGGATTCGTGCCGGGGTCTGGCACGCCTTCGCGCTCGGGAAGCAGCGCGTTAGACCGCGCGGCTAGCCAGACTGGCCCACACCACATTACTGACATAACTTGCGTAGGCGGCAAAAGGTCGAATGACCCACAGCTACATAATATACAGTGGTCCAAAGCGACCTGTGTTCTGTTGTAAGAGGGTGAGTACTATTTTGACTTCTGGCCGGTGTGGTCATGCGGTTCTAGGCGCTTCAGTCTGGAACCGCGTGACCGCTATGGTCGCAGGTTCGAATCCTGCCTCGGGCATGGATGTGTGTGATGTCCTTAGCTTAGTTAGGTTTAAGTAGTTCCAAGTTCTAGGGGACTGATGACCACAGATATTAAGTCCCATAGTGCTCAGAGCCATTTGAACCATTTGAAGTAAACTCCTGGAAATGGAAAAAAGAACACATTGACACCGGTGTGTCAGACTCACCATACTTGCTCCGGACACTGCGAGAGGGCTGTACAAGCAATGATCACACGCACGGCACAGCGGACACACCAGGAACCGCGGTGTTGGCCGTCGAATGGCGCTAGCTGCGCAGCATTTGTGCACCGCCGCCGTCAGTGTCAGCCAGTTTGCCGTGGCATACGGAGCTCCATCGCAGTCTTTAACACTGGTAGCATGCCGCAACAGCGTGGACGTGAACCGTATGTGCAGTTGACGGACTTTGAGCGAGGGCGTATAGTGGGCATGCGGGAGGCCGGGTGGACGTACCGCCGAATTGCTCAACACGTGGGGCGTGAGGTCTCCACAGTACATCGATGTTGTCGCCAGTGGTCGGCGGAAGGTGCACGTGCCCGTCGACCTGGGACCGGACCGCAGCGACGCACGGATGCACGCCAAGACCGTAGGATCCTACGCAGTGCCGTAGGGGACCGCACCGCCACTTCCCAGCAAATTACGGACACTGTTGCTCCTGGGGTATCGGCGAGGACCATTGGCAACCGTCTCCATGAAGCTGGGCTACGGTCCCGCACACCGTTAGGCCGTCTTCCGCTCACGCCCCAACATCGTGCAGCCCGCCTCCAGTGGTGTCGCGACAGGCGTGAATGGAGGGACGAATGGAGACGTGTCGTCTTCAGCGATGAGAGTCGCTTCTGCCTTGGTGCCAATGATGGTCGTATGCGTGTTTGGCGCCGTGCAGGTGAGCGCCACAATCAGGACTGCATACGACCGAGGCACACAGGGCCAACACCCGGCATCATGGTGTGGGGAGCGATCTCCTACAGTGGCCGTACACCACTGGTGATCGTCGAGGGGACACTGAATAGTGCACGGTACATCCAAACCGTCATCGAACCCATCGTTCTACCATTCCTAGACCGGCAAGGCAACTTGCTGTTCCAACAGGACAATGCACGTCCGCATGTATCCCGTGCCACCCAACGTGCTCTAGAAGGTGTAAGTCAACTACCCTGGCCAGCAAGATCTCCGGATCTGTCCCCCATTGAGCATGTTTGGGACTGGATGAAGCGTCGTCTCACGCGGTCTGCACGTCCAGCACGAACGCTGGTCCAACTGAGGCGCCAGGTGGAAATGGCATGGCAAGCCGTTCCACAGGACTACATCCAGCATCTCTACGATCGTCTCCATGGGAGAATAGCAGCCTGCATTGCTGCGAAATGTGGATATACACTGTACTAGTGCCGACATTGTGCATGCTCTGTTGCCTGTGTCTATGTGCCTGTGGTTCTGTCAGTGTGATCATGTGATGTATCTGACCCCAGGAATGTGTCAATAAAGTTTCCCCTTCCTGGGACAATGAATTCACGGTGTTCTTATTTCAATTTCCAGGAGTGTATTTTGACTGCTGAGCTTACTTGTGAACATGGATCATAGTGGGTGAGCTGGTGGCTTGTATCGTGAGGCAGACGCCACTTTCCAGTCCTATTTCACACTGAAGTAAATCGCCAGGTGTCTGACAGAGGTTGTTTCTAAGCCATCTCATAGTATTTAACGTACATAATGTGATCTTCGAGAATAACAAGCAAAAACTGTCTTTTGATCAACCAGGTGCTTTAGAAAACATTGACAACAATGCTTTTATCCTGCACTGTACGTTCTAAACTGGAAGAACAACTACAACAACAACACCGACGCACAGTCCCTGGTTGTCAGGTCGTATGACGGGCGACTGTCAGATTGGTATCCTGCCGCTGTCCAGGGCATCTTCAGACACGTCTTTTCTGGTCATCAGGGCTCAGTTCCAACCGGGACTCATCACCGAAGACAACTCTACTTCAGCCAATGAGATTCCAGGCCGAAGACGCGTCTGGAGACGCTCTGGACAGCGGTGGGACACCAACCTGATTATCACTCACCATAAAGCTTGACTAGGAGTGACGGTCTGGGGTGCCATTTCTTATCGTAGTAGAAGCCTTTGGTGTCATCCGCTGTACCCTTACAGCACAGCGGTATGTCGACGATATTCCACTTTTTGTAGCCCTTCATGGCAAGTCGTCCTTGACTTACATTACAGCAAAGTTATGTTCGCCCACCAATGACGAGAGTGTCTACTGCTTGTGTTCTTGCTTGCCGAACCCTGCTAGCAAGGTCGCCAGATCTCTCCCAGATTGAGAATACTTGGAGCATTATGGGCAGGGCCCTCCAAGCATCTCGGGATTTTCACTATCCAACACGCCAGTTGGACAGAATTTGGCGTGATGTTTCCCAGGCGGACATCCAACAAATGTATCAGTCAATGCCAAGACGAATAACTGCTTGCATAAGAGCCAGAGGTGGACCAACGCCTCATTTACTTGCTCAGTTTGTGAAGCCCTTTCTCTGGAATAAATCATCCAATTTTTCTGAAATTACTATCATTTGTTTGCTGCACATGTACATCACATCTACCGATTTCAGTCCCATTCAGTTAGTTCTGCATCTGTCCTTCGTCGTTTTTTTTTCTTGCTTTAGAGTATATTAAAGTCTTAAGAGTTTCAATAAATACCATTCCATTAATGGTGGTGTGAATTCTGTATCACACCGGTACCATCCATCTACACCTCCTGAAGTGATGATTTGCATAAAGGACGGATTTCGGAAGGTAACCTCGATCAGTCATATCTCCAACAGTTTCTATCTATCTTGTCATTTGCTCGTCACTCATCTTGGGCAGCACAGTTAATCTATTGGCTTGCAAACGGGAGTAGTAAGGTTCAAATTCTAGTCCAGTGACTCAAATTTAAATTTTCTTTCGTTTCCCTATATCGATTAACATGACATCTGGGATGGTTCCATTGAACGGTCACAGCAGAATTCCTTTCCTGTCCTTACCCAATCCGAACTTTAAGTCTGTCTCACATGACCTCATCGCCACGAGACGCTAAACTGTAGTATTCCCTCCCTCCCTTCTTCCTTCATTCCTTCCTTAGGTGGCAAAAGTCGGCGGAGATCTTCTACTTGCCAAAGTCTTTGTCTACGAGGAAGTTAATATTGTCATTGCTAATTTCTAGTTGCTAATATCAGTCTAAGTGACAGTCGCCCTGTTTGTACCATATCTATCGCTCTTGGTTGAAGTTTTTGATATTTGTGATTTGAGAGTGCGTGAACAGCGAATCTGCGTCATTACTCTGGTGGTTACATTTACTGCCAGTACTTTATAGTAAAAGATTCGAATTCACTTAGGCGATTTCAAGACATTTGGTCGCAATGGTAGCACTAGCACTCAATGCATTGGATCTTCATGTCCGAAGGGAGGCAGACTCTATGCTTTCGACGTGGCGACAACTGAGGAACGTATTGCGAATACCTCGAGTCGGAAGAAACTTCTGCTGCCACGGTCAAGTGGCTGGGAAATGTGTCCTGACGGGGGCCATAGTCGACTATCGCGGGTTTCAACTGCAGGTAAAACGGATGCAGTGCGGGAAGTTGTGTGTCAGTTCAGTACTGGAATACAACAATCAGTGGGCAGCCATTCCAACCAGAATTGCTCCTTACTATGCGGTGCAGAAGCTACAGCCCATATGTGTTTGACGAAACCGATCTCTCAGTGTTCACAGACGACTTCCAGAAACCCACGGATCCATGTAATCAGGTAGATACAGTATTTCTTGACTTACGAAAAACGTTTGATACAGTATCACATCAACGCTTAGAAAGGAATGTACGATCGTATGGGGTATCAAGCGAAATTTGCGACTGGATACAGGATTTCTTGGTAGGGAGGAGACAGCCTATTATCCTGCACGTGGAGTCATTGAGAGAGGCAGAAGCGTACTCAGGTGTACACCAGGAAGTGTGTTGGGACCCTTGCTATTCATTCTGTACATTAATGACCTTGCAGACAATGTTAATAGTAATCTCAAACTTTCCGTTGACGATGCATTTATCATAATGTAGTACTGTCTGAAAAAAAGCAACACAGATATTCAAAGTGGTGTAAAGATTTTATCAACGAGTCACAACTGGAATCGGTCAACTCATACAAATATCTGGGTGTTACAATTTGAAAGAATGGGTAACAGACTAGTAGCGTAGGGCCAGTATTACGTAAAGCAGGTGGTAGGCTTTGTTTCATTGGTAGGACACTGGCAAAACGTAATCACTCAGCAAAGCCATCCTAGGATATTGAAGAAGAGTGTGGGACTCATACAAAATAAAATTAACCGGGGATAATGAGCATATACAAAGAAAGGAAGAATGGTACAGGTTTGTTGCTGGCGAAATTCTGAAGAGTCTGAAATGATAGAAGGTTAAAACAGTCGTCAACTAAGCCTCCTTACAGTGTTTGAAGAGACGCAGTGCAGTGAGAGATCTAGGAATGTACTATAGTCCTCTATGTACCAGGTGATCAAAAAGTCAGCATAAATTTGAAAACTGAATAAATCACGGAATAATGTAGATAGAGAGGTACAAATTGACACACATGCTTGGAATGACATGGGGTTTTATTAGAACAAACAAAAAAAAAATACAAAAGTTCAAAAAATGTCCGACAGATAGCGCTTCATCTGATAAGAATAGCAATATTTAGCATAACAAAGTAAGACAAGCACAGATGATGTTCTTTACAAGAAATACTCAATATGTTCACCACCATTCCTCAACAACAGCTGTAGGCGAGGAATAATGTTGTGAACAGCACTGTAAAGCATGTCCGGAGTTATGGTGAGGCATTGGCGTCGGATGTTGTCTTTCAGCTTCCCTAAAGATGTCGGTCGATCACGATACACTTGCGACTCCAGGTACCCCCAAAGCCAATAATCACACGGAGTGAGGTCTGGGGACCTGGGAGGCCGAGCATGACGGAAGTGGCGGCTGAGCACACGATCATCACCAAACGACGCGCGCAAGAGATCTTTCACGCGTCTAGCAATATGGGGTGGTTCTAATAAAACCCCATGTCATTCCAAGCATGTGTGTCAATTTTTACCTCTATATCTACATTATTCCGTGGTTTATTAAGTTTTCAAATTTATACTGACTTCTTTCACCTGGTATTTTCCCGTAGAAACCGAGAAGACATAACGGTAATTATATTGCTCACAGAGGTCTTTAAGCATTCATATTGCGCTTCGTGCGTGAATGGATTGGAAACATATCCTAGCACTTATATAGACTCAATAAGTGTGTTATACATCCATTTTTATCTCCGTAAGAAGTTATCGTTTTCTAACTGTCAGAGTTGGCGGTCGTGCGTGTGTGTGTGTGTGTGTGTGTGTGTGTGTGTGTGTGTGTGTGTGATGTGCTTTCTTGTGTGAGTGAAGGTGTGTGTGTTTTCTTTTCTGACGAAGGTTTTGTCCGATTGCTAATGTGGAAGTGACTTTTAGTTGTGCCTGTCTCAGTCTGCCTTTTCATTACATAACTGATGTTCGAACCTGGATTTTCTATTGTTCAGTTATGTATGCGTAGCTTATACATTTGTGGCCTAAAGACAACCTTGGGTGACACCAGTTTGGTTTCGTTTATGCTCACTGATTACAAACCCGGACTAAATCTGAAAGTACTGCCGTCTACCTGCCCATGTCAGAGCTGCAGATGTGCATTACGCTCGTGGCTCTTGTTAGCTGTATTGTTAACAAGCGCCACAGCGTGGCGACCCACAACTAAGCAAGTAGAGTGGGCTAACATTAATGGTAGTTGTCTGCCCCGATGAGAGGCAGCGGTACTGTTCCACAAGTTTTGCGTCATCGAAAATTTGTGTACCAGCAGTGCGCACGTGTGTCTCAGTTCCTTTCCTTGAACGAGGATCACTCAGTGGCTGGATTAGCGCAATGGACGAATTTTGTGTCTATGGCGATCATTGTGTGACGACGCATACAGATCGCAAAGTGTGCCCATACCCTGGGGCAAGGGGGGAAGAGGGCGCTCCCCCCCCCCCCCCCCATCTCTGTTTCTCAGGGAAAGTAAAAAATAAAATATAGTCATGTGCTTTTCTTACAAAAACGGTTTAAAAGTCGGTATTATGCAAGTTTTTATAAGGATGGAGCTGGATCTTTATTATGGCTACGTACCAGTCGCCTTTCGGCTTCCAAATTAAAAATACTTCATAACCCCCACCCCCTCCCTTAGGTTTTCCGCCCCCATCTCCCTCTACAAACTGTCGTGTGGGGTTTCTTGCATATCGTATACTTTCCGTGAGCCTAAATGAATGGATTACCGAGTGCCAAAAATTTGTTACACTTTGCCAAAGTTGGGGTAATTAACTGTATTGCTAAAGATATTAGGAGATATGCAACAACTGAATGTCCTACAGACCAAATAGTTCCAGAATGGTGAACATTCTTACCTTGCAAATGGCCTGCATTAAACATTCAACAATAAATATCTCGAATTATAGGTAGCTAACTGAGCGCAGTTCTAGGGCTTTAAGACATTTTCTAAAATAATGCTGTTTTCAACATAACCGGCTCCCAATTAAACTTTCCAGATGTTGAAGCTAGAAATCGTACTCCTATCGGAGTTTTTTCTCACACTGAACCAAAATCTTACTTTAGTCCAACCCTGGCCAAAGACGAGAAATGTTAGTAATAGAAGTAAAGTGACATTATTTACAGAGCAACAATTTCAGCCTCTTACCGCAGTCTTTTCTGAGAGAGAAGAGGACCGACTCGTTACAGGTGGGAATAGGCGTTTTTCTTTTGTAACTGCTGTGAACTAGCTCCGTGGTTGGCTGGGTTACAGTGCTTCTTTTTCAATGCAGTTGATGTGTGACGTCGGAATGCAAAGACGTAACCGAGGAAACAAGTGTAGTATTAGTAACCATCTTTACAAAAAAATGGTGGTCGCGTTAACTGAAACGGAAAGACACCTAATTGTGTAAGTGTTCAAATATCAACAGGTTGACCATTGCTAACTACGATAGTCCTTTGTAACTACAATATGCTGTTGATAACATTTTTCAGATTACGTGATCTCTTATACGAAGGTTATGTGGTGCGAGCCGGCACACGAATTCCTAGCATGATGAAAAAGTATACTCTGCAGCGATTTTTCAAGTGCATTTCCTGCAGAACGCAGAAAGAGAGAGAGCAGTTGAAACTGGCGTCACACAAAAGATCTATGTGAAGTATTTGACTAATTTTTGAAAAAAAAAGAAAGAAACCGAAGCTTTATACTGGAATGCGGTAGAATTGAAACGCCCGACCGGTTACCCTGATTTCATTTTACTGAAATCACTGCAGGCAAATCCAACTTCGATTCTCCCACTCAACTATTACTCCGATGTAATGACCTCAAAATATAATCTATCTCCATTTGTTTTTTAACAGTATTATTAATAAAGACAGGGATATCTTTTTGGATATCTGCTTTTTCTAATGGGAATCTGTTCATCACGTGCCTTTGTTGAGATACTTCTTGTTGTTTTACTGTTGGGGAATTTTAATTTGATTCTGAAGTGTAGCACTCAACATTTCTATATAATATAAATTGTTGTGTTTTTATGTTTTATTCTTGCACATTGATTTTCAATTGTTGTTGCTGTGGTCTTCAGTCCGAAGACTGGTTTGATACAGCTCTCTATGTTACTCTATCGTGAGCAAGCCTCTTCATCTCCAAACAACTACTGCAATCTACATCCTTCTGAACCTGCTTACTGTAATCATCTCTTGGTCTCCCTCTACTATTTTTACTCCCCAAACTTCCCTCCAGTACTAAATTTTTCATTCTGTTCAGTAACTCCTCATTACTTACGTTATCTACTCATCTCATCTCCGACATTATTCTGTAGCACCAAATTTATAAACTTCAATTGTCTTTTTGTCTAAACTGTTTATCGTTCATGTTTCACTTCCATACATGGCTACACTCCATACAAATACTTTCAGAAAAGACTTCCTGACACTTAAATCTATACTCGATGTTAACAAACTGCTCTTCTTCAGGAATGCTTACGTTTCCATTGCCAGTCTACATTTTACATCCTCTCTACTTTGACCATCATCAGTTATTTTGCTCCCCAAATAGCAAAACTCATCCACTACTTCAGGTGTCTCATTTCCTAACCTAATTCCCTTAGTATCACCTGATTTAATTCGACTACATTCCATTAATCTCGTTTTGCTTTTGTTGATGTTCACCTTATATCCTGGTTTCAAGACAGTGTCCATTCCATTGAACTGTTCTTTTAAGTCCTTTACTGTCTCTGACAGAATTATAATGACGTCAGCAAACCTTAAATTTTTTTCTTTTCTCTGAACTTTAATGCCTGTTCCAAATTTGTCTTTTGTTTATTTCAATGCTTGCTCAATATACAGATTAAATAACATCGGGGATAGGCTACAACCCTGTCTCACTCCCTTCTCATCCACTACTTCCTTTCCGTGCACTTCGACTCTTATAACTGCCGTTCGCTTTCTGTACAAGTTGTAAATAGCCTTTCGCTCTCTGTATTTAACCCCAGACCTTTCGTCTGTAAATGCTATGACGTAGGTTTGCCTTTCCTTAACTTATCTTCTAAGATAACACGTTGGGTCACTATTGCCTCGTGTGTTCCTGCATCTCTCCGAAATTCGATTACAAGTCAAATGATATCTATTATAATGCAAGATACGTAGAAAAACGTCAGATTGAGCTGCTTAATGACTGGTTGCGGCTAATAATGTATCTGCTCCAATTAAAGATGGAAAATGCTTTAACTATATTTTAGAACTACTCAAAATCATGTCATAATTCTAAATTCTTTTCGAGTGTTCGTTACATCACTCGCATGTCTGTAACGAATAGGCGGCAAAGAGATTTTAGGCTACTTATGTATAAGGTACGCATGTATCAGACATGTTAGCTACTTATACAGATGAAAATGGATGTATAACACACTTTATGAGCCCATAGGAATAGTCCCTCTTTTCATGTTTGAGATATCTTACTTCGCGTACCGGAAAAAATGAGCTGTTTTTATTGTACCTCAGAACGATTGTAGGACATAGTTCTAAGAGACCCCATTACCTGTGGATTCTTTACTCAAAACATTTCAAAAACAATTGACGTGACAATGCAATAACCAACCGATTAACAAAATATACAAACAAGACGAAAAGCATTTTATATTTTGTCATTCTTTACTGTGCACCTTCTTCGTTGATTAAAACGCTGTACCATGAAATCTCTGACGCTTCTCCGCCACGAGTCCTGTCTTAAATTTTATAATCCATGTTGGAATATTCTCTCTGCAAGTGTTTTTTTCCCATGGGTTTGAGAATTCAACTATAAAAGCCTTTTGCTCCTACTGTGACTGCATTATTTGAATCAAAATTAAGACAGCTCTGGAGTTTTAAGTTCCAAACGGCTCTTCATTTCTTTATCTACGGCCTAACAAGAGTCATCTTCCTTTCCTATTTTATCTTCTCGAATAATCAGCGATCGCACTTGCTGATGTTATGACTTTCGCAACGTCTACATCACATGAAAAATTTAAATCAAATTATGAATAGGAGAATAATTAGTTAAATGTATGACAATAAATTTGCAATAAAAATAAATTAGTACAAAAAATATTAATTACAGTTACAATATCTATCTTTCTATTACAAAATGAAATAAATCAGTAAAAGGAAACTATTCGCTTGCACACAAAAGTAAGAAGGTTACACACAGAGTCCTGTACACCGTTAAGTGAGTGAAAAAAAGGACATTCGGTAAATTAATTAAGAACACATTGTGTTGACGTTAAGTTTTTATATTAACATGCCACTCATACACTTACGCATTCTCAACTCACCGTTGTAAACATTTGTACTGTAACCGCTGCAAACGCATGCGTATTCCATGGCAAATTTTGTTAATCCAAGGTAGTGCTATAAAATTGTATCTTGCTGTGTCCATTCATGAAGTGCACAGGTTACACATGGGAGTAGGATCCATGCTATGTAAGGTATAATTTTAACTACTCATCTGTAACATGGCAGGTTTAAATAAAATAAAATATTAGACACTGTCATAAAATGAAAACAAGTAAAGAGCACTTTCTACTCTAATTTTTGATAGAAGGTATCAGGTATCGGATTACTATCTACGCTAATAAAAAGTTAATGATTGTAAGGTTAATGCCAGTACTCAGGTATAATACATATACAGGTATGCTTTGCATCCCAATTAGCGATGTGTGGTGGAACGTACATCCTTTGTCTGCTGTGGTGTACCACTGCCATTCCCCCTGTGAGATGTATGTAGGAAGAAGTAAGATTTTGACGGACTCTTCTGGGAAGGCACACTCTCGAAAATTTAGCAGTCAACTTCTCCGCAATATACAGAAACCGTAGTCATTCCTACAAAGGAGTGTTTTGATGTCCACCAGTCATTACACGCGTGCAGGCAATGTGATTTATTATTCTACAACATGTTGACATTAGCGACATAGAACTACAGTTACGTAGCTGTCGAAGACAGTAACGATCTGTGCCTTATTCCACAGTTTCAAACTCTTTGTTGCTCTAAAACAGGCGATAAATCGCTGCTAGAAGGGAAAAAAGTTCTTTCCTTCAATTAATATAGCATCGAAGAGATATTCCTTCGGGTCCAGTGATTTTTTTCTCTTTCATACTATTTTAATATTTATTTTTCCTGCAAATGCGAGATATCTTATTTTCTTGTTATCGTGCGTCAGTTGAAGGGAAGAACGTTTCCCTCCGTACTTGATATTCTAGAACGGTTGCGACTGCATCATTCTGTGTTCAAAGCAAGAGAAATTGCCACAGAAATTACGGTTCTTAACAAAGATGACACGTTTTAGCAACTTTGACATCTACATTTACAGCAATGTAATTTTGGATACCTGATCTACGTTTTAGTGGTATCGTCATTCGTAATATTCATTATGTGTATTATCTAGCACAAAAGAAATTTATTTGTGGCGTACCGCCTGTATGACTGAGTTCCCGAACACGAAGAAATCGTAAAAGCTTGCGCACAACGTACTAGGTTGCTGAAATGCTGATGATCAAGCGTGCAGACATCATATTCACTACGATGAGCATGCCACAGCAGTTGAAATTGTAAAAAATGGGCTTCTCTACTGTGATGTATTTACTGTTTTTATTATTTGCTTGGGAGTGTCAGTGCACGCGCAGTGTGTGCACAGAACGGATAAATTTTTTGAGAGCAGAGTTGAGGATATTCGTGTTTCCCGCCGTTCTGAGCGAGCCCTGTGTTTATGTGCATGTAGCCGGTTGAAATTAACCGCTTATCATGATTTTTCGGCAACATCCTTTCTTGTCACGTTTTGGATTATTCGTAAGCTATTACTCTACTACAAATGTTAGCCTTCAGTACACACAGTGGCGTATGCGACCACAGACATTATGATCACAGATTCTAATAGCGTTTGTTAAAGATGTTGGATGTTGGACATTTTATAACGATGGCTGTCGTGTCTTTTATTCAGATATTCATTATGTTTGATGCAGAATTGTTGATAGAAGCAGCTAGTCTTCGTTATTCACTCTCAAAACACGACGTTTCAACATAGTTGCAACTGCAGTAACAAGCGAAGGTCTTATGTTCACAAGACATAAACTATTTCGTTCAGAGGCGTTCAGACACCATGAGCCGATACCTTACATTAAATATCTTTGGCATTCAAAATTAACACTTATGAGTTTCAATATCTGTGACCTTATATGCTTTCTTGTTAGCTAAGAAATTCAAAGGCTAGCATACAGCGACTGTCTTCATCTCAGATGATGGCCGTGAGGTAAGTAGTCAAAATATCATGACAAAATTTTTTCTGCAGTTAGTTACGTATCTGAAATGTAATCATATAAGACATATAAGAGAATGAGCACTTTGTACTTTCTCCTGTATATGGGAAATCTATTTATTGGTAAAAACAGGAAGAACTGAAGTTCTATCAAATCCTAGTTACGAATCGTGAGATGTAAACTATGTGTGGTTTGTTTGCGCATTCGGGATTCTATAAAGTAACTTTATTCTAGATATACTGACACAGCATATTTAATGAGAGAATTCACAATAATTAGTGACGAAAAGATATCACTAATGTGCTGTGCTGAAGTCTTTGCACGAGAATTTATAAACAAACACCATCGAAATTATCTAGAGTGGAATCAGTTTAATTCGAGCTGGGAATGATTTAAATCTATAAAATCTAAAACCACAGATTAAATGCGAGACCTAAGCGCTTTCAACCAACTGTCACACAGGATTATTTGTTGACGAGTAAAAGATGCGGTATTAATACTTCATCCACGTTGTCATTTAAATATAAACACAGATAATTTTAATGGAAGAGATTATGAGAGGAAATCTTGATTTAAACATTTTGTACGTTGTGTTGATTGTATGATGGTCAATCATTTTTTCATATCCCTTGCACAATCATTGTTGTATTGCATTTATGTTGCCATTCTGGGTAATGTTTTCCGCAGTGTATTGGTACGGAGCAAAGAAAGATTGAAGTACTAAGTTATGATACGACTTATAATACGGACATTCAAAACCATTGCGGCAATCATGTTAATCGATTTAATAATGCAGAATGATTACAATTAGACTTTCGGTATTTGAGGCCGTAGGACAATGAAACTTTGTGGGAACATTTGTAGGAACGTGCAAAAGAGAAATAAATAATAAACCATTGAAAGAAACACATTTTAATTTCCACATGAGAGTGCAACATTTGTTTATGTTCCAGGTTACAAACGTTGCTCAGTGTGACGACCATATGTATCCAATACAGCCTGGAAGTTTGTACGGATTTCATGTCACAGTTGTTCGCAGCACTTTTCGAACGGTGGACTGTGGAATGTTAAGCTGTTGCGACAGCTTGAAGATAGCATACTGCGTCCAGCATTTTCAGCCAACGTTCAGTCAGCGTATTTATTTTATTTGGTAACTCGACGGTTTACTTTCTTCCGTTGGTCAGTTATTCAATTATTGCCTGTTTCTCTTATTAATATTTACGCGACTGTTACGTAAATAATAATATTATTATTGGCTTAAGCGCAAGTACATGACAGAAGTTTCGTCATTTTATATCCATTTCGTATAATCTTATATCTAATCATGTAACGCGAATTTTTGACGTTATTGCCGAAACAGTACTAAAATGCAGAAAATAGGGAAGGAATATCACTGTATGTCGCAAAACACGATAAATCTTCTTTATTATTGTAACTCACTTCATTTTGAAATACTACCTCAAGTGTTTGTCACGCTTCACGACAAAAGGCCGGTTAATTCTCTTACTGATACTATAACTCGCAGAAGAAAAGTAAATGAAAAGCAAAAGAATATGAAGATACACATCACGTTTTATGAATAGCACAGTATCAAGTTTATTGCAGTAATGTTTAGACCAAATTGTAAAACAAATAGCACTTATCTGAAGATGAGAAGACACCTTACTGCAACCCGTAAAAACGCAAGGTGTCAGGTAGAGAATGGGTGCAGATCCTTTACAGTGGGGGCAACTGTCAAATTTATGGCCCTGGATTCTCGATGAAACGGTGACTTCCAAGTAATATGCGAAACAATATGTACCAGAGAGATGTTTATAGTTACATATTCGGAATTGACATTGGTTAATGAAAACTTTTTATCACAATGGCATTTAACTGCTTAAGTAAAAATCTGTACTGATCACGCTTTCCTGTTTTTATAACTTGTGCCACGTGCCGTTGTCTCAGTTCCACAAAATTTTTTAAAGGATTCAAGTACATCCATCGAGTAGCAGAAAACAGCTCGAATAGTATTGTAAATATAGATGTATGGACAAATTTTCCCGATATAGCTTTTATAAATGATGTCACAAAGCTTTAGAGTCAAAATTACGTATACAGTAAGAGAATACTGAACTGAATATTTTAATGTAAGGGCTCAACGTTTGGAAATGATTATTCATGCCATACGAGACATGTGTTTACAAACTGCTTGTATTTCATAACCAAAACCTGTTTGCCATGTTAACGTTGGTGTGCCACTTTGAAAAACGATGCACAGTCCTCTGAGATGTGACTATGATGGAGTTTACCACTGTTTACAGTTTATGACTCGTTGTCACAGATAGAGAGTTATTTGTTACAAGAACCTGCAAATGTGCCTTTAATGTATTTATCAGGAGGATGTAGTACTCGAGAAGCTCATCGAACGCAGAGGAAAATTTCGCAGCCGTCGTGGAACTCGCAAGGAATTCATCGCCGTGGATGGAGACTTACGAGAAACTAGTCGTTCAAGTCATAGAGGGGTTTCCGAAGTTCTCGATAAAGAATAGTTCGCACAATAGAATATGATGAGATGGTCCTAAATCCTATGGCGTTGTAGATAACATAGTTGGAATAGTAATCTCACACCTATAATAAAGAAGGTGTCCAAGCTATGGGTCCAGATCATTTTGATCCCAGTATTCAATTCTGTCAGCAAATTACCCGGTGAAATATTGGGTTGGCAGACTTCGTGCAGAACGAGCGAGGTGGCGCAGTTAGCACACTGGACTCGCGTTTGATAGGACGACGGCTCAAACCCGCGTCCAGCCATCCTGATTTAGTTTTTCCGTGATTTCCCTAAATCGCATCAGGAAAATGTCAGGATGTTTCCTTTGAAAGTGCACAGCTGATTCCTTTCCCTTTTCTTCCCTAATCCGATGGGACCGATGCCTCGCTGTTTGGTCCCTTCTTCTCCAAATCAACTAACCAACCCTTGCGCAATTCGCATCCTTCACAGTGAGACCTCTTTCAACCATGATAGTACACAGTGATTATAATTGAGCTTTCGCTGCTTTAGCCAGTTTAGACGTATGGTTCCCCCACTTTATAAGCATGATGTTCAGACTGCGCTGCACGATTTGCATTGTCGGTAGTGTTAGTGTCAAGACTTGCTGTTAGGCGCAGGTACCGATACGGCGACGTCGGATTGAAAAACAAGAATCAATGCATTACAGCTACAGACAGTCAACATGCGTCTGGACAAGATGAGTAAGGCATTACTCGAAAAGCTGTTCTGTAAAAACAACAGCAATAGCGTTTCGAATTAAATGGTGACTTGAGGATTGCTCCTGCTGGGAGAGGCCGACGACCAGTTGCGCCACAAATTGTTGAAAAAGTTACTATTGCCATGGACGCAATCTGCCATCTTCTACCCGACGGGAGGCCCTCGTCACACGACATCATCATCATCAGCTGAACATTCGACGGTCCACTGTTGGAAAAGTGCAGCGAACGGTTGTGAAACTGTCTCTAGTGCGGTTCCAGGCTGTCGTGGATGCAGATGGTCGTCATACTGAACAACGTTTGTAACATGGAACGTAAACAAGATACACAATCAAAAATGTTACCCCTTATATGGAAATTAAAATTTGTTTCTTTCAGTGTTTGATTCGTTATTTGTCTTCCGAATGCTCTTATAAATCTTTTCACAAAGTTTCATTATCCTACGATCACTCGTTTTTAAAGGGCCCCTCTCAAGTAAAGAAAGCTTAGTTATAACCACACTGTATTCCATCTAACGAAAAAGCCTTGTCGGGAATAATGAAACTTGCCTTAAACCACTGGATGTGATTCTGTATCGGCATGTGGGCTGAAATTCCAAGAGATCAAGTATTTGTTGCTGCCCCGTTTGAAAGGTGCAAGTTACCCGGTAAATGGAAATGCCGTATGGCTAGGGCCTCCCGTCGGGTAGACCGTTCGCCTGGTGCAAGTCTTTCGAGTTGACGCCACTTCGGCGACTTGCGTGTCGATGGGGATGAAACACAACACCCAGTCAGTCCTTGAGCGGAGAAAATCTCCGACCCAGCCGGGAATCGAACAAGGGCCCTTAGGCATGACATTCCGTCGCGTTGACCACTCAGCTACCAGGGGCGGACAGTTCAAATGGTTTAAATGGCTCTGAGTACTATGGGACTTAACTTCTGAGGTCATCAGTCCCCTAGAACTTAGAACTACTTAAACTTAACTAACCTAAGGACATCACACACATCCATGCCCGAGGCAGGATTCGAACCTGCGACCGTAGCGGTCACGTGGTTCCAGACTGTAGCGCCTAGAACCACTCGGCCACTCCGGCTGGCTGTGGACAGTTACCCGGTGTTCAGTCGAGATGCCCTGCTACAGTTGATAGTGATTTTACCGCTGGTTAAATGCGAGAGCTCGTGGTTTCAACACGACGGTGTACCATTATACTAAAAATTAGTGTACATGAGTACCTGAACAGCTGATAAGGAATATCCTATCCCGTAGTAAGTGCGATCGCCGGGGCTGACACCTATAGATTCATTTCCTGTGGGATTTCAAGAAATCGTTGCTACGCAAAACTGCAGTAGAAACTGAAGGTGAGATGGTTAACAGAATCCTACCTGCTTGTCTTACTGCACAGCAGATAACAAGCATATTTGAGAGAGTGAAAGATACGTAGCCTGAGAATGCCCGTCATCATTCTGAAGAGTTCCTATAAAATGTACATTGGTAATGTCAACAAAAATTAAATATTTATTTCTGACCACCACTCCCTTACCTTAAGGTTGACAGTTTAGGACCTACCTGCCTTAAGAATCTGGGGCAGGTTACATAGGACGCCAGATCTCTGCGAGTAACTCTCTCACTCTCTCTTTCTTTTTACACTCACAGTCTCTCTCTCTCGTCTACTTACTCGTTCACTTATTTTTTAATGAAGGAGATCATGTCTTACAGTGGATCATATTTCAAAGTGGGTGGATTAAATTCTACTGGGTTGATATAAAGATAGCTAGAATCAGTACACCGCTAATATGTTCATTGGATTTTATGTTCTCGTTGATAACGTTACGAGAATAAGGTTATCGTAAGGCGAGTGTACTGTATCAAGAGAATATCGCGTTCCTTCGTCGGGTCTTTTTGGCACGGTTCGCAGAGGGTGCCTGTGCTGTCAGTCCTAGACTTCATTTCATTCATTTCACTTTATCGCACTCTTCCTAATGTTCGAGTGTTGTGCATTTCTTGAAGATAAGCAAATATCCAAACAGTATGTCGACTGGAATACTCTCTTTGAAATTCTAAATGTGGCAGGGGTAAAATACACGGAGCGAAAAGCTATTTACAATTTGTACAGAAACCAGATGGCAGTTATAAGAGTCGAGGGGCATGAAATGGAAGCAATGGTTCCTCCCCGATGTTATTCAATATGTATATTGAGGAAGCAGTAAAGAAAACAAAAGAAAAATTCGGAGTAGGTATTAAAATCCTTGGAGAAGAAATAAAAACTTTGAGGTTCGCCGATGACTTTGTAATTCTATCAGAGATAGCAAAGGACTTGGAAGAGCAGTTGAACGGAATGGACAGTGTCGTGAAAAGAGGATATAAGATGAACATCAACAAAAGCAAAACGACGATAATGGAATGTAGTCGAATTAAGTCGGGTTATGCTGAGGGAATTAGAAAATGAGACACTTAAAGTAGTAAAGGAGTTTTGCTATTTGGGGAGCAAAATAACTGATGATGGTCGAAGTAGAGAGGATATAAAATGTAGACTGACAATGGCAAGGAAAGCGTTTTTGAAGAAGAGAAATTTGTTAACATCAAGTAAAGATTTAAGTGTCAGGAAGTCGTTTCTGAAAGTATTTGTATGGCAGTGAAACATGGACGATAAATAGTTTGGACAAGAAGAGAATAGAAGCTTCCGAAATGTGGTGCTACAGAAGAATGCTGAAGATTAGATGCGTAGATCACATAACTAAAGATGAAGTATTGAACAGAATTGGGGAGAAGAGGAGTTTGTGGCACAACTTGACAAAAAGAAGGGACCGGTTAGTTGGACATGTTCTGAGGCATCAAGGGATCACAAATTTAGCATTGGAGGGCAGCGTGGAGGGTAAAAATCGTAGAGGGAAACCAAGAGATGAATACAGTAAGCAGATTCAGAAGGATGTAGTTTGCAGTAAGTACTGGGAGATGAAGAAGCTTGCACAGGATAGGGTAGCATGGAGAGCTGCATCAAACCAGTCTCAGGACTGAAGACCACAACAACAACAAGAAGTTTCTGTTTGGCGTCAAGTGGAGTCTTAGACACTACATTCTTTAGAAAATCTTACGCGAAAGAATGTGAGACGTTAAGTAGGATCATAAAACTGTTACACAGTGGCCATTTTTTTTAAACTTTGTAACCGTAAACGTACATTCGAAGTCTAATGGCTGCCATCGCATACGATTACACCTCCGTTGCCTTCCACATATCAAACAGACGTGTAAAACTCCAGAACAAAGTGCGCAGCATATGCATTGGTTACTTATTCTTTGTCTATGGTGAGTCCTTTTAATTTTATCGTGGAGGTTTTGAACATCTTGCAGGCACGTGAATGTTGTGTTTGAAACAGAGCGTGGTCAGTAGGCCACCATTTACCAAGTGGGCGTGGAAACTGTTAATAACACAGGTCTCAGCTCCAACCGGCCTCCGTGGCCTATCGTTGCGCCGCTGCCTCAAAAAAATGGTTCAAATGGCTCTGAGCACTATGCGACTTAACTTCGGAGGTCATCAGTCGCCTAGAACTTAGAACTAATTAAACCTAACTAACCTAAGGACAGCACACACATCCATGTCTGAGGGAGGATTTGAACCTGCGACCGTAGCGGTCGCTCGGCTCCAGACTGTAGCGCCTAGAACCGCACGGCCACTCCGGCCGGCCCGCTGCCTCATTTCTCGACGGTCGCGCATTCGATTTCCATTCCTGGGACTATAATGTTTTTTTTAAGTATGCCATTATTGTATGAATCCTACAGAAGTGAAGAATAAGAGGATACAAAAAAGAACGTTTGTATGCTAGGTGCGTAATAATGAAAACTGTTCCTAAAACATACGTTCAGGCGTTCATGTAGAATCATAAGATGTTAGCCGCGCGGGGTAGCCGCGGGGTCTGCGCGGGTCCCCTCATCGGAGGATCGACTCCTCCCTCGGACATGGGTGTGTGTGTCGTCCTTAGCGTAAGTTAGATTAAATAGTATGTTAGCTTAGGGACCGATGACCTCAGCGGTTTGGTCCCGTAAGACCTTACCACAAATTTCCAGTTTTTTTTCGTAAGATGTTGCACTACAGATTTTATTTATAGATGACAGGGTTAATATTTCGGTCATTTCATCTTTCATTTTTTCTCATTTGTGAACACACATGCGTTGATAATTAGCAGTCGAAAAATGGCAATGCTTAGAACTGCTAAGAGGAGGAGGAGGAGATTATTGTTCAACGTCCCGTCGGCAACGAGGTCATTAGAGATGGAGCACAAGCTTGGATTAGGGAAAGATGGGGAAGGAAGTCGGCCGTGCCCTTTCACAGGAACCATCCCGGCATTCGACTGAAGTGATTTAGGAAAATCACTGAAAACCTAAATCAAGACGGCCGGACGTGGGTGTGAACCGTCGTCCTCCCGAATGCGAGTCCAGTGTGCTAACCACTGCGCCACTTCGCTCAGTTGGTAAGAAATATTAAGAATTGACAGTAGTTATTCCGGATAAAAGTAATATAGCAAATGTAATATGTCGAACAGTAGAATCTTTCGCCCTATGTTAGCGAGAAATGTTAACAATTTATCTACCGTGGCACAACATTTTGACAAAGATGACAGCTTATAAAGTCTGTATGTCGGTCTGTCTATTTATAAGCAAAAATAACGTTTTATCTATTGGAGGGTTATGATTTGGTCTGTGGACGTGATGGTCTAGCGGGTAGAGTGCCAGACATCGGGTTTGGAGGTCCCAGATTCGATCCCAGGAAGGAACGGTGATTTTTCCTCTTTACAGTTCCTCCAGGATGGCCCCATGTCCATTCAGCCTGCTATCAGTTATGTACCGTTGTTCCTTCTTGTGGGTAAAAGGTGACCAGGGCATAGAGATTTCCAGCTTCCCCCACCTGGTGCCGCACCGAATAAAGGCTACTTGCAGCCAGCCAGCAGATCTTGGGATTGCTTTTAACTTTTTTTTTTGAGTCATCAGTCTTCTAACTGGTTTGATGCCATCCTTCGCTGACATTTTCATCTCAGAGCAGCCTTGCAAAGTAAGTCCTCAATTGCTGGCTGGATATATTCCAATCTCTGTCTTCCTCTACTATTTTTACCTTCTTCGCTTCCTCTGGTGCCATGTATGTCTTAACATATATTCTGTCATTCTGTCCTTTCTTCTTGTCAGTGTTTTTCAAATATTACTTTCCTCGGTGATCCTCCTTATTCCTTACCTTATCAGTCCACCTGATTTTCAACATAATTCTGTAGCAACTCATCCCAGAAGCTTCGATTCACTTCTGTTCCGGCTTCCCCGCAGTCGACGTCTCACTGCCATACAATGTTGTGCTCCAAACGTAGATTCTCAGAAATTCCGTCCTCAAATTAAGATGTATGTTTGATGCTACAAGACTTCTCTTGGCCCGAAATGCCCTTTTCACCATTGCTAGTCTGATTTTTACGTCCTCCTTGCTCCGACCGTCATAGGCTACTTCGTTTTCACCAATCCTGATATTAAGTTTCTAGCTGCCCTCATTTCTGCAACTTCTCATTACTTTCGTCTTCCTTCGATTTACACTCAACCCATATTCTGCATTCATTGGACTGTTCATTCCATTCACCTGATCCTGTAATTCTTTTTCACTTTCACTGAGGATAGCAACGTCATCAGCAGATCTTAACATTCATATCATTTCGCCTTGAATTTTAATCGCAGTCTTGAACCTTTCTTTTATTTCCGTTATTGATTCTTCGTCATATAGACTGAAGAGCAGGGGCAAAAGATTACATCCCCGTCTTACACCCTTTTTAATTCGGGTACTTCTTGCTTGGTCTTCCATTCTTATTTTTCCCTCTTGGTTCTCGTACATGTTGTGTAATAGCCACTTTCCGTGTAGCTTACCCTTATTTTGCCGGCCGGTGTAGCCGAGCGGTTCTAGGCGCTTCAGTCTGGAACCGCGTGACCGCTACGGTCGCAGGTTCGAATCCTGCCTCGGGCATGGATGTGTGTGATGTCCTTAGGTCAGTTAGGTTTAGGTAGTTCTAAGTTCTAAGGGACTGACGACCTCAGATGTTAAGTCCCATAGTGCTCAGAGCCATTTGAACCATTTGATTTACCCTTATTTTTCTCAAAAGTCGAATATTTTGCGCTTTTTTACGTTGTCGAACACTTTTTCCAGGTCGACAAATCCTATGAATATGTCTTGATTCACCTTACAGTACATAAATGATTATCTGGATGTTCGACCTGTTTTGTGACATTGTTTGCCACATTCTGCTAAAGTTATGTCTATATCGACATATACCTTCTGAAAACCACTATAAGATGCATAGTGGAGGGTACTTTGTACCACTGCTAGTCATTCCATTCCCTGTTACACTCGCAAACGGAGTGGGAGAGAATGATTGCCTTTATGCCCCTGTTTTACTTTGCCCTTACCGTCCCTACACGAGATGTACATTGGAAGCAGAAAAATCTCTGAAGGGGAGTAGCTTTTAAGGCCCAGTCGGCATGGTTGTCACTAGAGACGCAGTAATAACAGGCAAGTGCGAGGAGAGAAATTGGCTGAGATCTTGTTTAATTGACAGATCGCCATCCGCCTCAGCTGATTTGAGGAAACACAGACTGGGTGATAATGTCAAAAATAATCTTCATTCACTGATGTCGAATGTCATCATATTTTGGAATAACTGGTCATCGAGGAAAATAGTGTTTGTTGCGCATAAGCGTGTAATAAGGATAACATGTGTGTCCACTCTAGAACCTCTTGTAGGCTGCTCTGTAAACAATTGCTAATATTGAAAACAGTCTCATAGTATGTTTACTCCCTATGAAGTTTGTTCTTAATAATCAATCACAGTTTGAAAATATCAGTGACAGTCAAAAAAATAATGCTAGATGGGGAAACGTTTTACACTATCCACCGTGTGGTATTGTGCGGCATCTAACCTATGAATTGAAAAGCAAGTGACACATTAATAAGAATCATCAGTCCAATGGTCACAGGGAAGTGTGCCATATGCAGGCATTCATCGATCACTACACATTCAGTATATATGAATAAAAGTGGAAGGAATTTTACCTGGTGAAGAGCGCTGAGTTAACGGGTCATAATAGAGATATGCCATGACTTCAGTACTACAGTGCTTACTTAGGTATGCTTTCTTTGCCAATGGTTACGCCGACGGCTTCCTCCGACTTCTGAACTGACTTACGCAGCCAGTTACAGGGAAGCCTACAGTATAACGTGGACTGCGAACCATGGTGCAACTCCGCATGGTTCTTATCAGAAAATCATTGCTAGAGGTGGAAAAAGCGATAAGAGACAGAAAAATCCCGGGGCCCTCAGTGGACTGAGCACCGAACCTCTGGATTGCTTGACTGACATTTGCTCACTGAACCAGAAGGGCACCATAAAAGTCTACATTTGTTGAGGATGTCATATTAAGAGAACGGAGGTACGAACATGAAATATTTTTGATATATACAGATTGGCAGTGAGTGTTCTGGAGACAGTCTCAGTAATCACATCTTCTTTTCACTCATATCAATTAAACGTATCCACTCGCCAAGGACAGTCATTGCCACTGCCTTAATCACGACACACAATATGCTTTTCGTACGGCGGTCGCGTTGTTGATAACAGTACCGGTAATGCTAGTTACTGAGAACAAGGCAACTCATACTTTTGTTATTTCCGATCAGTTGCGTTTCGGTCATTCGGTCACGTGGGTACTGTTCAAATGCAACAGAGTAGCAAGTAAGCGACGCAGTGTTATAGTGGAATCGTCTACAGGACGAGTGGGGCTCAAATTCCCGTCTGTCCATCGCGATTTAGTGTCAAGTTGGTTTCTTGATCAAGGCCATGAACAATCCCTTCTCTTACCACGTTCAGTCCGATCTACTGCTTTACTACCCTGCTTCTGATGACACAAACGTCGACGTGACGTTAATTTACATTTGTTCCTCGCTATCAGAATTTCATAGCGTTTTATAAGTCTAGGTATTTTACATGTTTATTATAAGAGGACAGATGTAAGAAAGGGGAATAGGTGTAAGACGGACATCCTGCTGAGTTCCTCTTATCGTAATGAGGATGGGAAGTTGGCGTCGTAGGGAGAGGAAGAGGGGGAGGGGTGGAAGAGGAGAACTTACCTGCTGATCATACGCATTACAGAAGGAAACAGTATTCCCGGGAGCGTCCTATAATAGCTAGGGTCAATAGCGTTCCGAATCTTTTTATATCGACATCAATCTCCTTAAGTTTTTATTCGGGACATACGCATACTCCTCTCAAATAAGACTGCGGATCTGACTGATGCTGCGGTAAAAGCGCTAAAATCTCATATAAGACTGGAGTCCAGTTAGACAAAATACATAGTGACAATCAGCGTTATCAATGTTCTGCCAAAATGTTATGGTCCGAGTTCTAATTGATATGCTATTTCATATTTGAGGCCTTATTTCTGAGATAACAAATGCGACAAAAATAAGGCAAAGTCGAATATATATCCTTCATTCGGCAGAACAAAAATAAAGTACATGCCCTAGCGCTTGTCGTGCCTTGCAATGCTGAAGTGTCTTCGTTGCATTTCGGGCACAGTAGGCGTCACTGACATTTGCAAGCGACCTGTGAGGTATGCCTGTTGCTATTATCGACACGAATCGCTAGAGTGACAGGCTTCGGCGCCACTCTTCTTTGCCCTAAGGAATTTGCATCTTCCACTGTGTTCAGTGCTTCTCCCGCCATCACGAAATGTTTTGTTCCTAATTGATTTTCAGCCAATACTTAACATTAAACTAAACAATAATTTAAATGATTAAAATTTCTATGGAAATGTAAGCCAGCATACGCTTTGGCCGTTTAACTCTACGGACAGTGGAAATACGAATGATAGATCCGTTGATGGAGAAGACGGGAAGAATTAAGTTCTCAAGAATGAAGAAAGTCATATTTTGTACTGAAATGACTGTGGAATTAGCAATACAAGCGTAGTTATTTTCTGGAGAAATCTATTGTATCGAAAATCACTAAAGGCAGAAGAAACATGCTTATTACTTTGATTTCAGATAATACCCGTTGACAAAGAACTCTGTTTCTAATAACAGGTATGGGTTTAGTAAAAACAGACACCATGAAACACAATTTTGCAACATAGAGTGGACCGGATTAGAAATTACAATGGCTGAGGAAAGATCAGCAGGATGTTTGGCGGAAGTTCAGACAAATGTGTGACTCACATGATGAACCAATTAAATAGGTGGATTTTACTTAAAATCATAAGTATGGTCCCTTTTCTAGAGACACTCCTTCTTTCAGTACCCTGTGATTACTTCTAATTCAAAAGTTGTTACTCATTTCAAACGGTGTTCGCGGAACGTGCTGAAACGCCAAGATATGGTACCTTTGCTTTCTTCTTTGTACCTCTGTCGGAGGAATGGCTGTGATGATTATTCCCGAGTAGTGTCTTGGGCTTGTCATGCTATCGGTGATTAGGACGAAAGGAAGGAAGAACGAGGATGACTGGTGCCACCACGTAGCTTAAATCTCACGAATGTGAATGAGCTTGACACTCTGATCAAACGAACAGATTTACATCAGAAGTCACGAGTCCCCACTTCGTGAGACCTCTTGGAGACGACTGGGATTCTGTCTGGGACAGTGGTGAACAGGAACTGTCGTCTCTCATTCCCTTACCGAACAAAGCGTGGTGATTCAAATCTCTTTCAACACTAGTAGTCTTACTAGATACCTCTTGGTTGATTACTGTTGCACTAGGGTACGTTACGTATCTCAACAACTAAGATATGTTTTTCCACTAGTGATAAACTACTTTACTGCTATTAGCTTGCCAAAAATGTACAACACTGAATTCATGCTTCATTATTTGCGACATTTAAGGAAATGATATAACAAATTTCTCTCTACATTTTGTTCGAAAATTGATGCGAAGAAACTCCACACGGTACATCGTTCTAGGTATGACCCATTGTCATGTTCTTTGGTCTTTTAGAGTGAAAACGTGGAGGAAGACATAGCGTAACTCGATATTGATTGTCTTCAGAATTTGCCTTATGTTGATCCACTGACACTTCTGCCTACAGCGGAAGATTGTAGCATTCATACGCCCCTTAGACATACCTTTTGCTAGTACTGCTAGGGAAAGAGAACTTTAGCGATATAAGAAAGACCCGCTCATTAAGTCAGTGTCTACCAAATTGTGGTCCAAAAACTTCCTGGCATATTAAAACTATGTGCCGGACCGAGACTCGAACTCGGGACCTTCGCCTTTCGTGGGCAAGTGCTAGTTCTGCAAGGTACGCAGGAGAGCTTCTGTAAAGTTTTGAAGGTAGGAGACGAGGTACTGGCAGAAGTAAAGCTGTGAGGACGGGGCGTGAATCGTGCTTGGGTAGCTCAGATGGTAGAGCACTTGCCCGCGAAGGGCAAAGGTCCCTAGTTCGAGTCTCGGTCCAGCACAGTTTTAACCTGCCAGGAAGTTTCATATGAGACCACACTCCACTGCAGAGTGAAAATCTCACTCTGAGATTGTGGTCCAGCTTGACTGTTTCTGTGGTCAACAATTTCACGTTCTAGTGGCTGACGCGTAGGTTCCGCGTTCTGTTACAGTGTCCACCATGTTGCGGTAAGGTGTGAAACGAAATCCAGTAAGATGCAAGAGGCCAAATGAGAAACAGTCAAACAAATCAGCAGTGAATCTGAAACGCAAGCAGTCGAAGTAGTGAGAAATAAAAAGGTATACATCACACGAGGATGGAAACCGCGTGACGTTTATCTATGCAACCGTTATCGCTTGCGCTTGAGGTGGTGGTCGAGTCGAACGGCTTCTGCCAATGTGCCGAGTTAAATTATAAACTTTAAGCAGGTCTGATGGTGTGGGGGCATGTCACAGGATATGAATCAGTCCATCGAATGGGAACATCTGTCTCTGTAGCCCCACCTGTGCTGTTCGAGAGGAGTACGCTGTTTGCATGCGCAACGTTTCATCTTTCAATTTCTCTTGCAACGTTAACAACATAACGAAAACCTTACACTCTACATGCAATCATCACAACTACCAATACATACATCATGAAGGGTGACGTAGAGGTAAGGCACTGGACCTGCATTCTGGAGGACAGGGGCTCAGATCCTCATTCGGCCATCCAGATTTAGCCGGCCGAAGTGGCCGTGCGGTTCTAGGCGCTACAGTCTGGAACCGCGTGACCGCTACGGTCGCAGGTTCGAATCCTGCCTCGGGCATGGATGTGTGTGATGTCCTTAGGTTAGTTAGGTTTAAGTAGTTCTAAGTTCTAGGGGACTGATGACCATAGCAGTTGAGTCCCATAGTGCTCAGAGCCATTTGAACCATCCAGATTTAGGTATCACATGGTTTCGCTAAGACGCTTAAGGCAAATGCTACGAGGGTTCCTTTGAAAGGAAAATTTCCCACCCCGTCCTTCCCCGTTCCGAGCTTTTGCCCCGTCTCTGATGACATAGTCGTCGACGGGAAACTAAACGCTAATATTCCTTGTTCCTTTTAAATGATTCGCAACCACAAGGAAGAAGGCTGTTATTGTTGTTGCTATGGTCTTCAGTCTGAAGACAGATTTGATGCCATTCCCCATCCTAATCTATCCTGTGAAGGCCGCATCAAAGTGTGTCAGCATAACTAGTGCAACTCATATCTACTTGAACCTGCATACCGTAGTCACGTCCGGGTCTCGTTCTGTACTTGTTACACCTCCCACTTAACTTGGTACTAAGTGAACTATCCCTGATGCCTCAGGATGTGCCCTGTCAAACCAGCCCTTCTTTTAGTCAAATTGTGCCATAAAGTTCTTTTCTCCCCATTTCGGTGTCCTACCTCTTCATTAGTCTTCTGTAGCACAACACTTTAAAATCAGCTGTTCTCCTCTTGTATGTACTGATGTTCGTCCTCGTTTACTTCTAATAAGACTACACTCCTGAAAAATGCATTCAAAAAAGACTTCTCACTTCTTACATTTCTATTCGAGGTTAATAATTTTCTCTTTTTAAGAAAAGCTTTTTTTTTTTGTATTGCCAGTATGTATATGACATCTTGTGTACTTCGGCCGTCGCCAGTTATTTTACATCCCAAATAAGAAAGCTCATCTACTACTTCTAGCACCTGATTTCCTAATCTAATTCCCGTAGCACTGCCTGATTTGACTTGACCGCGCTTCATTAACTTTGCTTTACTTTCGTTGACCTTAAAACTTTTATTTGTTCTTCTTGAACTGAATTTCTGCCTAACACCAGATAATGCAAAGCAAACCGGGTTAACGTCCAAATTTATTCCTGCTGCTCGTTACGGTTTAGAAAATTTTTCGAACAAAGTATCTTTTCCTGCCTTCCCTGATTACAATATCTTATTAAAATTTCTGCGCTGTCATTTGTGTTGCTATTTCTGGCATGTAAACAGCCAATTAAGAAGGTGTACGTTCTGATAATTTTATTCTTACTGCTGCCACTCATCTGATCACAATGGCGTGATCGTCGAAAATATTACTAAAAAAGTTGAGTATAGCGGTTGTTTGGGTTTGATTCTGGTCAGAAATTATAATGGAAATCTAGCTTTGAAGCGGGTCGACACAGTACAGCTTATGCAGGTAGTGATAGGGGGGGCGGAATTTTTGTGAAAAACTCAATCCCTTTGTTCAATGTTGTTTTATTTGAAATACACAGGGCCAGATACATATAGCTAAGTAATTTTTAGAGTATATGGCAAGAGTTATTTGTAAACTGTCTTGACATAGAGTGGTACTAACAGTGACCGCTGGGAGCAAACTGAGAGTTTTTCGAAAAAGAGTGCCTTAAGAAGCACGAGCTATTCGTACAGCACAACAACTAGGTCATCAGTATGGGAGACACAAGCACTGCTGGGAAGGGAGAGGGAGGTGAAAGATTGAAATAACGCCTAGTTGGAGGTCATTTTTAACGGAGCGTCAACTCATTTGTACTTGGATATTGCCCGAGACGACGTTATCTTTTTCGATGGGCCGTTCAGGCAGTCGCTTGAATTGACGACGATAGATGCATAGTTTAATACACGAGAATATAGGGCTTGTTTCCCGTTGGCGAGGTAGATGCACAACGCATAAACGGTGAGGTTACGAAATGCGCGGAACAGAGTTTACACGGCAAAGAGATACACGGCGGCCATAACTTATTGTGACGTTGGGGAGGCGGGAGAGCACCTGGTCGCAGAAACAAATGCCACCTGCACGCTGGGCTAACACTCGTCACAGCAGCGGCGGGAAGGGCGCCAGGGCAGAGGAACAACTCATTACTGCACTAGCTGTGTGCGCGGGGCTGCCAGGACTCCTCCTTGTTGCACCGCCGCGGCGGCCAAACTTCGAGTGGTTGCAACAGCTTGAAGCTGGGAACTGCGCTGCTTGACGCTAGGACCATGGTTTCTTAGCATATACATATTATTGCCTAAAGGCTCCATAACTTTTAGTACACTCCATCACTACTTATACCAATAACCAGCAAGGACTCTGACGCATTAGATACTTTACTGCCCCCCCCCCCCCCCCCCACACACACACACACCCACACACAACCGCACACCAACTAGTCAAGGCGATGGGTTAGCACACTACTAGCCATACTACGATCTGTAGATAATTACAGACACAGAATGACAACAACCAAGATTTTCTTCATGCTTAAAACGCTAGTACAAAAGGCAACTGGACGGGTACGTAAATGTAACTCAGAAGATGTTGACTAGTTATAGCAGCTAACAGGTGTTGTAGCACACTGTCAGAGATACTTATCGTTGAGGGAGTAACTGGAAAGAAAGACGGCTGACAATCGTAAACATCCCGCAGATTCACTTTGAAAATGAGACAGTTTCTTCTGTCGAATGAACCGAGCATTTGCTACAAGTATCTGATTCCGTTGAAAATCGGAACTGTCAAGAACACTCTTAACAAAAGAAAGAAGGAAGGGAGATGTTTAACATTCCATCTGCGACGATGTCTTTAGAGATGGAACACGAGGTCGGGATGGAGAAGGCAATCGCTCGTGTACTTTTCGAAGGAAGTACCCGGGAAGGATAAAGGAAGATTAGGATTTAATGTCCCGTCGACATCGAGATCATTAGAGACGTAGCAAAATGTTGGATTGTTTCAAGGATGGGGAAGGAAGTCGGTTGTGCTCTTTCAAAGAAACAATTCTGGCGCTTGCCTGGGGCGGTTTACGGAAATCGCGGAAAATATGTTCCTGAATGGTCGGAAGCGGATATGATCTGTCGTTCTCCCGAACGCGAGTCCAGTGTGAAACTATTCCGGAAATTGCCTAAAACGCTTTAAGGAAACCACATGGAGATCTGAACCGCCCTCTCCCAAATGAAAGTCCAGTATCTTACTGTTGGGTCACTCAGTGGAAATCTTAACAATGGAAATGTTTTATTTTAATGTAAGTCTATACGTAGAGTACAGGTGAGACTTTTAGTACAGCCCCCAAGAAAGAGTAGAGCGTAATGTTATGTTTTGATTTAATAACGTTAATAATTAATTTTCTCCAATTGACTGTTTCGATACACACTGATTTTGCGCGCTTCGGGGCGTTATACCAAATGTTACTGTGGATGATGGAACATACAGTTCTCTGTTAGGTTTAAACATACAAAATAACACTAAAACGTGAAAAGGAGAATGCTTGATGCTGGTGAAGGTAATCTTTCCCTCGAGTGCTACTACCGTTACATTTTAAGACAGATAAACATTTGACAGAACCCAGCGCAATGAAACTGAGACCGAGTACTGTATAATCCAAACGTACAAGTAGATAAAAATGTACCGAATTGCATAATATTCTTTCCATAGACTGCAACGTCAAGAACACTTACTACTCTATCATAATATTTTGTATGTATGCTTCAAGCACAACCATTTCGAGGTCGATAAAAAGTTAGCTATAGTAAAATCATCAAAGATATTGTACTAATTATGCCACTGATTTTGTTAATGATCGATTGCTTCATTACACATACGTTTCTTTAAACGTAGTCTGTGGAAACTAACAGAAGATCTTCTGCATAGTACAACAGACAAAGCGTGCATGTTTCTGCAAGATATTCGATCATCTTGTCGGGATATGGTTGATCAATGAAAACTTCAAACACTCGTATCTCTTCATCTACATCTACAATTATACTCTCTGAACCACTCTAAAGTGCACGGCAGAGGGTATGTTCACGGTGCCAGTTATTAGGGCTTTTTACCGTTCCATTTACTTACGGAGCGCGGTAAGAATAATTTAAATGCTTCTGTGCGCGCCGTAATTAATATAATCTTATCCTCACGGTTCCTGTGGCAGCGATATGTCTCGATGAAGTGCGGAGCCTTACGACTAGCAAAGGAATAGTTCAAACTTAAGTTAACTGATGACTTTTAGTGCCAGTTAAAGGAATTTGTGAGGAAGTGGCTGCGTAGGTAACTGCCAGAATGCAGATTCAAAGGTCCAAGGATCGATTAGCAGTCGGGTCCACGGTTTATTTCGGACAATCGGTTTTGTTTTCACTGCTGATAATGGTCTGAACATATGAAATAATCAGAGCGTATCGTAATTAGGGTTTCATGTTAAACAACAGGTCCCTTGACAACTGGCTAGCCCGGAAGAAGACGAGGCCGTAATGCTGTATCTTCAATACGATTAAGCACAGTAAGGCAGTGTGGAGTTAAAAACAATTTCGAGGTTGACAACTGTTTGAGCTTTCCGTCGGTACCCCTAAAGCCTCACGGGAAGTCCATTGGTTGTGGTTTACAAAGTCTTCACCCGAAATTTCTCTTAATGTGCGTATGATGTGTAGCGGAGCAAACAAGAGGCTATCACTGATATCACGTGCAAAAAACTTTTGAGCGTCATGAATAGAAAAAAAATAGAAATGAAAAATTAAAAACTAGGGCGTGGGGCGACGTTGTGAGTGTTGCGCAGGCAGCGGGGCGCAGACGTGGGTTACCTGTGGCGGTGAAGTGGAGCGTGCGAGTCTCGTGGGCGCTGCGCGGCGCTGCTGGACTGGCGGCGACTGCGGCGGCGGAGCGCTGCCTCCTGGCCCCGGCTCACCCCCACCCCCGACGCAAATACACGGCGCCGCGGCCTTGCGACCCGCGGCACGCCAAACGCGCGCAGCCACACTTGGCCCTAACGCCGCTTGGCACCTCTGTGCTTCGTCATACCTTTCTGGAAGACGTGCTATGTAAGCTCTCGAGAACTCACCACGCCGGGTTTTTCGAGTGCTTTAACTCACCCGAAAGAAAGGACGGGTGCCCGTGTCCGAAAAGCTATCCTAATACTCGTGCTCTTATGGCTCATCGTAGGCTTTTCAGATTCCCGCAGTGGTTCAGAGCAACCTAGCTATAACGATAACTGGCTCTTCGGAGGTAAAATGAAATTTTCAGACGTGTGAAAACAAAAGGTTCTTTTCACATTAATTCACGTAATTAAATTACACAGCCTGAGGACAAAAGTGAATCATTCAGGAAGAGACGAGGAAACGAAGTTGAGAAGGGTGTGATGTTATTTAAGTGATTTCCATATCGAGTCAAATTCGCAAAGAACTTGACAGTGTGATCTCACTTACCCCTACGACGATGACAAATCCTCTGGTCTGGGTACACGCACTTATTTGGTTGGGAAGTGTGTTATAAAACCGCTGCATCCTCTCACAACTGTTGACATTGGTTCTTTATATTCTAGATACTAGCTTTGGGGCGGAGTTGCCTTCCGACCTGGTCCCACGCATTTTCTGTCGTGCAGAGATCTCCGGATATTGCTGGCCCCGGGAGCATCTCAACATCACTCAGACAGTTAATAGATACAAGTATCAAGTGTGGTGGAGCATTGTCTTGTTGAAAAATGGCACCCGATACTGTCACATGAGAGGTAACACAGGAGGCCACAGGATGTCCGTGACATTCATTGTGGTGTCAGAGTCCCTCGATCTATACCAGCCGTGACCGGAGTTCAGACCTAAGTACTCCCTAGACCATGCCGCCAGGAGTAACGGCGCTGTGACTCTCCAAAACACTGGAAGAATGGCACCTCTTCTTACGTCACTTCCATACCTGCTGGCGATAGTCATCCGGAGTAGTGCAGAGCGGCCGCGCGGAGTGGCCGTGCGGTTAGAGGCGCCAAGGCAAGGACTGCGCGGCTCCTCCCGCCGGAGGTTCGAGTCCTCCCTCGGACATGGGTGTGTGTGTGTTGTTCTTAGCATAAGTTAGTTTAAGTAGTGTGTAAGTATAGGGACAGATGACCTCAGCAGTTGGCTCCCTTAGGGATTCACACACATTTGAACATTTTCTGAAGTAGTGCAGAGCCACTATTATTCGCTGAACACAATGCAATGCGATTCATCAGCAGTCCGTGGTCACAGTACCATTCCAAACGCAGTCACTTTTTTGTGTTGTGCTGCTAACATGATATGACGACCCTCCCTTCTGGTGCTCAGATGTAGTCTATCAGGACCTTGACAACAAGTATACCTGCCCTCCAGTTCCCATGCATTCCAACATCGGGAATACCTGAAATCCCTAGAAATGTAGATGTTGCATGATTCCACCAATTGGCCAAATGGAGACCCGCAATGGGGCCTTTCTCAAACTCTATCAGGTGCTGATAACGCTGTTTCATAAGAATACGTGGCATCTCCATGTCTTCCACAGTGATTACTCAACTTATAGCGTTGTTCACGCCCCGTATATACTGTACCAGTCCTGGTGCCAATACTAAACACGAACATCGCGAATGCCCTCTGATAGGCGTCCTAAATGTAAGAGAGAGCTCAATTCCAATATTCACATAACGGCCGATTGTGTATAAGTGTACCAAGTTACATTGACATCCGACCAAGTTTTCTGGGTGATGCAGTTTTTTTCTCAGCAGTTTTTTTAAGTCATCTTATTTATCTATATTTCGTTTGACTGTTATGTTTAATACACTGCTGGCCATTAAAACTAGAAAACTAGGAAACATAACACATAACGAAATTTTACGTTTTGTGTGTATACAGAACAGTAGGAGAAAAGAAATATGTGCATGGCATCATTGGCCGGGAGACCCCACTGTTTACTGAAAAGTCGAAATAGGGCACAGCCACCGGTCTTGCCAGATCAGAAAGGTAACAGCTGTTGTCCAAATTTCCGATTATAGGAACGAAGGTTATTGTATTATGTACCGAGTAGCACCCGATATATTAAGCCATGGGCTAGACCTGTATAAAGACTATGAATTCAATCTGAAAACATTCGTTTCCATCAAAACGTACACAAGGATACATCTATTATTATGTTTTACGCAGAACCAATATTCGTCTAAAAGACGTGGTAGCCACGTCGAAGGAAACAGCAACAATGGCCGCCGTGCAGATTGTCGGTGTTGATTCAGACACTGTCGCACTGACCTGGTGCAAGCAATACCGTCTCCTAACTGAATGTACGTCACATGGCTGTACGAACCTGCATGATCGACGAACAATCTGCTCTGTCGGACGCAGGTCTTACGAGGACGCTGAAATCTGTTATGTCGGTGAGTATGGCCCTCTTGAATCCTTCTAGTCCATATCTGTATGATAACCGTGGGGTTCCGACGAACACGGGGAGCAATATAGCGAAACGATGAACTGCAGTCGCCGAATAGATACTCTTGAGCCATGGTAAAAATTGCTGCTTTGAAGAGCGCGCCGCAGTGCGTAGTTTGAAGCAGTCGCCCTCCGTTTCTGGCGGTGGCGCCGCAGTGGCAATCGCAGCTTTGATGTCTCCCTCTGATGGGAAAGGGGAAAGGTTGCCTGTTCTCGTGCATTTAAGGGGCGCTATGAGCTCGCCAGTCAGTCAGTCAGTCTGGGCCAGTCTCTCGTCACCAGCTTGCTAGTCTCGTCCGCATTTGTTAGGCAGTTAGTGTCTGTCCGTCGTTCGGAGTGCTAGTATATCTGTCGTTCGGATCAGCTTTTCAGGCCGCCAAAATGAGAGTCTTTCCACTACGCCAGTAAGAGAACTCAGCGAGTGGTCGCCCGGTCGGGGCTTAGTTCCTACATCTGAGTTTGCGCGTTAGGCCGCCAGTCTGCTCGAGTTTGCTCAGGCAATGGTCATTGGCGGTTGGATCGATCGGTTGGTCGGTCGCGCACTGAGACACAAGATGACTTGTCCGTCTTGAGTGTCGGCGCATGTGAGGTCGCCACGTGAGTCCAGGTCTTCTCGAGAAATCCCAGTTTATTAGAAGTTAAGTGATCGGTGATATGTTGTTTGATTCACTCTTGTTAAGTGGGAAAGTGATTATTTATAAATTGGGTGGTCCGTTTTTCCCTTGTGGAGTAGGGGCGGGTTAGAGCAACCTGCGGTTCGGGTTGTTCGGTAATCTCCCTATCAATCTACCGTACGTTAGTAGCTGCCTCTGTCATGTTTGTCGGATTTGGTGTGTTAACGAATTTATTGCTTGGAGTGTAACGGCCTAATACCTGAAATATGCTTTGATCTTTGGAAACTTTGATCTTATTGTCTATGATATTGAGAGGCGGTATCTGTGTACTGTAGAGCATCTTAACTATTGTTTGGCCAACCTTGTAGAATTTTATATAAGATTGCATTTCATGGGCTTTTATTTAAATGATCATTTTAGTATATAAAGTTGCCACCCTTTCACCGTAAGACTTTTCTTAGAAGTTAAAATCAAGCTGCACCTTCGGTGGCAAGGTTAATATTTTAATTGTTAGTGTTTTTTCCATCGCTTCTACAGGGGGTGCATAGTTTGTGTGCTTGTGTAAATTGTTAAAACTATTAGTTTAAAGTTATCTGGTGTGTTGCAGATTTGCACCAGTGTAGTCTTTCAGAGGTTGTTGTGAGCGGTCGTAACTACGGCCGTGTCAAAAGGGAACGGCAAGGTTCTCTGCCCGAGAGCTCAGACAGACAAAACTTGTTTCTTTCTGCCTCTGAATAAATTGTAACTTTGATATTTACAGGGTGCTTTCTGATTATAATTTTAAATCTGTTTCTTTAAAAAAATGCTTTGAGGCACTATTAAAGTGAATAAAATTCCCATTTGTTAAAAGTAATTTGGTTATGATTTCATCAGTTACTCCCTGACAACTACTTCCATGCTTACATAGTGTGATTAAATGTGTTAATGTTCTTGATGAATCGCTAGTAAATAAAATAAATTCTTAAGAATATTCTTTGAAAATAAATCACGGTTCAACTCTCTATTCTGTGCCGCATTGTCAGTAGACCACTTCCAATTCTGATACAAGCTGGCAGACGTTTCTCCTTCTTACACGAGATATGACACGATGTCCTCACAAACAACAAACATTCAAACGCGATTTGTGGATGAGTAAACCGGTGCGTTATTTTTCCTCGTGTACAGGATGTAGGTGGCGTTATTACATCGTACTTTGTGCAGTTGTGTTGAAATGTTGAACAGTTGCATATTTAAACAATTAGTGTCCATGCCAAATTAACATTTGTTGCATGCAACCTTCATGTAGTTGCAGTTTTAATGACCAACAGTGTAACTAAGTAACCAATAATTATATAAAATTTTTAATGTCGAGCATTAGTGCATGGATTGAAATGTTGAAGGTTGCATATTCTGAAACGATTTTACAGAGTGGTTATAATTAAACTTTTGCTACTTCAGCCTCTATAGACGGAAAACTGTTTACCGTATGCATACGCAGCTTTGCAGGCTTGATGTTCAGACAGTGTGCTGTAGGACTTGCGTTGTTAGTAGTGTTGGTGTCACGACTTGCCCTTAGGCACCGGTACTGGTACGATGACGTAGGGCTGAAACGCAAAACTTCAGTGTAGCACAGTTGCAGACAGTTAACAGGGGTCCGTACAAGATGAGCAGACTTTACTAGTAAAACCGTGCTGTCAAAACAACAGCAATAGTGCTGCTGCTCTTAGCGAACATCGACGCATTATGGGGATACTGGATTGAAGGACATGATTTGGAAGTCCGAATTAACTGGCGACTTGCGAATTGCTCTGGGAGAGGCCGATGACCAGATGCGCCACAAACTGTTGGAGAAGTTACTGTTGTCATGGCTGAGAATCCTGGATCCAATGTGTCATCTTCAAGCAGTGCCCACGCTGTGGTCACGACAGCTGAACATTCCACGGTCCACAGTTCAAAAAGAGCTGTGAGCAACTAAAAAATGTGTATGCTGTTGGTCGTGCTGTTTTGCATACCCCTGTGATGCTAAAGTCATATCTTTGGTGATATACCGAGAAGGTGAGCACACCCTATCGCCATCAAAATTAATTTAAAAAATAATAATGTTACACAGTGGAAAAGTCATATTGAAGGATAATTAAAGGCGGTATCCCGAGCAAAAATGACATAGCTAGCACACCACACACATAGACGTATTAATGAGAGATGGGATCAGCTAATTTATAGCAGAAACTATAACGATCAAATTTATTATCGCAAAGTGAAACACATGGGTTACCCACTGAGATAAACAACTGAACATTAAATATTTGGACAAGAGGTTGTAATGGTTAATTGTAACCTTGGTACAGCTGGGTGGTACGATAAATGGGAAGTTATGCAGATAATACACGAATATGACCAGTGATCGCAAGCATGGTTAGTAAATTGCTGGAAGAAAACGGAAAAACAGGATCCAACACTAGTGAGATCGCAAGACAATCTAGGTGGTGAGAAGTATTAAAATGGAGTAATTGGATCCTGAAGGGAGTGAACTAATATCACGTCCCTATGGAATAGCGCAATGCAGAAGACAGTGGCTGGACACTTAAGAGTTCGGCTCTCTTTCTGTGCTCAGAATTCGACCGCAAAGTTCGCCTCATCAGCCATCCTAATTCTACGGCCATCCTAATTCTACTCCTCAACCTCCTAACGTGAAGTGTACTCTTCAGTTGTCTGACATCAAGTGTGTTCTTTCTGGACACTCTGTAACTTGCTGCTCTTCACCAAAAGGAGCTTGCCAGTCATTAGTCGCAGAAATTGTGAATTCCATCTAGTTCCAACCAACAGTGCTCTGAGGAGGGGAGGAAGGCACAAAATCTCTCACACGACATGGCACAATTTAGAATCAGACCTATGAGATGACTGACACATAGGAACAGCTGAGAAACAGTGTGCTGTGTGGAAAATAAAGAACCAAGTAGAATGCTGGATTCTGAAAATTTAAACCGAATGGTATTTCGTGGCGTCACTCCGGAGGTAACGATGGTTCATAGGCAAACCTCTGGGTAGCGACACCTAGCTAGAGATCTCTTATCTTGCTAAAAGGCTTCTAAAAAAAAACACTGGTTTTTGTTTTCAAAGAAAGCAGCCCGCCAGGAGAGAGCAGGTTGAGGGAACTGAACACTTGTCTGTCTACCTGAGGCTGAGATGTCTTGTTGGATTCTGAATGTTTTTATGGTGGCCAACTCCTCTTAAATGGATTCTTTATCTTTTGTTAGCCAGCTTGTAGGTTCCAAAACATGCAGCCCCTTTGCCGCACTAAAAAGAGAGGTAAACAGACAGCAGTAAAAAGAAACAGTCACTGGAGGTATTGAATCTCGATTGCAAATATTATGCAGCGTCAATGATCGACTATTTTATGAAGAGAAATGAACATAAAAATATTTTTAAATAGGTTGGGTGGCAGTTTTAGAGTAAACTGGTCACCTAACAAGTGGTATCCGCATAAACTTCAAAGCTGTCGTGGATGCAGATGGTGGTTACAGTGAGTAATATTTGTAACCTGGAACATGCGGAAATTAAAATGTGTTTCTTTCAATGGTTTATTCGTTATTTTTCTTCCACGCGTCCTTAAAAATGTTTCCACGAACTTTAATTGGTCTACGCTCACTCATTTTTCGTGGCAGACCTCTCAAGTAGCGCAAGTTTAATTATAACCACACTGTTCAATGATTACATTTCCTTGCGGCTCAACAGCTGAAAGCTGGACTCCCCTTCGAGACCTGACTGTCCCTAACCTAACCCACTAAGCCTACCGGTGAAAGAGGATCTACGGTTTAAGTAGGATCTAAACCACATGTTGTATCTGACAAACCTTCACATCGTTAAGAGGTGTAGGGTATGTTTAAGGCAGACTGAAATATTTCGTGGCTGGCCTGGGGCTCAGTCCCACGACCTTTAGGTTTCCAGGTACACGCTTTACCACTAGACCACAAGGCAAGACGACGAATGTATGAACGATGTTATATGAAATTCGCCTTCTTGCACAAATGAGCTACAAGCTGGGTGCGACCTCTCCTATGGTTCGAGCGACTAGTTCCTCGAGATAGAGCTATCGACTCGCTCATCGTCCATTTTACCGTGATTTGGAGTAAGTGGTGGTCTGACGCGAAGAACATCGGAAGTTCACTGAGGCTTTTTGCAGATGATGCTGTGGTGTATCGAGAGGTTGTAACAATGGAAAATTGTGCTGAAATGCAGGAGGATCTGCAGCGAATTGACGCATGGTGCAGGGAATGGCAATTGAATCTCAATGTAGACAAGTGTAATGTGCTGCGAATACACAGAAAGATAGATCCTTTATCATTTAGCTACAAAATAGCAGGTCAGCAACTGGAAGCAGTTAATACCATAAATTATCTGGGAGTACGCATTAGGAGTGATTTAAAATGGAATGATCATATAATGTTGATCGTCTGTAAAGCAGATGCCAGACTAAGATTCATTGGAAGAATCTTAAGGAAATGCAATCCGAAAACAAAGGAAGTAGGTTACAGTACGCTTGTTCGCCCACTGCTTGAATACTGCTCAGCAGTGTGGGATCCGTACCAGACAGGGTTGATAGAAGATATAGAGAAGATCCAACGGAGAGCAGCGCGCTTCGTTAAAGGATCATTTAGTAATCGCGAAAGCGTTACGGAGATGATAGATAAACTCCAGTGGAAGACTCTGCAGGAGAGACGCTCAGTAGCTCGGTACGGGCTTTTGTTAAAGTTTCGAGAACATACCTTCACCGAAGAGTCAAGCAGTATATTGCTCCCTCCTACGTATACCTCGCGAAGAGACCATGAGGATAAAATCAGAGAGATTAGAGCCCACACAGAGGCATACCGACAATCCTTCTTTCCACGAAGAATACGAGACTGGAATAGAAGGGAGAACCGATAGAGGTACTCAAGGTACCCTCCGCCACACACCGTCAGGTGGCTTGCGGAGTATGGATGTAGATGTAGATCCTCTTCTGGTTTTTACGTTGAGGGCTTGTTTGGTTTTCCTCCTGAATAGTAATGTGGTCAGTCTGTATGAGCTTCTGGAGTTGTGTTGAAATAATTTTGGAATTACATTTTGACAGCAGCATATGAAATGTCCGCCATTTTTACTGGGCGTGTTGTAAGCGATATATGGTCTTGTGATTCTCCTGCGTTTCTTTATTTTCGTAACTAAACATTAAAATAAGTTAGTAGAATCTTGATGTATTGCGCTGGAATTTTATTTGTGATTTCTTCCAGCAGTTCCTTGAAGTCTTCTGTCACCTGTGGATCCTTTTTGTTGTAGTGATTTGTTAGTCCGTGCACTTTAATCAGTGTGTACGTCTCATTTCCTGATTTTATTGTCTGTGTTGAGAGTTTTTCTGAAAGTGAGGTAAAGTCACTGACTGAATCTTTGACGGTCTACTGAAACGTGTGCCAAATTGCTTCGATGCTGCGTTGATCTCGACTAAAGTCTTTTCTTTATAGAACTTGTAATTCCTACAGTCCAAGCGATTTTCATCTGTAAATCGGGTTTCCTACAACGCCGAAATTTTGATGCTGAATCTGTCAAGTGGATCCGTTAGGTGTTTCAGTTTTCCCGATTTCAACAAAATGTTTACGTCAAGTGTACCTATGAACCCTCTCTACATGACATGTCTCGTCCCCCAGAATTCCATTACCAGAACGGGAATCCAATCTATTGATTGGGGCCTAAGGAAGCAGAATTCTTACTTATTGTTCTACTATGTTTGTTTCTTGTTGAGTATTGCTTTTTGCGGTTCTCCAATAGAGATCACGGCATTTTAAGACTTGATTGTTGAGATCAAACCGTATGCTTAACAGACACACCAGTTAGGTGAACAAACATCGACCAACAGCCGCTGGATACCAAATCAGTTGCTGATGGGTTTTAGGATAGTACTTCGTCCCCCCTGAGTATTTCATTTCCCCAGTACCAACAATATGTGGGAGGCTTCTCCCTATTCGCCACCTGGAGAGATGCCCGATGGGGTGTGTAACAACCCCACTCGGGCATATGAGAGAGAGAGAGAGAGAGAGAGAGAGAGAGAGAGAGAGAATTATTCTGCTATAGATTATTACTCAGTTTTGTAGCTCAGTTAATTTGGAGATGCATAAATCAGTTATTATTATGATTTATAACCCAAAATGGCTATTTCCCTCCAAAATAGTCTGTGCCAGACAAGTTCAATTGATCTAGCAACACACGTGTGTGTTTTGTCTGCAAGGTAGCCTTGGATCCAAATGCATCAAAAAATGTCATAATACATAATTATAAAACATGTTCCATAATTATTCAATAGTTCAACGTCAGCGATATTAGCCTATAATTATGTGCATCCGTCCTACAACCCTTCTTGAAACAGGGAATGACCTGCGCTTTTTTCCAGTCGCTAGGTATCCTTCGTTCCTCCAGCGACCTACGATGAGCTACTGCTGGAGGAGAGGAAGTTCTTTTGCATAACTACTGTTGAATCCCACAGGTATCTCATCTGCTGCAGATGCTTTTCCACTATTAAGCGATTGTAGTTGCTCTTCCATTCCGCAATCATTTATCTCAATATCCTTTTCACTATTAAGCGACTGCAGTTGCTTCTCTGTTCCGCAATCATTATCTCAATATCGTATACACTATTAATGAAGTGTGGTTTCTTTTCTATTCCGCAATCACTTACTTTTCGGCGTTCATGCCATGACTGAAGGGAGAAATATGGCACATAATGACTTGCAGAAAGTCTTTCTTACAAATTAATTTAATGAGGAATGTCGATACGTCATCAGGCATAGCTATGGTAAGAATAAAGAGACACAAATGTAAAATGTAAAACATGCCTCAGAAAAAAATATGTGCAACAGGGAAGACAGCTTTTCACTAATACTTACAACGAAGTACAAAAACAAACCACACCAAAGTGGGTTACTGCAAATATAGCCCTATCTGTGGAACCAGGTGCCAGACTGAGAGTACATCGAAAGACGTAGTGGTAAGGAAAACAATTGCCATCAACAGACAATAATTGGCTGTCAAAGAACTTATCCAATGTGAAGCATCCAATGAGTATATGGATTATGTAGTATATGAGACGGAAAGCCATGCAGGTGTATTTAAAAAAAAAACGCGATTTATGTAATGTATAGATTGAAAATAAATATGACAAAATATGTACGATGTTAGCTCTTAATACTATGAAAGATAGATAAATTATTAAAAGAAACATAAATTAAAAGAAATTGCTATAAATAAATATAGAAACATTATGACATAGTTATAAACAATTACAAAAGAGACATGGATATGACATTGTTGCACAAACATTTACAATATAAGCTTTGGTAACAACAAGTGCTTGTATTTATTTATTTCCCAAAGACATACAACAGGAAAGAGGAAATCAAATATGTGTACATCATAAAAACACGTAGCGTGTCGTACGTTAAAGCATACAAAGGCAGACAATAAACTGATAGCATAGCTTATTTACTGCTAAAAATGTTGCTAGTGCATTAAAAACGAGTTTCAGTTGTCGCTAACCATTGTGTTATTTTATCAGTACAGAGAGTTGTACATTACGGAAATAAGTAATTTTTCCTTATAGTTTGACGCTGCACCCTCTTATGATCCTCTGCCGATTGACATTAGCCCTTTAATTTATACTGCAGTGTAAATGTGTAGTCATGGACACAGAGTTCCTAAGATACTTTGGTTTTTACTTTTGCGATGCTCACATAACTTTAGTTCCTGTTTTGATACTGTCTCATGATTACCTAACATTAATACTGTGTTAAGTTCGTTTTATGTTTTCCGTGAATTTATGGTTGACATGATATGCATGTAATTTTATGGCAGGATGAATTTTACGGACTATACTTGGCTGTGATACACAATGCTTCCTTACATTGGGTGTGTAGGTACGTGATGAAAGATCCCCAGGATTTCGTACAGTTAACACGTAATGAAAAACAAAAAATGAAACACCGATCGATCAGAAGGTTGGCAAAGACGTTAATTATGAATGCGTGGTAAGGCACAGACAAACGAAAAAAACATTCATTCAATTATTTGTACAGTTTTTTTGTTTTTTATACACTCTCTCTCGTATGTAGAAGGACGTTGAAGATGTGCGATTGTAAATTATTACGAGTTCTATGTATCGTGTGTGCACGAATAATAGTATACTGAATAACAGTATCAAGTAGTTTTTATTTATTGAATTGAAATGAAAACCATATAAGGAGGATTTTCGTGATTATGACAAGCGCCGGTGTTCTCAGAGTCCACTGCCTGAAACTACAATTGAAATGTAAGCGAAGTCCGTTAGCCAAGAAAAAATTCAAATAAGCACACAACATTTCTAATAATGCAATCGTATTATATCGTACAAAAATGTGTTTTCATATGTATATTCAACAATATTTAGTATATTTTATTTATGTATTCCTTTTTTTTATTATTACAACACATGGGTTTAGTATTTTGTTTGTAAATTTTTAATAAGCTGTGTTATCGGTTAATTGTTTCTGATTTTACATTTTAACGAATGATATGCCACATGCTTCTATGATGTAGACATGCTGGATTTTCATTTTACTATTGTATATCCTTGGGTAAAAATATAAAGAAGAAACCTTTTTTGTGTTACCAATGGTTATACTGTAAATGTTTATGTAATTGTGTCATATCCGTGTCTATGTTATAATTCCTTGGAACTAAGAGTATGTTACAATTTTTTTACATTTATTTACTGGAATTTGATTTAATTTATGTTTCTTTGAATAATTCAACTACCTTTTACAAATTTAACAGCTAACATTCCTCATGTGGTCTGTGTATTTTGTTATATTTCTTTTCAATCTGCTTATTACATAATTTACGTTTTTTGAAGCATGTACGCATGGTTTCTTCTATTTCTTTCAGACTCATACAGTATGTACTAGATATATTCATTGTATCTTCTCAATCGTTAAATTCTTTGACAGCCAACTATTGTCTGTATGAGTACTAACACCATTTATTGATGCCAATTTTTTTCCTTACCATTACATTTCTCGATTTATGCGCAGTTTGGCACCTGGCCCCACATATACGACAGCTATATTTTCAGTACTCTATGTGCCCACTTTGTTGTAGTTTGTTTTTATACTTCATTGCAAGTACTGAGGAAGCTGTTGTCCATTGTTTTATATATTTTTTCTGAGGCATCTCTTATAATTACTTCTTTGTCCTTACCACAGTTATATCTAATAATGACGACGTGTCGAAACGCCATAATAAATTAATTTGCGACGAAGACCACCCACAGTTCATTGTATGTCAAGCTTATGAGTGTATGCAAGACCAAAATTTCTTTGGGTTTTTGCCTTGTTTGTTGGCAAATTTCTACTTTCAGATTCACTGAATATTTCTGTCATTGCTCTCCTTTCGCTGATATCTACTTGCTTCAGCTTTTGTTTGTTACCTAGGCTTTCGATTCCTTTAAATCAATAATGAAACTATTTTTGGTTTCGTAGCAACTTTCTAACGTGTATATTAAACCACAGTTGGTATTCCCCATCCCTTAGGACCTTATTCAGTCTGCACTTGTCCAAGGCGTATTGAACAGTGCTTTTGTATTTGATCCATTTGCGTTCCATATCTTCGACCTAAGCATAGAATATGTGATGTTCACTATTCGTGTGTTCTGCAGTTTGTATCGTTTCACTCTTGCGAAGCAAAACTATTTTCGCTCTTTTCTTAACATTCCTTATAACAAACACAGTCGTTGATGCTGTCACGGGCTAACGACCTCAACATAGTTTGGATTGTTTAATGAGAAACACATTCAACGAATGAAATATTTTTCCATTGGAGCTCAAAATATCGCATTAGAAATTGATAATTTGGAGCATTTACTTTCATTCATCGTTGGATATAAATGGGTGAAGAGATGAGTACTGTGACCGTGCGGTTCCTGGCTCTATGTTATGCAGTTAGCCTACCTCAGGGGCAGCGCCCTGGCCCACTCTGCATGGCTGCCATTTCTGCTTTGCTCCATCCCTCCCCTCCCCTCACCCTTCGCCCCCCCCCCCTTTCTCTCTCTAAGCCAGCTGTGTGTGTCTCATCACTCGTGTTCTGTTGTAAAAGTTCTGTAAGGATCACAAACTGCCAAAGTTCTGCCAGACAGAAAAAAATAAATTGTTGCATTATCCTACTAGTTCTCACCCAATTATCTGAAATAATTTATTTCCAAGTTTATTACTCAATTACTGCGGAGATGTGTAGCCGGACGGTGTGGCCGAGAGGTTCTAGGCGCTTCAGTCTGGAACCGAGTGACCGCTACGGTCGCAGGTTCGAATCCTGCCTCGGGCATGGATGTGCGTGATGTCCTTAGATTAGTTAGGTTTAAGTAGTTCCAAGTTCTAGGGGACTGATGACCTCAGATGTTAAGTCCCATAGTGCTCAGAGCCATTTGAACCTTTTTTCTTGGAAATGCGTAAGCAGATATTTATTATAATTTTTAACCTAAAATGGGTGTCCCCTTCCAAAATAGTCAGTACTAGATTAGTCCGATTGATCTACCAAGTCAGTTAGATTGTACCCAAGTTCAGAATTTATGATTTGCATACACAGTTGCACTGGTTCTAGCAAGAAAGCAAGCCCAGATTAACCTATCTGACCCAGACACACGTGGCTTATGACACTACATATCATACCAAGAACACTCTTTCCACTGAACAATCACATGATGTGTGTACAAGTACCACGTTAAGAACACGCTACAGGTCGTACACATCATTTCTAAGTAATTTATAACCCAAAAAAATTGAAAAAGGATGGAAATTAAAGAAATGTATGATATTTTTATTGCTAAAACTATTACTGCTGGTTACTGTCATAGCAGTAATAGTTTTAGCAATAAAAATATCATACATTTCTTTAATTTCCACCAAAAATGGTTCAAATGGCTCTGAGCACTATGGGACTTAACATCTGAGGTCATCAGTCCCCTAGAACTTAGAACTACTTAAACCTAACTAACCTAAGGACATCAGACACATCCATGCCCGAGGCAGGATTCGAACCTGCGACCGTAGCGGTCACTCGGTTCCAGACTGCAGCGCCTAGAACCGCACGGCCACCACGGCCGGCTAATTTGCACCCTTTTTCATTCTTTTTTTTTTGGTTATAAATTACTTAGCAATGATAAACTATTACTGCTGGTTACTGTCATAGCGGACATAGAACTGGTGTAAAAACGACTGATATTTCCATTATCGCGCAAAGCCTGTGTGACGTATACTAAGTACGCTACTGCCAGGGAACTGGTATACCATAGGTCATACACAATACATCACTGCTAGCCTGTGTTTAACATCACTGCTAGCCTGTGTTTAACAATTAGGACTGATGGTTTTTATTATGTACTCATACTCAAATACAACCAGCGATTGCAAATCTCCCCATTGTAGCCACCAGTGCTAGCCGTATTCTTGTCTGTGCAAGCTAGTATGTGGCACAGTTTGGCAGTGCACCGCTGACAGCAAGCATCGCAGCATATCTGACCTGCAGCGGAAAGGAAATCCCGGTAACACCACAGCAGCCTCCCCCCCCCCCCCCCCAAAACTTCTTGTAATCTGTGATCCCTCCGTACCACTCTCTAGAGATACTCAACTTCAGCTTACCTTTATCGTTTATTGCAGCAACAGCTACTTCTTGTAGATATTTAGTTGAGATTTCAATAAAACCTGGCGAGAGCTTTATTCAAGCAGTAGGCATAGCTGGATTAGGGTCATCAGTAGACTCGGTTTTCATTAATCGACAGAATAACTGTATTGTCACGATATATGATGAAGAGCCAAAGAAACTGGTACACCTACCTAATATCGCGTAGGATCCCCGCGGGCCCGCAAAAGTACAGCAACACGACGTGACATGGACTCGACTAATGTCTGAAGTAGCGCTGGAGGGAATTGACACCATGAATCCTGCAGGGTTGTCCATAAATCGATAAGACTACGAGAGGGTGGATATCTCTTCTGAACAGCCCGTTGCAAGGCATCCCAGATGTGCTCAATAATGTTTATGTCTGGCGAGTTTGGTGGCCAGAGCAAGTGTTTAAACTCGGAAGAGTGTTCTTGGAGCCTCTCTGTTGCAGCTCTGGACGTGTGAGGTGTTGCAGTGTCCTGCTGGAACTTCCAACTCCGTCGGAATACACACTGATCATGAATGGATGTAGGTGATCAGACGGGATGCTTACGCACGTGTCACCTGTCATAGTCGTATCTAGACGTGTCAGGGGTCCCATCTCACACCAACAGCACACGCCCCACACCATTACAGAGCCTCCACCAGCGTGAACAGTCCCCTGCTTACATGCAGGGTCCATGGATTCATGAGGTTGTCTCCATTCTCTCGATACAATTTGAAACGACACTCCTCCGACCAGGCAACGTGTTTCCAGTCATCAACAGTCCAAGCGAGACGTAGACCATTGTGTCGTGCAGTCATCAAGGGTGCATGAGTCTTCCTTCGGCTCCGTAAGCCCATATCGATGCTGTTTCGTTGAATGGTTTGCACGCTGACACTTGTTGATGGCCCAGCACTGAAATCTGCAGCAATTTGCCGAAGGGGCGCACTTCTGTCACGTTGAACGATTCTCTTTAGTCATCGTTGCTTCCGTTCTTGCAGGATCTTTCTCCGGCCGCAGCGATGTCGGAGAATTGATGTTTTACCGGGTCCCTGATATTCACGGTACATTCGTGAAATGGTCGTACGGGAAAATCCCCACTTCATCGCTACCTCGGAGATGCTGTGTCCCATCGCTCGTGCGCCGACTATACAACCACGTTCAAACTCACTTAAATCTTGATAACGTGCCATTGTAGTAGCAGTAACCGATCTAACAACTGCGCCAGGCACTTGTTGCCTTGTACAGGGTGACGCAGCTAAGTCATAACACCCCTTGTATCTCCCCAGCCGTAATAGATACGAAGATGCCGTTTGGTCAGTGAATTGCAGGGACAGGGGCTACTTGAATACATCACATTTCATGTGCTATTTTTTATTACAGAGATATGAGGCCGTCTTTGGTTTTTTTTTAATGGAACCCTATGTTAAATTTTAGCGTGACATGATGGGCTTAAAAAGACGGTTTCAAATATGTGTATATCATAATATTTAGGCGAATAGTTTTTGAGACACAGATATGTTCTCGTATCGTGTTCGTCCTTCGAAGCGGCGTTGTCCAGTGCGACCTTTCCTGTTGTGTAGAGTACATGGTAAACGTCGCGAGTCCGCCTTTACACAAAAACGCCCATTTACCCGACAATAGTAATACATACCGCTATATTCTGCGCAAAAATTAATTGATGATGCCGCGCAAATATTATTCAGTTATTTGACAACTGTGATACCAAAATAGTAGACAACATACAGTATTAAAATACACTCCTGGAAATTGAATTAAGAACACCGTGAATTCATTGTCCCAGGAAGGGGAAACTTTATTGACACATTCCTGGGGTCAGATACATCACATGATCACACTGACAGAACCACAGGCACATAGACACAGGCAACAGAGCATGCACAATGTCGGCACTAGTACAGTGTATAACCACCTTTCGCAGCAATGCAGGCTGCTATTATCCCATGGAGACGATCGTAGAGATGCTGGATGCAGTCCTGTGGAACGGCTTGCCATGCCATTTCCACCTGGCGCCTTAGTTGGACCAGCGTTCGTGCTGGACGTGCAGACCGCGTGAGACGACGCTTCATCCAGTCCCAAACATGCTCAATGGGGGACAGATCCGGAGATCTTGCTGGCCAGGGTAGTTGACTTACACCTTCTAGAGCACGTTGGGTGGCACGGGATACATGCGGACGTGCATTGTCCTGTTGGAACAGCAAGTTCCCTTGCCGGTCTAGGAATGGTAGAACGATGGGTTCGATGACGGTTTGGATGTACCGTGCACTATTCAGTGTCCCCTCGACGATCACCAGTGGTGTACGGCCAGTGTAGGAGATCGCTCCCCACACCATGATGCCGGGTGTTGGCCCTGTGTGCCTCGGTCGTATGCAGTCCTGATTGTGGCGCTCACCTGCACGGCGCCAAACACGCATACGACCATCATTGGCACAAAGGCAGAAGCGACTCTCATCGCTGAAGACGACACGTCTCCATTCGTCCCTCCATTCACGCCTGTCGCGACACCACTGGAGGCGGGCTGCACGATGTTGGGGCGTGAGCGGAAGACGGCCTAACGGTGTGCGGGACCGTAGCCCAGCTTCATGGAGACGGTTGCGAATGGTCCTCGCCTATACCCCAGGAGCAACAGTGTCCCTAATTTGCTGGGAAGTGGCGGTGCGGTCCCCTACGGCACTGCGTAGGATCCTACGGTCTTGGCGTGCATCCGTGCGTCGCTGCGGTCCGGTCCCAGGTCGACGGGCACGTGCACCTTCCGCCGACCACTGGCGACAACATCGATGTACTGTGGAGACCTCACGCCCCACGTGTTGAGCAATTCGTCGGTACGTCCACCCGGCCTCCCGCATGCCCACTATACGCCCTCGCTCAAAGTCCGTCAACTGCACATACGGTTCACGTCCACGCTGTCGCGGCATGCTACCAGTGTTAAAGACTGCGATGGAGCTCCGTATGCCACGGCAAACTGGCTGACACTGACGGCGGCGGTGCACAAATGCTGCGCAGCTAGCGCCATTCGACGGCCAACACCGCGGTTCCTGGTGTGTCCGCTGTGCCGTGCGTGTGATCATTGCTTGTACAGCCCTCTCGCAGTGTCCGGAGCAAGTACGGTGGGTCTGACACACCGGTGTCAATGTGTTCTTTTTTCCATTTCCAGGAGTGTAATACAAGATGTTAATACATTTTAAGTAACAGAAATACAAATGTAAATGAGGAGGCCTTATTGATCACAATTTTTTCGTACGTATTTGTTTTTTGTTTGAAAATATTTACTATTGATCACAATACGAAGCAAATACACACAAAGATGCAAAATACATACTGTACATTATACAAAACTTTACAGAAGCATGTGCTCAAAATTCTTCCCTCTGCTGCAATGCACATTTATAGTCGCCTTTTGAATGATTTGTGAGCGGCTGCGAGGGTGTCATGTGAGATATCAGCGCACGCTTCGATGATACGTTGCTTCATATCGTCTGGCGTAGTTGATATTTGAACATAAACTTTATGTTTGATTGTTCCCCACAGAAAAAAAAATCAAGAGGGGTCAAATCAGGAGACCAGGCTGGCCACTTCACTTCAGCACGTCGTCCTATCCAACAATCCGGGAACTTTTCATTTAACGGCTCTGTAGCCACACGGGAAGAGTAAGCAGGACAGCCCTCAAGTTGGAACGACATGCACTGACGCGTAGTTAGTGGTACCTCTTCCAGCAAAATAGGCAGAATGCTTCGCAGGAACTGTGCATAGTTATTGCCATTTGGTATACCCGCAATGAGGTACGGCCCCACAGTGACATTTCCGACGATACCGCACCACCCGTTAACACTCCACTGTTGCTGATGCTGTACCTGTCGAAGCCAGTGAGGGTTCTCTATGGACCAGTAATGCAAATTATTCAAATTCACATTACCGTGATTGGTCAAAGTTGCTTCATCAGTAAAAAGCACCCGTTGAAAAAACGTTGGATCATCTTGGGCGCTGCAGAGCAAACCGGCAAAATTCCTGGCGCCGTTCTAAATCCACACTGGAGAGTGCTTGATGTAATGAGAGGTGAAACGGGTGAAATCTAAGCCGGGGCAATATGCGTAGAACACTTTTCTTACTTATACCACATTCTGAGGCGATTCGTCGTGACGAAACAGTAGGGTCGTTATTGCGCCAACGCTAGAACGCTCTTTTCATGTACCTCGTCAGTTGCAGTTTTCTGCCTTGTCCTCTGTATGACGTTCCGTGATCCCGATTCATGTAGTTTCTTACAAATACGTGCAAGAAGGTGGCGCGTAGGACGCTCACGATCAGGATACCGTTCTCCATATCGCTTTATTTCTCTAACAGCATTTCTTCTAATTTCACCATACACCAGACGCATATCTAACTTTTCTTCGTTGGTGTACATGTCTGCTCCAAGAAACTGTGACGGAAATGCGATGTCTCATTACCCCAGCAGCACATTTATACCCTTCTCTCCAGCTACCTCGTGCGTCATCTTGCGGCGTTATCGAGAAGCAGGAAAACAACGCCTTCCCTGTTAAGTTCCTCAGTGGTCAACAGGAAAGGTCGCGTTGGACAACGCCGCTTCGAAAGACGAAAACGATTCCAGAACATACCTGTGTCCCAACAACTATTCGCCTAAATATTATGATTTACATATATTTGAAACCGTCTTTTTAAGTCCATCATATTACGCTAAAATTTAACATAGGGTTCCATCTAAGAAAACCAAAGATGGCCTCATCTCTCTGTAATAAAAAGTAGCACAAACATGAAATGTCATATATTCAAGTAGCTCTTGTCGCTGCAATTCACTGTCCAAACGGCATCTTCGTATCTATTAAGTTTGGGGAGATACAAGGGGTGTTATGATTTACCTGCCTCACCCTGTATAGGCTTTGCCGAGTGCAGCGCTGTTTTCTGCCTGTTTACATATCTCTGCATTTGAATACGCCTGCCTGTCCCAGTTTCTAGGGCGCTTCAGCGTATATTTGATATTTATTAGCGGTGTTTTTCAGTGAAAAATCCACTATTACTTCTTTTGTTGCTTTGTTATGTGACTGTATGTTATGGTCTCTGCTCACCTTTTTATTTATTTATTTTTTTTTTTTTTTACAATTTCGATGAAAATACAAAATCAGGAAGTGCGTGTGGCATTGGTATGCTGCTACACTGTTGTAGTTAGTAACAAAATGTAGCAAGTTGTCAATATGTCATTCATTTATGTACAGTAGCGGATAGGTTCCTGAAAGTGAGTGGTGTACATGGTGATTTTTGATGTATATTTTCAGTGTTCTTGTGTAGCCCTACACGCTCATTGCATGTTAATCCTGTAACATTATCAGCATTTGACATGTGCACATTACGGGTATACATATTAATAAGCCAGTTTTGAAACTTCTTTATCTAAAGCTATACAACATTTATGTCTACTGAGATGCATTTTTTTGCAATTTCCATGTAACACAAGGTATTTTGTTTCCAAATTTTACTGAAACATAGCGTCCTTTGTTACAATTTAGATAGCAGGTTGTTACAGTTTAATATCAGTTTGTTACAGTTTTAAAGCAATTTCCTACAATTTTTGCTGAAATATGGTGCATATTGTCACTGTTTTTGCTGTAATGTAGGGCCAATTTGTTAAAGTTTATGGGTGATTTACCACATTTTTCGTATAATTTATAACAGTTTTTAGGGTTCTGTACCTCAGTCTATAAAAATGGACCGCTTACAGGATCACTCTGTCGTCCATCTCTCTGTCTGACCGATTGTTAAGTACCCATTTTCTCAGCTGTGGGTAGACGTCTCAAGTTCAACTTTTTGTCATATATTAAGGTCGATGATCCCTTGGTGCTGTAAAAATTTTAAGTGAGTCAATTCAATCGAAAGATACAGACATTTATGTCACATATTTTTACACTAGAAAACTCACTCACCAAAACATGTAGGGTACTTACAGTTGGCCTAGACTCATGAAATTTGTCAAAAAGCAAGGCTTTACAGTAAAAATAAAGGAAAAAATTCGAAAATTTTTAATTTGTAATTATATAACACGAAAAAATTTCTGCCATGCTTATTGGTCTATTTGTTTGTCTGTCCGTCTGTTAAGACCCTTTTTCTCTGCAACATTTTGGTGTAACAAGTCCAAATTTATGTCACATACTGAGATCTATGGTTCGTTGGCGATGTAAGACATTTAAACTTCTGAGTTAATGCCGTCGAAACATAAGCACATTTATGTCACATGTTTTGATACTTGCAAACTCACTCTCAAAACGTGTGGGATATTTCACGTTGACCTAGAATCATGAAATGAAATTTGGCAAAAAGCAAGGTTTCACAGTGCAGATAAAGGAAAAAACCCGAAAATTGTTTAATTATATCACACGAAAAACTTTTTTGTCATTTTTAGAGTCTTTCTGTCTTCTTGTAAGATCCCTTTTTCTCTGGAACAGTTTGGCATATCAAGTTCAGATGCATGTCCTTGGTGGTGTGAAAAATTTAAGCTTCTATGTCAATGCAATCAAAAGATTCTGTGATTCACGTCGCATATTTTGATACTCACAAACTCACTCATCAGAACCTATAGGGTACTTTTCGCTGACCTAGAATCATGAAATTAGGCAAGAAGCAAGGTCTCACAGTACAGGTAAATTAAAAAATCTGAAACTTATTCAATTGTAATTATTCATATAAAAATATATTTTTTCTATTTTAACATATATTGCATTCATCATTTGTCAAAGGCATAATAGACTAACATATCTGCATGCGTACATAAAATGTAAGTTGTGGTCATATTTTAGTAAGTAAATCTGTTACAGTTTCAGGGCAGTTTGTGACAGTCCCGGGGCAATTTGCTATTCTTAGGAGCGTTTATCACTTTAACATCGAATATTTTTTTACAAGTTTTGCTGCAACATTTTGATGGATTATGTGAAATGTTATGTAGTTTCGACTGATCAGTTTCCCGCCGCATTCCCACTTCATACAAAATATTCAAAGTCCAAACTTCTTCTGAAATATACTGTGATGAGAAAGTTTTACGGGATAGCGATATGTCCATGTACAGATGACGGTAGTATCGCACACACAAGGTGTAACAGGGCAGTGCATTGCCGGAACTGTCATTTACATTTAGGTGGCTCATGTGAAAAATGTTTCCCACCTGATTATAGTCGCACGACGGGGAATTAACAGACCTTGAACGCAGAATTGTAGTTGAACGTAGACGCATGGGACACTCCATTTCAGAAATCGTCAGGGAATTCAATATTCTGAGGTCCACAGCGTCAAGAGTGTGCTGAGAATACCATATTTCGGGTGTTACCTCCCACAACAGACAACGCAGTGGCAGATTCTTCACTTATCGATCAAGAACAGTGGCGGTTGCGTAGAATTGTCAATGTTAACAGACAAGCAACACTGCGTGAAATAACTGCAGATGTCAACGGGTGACATGTAATGAACTTATCAGTCAGGAAAGTGTGGTGAAATTCGTCGTTAATGGGCTATGGCAGCAGACGACCGACATGAGTGCCATTGCTAACAGCCTCTCCTGGGCTCGTGACCGTATCAATTGGACCCTAGATGACCGTAAAACCGTGGCCTGGTCAGATGAATCCTGATTTCAGTTGATAAGAGCTGATGATAGGGTTGGAGTGTGGCACAAATCCCACAGAGCTGTGGACCCAAGTTCTCAACAAGGCACTGTGCAATCTGGTGATGGCTCAATAACCATGTGGACTGTGTTTACATGGAATGAAATGTGTCCTCTGATCGAACTGAACCGATCAATGGCTGGAAATGGTTACCTTTGGCTGTTTGGAGACAATTTGCAGCCATTAATGCACCTCATGTCCAAAAGCAATGATGGAATTTTTGATATGACAGTGCCCCTTGTCACCGGGCTACAGTTCTTCACGATTGGTTTGAAGTTTGAGAGAATGAGTTGACCACCCATCAAACATTTATAGCGCGTAATCGAGAGGTCATTTCGTGCACAAAATCCTGCACTGGTTACACTTTCGCAGTTATGAACGACGCTGGAGGGAGCATGGCGAGCATGGCACGTTATTTCTGCAAGGGTCTCCTACGACTTACTGAGTCCATGCCACGTCCAGTTGCTGCTCTACGCCGGGAGAAAGATGGTCCAACACGACATTAGAAGATATCCCATTACTTTTGTCACCTCGGTGTATTCAGAGCTGAAGCTGTTCAGCTGTTGAAAATATTTCGATGTCCCAAAACCTAACAACGAGCTTTCGCCACGGACTCAAGTAACAGCTAATCACAAGCATGCTTTCACTGTGGGATGATGTGTAATGTAAGCGTAAGGACACATGTGTATCCAGCAGACCAGTGCTTCTAATACCAGTGTTTGTCAGATATGAATTAAAAATTCGGTGGAAAAGCTTTTGTCTAAGTCGTTTATGTATATTGAGATGTAAGACATTTGCAGTCCAGTGAACAAACTACGTTCTGTCTTCCATCAGGATGGGTGTCTGTGGTGCAAGGGCTGATTGTACCTCGTTACTTGGAAGGTGTAAATAGTTCACTTTAATAACAATCTAATACATACAGTCATGTTTGTTGTCTATTAGGTACAGCGTGTTGCAGTTATGTGTTGATGAACTGCAGGGAATACCCTATTGTGAAAAGTTGTATCAAACTCCTAAACAATTATCTCCCATCACATCTGGTATACTTGTAGGCCATTTGGACAAATACTGATTTGTTTAGTGACTTGAATTGGTGAGATTCTGTCAACACTATGCATGCATTTCTCTTGCCACTTGCCTGACATTTACTGTAGGAGAGAGATCAGTGTGAACTAGTGTTCTGCTCTGTTCACAATGTTAATACAATATAAACAACTTCATACCTGACAAGCCGCGGAGCTGGCGACAGTACCCCTTCTTTGTAGTGTCATCTTTGCCATCGATTTCGCTTGGGCCAGCCACGAGTCAGTTGTTCATCGCGGATTCGGCTATTTAAGTCTGCAATGTCGGTTGCGGTTACAACGGGGTCGGGAGGTTGGATTTTACTTAGAGCGCATATTCATTCCGCGTGGTATTACTGGAGTGTTGCGGCCGGAGACAGCAGAAAGGTTTGGGCTCCGGCACGAGGCGTGGTGTTTTCCTTTTCTCGCCACGCAGTGCATGTTGAGAAGAACAGCTTACCGGAGCATCGCCTGCCATTAAGCGTTCGCCGGGGTACATGGTGTGTGTTTGATTTAAAGAGGTGCAATTGTGTGCTTATCTATATTTGTTAATGGTTAGCTAATGTTGTCTTCAGTGTGAATTTGGTGACGAGTCTGATATGTCAAAGCTATGTCACACGTGGCATACTAACGGGGTTTGGGCTTTCCATCTTAGTTTCCTACCACTTCATGAAGGATCTGCAGCTATATGTAAGGAAGCCCGGTGAGCTGCTGAGTGACTGTATATCTAAAGTTGTTGTATCCTTGATGATTAAGTACCAAAATTTCCACCTGAGTTTACACGTAACGAAATATATGCTGTCTCGTAAAACTACATCAGATTCGATGAAAGTGTAGTTCTGGTGAGCTCTTGCCTGTTTAAGGTAATACTCAACTGTTAATATCACGTTTCAGGGAACAATCTTATCTTCGCGTGTATTGTAGTGTTTAAATGAATTCTTTAGTGTTGAGTTTAAAATTTTTTTTAGCGGGATTTCCTGTTTTAATATTATTTTTTATTCTTTTATGTAATATGAATGAGTAATGGCAAGTGTGCTGTTGTAGTTGATCTATGTTTCTGTTGTGCAGAGCGCAGTGTGATTCGTCCGGTACGGCGGACGTGGCGCCGGGGCTTGATGACTTGGCCGTTGCCAGTGGAAGTGTTATCCGCTAGACCAGGTTTCATGTTGCTGGCCTTCTGTCTCGATCTCGTCCTTAGGTTGAGTACTGCTGTTCTCTTTGTTCCTGGCTCTGTCAGGTCGTTAAGCTTTGTAGATCGCTCCTACGCTGCTTTGACGAATGCACCTTTCGCATGAAATAAGAATTTAAACCTGTAAAACTGGGTTTCACTCTGTAATTAGTGTCCGGTCACACTGCTGGAGGCTCTGCCTCATTAATTCTGTATTCCCTTATCAGTCATTTGTTTATTATATTGGTACCTTGTGTGCCGGTTGTGAAGTTTAATTTTTGTAAAGAAGATTTCATGTGCGTATGTTCTTGGGGAATGTTTAGATGCTGAGGCGCTGTTTTTTATTAATTGTTTGTTGTTAAATTAGTGCCTCCCTATACTGGCATCAGCTGGATTGTTCCTTAGTCTGAAGTTAGTGTGCCAGGTGTCTATTTCCGAGCGCTGAAGTTTTAGAAGTTGCTTTTATTATTACTTGCGTGCCTTATGTTATGCCTTAGTGTTATACCTTGGTATGAATTTATATTGCAAAACAGAAGTCATTGTACAGGATAGTCTTGCGCGTTCAGAGTTGTGCGAAGTTTATTTTATTAAGTAATTACACCAACAGAAATTTTGTTAATGTTTTACGCATTTGTTATGCAGATTTTAACAGGGGTTTAAGAAAAATCTTTATTGTGCTCCTGTGAGGATGTTAAATTTATCCGTTTTATTGTATTTAAATGCTGCTAGGTAATAAACATTGTTTAACACAAGCTGTGTATGTTTGGTGATTATGGACCTGCTGCTTCCTGTCGTATTATTGGACGCAAATAGCACGTTCCAATACCTAAAAACTGTGATGCCCCATGTATTGATAACAATCTGTTTTTGAGAGTTCTCTTTGTAAAGGTATACACTACCACTGCTGTTATGTGGGAAAATCAACAAAAATTCTCTGTATGTTGCATTAAACATATAGCAGGATGGGTGTCTGTGGTACAAGGCACACATAGTTAGAAAGGCTATTAATTCACTGTAATGACAGTCATGACACTCCTCCTAACCACTAAGTCAACTGTGTGCTACATCTGCATTTACATCTACATACATCTCCATGGATTTTCTGCAAGCCACCGTACGTTGAAACTTCCTGGCAGATTAAAACTGTGTGCCGGACCGAGACTCGAACTCGGGAGCTTTACCTTTCGCGGGCAAATGCTCTACCAACTGAGTTACTCAAGCACGACTCATGCCCCGTCCTCACAGCTTTACTTCTGCCAGTACCTCGTCTCCTACCTTCCAAACTTTACAGAAGCTCTCCTGCGAACCTTGCAGAACTAGCACTCCTGAAAGAAAGGATATTGCGGAGACATGGCTTAGCCACAGCCTGGGGGATGTTTCCAGAATGAGATTTTCACTCTGCAGCGGAGTGTGCGCTGATATGAAACTTCCTAGCAGATTAAAACTGTGTGCCGGACCGACACTCGAACTCGGGAGCTTTGCCTTTCGCGGGCAAGTGCTCTACCAACTGAGCTACCCAAGCATGACTCACGCCCCGTCCTCACAGCTTTACTTCTGCCAGTACCTCGTCTCCTACCTTCCAAACTTTCCCGCGAAAGGCAAAGGTCCCGAGTTCGAGTCTCGGTCCGGCACACAGTTTATAATCTGCCAGGAAGTTTCATATCAGCGCACACTCCACTGCAGAGTGAAAATCTCATTCTGGCACCGTACGTTGTTTGGCGGAGGGTACCGTGAACCACTACCATTCATTTCCTTTCCTGCTCTTCTCGCAAATAGAGGGAAAAACGACTGTCTCTGAGCCTGAGCCTAATTTCTCGTATCTTACCTTCGTGGTTCTTACGTGCAATGTATTTTGGCGACAGTAGAATCGTTTGGCAGTCGGCTACAAATATTGTTTCTCTAAATTTTCTCAACAGTGTTTCTCGGAAAGAACGTCCAGGGATTCCTATTTGAGTTCCCGAAGCATCTTCGTAACACTTACGTGTTGGTCGAACCGGTAACAAATGTAGCAGCCCCTTCTTCAGGTGGACCGCTCTTTCCTAAAATTCTCCCAATAAACCGAAGTGACCAATCACCTTCCCTACCACAGTTTTCACGTGCTCGTTCCATTTCACATCGCTTTGCAACGTTACGCCCAGATATTTAAACGACGTGATTATGTCAAACACGACACTAGTAAAACTGTGTCCGAACATTACAGGTTTGCTCTTCCTACTCATCCGTATAAATATACATTTTTCAACATTTCGAGTTCGCTGCCACACATCACACCAACTGAAAAATTTGGCTAAGTCGTCTTGTATCTTCCTCCCGTCACTCAATTTCAACAACTTACCGTTCACTACAGAATCATCAGCAAACAACCGCAGAGAACAGCAATCCTATCGCACTTCCCTGGTGCACTCCTGATGAAACCCTTGTCTCTGATGAACACTCGCCATCGAGGACAACACACTGATTTCTATTACTTAAGAAGTCTTCGAGCCACTCAAATATCTGCGAATTTATTCCGTATGCTCGTACCTTCGTGAACAGCCTGGAATGCGACACCATGTCAAGTATTTTCCGGAAATCCAGAAATAAGGGGTCTGCCTGTTGCCTTTCATCCATTGTTCGCAATATATCATGTGAGAAAAGGGCAAGCTGAGTTTCGGACGAGCGATGCTTTCTAAAACCATGCTGATTCGTGTAAATAAGCTTCTCAGCCTCAAGAAAGTTTATTATATTCGAACTCAGAATATGTTCAAGGATTCTACAGCAAACCGAAGTTAGCGATATTGACCTGTAATTTTTCGGGTCAGATCTTTTACCCTTCTTAAATTGTGGAGTCACCTGCGCTTTTTTTCAGTCACTTTGGACTTTGCGCTGGGCGAGAGAGTCACGATAAATGCAGGCTGGGTAAGGGGCCGATGCCGTATTATTAGATGTAGGAGTGCTGCATTTATGTATAGATGAATCGTAGGGCATGGACTAATGCAAAAGCTGTATTAAGCTCTGTTGTGCCTTTCTGCACTTTCCCGAGACCATCTAACCTAAAAAGCAACCCAGTCCCTCTACACATCCCCCGCTACCTGTGTAGCCGCTTCCTGTGTGTAGGGTACTCCTGGCCTATTTAGCGGAATCGGCGAGGAGAGAAATACGTGGAAAACATTTACAAGAAGAAGGGACAAGATGGTAGGATATCTGTTGAGACATCAGGAAATAACTTCCTTGGTACTGGAGGGAGCTTAGGTGGCAAAAGGCGCTATAGAAGACAGACTCTGGTAAATATCCAGTAAACACAAATTCATCCATGTTATATGGAGATGTTTGAGATCTGCGATAAAATAATTATAAAATAATGTCTACTGCTTCAGTCATCTTCTACCAATATATATTTGCACGGAGCGTTTCGGCAGCATCCTGCCATCAGTAGGTGCATTACAGTTATATCTGAAGTTAGATGGGGTTCATTTGCTGGCTGTGCCAGTGAAGTTACGCAACGAAATATAACTATTTTTTTTATTGGTCTGGCACATAGATCACAGAAACATACCCATCATTACTTAAAACACTTTCACATACAGATGTTTAAATCTCTAAGAATGATGTAAATATCTGTATGTGCAAGTGTCCAGTGGTGATATATTTGTTGCTGTGCCGTTTGTGTCACATAAATAAATTTCCAGTAAAATTTTTATATTTCCTTATATAACCTAACTGGCACACAAGAAGTGAACCTTGGCACACTTCAGAACTTCAGATTAAAATTATGTACTTGTTATTGTAATGCACATGATGATGCAGCATGTTACCGAAACTCGTCGTAAAACCTTACTGAAGGAGCACAATTAAATAATCGAGGACGTTAGTTGCAAGTACTGTCCTGAGATGAAGAGATGCCACAGTAGAGGAAAGCGTGGTGGACTGCATCAAACCAGAGGACTGATGACCGAATAAAAAGTCTGATTCACAAAACCTATGTTCCTTAGTTTGCGACTCTTCGTGTTTCATAAACTACAATCTCTTAAAACTATCGCGGTTGAATAGGTTGTTTGGATAACTGCTACTATAACCTCAGTTAAACATTAACAATAAACATAAACAGCTTCAACAGTTACTAATTTATAAGAAGTAAATCCTGAAACATCACAGCAAAACATTATGACCATCTGCTTAATACCATGTTAGGCCACTTTTGGAACACAATACCGAAGCCATTCTGTGCAGAATGGTTCGACATGCTCTTCGTAGGTTTCCGGAAGTACGTGGCATTTCGAAGTCTACGCAAAGTCACACACTGTCCATAACTAAAGGGCTGGTGGTTCAAGAGGGCTGAACTGGTGCTCAATAGTCTCCTAGATATCATCCATCGGGTTCATACAAAGCGAATTTAGTAGTCAGGACATCAACGTGGGTTTACCTTCATGCTCGTCAAATCACTGTTGCGTGATTTTGGCCTTGTGACACGGACAGTCGTCATCCTGGAAGATGTCACCACCGTCGAGGAATGCGTCAAGCATGACGGGCTGCAGGCCGTTTGCAGTTTTGTTCACGTGGCACACAGCTGCCATAGTACCTTCGATTACTGTCACGGTTCATATGGTCGTCCTATATTGCCTCTTCCGTTCTGCGTTCGTTGCTCATATATGTTTCCCGCAGCTGTTCCCTCGGATGTTAACATATCCGAACAGGACAATCGACCTACTGCAGCTTGAAACGTGATTCATCCGTGACCCAAGGTCGAAAATTTACTATCCCGTAGTCATAGCCAATCTAATTGCACTGCTGCGGAACTCCGTGTCTAACAAAGTGGTCCGAAACACTTGTATCTGCACCAGCCTTTTACTCTGTCTACAAATCTGACGCACATCGCCGCATAATTTGCTTTACCTAGCGAGCAAGCCTCCACTTTTGTGATGAGGCGTGAACGTCCAATAGCTTGTCGCCTACTAGTGGCTTGACCGTCCTTCGACTTTTACCATTGATGCTGACAACAGCAGCACGCGAACTGCCAGTCAGCTTCACCGTTTCGAGACGCTTAATACCAAGCGCCAGGCCATAAAAATGTGTCTGCATGTCAGTGCTAGTGGAAACGGAATCCAGATTTTGAGCAATCAAGTGTTGATAGGAGGGTCAAGGGTCGTGCTAGGAGTCTATCACTAGTTATTTATGAGAAGGAGAAAAGCGCTTCTGAATGAGCATAGGCGGCCGTGAAAGCCGAGCGCGACGCGAATGTGAGATTCAATAATTCATGAAGTGACGCATTTATTTACTTATAAATTATACACATATGTTACTGAAAATAAAAAATTAATCTACTGATGATTGAATGCTGGTAGTGATAAGCATATTTCTGTAGTTCAATATAATGTGAGAATCATCTGGCGAAGGCTGTCGATGAATACGTCATTGAAAGTTGCTTGAAGTCCTATGTTAAAGCATTAATTTTTGACACATCAGACTCGAACATGGGCGCTGTTAGAAGTGAGTAAGATTTGATTAAAAACGTTTTGGAAAAAGACCACTTGTATTTACCCTGGAGGCATCAGAAAAATAAAATTTTTCTCAGAAACGTTTTTAAGAAAAAGATGCCCTATAAGACAAAGATCCGACTACATCAGTCTTGAGAAAATTTAAAAATGCGTGCTCTTATGTTAGTTAAATCCCATACTTGTAATTCAGCACGAAATATAAAGGAACAATTGGGTCAAGTCGACGTGTCTCTTATCTTCAAGACTCTTGGAAATACTGTGAGAGCATAGTAGTGTAGAGAAGATTATATTGAGTTTTTAGAATTAATTGCGTTCTCTATTGTCTATTCATCATGTTGCACAGTACCTTTCTACGCTATACGATCTATCCCTCATGCAAAGAGAAAGCGGAAAGCTATTTACTCCTCCAAAATGTTTGTTCTGCAATGAACCTGAATTATCACAATAAGATTTCTATTTCTCTTCTCACAGTGTATACTGAAACAGTATTATGCTTTTCTTGCGAAGCCAAGTTCCCGCATTTAGATTTCGTCATTCTTTCAACATTTTACTAATATCAGTGAGACTATGAATACTGATATCTTTTGTGTGGCTTCGCAAAAAGAAGAAATGGCTCTGAGGACTATGCGACTTAACTTCTGAGGTCATCAGTCGCCTAGAACTTAGAACTAATTAAACCTAACTACAAAATTGTTAAGGCTTTCGTGGCCACTTTTTGACAAACTGCCTATTGGCTTCTGTCTCGGGTTCTTCGGCTGACGTTCATCTAAAGATTTTTCTGACGTTTCGCCAGCACGAGTGGCTGGCATTGTCAAAGCTTCACCCTCCATTACCGGCAATGTAGGGTGAAGCTTTGACAATGCCAGCCACTCGTGCTGGCGGAACGTAAGAAAAATCTTTAGATGAACGTCGGCCGAAGAACCTGAGACAGAAGCCAATAGGCAGTTTGTAAACCTAACTAACCTAGGACATCACACACATCCATGCCCGAGGCAGGATTCGAACCTGCGACCGTAGCGGTCGCTCGGCTCCAGACTGTAGCGCCTAGAACCGCACGGCCACTCCGGCTGGCTTCCTCATCTGTCACCTTGGCCATCTTTGAATTCTAAATTTTCTTCTGAGCCAACAATGAAAATCCTCAGTGCACTGAATCGTGAGGAGGAAGTATCAGACGAAAATATTAAAAGACCACAAGTCCGTATCGACGACATCTCAGAAATTATCACTAACGGGACTAAACAGTTTGATCCTAATAAAATAGAAGCATTTTTAACAGATTTGATTTGAGTGACGGGTTCCTTAACACAGACCCTTCGCAGTATAATGAATATGAAGTTTTCGCCCACATTCTGCAACCATGTACAGTGTAGGTGCAACCACAACAGAAGGGTATCCATGCAGAGACCAGACTAATCGATAGTTCCTTAATGAAGATGGGCAGCAGGCTTTTCTGTGGCTGCAGTCAGGGTGGCTGATGATCTGGTAACATCAGCCAACGTGGCTTTGTTGTCCTGTTACTAAGAATGGCTGAAAGCTACAGCCTTTGTTTTTACCTGGGGGAATGTAACACTACCGTATGGCTTCATGCTAATAGCTTCCTCCTGGGTGAAATATTCCGAAGATAAAATAGTCCCTCATTCGGATCTCTGGGTTGAATTTACACAGGAGGATGTCGTCATCAGGAAAAACAAACCTGGCGTCTACAGGTGAGAACATGGAATGTCAGATCCCTAAATCGGGTAAGTAGAGAAATTAAAAAGGGAAAGTAATAGGTTAAATTTATTGTGAGAGCTGGTGAAGGGGATGGCAGGAAGAAGGTTGCAGTAGTAAAGCGAACTATGTTATGACGCATTTTGTTAGTGTGGGTTACCTATATCAGGGGCAGGTATGCACTCAGGGGCAAACCTATTGTTCTCCTTTGATTGACAGGTACTTAACCTATTGTTCTGCTACAAGGATCCTTCCTTTTGATTGACAGACACTTAGTCTATTGCTCCCCCACCCCTTCCCACTCCCACCCCCTCAGGAAACCTTCAACCCACCTCCTCCCACTCACTGCTACAGGTACACTTTCAGGTCTGAGTTATTGGAATAGCCCCTCTCACTCTTATCAGTTTGATTGAATACTTAATTAAATTGATCAGTTAATTAACCTACCCCTCTGGTAAATCCCCCTCCCCTCTCACCCTCCCTTCTAGAAATTGGCGAGAAAAAGACTCAGTTGATCGGTCATTGGGAGGGAAATCGATGCAGTGTATGAAATATTGTTTAAACAATTTAGACAATGTGTGGAATATTGTTTATTTCAACAATTTGGGGGATTCAAGCAGTGTATGGAATATATGCAAATTGGTGGAAAGGAAGGATCTCATAACAGGAAATTCAAGGGCATATTGTTTATTTATAAAAAATTGAGTTTGTGGGGGTTGGATTTCTCTTGCTCATCATTCTCTGCTGTTTGGAAACATGTAGGACTTGTAAGAAGTAATTACATGGGGCAAACATGTTGCATAACCTTAGCTTTGGCACTGTACTCTGGGTGCCTTAACCTATTGTTTGGCGGTTTGTCAGCACGTAACCTATTGTTCTATTAAGTGGTTTTCCATGTCACCGTAATTTCCTTAAACTATTGTCCTGAATTTGATACCAAATTAAGTAATTAGTTATGTCCTCCCACCATTTTCTGGTACACTTTTTGAATGTCACATACTTTTGAACGCAATTTCTGGCGCATTCTTCTTTACCATCCATCCCCTTAAACTATTGTACTGCTAACACTATGCTGTATAAAAAATTATACAAATTAATTAAATCGATGTTCTTCACATCTATGGGGTAGTTCTTTTTCTTAATTCGCAGCATCATATTGGTTGGTGAAATCAATGGAATATAGATTAAGCAAAAGATCGCTAATAAGAAACACGTTCTGCCCTGCCTCACCCGCCACCCACTTTCCACTGGGCCACACATGGTCCCAGAGGTTGGGATAAACCGGCAGACCCCGTGAAGTGACGATACAACCAACAGCTGCCAAGCCATGCACATGTGCCCGTTTGGGTCCCACAAGCATGAGGCAGCGGCATCCATTTCATACTTGACATATGATAAATTCCTGTCGAAATATGCGTTCACCAAGGCACCATTGCTGACGCCATGGCAAATAGTTGCAGTGCGGGTCCATCGCCAAGAGAGATGTTAACATAGCAGTTCAAAGTTTTGCAATGTTATACTGATGTCACAGGTCGCGCTATAGAAATATGTTTGACTGCAATCCTAATGGGACAGCCCGCTCGTCACTGAATTTACCTCACAAACTGCTACCAATGTGGGAGCACCATCCACCATTCTTTTCTGCAGATGAGACTTTCAGCAGCAAAAAACTATTTTTTTACTGATGGCCGTGTTGCAGTGACAGTTAAACCCTACAAAAGAGCCCTACATATCGTCAAATAAGGAAAGACTTAATAAACTGTACACCCTTGAATTTCCTGTTATGAGATCCTTCTTCTCCACCAATTTCCATATATTCCATACACTGCCTTGAAGCCCCCAAATTGTTGAAATAAACAATATTACACACATTGTCTAAATTGTTTAAACAATATTCCATACACTGCAATCGATTTTCCTCCCAATGACCGATCAACTGAGTCTTTTTCTCGCCAATTTCTAGAAGGGAGGGTGAGAGGGGAGGGGGATTTACCAGAGGGGTAGGTTAATTAATTGATCAATTTAATTAAGTAGTCAATCAAACTGATAAGAGTGAGAGGGGCTATTCCAATAACTCAAACCTGAAAGTGTACCTGTAGCAGCGAGTGGGAGGAGGTGGGTTGAAGGTTTCCTGAGGGGGTGGGAGTGGGAAGGGGTGGGGGAGCAATAGACTAAGTGCCTGTCAATCAAAAGGAAGGATCCTTGTAGCAGAACAATAGGTTAAGTACCTGTCAGTCAAAGGAGAGCAATTGATTTGCCCCTGGGTGTATACCTGCCTGCACTAACAAAATGTGTCACAACATAGTTTGCTTTACTACTGGTTGCTACACAAGGTAACCAAGACACAGTTAAGGAGCAGTCGTGCAGAAGAAAGTCTAAAATGGATAAGAATATAGAAACGCTGTTTTAACTTCCTTGAACATCATCGTGAACATATTTTCTTAACCAAGACAGACACAAAGCCAACACCCACCACAGTAGCGCAAGTTTATATGCCAACTAGCTTCGCATATGAAGAAAAGGCTGAGAGAATACAGGATAAGGTAAAGGAAATTATTCATACATTTACAAGAGACGAAAACGTAATTATGACAGTGACTGGAATTCGATGACAGGAAAAGAAAGACAAGGAAAAATGATAGGAAAATCTGAACTGGGCGAAAGGGATGAAAGAGGGAGTTGCCTGATAGAAATTTATGAGAGCATAATTTGACCATCAGTTGGTTCAAGAATCCTGAATGGTTGTTGTATACATGTAAAAGACGTGGGGACACTAGGAGGTTTCAAACTGGTTATACAAAGACAGAGATTTCGAAACCAGATTTTAAATTGTGAGAAGGTCGCGGGAGTATAAGAGGACTCTGGCCATAATTTATTGGTTATGAACTGCAGATTAAAACTGAAGAAATTGCAGGAAGGTAGGAATTTCAGGTGATGAGACTGGAATTAATTAAAAGACCCAGAGGTTGAAAGGTTCAGAGGGAGCATTAGGCAACGTTGAACTGAAGCCAGGGCAAGGAACACAAAAGAAGATTAATAGGTGGTTCTGAGTCATGAAATAACAAAGGCAGCAAAGGACCACACAGGTAAAGACAGAAGGCCCAGTAGAAATCCTTGGATAACATGGAAGGCACTGAATGTAATTGAGGAAAGGAGAAAATGTAAACATATAGCACGTGAAGCAGGAAAATGAAATTTCAGAAATGAAATTCATAGGAAGTGTGAACTGGCAAAGCAGGAATGGTTACAACACGAATACAAGGCTATAGTAACATGCATTACTACAGAAAAGAAAATGCCTCCTTTAGGAAACTTAAACAGAGCTTTGGAGAAAAGAGAAGCAGCTGAATGAATACCAAAAGCGCAGGTGCCAAGTCTGTAACTAAGCAAAGAAGAGTGAAAAGTAGAAGCTGTATACGTACAGAGGGTCTGCATAAAGGAAGCAAACTTGAGGGATGAAGATGAAGTGGCAGATGTGATAGTGCGAGAAGAATTTGACAGAACAGTGAAAGTTCTAAGTGGGAACAAGGCTTCTGTAGTAAACAACAGTCCCTCATGATTATTGACACCCCTGGAAGAGCCAGCCAAGACAAAACTATTCCAGCTGGTGTGCTAGTGTAGATCCAAAGAAAGTTATCAGTCTTTGCGTCATTTTGAAATCTTATCAGGATCTCACTGAATATTTGTGATGCTTCTTTCAGGCAATGTTTCATTATAGGTAACTGCATCATCTGTGGAGAGTCTGAGGTTACTATTAATATTGTCCGCAAGGTCATTAATATACAACATGAACAGCAAAGCTACTAATACACGTCCCTGGAGCACACACGAAGTTACTTCTACATCTGTCGATGTCTCACAAATTTCGCTTGATATCTCATAAGATCGTACTTTTCATAACAAGCGTTGATGTGGTACTGAATCAAATGCTTTTTAAAAATCGAGGAATAGCGCATTGATCTGACTGCCTTCATCCATGACTTCCGTATGTTACGTGAGAAAAGTGCGAGTTGGGTTTCACATGATCGATACTTTCGGAATCCGTGCTATTTGGCATGGAGGAGGTCATTCTGTCCGGGATACCTCATTATGCTTGAGCTCAGAATATGTTCTAAGATTGTACAACGGATGTCAAGGATATTGGACGGCAGTTTTGTGTTCTTGTAGACGGGTGTGACTTAGGCTTTCTTCCAATTACTGGGCAGGATTTTTTGTTCGAGGGATCTACGGTAGACCTTAATTAGTATGGTGGATACCTCAGCTCTAAATTCATTTATAATCTGACAGGGATTTCATCCGATACTGGAGCTTTGCTCAGTGTTAACGATTTCAGCTGTTTCTAAAAACGACTGTCACTAATATCTATTTCACTCACCAGTTTAATTGATTTTGCTTTGCTACCTTCAATTTCAGTTCCTGTCTCATCCGCGAATGACTGGACACTGACACTGGTGCCATTTTCGTAATATTCTGCTACGGTAGTCACTGAAATCTTCAAGCATTGCGTACGTTGCCTGGACTGCTTTAGTAATTACCCTATCTCCAACTTCTTCGTTATGCTGTGTCTCACACTAACAGAAGGGCAATCGAATACCCTGTTCATGTTACATTCGTCTGCCCAAAAGTTACAAATTTCAACGCTGTAGGGCGTGTAGATACCTCGTTGCGTTTTAACGAGGTAGTTGGACATCTGTACAACTAGTTCGTTTGTAGTATGAAGCAGCGAGGAATTATACTATTATAGTTAGCATATGCTCGTTTTCTTCAGCCTAGAAGATTCCATAAATTTAATCTACCGGCTGTATTCAACGCAGCTCATCGCTTCGTTCCGATTTCGCCCCAAGCTACTTCCCCGGGTGTCCATGGCTTGTAGGGTGAACCACAACTCCACCCACAAACTTCCACATGTTTTTCAGGGATACCTGCTGAATATTTTGGTGCAAGGAAACCAAGGTCTTCGGTGTTACATTGTACTAATGTAATAATGATTGATTTGGCTCGTTACCGCAGTTGCCCTTATTTCTGTGAAAATACCTCCACACCAATGAAAAAGTCTGTAATTATGAATCACGAAAACGTTAAATATACAACAGCGTAATGCAACGAGCCTCGGACAGATGCAAAAGCACTGCCATGTGGTTGCCGTTGGTGTGAGCACAACCCAGTGTAGCGTCGTTGTGCAGCTGTTCCATTGCATTCAGTGAACCCATACGTGATATTCATATTGGCCAACTGTTCATCAGTAAACCTGTCTATAGTACTGCTGTGTATCACTGTTAACGCGCAGCTAATGATACCGGAAAACAAAACCCTAGACAGAACCGAGTAGTGCTGAATGCAACTGGATAAAGAGATCGTTACTGTTGTTAACAGCAGGTACGTTGAGTGAATGGAAAGAAGACACACGGCATATACCATCGGCATTTGCACTATTGTCCACTATTTTCAGAGCGAAACAGATAAAGAGCTAATTGGGCAAGAAACCAAAGGAAATAGACTAACTCTGTAACGAACTGCCAGAGGTAGTGGGTCCTTATACCAACTAGCTTTGAAAATTCGTCAGTGGTGTTCTGGTTCACTTTGTGTATCTCCTTAGGCATCGAGGAAAGAATTTCCAAAATTAACCTTTTGCAGTTCCACACGAAATTTGAGTCAGCGCAGACTGTGACTATGGAGATTTCAAAGAAATAGACTCATAAGACCTAAAGCGCACTGTGCTGTCTCTGCGTCATCTCAGACACCGTCCTGTGATGGTTTTGGAGAGGAGATCTATCGAAGGTAAATTTCGTTGATTCTGTCCCCGAAGACTAAGGAAATTTTGGAAATTTGTGGTAAGATCTTATGGAACCAAACGGCGGAGGTCATCAGTCCCTAAGCTTACGCACTACATAATCTAACTTAAACTAACTTACGCCAAGGACAACACACACACACACCCATGCCCGAGGAAGGACTCGAACCTCCGACGGGGGGAGCCGCGCGGGCCGTGCAAGGCGCCTAAGACCGCGTGGCTACCCCGCGCGGCGAAGCCTAAGGAGAAGGCTACCATGGCCTCACGGGGAGTTAGTTAGGGGTGAACTGGCAACGAAGCGGAGCTCTGCGAGGAGTCAAAGTGTGAATGGAGACTCCTGGTTCTCTGCCAGATGTACGTCTTGTCATCTGATCGCCTCACAGCACAAGATGGACTGGCTCCAATGGTTAGAGACAGAGACTACGTCGCTCGACTAGGAGCTGAAAGTAAATGAGAGGAGATAGTATCTGCATACTTTTCTACGCATCTCGCCTCCAAGGAGGAATGCATGGCTGTATATACACAGAAATTTGGTTCAATAATATTAGAAAATAAATTGTGAATTATTTTCTAATGTCATGAACAGATATAACCAAGCATAATTAATTTCATTATATTGACGTAGGTTTAACTTATAGTATATTTTTAACTTCGATGTAATATACTAACACTCTAACATATTGCCGTAAGAAACCTACTTGTAATTTAATAGCAGAATGACATAACATAGCTGGATAGTATCCTTGTTTTGTTGAGCGGAATAAATATGCAGTCAGTTAAAAATTTACAATAACTGATGTAACACGATCCAGAATAGTACTTATGCAGCAGGTCAAAATTCAATGACAGCTCATAAATAAATAAACAATAAATAAATAAATAAAATTATGCAGATTGCAAGGGACTGTGAAGTGAACAGCACATAACCGGCCGGGGCGGCCTAGCGGTTCTAGGCGCTACAGTCTGGAACCGCTCGATTACTACGGTCGCAGATTCGAATCCTGCCTCGGGTATGGATGTGTATGATGTCCTTTGGTTAGTTAGGTTTAAGAAGTTCTAAGTTCTAGGGGACTGATGAGCTTAGAAGGTAAGTCCCATAGTGCTCAGAACCATTTGAACCATTTGAACAGCACATAGTCTTTGTGTTTCTCCACCTTTCAATCGCGTACAGAAGGTGCGAAGAAAGAGTGATTACGTGCCTCAATGCGCCCTGTACTTAGTTTAATCTCATCTTCGAGGTGCCTACGAGATTAATAAGTAAGGTCCTGAAACGTATTCGTAGGTTGTTACTGCTTCTTAAAGCTTTGTAACCAGATTTTCATGGCGTAATTGGCGTCTGTTTCCAAGTGTCTGCCAATACAAGGTTTTCAGAATCTCGGTGACGTTTTCTAGTGAGTCAACAAAATTGTGACCATTCGTGCTACCATCCTTTGTATAAGTACCATATCCCGTTTTAGTTCTAACGTATTTGCTATGGGTCCCATGCACTTGGTCAATATCCTAGCAGGCGAGAGTGATCTGTGCTTTCTTTCAGCCACTGGGTGGACTTCTTTGTTCGAGGCATCACAGTATGTTATTGAAATTTGCAAATTCTGATAGGGATGTCGTCGGGCCCTGGAGCTTTTTTAATTTTAGCCAGCACAGGTGTTTCTCAACACCATAGATACTAATATCTATACTAGTCATCAGCACTGTGATGTAGGACTCACTGGAGGAATTTTTCTGTACCTTCCTTTGTAGACCACCATTTGAGAACAAACGAAGGTCCTTTCCGCCCAGTATCACATGCACCTATAACGTAAAAGGGAAAACAAGGGGAATACGGAAGACAGAGAGATTTCTACGAGCGAACACAGCGCTCTCACACTTCGTTCACCTGAAGGTGGTAGAGCGCTTCCGAAAAGCGTCGCGGTTGCTCTTATCATCAGTATAGATTACTGAAGAAGAAATCGAGTGAATTTTGTAAATTAATTTTAACCTTATAAATAACTGTAATGAGTGAATATTGGAAGGGTCCGTGTTTGTAGTCTTGGTGGTTGTGAATGGAGGTAAAAGACTGTATCGACACAGCCTGCTCCTTTAGGAAGACACCACCCGCTGTTCGTAATGTCATATGACGTATATATCGCCTCCAGTATTCTTAAACTACACCCACTACGACTCTTCCGACATTTGATGTGTAATCCGCGACACAGGTACGCAGGACAAAACAGAAAATGAACAGCGCCCCCACCCGCTCCCTCGTCGGCAAAATACTGAGGATGAAAATATCTTGCACTAGCAGGATCGGAAAGGACTGTCTCAATTTTGAGCGTTTACGCGCTAGCGTGCATTGGCCATCGCGGTCACAAGGGGGAGTGATTTACTGCACGCTCAACGTGAGACGGTTAAGAGATTAATCCTGCAAATCGATGCTGTGCATTAGCTACTAAACACTTACACGATGCATGTATATTCAAGTGAGAATGCTGCAAGAATAACAATGTAAGTGTTGAGCGAATCATTAATGTGGCAATTTTGGTTTTCAGCGGTAATACAATCACATACTTAAACGTCTCTCCATCTATAAAAATATGGCCTTCGGTGTAACCACAGAAAACAACGAAAAGGAAGTGTGTCAGAATGGTATAACCTCGAGATGTTCTCCTTAAGGTCTCTCTGGATCTAAATATACACAACAAAAGCACGGTGCCATCCACAAGAAGCTCTGAGATCCCGAGGCGGTGGCCCGTGCCAAGAACATTTCTCGCCGTGTCAGCGGCAGGTACTGTGTACTTCGGACGGAGAATTTGTCCTCGTTCTTCTCGCTGACAAACCAACCTTGATAGTCTTAGCTAGGTGTCATTTCGATGTGGTCGTTATAGGAAGAGTCAGTCGCCAACATATGGCCAGAAACTGCTTTACACGCGAAGGTTCCGAGTTTTGTGATACGTATGCTATTAAAATTTCATCAAGTCTTAATAAAATATTCTAAATTTTGCTTCATATTTTTCATACAGATCCTCACCTGGGAAAATGATAGTTATGAGGCATACATTTCCAGCATTCACATATGACTTTACTCTTCCCGGCTCATTACATTTCTCGCCGTCTCGCGTGGCTGATCATCGGATATTGATCAACTAACGAAACGAGACGAGACTGACTGTTAGGAATGCAGTCTATCGTTCTTCTTGACTGCTTGTGCATTTGTACGTTAGTCAGTGAGGTGGTAATGAGGTTACGTCTAGGAAAGAAGTTACAAAAATAGAACAGTCATCAATTCGAAGGTTGGTTTGCACGCTACAGGCATTGTCCTACTGGAGGCGGTATGCCCTTGCCTTCCTCCGATCTATTAACATGATTGTGCCGTCAATTACAGGGGGACCTACATTTTAACTTAGAGCGCAAAGGATACTGCATCTTGGAGTTTTCGTATCAACAAAATATTGCCAGAGACGTAAGAAGCAATAAATGGCAGAAAAATCCTACGTTTGTCTTAGGGCCGAACACCAGATCTACAGATTTATATTCTAACAGCTGCCTACGCAACCATAGAGCCGCACACAGAAGTGACGAAACAAATATCATTAATATTTTGCGTACAAGTGCAAGAGGGAGTGCAGTTCCTGACCACCAGACGGCTTTCCAGTATCCTGGAGACGTTACGTGTCCCCTACTCCACTGTCAGCCATCTTTCTGTCAACGTAGGCGCTGAACTCAATCATCATTATGCTTGACATAAGAAACTAGGGTCTGCCTTTCCAGATTTTAGAGTTTTTGCACTTCTTCTAAACATATGGGGAGAACGCTAAGATGGTAGCTTAAACAAGTTCACTTCCCATATCTTCATCGATCCTTGTCAAATTCGATTTACTGTTTCATCTTTAACGACCACACCGTCAACGATACGTTAAACCTAAACCTTACTTACTGAGCGAGATGGCGCATTGGTAACACACTGATCTCGCATTCGAGAAGACGGTTGTTCAAATTTACTTCCGGCCATCCAAATTTACGCTTTCTGTGATTGATCTAAATCACTTAGGGCTAATGGCTGGATGGTTGAAGTCTACCTGAGTGATTATCTTCCCTATTCTTTCCCAATACGAGCTTGCGCTCCGTCTCTATTAACGTCGTCGTAGAAGGACGTTAAACTATAATGTTTCTCCTTTTTAGGGTTTCGTACCTCAATCGGTAAAAACGGAATCCATATACCATCACTTTGTTGTCCGTTTGTCTGTCTGTCTGGCTATTAAGATCCCTTTTCTCAGAAACGGGTGCAGGCATCAAGTCGACATTCATCTCAAATACTAAGAGTATGGTCCTTAGGCGGTGTAAAAAATTGAAGCTTCTAAGACAATATAAGCAAAAGATGTAGCCTTCTGTAAGGACCCCGTCTTCTCAGCAACAGGTATAGGTATCAGTCTGAACTTTACGTCAAATGCCAAGCTCTACGGTCCCTTGTTGGTGTAAATGATTTAAGCTTCTAAGTCAAAGCAGTCAAAAGATTATACCATGTATATCAAATACTTTGATACTCGCAAAACCACTCATCAAAGCCGACAGATGAATTATCTGCATTATTATTAACCAGGGGACCCTAGCGAAACTTTCGCACTTTTATAGTATTAAATAATGACATTATTTGGAATAAGTATAGTCGTTGAGATAAGGGTAGCTGTGAAATTGAAGAGAAAAGATCTTTAAAACTAAACCAAACGACGTGAAATAATAACCGTGAATTTATGACACATCCGCGTAAATGCATTTTCTTGCGTTATTGCTTGCAATTTCTACCTATTTACATTTGCCTGTTGCTGAAGAGAACTTTAATGAGGAATACGAATATAAAATACAGAGAAATAAATGGATTCGAAATGTGTAGTTTAGAACGTAGTGTTCACTTCTTACCAGGTACATCATTAAAGCCACAATAACCTCTAACTCTATTTTGAGCTTTTAATTGCCCTAAGTACTTTATGTAAGCAGATTTGGTCGTAGTAGCAATAGGTAAATTACGGTTCAAGGGGACAATGACAAATATGTTTTTCGTTTCGGAAAACGTATTCGTTTAGAAAAGTCAGTTTGTACGACGGGCAGAGATAATGGACTACCGCAGTGGTCACGGTTATTATCTATGACAGTGCTGTATACGAGTTATCCAGTTAATAAGTACCTTGAAACAATGTGGTAGTTGGTGAATGACGTGGACTTCACACGATCCAACATGTATAAAATAATAAAAAATGGCGTTTGTATCAAGATGACATGAAAAGTGAATCTCTTATTCGTGACTAACAAGTTAGCTTCGTAATTTATAGGTATGAAAATGGGCATCCATGATGCCCTATTGCCTGCGACACTTCTAAGTCTCTTTTATGTTAAAATTTTCCACAGATAGTAAGTTTTAGCGCAAAATCGTTATGTAGTGTCAAAAGCCGGTTAAACCTTTCTAACGATACCTCGTTCATCCTTGTACGATTAGCGTGTGCAGAGAGAAAGGGATGTTGACTTGACCAAAAATAATTTATATGATGATAATTATTATAAATTTTTGTCCTTAAAACAGTGTTTAACTTGAATGTTACATCATTATTTCCTTCTTTTTTCCTCTTCTCAAAACCTCTTCATTCTTCCCTGTTTTAAGTTGTTTAAGTTTGCTTAGCTTGGCCAGTGTATTTGTGTTTAGTATGGCAACATAGTGTTCACGAAGAGGTTTCGAGAAGTTTCGACTCTTCTCCTTCTCATGTAAGGTCACCTTGTAGGTATGTTAAAGAAGATTTCAACACTGCGCGAGGATTATATTCACTGAGATATAGCCATGTGTGCTGCAGAAGTAACCACTTTGAGTGGCGTAGTGCTTCTACGTGAGCAAGGTGAGTCTGCAGGAGAGGTATAATAGGTGGCACCTTATTGCAGAATCGGGAAGAAGCACGCGGAGATAGCTTTATGTCCGAGATGGTGCCCGAAACTATATTTAGATAAAGGGTCGAGGGTAATTTCCTAAAGAATGTCTCGTACAAGAGGTCAGTGAGCAATTGCAGAAGACGTGTTTCTCGAATAGCAGTCGCATGTCTGGCACTTGATTCGTGTTTGCGCAGTACAAGAAATAGCAGTTTTCTTTATTTAACCACTACTGACTTGGATAGACTAAGAGATCGGTGGTAATAAACATTTCCTTTTCGACGGCATTGAGGAAACAAGGTCTGAAAAAAGAAACACCGATACACTCTTCGCAGTTAATACAGCTTATTCGCATACTGTAAACCGTGATGGTCGGCGCACAACCCAGAAACTACTAAGGAAAAAAACCAGCGTTACGAGTGATTAGAGTGAACTGTGCAAATCCCCAAATGTATCAGCGAAGGGAAATTGCTCCTGCCACAAGAGTAATAATGCTCTACGTGAGTACGATGTATACCGTTCTAGTGTATGTACCACTGACAGGACAGACTGTGCAATGGAAGTGCGTCCACTGACCTGGACTCCTGAGAGAACTGTGCACCACATTCTACTCTCCCCTCGGCCGTCCTCAAACTGCCTAGTGTCCCACCGACAGCCGATGGTATCCGGAGGAGTGGCTGGGAAACTCCCAGTTAACGGGGCCCACTGGCTGCCCCTGCTGGTGGGAAACTGGTACTTCCTAATGTTACACAGCACTGGGTTCAGCACACTCAACACGATGGACGGGAATCAGAAATTAGCGTTTCTCTGTAAACAGATTCTCACCCTCTACAGAACCAGACTGACGTTGCGGTTCCACAGAGCGCATACAAGGGGCCATGTGCGTCACAGCCTCTCCGCCACAGTTAAGGCGCTGACGTCACTTTCACGCCAGCAATAAAATTAGTCTCTCACCTTTTTTGACGGACGGTGTACTACTCTCACTCTACGCACAGCTGGCTTTGCTACACCTGCACGAATCCTACTGAGAGTTGCGAGGTGCCCTCTAAAGCTCAATGAAGCTAGTGCTCACACGAAATCACCACTCCAACTTCGCCGAGAGGCGGGTAAAATTCTGTCACAAATTCTCCCAGATACGCTCCATCCCCTTAATATGTGTCCGTTCATCTAGCAGACATATATATAGGGTGTTACAAAAAGGTACGGCCAAGCTTTCAGGAAACATTCCTCACACACAAATAAAGAAAAGATGTTTTATGGACATGTGTCTGGAAATGCTTAATTTCCATGTTAGAGCTCATTTTAGTTTCGTCCACCTACGCTCAATGGAGCACGTTATCATGATTTCATACGGGATGTGCTGCTAGAACATGTGCCTTTACAAGAACGACACAACATGTGGTTCATGCACGATGGAGCTCCTGCACGTTTCAGTCGAAGTGTTCGTACGCTTCTCAACAACAGATTCGGTGACCGATGGATTAGTAGAGGCGGACCAAATCCATGGCCTCCACGCTCTCCTGACCTCAACCCTCTTGACTTTCATTTATGGGGGCATATGAAAGCTCTTGTCTACGCAACCCCGGTACCAAATGTAGAGGCTCTTTGTACTCGTATTGTGGACGGCTGTGATACAATACGCCATTCTCCAGGTCTGCATCAGCGCATCAGGGATTCCATGCGACGGAGGGTGGATGCATGTATCCTCGCTAACGGAGGACATTTTGAACATTTCCTGTAACAAATTGTTTGAAGTCACGCTGGTACGTTCTGTTGCTGTGTGTTTCCATTCCATGATTAATGTGATTTGAAGAGAAGTAATAAAATGAGCTCTACCATGGAAAGTAAGCGTTTCCGGACACATGTCCACATAACATATTTTCTTTCTTTGTGTGTGAGGAATGTTTCCTGAAAGTTTGGCCGTACCTTTTTGTAACACCCTGTATATCAGGAATGATGCAACATCAGAAAATTAAAGTGAAATGCAAGATTTGCAGAGATCAGTGTTTGGCATAGTTGATCCTCAACATATACCTATAAATGTAACATATTGTATATAAATAGGCTGTAAGTCTCATTACAGTTCGATTATGATAACGGCAATAAATCAGTGGAAAATAAACAGCCGTAAAAATCTGGGGCATAACAATCTGGAGCGATCCTAAAGTCGAACGACCACACAATGCTAGTTGAAGGAAATGCAGATAGCAAACATTCGTTCGAGCGATTCTTAAGTATTATTCATCAGCCTAGGACATTTACCATTTGGGATTAATAGAGGAGACAGGAAACATCGAAAGAAGAGGGACGCGTTTCGTCACGGGTTCGCTTAGTAATAGCGAAAACATCACGGGAATGCTCATCCCACTCTTGTGACGACCCCACAAAAGGGACGTTGTGCAGCATGAAAAGGTTTACTCTTAAAATTCCGAGACCGAACATTCCACGTGGAACCAGAGAGCATATTACTTTCTTCTACGAACATCTTGTGAAATGACGATGACGGGAAGATGAGAGACATTCGAGCTGATACTGAGAACTACCACAATCGTGATTCTCGCTCCATCCGCAACTGGAGCAGGAAAGGGCGTAAATCATCACTCACCGAGAGATGGTTTGCGGAAAATATATGTAGATGTAAATGTAGAGTACAGAACAAAGCCTGTTTAAAATAGTGCAAAGACATACGGGGGATACTCAACTTCGATAAGAACGAAGTCACTGTAATTGGAAATCATCAAAAAGAAGAAGAGACGCATTGGTAACGAGGGATTCACATTCAGGAGGATGGCGGTTCAAATACCTGGAAGGCGCCCCTGAAAAAGTGACTGCAGATTTTCTTCCCCATTCTTTCCTAATCCGAGTGCACATTCCGTCTCTGATTAACTTGTTGCTGACGTGAAGTTAAACCTCAAGCTTTTTTTCTTCGGAGAAGCGACAGGCTAAGGTTATGTAACAGAGAAGCTGGAGATCAAAGTTAACAAACAAAAGAGAGAATATACTTCAGTATTGACATAATATCACCAAACCTATGGAGATGAAAGAAGATCAAGACAAGATCCTCAACACGGTGGATAAGATTTCTGTAAACAGTAGGTTATGGGAATAGTGAAGTGGAAAAGTAAAGAAATCGGAGAAGAATAAGATTAACATTTAAGAAAGAGTATTGAAAGAGCTGTATCACAAGAAAACAAATGGTTCAAATGGTTCTGAGCACTATGGGACTTAACATCTGTGGTCATCAGTCCCCTAGAACTTAGAACTACTTAAACCTAACTAACCTAAGGACATCACACACATCCACGCCCGAGGCAGGACTCGAACCTGCGACCGTAGCGGTCACGCGGTTCCAAACTGAAGCGCCTAGAACCGCACGGCCACACCGGCCGGCGTATCACAAGAGTTTACCGGTCTGAGAAGTAAGATCGTAAGAGTCTTGAGGAGCCGGAAAGTAATTGTGAACTGTATAGAGTACAGTGGTCAACGTTGCACTCAATTCCAGAAATAATTTACTAGAAAGAACCTCAGTCGCGAAAAAGCTAACAGAGTTAGAGCTTTGTCTCCTAATATCTCACTGCCAATAAGACATTACACAGTCCATCTTTCTATTAACAGAAGCAGATTTTTGGCTGGGTACGATTTCTAAAACAACACTCATATCGAGTACGATACACTTGAGTCAGATACAAACGAAACCTCGGAATGAATGGATACCTTGACCAAAAGTGATCCTATCATGTTGTGCATTACCAATAAAAGTATAGAATTTCAATGACATTTATTCAGAATGTGAACGAATCAGTGCCCCGACGAATCCAACTTTTAATAAAGGTAAAAGATGTCCCAACAACTTATTGCTGAAGGAATACATTTAGCATTCAGACACTCCCATACTTTTTCCACCTTCCATTATAAAGTAGAAGATATGGAGACTGTCCTTAGACTGTAGCTAACTATTCTCCATTAGCTAGTGCAGCACAGTATGTAGCACTGCCCCACTCAGGAGTAGAAAAGAAGGACATAGCAAGGAAGAGCAGAGTAAAGTTCTGGTTCCAGCTGTAAGGCGTACTCAGAATGCTAAGTTTCTAAAGATGTTTCACACGCGAAAATGCTATGTCTGAGTTTGAATTCCGATCTCACGTACAGTTTCATTCCATACGGAAGTTTCGTATTCATTTTATCTATGGACAAAAGCCGACCATACAGTGTGTAAAGTGGACACGGGCTCAGCAATTTTCTAGACCAATGGTCCCCAACTTCACTGTTGCCACTACGCCAGGGTGAGATCAACTATCAGCCAATACCACCAACAAAATTCGACATTCGTTTAAGACTGATGAAAATATTACGAAAGCTAGTAGTTGCAATACGGACCGAAGCTATCAGTAAAAGAGTAATATTTAGCTAACCTTGAAACTGATAAAACTGACACATTTCAGCTGATGTTTTATCAGAGCATAAAATAAACTCGATTGATGCTCGTACTTATTTCCAACAACCTGTTTGACATTGCTGGCTGCTGTAACACCACAAAGACAGTATCCAACAAGTAACAACGTGACCAGGAATTATACTACGTGTTTCCATATGCAAATGAACAATATATTCGCGCAGCAGCTCAAAAGCAATATTTTTTATGGATAGAAGGAAAGATTACACAGCGGATTTCTCATTGCGAAATCGCATTTGAATGTTGGTTGTTTGTGAGAATACCGTCTAACGCCTCGTATTAGAAAAAGAAATCCTACGACAGCGGCAGGATTGTGGTCTACCGAGGTCGTGATATTGCTGGCGTTGATTGGAATCCCACGATTGTCATACCAATATGAAATGAATGTGTTCAGGAAGGCTGTACTCCACGCCATGCAGGGGAGTCAATTCTGACGGCAGTTTTTCCAGTGCTAAAAGATCCATTTTATACCTGTCGAGTTGTTCTGACAGAATATTGAGAGCTCCAGGTGTTGCCAAAGTCTTGATGTTCCACGTTCCAAATCGTAGTTCCTTGTTCGTAAGCCGTTTTCTGTATTCCTTGTTTCTGTTTTCCTCCGAGACACTTTCTTCAGGTTTCGTAACAAGCTCTTTTTTACGGGACGTGTTGTTAGCCCAGTACCCAAGCTTCAACCTTGGGGACCAGTCCATTTACTTTTTTAACTGCGAGCTTTCCCAAATTCCAGTGGGGACGCGCTCGATGGAGGTAACTGGCAAATAACCACACGGGGTCGGTCACATTAGATGGACAAATGCGAGACAGTGCAGGAGGCATTCGAGCAGGCACAGTTGAAGCAAGGACCCTGTCGTAGCAGTGGCAGTGGCAGTGGCTCGCAGTGGTAGTGGTGTGCCCGCACAAGGTGAACCAATAACAGTACAGTGTGCCCAAACAAGGCAGAAGGGCAGTAGTAGTGTACGCCCGCACAGGGCAGCTGGTCATGCTCAGGTGTGAACAACGGACCCCCAAGTAGGCGACCTGCAATCGTTGGAAGTGAGCCGGCAGGCGACCCTCTAGCTAGAAGGCCCCACTTCAACCTCCAAAGATATCTGGACTTAGCCACAGCACGTAGACCTGCAGTGTAGTGAGAACAGTGTGCAGTAGTGGCAGCTAGATGAACCACTTCCGGAAGCTGGCTGGAGGCGGAGACTGACACTGGATTGCTAAAATGGGCAGATTTTATGCGGACTTGGCCTAACGCTGTTTTGAAAGGGTATCGCTTTCTATCACATAAGACAACAGAGGCAGGGCACAAAGCCCAATAGTGTGGCAATCAGTTTACCATTGTTGCGCAGCCAGGGATGGAAGGTGCGGTAACTTTACATACTACAAGGACTGAGCGCGATTCTTGTGATGTCAGTATAATCCCCAAGTAGTTTCTCATACATGAACAGCTATCCGACTTCCCTCTATTGGCCGAGCGGTTCTAGGCGCTATAGTCTGAAACCGCGCGCCCGCTACGGTGGCAGGTTCGAATCCTGCCTCGGGCATGGATGTGTGTGATGTCCTTAGGTTGGTTAGGTTTAAGTAGTTCTAAGTTCTAGGGGACTGATGACCACAGCAGTTAAGTTCCATAGCGCTCAGAGCCATTTGAACCATTTGAACTTCCCTCGATCCTGCTTCCTTGTTGCTTTCTGCATCAACCTGCGGTGACGTCTTTTCGTTAAGGGGGGTAGGATGTCAAACGGGCCGACTTGGAGCAGGAAAGGCACCACAGGACATTTTAATTTCCACTGTCTATACTTTTACAAGTAAATTCACAAAACTTTATCAGCATGACCAGGAAGGATTCAGGATTCACACTCGTAGCATCGGAAGTTCAAAAACATAACAATTTTTTTTTGCATGTGAAATTTCATCATTTTTTCACTTACTATTGGCTGCATTTGTTGCTATAGGTACACTTTTCTTCATAAGTAAGTAGTATGAATTTTGCACAGCATACAGACCATACTTACTGGTGTCAGAAACTGTAGAATATATTTAATTTATGAAAAAATGAATGGGCTGTTACGTTTTTAACTTTATGTTTATAAAAAATCAAATTTTGTAGTTAATTATCTCAATTTTTACCACAGTTTTTAATAGATTTGGAAAATTCTAGAGTTCCATACACCTGTAAGTATGGTTTGTATGCTATGCAAAATTCATCAAAGAATCTCTCTTACTTGTGAAGAAAAATGTACCTGTAGCAACAAATGCAGCCAACAGCAAGTGAAAAACTGGTGAAATTTCATATCTAAAAAAAATTATTTTGTTATGTTTTTGCACTTCCACTGCTATGAGTGTGAATCCTGAATCCTTCCTGGTCATGCTGACAAAGTTTTATGAATTTATTTGTAAAAGTATAGAGAGTAGAAAATAAAATGTTCTGTGGTTCCTCTCCTGCTCCAAGTCGGGCCGTTTGACGTCCTACCCCCCTTAACTTAGCCACTCCAGGTAAAGAAGCTGTGGCGAAACACTACTTTATTTTACGCTGATAATATATTCACCATATTCCTCTAAGAAGATCTATAAGCTATGTCAATCAGGAAACACGTATACGTGATATTTCATAAAGATTTGTCCGATTTCTCCTACATAAATACTTAGGGTGGATTTTAACTTCCTTATCGAAACTAAACAATTACCTTGGCGCCAGATGTAAGCAATTTGTTGGTATAATTTCCAGTAAGGGTCACCCTTGTACAGGCCCCACGCCCTGTCGCTCATTACGCAGTCTGCCTTTTTCCAAAGTTGTTTCACACAGGAAGATTGCACTGTAGTTCCTTCTCTAGATTGTCGCACAGATGACAAAATGGTAGATATCGAAATAGACGACAGAGGGATAGAGAAATAATTAAAATCGCTCAAAAGAGGAAAGGCCTCTGGACCTGATGGGATACCAGTTCAATTTTACACAGAGTACGCGAATGAACTTGCCCCCCTTCTTGCAGCGGTGTACCGTAGGTCTCTAGAAGAGCGTAGCGTTCCAAAGGATTGGAAAAGGGCACAGGTCATCCCCGTTTTCAAGAAGGGACGTCGAACAGATGTGCAGAACTATAGACCTATATCTCTAACGTCGATCAGTTGTAGAATTTTGGAACACGTATTGTGTTCGAGTATAATGACTTTTCTGGAGACTAGAAATCTACTCTGTAGGAATCAGCATGGGTTTCGTAAAAGACGGTCATGTGAAACCCAGCTCGCGCTATTCGTCCACGAGACTCAGAGGGCCATAGACACGGGTTCCCAGGTAGATGCCGTGTTTCTTGACTTCCGCAAGGCGTTCGATACAGTTCCCCACAGTCGTTTAATGAACAAAGTAAGAGCATATGGACTATCAGACCAATTGTGTGATTGGATTGAGGAGTTCCTAGATAACAGGACGCAGCATGTCATTCTCAATGGAGAGAAGTCTTCCGAAGTAAGAGTGATTTCAGGTGTGCCGCAGGGGAGTGTCATAGGACCGTTGCTATTCACAATATACATAAATGACCTGGTGGATGACATCGGAAGTTCACTGAGGCTTTTTGCAGATGATGCTGTGGTGTATCGAGAGGTTGTAACAATGGAAAATTGTACTGAAATGCAGGAGGATCTGCAGCGAATTGACGCATGGTGCAGGGAATGGCAATTGAATCTCAATGTAGACAAGTGTAATGTGCTGCGAATACACAGAAAGATAGATCCTTTATCACTTAGCTACAAAATAGCAGGTCAGCAACTGGAAGCAGTTAATACCATAAATTATCTGGGAGTACGCATTAGGAGTGATTTAAAATGGAATGATCATATAATGCTGATCGTCGGTAAAGCAGATGCCAGACTGAGATTCATTGGAAGAATCCTAAGGAAATGCAATCCGAAAACAAAGGAAGTAGGTTACAGTACGCTTGTTCGCCCACTGCTTGAATACTGCTCAGCAGTGTGGGATTCGTACCAGATAGGGTTGATAGAAGATATAGAGAAGATCCAACGGAGAGCAGCGCGCTTCGTTACAGGATCATTTAGTAATCGCGAAAGCGTTACGGAGATGATAGATAAACTCCAGTGGAAGACTCTGCAGGAGAGACGCTCAGTAGCTCGGTATGGGCTTTTGTCAAAGTTTCGAGAACATACCTTCACCGAAGAGTCAAGCAGTATATTGCTCCCTCCTACGTATATCTCGCGAAGAGACCATGAGGATAAAATAAGAGATATTAGAGCCCACACAGAGGCATACCGACAGTCCTTCTTTCCACGAACAATACGAGACTGGAATAGAAGGGAGAACCGATAGAGGTACTGAAGGTACCCTCCGCCACACACCGTCAGGTGGCTTGCGGAGTATGGATGTAGGTGTAGATGTAGAGTCAAGATAGCTACAACACAGCAAAAAATGCCGTTTTATCTACTCTTTTTCAACAGATGCAGTTCAGCTACAACTGCACGGCATGGTTCTGTAGAGTATGAAATTTCAACTCCTACAAGTCAAACAATTCGTCGATGGCTCCAGAAGTTTTAAGATTCTACTTGTTTATGAAAGCCGGAATCCACAGATCACCCTTATGTGCTCGTTCAAGACGTAGAGTTCATGCTACAGAGTTTTCACCACATTCCACAGAAATGTACTAGCAATGCCAGCCGAGACATAGCCATTCTTCATGTGTCTGTCTGGCTTGTTGTACGGTGAAGTTCGTATTTCTAACCATACAAGATTCATTTGCTTCAAGCCCTTTAAGATAATAATGAACGTATAGAGATTCAAAAACTCATTCTGGGCTTGCAGATGGAAGATAACAATATCCTTTCGAATTTAGTGTTCAGTGTGAGCGTCGTTCAATTTAAGAGAAAAGGTTAACCGCTGCTATGTACGAATATGGGGAACTCAGTCACCACTTACACGGTCAAGAGAGTCCGCCAAGTTTCGTGTATTTCGCGCCGTTCCCCGAGTAATGATTAATGGCCCTTTTTTATTGAAATAACGGCTACACATACCACGTACCTGGATATGTAAGACAACTAGCTTTTTCCGGAATTACGAGAACATGCCGAAAATTTCATTTTTCAACAGGATAGAGCATCACCGCAGTGACACCTGCGTGAAAGAGTACTTCTTAACGATGAGCTGCTTCAGTGATGTGTCAATCGTAAGGGATGGATCGATTTCGAATTTCAGCGTTGGGCTCCAAGGTCACCTGACCTCATAGACGTGATTTGTGTGTATGTGTGTGTTTATGTATGTGTGTGGAGGAGAGGGGGGAGGGGATGGAAGGATATATGAAACATTTCGTCTGTATGCCTTCCCTGCAAACGACTCCCCTGTTAACTGCAACGCCGTATAGGTATAGCAATAAATGCAGCAACTCCTGATATCCTTGCAACAGTATGGGATGAGTCTGATTAAACTCTGGTTGAAATTTCCTGGCAGATTGAAACTGTGTGTCGGACCAAGACTCGAACTCGGGACCTTTGTCTTTCGCCGGCAAGTACTATACCGAAATGAAAGCAATAAACAGTCCTCGGTCGCAAAATGAAGTCTTTTTGACCTAGGTTTCGGCTACTTCTAAGAGTGCCTTCGTCAGTGCCTTTAAACTGGCCTATAACATAAGTACAAAGCTTTAGGAATTTTTTTTATAAGTACTGACTTAGCTACTCAAGTACGAGTCGGTCATGGGTAGCTCTGTGAGTAGAGCGTTTGCCCCCGAAAGGCAAAGGTCCCGAGTTCGAGTCTCAATCCGGCACACAGTTTTGATATGCCAGGAAGTTTCATATCAGCCCACACTCCGCTGCAGAGAGAAAATTTCATTCAGATTACACTGTGGTTGTTTTTGGTGAATCCCGTGGAGTGCACGTTGAACAATCGTAAAAGGTAAATGTGTGAAATCGAATGATTCTTCATAAATAAAAGCCTTGTAGTGCTATGTGTAAGTTGCAATCCACTCCATGTTTCTGTTTTCTTTCATGCAAGAAATGTAAACTTCTGAAGTCGGATGATTCTTTTAAATCCTTTTACCATTTGTTATTTAGGTATGTATGTCTTCCTCATTTTCCATCTTTGTCCTTTCGATAAACAAATCAAAGAAAACACAAACATAATCGCCCTTTCACCCATTTGTCAAATGATCAAGAAATTTATCTAAGTGAAAACTTAGTACCGTGGCTGTGCAGTTCTTGATCGAGCGTCGTGCAGTTTGTATCACTAAGGGGCAGCATCCTGGCCCACTCGGCATTGTTAACAGATCTCCACTGCACCGCGGCTCATTCTGCGTGGTTGCGAGATCCTCCCTCCCTCCCTCTTCCCTTCTCTGTCCCGATCCTCCCGTTTCCCGGCCCCTATCCGTTTCTCTCTCCAAGACAACTGTGTGTGTCTCGTCACTTGTTGTGTATCATTGCTGAAAGGATCAAGAGTCACCAGAGATCTACCATGCAGACTAAGAATAAAATGAGTTGGGCTATTATCCGATTAGGTTTTGCGCAATATTCTGCCAAAATTTACTATCTAGTTTATTACTAAGTTATTCTGGAGGTATATAAACTAATAATTATGATAATTTGTAACCTAAAAATGGGTTTTTCCCTCCAAAAGAGTCAGTGCCAGACTAGTCGAGCTGACCTACCAAGTTCGAGATTTATGCTCTCAATTACACCGGTTCTGATGGGAAAGCGTGGTATGACAAGACAAGGCGACTCGCAGAATGCTGTCGAAAAAAGATTCTGACATACTGCTGTGGACGTGCCTTAAATACACTAACAAGGAGTGGGTGCAGAAGTGTTTGCTGTCGGTGTCAGGGGAATGTTGTCTTCCTATATCTGTTGGAGAGTTACTTGCTGTAACCAAGGATAATCCCTAGCTGAAAAAAAAACGGTATCGAAGTCAGTGAAGACATGGTGAGCCGTGTTAGTCTGGACCAACTCCAGCTACATAATGCAAAAACGGAACTTCAGATATCTGGCGACACAGCAGGGAAAGAGCTTTGTGCCTTCTTCTCTCTGCGATTTGCCAGCATCTAGCGGAATGAATTTGAATCGAGCTCTCTCTGTATACATCTGGTGGAAGCTGTCCACATAGGGTAGATACCGCAGATAAACAACTGCAGTCTGCGCTATGGTAGGGAGGCGTGGCACTGTTTCGTGTGCCTCTGCAGAGGCCCTCCTCGCTTCCAGCGGCATGGATACCTTTTCCCGGCATTTTTTACTATCGTGCAGAGTGGTGTGCGTTTTCAACCAAATATATTTATAGCGTGTTCTTGGGAAGGACTGCTACAGTTAACCTGCGCTGAAGAATTATAGCAATCTTTCTGAAATAATGTCTATGGATCATTAGCGTATTCATGGAAAGAAATGACGTAACCCAATAAATTTCAGCTGTCGGTGTGATAGATATTTACGGAACGGTGGTGGACAAGTGAACTATGGCTGTGGTTGGACAGAGAAGTATGCTTATGATATTCTGTACTGTAATGTAATCTCTAAGACGCAACCTTTGCTTATGGTGGCAAAGAAGGAACTCATCCTTTGGCATGGAAAGTGGCTTTCGGGATCACAGCCTCCGTGAGTATTGAGGTGGGGGAGGGCTGTGGCGCTGCCAAGATCTCTTTTCCTCTGGTGCTCAGACACGCTGCAATGTTTGCTGTGAGGAATGTACTGCCAGACTGCAGTACGCCATGCCCTTTTGCGCCCAAAGTTATGGCCAGTGGTGGTGGATTGAGCACGAAAAGTTCCACTCGCTGGTCACAGCATTCGTTATTAATGAAAGTGTCGTCCGTCGATGGTCCCCTCCTTCCAACCACATGTGGCGGTGCAGCATGAGCGGATTAAAAAGAGACCTATTGTAATTGTTCAACATGGGACTAGTGGGTATCAGTGACGTACTGTGTGTAACCTGTAGAGTATCTGTTCTGTAACAATAGTGTACCTGATATTCGGTACGCAGTGTTCGAGTGCTAACGAAATTCTAGTAGTTTTTACACTAGTTCTGTGTCCACTGTGACGATAAGACAGCACTATTTGTTTTAGCAACCAACTATCACGTTTTTTTAATTTCTGGCCTTTTTTCAATTTTTTAGGTTATAAATTATTTAGCGATGATCCGTGTGTGATCTTTAACGTGTTTTTAACGTGCTGCTGGTTTATACATAGTGTGCTTGTTAAGAGGCGAGAGTATACATGATGTGCTGTGTAGGGTTATACATTATCTTCCAATGTGGTTGTTTAACACGATGCCGATATGTACACAGTGTGATTGTTCAGTGCGAAGATATGCTATGTAGGGCCACAAGTCTGATATCCATCGTTCATTTGTATACAATGATTTGGTCCAAAAGGAAATTCTAAAATATTCCTGCTGTTTTGAGTTTTATGTTTATTCTTCTTTGGCACATATAAGTTTATTCTACATCTTGTTCCATGGTCGTGGACAGAGCCGGTTGTGTAGAAACAATCGTATTTTTGAAGTGCATAACTGATGGATAAGTGTACTCACATGGTGTTGTTAAAATCATCAGGTCTTTACAATGAGTTCGATTACCCATTTTGGTAATCATCTTTTGATCCTTTTCTGTGGTTTGAAAACTGTGTTCATATTTTGTGTATTTGTTCCCCTGGAAATAATAACGTAGCTAAGAACTGAGTATACATGTGAATAGTATATAGCCGAAAGACAGTCTGTTGGACACTGCGATAGGTCTATAAGGGCACACATACTTATGAGATGCTGTTTGCAGCTATCTTTGTGTGTTCACCCCATATCTATATTCATCTCTAAAAATTCTGTGTTTGTTATGCAGTGTATACAAGTACTATCTGTGTTTAATTTAACAGTATCATTATCTCTCTTGAAACGTAAATTCACGGCTCTGATTTGTTACGTGCAATATCACTTTATTGTTTACTGACAGAATGTTCACTTGCTTGAGAGTTTCATTTGCTTTATGTGTAAGCAATACTCTTATTTTCTCTGAGATAACGATATTGTTTTCTACAGCAAAGATAATTTTTCTCCATGACTAACACTATTGGTAAAGTCATTGATGTATATCGAAAAACAAAATTGGATCTAATGTGTGCCCTACATTAATGTATTTTGGTTCCGATAAGTCTTTCGCTGAAAGTACAGACTTACCTGAGGTTTGTGATATCTCTACTCTCTGTACCCTGCCAGCTAGGTACGATCAGAACTAATCATTAGCTACACCTTTTATTCATAATGATTCAACTTTATTTAGTCGAGCCTTAAGGTAAACAGTATCAAAAGCCGTAGAAGGATGTAAAAGTTTGCCTGTGACACACTCACTCTTGTCAAGAGCATCAAGTGTCACTTTTGCGAATCTTTCTATGGCTTATTCTGCACTTCTACCGCTTTGGAACTCAAACTGTGATTCACTTGGAAAGTTGTATTTATTTAAGTAATTCATTAATCTGTCTTTCATTACTAATTCTATTATTTTTGAGAATGATGATAGCAGGGAAGTGCATCGGTAATTTTCTATGTGTTCTGTACTACCTTTCTGTAGCAGAGACGTAATTCTTGCCTATTTTAAACACTCTGGAAAGTTCACTGATGAGAAATACACATTTTTTATGTTTCTTAAAGCAGCTGGTGTATATCTATTTGGACTGTTTCAGCACACATATTGGTGTTCATCTAAGACTACTGACTTTTTACTTTTTGGGTTTTGTGCAGTTTTGGGGTCGTTAATAATACAATTGTACTTAGCGCTTAGTTATTTACAGTTGTTGTATTTGGTTTTGACAATTTTTATTGTAATTTATCTCCAATGTTTTAAAAATGCTCATTCACATAATTTGCTAGGTGGTGCGGATCATTTCTTACTTTACCTCCCTCCCTTACCAGTATGTAATTATACTTTTGTTTGTCTCTCCCTGTTTTCTTTTTAGTGACTTGCCAGACTGCTTTTCTTTTATTCTCTGAATTTTATGTTATTTTGTAAATCATATTTTGTGTTCGTAATTATTTTGTGTTTATATTTTTTAATTTGTCATCGAATGACTTTTTTACAGTAGTCAGCACCCTCGCATAAATCTTTTTGGTCCTGTATCATAAATTTAAGAACTCGGGCTCATTATGACTATTTTTCATGAAATGAGGTGCGTAAGCAATTGGGAGTACTCCCTAATACCTGCCGTTATCCATTTGTTTTTCTTAGATTAGATTAGATAAGATTAGTAGTTGTTCCATAGATCATGAATACGACACTTCGTAATGATGTGGAACGTGTCAGTTTAATAGAAGGTGTCTATACAAGATATTACATTACACAAAATATTACATGACACTTAATATTTTGTTGGGGGGGGGGGGGAATTACCCACTTACTGTATCCAAAAATTCATCTAATGAGTAGAAGGAGTTGCCATTAAGAAATTCTTTTAATTTCCTTTTAAATGCTATCTGTCAGGCTTTTGGTGCTATTAGGTAAGTGACCAAAGACTTTTGTGGCAGAATAATTTACGCCCTTCTGAGCCAAAGTTAGATTTAACCTTGAATAGTGAAGATCATCCTTTCTCCTAGTGTTGTAGCCATGTACACTGCTATTACTTTTAAATTCGTTCGGATTGTTAATAACAAATTTCATAAGTGAATATATATATTGAGAGGCTACAGTGAAAATCTCTAGCTCTTTAAATAAGTGTCTGTAGGATGATCTTGGATGAGCTCCAGCAATTATTCTGATTACACGCTTTTGTGCAATGAACACTATTTTACTCAATGATGAGGTACCACAGAATATGATGCCATACGAAAGCAGAGAATGAAAATAGGCGTGGTGAGCTAATTTACTGAGATGTAAATGGCCAAAATTTGCAGTGACCCTAATAGCATAAGTAGCTGAACTCAAACGTTTCAGCAGATCTTCAGTGTGTTTTTTCCAGTTCAACCCCTCATCAGTGCGGACACCTAGAAATTTTGAATATTCTACCTTAGCTTCCGATTTCTGATCGCAGTCTATATTTATTAATGGTGTTATTCCATTTACTGTGTGGAACTGTATGTACTGTGTTTTGTCAAAGTTTAATGAGAGCCCATTTGCAGAGAACCACTTAATGATTTTCTGAAAAACATCGTTTACAATTTCACCAGTTAATTCTTGTCTGTCGGGTGTGATAGCTATACTTGTATCATCGGCAAAAAGTACCAGCTTTGCATCTTCGTGAATACAGAATGGCAAGTCATTAATATTTATTAAGAACAGCAGAGGACCCAAGACCGAACCTTGCGGCACCCCAAAGATAATGTTAGTGATCAGGATACTACAGTGCACAGAAAACTGATGGAAAAATGATTAGTCGAAAGCGAAACAGACTGATAAGAAAATAAAATAGTTGCAAGGGAGTAGTTATGAGAGGTTCTGAATCCCTTTGTATAAGGCACAATTAGAGGTAAGACACAGGTGTCAGTTACTTTTAAAGTGAAACGATGATCTCAGTCGGCTGAAAGATATCAATTGCCTGCTTGTATGGATTTTGGCTAAGAGGGTCCGATAGTGATGGAATATATAATAAGTTTTTTTCCTCTAGACAAATATACTAGTTCTTTTTGTTAGGTGTCTGCTCGTTGATGATCCAATATCTACTGTACAACAAGGAGCTGTATTGTGTGCAGAATGGACCAAGGCAACTATTAACTTTTCTCCTGTTTTAGATAGTGTTGCACCGAAAGTTAGTTCGTAATTAAATCAGCCTTGATCAGTATTCCAAATACAGTGTGGAAGTATTTGGCCAGCTGCAGTTTTCTGGTTTACTTCTTCGACAAAACTGGCTCCACACTGGCTGTCATGAAAGCAGCGATGTATCTACGGCACAATCTGTATTCTTTCTTGAGAAGTGCTATGAAAGCTGCAAAACATTTAAACTTTGCGTACCCAATTTTTTCTGCTTTTTGCACTGCCCAAAATTTCAGGTGCCAATAATGTCATATTTTCCTTGTTCTTTGCTATGTCAAATTAGGATAGAATGTGTTGTTCTTTGATTGTCTTGTGTGCGGGACTGCTACGGTCGCAGGTTCGAATCCTGCCTCGGGCATGGGTGTGTGTGGTGTCCTTAGGTTAGTTAGGTTTAAGTAGTTCTACGTTCTAGGGGACTTATGACCTAAGATGTTGAGTCCCATAGTGCTCAGAGCCATTTGAACCATTTGTCTTGTGTTCATACGTCTTTTTTTCTCCACATAATCAATCAAATATTACTTCGATATTCAGTGTGCTTTTTATAAATGTATGTCTTTTCAGTAACGAGCTGTAAGTAGAAACTTTACTTGAAGATGTATGGAAACCATCGTAAATACATTAAAGACGTTCTCCCGAAAATTTTGTTACAATACCAAAAGCATTGGATTCCGTTTCTGGCGGATGTTCAGTCACCAGGCTGTTGGCTTATCTTTGAGGAGTACTGTTTCCTTCAGTGCCACTAGCACCACAACCTTGAACACTATTAATCGCACTATCGTCTGTAAAGTCGTTCTCTTCATCTGTAAAGTCGTTTTCTTCGTCCACTATCCTCTCCAGTGCAACTTCAGTTGCAGTTAAATGAATTTTCATGCTTTTGAATAATCAGATCTAACAAAAACACAGCGAAAATGCTATCATACTGTCCTAAACCATCTTCCGTTGGGTAACACCTTCTCAACTAGGACACCACAATATTTAATACGTTCCAAACATTAATGGTTTCCCAAATTTTGCTGCGTATGTATGACAATACTGATACACGTATACTAAACACATAAACTACTTACTGAGGTTACTGACTGCCTGACGTGTTAACCATCTCCACATCTTCCATGACAGCAAGCGCTCTTGTGTACAAACGAAGAACAGCAGAATCACACGCCATCGCACGCGTGGTTAGAAATATGAGATGGGTATGTGTACAAAGGTTTAAATACAAAGACCTGTGCGAGCCAAGAGATGTCCCTTGTCTGGATATTACACTACTGGCCATTAAAATTGATACACCACGACTTTGATAAATGTCGGATCGTAGCCTATCGCGATTGCGGTTATCGTATCGCGACACTGCTGCTTGCGTTGGTAGAGATCCAATGACTGTTAGCAGAATATGGAATCGGTGGGTTCAGGAGGGTAATACGAAACGCCATGCTGGATCCCAACGGCCTCGTATCACTAGCAGTCGAGATGACGGGCATCTTATCTGCATGGCTGTAACGGATCGTGCAGCCACGTCTCGATCCCTGAGTCAACAGATGGGGACGTTTGCAAGACAACAACCATCTGCACGAACAGTTCGAAGACGTTCACACAGGAGCGCCTGCGATGGTGTACTCAACGACGAACCTGGCTGCACGAATGGCAAAACGTCATTTTTTCGGATAAATCGAGGTTCTGTTTACAGCATCATGATGGTCGCATCCGTGTTTGGCGACATCGCGGTGAACGCACATTGGAGGCGTGTATTCATCATCGCCATACTGGCGTATCACCCGGCGTGATGGTATGGGGTGCCATTAGTTACACGTCTCGGTCACCTCTTGTTCGCATTGACGGCACTTTGAACAGTGGATGTTACATTACAGATGTGTTACGACCAGTGACTCCACCCTTCATTCGATCCCTACGAATCCCTACATTTCAGCAGGATAATGCACGACCGCATGTTGCAGGTCCTGTAGGGGCCTTTCTGGATACAGAAAATGTTCGACTGCTGCCCTGGCCAGTACATTCTCCAGATCTCTCACCAATTGAAAACGCACCGAGCGAGGTGGCGCAGTGGTTAGCACACTGGACTCGCATTCGGGAGGACGACGGTTCAATCCCGTCTCCAGCCATCCTGATTTAGGTTTTCCGTGATTTCCCTAAATCGTTTCAGGCAAATGCCGGGATGGTTCCTTTGAAAGGGCACGCCCGATTTCCTTCCCAATCCTTCCCTAACCCGAGATTGCGCTCCGTCTCTAATGACCTCGTTGTCGACGGGACGTTAAACACTAACCACCACCACCACCAATTGAAAACGTCTGGTCAATGGTGGCCGAGCAACTGGCTCGTCACAATACGCCAGTCACTACTCTTGATGAACTGTGGTATCGTGTTGAAGCTGCATGGGCAGCTGTACCTGTACACGCCATCAAACCTCTGTTTGACTCAATGCTCGGGCGTATCAAGGCCGTTATTACGGCCAGAAGTGGTTGTTCTGGGTAATGATTTCTCAGGATCTATGCAGCCAAATTGCGTGAAAATGTAATCACATGTCAGTTCTAGTATAATATATTTGTCCAATGAATACCCGTTAATCATATGTATCTCTTCTAGGTGTATCAATTTTAATGGCCAGTAGTGTAAGTGTAGTATTAGGCATGGGCGACAGTGATAGACAGAAAATGTAGTTTTTGTAGGTATCATACCCACATCACTCCAGGACTGTGGATAACAAGACGAGAAATTAGACTGGTCTACAGCAAAGCCTTTTGCTGTTATTGTAATGTATGATATGGCCTGCGATAGAAAGACAAGGTGTTGTAATTCGGTATAAGGAGTGAGGTTCAATTTGAGAAAGAGAGGGAAACTAGTATTTAACTGTCTTTCGATTAAGTTGTCATTGGACACAAGAATTTTTAGAGATATAGTTGTAGAGTCCCACAAAATAAATAAATAACTATATAAAATTGAAAAATGGAAATATCGGTCTGATGAAATGAAAAATAGGAAACTGAAACATCACTAGCAGAAATCAGTTTTCAAAAATAATTAACTACACTAGAATTAAAATCAGTCTTGAAATTATTTTTCTAACTGCAACGAGACTTTTATTGTTACGTTTTTTGTCTCCAATTTTCTGGAGTGAATCAACAAAAAAACTTGTTGGAACCAATCACTTGCATAAAGTGGCTTATGAAGTCAATGGACACGCATGTCAGCCTGTGAGCACGCGGATTTGAACAGTGATCCTCTCAACAAGAAGGTATCGTATCGTGCTTCGTGACGTTGCTCCTTATAGCGTCGGCTAGCTGGCCGCGGCAGTCACAGGTGATCCGTTCTCGTTGGCCTCCAAATCTACATCTACATCTACCTGATTACTCTGCTATCCATAATAAAGTGCCTGGCAGAGGGTTCGATGAACCACCTTCATGCTGTCCCTCTACCGTTCCACTCTCGAATGGCACGCGGGAAAAACGAGCACTTAAATTTTTCTGTGCGAGCCCTGATTTCTCTTATTTAATCGTGATGATCATTTCTCCCTATGTAGGTGGGTGCCAACAGAATGTTTTCGCAATCGGAGGAGAAAACTGGTGATTGAAATTTCATGAGAAGGTCCCGTCGCAACGAAAAACGCCTTTGTTTTAATGATTGCCACTCCAATTCACGTACCATGTCTGAGACACTATCTCCTCTATTTCGCGATAATACAAATCGAGCTGACATTCTTTGTAGTTTTTCGATGTCATCCGTCAGTCCCACCTGATGCGGATCCCACACCGCACAGCAGTACTCCAGAATAGGGCGGACAAGCGTAGTGTAAGCAGTCTCTTTGGTAGACCTGTTGCGCCTTCTAAGTGTTCTGGCAATGAATCGCAGTCTTTGGTTTGCTCCACCCGCAATATTATCTATGTGATCGTTCCAATTTAGGTTATTTGTAATTATAATCCCCAAGTATGTAACTGAATTTACAGCTCTTAGATTTGTGTGACTTATCGCGTAATCGATTTTTAGCTCATTTCTTTTAGTACTCATGTGAATGACTTCACACTTTTCTTTATTCAGGGTCAATTGCCACTTTTCGCACCATACAGATATCTTATCTAAATCGTTTTGCAAGTCGTTTTGATCATCTGATGACTTTAGAAGACGGTAAATGACAGCATCATCTGCAAACAATCTAAGTATGTAACTGAATTTACAGCTCTTAGATTTGTGTGACTTATCGCGTAATCGATTTTTAGCTCATTTCTTTTAGTACTCATGTGAATGACTTCACACTTTTCTTTATTCAGGGTCAATTGCCACTTTTCGCACCATACAGATATCTTATCTAAATCGTTTTGCAAGTCGTTTTGATCATCTGATGACTTTAGAAGACGGTAAATGACAGCATCATCTGCAAACAATCTAAGGCGGCTACTCAGATTGTCTCCTACGTCGTTAATATAGGTCAGGAACAATAGAGGGCCTATAACACTTCCTTGGGGAACGCCGGATATTACTTCTGTTTTACTCGATGACTTTCCGTCTATTACTACGAACTGTGACCTTTCTGAGAGGAAATCGCGAATCCAGTCGCACAACCGAGGCAATACTCCGTAGGCACGCAGTATGGTTAGAAGACGCTTGTGAGGAACGGTGTCGAAAGCCTCCTGGAAATCTAAAAATGTGGAATCAATTTGACATCCCCTGTCGATAGCACTTATTACTTCACAAGTATAAAGAGCTAGTTGTGTTTCACAAGAACGATATTTTCTGAATCCGTGATGACTATAGACTATGTCAGTAAATCGTTTTCTTCGAGATACTTCAAAAATGGTTCAAATGGCTCTGAGCACTATGGGACTTAACATCTGAGGTCATCAGTCCCCTAGACTTAGAGCTACTTAAACCTAACTAACCTAAGAACATCACACACATCCATACCCGAGGTAGGATTCGAACCTGCGACCGTAGCGGTCGTGCGGTGCCAGACTGAAGCGCCTAGAACCGCTCGGCCACACCGCTCGGCTCTTCGAGATACTTCATAATGTTCGAATACAGTATGTGTTCTAAAACCCTACTGTAAATCGACGTTAGTGACACAGGCCTGTAATTCAGCGGATTACTCCCACTTCCTTTTTTGGGTATTCGTGTGACTTGAGCAAGTTTCCAGTCTTTAGGTACGGATCTTTCTGTGAGCGAGTGGTTGTACATAATTGCTAAATATGGAGCTATTTTATTAGCGTACTCCGAGAGGAACCTGACTGGTATACAATCTGGACCGGAGGCCTTGCCTTTATGAAGTGATTTAAGATGGTTTGTTACTCCAAGGATAGCTACTTCTATGTTTCTCATCTTGGCAGGTGTTCTTGATTGGAATTCAGGAATATTTACTTCGTCTTTTTTGGTGAAGGAGTTTCGGAAAACCGTGTTTAATAACGCTGCTTTTAGTGGCACTGTCATCAGTGATTTCACCGTTGTTATCGGGCAGTGAAGGTATTGATTGCGTCTCGTCACTGGTGTGCTTTATGTATGGCCAGAATCTCTTTGGGTTTTCTCCCAGATTTCGAGACAGAATTTCGTCGTGGAAATTATTAAAAGCATCTCGCATTGACGTTCTCTACGTTCGGAGCTGGATTCGTTTCTCACCCAACACCAACTTAGATTTGTCCTGCGTAGTCCTGTGGCCTCTTAGTGATGTGCGGCCGTAAACGAGAGAGAAGGTGAAGACGTTAGGGGATGTCGGAGGCCGGGACGACTCTAGTTTCTCGTTCTTAAAGGAGACAGTTGGCAGCGGCAGGAAGCGGGCAGAATAAGCCGGGCTGGCCGGCGGCCACGGGCCACGGGCCACGGGCGGGTGCGGGCGCGCGCGAGAGCAGCCGCGAATGTCAAGGCGAGCCCGCTGCCCGCTGACCGCTGCCCGCTGCCCGCCGACACACGTGTCATCCCACAGCTGGCGCGCCTCCAGCCGCGCCAATCGTGCACGCTGTGCTCCCATATCGGATATTTAATCCGAGCTGCGACTCAACGGAGACTGTTTAACGAACAGAACGCCTCGAAAGTGTGACATCCCCAGAAAGCCAACTACACCGAGGCGACAAAAGTTGTGAGTTGCTTCCTAATACGTTAGTGCAGCAAGTCGACGTGACACGGACTCAAGAAATCGTTGTAAGTCCCCTGCAGAAATACTGAGCCGTGCTGACTTTGTAGATGTCCGTGCTTGCGGAAGTGTTGCCAGTGCGGGATGTTGTGATCGAACTGATTTCTCGATTATGCCCCATAATGTTCGTGATACGTGTTGCAAACCGGACACAATAGGAAGGACCAGGCCCCTTTGCTTTTTTCTTTTCTCACTCGTTTATTACATCAGAGAAATACACATTTTAGGACAAAATTTAACTACATGAAATATTGTTCCCAGTAAAGGTTAACATAAGCAGTGATGAAACTTAGTTCTCTTAAGGGTTTCTGCTGGCAACAAATTTTAAGAAGGCAATGTAGGGTTTATATCAATTTAGCTCAAACACGTAGCTAGTGATTGAATCACGACACACACTTTAACAATTTTGGCAACAAATAAATAGCGTGAATTTGTACTCACAGTAACCAACTAATCAACAGCCTTGCCATTGAATAAGTAGTAGGCCATTTGGAACGAATTAGCAACACCCAGCAACTAGGGGAGTTAATACCAACAGTCTTTAAATGTCTTGCTCCCCATTAAATAAACAAACTTACAGTAATTAAATGAATAACAAATCAAACACACTACGCTCCACTCAAACTCTTCAGTGGAAGCCTAGCCAAAATGAAGATTCCATTAACTGATTAGCACTGAAGTCACACTAAAGCTCATCTCTATGTTCCCAGACACACATGGGGCGAACTTATACAAGACAAGATTTTGAAGGGAGCACATCAGTAAAACCGGTACTGTAGCTAACGCGTGCCACTGACAATTAAGGTACTAGACCGTGGCACAAGGTGGTATACAATGAGGTTGCCTTAGTGGTATACTGCGCTCCAAAATATTAATTCAAATGGCCAATTCAAAATTAAGTACACATAAACCAGTATTAATTAACGAGGAGTGACACCAGGTTGCTCGGTGGGATGACAACACTTAATTGAAAAGACGAATGCCGGAGGCGGCAGTACCATCAAACACCTTCTCCGAGTTTTAACCAGGAGCCACTTACCGCTATACAAGTAAACATTTAACCAAGCACAAGGAAGGAAACCCAAAGAGAAAATTCAAATAAAACCCCCAAAAGATTATAAAGGATAGGGAACCCCAACTATTTAAATTTAAAAGAATTAGCTCTCCCCAAAGGCAGTGTAAACGCTAAGGCCACACTTAAGAGGCCACCAAAATTGGTTACAAAAAGTCTTATACATTTGCTCCTTTTCTTTAAAAGAAACACAAGGCTGCTTAACTTCTGCTGGACGTCCGGTATGGCTCGTGTAGGATACACCAGGCAGCAACTCAACCTAGGCGGTTGCAAGGCACGGCGAGCAAAATCAGGAGAGCAGACAGGCAGGCAGCCAACACACATCCTCCATCCTGAACCGACAGACCGCGTACAACCAACTCCACATATACGTGGTTCCTTCCCACCTCGTACCTCGCGGCGTCTCAGCAGGTAGCCCGAGCAAACGTCAACTTCCAAGAGAAGAAACATCGAAGGATCGATAATGGACATCCAAGAGACTGGCGCGCCAGTAACGAGCGCCACGGCTCAGTTCGAGGGTTCAAGTCGGGCGACATAGGTGGCCGAATCAAACGATCGAATTGTCCAGAATGTTCTTCAAACCTGTGACATTGCGCATTGTCGTTCAAAAGAATTCCGTAATTGTTAGAGAACACGAAGTCCAGGGATGGCTGCTAATGGTCCCCAAGTAGCCGAACATAGTCATTTCCAGTCAATTATCGGCTCATTTGGACCAGAGGACCCTGTCCATTCCATGTAAATACAGCCCACATTATTACGGACACACCACCAGCTTGCACAGTGCCTTGTTGACAACATGTTCCATGGCTTCGTGTGGCCTGTGCCACACTCGAAGCCTACCATCAGTTCCTACCAACTGAAATCGGGACTCATCTGACTAGACAACGATTTCCAATCGTCTAGGGTCTAACCGAGATGATCAAGATTCAAATGGCTCTGAGCACTATGGAACTTAACGTCTGAGGTCGTCATTCCCCTAGACTTACAACTACTCAAACCTAACTAACCTAAGGACATCACACACATCCATGCCCGAGGCAGGATTAGAACCTCCGACCGTAGCAGCAGCGCGGTTCCGGACTGGAGCGCCTAGAACCGCTCGGCGACAACGGCCGGCCATGATCAAGAGCTCAGGAGAGGGGCTGCAGGCGATTTCGTGCTGTTAGCAAAGGCACTCGCGTTGGTCGTCTCCTGCCTTAGCCCATTAACGCCAGATTTCGCCGTACTGTCCTAGTGGACACGTCATTCGTACATAACGCAATAGGATAACACTATCACAGTCGTACACTAGAATCACCATAACTTTAGACCGCTCCATTCGCGCCGTCAACAGAATAGGCTCTGCTAACGGTATACTACGCCTTCCACATCGCTGGAAACGGGTTCTACACAACGCTTGGAACATCCCCTTAGAAAAATTATGAATGACTGTGCTGGAAAAACTCTTACGTTATTTGGCACAGAAATAGCTGAGCAAAGCTCAACGTACTCAGACAGTTATCTCTTTACTTATGCTGATCATCACTAAACTGACACACAATATTTTTAGCGAAACGCAATCTGACTTTTCAATAATCCCTACAAAAGAATGGCCGTGACAAACAATAACCTATAACTTTCATGAATCACTTACCTCACAAAAAACTTCGTTACTCGAACTACTGCAATACAGCGAGCGCCAATACTGCCAGCTAAATAAAGTATTCTAAGTACTGAAGGCACTAACTACTGATAGGCATAGCTAGCAAATGAAAGATTTTTATAGAGAACAAACAATGTATTTACCTTAAATAGTGTTCAAAAGTTCTAATATAATTTTGTGACATCAATTAAACAAATTTCCTTTTTCTGACGGGCACACGTCCAGATCGTCCGCACAAAATTCTTCCATCTCTCTCCCCACATCCACCACTGCTGGCGGCTCACCTCCAACTGCCCAACGCTACGCGCTGTTCACATCCAACTGCCCAGCACTACACAAGCGAATATTCCAACAATGAGTCCAAGCAGCCACAGACTGCACACAGCGCAGTCAGCGATTTTCATATAGAGCGCTACGTGGCGTTACCAACATAAAAACCTAAACAGCCTACTTACACGCTGATGACTACTTTGAATGACAGTAACAGGTACAAACATGTAACTCTTTTGTATCGGCTGTGAATAAATAGTTGCCACTATTTAAGTTCCGACGCTCTTATTTCGGCGCAAGCGCACGAAGTACGTGGGAGTAACCCCATATACATTCTGTGTATAATGAATTCAGAACTCGCATTTGAATAATGAGCGTTTATAAGAAACTGTGTTATGCCTCGTTTAAGAAAGAGAAACGTCTACAGACACTTGTCGGAATCGACAGCAGTAGGATAGTGGCTTATCGAGATTGCGTACTACAGTTCCGTAGTACTAATGCTCGAACTGGTGAGGATCCCACGATTCTCATGCTAATATAAAATCGACAGGTTCACGAACTATATTCTAAACGCTACTGCCCCATGTGGCATGCGCACGAGAGGACGGACATGTGGTTTCCTTGGCCGCGCAGGATCGTGCACATCTTGTGAATGATTTACTTCAGGATAACGACATCGCTCGAATAGAGTGGCCAGCATGTTCTCCAGACATGAATCGTATCGAACATGCCTGGGATGGATTGAAAAGGGCTGTTTATGGACGACGTGACCCACCAACCACTCTGGGGATCCACACCGAATAGCCATTGAGGAGTGGGACAGTCTCGACCAACAGTGCCTTGATGGACTTGCGGATAGTATGCCATGACGAATGTAGGCATGCTCCAGTGCAAGAGGACGTGCTACTGGGTATTAGAAGTACTGGTGTGTACAGCAATCTGTACCACCACCTCTGAAGGTCTCGCTGTATGGTAGTACAACATGCATTGTGTGGATTTCATGAGCAATAAAAGGGTGTAAATGATGTTTGTGTTTACCTCTATTCCAATTTTCTGTACAGCTTCCGGAACTCTCGGAACCGAGGTGATGGAAAACTTGTTTTGATGCGAGTAATTACAAATCTATATTTTTCTGGTTTTTCCTTTACTTGTACTGTGAAACCTTGCTTTTTTAGCAAATTTGATGATTCTAGGTCGACGGGGAGCACCCTATAGGTTTTGACGAGTGGTTTTTGAGTATCACAATGTGACGTAAATGGCCGTATCTTTTGACTGAATTGACTTAGAAGCTTAAAAGTCTTACACCACTAACTCACCATAGACCTTAATATCTGACATAAATTTGAACTTATTACTCGTTCCTGAGAATGATGGTTCTTAACAGTCGGACAGACAGACAGACAGACAGACAAGAAATCGATCCTCTAGGTTCCGTTTTTATATACTGATCCACGAAACCCTAAAAATGGCTCTAAGTTGCATTACCTCCCTGATATTTACGTAAAAATACGCGAGAAAACACACACACACACACACACACACACACACATACATACACACACACACACACACACACACACACACACACACACACCGCACTTTACTACTTCCCTTCCCTCTAAGCAGAACCTGATACTTCAACGGTCATTAAAATGAAACAGTCAATCACACTACTGTCCAGTATTGGCTGTGCTTAAAAAGAGGCAAATCATTTGTCAAAAAATTACGTTAGCAGTCTTTACACGTCCAAAATACGTCATCAAACGAGATACATAAACTGAAAAAATATTTGAACTGCGGGAAATGAAGCCAAAAAATAAAGTTTTCATTACTGACTACGAAAAACTGTTTAAGGATTGGCTCACCAGTCGCATCAGAGTTTCACTGGAAGCCGTATATCATTCATTCCCTTTGGAATATTAGGACAAGTATAAAGCAGGCTCTCCATTAATAATTTAAAATGTTTGCTTATACAATATAACTAACGAATGCGTAATTCATAGTGGGTGAACATGAGTGGTACTTCAAATACTATTCTGCAAAACTTCAAACACGCGAAAGAAAATCAACTGCTCATTTATGAACGTGTTGCCTGTCTTCCGTCAGCAGATGGCTGCACTACTTAACGTTCAAAGTTACGTTGCTGTACCATAGTGAGACAAAACAGAGGCTGCTCAGATGAATTACTTACCACATCTTTGATACTTTTCAAATGTCACAATGTTCTAAAATTCATTAAATGAAGCGGGAAATCCGTCTTTGAGTTCCGGTCCGTCACAAATTTCCATTGTCCTCATTCCATGATACAGCTGATGGTTGTCCATTTTAGCAGTTGCCAATATATTTCATAATGGATGTAGTTGTCGCAGTGCCTGTTTCTTCGGACATGCATGCTTCAAATTAAGTGCTTCAGTGCTATTTCTATGTATAAAAAATAACAGACTGTTGACATTCCAATTGGATCTCAAAGATCGTAACTAAACTTGTAAGGCTTATAATTGTAGAAAATGTATGTTAGCTAAAATACTAGCCAAGCACACAGAAATTTCGCTGTGGACTTTCAAATTAATGCCTCAATGCTCTTTTCATGCTATTTAAGAAAAATAACGGGCACTCGATATTTAAAGACAGAGCTCAAAAGATCGAAAATGAACTGATCAGGATTAAATATTAGGCAAGCACACAAACAGCCATTTTAAATGCAATTATTTAGACATACTCTTGTTGTAACAGCCCGTTTTTGATCCAACATCCGTCAGCCGAAGAACCCGAGACAGCACCAACAGCTAGTTTGTCAACAAGTGGCCATGAAAGCCTTAACAATTTTGTACAAGTTTGAAATCTAATCGAAAAAATTTATTCGGGACAACTCCTTCTATTTCATGGACGAATTCCCTTCTATTCTACGGACGAATTTTTATTTGAATGCTGTCAGCCTAAAAAAACTTGTTTTTAAGTGTAGTAGCGCGAGTAACACAAAAATAATGTGTTCGTTAATTTTTATAGTAAATATTTGGTGTACATATCCAGTAAACTGACTCATTCAACATCATTTTAATGAAAGAATCGTTTAAATGGTTTACGGAACTTTTAACAAACTAATAAAATTCGTAACATCTCCAAAGAGCACGACAGAGTCGGTATCTCGAAAGCACATTGTTTAAAATTATTTATCATTTATTGAACAAAAAAGAAAAACACACACACACACACACACACACACACACACACACACACACACACGCTCACACACACACGCACACATGCAGGGCGCTAATTGTAATAGTGTAGTATAATTACAGATGTTTATGAAAAATTCGAGCAAAATAAAATTTTATAGTTTATCAAAATAAAATGTAAAATTTTTCATTTTTTGCGAGCACAGTGATCCTTAAAATTAAATATTTACCCATCTTATTGCATATGCCATAATTAATATAGAAACAGGTTGCAGTCTTGTTGTACCTTAGTATGCAAGTATAATTACAGATCTCTGCAGAAATTCGAGCAAAATAAAATTGTGTGGTTTCTCGAAATACCGGTATATAAGATTTCACATACCGTAATGGTAAATGGATCTGAAATTTAAGTATTTTCAGATATATGATCAGTGAAGATTGATGGTCAGTGGAGATAATGATGGTTAAAAAAATTGTATCAGATTTCCCCTCAAACTGTATCAACTTGCTCACAAACTGTGCCAATCTGCCATCCAAAATGCATCGGCTTACTCCCATTCTTTAAAAAAGTCCCCATAAATGTATCAATGTATCCCACAAACAGCATCCACTTGCCTCTAGATGAATGAACTTTCTCCATAAACAAAGGCTACTGTTTACAGAAATTTAATGGGTCACTGTTTAAAGACAGGAATGGGTCATCATTACAGAAAACGGAATGGGTCACAGTTTAGTTACAATTTTGGGTCAATTTCTTACATTGTCACTGTAACACTAGTCAGTTGTTACAGCTTTTGTGTAATATGGGTTAACTGCTATGGTTGTTATAGTTTGTGGCAGTTTGTTATAGTTGTTGCAGTTGTTACAATTTGTATTGAAACAGTGGTCAATAGTTACAGCTGTAACAGCACAGTTGTTGCAGTTTTGTTGTAGCATGGGTTAATTGATACAATTGATAATTTTTTTATGTTTTTGTGGCAACTTGTTATAATTACAGTTGTTACAGTTTTAGCTTAAAACAGGCCAAGTGTTGTTATAGATGTTACAGCTTTGTTGTAACACAGGTTAATTGTTACAGATACAATTGTTACAATTTTTGCTGAGAACTGAGTCAATTGTCGCATTTGTTACAATTTTGGCTATAATGTCAGTAAATTGCTCAGTTTTTACTCCAGTATGGATCAATTGTTACAGTTCTTAGAGTTACATTCGTTACAGTTTTTGCTGTAACATGGATTAATTGTTACAGTTTTTACAGTTTTGGGACAATCTGTTACAGCTTTCGCTGTAACATAAGTCAGCTCTTACAGTTGTTAATGATATATTTGTTGTAGTTTTACCATGTCATAGTTTAATTGTTGGAGTTGAAACAGTTGTTGTTACAGTTTTGGAGTACTTTGTTCCATTTTATACTGTAACATGGATCAGTTGTTACAGTTGTTATAATTACAGTTATCGCAGGTTTCCTGTAACTTGCATCAGTTCTTACAGTTGTTGCAGTTTTGCTGTATTGTGAGTTACTTCTTAGAATTGATACACTTTTTGTTGCAGTTTAGGTGTAATTTGTTCCAGTTTTTGCTGTAACATAGGTTAGTTGTTACAATTGTTACTATTTTTATTACAATTTTAGGGTAGTCTGTAACAGTTTTTGCTGTAATATTGGTCGGTTGTTACAGTTTTGGACAGTTTTTTACAGTTGCAATTATTTTTTCTTCTAGTTTTGAAGGGCAAGTTCATACACCTTTTGGGGCAATTTGACATAATTTTAGTGACCATCATTCTCTCCACTGACCATCATTCTCTCCACTGATCATAATTCTCCATTGACTATCGTTCTTTCGATTGGACATTATTCTCTCAACTTAATAATCTTCATGGTTACATATTTTCAATCTGCCCCACCTACTACACTGTCCCATCATTAATTTGTATTGCAAATGTGTGCACACAGTATAAAAAAGTTACACACATTATATCCACATCTGCCTCATCATGATCGTCATCATCATCTCTCTGATTTGTATACTACAGTAAAATTCCTTTCTTTGTAATGCTTACTTCAACGAGGCAGCAGCATCCCGCTATATATATATTCAAGTAGCCTCTTCACATCTGTCTGTATGTGCAGGCTAATCTTAGGAAGTGCTGTAGGGATTTCGATCCGGTTATCGCTAATAGATATACTGATTCACAAGCAATGTTTTTATGTCGTTAGGTATACTCTATATAAATATTTCGTGCAAATTATCTGAAATATGATTATTATGGGGTTAAGATGTAAAAACTATGCCACCGTCACTTAGTGAACAGCTGCCATAATCCGAGAGAATAGCAGTGGCTTGAGGCAGCAGAAAGCGTATCTGGTGTGATAGTCTTCAGGTAGAACATTTGGCTAGAAACCAAAAAGTTCTAACATCGACTCCCATGTGAATCACTTATTTTCGCTCCACCTTTTAACTTGGCATTCACCTCACAATGATGTGGAGATTCGTCACAAACGGAACGCGGCCCATATTTCAAACTACACTGTAGCTTCCCTTTCACTGGTTCGATGACTGGTTACAAACGTGCAAATCAACTTGACATCCAACTGATTGCAATCGTTTCAGAACACCTGCATAACGAAAAAAACATGCGATGCTAAAACTAATGGTTTTGAATTATTTACGCCTAGAGTAAAAGGTAGAATGAGATGCAGATTTACTTCGTTTATATAAAAAACGTTTTGCAGCGGGTAAGTCAACTTTCAGCTTTCTGCTTTGACTCAAACATACACTGATGAGCCAAAACATTATTACGATCTACTTAATAGCTTGTTTGTCCTTCTCTGGAACGATATACATAACTGACTTTGCGTATCAGGGATCCGACAGTTTGTTGGTAGTTTTGTGGAGGTATGTGGCATTAGATGTCAACCCACAGGTCATGTAATTCGCCAAATAACGGGCCGGTGATCTGAGTACCCTGTGATGGCGCCCGAATGCAACCCCGATGGGTTCCATAGGATTTACATCAGGAGAATTTGGCCACCGAGACATCAACGTGAGTGCAATATATTGCTCCTCAAACCTCTGTAGCAAGGTTCTGGCTCCGAGACACTGCGGACAATTATACTGCTGAAAGATGACATCGCTGTTGGGGAAGACATCGCATGAAGGGATACGTGTGGATCGCAGCTATCACCTTGTCTTTGATTACTGCTACAGGTCCCATGGAATTGCAGGAGAATGTCTCCCATAATACAGTACTGCTTCCCTGGCGCGCTGCACGTTTCGAGCCGCCGGGCACCTCGATGACGGCGTTCGAAGAGACGACCATCGACCTAATGTAGCAAAAATGTCAGTCACCCGAAGAGCCGACAGGTTTCCATTGATCGACGGTCAAATCCCGATGGTCCTGTGTCCATTGCTTACGTAACTGACGATGCCGTTGGGTCAACATGTGAACACATAGGGGTGGTCTGCTGAGAAGCTTCATGCTCAACAATGTACGATGATCGGTGTGCTGCGAGACACTTGGGCTTGCACCAGCATTGCGTTCTTTCGGTAGAGATGCCACAGATAATCGTATATCCAACTTCCAGAGCAGACAAGTCTCCGAACCCCGCATTCCGTGACGAGTCGCTGACGCCCAATCATTTAGCATCTAGTGGTAGTGTCACTGTCCTTCTACCCCTACCTGTAGATGCTCACGACAGTAGCACGTGAATATTCGACCAGCTTCGCCGTTTTCGAGATACTCGTTCTCAGGCTCTGCGTAATAATAATCTGCTCTTTGTCAAAGTCGCTTATCTTAATGGATTTCACCATTTGCAGTCCATATCTTATCTAGGGTGATCCCCCGTCCGTGTTTGCTCCGCTTACACACTATTGTTACCGCGTCACGTGCCAGCAAAGCAACAAGGCGGCATCCAACGCCGCGGTGGGCGGTGGTGATGCACAGTGTAGATACGAACACGTTCCTTAGCACGGTGAGGTGAAAGATGCTATTTGTTTGAACGCTTTCAAAATGTGCAGAAGATTGGTCAAAGAATCTTCATTGGCAAGAAAGAGATTTGGGTCTCTTAAAGGTCATAAAGACATGGGCACGATCTTCTTCAAAGACATTCAGAAATTTCTTCCGGATGAATGCACGACATTTCGAAATACTTCTACAGATGGTTGAGGGATGCACTTCGCAATGTGACGACAATTTCAGGCTGCAAAATTCTTCGTCCCTTAGCAGTCTGATTCGCATTCTTAATTCATTGCAAATTCTTAGAAGAATGGGCAGTAGGTTAATGAGATTTGGAGTATCGTAATAAACGTGACCAATAACGAAAAGATAACGACATCGTCATCAGGCTGTTATGCGAGACATTTCGAAATTATCATATACAGTATTTTTAACCAGTCCCTGAAACCATTTAGGGAAAATTGCATAGTGGAAAAACATGCAAATCCAAAAATACATTGTTTTATTTTTTATTCTTCAAGTAAAACGTGTTCCGAAAAAGTACTTTAACACCTTTGCTTCGTTTACTTGAACGTTCTTTCAGCAGCGCAGCTGATGACTCAGCTTTAAGCTTTCTGCTCTCCTTGAATCAAATCTAGATGTGAATATGATTCTTTGCGGAACAGGGCGAAGAGGTTTGCGGTAAAGAGGCCACGACAAAGAATTGCGGCAACGAGTCTCAACAATGCAGCACAGGGTGTACTAAGCTTCACAAGACGAATGCTGGAACACAAGCTAATCGTGTAGCATCTGTGCTTTTCTTATTTTTTCTTTTATTTGTGCCGCTCAGCCAGCCTCCGATACACTGAATCACTCACACAAACACATCCACTCATGAATTGCATACAAAATTTACATTACTCGTAAACATATTACTTGCATCTCGATCTGCTTCCATCATTGATTTGAGATTCCATGCCAAACGCCAATTCTGTATGGCACACATAACATTCGTTCCTCCAGACATCTTTCCTGGCCTGCGCTGCCTACTTCGAGTGTTATATTGAAGTGATGGCATTCACTTACTTTCTCTACATTTCATTTGTGGTCACCATACAAAATACTCTACTCGACTCAATTCGTCAGGCCGCAGACACTTAATGCTACCCGAGTGAAGCTGGGCCAGGTCGCTAGTTCTGTAGAAAATACACATAGCCTCCCTACCCAGAGAAATTGTGTTTTATTTCCATTGGTTTCCTTCCATTTCAAAATCTTTCTTGGCCCGGCCCGCCACAGTGATAAAAGTTAATAATGTGGTCCACTTTGTAATATAGTTAGGGACTCCTGATCCACACGATCTAATCCATGCACATTATAAAAGTGTTTGTATGTGTGTTCGTATGTTCCACATCTGATTCCTAAACCGTTTGACCGATTTCAATAGAACGTTGTACCCATGTCACTTTCTGTCTGGAAAGAATCGCAGTTGGGGTAAGAATGAGAGCTTTTAGTGACTTGCAACAAACTTTAAACATAATTTCAAATCTTTACAAAACGTTTTCCCGCTGATAACCCCCACAAACGGATAAAAGGAAAATTTTTAATCGCTTTCTATATTTCGCTATTCATGCATTAAAATACCGCATCTTGCAAAATTATATCATTGTCTGAGACATTATTCAGAATATACGACGTCATAAAGAGTAAGCTGCGTGAAAAGGAAACTACAGGGCGAAATTCGCTACAGATACAGATAAAATATGTATACAAATGTGTCTGAAATATGTTGAATATATTGAAATACACTCCTGGAAATTGAAATAAGAACACCGTGAATTCATTGTCCCAGGAAGGGGAAACTTTATTGACACATTCCTGGGGTCAGATACATCACATGATCACACTGACAGAACCACAGGCACATAGACACAGGCAACAGGGCATGCACAATGTCGGCACTAGTACAGTGTATATCCACCTTTCGCAGCAATGAAGGCTGCTATTCTCCCATGGAGACGATCGTAGAGATGCTGGATGTAGTCCTGTGGAACGGCTTGCCATGCCATTTCCACCTGGCGCCTCAGTTGGACCAGCGTTCGTGCTGGACGTGCAGACCGCGTGAGACGACGCTTCATCCAGTCCCAAACATGCTCAATGGGGGACAGATCCGGAGATCTTGCTGGCCAGGGTAGTTGACTTACACCTTCTAGAGCACGTTGGGTGGCACGGGATACATGCGGACGTGCATTGTCCTGTTGGAACAGCAAGTTCCCTTGCCGGTCTAGGAATGGTAGAACGATGGGTTCGATGACGGTTTGGATGTACCGTGCACTATTCAGTGTCCCCTCGACGATCACCAGTGGTGTACGGCCAGTGTAGGAGATCGCTCCCCACACCATGATGCCGGGTGTTGGCCCTGTGTGCCTCGGTCGTATGCAGTCCTGATTGTGGCGCTCACCTGCACGGCGCCAAACACGCATACGACCATCATTGGCACCAAGGCAGAAGCGACTCTCATCGCTGAAGACGACACGTCTCCATTCGTCCCTCCATTCACGCCTGTCGCGACACCACTGGAGGCGGGCTGCACGATGTTGGGGCGTGAGCGGAAGACGGCCTAACGGTGTGCGGGACCGTAGCCCAGCTTCATGGAGACGGTTGCGAATGGTCCTCGCCGATACCCCAGGAGCAACAGTGTCCCTAATTTGCTGGGAAGTGTTGGTGCGGTCCCCTACGGCACTGCGTAGGATCCTACGGTCTTGGCGTGCATCCGTGCGTCGCTGCGGTCCGGTCCCAGGTCGACGGGCACGTGCACCTTCCGCCGACCACTGGCGACAACATCGATGTACTGTGGAGACCTCACGCCCCACGTGTTGAGCAATTCGGCGGTACGTCCACCCGGCCTCCCGCATGCCCACTATACGCCCTCGCTCAAAGTCCGTCAACTGCACATACGGTTCACGTCCACGCTGTCGCCGCATGCTACCAGTGTTAAAGACTGCGATGGAGCTCCGTATGCCACGGCAAACTGGCTGACACTCACGGCGGCGGTGCACAAATCCTGCGCAGCTAGCGCCATTCGACGGCCAACACCGCGGTTCCTGGTGTGTCCGCTGTGCCGTGCGTGTGATCATTGCTTGTACAGCCCTCTCGCAGTGTCCGGAGCAAGTATGGTGGGTCTGACACACCGGTGTCAATGTGTTCTTTTTTCCATTTCCAGGAGTGTATATGTGACATGTGCATAGTCGTGAAGCCACAGCCAAAAACTTCCTCTTAACCCCTGGATCGATTTCACCCACAGTTGGTTCACATATTACGTGCTATCTGGGGAGATATACTATGTGGGTGAGAGCCACCAGCTTGCTATTAGGGTGGTGGAGAGAGAACATGGGGAGGAGGAGATGGACAGAGGGGGGAAAGAAGAAGATGGATACGGATAGGGGGTAGGAGGAGGTAGACAGAGAGACGAGCGAAGCACATGGATAGAGGAAGAGGATATGACGTGATGGATAGAGAGAGGGGGAGAAGGATATGGACAAAGAGAGTGGGGATGAAGAGATGGGCAGAGAAAGGAGGGATGAGGACACTGACATATTGAGGAGATGGGTAGAGAGAGGGAAGGAGGTGCTCGGCACGGAGAGGGAGGATCAGATAGACAGAACTAGGGGACGAGCAGATGGACAGGGAGAAATTCAGGAGGAGATGGACAGAGTGTAGGGGGAAGAGGGGACAGACAGTGCGGGAAAGAGGAGATGGATTTTTTTTTGTCATCAATCTTCTGACTGATTTGATGAGGCCCGCCACGAATTCTTCTCCCGTGCCAACCTTTCCGTCTCAGAGTAGCACTTGCAACCTATGTCTTCAATTATTTACTGGATGTATTCCAATCTCTGTCTCCCTCTACAGTTCTTGCCCTCCACAGCTCCCTCAAGTACCACGGAAGTCAGCCCCTGATGTCCTGTCATCTTATCCCTTCACTTTGTCAGCGTATTCCACATATTCCTTTCCTCTCCAATTCTGTGCAGAACCTTCTCAGTCCTTACCTTATCAGTCCACTTAATTTTCAACATTCTTCCGTAGCAAAACATCCCAAATGCTTCGATTCTCTTCTTTTCAGGTTTTCCCTCAGTCCATGTTTCATGCTCCACGTACATTATCAGAAATTTCTTCTTCAATTTAAGGCCTATGTTGGATACCAGTAGATTTCTCTTGACCAGGAATGCTCTTTTTGCCAGTGATTGTCTGCTTTTGATGTCCTCCTTGCTCCGTCCGTAATTGGTTATTTTGCTACCTAGGTAGCGGAATTCTTTAACTTCATTTATTTCGTGATCATCAGTCCTGATGTTAAGTTTCTCGCTATTCTCATTTCTGGTACTTCTCATTGCCCTCACCTTTCTTCGATTTAATCTCAGTCCGTATTTTGTACTTGTTAGATTTTTCATTCCACTCAGCAGAACATGCAAGTGTTCTTCACTTTCGTTCAGAATAGCAATGTCATCAGCGAGTCATATCATTGACATCCTTTCACCTTGAATTTTAATTCCACTCCTGAACCTTTCTTTTATTTCCATCATTACTTCTTCTCTGCGCAGACTGAAAGGTACGGGCGAAAGACTACATCCCAGTCTTACACACTTTTTAATCCGAGCACTTCGTTCTTGGTCGTCCAGTCTTATTATTCCCTCTAGGCTCTTGATAAGATATTGCATATTATCCGTCTCTCCCTATAGCTTAACCCTACTTTTCCAGAATTTCGATCATCTTGCACTATTTTACAGTATCGAACGCTTTTTCCATGTCGACAAATCCAATAAACGTGTCTTGATTTTTCTTTAGTCTTTCTTCCATTATTAGGAGCAATGTCAGAATTGCCTCTCTCGTGCTTTTACCTTCCCTAAAGCCAACCTGAGCATCATCTAGCGCATCCTCGATTTTCTTTTCCATTCTATTGTATATTATTCTTGTAAGCAACTTGGATGCATGGGCTGTTAAGCGGATTGTGCGATAAATCTTGCAAATGTCAGCTCTTGCCGTCTTCGGAATTGTGTGATGATGCTTTTCCGAAAGTCAGATGGTATATCGCCAGACTCATACATTCTACACACCAACGTGAAAAGTTGTCTTGTTGCCACTTCCCCCAATGATTTTAGAAATCTGATGGAATGTCCTCTATCCCTTCTGTCTTATTTGATCTCTTAAGTCCTCCAAAACTCTTTTAAATACTGATTCTAATACTGGATACCCTATCTCTTCTAAATCGACTCCTGTTACTTCTTCTATCACATCAGAGAAATCTTGCTTTCAATGTGTTCTTTCCACCTATCCGCTCTCTCCTCTGCATTTAACAGTGGAATTCCCGTTGCACTCTTAATGTTATTATCTTTGCTTTTAATATCACCGAAAGTTGTTTTGTCTTTCCTGTATGCTGAGTCTGCCCTTCCGACAATCACTTCTTTTTCAATGTCTTCACATTTCTCCTGTAGCCATTTCGTCTTAGCTTCCGTGCACTTCCTATTTATTTATTTCCTCAGGGACTTGTATTTCTGTATTCCTGGGTTTCTGAAGTCCTGATTTCCCCTAAACATGTTTGTACTCCCTTCTTTCATCGATCAACTGAAGTATTTCTTCTGTTACCAACAGTTTCTTCGCAGTTACCTTCTTTGTACCCATGTTTTTCTTTTCATCTTCTGTGACTGTCGTTTTTAGAGACGTCAATTCTACTTCAACTGTATCCGTTATTGCTGTATTAATAGCCTTAGAGAAGTTTAAGCGTATCTCGTCATTCCTTAGTTGTTCCGTATCCCACTTTGCGTATTGATTCTTCCTGCCGCGCGGGATTAGCCGAGCGGTCAGAGGCGCTGCAGTCATGGACTTTGCGGCTGGTCCCGGGGGAGGTTCGAGTCCTCCCTCGGGCATGGGTATGTGTGATTGTACTTAGGATAATTTGGGTTAAGTAGTGTGTAAGCTTAGGGACTGATGACCTTAGCAGTTAAGTCCCATGAGATTTCACACTTTTTTCTTGGTTCTTCCTGACTCTTCAATTTCAGCCTGCTCTTCATCACTTACTACATTGTGATATTCATCTGACCAGAAATCCTTGTCTTCCTTCCATTTCACATCACTGACCCCTACTATATCTAGAGTGAACCTTTGCATTTCCCTTTCCAGATTTTCTAGTTTCCGTACCACGTTCAAGCTTCTGACATTGCACGCTCCGTCTCGTAGAACGTTTTCCTTTCGTTGGTTATTCAGTCTTGTTCTCATTGTCACCTCCCCTTGGCAGTCCACTTTGGAGATCCGAATGGGGGATTGTCCCCTAGATCTTTTGCCAATGGAGAGATCATCATGACACTTTTTCAGTTACCGGTCACATGTCCTGTGGATACACGTTTTGTGTCTTTAATGCAATGTTTCCACTGTCTTCTGCATTCTCATGCCGTTGATCGTTGCTGATTCTTCCGCTTTTAGGCGTAGTTTCCCACCCCCAGGACAAGACAGTGTCCTGTACCTCTGTCCGCTCTTCCGCCTTCTTGACAAGGCCTTGGCAGAATGAGGGTGACTTCCTATACCGGAAGTCTTCGGTCGCCAATATTGATTATTAATCAAAATTCAAGCTTTGGCGGTTTCTGAACTCGGTACCGAGTACATTTTGATTACTAATCAAAGGCACTACCATTAGATCACGAGTGCTCTTCGATTAACAGAAGATTTCAACAAATACATGCCTGGGCAATTCTGGGTACTCAGCTGTTTATCAGACTGCTTTGTGGCAGATTCAAGAATCCCACAAGGCACAATTAGTAACGGCTGTTCTCATAGTGTAGATGCTGGAACACAAGACTGTTCAGCCATTGGCGCAGGTTCGAACTTTACTACTGTGCCAGATCCAACTTTCGTATTGCTCTCTTGTTCAGTTTTAGGAGACCAAACAAAGAACACATTTGGCGACACTGTCTCCGGTAGGCTGTTTGAATTTGTGTGTCCATCGACTTGGCTGGCTAACTTCAGTGCTAGTTAACTCGGAAATACTGCAGTGTATAGAATTTTTTCTTAACAATTATTTCTCAGCACAACCTACCCTGCAACGCCATTACAAGCTTTTCAGAATGTTCCTGACCACCCTATATAAAGCAGAATGTTTGTATCTATAGCCGATATTTCCTCTCATATCCCTTGATGGATTTCAACCAAATTCGGCACACAAACGGTAAATTTCACAAGTATCAGCATTATGGGTTTTATAACCTCCTAGCTCCAAAAGGAGATACTACCAAAAACTTGTTATTCAGTCTCTGGCATTTAAACTGCCCTGCTTCATACTTGTGTTGTTGTAACTATATCGGCCAGCCTTATCGATTCGCTTTGGAGAGCAGCCAATACATCAGTGGAAAAAAACGTTTTCGAGTCCCTAACCTGTGGCTGTCTTGCTGAACAACTGTGTTATACGAGTACTATCTGCCTGTTTTATTGATCTGTTTTGCAGGGGCTATACATGTGAATAGGTATGGCTGGAGGAAAGTTAAGATGGATAAAGGAGTGGATGGACAGAGAGAGGGGGCAAGAGGGGATGAATATGGAGAGAAAGGACAGATATGATGGACAGAGAGAGGAGTAAGGATAGGGATAGGGGGAGATGAAGATGAGGAGATGGTCAGAGAGAGAGAGTGGTAAGAGCAGATGAACAGAGGGGAGGAGAGGGAAATGAAAGAAGCAGGTGGAAGTCGTAATGGGGCAGTGGGCAGGTAGAAAAGGAAGGGGGTACGAGGAGATGAACAAAGAGAGGGGGGACGATATGGACAGAGGAAGGAAGGAGGAAGATACAGAGGAGCAGAGGAGATCGACAAAGTGGGGTGGCAGGAGATGAAGAAACTGAGAGAGTGAGGAGGAAGAGATAGAGGTGGGAGGATGAAGTGTGTAGAGAAAGGGAGGGAGGAAGAGGTGGATACAGAGAGGAGGAGGAGGAAGTATGTGCAACATATACATACATATATATATATATATATATATATATATATATATATATATATATATATATATATATATATATATCTCAAACACATATGTAGCAAAGCTATATGGAAAAGGAGTCAGTTTGCGTTATTAAACTCATGGTCACAAAACGAATTTCCAATGCACACTAATAGTTTTGACTAATTTACAACATTTGAAACAAATACAGAGTTTACAAAGTAGATGAGTATCAAATATGCTGTGATACAATTATATATTATAAAGATACTGTATTTGGTAAGGGAAACGTAAATTATTGAAAAATTATTTTACATTAGTTCTGGAGCATTACATGCAGGTAGATAAATAATTATAAAATACTAAGATTTGTGCAATTCAGTACGCCATTTTACATAAGTTATGCTTGTCTTTGAACATGCTCTCATTTTTAACCATCATTTTAATATAACACCAGTGTTACATAAAAGTATGCAATTTAATGTAAATACCATGAAATTAATGTAGCTATATCTTTGACCTTTTCTTTATTTTATCACATCATTTTAATATTACACCAGAGGTATGTACTCATAAACATCTTTCACTTACAGGGAAATAATCTAGCAGGACACCATTTTTACACGTCACTTTAATACTTCACAATGACTAGCTGAAGACAAAAAGGAATGAGGTGGGGTATAAGGCACAATTGAGCTAGTTCCACCATCCTGGATTTTTTAAATTTATCTGTTGAAACTACATACTGATTAGATGCCTCATTTTAATACTTCACTGTGACTGATTGGAAGGAGGTGGGGGGAATGGAGCATAAACCGCAACTGAGCTAGTTCCAATACTTGTATTATTTCATAGGCTCTTGCATTTTTAGCACTACACTATGATTGGCTGGTAAGAGGGAAAGGGAGGAGGAAAGGGGCTATAGCTTGATGACATCAGTGATAGTAATGATGATGTCACTGATGTGGACCATGCCACCACTGATGACATAACTGATAGATTGATGATGTCACTGATATGGAGGGTGGCATTTGAGACATCATTGCTCCTCTTGGACGCTAGTCACACGGGAATGTTTCCTGAAACGACGCAGCCGTCCTACTCATGTGTGTGCCTACATTAAAGTGTCGTGGCGAAACAAATGGCCCAAATAGGTGGCCCCAATAATCTCTGCCCAAAGACTGTTGCTAAATCGTCTGCGATGCGACGATTCAGCCGCTACCGGAGGAATTTCTATAGCTTATAGATGACGATTTTGTAATATTATGATTAATATCAAACAATGTGTACTGTAACTTACCTCAGTAATTTTTGTTGTTGTTGCAAACTTGCCATACATTTCCAGAGATATGTTGATGTAAACATTTTTCTTCCTTCTGTTGTCAGAACTTGTCTCCTGAAGATTGTCGTTTTATTTAATATTCACTCTGTATACACTCCTGGAAATTGAAATAAGAACACCGTGAATTCATTGTCCCAGGAAGGGGAAACTTTATTGACACATTCCTGGGGTCAGATACATCACATGATCACACTGACAGAACCACAGGCACATAGACACAGGCAACAGAGCATGCACAATGTCGGCACTAGTACAGTGTATATCCACCTTTCGAAGCAATGCAGGCTGCTATTCTCCCATGGAGACGATCGTAGAGATGCTGGATGTAGTCCTGTGGAACGGCTTGCCATGCCATTTCCACCTGGCGCCTCAGTTGGACCAGCGTTCGTGCTGGACGTGCAGACCGCGTGAGACGACGCTTCATCCAGTCCCAAACATGCTCAATGGGGGACAGATCCGGAGATCTTGCTGGCCAGGGTAGTTGACTTACACCTTCTAGAGCACGTTGGGTGGCACGGGATACATGCGGACGTGCATTGTCCTGTTGGAACAGCAAGTTCCCTTGCCGGTCTAGGAATGGTAGAACGATAGGTTCGATGACGGTTTGGATGTACCGTGCACTATTCAGTGTCCCCTCGACGATCACCAGTGGTGTACGGCCAGTGTAGGAGATCGCTCCCCACACCATGATGCCGGGTGTTGGCCCTGTGTGCCTCGGTCGTATGCAGTCCTGATTGTGGCGCTCACCTGCACGGCGCCAAACACGCATACGACCATCATTGGCACCAAGGCAGAAGCGACTCTCATCGCTGAAGACGACACGTCTCCATTCGTCCCTCCATTCACGCCTGTCGCGACACCACTGGAGGCGGGCTGCACGATGTTGGGGCGTGAGCGGAAGACGGCCTAACGGTGTGCGGGACTGTAGCCCAGCTTCATGGAGACGGTTGCGAATGGTCCTCGCCGATACCCCAGGAGCAACAGTGTCCCTAATTTGCTGGGAAGTGGCGGTGCGGTCCCCTACGGCACTGCGTAGGATCCTACGGTCTTGGCGTGCATCCGTGCGTCGCTGCGGTCCGGTCCCAGGTCGACGGGCACGTGCACCTTCCGCCGACCACTGGCGACAACATCGATGTACTGTGGAGACCTCACGCCCCACGTGTTGAGCAATTCGGCGGTACGTCCACCCGGCCTCCCGCATGCCCACTATACGCCCTCGCTCAAAGTCCGTCAACTGCACATACGGTTCACGTCCACGCTGTCGCGGCATGCTACCAGTGTTAAAGACTGCGATGGAGCTCCGTATGCCACGGCAAACTGGCTGACACTGACGGCGGCGGTGCACAAATGCTGCGCAGCTAGCGCCATTCGACGGCCAACACTGGGGTTCCTGGTGTGTCCGCTGTGCCGTGCGTGTGATCATTGCTTGTACAGCCCTCTCGCAGTGTCCGGAGCAAGTATGGTGGGTCTGACACACCGGTGTCAATGTGCTCTTTTTTCCATTTCCAGGAGTGTATATACACGTATGTAAACTTTCTCTTTAGTATATGTAACGAAGATACAGCCATTGACTAAAATATTAATTAGTTTCAATGTTAGTCAATCATATCCTATAAATTCCTGCATGTATCAAAGCTTATTAATTATCGATAGCATGTGTTCCGATCAAAATGATATAGCCTTCCGAAGGGAGCCATGGTAGGAATGCTGTGTATGTTGTGGGCCACAGTTCAAGTTTCCAGCGCTAGATGGTGCTGCAGTTGTAGCATGGCAAGAAATCTAAAAGTCTAAGAAGATCGATGACGGGAAGTTTAAAAATTAAAGATGGTAGATGGCAGTAAATTTAAAAATGGAAGATGGCGGATGGTGGTAAAATTATAAATAGAAGATGGGAGATAATGGGAAATTGAGAACTAGAATATGGGCCAAAATATAAAAAAATAATCGAAAAATCCAAGTTGGCGGAACTAGACTAGTTGTGCTCATTGACTGACCTCTATTTTCTTTTAGTAATGTGGATAAGTGAGCCATGTGTATTTTAATAAATAATACAGACAATTTGTATGCGGAAATATTCAGTTTAAAGTTCCAATGTGCTCACAGACTGTCGAGCAGAGTTGTGGAAAATAAAGTTCTAACACTTGATGTAAACATTGCAATTTATGCTGCTGGCATATTTTTTTACACACTTTAGAGAGGGAAAGAACGTTGCGGCCCTTGACAAGCATCATACAAAAATTTAGATGTGGAAAATAACGAATTTGAGGGGCTGTTGTGTCTTATACCAAGCATGGTTCCTAGATCAAAGTATAAGCTTTTGCAAGTGCTGCCATCTGTTTTTGAGGACGAGACACAGGACCATGAAGCAGCTGCTGATTTTATTTCCTATTATAGAATTTTACTGAATAGTAGTTCAAGTAAAATTAATGTTTGGTAACTGTGTATTTCTAATTGGTTAATTACATTACATAAGCAAATGCTGGTCTGTAACTATGTATCAGGAGTAAGTTTTAGACCCATTCTCATTTTTCATAGGAAGTTTTTCTGCCTGTTCACCATGTTGTTCTTTAGTTCATATGTTTCAGTATGAAATAGCATTTTACAGTTCACAGTAATGTTTTAGGCACTAATTTTGTGTGTGTGTGTGTGCGTGTTCTTAGAGAAGGATGTTTGGTGAATTTAGATTTGGGAATAACGTTTACTTCAGTAACTTTCACCAACAAGGGAACTTTAAGTTGTAAGTTAGATCAGCTGTAGTGCCCATGTGTGTTTTTCAGTGCAGCATGCATATCATATTATGCTGACTCGAGATTCAACTGCATTGGATATCAGCAAGACAGGACATGTCGGTACAAGCAAAACGCTGAGTTAGGAGTTCAGTCTTACTGACGCCTGCCTGTCTTCATTGTAACACTTGACAGTCATCATAGAAATATTTAGATGTGGAAAATAATTAATTTGAGGCTTCATTGTGTCTTACGCCTTCTATGTTAAAGAAATTGACATTTGCACTTACACAAGTGCATCTTCGAGTAAATGTTTGGATAAATGCTTCTGAACAAAGAGCAAAAAATTCAGACCTTTTGGATACTTTTGAACGTAGCCACGATGGATAAATGAGACTGGCCGTTTTATTTTAATGCTCTGTAAAGTCTAGTCTAGGGAAAGGAAGGATTGGGGAAATGTGTTACAAAGTACAGCTGGGCTATTTCCGCTATCTCGGATTTATGATTTTTTAATTTCCCGCCGTCAGCCATATTGGCTTTTTAAATTGCCCGCCATCCACCATCTATCTTGATGGTATCATGCAACTGCAGCACTGTCATTACAGCGCCGAATATTGGTAGGAACGATAACTGTGGTCCAGATCATGCATTGCGGTGCTACTAACCTTTTGGCAGTTTTTCTCCAACTGGCGCAGTCCTAGGCCAGGCAACCCCAGTGGTGTCCCAATAGTCCTTATCATGTCGTTTAGTGGCCTTTTCCTATGTATTTTCCCCAGACCCTGTTAAGCACCATGTTTGTGGATCTTTCATCTTTATCCAGACAAAGTAATAAGTGAATTATTATTCCACAATAACTGTCTAGTCCAGGATCCGAAAGAGGTAAAGTTACGCAACGAAATAGTGACATAGGCTGAGCTATAGTTCACACAAGTGCTCGTTGACAGATGGCACTCAGGAGGTATGGAGTACACACATCAAAAAAAGTTTTGCATCACCTCGGTTCCGAGAGTTCCGGAACCTGTAGAGAAAATTGGGAAAGAGATCAACATAAACGTCATTTTCGCCCTTTCTATTGCTCATGAAAACCACACATTGCATGTTGTATCACTATGCAGCGAGACCTTCAGAGGTGATGGTCCAGATTGCTGTACAAAATGGTTCAAATGGCTCTGAGCACTATGGGACTTAACATCTCAGGCCATCAGTCCCCTAGACTTGGAACTACTTAAATCTAACTAACCTAAGGACACCATACGCATCCATGCCCGAGGCAGGATTCGAACCTGCGACCGTAGAAGCGGCGCTGTTCCGGACTGAAGTGCCTTGGACCGCTCGGTCACATGGCCGGCATTGCTGTACAATCCAGTACCTCTTTGTGTTGACGCATGCCTGTATTCGTCGTGTCAAACTATCCACAAGTTCATCAAGGCACTGTTGGTCCAATTTGTCCCACTCCTCAACGGCGACTTGGCGTAGATTCCTCAGAATGGTTGGTGGGTCACGTCGTCCATAAACAGCCATTTTCAGTCTATCCTAGGCATGTTCGATACTGTTCAAGTCTGGAGAACATGCTGGCCATTCTAGTCGAGCGCTGTCGTTATCCTGAAGGAAGTCATTCACAAGATGTGCACGAGGGGGGCGCGAATTGTCGTCTATGAAGACGAATGACTTGCCAATATGCTGCCGATAATGTTGCACTATCGGTCGGAGGATGACATTCGCGTATCGTACAGCCGTTACGGCGCCTTCCATGACCACGAGCGGCGTACGGCGACCCCACATAATGCCACCCCAAAACATCAGGGAACCTCCACCTTGCTGCACTCGCTGGACAGTGTGTATAAGGCGTTCAGCCTGACCTGGTTACATCCAAACACGTCTCCAAGATCGTCTGGTTGAAGACATGTGCAACACTCATCGGTGAAGAGAACGTGATGCCAAGCAGCCTATTGCACACTGTTTGAGTCGTAACACGACGTCCTGTGGCTGCACGAAATGCATTATTCAACATGGTGGCGTTGCTGTCAGGGTTCCTCCGAGCCATAATCCGTAGGTAGCGATCATCCACTGCAGTAGTAGCCCTTGGGCGGCCTGAGCGAGGCATATCATCGACAGTTACTGTCTCTGTATCACCTCCAAGTCCGAACAACGTCACTTTGGTTCACTCTGGGACGCCTGGACACTTCCCTTGTTGAGAGCCCTTCTGGCACAAAGTAAGAATGCGGTCGCGATCTAACCGCGGTATTAACCGTGGAGGCGTATTTGAACTACAGACATCACGAGCTGTGTACCTCCTTCTTGGTGGTATGACTGGAACTGATCGGCTTCGGACCCCCTCCGTCTAATAAGCGCTGGTCATGCATGGTTGTTTACATCTTTGGGCGCGTTTAGTGACATCTCTGAACAGTCAAACGGACTGTGTCTGTGATACAATATCCACAGTCACCGTCTATCTTCAGGAGTTCTGGGAACTGTGGTGATGCAAAACTTTTTTTTTGCAGTGTGTAGATGTAGGAGTGGAACATTCGTACTAAGATATGACAGTAAACAAATTTGGCCTTTGTAAAGTAAATATCTTGACATATCTGTGAAGTGGTTTAGAAAATCTATGCTAAACGTAAATCATTAGTGTTGCGCGAGGATCTTAAATCCATTCCTCCTAAATAAGATTCCAGTATCTTGATCACTGCAGCAGCACGCTCGTCAGTTTATTATGGGTTTGGTTAGAAGAAGGTTCCATGTCAACTAGCGAAAAAATACTCCTGTATGTGAGATATAATCAGATTATATGAATTAACTCACCTTACCTCTTAAAAACCAATTTTTTGGCAGAATCTACGAACATTCTGCATCTTTCTACACATCGATAATTAACAGCTCTCGATTACGGACGTAAACAATCATTCTTTACATATTTTACCCTTGATATCATTCCTTGGACTGGGCAGATAACCATTGCTACGCTTCACTCACTGCCACGTTGCTTTTCAATGCAGGTCTCTCGATGGTTTGTTCAGAAAATATAAGTTATATTTCAGAAAGCTGATGTAGCGTTAACTCGTTGGGATACAATTATGGGACGTGACAACATGGCTAAATAAGCTGTGAAGATTTGTCAAAGATGACATAAACTTCATTGATTTGCTTACACTATTCTGAAGTTTTAATTTAATTTTATTTTTGTTTATTTTATTTTATTATTATTATTTTCTTTTGCACTAACTGCTCCATTAAGTGATTTTTAGAACTGTTTCTGCACCAAGACCTACTGTTAATACTGTTGCGAAAATAAGTAAGATGCGTAGTAGCTCGTAAGTTTCTGTTCCTCAAAATTGTAAATGAGGATTCTTTTTTACAGGAAATAATAATTAACAATTCTGAGCTATAGCGACAGTACTTTGAAAGTACTCGCCAGCTAACAGGTTTAAGTAAGTCGCGCGGAGGCAGCGACAAAGAGGCTGGCGCCCCCTCCTCTCTGGGCGCGAAGCCTGCCGCGGCCGCTGTGCTCTGCCCTCTCCTCGCCTCTCCTCTTGGCTCACGCGTGTTTTCGCCGCCAGCCGCCGGAACACGAGGCCTCGTTGTTTCTCGCCAGATATCACGCTAGAGCCACCTTCAAAGGACGCCTGTAAGTGAGCGTGAATGAAAGGGGCTTTGACTCTTGCAAAAGAAAACAGGTGAGTCACTTTTTTTTGGTTGTGGTGGGGGAGGGGTGGGGAGGGGTGCTGCCCTCTTGACGAGGCGACAAAACGCTTAATTCGACTCTGAGGAGACATTGCTTCGATTGCCGACAACACTACCTTGCACTTTGGGTTTAAAGTTTTTTATGGTTTGTTTAACCCACGGGTGGGCAACCGGTGGCCCCATGACCGGATCCGGCCCGCGATTGGTTTCAATCTGGCCCACGGAAAAAATTCATGGTAGAGGGAGGCCTTGACATTGTACTCTGGCCTGGACTCTGTTACCATGAGTTTGAGCAATTTCAGCGATTTCGTGCAGTGCTAACGACATACTATTCGTGCATATCATCTTCAAAGGTGGAAATGTCACACTTAAGTTACGGGGCCCTCATAAGTTCAATATTACGAGTATTATCAATACGTCAATATAATGACCGTCGGACAGGGAATGTTATCGTATTATCAACACTAGAAACATTGACGAACAGAATTAATGCTCACCAAAATATTCTCAGTATTACCATTGCTTATTGAGTGTGTGAGGGCGAGTATTATCGGTTGACAATTCGCCAGTCTCTTGTCTACATTTTTCCAGTTTACCTTATGTATAATACAGCCGATATACGCTAAATTCAAGCGATTTAGACCTTTAAACTTTTTAAAATGTACAAAGAAATTATGGTTTAATTTATTTAGTGCCACAGAAAGAATCGCGCCAATACAGTCAGTCATAAAGTAGTTTTGGACAAATATTTAAAAAATTCCTGGGAATAGTACGGTATTTTTGCATATTACCACACTAAATTTCTAGCGCTTAAATGACCTGCATGTCGCCAAAAAATCGGAAAGTTACTCGTAATTGCTTGTTGACTGGGATTACCTATCTATTTTATTCTTTTATTTTCTATTTCTATTCATTCTCCCATTAACATTAGTAAATAATTCTTTTCCATTTTGGATGTATTACAACGCTGCAACTATTGGAACTGAAGGTAATTTATAGTGAATTAGCCGTGACTATATGTTTTCATAGGCGCTTATTTGTTCATGATGACATTTCAAAATGCCTGAAGTCCCGTTAACATTCATTCAATCATGAACATTGTTTCTTTACTAATAGCGTTGCAAAATTTTGCAACGAAAGTTTTTAAGATGGCTGTTGCAAAACGTGGTAAGTAAAGATACAATACTCTGACGCGTAAATAAATGTAAACACCTGAAGATGGAATGAACATAAAATTAACGTACTGTCAAGAACAGCTTTTTTTTATCCCAGCAGTGAAAATGTGACGTCAATACGGAATAACATGCATTCCGTTCCATAAAAACGCGACGAAAACATGAAGATGCAGAACATACATTCCACTCACTTGACAGTGAGAATTACATCTTGACGTCGGCACTGCTACAGTTGTGCAATTCTCAGCCACCACAGCTCCGCGATATCTGCTCCTCCGTTGACAGTGAGCACCTATTACTTTGTACCACAAGTCTCTTAAACCAATAAAAGGCACATCCTGGTGCAGGGTCAAGCACCATACCATACGTGACGACCTAGTGTGCCGTTGGATACACTGACGGCACAAGCTACACCGAACTACGATTAATTTGAACAACGATTTCTCTGCTAGGGAAGACACAAACTCCAAATCGTACTTTCCCTACAACGATGTATGTCTTGGCCAAAGTTCATACAAGTATTTTAAATGAAATTCTTCTATGCTCAGTAACTACCATTCCTTCCCTGCACACTTTCATCACATAGTAAGTCATCCGCTTTTTCCATTAATCCATGCCATAGTTTTATAGGGAAAACTGTCATCCATCTTCCAGACGTTGGACTGTAAAATTAGGTATTTAGAGTCCTGAAATGAAAAACTGGAGGCAGGAGTCTTCTAGGACTGTACCTTCTTTTGCTATAATAGCAGCTCTAGAACCTAGGATAAAACTACATGAACTAACAAGACATTTGAGAAACAGTGTAACACATTTTATTAGGTCGACGGGCAACAACCAGAGATTAGTGGACAGCAGTGATCCTAAGACAGAGAAGATAAAAAGAGATACAGCCGTTATTCAAACAATGTAGTTTTTACTCAGACTGAAAACCAAATATGACTGCAAGTGGATATCTGAAACTAGAGTCCAATCCTGAATTTAAGTGAAAGCCATATAACTAAAGACCTCATCTGCGATTCTACAAAACGTCCCAAAAAGTGCATCTGAATATGAAATTAGAGATGCCACGTGTCAACAGAAAGTGATAGACAAAATGGAAAGAAACATATTCTTGCAGAACAGAAAATTAGATTCAAGGGTGGCCCCTCAGGTAACAACACAGTGAATGATCTAATAGAAGACTCTTGAAGAGTTCATGCATCTCTTCTTAAGACTACGTAATGTAGATACAAGACTTCAGTGCTTTAAACATTAAAGACGTCGCCATAGTCTCAAGTTGCTACAAGTGTATCGGTCTTGAATATACAACAAACGTTTGTAAACTCGATGACTGTGTGTGCCCAAAGAGTTGAAAAAGTGTTAATGGCCAGGTAAGCAATAAGTTACTTACAATTTATTGCTGAAAAGGCAGTCCGTAGGAATTCGTTGTAGCCAATTTGCATACAACGGCAACTCTATTGTCATCTAGAGGAAACGTAAGCACTTGTCGTTTTGTTCTGGACTGGAGACATGGTGTAGCGCTATTGCGCCATGAGAACATATGGGGTTATTGCACAACAACAGTACCGTAGTTTTAAGTATCCCAATCCCAAAGCTAGCGCTCCTTATCGATACACACGTCCTAAAGAGTAGCATACGAGGTGACATTTTTCATCATGTTCACTTTCTGTGGAATTCATAGAATTCTGTGGGACTCATCCTCAACACAACCACACACAACCCCCACAGGGGGGGGGGGGGTGTCTCTCACCACTCTTTGGTGGTTCATGTTTGACTACCACAGGGCCCCAGCCTTTGCAGCATCTTTTCCTTTCCGTGCTGCACGTCTGTCCTCTTGCTATTCTTTTTCCCCTCCCATAGGGGACGTGCCTGGGATGTTCTGGGAATGTGTTCTGCCTTTTCAGTAGCCTGACATCATAACAGTCCCTCAATTGTTTTTTTTAGTTCTTCTTTTTCTTTCTTTGTTCCCCTCCTCCAACCTTCCTCCGCTTCGGCTTTTGAGGTTCCTCTTTCTCTTCTTCCTCCCTGTGCGCTCCTGAAGGCCGGTAGCAGGTGACTCGGTAACGCGTAATTCGCAGCCACAGGTCGACGGGTAGGGTTCACACATAACCCCTGGTACAGGCCAGCCCCAGGGAGGGTTGATTACCTGAGCTGCCACCTTCTCAAATTGCCAATTGGTTCTTGTGTCAGGTGTTTGGGAGATGTGAAAAATCACCTGAGGCAGGTGAGCCCCATCTGAGGGCCCCCCCAATTGGAGGTGCACTCCATCAGAGACAGTGGAAATCTTGGGGGATTCTCTTGGAATGAGCCGAACATCTTCTCAGTCTGCGTGTGCTAAATATAAATGGAATGAAGCTAGAGAATCATAGACCCTTCCAGATGCACCTTTGTTCCTCGTGGTTTTGCGTATTGAAGATGGTCAGTCCTTTGCTATGGCCAATCCGTTTATTATTCACTAAGGTGTTGATGCAATTGTTGGCCCTCTCAAATACTCCTCTCCTTTACACAATGACATTTTGCTTTTGGAGAATACTTGTATTTTTCAAGCACAACAGCTGCTTACAGCTTCGCTCCTCCACGGCTATCCTGTTCGTGTAGAAGCCCATCAAATGCTCAATTTTTCATGTGGTGTTATTTACACTAGGCTGCTCGATGGTCAAACCTACCTCTCAGATCAGGGAGTCATTGCAATCCATCAGGTGATGAAGAAGGTAGGTGCGTCCTTAGAGCCCACACACTTTCTTTTCCTCAAGTTTGATAGAGTCGTACTTCCATCAAAGATCAAAGCAGGCTATGAAGTTACCACAGTCTGACCGTACACTCTGAACCAGATGCGCTGCTACCAAAGTTATTATTAACAACCACATTCAAATGTGTTGTCGACACCCAGCCAAATATGTAATCTGTGGCAGGGATGCTCACAAGGACGGTTGTCCATCTCCTTCTCCCCACTGTATCAATTGCAATGGCGACCATGCAGCTTCATCCCGAGATTGTCCCATGTATCTCGATGAGCGTGTCGTCCAGGAGTTCCAGGTGAAGGAAGAAGTGCATTACCTGGTTGCTCACAAGCTGTTGACTAGTCATAAACCCTACGTTTTACTATCGAGCACTTACAGTACCGTTCTTGCTACATCTCCCTCCATGAAAGACGCGACCAAGCAGACATGCGACCTCAAATTCAGTACCACTGTTGCAAAATCGCCTAGTGTCATGATAGCATCCACATCTCCCCCTCCATCTGTGCAACAAGCCATTAAATTTTCGCCTCATGCGGTGAAATCACCTGCTACACAACCAGCAGGCCGGAAAGGACAGAAGGAATGTGCCTGGAAAGTATTTCTATGTAGTTCCAGCCAACAAACATCTGAATTGTCATCTGCCAACTGCAATGGCTACAAGAAATCAAACAAAAGCAAAAGGTCTTCTCCTTCGCCGATTCAGAGATCTGCTTCAGCGGTGTCGCCACGTCACACCCTCACTCAGCCGACCTCCGTGTCGTCGCTGAGCACCGTCAACCGTTTTTCTGCCTTGGACTCCGCAGACTGACCGAGGGAGAACGCCGACGCCTCTGTAGATATCATTGAATAGACTGCTCTGCATCCTATAGTAGGGTGTCTTCGAAGAGTGACACTCGGCCGCCGTCGAGGTGACACCCCCTTAATTTTTTCCCGCCTCCCCTTTCCTCATCATGACTCTCCTCCAATGGAACATTCGCAACCTTAGGTCGAGCACAGAGGAGTTACGGCTGCTCTTGGAATCACAGTGTCCACTTGTTCTCTGCCACCAGGAAACAAAATTGCGTCCTCATAACTGCTCTGACCTCTCACATTTCCTTCTGGTCTGCTTTGACTTTCCCCCTGAGGACCGCATTCCGTCTCATGGAGGAGTCATGCTGCTCATTCAGTATGACATGCATAATCAGACCATCTCCCTAACTACGCGGCTTTAAGCTCTTGCGGTCCACATTTTCCTTCCTTTTCTGTTTGTACCATTTACATCCCTCCATCCTTTGCTGTCCCCAGGGCAGACTTCCTCCAGCTCATTGGGCAACTCCCTCACCCCATTTTGCTTCTCGATTACTTCAATGCACACCATCCCCTTTGGAGTTCTCTCAGAACCTGTCCGAGAGGTGCCCTCTTGGCTGACCTTCTCAATCAACTTAACCCCATTTGTGTTAACTCGGGATGACCCACGTTCCTTTCAGGCCCCACACACACCGATTCCCATTTGGACCTCTCCTTCTGCACTTTCCCAGTTTGCCCGTCGTCTCGAGTGGACTATTCTCTCTGACACGTACTCGAGCGACCATTTCTCGTGTGCTATCCGTTTGCTGACTCCTACCCCACCTATGTGCACACCCAAATGGCAGCTTGCTAATGCTGACTGGAGGCTTTATTCCTCCCTGGCGACCTTCGATGAACAATATTTCCCCAGTTGTGATGACCAGGTAGAATACCTTAAAAACGTTGTCCTTAGCGCCACAGAACGTTCCATTCCGCACACTTCATCTTTACTACACCATGTCCCTTGGTGGACAGTGCCCTGACGCAATTCGCGTGTGAAGACGTCCTCTCTGCGATTTTAACCGGCATTCATCATGGACTGTACTCGATGTAAACAGCTGCATGCACAGTATCGTCGCGTTCTTCGGGATGGCGAAAAAGCTAACTGGTTTTCATTTACTAGTTCGTTTAACAGTTCCACTCAGTCTTCCGTCGTGTGGGCTAACCTCCAATGGCTCTTGACCCTATTGCCATCTCCAGCTATTTTGCAGAGATTTCGAGCTCCACCCACTATTACCCTGCCCTCCTCCATCGGAGATTAGTGGAGGAGATTCTTCTCAGAATCGTGAGTGCTACAATGCTGTCTTTACTATGAGGGAGCTAGAGAATGCTTTCACTTCCCGATCCTCCGCCCCAGGACCAGGCGATGTTTACATTCAGATGTTGCAGAACCTTTCTCTTGCGGGCAATCACTTTCTCCTTCACATACACAATCATATCTGAGCAGAGGAGACATTTCCAACATGCTGGCGTGAAGGCACTGTCATACCCATACCCAAGCCCGGTAAGTACAAACACCTTCCTTCTAGCTACCGCCCCAATTCTCTCACCAGCTGTGTTTGCAAGATGATGGAAGGTATGACTTATGGCCAGCTGGTATGCTTGCTCGTGTCTTCCAAAATACTAACCACTGCGCAGTGTGGATTGCGAGCGAGGCGTTCTGCAATTGATCATCTTGTCACTATGTCAACCCATGTCATGAATGGTTTTCTGCGAAAATTCCAGAGTGTGGCCGTATTTTTCGATTTGGAGAAAGCCTACGACACCTACTGGAGGACTGGTATCCTCCACACTCGCTACACATGGGGCTTCCGAGGCTACATGCCGCATTTCCCTCAGGAATTTTTGAACGATCAAGTTTTCAAGGTACATGTGGGTTCTGCGTTGCCGGAGACCTTTATCTAGGAAAACAGTGTGCCTCAGGGCTCCATCCTGAGCGTCGTCCTCTTTGCTATCACGTTTAACCCTATTATGGCTTGTCTCCCATTCTCCGGTTCCCTTTCCGTGGACGATTTTGCCATCTATTGCAGTTCTCCACGGACTTGTCTCCCTGAGTGGCATCTTCTGCGTTGTCTCGATCGTCTTTCCTCGTGGAGCATCAACAATGGCTTTCGGTTTTCCACTGACGAAATCAGGTGTATGAATTTCTGGCGGCACTATTGGTTTCTTCCATCGTCTTTACATCTTAGGCCTGTTGCTCTTCTGTTCGTTGAAACTATGAAATTCCTGGGGTTCATGGTCGACTGGCCGCCCACTGTACGTGGTCCGTCCTCAGCGATACTGAGGGGGCGGATCGGACCCCCCCCCCCCCCCTCCTCCGTTTGTACTGGTCCCTCGCCCGTTTGAAACTAGACTAAGGGTATTTCATTTATGCATCTGCACTTCCATCCATCTTACTCCATCTCAGTACAATCCACCACTGCAGCATTCATTCGGCCACTGGCCGCTTTTACAATAGCCTGGTTGAGAGTATCTATGTAGAAGCTGCTGAACTCCAGCTGTCATACTGCCGTGACTTTCTCCTCAGCAGATATGCATGGCGTTTGTCGGCCATGCCCGTCCACCCACCCTATGCCTCCTTCTTCGATGACTCCTTTGATCGCCCGTCTGGGGCTCGACCCTCTTCTCTGTTACCTCCTGGATTTCGCTTTCGGCTATAGCTCCGGCAGCTTATCTTCACGCTACTGGTCGCTTTTCCAATAGGTATGAATCCTTCTCCACGTTGGCTTCGTGTGGCGCCCCGTATTCACCTTGGAGTTAATTGCTTCCCAAGGACATTACTGCAGACTCGCTCTATCGCCGTTAGTTTCTCGACTTTCTCACGTAACTGCGCGATAGAACCTTTCTGTACACTGATGATTCTCTGACTGACCGTGGTGTCGCATGTGCCTTCGTCATTGGCACCGACTATTTTCGGTATCGGCTTCCTGAACTCTGCTCAGTATTTACAGCAGAGCTCTTCGCTCTGTATCAGGCCACGCAGTACATCCGGCTTTTCAATTGTGTCATCTGCTCCGACTCTCTCAGTGCCCTTCAAAGGCTGTTTGTGTTGTACACGGTCCATCCGTTTGTGCAATGGGTCCAGGAAAGCTTTCACTTGCTTAATCTTGATGGAGCCACTGTAATGTTTATGTGGGTCCCTGGTCACGTTGGTCTGACGGGAAGCAAGGCTGCTGACGCTGCTGCCAAGGCTGCAGTATTCGTACCTAGGCCCGCTAGTTGTTCCATTCCCTCCGATGATCTCCGTGTTGCCGTCTATCAGCAGCTGGTGTCACTTTGTCATCACCACTGGTCTTCCCTTCATGGGAACAAGATCCGGGGAATTAAGCCTCTCCCAGTGGCTTGGCCGACCTCCTCTCGGTAGTCTCGCCGCGAGGAGATCATTGTATATTGGGCATTGTCTTTTTAGCCATCGCCATCTGTTAAGTGGCGATGACGCCTCACTTTGTGCTCATTGTCGTCAACCTTTCACGGTTCGCTATTTCCTGAGTTAAAGCCCTTTTTTTAACCACTTCCGTTTTAATTTATGTTTGCCGTCTGAGTTACCGGCCGTTTTAGCTAACGACGCGCGGGCTGTAGACTGCGTTTACTTTTTATCCGTCGTAGCAATATGGCGAAGTACATTTAACCTTTTGTTCAGGACCTCCGTTGTCTCTACGGCGTATTTTATGGACCTTTCTCTAGGAGAAAGTCCATGTTTTAGCTGTCTTCCTTCCGTCAATTGGGCTTAACGTGTAGTCGCTTTTGACTGCTTTTTCTTCTTCGTATTTTAGGGTCTGACAAGGGCGCGTATGACCTTAGTTGTTTTTGCGCCCTAAAACAAAACAACAACAATAACCACACACCGCTGCATGCACTTTCTTCTGGTTGGAAGTAATTCTCTGCATTGTCGTTGCTTGCGCTTCACTAACTCGAGGCGTTATATGTACAATACTTTGCAAACATCTACGTTCGAATGAATTCTATATTTGTAAGTCTACTTTCTTTATGCTTTATTATCTGTTCTACAGTGAGGCTAAGTTACGTGACATTTGATGGGTAACTTTTTGCTTTGATACTTTTGTGGAATTTAGTTTTACGGCTTGTCTCTCAAAGGTTCCGCAAGTTGAACTGATTATAGAATCGAGACGCTAGTCCTCTCGATTTTGCGGTTTGTCGTTTATCGGATAACACTAAACCTTATACAGTTTGTATGCCACGATGGAAAGCTCTAACTTCTGAGTAACTAGTTTTTTTACTGTACATTACAATTTACTCGATGGTCTGCAAAAAAAATTAATCTCGGTATGTTGCCAAGATTACACTTTTCCTGGGAGCTCGTAGGACAGAAAATTAGATCTTGTTTTCAGCATAGCGGAAACTTTGTTCCCGTTATTCACACTTAGTATGATTTTACCCTAGAGTTGCGGTTTGTTTCCGTTGAGTGAAACTGATGCTTTTACCGCTGAGGCCTTGCAGCAACATACCTCTCCTTGTATTAAAGATGTACGGAAATAAATTTGTAAGTCGTCACATAGCGTCATGTGACGGAAATGTCACAACTTTATTAATGCCACAAACATAGGCGACAGGTTCGTAGTCCACTCTATGTCGAGTTTGAGGCAAGACCAATAGGAAGAAACATACCACTGTTCAAACACAGACCACACATAAACCATGCAGAGGCCGTCACAAGTGTTCGGCGGCACTACCGTGACGACAGGCGATCTTAAGTGAGACCACCACACCAGGTGGAGACTCAATACCGCCGTCCCTCGGCCAGTGGGTTGGCCCGTGAAACACGCCCCTGCTAGCACTCTTGCGACTCGCCAGGTACACTCGGTGCGTACGCCTTTTGCTGGCTGGTTGCTGATTCTTCTTCTGACGCCGCCGAGCTTCAGGCGGGGACGGCGAACCATACCGTCTCCACTCACCCCAATACTAGATGAACCCATTCCATGTCGGGATTTAGCACTCATGTTAATCCACGAAGATTTTCTAACTGTACATTATCACAGTAAATTGGAACGGTGCCCTGTCAGTCATTCATAAACAGACAATGCCTGGGAGCGAGTGATTATCATCAATAAATCCCGATACTGTCAAGGCAGGGAAGACCTACAAAGTCATGACCAGTGCCAAGTTACTCTTGAAGTCTACACCATATCGTGAAGTGGAATTACAATTACCAAGAATTCGAGAAGACCCAACGTATTACAATCATCTTAGGCGGCCGCTGTGGCCGAGCGGTTCTAGGCTCTTCAGTCCTGAACCGCGCTGCTGCTACGGTCGCAGGTTCGAATCCTGCCTCGGGCATGGATGTGTGTGATGTCCTTAGGTTAGTTAGGTTTAAGTAGTTCTGAGTCTAGGGGACTGATGACCTCAAATGTTAAGTCCCATAGTGCTCAGAGCCATTTGAACCATTTGAACAAGCATCTTAAAATCACATCGCTACGTGGAAGAAATCCTACAACCAGCTGACGTACTGTTCTTGGCGTTATTTCTGCAGCAAATCATTGTCGCAACCACACAGTTTCCATATCCAGCAACTGCCTATAATTTATAGATCTCACATCAATACCCTCAGCATCACTTGATGATCCGCGATGGAAAACGTAATCGAAAACAGCCAGTAGAAAATGTCATCATCTTGCATTATTCTCGCTCTGCACCCACAGTTTTATTATCACGGGAAGTTCATTATCACAGGAAGTCGTCAGACGTTCACACTGTTGCATGCTGTAATGCCTAGTGAACGTATTGCGATACGAAGAGGCTAACCTTGTTACCGTAAGCAGCAGTTTGTCCACTCGTTGTGAAATAAATATTGTGAACTTCTCTTTGAAATAGTAAAGACACCATATAATTGGCATAATACTAAAATTACACTTCACTTTGAAACATCCTTCTCCCTTTAACTTTTTCGTCGCGTCAATCAAAAATTTGTGTTACTTACGAAACACAGAAGCTATTCTCATACATCTCACTGCTTACAGCCTTCTACTTCTCGTGGCCGATAGTTGATCTCATTTCCAGTGAGTTTCAAGTAGCATTGCTTAATTAACTGTCGGGCTTCTGTGTTAGGCGGGTTGCGCTTTTCTAGAAGAAGGCTTTGAGAGTACACAGTTGACTTAGTCACATATATGGTGTTGGCGACATCAGAACTCTCGTCGTCATTAATTTTGTTATTAATAACACAAATTCATTAGATAAAATGGCCAATAGTTGAGTTACCAGTTTCCGAATTGTTATGATGTTCTCCTTTGCTTTTAATTTTTATTTTTTGCCTTCGTCTCTGATGAATTTTCTGGTCAGGAGGCCTTACCATACACCACACGAAAAGTCCTCTCTGACAATAACGATCTTTTTATTTGTATATTCATCTTACAACACAATATTTCGAAACATTAATCTCTGATTATTTAGTAAAGTCGCTCAGTAACAAATTATTTCAAAGGAATGGTTGACGAGTAACTCATCGTAAACGAAGACCTGATTACAGGTGGGTCAGGTACTCGGACTCGGTAAAGACTGGACAGGAATTCGACGGCGACCTTTCCAGGCGTATCGTATCTGCATTCGCTTTAGTTTTTTTGGAAGAGTTGCAGAGAACGTGTATCAGAATTACTTCAGGAGCATCTCGATCGAGCCCTTTTCAAATCCAACCCCAGTGCTGCCATCCGTTCGGTACCTCGCTCCTTCTACTTCACTTTAATTGCTTCCAGTTTTCTATGCTCAGATTTTATGTTGACATATCTTCCTTAAATACACTAATCATTTATCCAGATCTAATACAGATGTACACTGTACACAAGGTAGTATTAATTCTCTTAAAACATGGCGATATTGTTTCCTGCTAGGACATTCCAAGCACTTCTTAAATTGTGGTAACCAAATAACAAAATAGGAAGGGCACGAAATCTCTTTCCGTTATGGCAAACGCATTTCTCCCGAGGAGATTAATCACTAATTAAGTTTTTTGTTATCAGTTGTAACCCGATGCTACACACCCATTAAACGCCCTCAGGAGAAGAACAGGCCCATCCACTACGCTATCAGTTCTGTAGCTGTAGACGTCACTAAATTGATCATGACGTGGAGTTTATTCCGCAGCAAAGCTAAGGCAACAAAAGAAATGTAGAATATCGCAACAAATTCAAAACAAACTGCTGAAAAAAGTTTTGCATCGCCTGCATATCAACAGACGTGTGTGGGGTTAGATTGAAGTGAAACACGGAATGAAACAATAAGCTCTCTGACACTGAAAATAGAGATTTACAGTAAAATCACAACAAAACAGTAACCCGAATTAAGTCAATCTGTTGAAAGCTGCACACCTGTAAAGTCAAAATCTGCAACTTCATCACATTAAATACCTTGTTGCCCCACCCCTCCACCGTACGTTGCTTGGCGCTCCTCGGCCTGGCGTTCACTAGGTGGTCGGAAGCTGCTGCTGAAACGTGTCCCACACTTCGATGGCGGACCACCTGAAGTCATTCGATGTGTGTAGAGGATTCCTGTGACTGTGTACAGCAAGTTTCAGCTGGTTCCAAGTACAATCAGGAAGGGTCATGCCAGCAGATACCGATGGCCGTTCCATTCGGTTGATTCCTCCTCTTGGAGGAAGGGCATTGTGTGCTGGCACATTATCGCCTTACAAAGTTAAACCACCGCTGAAATGTTGATTCCAAGGCTGTGAAATAGGTTGCATGATCCTGTCCTGATAACGCACAGCCCTAAAATCACCTTCGGTAGCGACGATAGGTATCCTTCACCTATAAATAACACTGGTCCAAAAGATGATTGACCAAGCATCCTGCTAAACCCCTGGATGTTCATGCATTAGAAGTGCATTGGTATCTGGCCAACCCCACACTCTACCACGCCGATCTTCAGGCGTCAGAGGAATCCTGCACTCGTCGGTGTAGAGAATCCGACATCACTGACCCTGGTTCCATTCCTTTCCGCACCGCGGTGCTGGAGATTTGTACTATTGTTCTTAACGGACTCCTGGAAGCAAGATCGATCGCTTGCTGACGGTTACACGCTGTCTAGGTCAACACGGCTCTCCCAGCTGCCTCCGGAAAGCCAGTGCGTTCTCCTCGGAGTACCTACGATCCATAATACGTAGCGACTATCAGCTGCCGTTGTTGCCCGCGGGCGACCGCTACGAGGCAGACCTTCATTGTTTTGTGTCTCTCTACAGCGAGCGAATATTTGAAATGCGTCGCTGTGGAATATGCCAATTCCACAGGCAACTTCTAGATGTCAGAACCTCAATTAAAAGACACATTCATTGGAGAAATCCAGCGACGCCGTATAGTTTTTACCTATCACGGTTAAATACAGGGGTAAAATACAGGGAGCGAAAGGCTACAGAAACCAGATGGCAGTTATAAGAGTCGAGGTACGTGAAAGGGAAGCAGTGGTTGGGAAGGGAGTGAGACAGGGTTTTAGCCCCTCCCCGATGTTATTCAATCTCTAAATTGAGCAAGCAGTAAAGGAAACGATAGAAAAGTTCGGAGTAGGTATTAAAATCCATGGAGAACAAATAAAACTTTGAGGTTCGCCGATGACATTGTAATTCTGTCAGAGACAGCAAAGGACTTAGAAGAACAGTTGAACGAAATGGACAGTGTCTTGAAAGGAGGATATAAGATGAACATCAACAAAAGCAAAACGAGGATAATGTAATGTGATGCTTGTAACCTCCCCCTCACTTATCGACCTTAATGACAGTGAAAAATTAAACCGCTTGTACCTAATGGAAATTTGGGAAAAGCAATCGTCACCGAAGGCTAATTTGTCGGTAAAGAGGGAGGAAAGGGTTACATCTAAATGAAAGGAAAAATGCAATTGAAACTGGTGGAAATTAATTTTGAAAAGGGGTAAAGTTAATAAAGAAAGTAAATGTGCGGCCGTTACGTTAACAATTAACTGGCGTTAATTAGATAGTTGAGATTTGGGGAAAATTTCGGTCGCCAGTCCTATGGACAACTACTACAATAACTGAAAAAGAAAGGTTATTGCACATATAATTAGCACTAGAAGCGTGGCAACTGAGGTTCACACGTGTAGTGTGAAAACTGAAAGTTTGTCAGAAGTAATAAGTTTCGCAACACTCTGACTTAATTTAGCAAAAGAATTAATAAAACCGGAAAATTGAAAGTTAATTTAGTGACTGAAATTAACAGTGAGCTTTGTTTGTGAAGTACATCGAAATTCAGTAAAATAAGGTTAGTCTTCGGCTACCTCAACAACCATTTCAAAAGCTACTTGAATCTACGCAATTTAGAAATAAGAGATTTAACTTTGAACTTGAATTAAATGATTCTGGACAATTAACAATAGTAACATTTAGTACATACCAAGCTGAGCTACAATCACAGGTAAGCTAAAATATGCTAACAAAACTCGCACTCTTAATTTGTGCTTGTGTAATCTAAATATTGTAGCCAGTTATGAATACATTAACTGAACTTTGAAATTAAAGCAGTGAAATGGAATGATATTACTTCAACGCTGGCGTCTGAATTTCAACGACACTCGGGTTCATTCCGGAAAAGGAAGGAACCCTACTTGGTAATGCAATTAGGACAATGAGCAACAAAGGTTCATGCTAAGTTGCTATATTTTTGTGATGCAACAGTTTAAAAGCTGAGGTCTGCCATACAGTTCTAAAACTTTATGTGCTACCAGTCTTCCTTGTTGGTTGATTAAAGGTTTGAAGTCGTCGATCGAGGAGGTGGCGACAGTCACTCATTGTCGGCCGTCGCTGTTGCAGAAGCTGGATGTTGGTGCGCCTTCTTCTCGACACGGTCTCCAGCCGAAACGGGCTCTTGATGTGCGCCACCAAATGCTTCCCGTCCGCGACACTGTGTCAGAAACTATCATAGCAATTCGAGCGCAATTACGTGCTGCCAAACCTCGAAAGCGCTGCAACTCGCGGGATCGTCACACAACACACCTGCTCCACTGCACTACTCCAGCCAGACTCTGCTCTGCCCGCGCTCCACGCGGCAGAGTTAACACTACCAAAGATCCTAAACACTTTGGTTCTCCACACGACCTATCGATGTATTCGTTCGACAGCATAGTTTTCCCTAGGCAAGACCCAGCGTAAAATACAAATAATATTTACAAAACAAACCAATTATACATCGACATAGATGCATATATATATATATATATATATATATATATATATATATATATATATATATATATATATATGTATTATATTACAATATATAAAGGCACAGAAATGTCATATATTCAGGTAACAAAATAAGGATAAAATTTATAGTACAATAGATGGAAATAGGAGGATATGCATTTCCGGTGTTACACGTGCCCCACATTGTCTGAGCAGGTTCGTGTAACCTAAACAGACTCAGAAAATGTCCCAAAAAAGAAACAGCGGAAATGCATATGCTCAAAACATCAACAAAATTTAGCATTCGTCTAATTAACCATAAATCAATTTTTAGACCATAATAATTGAGTGGAGACACTCCTTATCTTATTCCACTCTGTCATCTTACACAAAAGAAAACAGGTTGACAACATTTTAAAATTCATAGAAAACATAGAAAATGGTGTAGCTATTCTAAAATCATCAAAATTCCTAACAGTATCAAGAAATGGAATTCTATTTACAAAATTAACCAGAGTACATGGTCATAAAAAACAGGTATATCAAAGTACGCAAATTAATAATTAATGACATAGAATACACATTTTTATATAACCTTTTCATTATTAATATTCTCATCATGAGAGTCCACTTAACGCTAAACAAGAAAATAATATACAGCAGATCGAAAAAACATAAATATTGACAGCAGAATTCTTTCACATCAGCTGTCCGGGAAGAAAAACAAGTCCGCCTTCGGTACCCGCAAGTACAAAGAATGCCGAGAGCGGCACAAGAGCCGACAGCGGCTCCGCCTCGCCAGTATTGTTTCGCCCGCCTGTGCGGCACGCTTGATCTCACTCGCCTGTGTAACGGCATTTCCAGAACGTCCATTTCACTGAATTCTTTCGGGAAAACTCACTCCCGAGTAATCTCAAAGAGTTCATTAACACTGTCACAGTGGATAACTCAACACTGTCCATCATCACACGCATGTACTAGCCTGAAACTTAAAACAGCGTCTAAATACATCGGCAATGACTAGTAAACCACATATTTATGAAATCTTACAGCTAGTTACAAAATCCTATTTACATTCCTTAATCCACTGTGACTCAGCTGAAAACTTAAACTAGCAGCTTGGATTTTTCAATTGATAAATAATCACTCTCTCTCAAATCATTTAGTAAAAATTAATTACTTATTAATTACAACTTCTTTAATGTCCTCTTGGTCAGGCAAAAGCATGGAAATCTAGCAAATCGTTTAAATCTTACACTCTATATTTACATACTGTACAAATTACCCATCTTGTGGTATTAATCAATCCTAGGTTGGTACAATTTTCAAGTCTACAATGTTCCGTATACCTAATAGTTTTCCAGAGCTTGGATACTCTAAGCAATAACCATTTGTGTGAGGTATACCAATGACTTTATATGGTCCATTATAAACAAACTTAAATTTAGAGATTTCATTGTCTATCTCGCTCGATTTCTCATGAGCTTTTACAAGTACTAAGTCTCCGATTGTGAACTTAGCAAAACACGCTTTAGCGTCAACGACGTATGCGAGCATCGGCTTTTAGCTTCATTACTTCTCGCAAACGATCTTTTTTCACACCAATACTAATGTCAATCCGTGGAGGGAATTTGATTATCTCTTCCACTAAACTTTTACTTCTGTCATCCAACAGGATTTCCTCTGGAGAAAATCCCGTTGATTCATGTCTCAAGGTGTTCATAATTCTCTCAAATACTGCTACATATTTGCCCCATGCCCTATGGTTGTGATGGCAATAGGTACGGCAAAGTCGGCCTAGCTCGCTAATATACCTCTCAGCGGGATTCCCAGCCGGACAATAAGCTGAAATATGGATCACCTCGACCCCATTACTTTCCATGCCTTCATTCCACAACTTAGAAGTAAATTGTGCCCCATTGTCTGATAGAATCGCCTTGGGCTTACCAAAATGAACAAAATAATCGTTCACAAGCTTGCTATAGACCGCTTTGGCTGTAGCTTTCCTAATCGGGTATAGTTTGATGAACTTGGAAAAAGCTTCTAGCACTACTAAAATGTAGGCAAAGTTTCCTGATGACTTGGGCAAAGATCCGTACAAGTCCACGCACAGTAATTCAAAGGTGTCGTTAGGTTCTATACTTTGCATAGGACCACGACTCGTACAGTTGGTAACCTTCACCTTCTGACATAAATCGCAAGTTTTCACGCTGTCAGTAACGCGTTTTAACATGTTGTTAAAATGCACTACTTCACTCAGCTTTTCCGTACATTTCTTTGGTCCACAGTGACCATACGCCAAATTGTAGTAGTCTATTATTTCCGTGACGTATTTGGTGGGCCAGCATACTCGCCAAATACTACTATCTTCAACCTTACGTATGTACAAGATATGATCGTATATCTTGTAATACTTCCTTAATTTCTCTCCTTCTGGACTCCTTTCGTCATATCGGGTTTTCACCATATTTAAACAACCATCCTCGTTCTGATGACGACGTAGATTCTTACAGATGTTCACTATTAATTTGCGTCCCTCAACTTCTTTAAAATAGTATAATTTGACCACTCCATCTGACTCATCTTTCAATATATCTTGATTAGACTCGGGCAACCGCGACAGCGAATCCGCTACGCAATTGTCGGTCCCTTGCCGGCCGCGGTGGGCTCGCGGTTCTAGACGCGCAATCCGGAACCGCGCGACTGCCACGGTCGCAGGTTCGAATCCTGCCTCGGGCATGGATGTGTGTGATGTCCTTAGGTTAGTTAGGTTTAAGTAGTTCTAAGTTCTAGGAGACTAATGACCACAGCTGTTAAGTCCCATAGTGCTCAGAGCCATTTGAACCATTTTTTTGTCGGTCCCTTTTACGTAACAGATGTCATAGTTAAATTGCTGTAAATACAGCGACCACCTAGTCAGTCTTTCGTGAAGTAGTTTACAATCCTTCAGATAAGTGAGCGCCTTATGGTCCGTATGAATAATCAGCTTACGGTCCCATAGGTAACCCTTGAACTTCTTGAATCCTCACACGATAGCGAGACACTCTCTCTCAGAAATCGTGTAGTTTCGCTCACTTTTTGATAAAGTTCGACTCGCGAACGCTATCGTCCGGTGTTCCTTATCCTCTCATTCACCAACTTTATGGAACAGTTCTACCCCCACCCCGTAATTCGACGAATCCGTTCCCAGATGGAAGGGTAGCGATAAATCAGGATGAAATAGTATGTTAGATCTTAACAACTCGTCTTTTAATCTCTCGAAAGCGGCCTGACGCCCGTCAGTCCACCCAAACGGAACATTTTTGCGTAAGAGGTTATTCAAATTTTCATCATTAAACACTTGTACTTTTATAAATTTACGGTAAAATCCTGTGAGCCCTAGAAAACTTTTTAACTGTTTCCTAGACTTGGGTGGAGGACAATTACTTATTGCCTCTAGTTTCTCTGGGTCCTTCGTAATACCAGCAGTGGTAATTACATGCTCTAAAAATTTCAGTTCCTGCTTCACAAATTCGCATTTCTTTAGCTTTAGAGTCATTCAGCCACGGCGCAATGCTCTAAAAACTTCATCTAACAGGTCACAATGGTCATGCCAAGTGGCATTGGCCAACAATAGGTCGTCAACATATACAGTTAATCTTGAACTGAAAGCCGGTCCTAGCACTTTATCTAGGGCCCTGATGAATACGGACACAGATATATTAAGTCCAAACGGCAGTACTCGATACTGATAACACCTGCCCGCAAACAAGAAGGCGGTGTATGGCCTAGATTCTTCTTCGAGTTCTATTTGCCAGTAACTAGCCGTCAGATCGAGGCTAGTCATGAACTTAACGTCATGAAAACGTTGCAAAATCTCCTCCATACTCTCTGGTCTGTCTGTTTCACGTTGAACGACCCTATTCAACGTGCGTGCGTCAATCACAATACGCACACTACCATCCCGTTTTGCTACAATGACCAAACCATTATTGTATGGACTCGTACTTCTTTCAATCACTCCCCATTCAATCATCTTATCTATCTCCCGTTGCACTGCTTCCTTTTTGGACAGCGGTATAGCATACGGTCTCACGAAGAATGGTTCGTGCGGAATTACATGCAACTTGCATTTATGTCCTTCCACAAGTCCCGGTTTGTCTGAAAACACACTCTTATTCCTCATTATCACTTCATACAGGCCTCGTCTTTGTTCGTGTGTTACGTTTGACACACCGTCTACAATACTTTCCAATTCACTTTCTACACTATTGTCAATGCCGAGATTCCTCACATTACAGTAGTTCAACTTCACACCTACGTTAATACCACCCGGCCAGTTAACAATGTGTATAGGCTGGTATTGCCTATGCACACCGTCTCCTGCCTCGTCAAAACTAACTACTATTGTTTTATCTTGTGACGTACATGTCAAAGTTTTGCTTTCGCAATTAATCACTGCACGGTACTTTAATAGCCAATCTAACCCGATAATTACTTCCGTAGATAAGTCTGGCACGACGACAAACTCTTGTTCAAATCGTGCCCCACATATCTCGAAGTTTACAAAAATCTGTTTTGTGACCGGTTTACTGCCCTTCCCAGTAGCACCGATAATTTTCACTCCTGTTACTGGCATAACTACGATGCCAGGTCTGTCTTTCAGTAACTCAAATATTTTCCCAGATACAGCACTCAATTCTCCACCGGTGTCAATCAACACGTTTAGTTGTAGGTCGTGCATATTAACAGACACTACTATCTGTCTACACTTGTCCTCGACTGTTTCTTTATTTTCCCCACAGTAATTCCTCGTCTATATCCAGGTCATTCCAGAAAAAACCATCCGGCTTTGATCCTAAATCCGGCTTATCTGGCAGCTTTTTCAGCCTCTGTTCACATACAGTGTTAATTTCAACACGTTTGTCCTGAGGCTTAGTCTGTAGCTTCGCCTCCAATACCGAAACCTTTTCCTGTAACTCGTCAACTAGTGAGTGTTGCTTTGCTATCAATTCACTAATTGTCACCTTCGTTGATTCCTCTTTGGCCAGATTGATCTCATCTGCCAATCTACCTGGAGGAATGTGCGCAGTAGTATCTGCAATTATTTCCTCTGGATCTGCGCAACCCATACTGCTATCGTCCGACCGTATAACGTCAGCTCTAACCTCATACACGCTGTAATCTGCGTGCTTTTCTAACAATCGTGTCCGGCTATCACTAAAATTCTCGTAATCTTTCTCCTTAATACTTTCGCAATGTTTAAACTGGAGTTTTGCGTCGGATGTGTCGGCCACTTCTACCACTATAACTTTCGGTAAAGTCTGCCGGTCAGGGCGAGAACTTTCCGTTACTACTTCAACATCTAACTCCTGCGGGACGAAACACGACGAATCTTACTCGTGCTCCCCATTAGCATCAACTATTTCTGGTAAAGTCTGCCGGTTAGGGCCAGAACTTTCTATCATTTCACAAACACTATCTTCCTGCGGGACGAGACGCGGAAAATCCTGCATGCGCTCCCCATAAACACTTCTCCCGTACAGGCCCCTATAATCTCTTACTTCGTCATATAAGCGACCGAACTGCCTTAACCAGACCCCATCCCTCTCTGCATCCCCTCGCTCGATGACGGACGTGTTATCCGACATCTGGTCTTCTCTCAACAATTGCGAATCATTCTTAAACTCAATCTCCAGTTCCGCTGTTGGTGTTACAGCTGCCACTTTATAATCGATTTCCGGAACACTACTTACATTGTCCTCACTGACAGTGAATGTTTTTTCTACTGCCGTGTCTACAGCTGATCTACTAGTTGTGGGTGCACTCCTTTCTCCTAACACTGGCACACTCTCCCGCCGTTGATTATTCCATACGGAATTTTCATAACGACGACACCTCGGTTTTCTACTGTTGTTGGGCCGCCAAAATTTCTCCACGTCCGGTCGGCCCCTCACCGGCGCGGCTAATGGTTTCCCTGTCTCGTCCCAGCAGATACGCTCTCCGGATACTGCTGAGGCGGCTGCTCACACCCTCTGGCGTTATTACTATTCTGCGAAGGATATAAAATGTAGACTGGCAATGGGAAGGAAAGCGTTTCTGAAGAAGAGAAATTTGTTAACATCGAGTATAGATTTAAGTGTCAGGAAGTCGTTTCTGAAAGTATTTGTATGGAGTGTAGCCATGTATGGAAGTGAAACATGGACGATAAATAGTTTAGACAAGAAGAGAATAGAAGCTTTCGAAATGTGGTGCTACAGAAGAATACTGAAGATTAGATGGGTAGATCACATAACTAATGAGGAAGTATTGAATAGAATTGGAGAGAAGAGGAGTCTGTGGCACAACTTGACTAGAAGAAGGGATCGGATGTTAGGACATGTTCTGAGGCATCAAGGGATCACCAATTTAGCATTGGAGGCAGCGTGGAGGGTAAAAATCGTAGAGGGAGGCCAAGAGATGAATACACTAAGCAGATTCAGAAGGATGTAGGTTGCATTAGATACTGGGAGATGAAGAAGGTGCACAGGATAGAGTAGCACGGAGAGCTGCATCAAACCAATCTGAGGACTGAAGACCACAATAACAACAACAACAACGGTTAACGTAAAGAGAATCTTATTGAATTTTACGTTATTTTTGCTATAATCAAATGAAAAGCTGGTTTATCAGCACTGAGTACATTTTTATCTCTATCGGATATCTTTTATTATATAATTTCTTTTTAAGTACGATGTTCTTTGTCTTTGAGAACTACAACGGGCTTCCTCGAAACACAGCTTGAGAATTTACTTTTACGGCTCTGCGCTCGAGTGGAGCTAGTCTGAGAGCGAATCATGCATGTTATTGACTATGTGTGAAATGGCACGGTTTTTGGGCGGGGTGTATTATTAATGGTGGCAGCAGGCTGGCCTCGGAACAATGGCCAATTACTGGAGGACACGGCGCGACGCGCTGGGAGCTGGCCAGCGGCCGCGCCACATCCATCCCCACGTCTCGATGCGAGACACACAAAAACTGGAGCGTCTCAGCGTAGCGATGCAGACCTCATGAAGGTCGGTCTTCGAGCTGAAAGTATGACTGTGCGACTAACATCAACGAATGACGGCAGTAAAGGAAGCTTCATACTAATTTCGTTTGAGATCAATACGTGTTTTCTAGTACTGCCAGTCGAGATTGATTTCGTGTCCAGAATCATTCTGCGACTACACCCGTACAAAGAAGAAGACACGAAACAAGTCACCATTTTAATATTTCTAGAAGTAAGAAACTATAACTGCTACACATTTGTCGTACATCTTGTGGAGGAGATTAGTGTTTAACGTCCCGTCGACAACGAGGTCATTAGAGACGGAGCACAAGCTCGGGTTAGGGAAGGATGTGATAGGAAATCGGCCGTGCCCTTTCAAAGGATCCATCCCGGCATTTACCTAAAACGATTTAGGGAAATCACGGAAAACCTAAATCAGGATGGCCGGAGACGGGATTGAACCGTCGTCCTCCCGAATGCGAGTACATGTTGTCTACCAGTTCTTAGTGATCTTTATATTGCCTTTTCATTCGTTGTCCGCCATATAAGTTCAACCATCAACTATTGTCATAATGAAAAATGCTCTTATCATAACACAAAAAAAAGATGAATGTGTTCGAGTTTTTCAACTTATCTGACAGCTTCAAAGGAATTTAAACCAAAACATTTTTCAGAACATCTTGACATATTCGCACTTTTTTACTTGTTTGTATTAGCACCCAAGTCACGTTATATAAAGTATCTACCGCGAGAAATTTTATCCCGCCCAGAAGAACGTTTTTAACCATTACATATATGCTCTTGAGCCGTATGGTATTATATGTTATTTACTATGGTTGCTGAAACTTCTGGGTTCTGGAGCAGGAACAGGGAATTTAGCCTTTAAATTGCAAGATGCAGGTGTGCCAACATCTTTGCTGCTAAGAGCGCTCACTGCGCTGGATAAGTAGGGTTAACTCGTAAAAATGCGCGAATATGTGAAGATGTTGTGATTTAAATGTCTTCGTAGCTGCCAGATAAGTCGAAAACCTAGTTCCCTTCTTTCACACCCCTAACTCTGCCCAGGACACATTTGCCTTTTTTGTGCCGTGATACGAGCATTTTTTTAATTCTGGTTCCCAACCTTTACTCTAACATAAATTTGATACTAGACCAGATGACTTAGCAACCAATTAAGATTTCTGTAGACTACGGCGAGGACTGATACGGTTTATGTTTTGTTTTATTGTCTTTCGAACCACGCTGATTATATCATGACAACGGATACAGCTTTAAAAAAACGGCAGGAGGATCATTAATTAAACGTATTTGTCTACCTTCTTATTGCTACAGAAGAATGCTGGAGATAAGGTGGGTAGATCACGTAACTAATGAGGAGGTATTGAATAGGATTGTGGAGAAGAGAAGTTTGTGGCACAACTTGACTAGAAGAAGGGATCGGTTGGTAGGACATGTTTTGAGGCATCCAGGGATCACAAATTTAGCATTGGAGGGCAGTGTGGAGGGTAAAAATCGTAGAGGGAGACCAAGAGATGAATACACTAAGCAGATTCAGAAGGATGTAGGTTGCAGTAGATACTGGGAGATGAAGAAGCTTGCACAGGATAGAGTAGCATGGAGAGCTGCATCAAACCAGTCTCAGGACTGAAGACTACAACAACAACAATACCTTCTTATAGAATTTGTGCAGAATCGTACCAGATTGAAACATAAAAGTAGCTTCTGTAAAAAAGAGAACCGTGGTTTTTGAACGTAAAATCCGAATGAAGCTAGAGTCTTGAAAGCGAGTTTTCGGTTTTATCGTAAGAATCCATTTTTTACCGCGCATTCAGTTCGCGTAAGAACGAATTTTACTAGCCAGATTTAGCTCGACTTTAAACAATCGCATCTCCACAATGGATAAAGATTATTGGATGAAAAAAATTTCCTTTTCACTTTATCCATTTATCTACCTTCGTGCAAAATTCGAATATTTTCGTACTCGTTTAAAGTACAGAAGCGGCGTGCTTCAAAAACCTTCAAGAAAATTGGGGTTTTTGCATGTACAATCCATATGAAGCAAGATTCTTTTTCAGACGGTTAAAACTTATCTAAGAACAAGGTACAAGAAACCAGTGGACCAAATTTGAGCCATCGGTCTCGCTCCAGTCCAGAGTTATTTAAGAGTGTTTTTGCACGTAAAATCCGAACGCTGCACATACAAAGGGTGCCATTTGCTGTTCATTAATTTCAATCCAATTAAAATGTATTCCAAAAGTTATTAATCGATTTGTACAATTTGCTTGGGTGCCAGCTTTCATTTCATCGTTCAAAACTTGCTCAATATACTATAACATAACTACAGTAAGCCAGCTGTTCGAATATCTACACAAATGACACCATCAACATATGAGTAACGAGCTGGGTTTCGGGTTCCATGGCATCATTGTCCAGTTAGTGGTGGGAGAATAGCAGATTGCTAGTGAGGATGACACATGCCACGTGTAGACAACATAATTCCCATTCCTTCCACCAAGCTAACCAGGATCTTATATCTTGCTTCCGACTGTGAATTTTTGCGAATAAATACTTTTGTTAAGAATATGCTGTAGGTCCACTGCTTCAATCCTCAGTCTGGAGAACCAGGATTTGTAGCCAAGGTTTACTCTCTCACGGAGGCGGCTTCAACACGACGTCTTCTATAATGTGTAGGGATGAAGGATATGAACTGACAAAGATAAGGCGTTGTGAGATGCACTTCATCTGGTTCGGCTTGGGACGCCCTTGTCTGTAGGTAGAAAGCTACATCCATTCCATGAAACGACATTACGTTCAAAGTTACAAAGAAGCGATTGTGCAAGAGGTTAGTGGAAATCACCGTGTAATGTGAGACATAAATGTAAACACTAAAAAAAAAAAAAAAATGAAAGGAAGATTCCACGCAAAGGAGGCGATGTGCTGGAGAAGGTATTGCAAAACCACAACAAGGGTCAAGATTAGAAATGCAGATAGCTAGCAGATAACTGGAATACATACAAGATTGTTACAGTACGTATGAAGGAAACTAGAATGGTATAGCCCTAAGGCACTTGTGAAGGGCACTAAAATTCTTCAGAGAATGTGGATATTGAACGACCAGGAAGGTGGGAATTGAGGTACACTTACAAAATACTGCAGCGCAAGAATTGTAGTGGCCATGCGGGAGAGACAATTGACAAAATGTGCCTGTAGAGAAAGTAAGAGGCGTGGAGATTCGGTCGAAGTAGACAGCCAAGGACACTGTAAAATAACCACTGCAAGAATAAATATTTGTCACTTACTGCGCTACCAAAATTACTGTCTGGCCGCTTTCACCTTCGGTACCGATTTCCGTCCCATCCTCTTTGCAGTTAATCTTAGCCAATATTTAGTGTCATATGTTGTTCGTTTTTTGTCTCTCTATATGAACATCATCAAAAGTAAAACAAGGATAGTGGAATGGGTCGAATTAAATCAAGTGATGCTAAGGGAACCAGACTAGCAAACGTAGTAGATGGATTTTGCTATTTGGGCAGCAAAATAACTGATGGTGGCCGAAGCAGAGGGGATATAAAATGTAGACTGGCAATGGCAAGAAAAACATTTCTGAAGAAGAGAAATCTGTTAACTTCGAATATAGATTTAAGTGTTAGGAAGTCTTTTCCTAAAAGTATTTGTCTGGAGTGTAGCCATGTTTGGAAGTGAAACGTGGACGATAAACAGTTAAGATAAAAAGGGAATATAAGCTTTCCAAATGTGGTGCTACAGCAGAATGCTGAAAACTGGATGGGTCTATCACTTAAGTAATGAGAAAGTACTGAATAGAATTGGGGAGACAAGAAATTTGTGGCACAACTTGACCAAAAGAAGGGATCGGTTAATAGAACACATTCTGAGACATCAAGGGATCGCCAATTTAGTATTTGAGGGAAGTGTGTGTGGAGAGGTGGGGGGAAGGGGGGGGGGGGCTAAAAATCGTAGAGGGACACCGAGAGGTGAATTCAGTGAGCAGGTTTAGAAAGATGTAGGTTGCTGTAGTTATGAAGAGGCTATCACAGGGTAAAATTCGACACGCAAGTCGCCGAAGTGGCTTCAACTCAAAAGACTTGTACCAGGCGAACGGTCTACCCGACGAGAGGACCTAGCTACACCACATTTCATTTCACAAGGTAGAGAAGCGTGGAGACCTGCTTTTCTGATGCAGCTCTCCATCAGACCAGTCTTCGGACTGAAGACCGTAACAACGATAATTGTTTGTATTCATAGGTGGTGAGATAACCACATCAAAAGTTACCAAGTCGGCTGGTCCTTTCCTGCTTCGTTTCCCATACACTATTGGACTGCGGTGAGTTTCTGCAATCAGAGCAGACCCAAAGGCTACGAACAACCCCGCCATCGACACATATTCTGTTTGGAATTCTTCATAACTTGCTTTCTCCATCTTTCTTTCTGTAATAATCGGCTCCCGTTGTTGCCGATGCTTCTGAAGCACGATGCGCCCAGAGCGTTGAGCATCTCAGTGAAGCCTCTCGTGCTTTCTCTCTCTAGTGCTGGATCCTACCAGTTTTCATTCTAACTTCATTCTAAGCCAGAGTATGTTTCAGCTAAGTTCTACAGACTTCACTACGATCCATTAACTCCCTCATTCGCCAGTTTGGCCGGTGAAATGACTGACAGATCTCCAAAAGCGCCCGTGACTCCACTTGAAGCTAGCAGATCCACATAAAGGCAAATCCGTCACCTATGCTACTCCGTTCGCACGAGTAAACAGAAAACTACCGACAAGACATCACCCACGTCAAAGGACGCTAGGAGTCAAGCCCAACGGGTTAAAGCCGCACAAGACAATGTGAGCTTACTCATCTCGAAGCAGATGCGAGTCAGTCACTTGCTGGCGATTAAACGGGAGCTGTTTCGTGTGGAATATTGTATGGCTAGCCTCGTACTTCTCACGAATCTGTTGAAGACATTGTTTCGCAATGTTTATAATGAGACAGAGGCAGCGGGCCTCGACTCTCTCGTTCCAGCAGAAGCCTTTCCATTGTAGAGTTCTGGCAGGCAGAGATGGGTAACAAAGACTGCTGGTTGGCTGGCTGTACACTACTCGAACGTTAGAACCGTCATGGCAGCTCTTAGGGATACAGCGTTACGGGAGACGAACGGAGTCAATTTGTACCCCGGGAAAAAGCCATTCGTGGGGCAATCGAGAACGTCAGTCGCAGTCAGCTGCAGATAGTCGCATACTACAGTACCATAGATATCTATCACCTGTCGTCTGACATCTGAAACCTTTCTTTGTTACACTGGCGAAGGTGGAAAGTGTTACATTGTAAAGCACCAGTGCGATATTTATGAAACTTCATGTACGTATTCATTGCATAATAAGTATTAAGGTACCAAACTTTCAATTCATTCGGAATTCGTATCCATCATTAGTATCAGTATGACTTTTGACCCACACGATGACGAATTAGTTGTGCCAAGGAAGCAAATAACCTCTGAATGTCGTTTTGAGGAATTTCTTGCCAAGCCTCAACATATGCTGCGTCATTTCATGAAGATTGCTGGTTGGTGGCTGGTACGAGCTATACGTGTTCCCATCGCATATGAGGCATGCTCCATTGTGACAATTAAGAGGACCAAGGGGGGCAGTCAAGGATCTGTACACTCCTCAAGGTGTCTGTGGTGTGGGGCCTTGCATTACACTCCTGGAATATGCCATTTCGTACAATGTCCACTAAAGATACACTAGGCTTTAGAATTCTTGTTGCATGGGATTACTGGTGAAATTTCAGCCTTCCTTTAACAATTACCAAATCAGTCCTGTTATCATATCCAATAGCTGCCCCACCATGATTCCAGAAATTGAAGAGGTATGACTGTCGAGAATTGTTGCTTCGTGTGACTTTTCACCATATCGTCTATGGGCATGTTGGTGATGATCTTACTGCCACAAACAGAAGTAAGACTCACCGCTGAAACCCACATAACGGAACTCAACATCCTAGATGGATCTGAACCTACACCATGCAACTCTTCGTTGTCTGCTATATGGTATCATATACACTACATGTATGGCAATAGTTCACAACGTCTTTATACACAGTTTGAACACACCATCTATCCAGTCTTTCGAACACAAAGAATAGCATCATCCATAGGCAAACAAGTTTTTAATGGTGGGCATAAATGGATTATCCTCCGGATCTAACCATGTGTGCCTCGCTGTCGTACAATGATGTTATAAATAAAGTCAGGCCAGCTCACTAAATGTCTTGGGCTGAATGAGATCAATAATACTTAGAGGTTAACTGTTGTTTGATGTAGGGTTCTGCATGAGACAGTTCATAACATTCCATCTCTGTAAACCGCAGTCCAACATTTCTCAATCTATTTTCAGTCTCTAACACGACATGCTAGTCACCGTCCGCTGACGCTTCGATACAATATTTAAGCACTTTGAACCACTAGCTGTTAAATGATAAATTGAAGTGAATAGCGCTAGAGCCCTGGGAGGAATCAGCAGCTTGTTGTTGTGGTCTTCAGTTGAGAGACTGGTTTGATGCAGCTCTCCATGCTACTCTATCCTGTGCAAGCTTCTTCATCTCCCAGTACCTACTGCAAACTACATCCTTCTGAATCTGCTTAGTGTATTCATCTCTTGGTCTCCTCCTACGATTTTTACCCTCCACGCTGCCCTCCAATACTAAATTGGTGATCCCTCAATGTCTCAGAACATGTCCTACCAACCGATCCCTTCCTCTAGTCAAGTTGTGCCACAAGCTCCTCTTCTCTCCAATTCTATTCAATACCTCCTCATTAGTTATGTGGCCTACCCACCTAATTTACAGCATTCTTCTGTAGCACCACATTTCGAAAGCTTCTACTCTCTTTTTGTCTAAACTATTTATCGTCCACGTTTCACTTCCATACATGGCTACACTCCATACAAATACTTTCAGAAACGACTTCCTGACATTTAAATCTATACTCGATGTTAACAAATTTCTCTTCTTCAGAAACGCTTTCCTTGCCATTGCCAGTCTACATTTTATATCCTCTTTACTTCGACCATCATCAGTTATTTTGCTCCCCAAATAGCAAAACTCATTTACTACTTTAAGTGTCTCATTTCCTAATCTAATTCCCTCAGCATCACCCGACTTAATTCGACTACATTCCATTATCCTCGTTTTGCTTTTGTTGATGTTCATCTTATATCCTCCTTTCAAGACACTATCCATTCCGTTCAACTGCTCTTCCAAGTCCTTTGCTGTCTCTGACAGAATAACAATGTCATCGGCGAACCTCAAAGTTTTTGTTTCTTCTCCTTGGATTTTAATACCTACTCCGAACTTTTCTTTTGTTTCCTTTACTGCTTGCTCAATATACAGATTGAATAACATCGGGGAGAGGCAACAACCCTGTCTCACTCCCTTCCCAAACACTACTACCCTTTCATGCCCATCTGGTTTCTGTAAAAATTGTAAATAGCCTTTCGCTCCCTGTATTTTACCCCTGCCACCTTTAGAATTTGAAATTATTAAGGCTATATTGACATAGGAGAGGATGGGTTGCATCAAAGATTTGTAGATATTGAAAATGGTGGAGAGATCTAATCTCCAAGTTCAACTGATCAATTTTTTTATTCAGTTGAGGCTTTTCTGTTGGATGGTAAATAGGTGGCATTTAGTTGTTAGTTTATGGTCGAGGGTTGTTCGAGTTATTTCACTCTAGAAGGGAGTGTGTGCTCACTCTACTGCCATATGGGAGATTTATTGGAAAACATCCCATTGACTGTGAGTCCGCAATATTGTTACTGAATGTTGTTATGAAGTCTGTGTTCTTTAGTACATCAACTGTGTGAATTTACTATGTAATGTCGCTGGTTCATGCTTACGGCTTTCAGAACCACTTTAAATGACAAGAAAAGCTGGAGGATAGTCCTAGTTCTCCAATAATAGAACAAAAACCAGTCTAACTGAGGCCAGCCATTTATGTGGAAGCTGCTGGAGGGAAGAGCGAGGAAAAATTATTGCTAAACTTAATAAAATGAGCCTCGGTTGGAACTGACTTTTGTTCTTCGCAATGCAGCAAAAAGTGGTATGCTCTGCATTAAAATTCCGTTACCAAGAAGAAGTTTGGGAGAGTATGTAATATGAAGAGCCACGATTGCATAATTGTGACCAAAGTCACCGCCACAGCAACTCAGTTCTTTGATCGTCTCTAACGAATGTAATCATTTGAATTCTAATATTACTCTTCAACCAGTTATTCGTGATGTGTTCTCAATTACTGAAATTACGGGTGTCAGGTGTACATCTTTGACCTGTATCCGTTCACCTATGTTAGTATCGTATTCATAATCTACAACAGTTCCAAGAGTTTATCAGAATGACTGAACTCATTTAATACCATATTATATTAGACTAGGTTTGTTTAGAGACGTAGTACTGCGTATATTTTATTTGCCATGCATGTTTGGACCTGAAAAGTGTTTTGCAAAGTACGTTGTGGGCCAAAGTAGTTTAAGGGGCTGCTGCATATTCTAAGTATTGTGCAGCTTTATGATTATTGAACTTTATTACAAAATAGTGCGCATGTACCTCATCACAGTAAAAGTGTCTGTTGAAGAGTGTATGATAGAGTATAATAATTTGAGGGTCCCATACTTTAGACTGTGCACATTGGTAGTCAATCAAATTTCATAAAAGAATATCTTCATTAACCCTTACGGATTTGTATACAGTGAAACTTTTATGATATACAAGCGCATTTCTAGTCAAACTGTGTGGTTCAACGAACAGTAAACTTTCATACCATAATAGCTAGGTTAGACTCAGCTTGCTTGTGATAAAAGTTTGGTCAAAAGTACGGTGGCACACCATAATAATTCTGGGTCTCGTCTGATAAAAACTGCGCTAGTCATTAATCAAGTCATTAATCAATCGATGTTCATTAAAGAACATAAAGATTATACCCCGACGAAAAAAAGTCGCAACGCCCAGGAGTTATGCGACGCGACATAAACGAGAGTTAGTAGGCGTGTTTCTACATCTGAAAGATGATGTCTATTCAGACTTTATACCAGAACCGTAAGAGTGGCGCTAGTAACGCCACTATGAGGATACAAATCAGGTTTGCTGAAACCACACGCTGTAACGGTCGTGAGCCTTAATTGCCTTGGGCGTTGGATGTAGTGAGTTGACGTTTGTCGAAAATACCTTTAAGGCGACAGGAATGCCATTGTCGACACCTCACTGAGTTTGAACGATGTCGTGTTATAGGACTATGAGGAGCTGGATGTTCTTATATGATATAGCAGAAAAACTTGGCAGGAATGTAGCCACTGTACTTGACTGCTGGCAGTGGTGGACACGAGAGCATACGGTCGCAAGAAGACAGAACTCCGGACGGTCGCTGGTACTACCGAGAGGGAGAAGTACCTGGCACCACAGTGACACAACGAACTGTTACAAATCGGTTACTTCAAGGACAGCTCGGAGCCAAAAGGCGCGTAGCGTGCATTCCATTGATTTCAAACCACCGTCGTTTGCTTCAGCGGAAACAAGCGAGAACTCAATGGTGGGCAAGGTTCTGCCTCGGTGCCAGTAATGGCATTGTGAGGCCAGTTGAGGACCTGCAACCAACCTTATATGAAGATGGTATCTGTCCTTTCAGACATGTCCGAATGAACAGATGCCATCTTCATATAGTTAAGGCTAACCGGCCATTGACCTTGTTCTTCTGTGCTGGATGCACACGCATTGCCCGAACTCTTACGGGACTCGGTAAGATTGTCTGCTTCGAGTAATGAGTATAATGGGCAGGGGCACTACGAATGTAGTCTGTGGACATTAAGTTGGGAATGTGGGTTTCACAGGGAGCGTGCAAGGGATAAATCCCTGCAGTTGCACTATCCTGTGTGCCCTAGGTGGTTCAGATGGATAGAGAGTCTGCCATGTAAGCAGGAGATCACGGTTTCGAGTCCCTGTCGGGGCACACATTTTCAACTGTCCCCGTTGATGTATATCAACGACTGTCTACAGCGTAGGGTCTTGATTTAATTATCATTGCAAGCAACCTGTCTGCGTGCTAGACATACTGGACTTATATTTGGAGTTATGCTCTGAGGTGCGATTTCGAATGATAGAAGGAGCACTCTTGTGGTTATCGCACGCACCTTAACCGCAAAACTGTATGTCAGTCTGGTGATTCGATCTGTTGCGCTGCCATTCGTGAACAACATTCCACGAGTGTTTTCCAGCAGAATAACGCTCGTCCACATACCGCTGTTTTAACCCAACATGCTCAGAGTATCGACATGTTGCCCTAGCCTGTTCGATCACCAGATCTGTCTTCAAGGAGCACATTTGCGACATCATCAGACGACAACTCCAGCGTCATTCACAAACAGCATTAACCGACCCTGTAATGACGGACCAAGTGCAAGGGCGTTGAACTCTATCCCACAAACTGACACCCGCCACCTGTAGAACACAATGCATGCACGTTTGCACGCTTGTATTCAACATTCTGGCGGTTATACCGCTTACTAATGTACCAGCATTTCACGTTTGCAATGGCGCTTATACGTATTAAGCTGTGATCTTGCAATGTTAATCACTTAAATATGTTACCTAGACAAATATATTCCCGAAATTTCATTACTCTACATGAATTATATTTTGTTGCTGCGATTTTTTCCGTCAGTGTTGTTTGCCAACTAATATACGTTAGTCTGACAAAGTTTGCTGCTTTATTCATGCCCAACAGAGACAAATAGGTTATAGTAAATTGTTGATGTTGCTGGTATGTCCTAGTTTACTTAATTTTCGTTCAGAATTTTTATTGTAGACAATATCAGGAACTTACTTTTCGCCCTTGAAGTGCAAAGGCCATTAAGATTTATTCTAAGATTATATTTCTCCATTTTAGATGGGAACCGCTTTTCTTCGTATAGACATCTAAAGTTACAATTGTCTTAGGACCTGCATTCGTAGTCTAGGCGTGCCGGCACGGTAGCTCAGCGTGTTCGGTCAGAGGGTTACGTGCTCTCTGTAATAAAAAAACTGAGTCAATCGATCAACAACGAACATAAATAGATGTCTTACGACGTCCGCACCGACCAGATGCAACGAACAAAAGCGAACAAAATGAGATCACAAAAAAAAAAAAAAAAAAAAAAAAAAAAAAAAGGCGTAGCGTCTTTAATTCATAATCAGACCGTCTTCGGTCCCAGGTTCGAATCCCGCCATTTCTTCAATTTTGATTAATTAATCGGCACTGGCGGCCGAAGACTTCCGGCATAAGAAGTCAGCCTCATTCTGCCAATGGCCTTTTCAAAGAGGGTGGAGGAACGAACAGAAGTTCAGGGCACTCTCTTGTCCTAGGGGTGGGAAATTGCCCCTAAAGGCGGAAGAATCAGCAATGATCAACGACATGAGGATGCAGAAGGCAATGGAAACCACTGCATTAAAGACACATAACGTGTATCCACAGGACATGTGGCCTGTAACTGAAGAAGAGTCATGATGATCTTTCTATTGGCAAAAATTTCCGCATAGTCCCCCATTCGGATCTCCGGGAGTGGACTGCCAAGGGGGAGGTTACCATGAGAAAAAGATTGAATAATCAACGAAAGGATAACGTTCTACGAGTCGGGGCGTGGAATGTCAGAAGCTTGAACGTGGTAGGGAAACTAGAAAATCTGAAAAGGGAAATGCAAAGGCTCAGTCTAGATATAGTAGGGGTCAGTGAAGTGAAGTGGAAAGAAGACAAGGATTTCTGGTCAGATGAGTATAGGGTAACATGACCAGCAGCAGAAAATGGTAGGATTCGTAATGAATAGGAAGGTAGGCAGAGAGTGTGTTACTGTGAACAGTTCAGTGACAGGGTTGTTCTTATCAGAATCGACAGTAAACCAACACAGACAACGATAGTTCAGGTATACATGCCGACGTCGCAAGCTGAAGATGAAGATATAGAGGAAGTGTATGAAGATATTGAAAGGGTAATACAGTATGTAAAGGGGGATGAAAATCTAATAGTCATGGGGGACTGAAATGCAGTTTTAAGGAAAGGAGTAGAAGGAAAAGTCACAGGAGAATATGGGCTTGGGACAAGGAATGAGAGAGGAGAAAGACTAATTGAGTTCTGTAACAAGTTTCAGCTAGTAACAGCGGATACTCTGTTCAACAGTCACAAAAGGAGGAGGTACACTTAGAAAAGGCCGGGTGATATGGGAAGATTTCAGTTAGATTACATCATGGTCAGACAGATTCCGAAATCAGATACTGGTTTGTAAGGTGTACCCAGGAGCAGATATAGATTCAGATCACAATATGGTAGTGATGAAGAGTACGCTGAAGTCTAAGACATTAATCAGAAAGAATCAATACGCAAAGAAGTGGGGTACGGAAGTACTAAGGAATGACGAGATACGGTTGAAATTCTCTAAGGCTATAGATACAGCAATAAGGAATAGCTCAGTAGGCAGTACAGTTGAAGAGGAATGGACATCTCTAAAAAGGGCCATCACAGAAGTTGGGAAGGAAAACATAGGTACACAGAAGGTAACTGCGAAGAAACCATGGGTAACAGAAGAAATACTTCAATTGATCGATGAAAGGAGTAAGAACAAAAATGTTCCGGGAAACCCAGGAATACAGAAATACAAGTCGCTGAGGAATGAAATAAATAGGAAGTGCAGAGAAGCTAAGACGAAATGGCTGCAGGAAAAATGTAAAGGTATCGAAAAAGAAATGATTGTTGGAAGGACAGACTCAGCATACAGGAACGTCAAAACAACGTTTGGTGACATTAAAAGCAAGGGTGATAACATTAAGAGTGCAACCGGAATTCCACTGTTAAAAGCAGAGGAGAGAGCAGAATACATCGAAACCCTCTATGAGGGGGAAGATTTGTCTGATGTGATAGAAGAAGAAACAGGATTCGATTTAGAAGACATAGGCGATCCAGTATTAGAATCAGAATTTAAAAGAGCTTTGGAGGACTTAAGATCAAATAAGGCAGAAGGGATAGATAACATTCCATCAGAATTTCTAAAATCGTTGGGGGAAGTGGCAACAAAACGACTATTCACGTAGGTCTTTAGAATGTATGAGTCTGGTGACATAGCAGCTGACTTTCGGAAAAGCATTACCCACACGATTCCGAAGACGGCAAAATTTGACAAGTGCAAGAATTATCGCACAATCAGCTTAACAGCTCATGCATCCAAGTTACGGGAATAATATATAGAAGAAAGGAAAAGAAAATTGAGGATGCGCTAGATGACGATCAGTTTGACTTTAGGAAAAGTAAAGGGACGAGAGGAACAGTTCTGACGTTGCGGTTGATAATGGAAGCGAGACTAAAGAAAAATCAGTCATAGGATTTGTCGACCTGGAAAAAGCCTTCGACAATATAAAATCGTACAAGATGTTCGAAATTCTGAAATAAGTGGGGGTAAGCTATAGAGAGAGGCAGGTCATGTACAATATGTTCAACAGTCAAGAGGGAATAATAGGAGCGGACGACCAAGAACGAAGTGCTTGTATTAAAAAGTATGTAAGTGTTTCGCCCATACTCTTCAGTCTGTGCATAGAAGAAGTAATGATGGAAATAAAAGAATGGTTCGGGAATGGAATTAAAATTCAAGATGAAAGGATATCAATGATACGATTCGCTGATGACATTGCTATCTCGAGTGCAAGTGAAGAAGAATTACATGATCTGCTGAACGGAATGAACAGTCTAATGAGTACAGAGTATAGATTGAGAGTAAATCGAACAAAGACGTAGGTAATGAGAAGTAGTAGAAATGAGAACAACGAGAGAACATCTGGATTGATGGTCACGAAGTGATGAAGTTAAGGAATTCTGCTACCTAGGCAGTAAAATAACCAATGACGGACAGAGCAAGGAGGACATCGAAAGCAGACTAGCACTGGCAAAAAGGGAATTCCTGGCCAAGAGAAGTCTACTAATACCAAATATCGGCCTTAATTTGAGGAAGAAATTTCTGAGAACGTGCGTCTGGAGTACAGCATTGTATTGTAGTGAAACATGGACTGTGGAGAAACTGGAACAGAAGAGAATCGAAGCACTTGAGATGTGTTGCTACAGACTGTGAGTTAAAGAGCATTGCGCTCTCATTTAATTACTTGGCTGAAAGAGTCAACCTACGGGAATTGTGAAAGAAACCCTGTCGTCCAGGACCGCATGCCTCAAAGGCCGCAGATTCACCACAAGATGGGGAAACTCGCAGGCGTCTATTTTCTATTGAGGCCTAAGCGCTGTAGTGTGCGAGTGAGACAGACGAGAACCTACGTCATAATGGTTCAAATGGCTCTGAGCACTATGGGGCTTAACATCTATGGTCATCAGTCCCCTAGAACTTAGAATTACTTAAACCTAACTAACCTAAGGACATCACACAACAGCCAGTCATCACGAGGCAGAGAAAATCCCTGACCCCGCCGGGAATCGAACCCGGGAACCCGGGCGTGGGAAGCGAGAACGCTACCGCACGACCACGAGCTGCAGACAAACCTACGTCATAGAGAAACCCAGTAGAAGCCGTTGTGACCAAGGAGACGTAGCAGTGCTAAATATGGCGGACGTAAGATCGGCCATAAAGGGAAACATTTGTGAAAACTCTTTAATTCTGTAGTAAAGCAGGGAATGAAGCCACAGTAATTTTAATCTGCCATCCTTCATAAATTTTCATTGTGAGCACAATAAAATTTGAATATTGGTAATATCTAAAATAGTTTAGGATTTACTTTTAAAGTGAAATTAACAAGTTTTGTAATTGCTAAAATCTGAACGCTTTGGTCGATCTTAACGATCGACATTCCATTAGAAGCGCATCATTAAAATGACAAATGTTGTAAATATCAACTATGTAACTTCATTTGTTTAAAAGATATAGTAAATTTAAATTATCAATATTTTCAGTTAAGCATCAGATCATATTTTCCTCCACACAAAACACACTGAACGATGACAGCATGACACCTTCTGGAATCATTAGGTAATAGAATATTTGTAGTACAGTTTAGTGCATAATAGTTACTTTTGTTAATTATTTATTCATCAAAAAGTACATTGGTGCAAGGCTACTGGCCGTGACATTCAAAGTTGAGAAGGAAATTGTAATGGTTTTATGTAAAAAAATGGTTCAAATGCCTCTGAGCACTATGGTACTTAACATCTGTGGTCATCAGTCCCCTAGAACTTGGAACTACTCAAACCTAACTAACCTAAGGACATCACACACATCCATGCCCGAGGCAGGATTCGAACCTGCGACCGTAGCGGTCACGCGGTTCCAAACTGAAGCGCTTAGAACCGCATGGTTTTATGTAAAAGAATTTAACGTTTATTATGTAATGGATATTATTGTTACTTTATTTAGAACGTGAAAGTGGTCAAGCTTTGATTAATTAAATGTGTTAAAATGTAAAATAATGTAGAATAAGATGTAGCAAATGAGATGGACGGCTTCAGGAAAGGGAACTGCCCTACTCAGTTGAGCGACGATGCTCGGCACGCCGGGAATGCGGCCGGGGACGGGCAGAGAGAGTGCTGGTGCAGACGCGAAAGCGGACAGTTCTGGTCTAGACACCAAAGGGAACATTGCTGGAGGAGACGCGAAAGTGGACGGTCGGTCTTTAGGTAGCTAGGAAGTGAAACGACTTAGAAAATTTCCCGTTGTGTGGTATCGCGGGACTTAGTCTCTGAGCTGTGAGCAGCCGCGCACCTGTTGTGAACTCTAACTTTTCGTGTAACTAAGGAGGCGGAGTATTGGACTCGTGTTACGAGATGAGATTGTGAATGATCGAACTGTGTCAGATGGATATGCGCTCGAGTGTAATAGTAATTCTAAATAAGACCACTTTCGCTATTAGTTTGCTTTCTGAATAAACATTATTCTAACCAAATCGCAAGTGTGTGGCCTACATCATTTATGGATCGTTAATTTAGTTCCCGTTATTACTATTACAGTTAGTATATGTTATATGTAGTTCCAAGTTCCAAGGGACTGATGACCTCAGATGTTAAGTCCCTTAGTGCTCAGAGCCATTTGACCCATCAGAGGGAGCTGTAGAGGGCACAAACTGCAGAGGAAGACAGAGATTGGAGTATATCCAGCAAATAATTGAGAACGTAGGTTGTAAGTGCTACTCTGAGATGAAGAGGTTAGCACAGGAGAGGGGAAAAAAAATGTCTGAGGAAGATTGTTTGGAATCCCATTGTTACCTCAGACCATTCCTTTTAATGTCAGCCTACGTTAGTAAAGGTAATTCATAACTTGATTGCTTACTCCATTAGATGCTCGTCCACAGTCAACAGAACCCGAATAAAAGGGCTGACATAAACTGAAGTTACGGGGTCAGATAATCAGTCCAGCGTAATGTTTGTCATCACCATAACAGGACTGTGTTGTATGTTTGTTACTGTGACGAAAGCACTACTGTAGTAACTCTAGTTTATTCAAGATATGCAAGAGAGCCTCTGTGCAGTTTGTTAAACAGGAGAGAGATACCGGTAGAAGTGAAGCTATGGTGTCGTGTCTGGGTTGATCAATTGGTACGAGCATTGCTCGAAAAAGGCAAAGTTTCAGCGCACCCTCTAACATTCTGCGTGGTGTCTGTTTGTTCTAAGTCGTGTCTCCCTACGACTTTCGCGCAACGACGCTCTGAGCGTGTTTTTTAGGGAATTGACTAGTTTGAACCTGGGACCTGCTGCTGGTAAGGAGACGCCAGACCACACATGATATGTAGAGTTCAGAAGAGTTCAGTGAGACTAGCGATGATATAATCAAATACTTAATGATTTCAGCGTCAGCTCCACTGCAGTCCCTGTAAGAGAATCTTAATACTAACTAAATTTAGTGGAAGCGATTCAAGGCCTTCCTATTTTTAGTTAGCTGGTAAAATAACGTCGAAAAAGCAGTTAAGTTTACCATTGGAATTTTTATTCTACTCACAAAACATTATTTATAAATTGCACTATTGATAAAAGGAAATACTTTAATACAGGATGATAAAAACCAACTGCGTTCAACAAAAATGCGAACGAATATTCCCTGAATGGGTTTCCAAGTTCTCTAATGGATCGAAGGATGATCTATGCCATATCACATCTATAATCTAGGTTTAAATTAAGTTTCATAAAGGAGAAACCTATCAAAATGGTCTACAGTGAACCTCAATTATCTTTAATTACTTATTTAACTTGTCGTGAATTACAGTGGCTGATGTGGCTTCTCAATAATTATATAACAGAAAAATCATCGCATTTCAGATTTTAACTTCTAATAGCAAATGTGAATACCACGAAGTTTAATTGACGATCGACACTAGTATTACGTAAAAAGGGGGTGTAACAGATGAGACTTCTGCAATTCTGAATGAAGCCTTATGTGCTCTTATACGGCCTCGCGTGCATTCATTGCCTTGTCGTTGGTTAGGCAGTGTCAGGGGGGGCGGGCGGCGCAGCTCCACTCACCTCGCCGTCTCGGAAACAACTCTCCTTCTCACCTCTCCTTACTACAATATGCTGAAGTTGGTTTAAGAAAAGGTATCTGGCTGTGTTTTCAACTGCCTAATCAGCATCTCAGTGTTAACTTTAAGCTCCGCCTACAAAAATTCTGTCTGTCCAATGAGAAACATTATACTTTTCGTAGTGGGGCAATGTTTTTAATGTTTGCTATGTAACAGACACGCGTATAGTCTCACGCTAAAACTTGCAGCTGGTGTGGCCCTTTTAGTGTTATCGTAAGATCTATACTGTTCTTCTGGAGGGCTCTATCTTTTAACATGGGCTGGGGGTGGTCTTGGCGGTCGGCTGGCGACGTGGGTGTCCGTCCCTTATCGTAGGGCCTCCTAGCCTACACGACTCTGCTCTCAGCTTCTGTTCTCGTTTCTCCCCTCGGAACTGCGTCTGTTTCACGGTGGGAAGGGATGACATGCATTTAGGCGTTCTTGTGTTAGTCTGTGGTATTCCATTTGATCACTCGTTGGTCGTATTACTTTGGTTAATTTAATGTCAGGATTTATTCGGAGCTATGTGACATACTGCCGGATTTGCTATCATGTCAGGGTTTTCATGGAAGGTGTTGGATTTGCCTGACACCTTACAACCCTCTACCGCTTGGTGAAAGATTCTTTCTGAAGGTACTAGCAGATCGAGACTTTGAATGACAATGTGAGTCATGCCTCCATAGCTCTGTTGGTAAGAACATTACCGCAAACATCAACGCCCAGCGTCGTACATTGTGCTCACCTGCAGGGAACTTGCAAAGTTCCCTTAAAAATGTGTGGTAGAGGTCTGGGAAGGCACCTTTCTTCGCATCGCTGTCGCTTTTTATGTCAAGTGTAGAATGTTCTCAGTATCTTTAGACCACACAAGATGCCGTCTGTTCAATGGGTAAGTATTCCATTGGCATCGGCATTGCACTTAACTATTACCTGGAGGCAACAAACAACACGTAGGATAAGGACCCAGAACTTAAGGTGTTCAACCATGGCCACTCAGCGTAGTACATCTTCTCGTACTGAACTGGCTCTGGGATGTCATAGTGAAGTTGACTGTAATAAAATGCCCTCAATTAATGAAGACTCTAGCTATATTAGTTACAGATTATAAGACGAGATTACAGACTTTTACTATCAGTTTGTTGGTATTAATTTTATTTTTCACAGACGGAATGGGAGTATTTGAGTCTGGTAGTGGCCGAAGAATCGGCAGCACAAGCATTCTTCGTTACAGGCTAAGTGAGTAAATGAATGCTCCGTCTTCTCTCCTCTCTTAGTGACTTGCAAAGATGGAAAAAATCGAGATTCGAGCAGTGTTTAAGTACTTCGTAAAGAAAGATTTGAAAGCAAAGGACATTGATGCCGATTTCCAGAATACACTAGGGGACTCTGCTCCTTCATATTCAACTTTTGCCAAATGGACAAATGAATTTAAATTTGGCCGGGACAGCTTACATGACGATCCGCGCAGTGGTCCGCCAAGATGTGTCACTACTCCAGAAATCATTGCAAAAGTGCACAAAATGGCCAGGAGGATCGTCAATTGCAACTGCATGAAATTGATCATGCTTGCCAGATTGCATCTGCAATGGTGTATCACATTTGAACAGAAGAATTAGAAATGAAAAAATTATCTGCGAAATGGGCGCCGCAGCTCTTGACGCTGGATCAAAAACGCACGAGAATTGACGTATCAGAACAATGTTTGGCCCGTTTTAGGATAAATGAACAAGATTTTTGTTATAGCGGAGCCAAGGTATCCCCTGGGGGCCGGCAACCCATATAACACCACAGAGGAAGCGGTTGTCTATGCCCAATGCGTACTCAAAAGCACAAATGGTAAACACCGGCTGTTTACGTACAAGATAATGGAAACAGACATTCCGAGCACTACTTCCTGCAGAGGGAGCTCGAACTACGACCTGCAGGAAGTATCACTACGCCGAAACCTGATTGGCTGCAGACAGCTATTTAGGGGCTAGAACCAGGCCTGAAGTTCAGTTCAGTCTGAATGCCGACCCCATGTACTGTGACCGTTGAAGATTACGTCTTCGTCTCGGAATTGGACTGTTACTAGTGTGTTACCAAGAACCTTTGTGGAAAATTAGAAGTGAACTTTTGTTTGCCTCAATTAGAAGACTTTTTTCGTTATTGTTACCTTTCGTTTGTATGTTCAGTCATCAACCTTGTGAACTTACATCAATAAAAGTTGTGTTGTGAAAAATTGCGAATTGTCAGTCACAATAATTTTTTGCCCTGGTTTGTGACCACAGATTAAACTTGGGTCGATTACTATACCCCAGAGACAAAACAACTGCCAAAGCAGTGCAAACATGCTGATTCTCTGCCACCAAAAAAAGCAAACACAATTCCTTCGGTGAGAAAGGTCATGGTTCAGTGTTCTGGGATACGAAGGGAATTCTGTTTGTAGATTATCTGCCCACTGGGCAAACAACTGGAGAATACTATGCTAACCTCCTGGACAAATTGCAACAAAAGATACGCGAAAAAGGCCAGGTTTAGCAAGGAAGAAAGTCATCTTCCATGAAGACAATGCACGCCCGCACACACATTTCGTCACCATGGCAAAATTAGAGAACTATACTATGAATTGTTGACACACCCGCCTTTTTCACCTGATATGGCTCCGCCAGATTTCCATCTCTTCCCAAAACTGAAAATTTTTCTTGGTGAACGAAAATTCACTTCAAACGAAGAATTGATAGACGGAGCTGACAACTATTTTGCAGGCCTGGAGGTAACTCATTTTCGAGATGTGATCAAAGCACTGCAACGTCGATGGACCAAGTGCATTAATCTACAAGGAGACTACATTGAAAAATACAAGAAGTTTCAGTGATGTAACTACTTTTTTTTCTATTCCGTGCCGCGAACTTTCTAAACCACCCTCGTAGTATCTCGCCTTGGCTAGCAAGGCCGGACGGTTCACTCCGGTAAAGATTTTTCTGCAACAGTTTCAGACTAAATGCACATATGAAAGGTCGCAGCTCTAAGTTCAGTATGTCCGCAATTCTTTATGGGCGTAATAACGTAATCATACGAGTGACATCATGTAAATGCCGTACAGAAAAGCGAAAGCTAACAGCGGCAGGCATTTAATAAAGCTTGACAGGAATTAGCTGCAGTTTATAATGGCGGCGGCGGCGGCGCGGCGTTACGCAAGAGTGGCTCAGTGTCCAGGGCGTCAGTAATTGGGCGGCTCGGCGCGGCGCGGCGGTGTGCCAGGGCGCTCTGCTGTGTGTGACTCACCAGCCTGCCGTGACGTCTGGTGGACCGCTCTCTGCCTACTTCATCGCCGTTTACAAAAAGACATTAACTTCACTGCTGGCTACTGAAAGTGGAACACCAGAAAGGACAGCAAATAATGAAATTTTACTTATTCTTCGCATTCAGTACTGTAGGAAGAATACCTTATTAAATTCGTAGGTGGCTTGGGGGTATTCATTATGCTAAATTTAGTGTACAGAGGTGCCACCTCTGACAGTAACAACGGTTCTACAGTGACTGGGCAGCGAGTGCAACTGAGCTTGGATGACACACAAGGATACGCCATTCCATGCTGGTTCAACTCTGTGCAAGAGCTTATCAGTCTTAGCGGCCGGCCAGTAGTGACCTGTCAGTCACTCTGTATCCAGCTACATCTACATCTACATGAATACTCTGCAATTCACATTTAAGTGCTAGGCAGAGGGTTCATCTAACCATAATCATACTATCTCTCTACCATCCCACTCCCGAACAGCGCGCGGGAAAAACGAACACCTAAACCTTTCAGTTCGAGCTCTGATTTCTCTTATTTTATTTTGATGATAATTCCTACCTATGTAGGTTGGGCTCAACAAAATATTTTCGCATTCGGAAGAGAAAGTTGTTGACTGAAATTTCGTAAATAGATCTCGCTGCGACGAAAAACGTCTTTGCTTTAATGACTTCCGTCCCAACTCGCGTATCATATCTGCCACACAATCTCCCCTATTACGTGATAATACAAAACGAGCTGCCCTTTTTTGCACCCTTTCGATGTCCTCCGTCAATCCCACCTGGTAAGGATCCCACACCGCGCAGCAGTATTCTAACAGAGAACGAACGAGTGTAGTGTAAGCCGTCTCTTTAGTGGACTTGCTGCATCTTCTAAGTGTCCTGCCAATGAAACGCAACCTTTGGCTCGCCTTCCCCACAATATTATCTATGTGGTCTTTCCAACTGAAGTTGTTCGTAATTTTAACACCCAGGTACTTAGTTGAATTGACAGCTTTGAGAATTGTACTATTTATCGAGTAATCGAATTCCAATGGATTTCTTTTGGAACTCATGTGGATCACCTCACACTTTTCGTTATTTAGCGTCAACTGCCACCTGCCACACCATACAGCAATCTTTTCTAAATCGCTTTGCAACTGATACTGGTCTTCGGATGACCTTACTAGACGGTAAATTACAGCATCATCTGCGAACAACCCAAGAGAACTGCTCAGATTGTCACCCAGGTCATTTATATAGATCAGGAACAGCAGAGGCCACAGGACGCTTCCCTGGGGAACACCTGATATCACTTCAGTTTTACTCGATGATTTGCCGTCTATTACTACGAACTGCGACCTTCCTGACAGGAAATCACGAATGCAGTCGCACAACTGAGACGATACCCCATAGGCCCGCATCTTGATTAGAAGTCGCTTGTGAGGAACTGTGTCAAAAGCTTCCGGGAAATCTAGAAATACGGAATCAACTTGAGATCCCCTGTCGATAGCGGCCATTACTTCGTGCGAATAAAGAGCTAGCTGCGTTGCACAAGAACGATGTTTTCTGAAACCATACTGATTACGTATCAATAGATCGTTCCCTTGGAGGTGATTCATAATGTTTGAATACAGTATATGCTCCAAAACACTACTGCAAACCGACGTCAATGATATAGGTCTGTAGTTCGATGGATTACTCCTACTACCCTTCTTAAACACTGGTGCGACCTGTGCAATTTTCCAATCTGTAGGTACAGATCTACCGGTGAGCGAGCGGTTGTATATGATTGCTAAGTAGGGAGATATTGTATCAGCGTAATCTGAAAGGAACCTAATCGGTATACAATCTGGACCTGAAGACTTGCCCGTATCAAGCGATTTGAGTTGCTTCGCAACCCCTAAGGTATCTACTTCCAAGAAACTCATGCTAGCAGCTGTTCGTGTTTCAAATTCTGGAATATTCCATTCGTCTTCCCTGGTGAAGGAATTTCGGAAAACTGCGTTCAATAACTCCGCTTTAGCGGCACAGTCGTCGGTAACAGTACCATCGGCACTGCGCAGCAAAGGTATTGACTGCGTCTTGCCGCTTGTGTACTTTACATACGACCAGAATTTCTTCGGATTTTCTACCAAATTTCGAGACAATGTTTCGTTGTGGAACCTATTAAAGGCATCTCGCATTGAATTCCGTGCCAAATTTCGCGCATGTGTAAATTTTAGCCAATCTTCGGGATTTCGCGTTCTTCTGAACTTCGCATGCTTTTTTCGTTGCCTCTGCTGAGAGACATGAAGAAGCTGCTGGCCAGGGCAACAGTCCAACACTGTATCGACCTAAGGCAGGACAGCACGGACAACATGCAGTCTTGCGTTATCTTGTTGAAAGATAACGTCTTGGAGGCCACAAAGACCCACCTTGATACTGTATGCAAAATCGTGACTCGTCTGGAAAGGTGAGGTAGTGGCACTCCTGTGGCCAGTGGTGTCAGGGAGAGCCGCTGCAATGGTCACTGTTCTTGCAGGCCGTGGCGCTGCAGATGTCACAAGGCCCGTCTGAACACTTGTCTTGCTGCAGAGAAGGCAATTTCTGACACAAGGTATGTAACATGGCCGTATGATCCTCGAAAGCCGGGCGAGCAAGATATTCGTCTTCTAGGACGCTATTCGCAAGGAGCAACTGAGACAGAAAATGGTTCAAATGGCTCTGAGCACTATGGGACTTAACATCTGAGGTCATCAGTCCCCTAGACTTATGGCTCTGAGCACTATGGGACTTAACATCTGTAGTCATCAGTCCCCTAGAACTTAGTACTACTTAAACCTAACTAATCTAAAGACATCACACACATCCACGCCCGAGGCAGGATTCGAACCTACGACCGTAGCAGCAGCGCGGTTCCAGACTGAAGCGCCTAGAACCGCTCGGCCACACAGGCCGGTGGCACTGAGATACTCCAAGGAGTTTTAGTGTGGCCCTCGTAAACCCATCGTTTCCATATTCAGCAGCAACATCATGTAACAGTAAACCGCAGTCACTATAGATTACGATTCTGCTGCCGTCGAATTCCGACAAGAGATTGTAGACGTTTGTCCTTCTTACACGAGGCATCACACGATCTTGTCACAAACAAACAACATTCAGTTGCAATTTCTGAATCATAAACCCGTTATGTAATCTTTCCTGATACACGTAGTGTAGATGGTGTTACTCATAGCTGCTGCATGCAATTGCGCTGCAGTGCCAGTCATTGCGTTCACTACTTAAACCTAACTAATCTAAAGACATCACACACATCCATGCCCGAGGCAGGATTCGAACCTACGACCGTAGCAGCAGCGCGGTTCCAGACTGAAGCGCCTAGAACCGCTCGGCCACACAGGCCGGTGGCACTGAGATACTCCAAGGAGTTTTAGTGTGGCCCTCGTAAACCCATCGTTTCCATATTCAGCAGCAACATCATGTAACAGTAAACCGCCGTCACTATAGATTACGATTCTGCTGCCGTCGAATTCCGACAAGAGATTGTAGACGTTTGTCCTTCTTACACGAGGCATCACACGATCTTGTCACAAACAAACAACATTCAGTTGCAATTTCTGAATCATAAACCCGTTATGCAATCTTTCCTGATATACGTAGTGTAGATGGTGTTACTCATAGCTGCTGCATGCAATTGCGCTGCAGTGCCAGTCATTGCGTTCACAGCATATAGAACACTTCTTGTCAATTTATTACTTACGCATGTTTTTGTGGCTATCTCTGTTTATGTCTATACTTTTTGTGAAACCCAATATCGCTTGATTTTAAGACCTTTATTCCAGTTACTAGTCTCGGCAGAATCGTGCTGTCATCTTCAGATTGTCCGCCCCGATAGCTGAATGGTCAGCGTGACGGACTGCCGTCCTAAGGGGCCCGGGTTCGATTCCATACTGTGTCGGGGATTTTCTCCGTTTAAGGACTGGGTGTTGTGTTGTCTTCATCATTTCATCCCCATCCGGCGTGCAGGTCGCCCAATGTGGCGTCGAATGTAATAAGACCTGCACCAAGGCGGCCGGACCTGCCCCGTAAGGGGTCTCCCGGCCAATGACGCCAAACGCTCATTTCCATTTCCATCTTCAGATTGGCATTACAGTTTGCGTATATGTTCACATACATGTGTCGTCGACATTTTGAGAACGAAGTGTAAATACATAAAAAAACTCCATATGGTTTGTCTTTTATAAAACAGAATGCTTCCAAATGAGTTATATGAACGAAAGATAAAAGTATAACAGGCATAGCACCAATAGAGTTAAAATTACACGCCGTTACGACGACCTCCAATTGTGAATGGATAAAATTATTACAGTGAATTATTTAATGGTATCTAGATATATCTCTCGTTGTTATAAGCTTTCTGATAACGTTGCCAAGACAAACTGGCGGATTTTACGAACGCCAGGGAGCTGGGAGTATGCGTGGACTAACATAGCTAGCTTTTGAAATTGCACGTTTCTTGGTCATGTGTTTCTGTAGCCTGTTGGCTTGCCATAAGCCATCGAATCCAAACTAGAGGACGTAATCGGAACGGGAAGACATAGTGTTCGATCTCAATACGAAGTAGCTGTGTTAGAGGTTAGTGCAGTTACGCACTGCTTGTATACAGAAGGTGTCGTGAAAATGTCTAACACTCCCCATCACGTTAGTGAAGTGATTAATTAAAACGGTTGTCAACCTAATTGGTCATCTGTTACGTCAACGGATACGTCAGGCGCGTTTTCAGTATTACTCTATTTGACACCATGCATGATCTCTAAATGATTTCGTATAGATAAACAAGTTGATAGCCAATAATTCATCTCAGATTCATAAAAAAAATTCTAAAGGCTTTGAAAATACCATTATCTGTGGAAAGAATACCAAACGAAGAACCAGAGTCGTGAATTGTGTTATCCTCTCTTTAAAGTTGTGTGATTCATTTTATTTAATATTGTCTCGTTGATTTGTCCAGTAGAGAAATTAATTGAGAGAGATATCCATTTCAATAGAAACTTCTGGACTTGTTACAGAATGGCGTTAGCATTTAAATTCTTTTTTAAAATCAGACGAAATATTTCTAAAGTTTTGGCCACTGCAGTAAGCAAGTATAATCATTATTCCCAGTCGTGATTTCATTGAAATTACCTTCACATGACGAGTCAAAATATGAAAGTTAACTGTACAAGCCACACGTACAGTTTGCATTATTATGGAAGGCTGCCAGTGTCACCAAAAGATGTAGGCTCGATTTTAATTCTAAAGTGGTTCGTGCGATAGTGACTGTCGCTTATCCGTGCATCAGATAAATAAAAAATCTTCAGTGAACTGCAAATCAATTTTTAAATCTAATCAGTTGGCGAAACAAACCAGTTAATGCGAATAAGGGACACAAGAGTTAGAATTTTGAATTGATATTCAAATTACGAATAATAGTACAACGAAAATTACAATATGGTGCCAAAATGCGCAAGCGGAACTTAATTTCGAGGAGAAAATACGTTATAAACTCGGCATAAAGACTGTTTAAACTGATATGATTACAAAGAGTAAGATGCAATGGACCTTCACAGATAATGTTAGATTGGATACATTTCATTTACAAATATTATCGCTCTAGTTGTAAGTTATGCTAAATGATCAGACACATAATCAATTCGGATGCTGTAGAATACATTTGCGTATTTAATGCTGCCTCTCATGAATGCGTACTCAAAGTAGCTGGTCAATTTTCACAGGCCTGTATTAAATAGATTTGTTTACATTGGCAATTTTGCCACAGCTGTCTTTGAACGGAAAGAAAAACAACGCAATATTTAACATCTCATGAAGATGCAGTAGAATCCAGAAAGATGTACGTTGAAATACATATACATGAAGGCACAATAAAGCAATAACTGTAGCTTTGGAATCAACTCTAATTCGCGCTTTGGGTGATGCCTTTCAGCAGCGCAACAAATACAAAATTTACCAAGGCTAGCGGTCATGATATTAAATTACTTCCACAGTCAATTATTTCAAACTATGCATTGATTACCTTTAAGCGTGGAATGAAGAAAAGTGAATGTTGTTTAGGAGTATAACTATCACTTTATCATTTCTGTATTGCTTTCTCTAACGTGACAGCCAACATTTCTGTTAAAGTTGTTTGCAAGGCATATAATTGATTTACGACGCCTCTTTGTTGGCTGATAGTTGTCGTTTTAAACGACAGTAGGTTAGGACGCCTATTTCATTTTTGTTAAAAAGCGGGACATTTTAAAAGGTTTAGAAAGAAACCTGGGACAGTTATAGAAAAAAAGGACGCAAACTGTATTGACGGAATTTAATGGGCACAGACCTTTGTATCACGCACTCGGATGATGCAAAATGAACTTTTACAGTTATTCTCTTGCTCTCTCGTCGTACTTTTCACTTTTAAGTATTTTATCAAGAAATGCGTAATCTTTTGACTTTTTTTAAAAAAGTGAGCCCTTTAAAGTGTGTCTTGACAATGAGCAAGACCTTCACTTTTTCATTTTGCTTCTTTTCGTCTGGCCACAAAAAGTTTACTAAGTAAAACACACATACATTCAACAGTTTCTCCATTACCGGTGATAAAAGGAAACTCAATTTTTAAACTGCTGTTAAAGTTACGCTTTCGTTTTGGATCGATGAAACAGTGACTGCATACATTTAAAATTGAATCGCATCCGTTATAAAATCTTCAGATGCTTCCCACAACAGAAACGGAAATTTTTAATGCTCAAACGAATCGAAAATACAGCTTAACATGAATCGGTACTACCAAAGAGAGTGCCAAATATTAACAGTAAATAAACAAATGTTATAGAGCAAGTTGTACAGTACAGATGGCGGTTCCTAGTGTAAATTGCTAGCGTAAAATATTTTGGCCGAACGGAATTACAAAAGCGCAGGACATGTAAGCTTTCCGAGAAACACTTTGGAAACAGCGGCACATTCTGAAAAAAAGAAAGCAAATAAACGGGACTGTCATGGGAAAAAAACGGAACAAACGACACTCTACATTATGATTTATTACTGGCATGGAATAGGAACTTGATAAAGGTAACTGACTCAGATTAATGGCACGCTACAGAATACAATGACATTTTAAGTACTTTTTAAATTCCGATCACGTAATTATACTGTCACAGATCGCGAAAACATATCTGAAAAACTTTCTCGCGTCTCGCCACCGCCGCAGGCTGCCCCGGCCGCGCACCCCAGACTCCACATCGGCTGCCGGGCCGCGGCACACCGGCGAGAGCCTAAGCAGCGGCGCGCTCACACATGCCGAAACCCTACGCACGCGTCCTGTCGACATCCGCAGCCACCGGGAGTGATCTGTGTGCATGAACCAACCTGTCGGGTACCTGCGCATGAGAGACGCCTTCCTTCCAAAGCAAATCCCTGACAGGGAATCGATCCATAAATATTGCAGAAACTAATAAATAATTAATTTCTGGTCACATGATCGTGATGTATGGGACATGAGGCGGATGTAGTAGCTATTTGATACACAGTAATTGACGATATCACAAAACTAATAGCAGGCTAACTCGAAGTACAATTGCTTTGTAAATGACATAGGAACAAGCATGAAATATTTCATTTCTGGTGCACTTTTCTTGCAGCGCACTTCACAAACTACTTCAGGAGTTATTAAATCTGGTGCAGAATATCACATATTGAAGATGTCACAAATCGTGCTTCAGAAGTTGTGTCACAGGAAATATTAACTAAATCGTTAATACAGGCATTTAAACAATTTGATCCATACAGTTTAAAACTACACAAAATAAAAAACGATCGACACTGCACAGTAGTTTGCGTCCATAAACAATGGTTTTATGTTTTTAACGAGAAATGTAATCAAAATAATCCAAACCTATTGTTATTTGATGCCACTTATTGGAAGCAATAATGTATGAAATGATAGTTGGAATTTCAAATTTCGATGTGGATTCATACTGTCACGGTAATAGAGTTACCGACCACTACACACTACAGGTCTGCTAAGTGTATTTTCTTCTGTAAAAGTACTGTAGAATTCCTAAGTTGACTGGTTTTCTCAGCTACACCAGGACAAAGAAGGTGGGAGGAAAGGGCTATCGCATGCTGGGATAGTTGTTGTTGTTGTTGTGGTCTTCAGTCCTGAGACTGGTTTGATGCAGCTCTCCATGCTACTCTATCCTGTGCAAGCTTCTTCATCTCCCAGTACCTACTGCAACCTACATCCTTATGAATCTGCTTAGTGTATTCATCTCTTGGTCTCCCCCTACGATTTTTACCCTCCACGCTGCCCTCCAATACTAAATTGGTGATCCCTTGATGCCTCAGAACATGTCCTACCAACCGATCCCTTCTTCTGGTCAAGTTGTGCCACAAACTTCTCTTCTCCCCAATCCTATTCAATACTTCCTCATTAGTTATGTGATCTACCCATCTAATCTTCAGCATTCTTCTGTAGCACCACATTTCGAAAGCTTCTATTCTCTTCTTGTCCAAACTATTTATCGTCCATGTTTCACTTCCATACATGGCTACTCTCCATACAAATACTTTCAGAAATGACTTCCTGACACTTAAATCTATACTCGATGTTAACAAATTTCTCTTCTTCAGAAACGCTTTCCTTGCCATTGCCAGTCTACATTTTATATCCTCTCTACTTCGACCATCATCAGTTATTTTGCTCCCCAAATAGCAAAACTCCTTTACTACTTTAAGTGTCTCATTTCCTAATCTAATACCCTCCACATCACCCGACTTAATTCGAGTACATTCCATTATCCTCGTTTTGCTTTTGTTGATGTTCATGTTACACCCTCCTTTCAAGACACCATCCATTCCGTTCAACTGCTCTTCCAAGTCCTTTGCTGTCTCTGACAGAATTACAATGTCATCGGCGAACCTCAAAGTTTTTATTTCTTCTCCGTGGATTTTAATACCTACTCCGAACTCTTCTTTTGTTACCTTTAATGCTTGCTCAATGTACAGATTGAACAGCATCGGGGAGAGGCTACAATCCTGTCTCACTCCCTTCCCAACCACTGCTTCCCTTTCATGTCCCTCGACACTTATAGCTGCCATCTGCTTTCTGTACAAATTGTAAATAGCCTTTTGCTCCATGTATTTTACCCCTTCCACCTTCAGAATTTGATTGAGAGTATTCCAGTCAACATTGTCAAAAGCTTTCTTTAAGTCTACAAATGCTAGAAACATAGGTTTGCCTTTCCTTAATCTTTCTTCTAGGATAAGTTGTAGGGTCAGTATTGCCTCACACATTCCAACATTTTTACGGAATCCAAACTGATCTTCCCGAGGTTGGCTTCTATGTTTTTGCATTCACCTGTAAAGAATTCGCGTTAGTATTTTGCAGCTGCGACTTATTAAACTAATAGTTCGGTAATTTTCACATCTGTCAACAGCTGCTTTCTTTGGGATTTGAATTATTATATTCTTCTTGAAGTCTGAGTGTATTTCACATGTCTCATACATCTTGCTCACCAGATGGTAGAGTTTTGTCAGGACTGGCTCTCCTAACACTGTCAGTAGTTCTAATGGAATGTTGTCTACTCCCGGGGCCTTCTTTCGACACAGGTCTTTCAGTGCTCTGTCAAACTCTTTACGCAGTATCGTATCTCCCATTTCATCTTCATCTACATCCTCTTCCATTTCCATAATATTGTCCTCAAGTACATCGCCCTTGTATAGACCCTCTATATACTCCTTCCACCTTTCTGCTTTCCCTTCTTTGCTTAGAACTGGGATTCCATCTGAGCTCTTGATGTTCATGCAAGTGGTTCTCTTATCTCCAAAGGTCTCTTTAATTTTCCTGTAGGCAGTATCTATCTTACCCCTAGTGAGATAAGCCTCTACATCCTTACATTTGTCCTCTAGCCATCCCTGCTTAGCCATTTTGCACTTCCTGTCGATCTCATTTTTGAGACGTTTGTATTCCTTTTTGCCTGCTTCATTTACTGCATTTTTATATTTTCTCCTTTCATCAATTAAATTCAATATTTCTTCTGTTACCCAAGGATTTCTACTAGCCCTCGTCTTTTTACCTACTTGATCCTCTGCTGCCTTCACTACTTCATCCCTCAAAGCTACCCATTCTTCTTCTACTGTGTTTCTTTCCCCCATTCCTGTCAATTGTTCCCTTATGCTCTCCCTGAAACTCTGTACAACCTCTGGTTCTTTCAGTTTATCCAGGTCCCATCTCCTTAAATTCCCACCTTTTTGCAGTTTCTTCAGTTTTAATCTACAGGTCATAACCAATAGATTGTGGTCAGAGTCCACATCTTTCCCTGGAAATGTCTTACAATTTGAAACCTGGTTCCTAAATCTCTGTCTTACCATTATATAATCTATCTGATACCTTTTAGTATCTCCAGGGTTCTTCCATGTATACAACCTTCTATCATGATTCTTAAACCAAGTGTTAGCTATGATTAAGTTGTGCTCTGTGCAAAATTCTACCAGGCGGCTTCCTCTTTCAATTCTTAGCCCCAATCCATATTCACCTACTACGTTTCCTTCTCTCCCTTTTCCTACACTCGAATTCCAGTCACCCATGACTATTAAATTTTCGTCTCCCTTCACTATCTGAATGATTTCCTTTATTTCATTATACATTTCTTCTATTTCTTCGTCATCTGCAGAGCTAGTTGGCATATAAACTTGTACTACTGTAGTAGGTGTGGGCTTCGTATCTATCTTGGCCACAGTAATGCGTTCACTATGCTGTTTGTAGTAGCTTACCCGCATTCCTATTTTCCTATTCATTATTAAACCTACTCCTGCATTACCCCTATTTGACTTTGTGTTTATAACCCTGTAGTCACCTGACCAGAAGTCTTGTTCCTCCTGCCACCGAACTTCACTAATTCCCACTATATCTAACTTTAACCTATCCATTTCCCTTTTTAAATTTTCTAACCTACCTGCCCGATTAAGGGATCTGACATTCCACGCTCCGATCCGTAGAATGCCAGTTTTCTTTCTCCTGATAACGACATCCTCTTGAGTAGTCTCCGCCCGGAGATCCGAATGGGGGACTATTTTACCTCCGGAATATTTTACCCAAGAGGACGCCATCATCATTTAATCATACAGTAAAGCTGCATGCCCTCGGGAAAAATTACGGCCGTAGTTTCCCCTTGCTTTCAGCCGTTCGCAGTACCAGCACAGCAAGGCCATTTTGGTTATTGTTACAAGGCCAGATCAGTCAATCTTGCAGACTGTTGCCCCTGCAACTACTGAAAAGGCTGCTGCCCCTCTTCAGGAACCACACGTTTGTCTGGCCTCTCAACAGATACCCCTCCGTTGTGGTTGTACCTACGGTACGGCTATCTGTATCGCTGAGGCACGCAAGCCTCCCCACCAACGGCAAGGTCCATGGTTCATGTGGGGGTTAGTAACAACAACAAATACCACTCCGATGTATTGAGAAAGATGATCCATGACTGAGGTCGATGAAAACACTCTTACATCCCACATACTCACCCTGCGGTCGCCCACATGCTGTGTGCCGCAGTACAGCGCCAAGGCACAGAGACGGGAGGAAACTACCACCGTAAACACAGCCCATGACCGCAGCCGCGAAATATGACAGCTGGCCTTGGAGGGTCCCCACTCCAAGACGACCTGAGTGGTAGGAGTTCGAATGCTATCAATACTGCCACTGCATACACTCGTCATATTGAATCTTCTCAAATTTCAATGGAGTATACACACGACACACGCAGTCCCGAAAGGGACTCAACACAAAATGGGTATTAGTTCACTGTTCAGAGTCCAGGGGGAGCCGTGAGCCAAATCGTCATAAGCCGCAGGAGACCGGAAGCTTTCTCAGACTCTCTGAACTGGTGTACAAAGGATGGGCAAGCCGCAGACTGTACCAAAGGCGTCCACTGAGATACTGTTTCCGGCCGCAACCTGCTTGCTTGCTGTAGCGCTTCGTATGCCCATCTCCAGACTCACAACAATATTGGGAACAAGGCACATATTTATCAGTGTAACTACAATGAAATATTACGATTGCTGCTGCAGTCTGACACGTATCAGTACACGGGAAATATATCCTCTTGACGGCTGTGTTTCTGGAACGAATCTCACATTGAAATTTCAATATCTATAGCGCACATAATTATCCATGTAAAATTTCTCTCATACCCTTATGGCTATCGATATGTTGAATCTATACCTCCCTGACGATAGGACATACAGTCATTTTCTCTGCACATGTTGGAACATAAGCAACAATAACATTACACATATACACATTTCAGACAAGCAGTTATAGTTTATATGTGTACAGCACCCGAAAAAATTAGGTATGCCCACACTCACACTGACTAAGTGTCTCGATTCTCCTGAGTTCTAGGAAATTATATGACGTTTAAGTCTTCCGGAACCGGAACCGCGCGACAGCTGCGGTCGCAGATTCGAATCCTGCCTCGGGCATGGATGTGTGAGATGTCCTTAGGTTCGTTAGGTTTAAGTAGTTCTAAGTTCTAGGGGACTGATGACCTCAGATGATAAGTCCCATACTGCTCAGAGCCAATTGAACCATTTCTTAAGTCTTCCAGTCAGCGCCACTGGAAGGTGGTGCATCCTGTCAAGACTCACTCAAATTAGTGTTATAAAAGCACAGGCGTCCGGCACTAAGTAATAAATAACAGCGCTCCCGTAGATGAAAGGCCTGGGAAGACATCACCGATTCGTGGTGGTGTACTGTAATCAAAGTTACAGTCGATAGTGCAACACGGAAATCGTGAGGATATGCTTAGGGGAGCCGATGAGGGGACGTTCTGTGTATCCATACGAAATGAATCTATCATCCCTTGTTGTTGTTGTTGTTGTGGTCTTCAGTCCTGAGACTGGTCTGATGCAGCTCTCGATGCTACTCTGTCCTGTGCAAGCTTCTTCATCTCTCAGTACTTATTGCAGCCTACATCCTTCTGAATCTGCTTAGTGTATTCATCTCTTGGTCTCCCTCTTCGATTTTTACCCTCCACGCTGCCCTCCCATACTAAATTGGTGATCCCTCGATGTCTCAGAACCTGTCCTACGAACCGATCCCTTCTTCTAGTCAAGTTGTGTCACAAGCTCCTCTTCTCCCCAATTCTATTCAATACCTCCTCATTAGTTATGTGATCTACCCATCTAATCTTCAGCATTCTTCTGTAGCACCACATTTCGAAAGCTTCTATTCTCTTCCTGTCCAAACTATTTATCGTCCATGTTTCACTTCCATACATGGCTACACTCCATACAAATACCTTCAGAAACGACTTCCTCACACTTAAATCTATACTCGATGTTAACAAATTTCTCTTCTTCAGAAACGCTTTCCTTATCATTCCCAGTCTACATTTTATATCCTCTCTACTTCGACCATCATCAGTTATTTTGCTCCCCAAATAGCAAAACTCCTTTACTACTTTAAGTGTCTCATTTCCTAATCTAATTCCCTCAGCATCACCCGACTTAATTCGACTAGATTCAATTATCCTCGTTTTGCTTTTGTTGATGTTCATCTTACACCCTCCTTTCAAGACACTGTCCATTCCGTTCAACTGCTCTTCCAAGTCCTTTGCTGTCTCTGACAGAATTACAATGTCATCGGCGAACCTCAAAGTTTTTATTTCTTCTCCATGGATTTTAATACCTACTCCGAATTTTTCTTTTGTTTCCTTTACTGCTTGCTCAATATACAGATTGAATAACATCGGGGATAGGCTACAACCCTGTCTCGCTCCCTTCCCAACCACTGCTTCCCTTTCATTGCCCTCGACTCTGATAACTGCCATCTGGTTTCTGTACAAATTGTAAATAGCCTTTCGCTCCCTTATGTTCGGGTATACTCCTCAATCCGTTGAAGTCACAAGTCATCATGTCAAATCAATCCTTCGCTTACGACTAGATATACGTAATTTTTTTTTCGTGAATAATAATTTGATTACCTCCCACAAACGTCTGGTGATATGTCGGACCATTAGCCAAGAGACATTCACTATTATAGCAGATCTTGTTCCATGAACGTTCATTATCCTTTCACACTTTTTCCGCGAAAGACCGAGAGCTCGTCACTACTTTTCAACAACCCATAAGTGCAGAAGCTAACAGTAGTCCATCAGTGCAGAAGCTAACAGCACGTTACGAATTCATGGAAGCACCCCTCAATCAGAGCCATTTTCCTGAGTATCTGTTGTCGACAGAAATAGAGGCGTGCAGATTCAGTGTCGCCCGCTGCCGTTGCGCCTTTTTCGTCTCAGTCAGCAAATATCGGTTCAGAACCGTCAAACGTACTGTAGCGCACATTGTCACTGTTAAATAAAGATGTATTTCCTGACTGTTGTATCATGTACGAATTTTAGCATCTGTGCGAACTCGAGATACCCAGTTCAACCCTGTTTCCTTAAACTTCCAACGAGTTCTGTAAAACTATATGACTATCACAGTCTGATACGTCGTCGACGTCATAAAAAGCTTCAGTAATTAATCTTTTATCACTGTTAATCAGTTATTGCAAACAACTGATGTATTCTTGCGTTATGCATGTTGACAATCTTCAGGTACGTTGCTCCTCTCCAGATGACTCATGTCCACGTGTATAGTTGTCAGCGCATACTTTTTAGAATAAATTTTGTGTTTTTTTCTCCAGTGTCTATACCATAATAAAATAGATTCCGTGAGTGATATATCGTTCAGCCTGGAACAAATCAACGAGCTCGCAGCTCTAAAGACTTCATTTTCCAATGCATCCAAACTTCTGGTACACAATCTCTCTTATGAAAAAAAAAAAAAAATTGAATACGTTACTCAAATTTGTAGAACGTTCAACGATAGAAAAGTAAAGTAGTTTCATGAACAGTGGTTGATCAAATAGAACTGAAGGAGCACGGGACAACAGCTCATTGTATACCTTGTGACATACGCTGTAATGAGTGGCTGAAAACTTGCAACAAAATCTAGGATCACTCGATTTATACTGCCGAAGTCCTCTGGTAAACAACCACCTATTTATCATTTATTCATCATCATCATGATCGCCACCGCCAGTTTCAGCTATTTGACATCCACTGTTGGATAAAGGCGTCCAATAGACATTGTAGTTCTTACCTGCACGCATCCTCTGATGTGTTGGCAAATGTGCCAACACCTAGTAGATAGAGGAGGCCGAAATGCACGCTATAATCTAACGCAGATGGGCGTGAGGTCTGGAACAGGATACTTAATGAATGCTATAAAGAAAAGTACGTAGCTGCTGAAATACTTAACTTTTAATCCATCATTTGTATACAGCATTCGTGATGATACAAGTGAGACTTTTTCTAGAAATGGTTAATGGCGCCTTGCTAGGTCGTAGCCATGGACTTAGCTGATGGCTATTCTAACTGTCTCTCGGCAAATGAGAGAAAGGCTTCGTACGTGTAGTCGCTAGCAAAGTCGTCGTACAACTGGGGCGAGTGCTCGTACGTCTCTCTAAACCTGCCGTGTGGTGGCGCTCGGTCTGCAATTACTGACAGTGGCGACTCGCGGGTCCGACATGTACTAATGGACCGCGGCCGATTTAAAGCTACCACCTAGCAAGTGTGGTGTCTGGTGGTGACACCACATCCTCGATGGTCCTTCATGTTTTTCCAAGTCACTTACTCCCTTTTCATTAGTGAATGAAATGATGCAGTGTGTCTTGTTTCACCAATGATGCATTGAAAGTGGCAGCTATGTGCTACGTAGCTCTCGGCGTACTACCAACAATCACTCATGAAAGAAGCAATGTACAGCATCCTCGTTTGAGCAGTTCTTGAATATAGCTCGTTGATCTCTGACTCTTACAAGGCAGGAAGTACTAGCAGAGGAGATAAGGAACACTTAAAGAAGAGCAGCGGATCAGAGTTCCTACAATTAGCGTTGCAGAAATACTCAACAAACTCGAATGACAGATGCTATAAAAGAAGCGTTGTGAATACCGGATAGGTTAGAAGTTAAATTTGCGAGAGCGTACCTTCCAAGAAGAGTAAAACTACGTTTTGCTTCCTTCCACATACGATTACATCTGGTGAAAAGACCCAGACAGGAACATCTAAGGAATTCGAGCTACTCGGAGGCTTAGTGTCACTCATTCTTCCGGTTCATCTTCGCGAATGGAAGAAAGAATGGAAAAAATGTTAGTGGTACTAGAAATACTCCCCGCCATACACCATAACGTGACTCGCCGATTGTAGACGTAGATTTTAAGGAGTTTCGCATTTCCTGTTGTGCAGAACTGTCTTCCTCCACAGAGATTCCGTGAATATTTTTGCAAATACTTTTTGTGAAGGAGGGGCATACAGCAATCAGTCGCTATCCCTTTAGTTTTTATTATTCTTGCAAATCAGATTTCGGCTATAAATAACCATCTTCAGCAGTATCTGACACCAAATGTTCTCACAGGTGCATAGACGGAAAGATTCCTTATGGAATCAAAGTTGGTTCAGTACTTATTGTGTTACACTACACACAGATTTAATCACTTCTATTGAAACATCATTATAACCAAGTGCTACTATTTCGGCATTCCTCGAACGGCTTTAAATATCTCATCTGCCATTATTTCTGGAACGGCATTTACTTTTTATAGCTGTCATTTGTTTCGATCGTTATTCTGAATGATCCCTTTCATGTGTCTTATATTCAGAACAACTTACCTTGTGTCACACACATTCGGACTGCTCGCTTAGCAGAGCACGCCAAGTGGAGTGGAGAGCGGCAGAAGAGTCGTGTGTTACAGGGCCGACTTGGGCTGCAACTGTGAAATAGCAGTGGCCTTTCACTAAAGCAAAGCAATTTCCAAGCCGAACTGTCGAATCTCTGGAACAGTTCTGAAGCAAATGCTACGAAGCGGTTCCTTTATCTTCGGAATCAAATCAAAGTCACAAGGACTTAAGTCCTAGGAGTATGGTGGGTGGTACAGTACTTCCCAGTACCACCGATCGAACAGAGCAGCCACAGCTTGCGCTGTATGCACCCGCGCATTGTCGTGCAAAATGATGGATGGGTTGCCCAGAAAGTGTCGCCGCTTCCGTTGCAAAGCTGGCCACAGATGATGCCCCAAAAGCGAACAGTAATACTGTGCATTGACAGTCTGCTGTGGAGGAACGTAATGCGTTAGGATAACACCGTCACAGTCGTACACGAGAATCACCATAACTATATACCGCTCCATTCGCACCATCAACAGAACAGGCTCTGCTAACGGTATACTACGCCTTCCACATAGCTGGCAACGGGTTCTACATAACGCTGGTAACTACTCTGAAGGACATTAACAGGTGAAAACATGTAACTCTTTTATGTCGGTTGTGAATAAATAGTTGCCACTATTTAAGTTCCAACCCTCGTATGAAGTTTTGAAACCATGTCATTCTTTTCGAAAACCGTTGTATATCGACAGAGTATCAGCCAACCTCCGATATAGTCTCTGCTATGCCCTGTCGTACACCAGAACCTTCGTAGATGGTAAGTAATAAGTAGCACATGATCTACGGAGCACATAAAAAGCGTAACCGTGAGCGTCCCGTGGGGAAGTCGGTAGAAGGTTAGTTTGACGTAGCAAGGGTCATGGATTCGAGCACTAATCAAACAAGTACTGTAGCACGTGCGAAGCTGCTATATGGTAAAACATTTTCCTGGCATGTAGAACGACTGTTCAGAGTTTATAGCAATATCCTATTGGCAGTCCGCTTTCGCTTTGCATCACAAATGCGGAAGTACACTCCTGGAAATTGAAATAAGAACACCGTGAATTCATTGTCCCAGGAAGGGGAAACTTTATTGACACATTCCTGGGGTCAGATACATCACATGATCACACTGACAGAACCACAGGCACATAGACACAGGCAACAGAGCATGCACAATGTCGGCACTAGTACAGTGTATATCCACCTTTCGCAGCAATGCAGGCTGCTATTCTCCCATGGAGACGATCGTAGAGATGCTGGATGTAGTCCTGTGGAACGGCTTGCCATGCCATTTCCACCTGGCGCCTCAGTTGGACCAGCGTTCGTGCTGGACGTGCAGACCGCGTGAGACGACGCTTCATCCAGTCACAAACATGCTCAATGGGGGACAGATCCGGAGATCTTGCTGGCCAGGGTAGTTGACTTACACCTTCTAGAGCACGTTGGGTGGCACGGGATACATGCGGACGTGCATTGTCCTGTTGGAACAGCAAGTTCCCTTGCCGGTCTAGGAATGGTAGAACGATGGGTTCGATGACGGTTTGGATGTACCGTGCACTATTCAGTGTCCCCTCGACGATCACCAGTGGTGTATGGCCAGTGTAGGAGATCGCTCCCCACACCATGATGCCGGGTGTTGGCCCTGTGTGCCTCGGTCGTATGCAGTCCTGATTGTGGCGCTCACCTGCATGGCGCCAAACACGCATACGACCATCATTGGCACCAAGGCAGAAGCGACTCTCATCGCTGAAGACGACACGTCTCCATTCGTCCCTCCATTCACGCCTGTCGCGACACCACTGGAGGCGGGCTGCACGATGTTGGGGCGTGAGCGGAAGACGGCCTAACGGTGTGCGGGACCGTAGCCCAGCTTCATGGAGACGGTTGCGAATGGTCCTCGCCGATACCCCAGGAGCAACAGTGTCCCTAATTTGCTGGGAAGTGGCGGTGCGGTCCCCTACGGCACTGCGTAGGATCCTACGGTCTTGGCGTGCATCCGTGCGTCGCTGCGGTCCGGTCCCAGGTCGACGGGCACGTGCACCTTCCGCCGACCACTGGCGACAACATCGATGTACTGTGGAGACCTCACGCCCCACGTGTTGAGCAATTCGGCGGTACGTCCACCCGGCCTCCCGCATGCCCACTATACGCCCTCGCTCAAAGTCCGTCAACTGCACATACGGTTCACGTCCACGCTGTCGCGGCATGCTACCAGTGTTAAAGACTGCGATGGAGCTCCGTATGCCACGGGAGCTATACACAATAGACGCTCGCTGTTATTCTTTTCCTGTGCATCGTAGGTAAGGTATCACATTATTACTCAGAGCTTCGCCACGTTCTTCTGAACGACAGCGCGTAGGACAAATTACATGGGCTTTTTCTTTGATACTCTGGTGCTACAGAACGTTTGGTACCGATCTGTCTGTCTACCATCTGGCCGGCCGCAGTGGCCGAGCGGTTCTAGGCACTACAATCTGGAACCGCGCGACCGCTACGGTCGCAGGTTCGAATCCTGCCTCGGGCATGGATGTGTGTGATGTCCTTAGGTTAGTTAGGTTTAAGTAGCTCTAAGTTCTAGGGGACTGATGACCTCAGAAGTTAAGTCCCATAGTGCTCAGAGCCATTTGAACCATCTGTCTACCATCTGGATGTTTGGGTGTCAGTACATTTAATGCTAAGCAGTTCAAACTCTTAGCCACTCAGTTTGTAAGGTAGCGGTCTGTTTCAGGCCATTCGTCTCACATTTTATCATATCTGAATACTGAATATGTATACGAGGCTCTCTTGCAACATTTACTTTCCGATTCAGTTTTTACTTGTCAACTTTTCACTGGAATTGCGCGCTGATTAAATGAGTGGTTAGGGGTAGCTTGCAGCTACGTGGCTTTCTCACCTGTCTGTACCAAACCTAGCTATTAATTCTCATAGTGTTTTTTTTCCATTGCATGCATGTGGTCTTCACCAGGGGAACCCCTTTTCGCTACGGATAAAAACAGGAAGAAATTTCAGACGCTTTGGAAGAGCTGCCGATCACTCAGAAAACAGCTCCTACGCTAGCAGACCACACGGACAATTAGGTGAAGCTTTCAGGGATTAAGTATTTAATGTATGTGTCCAACCAACTTCAGCAGTGCTTTTAGAACCGGTAAGCGAAGTGTAACTGTGAATTACTATTGTTTGGTTTAAGAGGCCATTACTTACTTTCAGCCATCTGATGTATTTCAAGGTATATAAACAGAAATAAATATGAAAAATAGGAGTAAAAATATGCAGAACAGAAATTAAGTGCACCTAATTACGTAAATATATAGCTCACGAAGTTTAGTAGATGAACAGAATTGTTATTTTGCACAGGGTAGCTGCAGCATCCAAATTTCAGTCGATGTTTTTAAGGAAGTGCTAATTGTGGTATTAATAAAGATACGTAAAAGAGTCATTGGTTGATATTTTTCTTAAAGTAATATAATCCACAGCCAAGGAGCTGAGGAACCAGTAAAATCGGTAAATTTATGGAGCGATTTAAAGTGGGATTAGCTCATAAAAAGGAACTAGTCTTAATAAAGGCACATGCCAAACCGAGATGCATTGGAAGATCATCATTCTTGAAGGGAATAACTTACAAAACCCTCATTCGACATATTCTTCAGTGTTGTTTCTCAGTCTGGGACCATCACCAGATGGAATTGATAGAGGAAAGGGAGGATATCCAAAGAAGAGCAGCGCGTATCGTCACGGTTCGTTAAGAAAGCGGAAAAGCTTTATGAGATGCTCATCCGACGCCAGTAGCAGACGGCGAGGCGCTATAAGATGAGCATTGGGAATCACGGTGTGGTCAACTCTTGAAATTCCGAGACCGTACGTTCCTAGAGGGAACAGGTAACGCGCACTGATGCAACAAAAGTCATGGGACAGAGATATGCACATACACCGTCGGCGGTAGTATCGCGTACACAAGTTATAAAAGGGCAGAGCACTGGCGGAGGTGTCATTTGTACTCAGATGACTGATGTGGAAAGATCTGCGACGTGGTTATGGCCGCACGACGGGAATTAACAGACACTGGTAGCTGGAGCTAAACGCATTGGACATTCCATTTCGGTAATCATTAAGGAATTCAATTTTCCGAGCTCCAAAGTGTCAAGACTGTGCCGAGAATATCAAATTTTAGGCATTACCTCTCACCTTGGACAGGCAGTGACCGACGGCCTTCACTTAACGACCGAGAGCAGCGGTGTTTGCGTAGAGTTGTCAGTTCTAACAGACAAGCAACCATACGTGAAACAATCACAGAAATCAACGTGCCGCGTACGACGAACGTATCTGTTAGTGAAATGCGGCGAAATTTTGCGTTACTGGGCGCGACAGACGCGAGTGCGTTTTCTAAAGGCATGACATACGCTGCAGCACCTCTCGGCGGGCTCGTGACCATACCGGTTGGACCCTAGACGACTGGAAAACCGTGGTCTGGTCGTATGAATCCTGATTTCAGTTGATAAGAGCTGATGGTAGGGTTCCAATGTGGCGCAGATTCCGCCAAGTCATGGACCCAAGTTCCCAACAAGGCACTGTGGAAGCTGGTGGTGGCTGCATAATGGTGTGGGCTGTTTACATGGAGAGGACTGAGTCCTCTGGTCCAACTGAAATGAGATTGACTGTAAATAGTTATGTTCGGCTACTTGGAGACCATTTGCAGCCATTCGTGGACTTCATATACCCAACCAATAATGTTGTATTGTATAATTGTTTGCAATTGGTTTGAAGAACATTCTGAACAATTCGAGCTAATGATTTGCCATCCAGATCGCCCAACGTGAATCCTATCGAACACTCGGGTGACATAAGCGTGAGGTCAGTTCGTGCACAAAACCATGAACCGGCAACACCTTCACTATTGGGGATGGGTATAGAGACAGCATAGCTCAACATTTCTGCGGGGGACTTCCAAAGACTTGTTGAGTAGGTAGCACGTCGAGTCAATGGCATGTCGAGTTGCTGCTGTACGTCGGGAAAAAGGAGGCCCGGCACGATATTGGGAGGTGTCCCGGTTGCGGAGTGTAGATGTAGATGTAGATGAGACAGGACAGGCACGTGCGTCGGCACGCGGCACGCGGCTCGAGGCTGAAGGCGTGAGCCGCGCGCGCCTCGCCTCGCCGCGCCAGGCCGCACAATAGCCGCTGGCTAATTAAAACCGCTGCCCGCTGCCCGCTGCCCCGGCACACCGACTATTTCCGTGGCTGCGGCTGCGCCCTGCCGGTGCCGCTATTACAAACAAACCGCGCACGCCAGGTACGGCAAAGACAAGCCCAGGCCGCTACGAGAGCCACGTCCCTCTCCATTACAGCGCTGCCACCTAGGCACCACTGGCAGCAAGGGGGCTAATAAGCTGGAGAGGAATTCAGCCGCAAGTCATCGTTTTACAATTTTGTTTTTATCCAGATATGTTTCAGCACTTTCTGTCTTGACCTCGGTGGGATTATTTGTTTACTTTCTTCTGGAAAATTATTGTTAAATGTTAACCCCCCCGTGTAGATTATATAAACTCTTGGCTGAAAAGTATTTACACTACTGGCCATTAAAATTGCTACACCAAGAAGAAATGTAGATGATAAACGGGTATTCATTGGACAAATTATTATTCTAGAACTGATATGTGATTAAATTTTCACACAATTTGAGTGCATAGATCCTGAGAAGTCAATACCCAGAACAGCCACCTCTGGCTGTAATAACGGCCTTGATACGCCTGAGCATTGAGTCAAACAGAGCTTGGATGGCGTGTACAGGTACAGCTGCCCATGCAGCTTCAACACGATACCACAGTTCATCAAGAGTAGTGACTGGCGTATTGTGACGAGCCAGTGGCTCGGCCACGATTGACCTGACATTTTCAGTTGGAGAGAGATCTGGAGAATGTGTTGGCCAGGGCAGCAGTCGAACATTTTCTGTACCCAGAAAGGCCCGTACAGGACCTGCAACATGCGGTCGTGCATTATCCTGCTGAAATGTAGGGTTTCGCAGGGATCGAATGAAGGTTAGATCCACGGGTCGTATAACACATCTGAAACGTAACGTCCACTGTTCAAAGTGCCGTCAGTGCGAACAAGAGGTGACCGAGACGTGTAACCAATGTCACCCCATACCATCACGCCGGGTACTACGCCAGTATGGCGATGACGAATATAAACTTCCAATGTGCGCGATGTCGCCAAACACGGATGCGACCATCATGATGCTGTAAACACAACCTGGCTTCATCTGAAAAAATCACGTTTTGCCATTCGTGCACCCAGGTTCGTCGCTGAGTACACCATCGCAGGCGCTCCTCTCTGTGATGCAGCGTCAAGGGTAACCGCAGCCATGGTATCCGAGCTGATAGTCCATACTGCTGCAAACGTCGTCGAACTGTTCGTGCAGGTGGTTGTTGTCTTGCAAACGTCCCCATCTGTTGACTCAGGGATCGAGACGTGGCTGCACGATCCGTTACAGCCATGCGGATAAGATGCCTGTCATCTCGACTGCTAGTGATGCGAGGCCGTTGGGATCCAGCACGGCGCTCCGTATTACCCTCCTGAACCCACCGATTCCATATTCTGCTAACAGTCATTGGATCTCGACCAGGCCGGCCAAAGTGGTCGTGCGGTTCTAGGCACTGCAGTCTGGAACCGCGAGACCGCTACGGTCGCAGGTTCGAATCCTGCCTCGGGCATGGATGTGTGTGATGTCCTTAGGTTACTTAGGTTTCACTAGTTCTAAGTTCTAGGGGACTAATGACCTCAGAAGTTGAGTGCCATAGTGCTCAGAGCCATTTGAACCAGCCATCTCGACCAACGCGAACAGTAATGTCGCGATACGATAAACCGCAATCGCGATAGGCTACAATCCGACCTTTATCAAAGTCGGAAACGTGATGGTACGCACATCTCCTCCTTACACGAGGCATCACAACAACGTTTCACCAGGCAACGCTGGTCAACTGCTGTTTGTGTGTGAGAAATCGGTTGGAAACTTTCCTCATGTCAGCACGTTGTAGGTGTCGCCACCGGCGCCAACCTTATGTGAATGCTCTGAAAAGCTAATCATTTACATATCACAGCACCTTCTTCCTGTCGGTTAAATTTCGTGTCTGTAGCACGTCATCTTCGTGGTGTATCAATTTTAATGGCCAGTAGTGTACATTTGCAAAAGAAGGTTCAAATGGTTCATATGGCTCTAAGCACTAGGGGACTTAACATCTGAGGTCATTAGTCTCCTTGACTTAGAACTACTTAAACCTAACTAACCTAAGGACATCACACACATCCTCGCCCGAGGCAGATTTTGAACCTGCGACCGTAGCAAAAGGAGGGATTATAAAGTGGCAAATACGTCAGACTCCATCGCATACCTTTTTCGCCAAAATTACACAACGGCATCGAGAAACAGTACCTTCACTGTCATTAAGCGTAACAGTGATACTCCAAGGAGACGCCAAATACCCGAAGTGGAAGAGGTCGTACTGCAACACGTTGAGAGAGCCCATCAACGATTACACGAGGAAGTTATTTGCTTATTAATTAGTGAAATTGTAAAGAAAGTGATGTACTGGTCACTCCTGATGAATTACTTGTAAAAGTGGTCACGTTACCAATATGTTTTCAAATAGTTGTAGCATGGAAACGGTATGTTTCCGTACATGGGTTCCAAATCAATATATGATCTATTCACTTCCCTCTACAACTCCAAGTTTTTAACGTAAACTTCCGAATATCCTGTATACAATTGTTTACATCCTTCACATGATGCTATTAGTTGTGTATGCTGGTAGCTTTATATCTACCATACATTCTGCAACTTGTCATCTGCAAACAACAACAAATGTTGCTTTTTGTTTATTCCTCATTTCCGACTGGGAATCACTACATACCACGTTATTTAGCGCGTTAATTGCGTTTTTTGGTGTGTTTTGATGTTTTCCGCATTGTTTGTATCTAGTCAACCCGTTTATTTTCTTTCCTATTGTCGTTAAACACGCTTTTTATATAATTTGGCAGCCGAATACCTGAGTTCCTGCCGCCATAGCCATAGCAACGAGTGAAAAATTTTTAAACATGTCCTAAGTGGACAACACACAGTGCCTCAGCTCAACGACACATGTTTCAATTTTGTACTACATAAACTAATGCATCGTATTTGACACTTAATAATCACTCCTTTTGCAAACGTGAATTCTTTTCAGCCAAGAGATTAACATGTACAAATAATTTTCCAGAAATAAAATAAATAAGTAATCCCACTGAACAAAGCGGTGAAACATGCCTGGGTAAAAAACAGAACTATAAAAAGATGGCTTGCACAAGGCGAAATTCCTCTTCAGTATTTCTTAGTAAGCACAGAAATAAGAAGATTTACAATATTAAAAAGATGATTAGGACTATAGGAGTTACTTGTCTATCACAGAAAAGGAATAATCCAGTACTATTACTTTCTATGTGAAGCGTCATTAGAAATGGAGCAGTTGCTTATCTGGACAAGGACTTCCCCTGCACATTTTCTGAAACCACAGACAATCATATATACTGAGGATTATCTGACGGATACTTGTACGTATTTTTCTTCCCGATCGACCTGTACTAACATGCAATGACTGAAACGGGAAGTTTTGCACCAGTCCAATATTCATGAAACTTTTTACGGATCTTCCTCACATAAGATCTATTAAATGATTAACCTTCTTGATCATGTTGAGCACCACAGCTGACAAATTTTAATGATAAATGAAAATACTTTCCATTTGGAACTGATGTCCAGCATTGTCATCTGCAAGAGCTACGACTTCCAATTTCACGAATACATACATGTGTTCGCTGTCGTATGGAAGCAAAAGCCTCCGGATGTCATCTTCAGGAATTCCTTCCCATGCCTGAAAAACGTGCTGTTCAGTACATGACGAATGATATACCTATATCTACATATACGTCTCTGTGCGAGTCCTAATTTCTCTTCTCATCTTCGTGGTCCTTATGCGAAATGTACGTTGCAGCCGTTCAGCAGCCAGCTGGTGTAAAAGGATAGTCTTTCATCACATCCCAGACATACTATAAGGGTAACAAAACAGGGACAGGGTTGGTCAGTCAAGAAACCGTGAATTCCTCAAGTTGTTTCTAGTGAGTACCGTAGTGTTAGATCTTGCAGTATCCTGCTGTAATATATCATTTGGTATCCTGATCAGGAAGGATTTGACAAGAGTATTTACAATTTTTGCCCCTTAGAATCGTTCGATTACTGGCGGACATTTAGCCTTCTTCAACAATTGCCAAACCGGTACTTTTGTCATAACGACTAGATTCCTACGCCACGATTGCAAGAGGTACAGGAGGTATCAGTCGGTCTGGGTGGCCGAGCGGTTCTAGGCGCTACAGTCTGGAACCGCGCGACCGCTACGGTCGCAGGTTCGAATCCTGCCTCGGGCATGGATGTGTGTGATGTCCTTAGGTTAGTTAGGTTTAAGTAGTTGTAAGTTCTAGGGGACTGATGACCTCAGATGTTAAGACCCATAGTGCTCAGAGCCATTTGAACCATTTTTGAACAGGAGGTATCACCCTCGAGAATCGCTGCTTCCTGTGACCTTTCACCAGATCAGCTACGGACATCCGACCGTCACAAACAGAAGCAAGATTCACCACTGATCACCATGGAACGCCATTCAGAGTCCCAGTTGATTCTAGCTCTACACTGTGTAAGTCTTTGTTGTCTCTTAAATGCGGCACTTTTCCAGTTGGGCTGTATTTTTCTTGTTGTTCCTCACGGCCACGTGTGCAACAATAACAAAAATTACAGCCTAACTGAAAAAAATGATGCATTCATTTAACAAATTCGTGACTGTGGTGCTTCCAATGAGGAAAGTGTCTGTTGTCTGTTCTGTGGTAATATGTCAGCGCTACCGACACATGGTAACTAGAGATCTCAGTCCAGTTTCCGGTAGTCTGTTTTTCACGGTTCAGTTCATGGTAGCATTCTGCCTGTTACCTGTACCCTCATTTCAGATGTCTTTTTGCCAGAACCAGCCGAAAAGTCCTATGCTCTTGTAGTGGAGGACTGTGCCCAGCCTCTTACCATACTATCGGCCTGAGTCCATCACGTCACCGCTCGCTCTGCAGTCACTGCGCTGCAGCCAATTGTCCCACGTACCTCACGCCATTGATCTGGCCTATTTTCAAGATTGGAAGGCGGCGACAAGGTCACGTGCACGTCCTTTGCACGTCCTGAGTTGCGAATACGACACGAAAATTACACACCCAATGGCCATCACTTTCTCACACAATTCTTCATACTGTACTGCAAATAAGTTCGCTTAAGGATGAAATTTTAATCAACATTTCCACAGCCATGGAAATACTAGAGTATAAGCTTGGTACCGTTAGGTTATTGTGTTGGTGGTATAACACTTTTCATTTCCTTCAATGTAAATTATTGTTATTACTTTCTGTGTTTCGTTTCAGTACAGGCAAAATGAAGGGTAAATAAGAAGGCAAAATGAGGGGATTAAAGGTGAGTTTACGGAAATTAGAAAAGATATCGATGACAACAACATGAAAAATTTGTCTATATTTTAAAACACAGGTTAGTCAAGTGAAAAATAAATTGGCAGATCGGTTGAGTGCGTTGATGAAGGATTTGAGGGAGAGGATGGGATTTGAGAGCAAAGTGAAAGAGATGGAGTCTGCGCTTAAAGCAGTACCAGAAAGTGTAGGTCATGTAGCACAGTGACAAACAGAGCTGGACACAGTAAAATCGTAAACGGACACAATGCACACTGCTCTAATATGGGAGGCTAAGATCAGAGAAAAGAGATCGTATTTTCTCGAAGACTGTTTTTATGGTATTCATTAAGTATCGGTTTTATAAGTTAGTCTCGACAAATTGCTCAATTGCTTCATTTTTATTTTCCATAACTCTTCTGTAAAAAGTTGTTTAACATACTAATATCTATGCAGCCTTCGGACTATTTCTTCTTGGGTCATGCTGTTCTAATATAGCTTCATGGCACTTGTTGTCTCACATTTTAATTTTTGCAGTGCCTGAGTCTGGATCTAACGTTCTGCTCTAGCAGGACCTCTCCTGATAGATATCGCTGCCTCCATTGCTCTTTGTTCAGCCATGGCCAGGTCTTGCCTTTAACATCTACGTCATCACCCAGCGATGGACTTTCCGGACAATGAAATACCATTCTCAGTTAGTCTTCTTTATGTCCGACTGCTTAGCTGGGTGGTAACGTGCTCGCCTCCCATGCAAGCGGGCCCGGGTTCGATTCCCGGCCGGGTAGGAGATTTTCCCCGCTCGTGAACTAGGTGTTGTGGTGTTGTCCTCATCATCATTTCATCCTCATCACTGGCGCGCAAGTCACCCAATGTGGCGTCGACTGAAATAAGACTTGCTCTCGGCGGCCGAACTTCCCAGGATGCCATACGCTCACTTCCAGTCTTCTTGATGTTGTATTTGGGCCATCCACACACGTTTTCTGTGGTGTCTTGGATTTCCCTTCCAGTGACGCTGAAGTGTGTGATATCGTGATCACTCGATGTCATTCCACTCTCAACCTTCCAGTCTTTTACACGGCGCGCCGCTGCCGTATTTCCTAGAGTAACGTCTATATTTGACATTGCTCCGACCCTCGCTTCTACAATTCCAATTCCGTAATTTGTGGCTTGCGAGGTGTACTCAATACCTGTAGACTGACTTTCGCCATGGATTACTCTAGTTGCTTTCCACGCTCATCAGTCATGTGGCTACGCCACAATACCAGCTTCACATTTACATTGGTGGCGTACATGAGGGCTTAATTTGTCCTAGGTGGCTAATATCCTTTAGCCTTAGCAGATACTCGTAAATCTCATCGACAAATTGAAAATACAGGGAAATCGGGATGCAACTCTCCTTTCCGGTTAACATTTCCACACAGTTTGTGTGCTCTGAACAACAGTATGATATTTTTGTCACTGTAACTGCCTTGTTAAATACTATTATTGCTGCCATAGAACGCGAGGGCAGTTATTAGCTTACTGAGGACCTTCCTTGCTTTACTATATGGTTCTTGGAGACATAATTCATATAACTTCAGCTCTTCTGCCACTTTTTTTAGCCTAATCTAATATCCTGGCGCTTTTCGTAGATTTAATCTGTCCTATTTTATATCCACTGGAGATGACGGGTATATACAGGGTGTACATAAAGTCCCTTCACAACTTCAAAATTTTATTACAACATCAGTTGTTGAAATATTTTAACAAAATTTATTCTATTGTAATCACTGTTTACTAAAGTTTTTAAATATACTAAAATTTTGTGTTTCAGATACTCCGTTGATGGAAGGAACTGAACCTCCATAAAGTGGCAACTCCTCAAGAAAAGGCGCAATGTGTGCCCTGGTTTATTGAGACAAAATCGGATGTTCAGACTCAACGAAACTTCAGACCGAAGTATGGAAGAGATGCACCATCGCGCCCTTCAATCCGTGCATGGCACCATAAGTTTATGGAGACAGCGACAGTGTTGGACAAAGGGAGGAGCGCCTGACCAAAAACATCCGACGAAAAAATCGATCGCGTTTTAAACCTCTTCACTCGTTCACCTACGAAGTTCACTGCTACCAGACCGTTGCAACTACCACGTTCAACTGTGAATAAGGTCCTCCACAAGAACTTACTGTTGTACGACTACAAAGTGCAACTGTTACAGAAACTTGAGCCAAATGACAAGCCAAAACGGACAGAGTTTGCACTTAACATGCTGGAACGCCTTTCGGAAGATGAAGCATTCCTCAGGTGAGTTTGTGTCAGTGACGAGGCAATTTTTCATGTTTCTGGGACATTAAACAGACACAATGTGAGAATCTGCGGATCTGAACACCACCATTTGACTAGGGAGCTTCACCGGGATAGCCCAAAAGTGAATTTGTGGTGTAGAAACGTGTGAAACCGAATAATTAGTCCATTTTTCTTCAACGAGTCAACAATTACTGCAGATGTTTACCTCGACCTTCTGACCGAATATGTAACACCACAATTGATTGACTTAACACCAACTATCATTTTCCAGCAAGATGGTGCATCACCACAGTGGGGACTGCATGTTCGTCTGTTCCTCAATGAACCATTTCCATGCAGATGGATTGGGAGGGAAGGGCCAATTCCTTGGCCACCGCCGGCCGATTTGGTCGAGCGGTCCTAGGCGCTTCAGTCTGGAGCCGCGCGACCGCTAAGGTCGCAGGTTCGAATCCTGCCTCGGGCATGGATGTGTGTGATGTCCTTAGGTTGGTTAGGTTTAAGTAGTTCTAAGTTCTAGGGGACTGATGACCTCAGATGTTAAGTCCCATGGTACTCAGAGCCATTTGAACCATTTGAACCTTGGCCACCGCGTTCGCCAGACATCATTCCCTTGGACTTTGTTTATGGTGTTATGTAAAAGATATCGTGTATCAAACACAGATAAGGGACATTGCTGACTTGAAGCAAAGGATTCGTAATTCCATTGCCACCATTGGTGACGCTATGCTACAGTGAACATGGCAAGAAACCGACTACCATCTTGATGTCTTCGTGTAACTAAAGGCGCCCATATTGAGGTCTATTAAACACTGTCAACAATACTTTTATAAAACTGATTACAATAAATGTTGCTAAAGTATTTCAATAACTGCCGTTATAATTTTGAAGTTGTAAAGGGACTTTATGGACACCCTGCATTAGCGAATCTGGCCATGCTCATCTGTAGTCCCATCCTATACGACCACCCGTCCTTGTACTGAATTGGAGGATAAGTTCGTTGAGTTTTTCCATAAGTTTAATAAACACAACAGATACACATAACAGAGACTTTAATCATCAATAATATATTCTCCTTCACTATTTACAACATTCTTCCAACGCTGGGGTAACTTTTCGATTCCGCGTCTGTAGAAATCACGTGGTTTTAATGCGAAGAAATCGTCGAACCACGTTCGGAGAGCATTTTCATCAGGAAAGCAAATTCCTTGAAGATTGTTCTATTCAGAGCGGAGAAGGTGAGAATCTGAGGACGCAAGATCAGCTGAGTAAGCTGGGTGCGGAATGACTTCCCAACCTAACTCCAGTACAGTTTTTTTTTTTTTTTGTCAGTCCAGTAGAATGCGGGCGGCCGTTATCGCGCAGTAGCATCATTTCACACACTTTTCTTGTCGTTGTTCTTGGATTTAGTTCGCGAGACGTCTCAGTTGTCGACAATAAATGTCAGCAGTGATGGCTACACCTCGGGGAAGCAATTCGTAGTACACCACACCGTCGCTGCTCCACTAGACGTCACACTGGACACGTATTCGGGAGGACGACGGTTCAATCCCACGTCCGGCCATACTGATTTCGGTTTTCCGTGATTTCCCTAAATCACTCCAGGCAAATGCCGGGATGGTTCCTTTGGAAGGTCACGGCCGACTTCCTTCCCCGTCCTTCCCTAATCCGATGAGACCGATGACCTCGCTGTTTGGTCTCTTCCCCCCAAACAATCCAATCCACTAGACGTATAACGCTATATTTTGTGGATGCGCGCAGGTCTTTGTATGAGGAGTTACTGTTTTGTTTGGGCACAACCATTCCTTTCTTTTCCTTACGTCAGCTTGAAGACACCATTTTTCGTCACCAGTACCGATGCAGTATAGGAATGCCGGTGTTATTCACGAGCCAATTGATGACAAGCAATTAGGGGTGCACATATGGCCACCCGCTGACTGTTGAATCGTGCCAATTGCATCAAAATGTCGCTCGATGATTGAATGATCACAGTTCATCACATCTGCCAGTTCTCGTGTACTCCGACATGGATCACTGTGGTTTAACGCGTTTAAGCGCGATAGTGGAGAGCCGCTATTATGAAAACGATTCTCCTTTAAACGAGAAAATCACTTTCTTGCCATGCTCTGCCCAACTTCATTATTCCCATACATGGCACGAATGTTTCTGGCTGCCTCCGCTGCTGTCACCCCTCTACTAAACTCAGACCGAAGAATCCGTCTGAAATGTTTCGATTTCTCTATCCGGCCTATTTCGCACTCCGTTTTCTAGCGTCCACAGCTTTACTCACTATTTCCAAATGACAAAATAACAAGATCTAAACATAAACAGAAACAATGAACAACAAATAAAAAATGACAATCGACAAATAAACCCATATCAACCGGAATACCAGCACGAAAAACAAAAACACTACGAACTTATGCATCAACTTGATACAACGTGTCTAAGGATAATGATTCGTTTCTTCTGGCAGAAACTAGTTTCAATAACTTCTCCAATTTGTCGACATTGTTCCCTGTGAGATGGGTTCCATCTACGAAATTTTCTACCGGAAAGGAAATATACTCTGATTTTGGGAGCATATTCCTTACCAGGTGTCTTAACGCTATAGTAAGCGTCATCGGCTCTTCCAGCCTAGTGAGTTTCATCTCGATCTCTGTGCTTTCAGAAACCTGTGGTGGATCTGTTCCGGTCTGTCTTCCATTACCTACTTCTCTGTAGTGGATGTTTGATTCCTGTACCAACTGGCTCTGAGTCTCCTACTCTTTTTGTTGAAGATTCATAACCTGCGCTGGTAAATCGTTTACTTCCGTTGGGAGCGCAGGATTTTCCTCAAGTTGTGTGTTGCCGTATTCTGCATACAACTGCTCATTTTGTGTCACCAAATCCTGATCGCCTATGTCATATGTCACTCTTACTTCTCTCTTATACCACAAAGTTCGAATTTTTGGCGAAAAACTTCTTTCTTCCTATTTTGCAACCTCTACTACGGTTTGTGTCGTATACTCTTTTCTGTGGCACTTACTGCTCACTTTTTGCCACAAATACCTCGCTCTTTAAGCGTCCCTCCTCGATGGTAATTTGTTTTTTTCATAGGCAGCACGTAATGGTGTCATAAGAGTTCTCGTCTAACATTCTGCGTGATGTCTGTTGTTCTATGTCGTGTCTCCCTAACACTTTCACGCAACGACGCTCTGAGTGTGTTTTTTAGGGAATTGACTAGTTTGAACCTGGGACCTGTTGCTGGTAAGCAGACGCCAGACCACACATGACATGTAGAGTTCAGAAGAGTTCAGTGAGACTAGCGATGATATAACCAAATACTTAATGATTTCAGCGTCAGCTCCACTGCACTCCCTGTAAAAGAATCTTAATACTAACTAAATTTAGTGGAAGGGGTTCAAGGCTTTCCTATTTTTAGTTAGCTGGTAAAATAACGTCGAAAAAGCAGTTAAGTTTACCATTGGAAATTTTATTCTACTCACAAAACATTGTTTATAAATTGTACTATTGATAAGAGGAAATGTTTCAATACAGGATGATAAAAACCAACTCCGTTCAACAAAGATGTGAACGAATATTCCCTGAATGGGTTTCCAAGTTCTACAATGGATCGGAGGATGACCTATGCCATATCGCATCTATAAGCTAGGTTTAAATTAAGTTTCACAAAAGAGAAAACTATCAAAATAGTCTACAGTGACCCTCAATTATCTTTAATTACTTATCTAACTTGTCGTAAATTACAGTGGCTGATGTGGCTTCTCAATAATTATATAACAGAAAAATCATCACGTTTCAGATTTTAACTTACATAGCAAATGTGAGTACCATGAGCTTCAATTGACGATCGACACTGGTATTACGTAAAAAGGGGATGTAACAGATGAGACTTCTGCAGTTCTGAGTGAAGCCTTACGCTCTCAAAAATGCGGCTTCGCATGCGTTCATTACCTTGTCGGTGTTCGTCAGGGGGCGGCGGCCGGCGCAGCTCCATACAGCTCGCCGTCTCGTAAGCAACTCTCTCCTAACTTCTCCTTACTACAATTGACCGAAGTTGGCTTAAAAAAAGACTATCTGGCTGTGTTTTCATCTGACCAATCAGCATCTTAATGTTAACCTTAAGCTCCGCCTACAAAAATTCTGTCTATCCAATGAGAAACGTTATACTTTTCGTGGTGGGGCAATGTTTTTAACGTTTGCAACGTAACAGAGACGCGAAAAAGTCTCACGCTAAAACTTGCGACTGGTGTGGCCCTTTTAGTGTTATCGTAAGATCTATACTGTTCTTCTGGAAGGCTCTAGCTTGTAACATGGGCTGGGGGGTGGTCCTGGTGGTTAGATGGCGACGTGGGTGTCCGTCCCTTATCGTAGGGCCTTCTAGCTTAACACGGTTCTGCTCTCGGCTTCTGTTCTCGTTTCTCCCATCGGAACAGCGTCTGTCTCATGGTGTGAAGGTATGACATGCATTTAGGCATTCTTGTGTTAGTCTGTGGTATTCCATTTGCTCACTCGTTACTCGTATTACTTTGGTTAATTTAATGTCACAATTTATTCGGAGCTATGTGACATACTACTGGATTTGCTTATCATGTCAGGGTTTTCATGGAAGGTGTTGGCTTTGCCTGACACCTTACACTCGTTGCTTTCTAGTGTTATAGGACGCCTACGTATAATCAATTCCTAAAATCTGCCTTGTTAGAAGGGTTTGACTCGTGTGGCATTCATAATCGTTCCCCGTGCACTTTTTAACCCTTTCTTTATATGGCACACACAGTGCCGCTTGTTTCCTTTTATTGCTGTCTTTTATGATATGACCTCCTTCCCCACAGTGTCCACGAATTACTACTTGTTAATCACAATGCTCTGCAAGATGACCAAGGTCTTGGCATTGTGCGCGCTGCTCACTACAAGGCAGACGTTCACTGAGACCGAACTAAGTCCAAGATATACTTTTTCTCGCTTCCTGAGAGCTGTTTTAACCTCAGGAATCATTTCAAATAACTTGGTGGATCACGTTCCTTCCCATTGGTCCTATCCTGAATCGTACTGTAAAGCCGCTTCCCAAACTTTCATTGTCTGTTCATCTTCAAGGTCAGCTAATCTACTGTCTGAGGTGGTAGCATTCCCTCCAGGTGATCGTATAACAGCGCACGGGCGTGAGACAGTGGTAAAGCAACATATGGTGAGAAAGGCCGATGAAAGAAAGAGGCGGCACGATGCAAGATATAGGGCTGTAGGTATTGAACCGGATCGTACGGTACTAGCGAAGACGAAGGAGAAATCCAGTGACTGAAACAGAGAAATAAGGAAACTGTATGAAAATTGCCGTGGTCCATTTGTAGTCAATGAACGTCCATATTCAAATACTTAGAATCTGCATAACCAAACACTTACCGTTTACTTATATGGATATGGTATTTGTTCTTTCGGACATGTCCAAAGAACAGACACCATTGAAGACCTACAGCCATCTAGAACGAAATTAGAATCATATTAATACCTTCAGCTGCTGAAGGGCGTTGATATATGTCAACGGGGACAGGTGAAAATGTGTGCCCCGACCGGGATCTCCTGCTTACATGGCAGGGGCTCTATCCATCTGAGCCACCGAGGGCACAGAGGATAGTGCGACTGCAAGAACTAACTCGAGCACGCCTCCCGCGAAACCCACATTCTCACCTTGTATGTCCACACACTACATTCGTAGTGTCCGACCCCAACACACTCATTACTCGTGGAAGACATTCTTACCAAGCCCCGCAAGAGTTCGGGGAATCTGTGTGCATCCACACAGAAGAAGAAGGTCATGGCCGGTATTGCCAGAACTATATACTTATAGGATATGGTGTCTGCTCTTTCAGACATGTCTCTGCAGTCGCACTATCCTCTGTTGGTTTCCCGTAGGCCCTGCTCGCAGCCTAGTATTCACGAAGTGTAACGGACAAGCCGACTAGTGTGATGTCACAAGTTCGTTGCAGGGCGCGTACATCTAGTTGGGCCCGGTCCTCAAAGCCTCTCTTCCACCAATACCTAATCTCTACCTTCCAAACTTTATAGAAGCTCGCAGCCGATAGTTCAGGAGTGTGGGTCTTCCAAGGTTCGCAGGAGAGATTCTGCGAAGTTTGGAAGGTAGGAGATGTAGTAATGGCGGAATCAAAGCTGTGAAGAGGGGTCGTGAGTCGTACTTGGGTTGCTCAGTCGGAGCCAGTTTGGTAGTTCAATGTGTTCGGTCACAGAGCTAGCTATCCTCTGTAATAAAAAACACTACGTGCAGTCCCTGCCACACGACGTCCACCCACACCAAATGTGAGAACTCTGACGAAAGAAAAGGAAAAAAAATGTCGGTAGAGCACTTGCCAGCGAAAGGCAAAGGTCGCGGTCAGAGTTTGTATCCGATACACAGTTTTCACCTGTCAGGAAGTTTGACACTCCGCTGCAAAATGAAAATTTCATTATGATAATATGTGTTGGAAAACGCATACACACTTCACCAACAACATTTAGATTACAAGTTTTATGATGAATTGACAATTTTAATTGAGAATTCAGAATTTTACCTAGTTCCACCCATAATTTAAGTGTCGTTAGAGACACGTGAATTTAGATTACAACATGAAAAGAACAGCTCATTAAAAAGATGGACATGCCATACACATAGGGGAACCGGCCGTATGCAAGGTGCCAGCCAGTTTGCTTGTTTCGTAGTTAGTTGGACGCAGTTGCAGAGCACGGTCTGCGCTGCTTTGGGCGGTGATCTTGCCACACGCATTAAGGATTTGGAAGTTTTTGGACACGACGGTCACAACACTTTGAAATATAATGCACAATGGTTTAGTTGGGACTCATTATTTTACCAGCGATGAACACTTGGAACTATTTCATCTAGAGTGTCTTACTGACTTGAATTTATTGTGTTTAGCGTTGATCTCAAAACAGGACAGTTTTGGGCTGTAAACACATGCAATGTTTCCAGCTGTTTTAAATATACTGTATAGTGAGTTTACAGAACCACTGTTCTGAGACTCGAGCTATTTTTATATTGCCTTAGCAACAGTGAAGAGTTTAATCACCAGTCTGCATTCAGCTCGTAAAAAGTTGTATAAACTGTTACCTCTGAGCTTTAAAAATTGTAGTTGGCGAACATTGTACAAGCTGCTGCATTTATTTACAACCCAACGATTATTTATTATGATTTATACATCAGGGATAATTAATTATTTTTATTTTAAAGCATCATGTACGAATACAGCATCCCCTTTGACGATGACGCTTGAGTATTTATACATTTTGGAACTTGGTACAAAAGCTGAGATTTACGAAGTCAACATTTGTGCAGACAGCGGAATGGCTGTCAGCTACTGGAGATGTCAACTACTGGGGAAAACTGTATTCCTTTCATTCCCACTGTAACATAGGATAATGCTTTTTCCCCATTAAAGTGAGCATTAAAGGAAGAGAGAGAGACACAGATGAAATTTATTGTGGTGTATAAATCAGAGAGATATTCATGTGACAGATGTGCTAATATTACGTACAGACATATGTGAGATGAAATTTAATGATGAGGCGCAGGTGAAAAGAGACACAGGAAATATTTTGTGCACATATTTGGGAAGAAATTTAATGATGAGTCAGTATAGTATTTACAAAGGTGAGAAATCATATTGTGTGTGTGTGTGTGTGTGTGTGTGTGTGTGTGTGTGTGTGCGTCTGTCTGTGCAATTCAGAGGCAAATATCTTTGTAAATGACGCAATTTTACCCTATTTGAATATTACCCTGATTAAATTCACAGGTATCTGTCTCTGTGTGTGTATGCTATGCAGAGGCAAAGATCTTTGAATATAATGCTATTTTACACAAATAGCAATTGTAATGCTACGGTGATGAAAGACAGAGGTATGCATGTTTACGTAATTTAGAGGTAAATATATTTGAACATAATGCTATTTTATGCAAATATCTTTGCCTTTTACGCTTATTTAAGTGCATGTTTTTTTAATAATGCATATCTTTGAATACGGTGCCATTAAAATGAAGCTTATGCAATTTCACAATTACATTCTGCTTGGCTGTCTCATTTTTAATATTTTGCTGTTTTGAATGATCAGAAATAAGAGTGATGACATCACTGATGTGGAGGGGCGAGGCCTGTGATATCATGGGTGGGGAGAGTACATGATGTGCACACGATGACTTCACTGACCTTCAGCAGACATCTGGAAGTCGAAGTGGCCTGGATAGCACCTTTGCATAATATTTTGGAAGTCTTGCTCTGCTTGTTGTATATTAGTGATCTGGGAAAGAAAAATAATAGTAGCCTCAGACATTTTGCAGATGGTGCGTTTATATGTAATAAACCACCATCTGAAAAAAATCTGTGCAAATAGCCAGTCAGGTCTTGATACCGTATTGAAGCGACGCAACGATTGGCAGCTTGCTATAAATAACCAGAAATGTAAAATTGTGCACGTAAAAAACGTGGAAAAACAGTATGCAGTGGCTTCAGTGTCAATGAGTCTCAACTGGAAGCAATCAATTCAGACAATGCCTACGTGTCATCATTTGTAAGGACATGAAATGGAATGTTCTCATGGTCACAGTCGTGGATAAAGCGGGTGATTCATTGGCAGCACACTGGGAAAAATTTGGAAATTTGTGGTAAGGACTATGGAACTAAACTGCTGAGGTCATCGGTCCATAGGCTTACGCACTAAGTAATCTAACTTAAACTAACTTACGCTAAGGACAACACACACACACACACACACACACACACACACACACACACACACACATGCCCGAGGGAGAACTCGAACCTCCGACGGGGCGAGGCGCACGGGCCGTAACAAGACGCCCTACACCGCGCGGCTACCCCGCGCAGCAGCACACTGGGGAAATGGAGTTAGTCTACGATGAATGTATTCAAGGAAGTCCAGTAAGAATGGTGACAGGTCTGTTTGACCACGACGAATCGTCAGGAAATGCTCAAAAACGTAAACTGGCCGAAGCTTGTAGATAGATGCCGATTATCCCATGAAAAGCCACTCACAAAATTTCACGAACTATTTTTAAATGAGAAATTTAAGAATATATCATAGCCCCCTATGTGTTTCTCTCTTAGGTACTGTAAAGACAATATTAGACACGTTATACGCGCATGGAGACATACGTGATAGGAAGACAGAAACACTCGAAGACGTGGTCCTTTGGTAAGACCTTCTGCAGTGCACTTCACAGTGGCTGTCAGTGTATGTGTGTAAATATGGTTGTCGATGTATTGTACCCTTTGTTCCAAATCTGATAACCCCTGCTTATCGGAACGTTGCCAAAGTAAAAGTATCTGCGATTTTAATGCTGTAGTTAATTATGTCCCTTCCAAAACAGTTTCGATCGTTAGTCGAGAAACACACGATATATCACGTAATCTCCGCCGAATCTCAATTGTGAACTTCTCTAAATGTGTCGCGAGAGGACTTTTAAGAATGCATGTTTACTGATTGACAAAACTCGACGAGGTATTTCGTGGCATCTAAGTTACGAGATAAAAGTCTTTCTACAGATAATCATCTTATTTCATTGCCATTGCAATCATCCGTTTCTGTACTTCTTCAGGATTAATATATGAAGGAACTACTGTTACCAAAGATTTTCTCAGGCTATTAGGTGATTTTGTACAAAACTGGGAACATTAAGGTTATATATACAAATTAACACCAGAAGTACGGTACTTCATTTATTGTACTTAGATTAGTGGCAAAATCACACACATCAGTACAATTCCGGTGATATATTACTGCTTGTATAAACGTGTACATAAGAGAAGGAAGCTGGCAAAAAGGGAAACTTATTAGAGCAACGATTTGAAAACTGGTAGCTTGGTTCACTGGTAAATGTCTGTCCGAAAATAGTGTTAGCTACCACTTTGTAAGGCTGATCTCAATGATAACAAATGTAAAGTATTGCGAATACAAAAACAAAAAGAGCCTTCACTGTATGATTACACAACAGCAGAACAGTCACCGGAAGCAGTTACTTTCATAAAATAGCCAGGAGTATGCGTACGTAGCGAATAAAGGCGGAACGACCACATAAAATTAATCGCGAGTAAGGTAAATACCAGGCTGAGATCCGTTGGAAGAATAATCAGGAAATGTAGTCCATCAACAAAGGAAGTAGCTTACAAAACACTCGTTCGGCCAACACTTGAAAATTTCTCGTCAGCATGGGATTCGTATCACAAAGGACTGACAGAAGAAACAGAGAAGTTCCAAAGAAGAGCAGTGCGTTTCGTTACAGGTTGATTTAGTCAATCCGAAATGATCAACCATCTCCAGTGGGAGACGCTGCAAAAGAGAGGCTGCATGCATCGACGTTAATATCCGGGAAGATATTAAAGGGAAAGCATTTTAGTTTCCAGCTTAGATGTGATGTTTGAGTACGATTCATAGAATATTAGATTATATCGTTATTGGGTCATGCTTGGTGATAGCTGGCAACGCCTGAAGAGCAACTTTTTTTTGTGGTAGGATGAAAAGTGCCGGTGCCAAGTTGGAACAGAAATCACTTTTTAATTTATTTACTTAGTTTTTGTGAGCAATCTTAGTTTTGGAAAGTGGGATAGTTGGGCGCTTATTTTGATTCCACTTCACGACAGTGAGTGTACTGATTTTGGTAAACAGAAAGGAAAACGGTTGTCCATTATCCACTGTTCGGTAATTCTCGTAGCAAAAGTACTGAATATTATTACTAACGCTCAGTTAGTATATCTTTACTGGTCCATATTTTCCAAAACTTAAAAACAATAGTAGGTCAGGCAACAACGTTTTAAAAAGCAAGCGAATCAGTTTAAAAAACAAGTTAAAGTTTTTCTTTTTTTTTGGGGGGGGGGGGGGGGAACCTAATGAAATTATTTCTTTCTTGCCCTTGTCTAGGCATCGACATCTTTGAAGCAGAGATATGGCTCTGGCAGCTAGTTGCATGATAAGGAATTGATACGATTTGACGATACATAACATTCTTTTGAAGTTAAAAAAGTATAATCTTCTTACCTAACTAAAGGAATGTATAGTTAGTGATTTGATCTAAAAGATTTTGAATAATAAATACGGTACGCATTTCACTAAACGCACCTCGTAAAAAAGATCGTACTGAATGCAAAGTTTAAACGAGAACGCAATGCACTCAGCGAGTCTTGTAAAAGTAGCAATAGATATCCTACTACAATTATATTTGTCCCCACAGTGGTATTAGGTATCACTGTACTGAAATAGTACGGGGCCAAAATTATTATCAGGTCAGATTGTCAGGGCTATTTTTTAAGTAGTCGAAAATAATAAAGTAATTTGTACTGATCGTGCACAACGAGATTCTCAAGTTCCTGAAGAAAGGCTTAGAAGAGTTTTAGTAAATTTCCTTAAAGCTGTATCTAAGATTAAGAACTACGCTCGAAGTCTCGTCAATTTCAGCCCCAAGCTCCTGTCAAAAACACCTTTAGCGTAGAGAAGAGCTCACCACTGAACTTTTCCGGTGAATGAGTTACGTTTAAAACTTTATCCGAGAGATCGATGGTGGCACGTACAGGAAATTGAAACTATCAAATCAAAGTCTATCGCGGGAATTTCCGAGACGCGGGTCTGGGAAATGTACAAATGATAGGAATTGAAAGTTACTCGATAAGAACGTAGGCAGTACATTATGCTGTCACAGTGGCGGTTATCTGTGAACCAGTTAACCAAACAGTGTTGCAGGTGATGGAGCTACAGGTTAGCATAGAACTTGAATTGCAGCGTAGCTTAATATTTTTCAAGGCGAACAAAGCGTTGCCACAGATGCGCGGATAATTCTTAGGCTGTCTGATAATGCTGAATCCCACAACACAGTATCAGCAAGGGATAGAAATTCAAACTATTAAGTCTGTAATCCACTTTGACGCTTAGCTATCAGAACTACGAGCAAGATACAGTACTCCAACTTGAATTTACCGCAACTATATTCTTTACAAGAATTTTTTATTTATTTTTCTTCGACTAAATAGATCGTGATGTTTACAAATTCATGGAGAAGAGTGATTCAGTGTCCGTGCGTGTTTGGACACTACCACGCCAGATGTATCGCTGTATTCAGAGGTATCAGAGAATTCAGCGTAACGCCTTTGTGGTCAGCTAATGAGCCGTGGCTGACGAAAGAGATGCCTGGGAGAGAATTTAGAAATACCCACTCCCGCACTGACAGCGATTCTCTGCCAAGTCTTCTTGTTAACTGATTACGAATTCCTCGCGCTCCGCCCTCTAACGAAGGGACAATCCCGAATTATTCAGCTGCCTGGCCGAAGGGAGAAAAGATCACTCACCTTCCTTCGTACAGAAGATACTAAGAAAGTGATCGTGCGGAAACGAATTTTGTCTCCCGACATATTAAATGTTACTAGAAACCGTGAAAGGGAAATGGAAAACTAGAAACTGACTAGCACAAATTCTGTTAGATTGACGAAGAAATAAATTTGTGAGTTGCTGCACTTTTTTTCTTTTACGTATTGCATTTGTTATATTCATACAAGAGTGTATTATAAGTAATGGCGTTTCATTTGTATCAGCTATTATCGCAATGCCATCATAGAACCCAAGTTTGTACTTGGTCAGTGCGAATACAACGGAAATCATCCGAATAATGTGCATATTCTAATAATATATCATAAAGTCACGTAATAAAGCGGCGTCAATGGACTTCACGTATTTATCAATTTATGGTACGGCTATTAATACGAGAAACATATTTTGTTGTTTAGAGAAAGAGTTCAATTAACTAATATATTATAACGTAGTATTAACTGCTTCAAGTTTCAAGAGGGTATAATAATTTTACTGTCTTGTATCCTATCGTTTGAAGTAACGTAACTGCGTTACAAACATATCCAAATTAATAGTTACTGTAGTTTCTAGTTTTTTAGATACTGCAGAAAGTAAGAAACATTGTACTCATGTTGTTTTTTGTGCCCTGTTTCACTTAACTCATAGGTGTCTATTCCAATCATTATTCAGTTTTCTTATTATTCACCTCTGAACAATACAAATAAAACAAACACAGTGATTTAATGTTGTAATTCGTCAACAGCTGTCACGGTACAACCTCGCACACAAAAGAAGAAAATGTGTTACACGGACAAGGTCTAGAAATACTTTATTTCTATGTTAGAATTCATTTTCTGCAACTTTGTAAAGTACACTAATCATGGGAGACACAAGATCACAGTGGACCAAAATAATAAAGGAAAGTCATTCGTATATGAAATGTTCGATATCCCTCTGTTAGCGTTGATAAATGCATCAACTCACAGTCGCGCTGAATGACGAAAGCAATGGTATATTCGTGGAGTACTGCGTATTGTTTCGGAACCTTCCACAAATGCGGGCACAAAACTATCTTCATCAGATACACATGGACTTTCAGATGTTTCTAAGAATTAAAATCTACTGGGTTTACGTTTGGTGAAGGTGGAGGACAGGGATTTGGTTCACCTCCACCTACTCATCTGTGACGAAGTCTGTTATTTAGGAGGATCTCCATCGTGCCTAAATTGCATTTTTCGACCCATAGATAAAGACATATCTTCTAGCAAATCTGGTTGAATATTCTCCGAGAAATCACTGAGAGTTCGTCCGTTGTGCCCGAGTAAAAGAACGTGATGCCACGACAAATAAGCCAATGCTGGCCAAATATTGACAGAAAGTCTTTGTCGATGTCGATGTCAACATGTGCTTAAGACTGATGAAATCCCATACATGCTGATTGTGAACAATTGTAATATGATGATACTGTAGAAAATGAGCCCTGACATGGAATTTAAATTTATAACGTGCATGAAACGTTTTTCCTTCTTCTTCTTCATCAATGACAAAAAAAACTTATATCCCAGAGAATTGATGGTTTTCGTTACTGCATGAGATTTATTTGTAGAATTAAAACTCTGTACTCCTCATGAGAGAGGAGAAAACTAATTGAGTTCTGTAATAAATTTCAATTAGTAATAGCGAATAGTTTGTTCAAAAATCACAAGAGGACGAGGTATACATGGAAAAGCCCAGTTGATACAGAGAGATTTCAGTTAGATTACATCATGGTGAGACAGAGATTCAGAAGTCAGATACTGGATTGTAAGGCGTACCCAGGAGCAGACATACACTCAGATCACAATATAGTAGTGATGAAGAGCAGGCTGAAGTTTAGGAGATTAGTCAGGCAGAATCAATACACAAAGAAGTGGGATACGGAAGTACTAAAGAATGACGAGATATGCTTGAAGCTCTCTAATTCTATAGATACAGCATTAAGGAATATCTTAGAAGGCAGTACAGTTGAGGAGGGATGGACATGTCTAAAAGGGGCAATCATAGGTGTTGGAAAAGCATAGGTACAAAGAAGGTAACTGAGAAGGAACCATGGGTAACGAAAGAGGTACTTCAGTTGATCAATGAAAGAAGGAAGTACAAAAATGTTCGGGGAACTTCAGGAGTACAGAAATACAAGTCACCGAGGAGTGAAATAAATAGGAAGTGCAGGGCAGCTAAGACGAAACGGCTGCATGAATAATGTGAAGAAAGTGAAAAAGAAATAATTGACTGACTCAGCATATATGAAAGTCAAAACAACCTGCGATGAAATTAAAAACAAGGCTGGTAACATGAAGAGTGTAACGGGAATTCCACTGTTAAATGCAGAGGAGAGAGCGGGTAGGTGGAAGGAGACACTGAAGGCGTCTATGAGGGGAAGATTTGTCTGATGTGATAGAAGAAGAAACAGGAGTCGATTTTGAAGAGATAACGCATCCAGTATTAGAATCAGAATTTAAGAGAGCTTCGGAGGACTTAAAATCAAATAAGGCAGAAAGGATAGATAAAATTCCAACAGAACTTCTAAAAGCATTGGGGGAAGTGGCAACAAAACGACTATTCACGTTGATGTGTAAAATGTATGAGGCTGACGATATAGCATCTGACTTTCGGAAAAGTATCATCCACACAATTCCGAAGACTGCAACTGCGAGAATTACCGCACAATTAGCTCAACAAGTCACTCATCCAAGTTTGGCTTTAGGAAATGTAAAGGCACTAGAGAAGCAAATCTGACGTTGCGGTTGAAAGTGGAAGCACGACTAAAGCAAAATCAAGGCCCGTTCATAGGATTTGTCAACCTGGAAAAGCGTTCGACAATGGTAAATGGTGCAAGATGTTCGAAATTCTCTGAAAAATACTCTAGGGATAAGCTATAGGGAGAGACGGAGAATATACACTATGTACAAGAGACAAGAGGGAATAGTAATAGAGGACGACGAAGAATCAAGTGCGCGGATTAAAATGGCTGTAAGACAGAAATGTAGTTTTTTGCCCCTACTGTTCAGTCTGTACGTCGAAGAGGTAGTGATGGAAATAAAAGAAAGACTCGGGAGTGGAATTAAAATTCAAGGTGAAAGGCTATCAATGATACAATTCGCTGATGACAATGCTATCCTGACTGAAAGTGAAGAAGAAATAATTATCTGCTGAATGAAATGAACAGTCTAATGAGTACAGAATATGGACTGAGATTTGAGGAAGGCCGACCGCTGATTCCGAGCGGCTCTAGGCGCTTCAGTCTGGAACCGCGCTGCTGCAACGATCGCTGGTTCGAATCCTGCCTCGTGCATGGATGTGTGTGATGTCCTTAGGTTAGGTTGGTTTAAGTAGTTCTAAGTCCAGGGGACTGATGACCTCAGATGTTAAGTCCCATAGTGCTCAGAGCCATTTGACCCAACTGAGGAAGAAATTTCTGATGATGTGCGTTTGGAGCATAGCATTGTATGGTAGTGAAAGATGGACTGTGGGAAAACCGGAAGACAAGATAATCGCAGCGTTTGAGCTGTGGTGGTACAGACAAATGTTGAAAATTAGGTGGACTGATAAGGTAAGGAATGAGGAGGTTCTGCGCAGAATGGGAAAGAGAAGGAATATGTGGAAAATACTGATAAGGAGAAGGGACAGGATGATAGGACATCTGTTAAGACATCATGGAATGACTATCATGTTAATAGAGGGAGATGTAGACAGCAAAAACTGTAGAGGAAGACAGAGATTGGAATATTGGAATACATCCAGCAAATAATTGAGGACGTAGGTTGTAAGTGTTACTCTGAGATGAAGAGGTTGGCACAGGACAGTAATTCGTGGCGGCGTCGCATGAAATTATTCAGAAGACTGATGGCTAAAAAAAAAAAAAACTCTTCATTATAATAGGGAGGGAAGCGCAAGGGCCTCTGTTTTTCTCTCTACTTGCGGAGGTCTATGCCAATAATGAGTTCAACGAACTAGAGGTGGTGTGTCAGATGTCACGAATGTTCCAGATGTTGCAAATGTTCCACAACGCAAAGATCGTCATTAATTTTCTACATCAACAACGGAACAATTTTTTTTCTGATAAATGCATTATGTCCAAAAATTATGTGAAGCTTAAGGAGATATTACTGTTAGAGAGTGACAGTAAATATGAATAGATGGATCGAGGGCCAAAGAAATTCAAATGGGATGCGGAGAAGATTATTAGGACCCAGGAAGAGACGAAAATCAGTTGAAGCACTAAATACCTTGGAAAATGTATCAATATGTAAATGGCTATGTCATCGGACCTAAAGCTTTTGTTTAAAAATTCTAATTTCTTTACCAAACAAACACAATTCCAAATAATGTTAAGATTATATGACAACAACATTTACATGGCATATTGCAAAGTCGATGTGTACCGTCTGCAGAAGATATGACAAAAATGTGAGCACTGTAAGCTACTGGATGTTTGATCATATGATAAAGTCAATTAGAAAACTGCAACTTAACATCTTGAAGACTTCGAAGAATGTTGATGTAAACTAGCAGCTTGGATTAACTAAAAAAAAGAAACAGTAGCGTTAAGCCAGTGTTAATGCAATAGATTTAGGTGTGCTAGTGTGAAACAAGCGGCTATCAGATAGTCAGTATCGCGAAAATATCATTGTAAAGAAGCGATAGTCGATACTCATTCACAAGCTGAAGTTGTTTCTCAGCGCCACTGACACTATCATCTATCTCACTAAGGTTTTAGCGGAACGAGAAATAAACTGGGGCAATATTCCTGGGCTTTCCTTTGTAAAGGAACATATGAAAACAGATCCAAAAATTGCTCCTTTCGCTTTGCTACTCGCAGTTTCAGTTCCTGCCCTGTCCATGAGTGAATTTTTCCAACACTAACAGCCCTCACATGCGGCCAGGATTTCTTTGGGTTTTGTGAAAGATCTTTCGACAATATTCTGCTAGGGCAGTCATTGAAGGCGTCACGCATTGCTCTCTTGACAGCCAAACACGTTTCATTTAGCGTCTCTCTACCTTCAGCATTCTGCTTTGTTTTACACCTATTGTGCAGTAGTCTCTGTTACTTTAGAAGTTTCTTTACGGTGACCGTATACCGAGAGGGTCCCACCCATTATTAAATGTTCTCCTGGATACATATCAGTCCAGTGTGTAGGCAACTATTCTTTTAAACTTGACCCATAGTTCCTCTACATGCTCCTGTCCTGTGCTAGGAGTTTCAGGTTCTTCATTGAGATATGACACTACTGTTTTTTATCTAGTTTGTTGAACATATATATCTTTATATTCGTTTAGTTGCCCTTTGTACTCTGGTAATCATTATTGCTACAACCGCTCACGGTCACTGATACAAGTTTAGATGTGGACATCCTCAGAGGTTAGATTTACTTGTTGCCATTAGATCCAATATATTTCTATCATGATTGGGTTTCCGAACTATTTGTTGTAAGTAGTTTTCCGAGAACGTATTTAGTATAACATTTCACAGGATGTCTTTTCACGCCCATTAACAAAACTATATTTTCCCAGTTAATTGTTGGATGATTAAAGTCTCCACCGATGATTCTAGTATGTTGGGGAACTTACGTACAAGCGAACTGAGGTTGGCACTAAAGTTTTAAAGTGAACTGAAAACGAAAATATTTTCTGTTGGTTTAGATTAAGACATTTTATTATTAAACAGCAATTTTATATACGCATAAACGCCTAAAAAGCAAAACATAGTTGAAACGCTTTGCAGTATACTATATTAAGCATGAAACAGATAAAAATGTCTGGTGGTAGGAAATAAAATAATTAAAACAAATGTTACCAGGGACTGGCGTGTGCGAAAGAGATGAGATAATTATTGAAAGATTTATTATCAATGCTCTTCGTTATTTATGATGATAAATTAAACGAGAAAATACAAAAAAAAATGAAATAATAGTAGCAGGAGGAGTAAGTATGCAGGACGAGTAAGTATGCAAATGAACAAGTAGTGTTCGCAGAATCAGAAGATGACCAACAATTTATGGTGGGGAGGCTTGTTTGTGAAAGTGAGAAAAGATTTTGAAATGAAGATAGATGTAGGAATACTTCCAGAAGCAATCACAGAATCGAACATTAACAGTTCTTTCCGCCTATCAGCGAAATGTTACAGTTGTTTATATTGAGAGCAAACTGCCACTCTCAGCACCAAACGTCGATCCTACGCAAGTATCCTTACAATCGCTAAAATATCACGCAGTAGCATTACTCAGCTCCAATAGATAATTATTCACAAAAGTGCAGCATTGTCAAGAATTCTTCTTTCACGTTAGATGGTTCTATAATTGAGTTCCCGACGTGAGCTCGCTTCATGATAGAAGAATCCACCATCATTTCCTTCTAACTTAAGTCTTTTCCGACAATTATGTCCAATTTTACATTCATTTGACTTGAAGAGACCATTGCACGACGCAACTCCACCAAGGGTAGCCTACCGCTGGGTCTCGTCGCAGGGTTTCAGACACAAGATGAACAGCGAGACATGACCGCAGTAAATTGTCTTTTTACGTCTTTCTTTTCCGTTCTGAATCCATGGAACACTTTTCTTAATTATTCTTGTTATGAGACGGTCTGAAAATCTCTTCCTTCGTAATATACATCATTTACTATTTTTTCTGAAATTGTAGTGACCATTTGGATTTCTAACAATAACTTTCCGGTAATGCGTGAAACCACATCCACCAAAAAGCACTCGGTTCGAAAAATACGGCGACAAGAAAAACTAAAGAACCGAATTAGCGCGAGACGTACAGTCTATTGTGAGAGAATTTCACTGGCCGTGTCTCTCCTTTCCGCGTAAACTACGCCACATTGAGGGTGACAGCGAAAGACACAACTCGTTCGCCGAGAAACTGCCCGGCACTAAATCGTCACTAGCAGCGCACCTACTGTCTCGTTTATTTGCACAGCAAACGAGCGCTTAAGAGCAGGCTATAGCGTGACCGAACGTAAATCATCCTGGCCCTACAGGCGAGTCGGCTAAATCTGCAGCAGGTGGTTTAGAGGAGGCGCTCGTTCACACATGCGCTACTTACAACGGCCATCCCTCTCATTTACAGCACAATTACAGTATGAGGCAAGTAAAGCTTTCACCAACCAGAACATTAGTTTCAATACCACAGCACTTTACTCGGAATAGTCCAGTAGGAGATGGTATGCACCTTTGAACTGACTTACCCAGGGGACCTACAGTTGAGCATGGGCTACGAATCAAGGTGCAACTCGGCATTTTTAACATCAACGAATATTGCCAGAGATGAAAAAAAAAGAGCTTAGTGACAGGAAGAAATCGCTGAACTGATCGTGGATCAAACCGCTTGTACAGTTTACCCTCAGTGGCAGGAATCGATTTATTATTATTGTTATTTGAGTAGAATTTATTTAGTTATCTTTGAGAGTTAGATCCGATCAGTTATCCACTTACGTGATTTTACCAGGGATACTGTTGTCACTGGCTCTCGCTGACGAAACAAGAGATAAAAGTCGGTTTGTGGGGCTTCTTCCTCTGTAGTTGAACAAACCAGAACTACATGTAGCTACAGAGAATATTTTGTAAGCCATAATGATGAATAGTTACACTTGTCGCAAAACATAAAAACGGCCGAATTCAAAAGTCACCTCGACTCATTTATTTGCTATTAATCCTTACGTTTTTATGTTTACAAGTGATCAGCTCCACCCATCTAATTATTCCTCAAACATTTGGATATGTAGTCTACAATTAACCACTGAACAGAATTAGGTGTGTGTCCATTGTGCTCCAAGCCGCGAACGGTTACTCAAATTGTAATCGCCAGAAAGAGAAAGGGGGAGAGGGAGAGAAAAAGAGAGACAGAGATCATCAATTAGAGCAGGGGCGGGCAAGCGTTGCACGCGGCTCGTGAGCGCACAGCGCTGCACGTGTACTGCTCGCGTGCAATCGCCGAATGGGGCAGTGGCGACAGCCGGCAGGTTGCGGCAGTGTAGTACAAGGCTAAGCCGCGGACGTTGATGCGAAGCGACCACTAAATAGTGAACGTTGTATTTCAAGAACCGGAAAATGCAGAGTGAATCAAGGAAAGGAGACGTGGAGATTTGCTATCTTTTAAAAAGAAATGGGAGAATCATTTTTTCTTTGTGCGAAGACGTGAAAATTCGAAACGTTTAATAGTTGGCAGTATTCTCGCTGGTCAGCGGAAGTTTACAATTGAAGGCCATTATAATAAATTTCACAAGGACGAGTACAATTTATTGTCGGATTCTGAGCGGATGGGGAAATTGACTGAGCTTAAGAAGAGCGACCTGACGATATTAGATGCATCTGTCCTAGTTGCCGTTGTCACGAGAGATCTGCGACTTTCTCTCGTCATGTCTCTCATCTAACTGATTTAACATTTTATGGAGCACTGTTTTCAATTTTTCAGGACGACAACAATAATAGCCCAGCGGTACGTGCAAGCTATAAAATTGCGCTTAATATAGTGAGAGCTGGAAAACCATTTGCTGAATTAATAAGCCTCAGTAAGAGCAGACATAAGTGATAAAAATTTACGTAACTGTTTGCGTTTATCTGTATGCAGAAATTTTGTTCCAGATATTAAACGTATTGTAAAGTCCACCTGTGAAAATTAAATAAATCGTATCGTAGTTAATAGGTACTCTTTCAAACGATGATTTATTTCAAGCACTCCTGCTAACCTTATTCCATCATTCAATAAAGCAAGCTAGAAAAACAAAACGCATTACAGAGGAAGGAGTGGACAGAAGGTATGGTGGGGAGGGGAGGTAAGCGGGTGGCCAGCTTGCCCCCGTGTGCACGCAGAACACCTGTTAACTGCACGCGTGCAAGTGCACCGCACACGTGCAGGATTCCTGCCCGCCCCTGAATTAGAGTGTGAACAACTGATGACAATCCGTACACACCTAAGTCTATTCAGTGGCTCAATAGTTAACTGGTGTCGCAGGGTATATTGTGCCGAGAAATAACTGTTAAGAAAAATATTAGATACGTTGCAGCGCTACAGAATTAATCAGCACAGAAATTAGTCAATCAGGCCGCTGAGCGAGCAAATTCTGGCGTCCCACCGGGTACAGTTTCTCAGTTGTTCTCATAGCGTGGATGACAGCGCACGTTACTGCTCAGCCTTCGGTTCGGCTTCAATACTTACGGTCATCCTATTTTCAATTTTTGTATCGCTCTCTCATTCGGTTTTAGGAAACAAAACTAAGAACACACCGTCACCGTCACTGGGAGGTCGCTTGAATTTGCGCCCGCAAAGGCGTGATGCTAATTAACTCGGAAGTGGCGTAACATAAATTTTTTTCTTTACAATTATTATTCAGCACAGTCTGCACAGCAACACTCGTACAATGTTTTTAGACTGTTTCTGACCACCCTGTATATTACTGGGACAACATACAGAATGTAAATGATAATTGCTTATAACGTATCATAGAGGACACTTCTAGTTCATCATGTCGGGAAATTACAGCACATGCACGGTGGGCAGATTTTCAAAATTCTCTCACTCTTTACGTGCAAGTATTGTTTCTAGAGACGAAATGAGTAGGACCTTTTATGTAGTAAATTTAATGTAGTTTGATTTCTTACTGGAGTACGTTACAGCTAGAGGCCGCGGTTTTAGAGTTATTCAAGAAAAATGTACAGAAGTGGCCTCCGAACGTACCACCACACACTTTTAGTAAGTTGTTCATGGCACTACCTCTTACTCTTGTACAGCAATTTGCGATTAAGAGAATTATTTCCCAAATTCGACCTTTGTTGGTCTTCATTTTCTAGGTTATTCCTGCGCCACCGGCCAAATCGTACACTTCGAAATTATAAAATTTACGTTTGTGTACATTTAACCTCATAATTTTGAGAATTCAAGCAGCATAAAATTAACAATAAAGTAATGTCTTGGTTGTCCCTTTTATTACAAAAATGCTTTGCTTGTAAGGGTTAAGTTAAAATCGAACTGTAAAGTAAGTAGTTTATGTGTAATGTTTACAAAAGTCTGTTTCCTTTCAATATCCTCACGAGAAAGTCTAAATTAATAAAGTCAACGGAATAGGCGAATAAGCCGGTGGCGTGAGCCATTGGAAAACCAAAACAGTCGAATATGGGAAATAAAACGTGTAGTCGCCAATTTTTGTACAGTGGTAGGAGGTAGAGCCTTGTACAACTTACTAAAAATCCTCACTCATAGGGAGGACTAAGACCAATGCTTTGCTTGCAGAGAGCGAGAAAATATTGAAAGTTTTGCATATAGTCAATGCGCCGTAGCTTAGCTGATTTCTGTAGGCCAATTTGTGGTTAGTTTTCCGACATGACAGACCACAAGTATTCAGTGTGAACCTGTTCATCTCGACTTTCTCTACACCACGATGGTACGTCGTAAACAAATACCCTTTACGCCCTGAATATTGCAGCTCGCTTAGGTAAGGCATATTCACTTTTATTTCCATTTATGTAACGTCATTTTCATCGTTAAATGTGCAAGAGATAAATCAGACAAATAGATGGTATTTAATAATGAGAGCCGGTCGCGGTGGTCTAGCGGTTCTAGGCGCTCAGTCCGGAGCCGCGCGACTGCTACGGTCGCAGGTTCGAATCCTGCCTCGGGCATGGATGTGTGCGATGTCCTTAGGTTAGTTAGGTTTAAGTAATTCTAAGTTCTAGGGGACTGATGACCATAGATGTTAAGTCCCATAGTGCTCAGAGCCATTGGAACCATTTTTGAATCATGAGAATAATTACTTCCGAGAAGCCAGATCACTTTTATAAAGCCATTCTAAAAATGCAGAAATGAGTGTCACCTTGACGAGATGATTGTGTTTGAGAATATACTATTAAAGTTGCACGAAAAGCGAAGCAAAAGAAGTTTTACAGAATGTCTGCGGAGGAAGACAGTCCTCCAAAACAGCAACAATAATGCAGCTTCACAGGAAAAATTACAGACAAGACATAAGCAGCAGTAGATCTTCCAGTCTCCTCTGCGTATTGTACAAGATATTTATCATAATCATAAATAAAATCATAATCAACTGTATAAAGAAGATAGCATTTTAATCGAGCAAAGAAACAATTTGTTTTATTCTCGATAAAGTACAATGGAGTGTAATCAAATAGTGAATGGAATTATATAAATGACTAACATTTTGCATAGGATTCATTGTATTCGAGAAAGCTTTCCTCTCAGTTTCAACAAAACCTGCACTGGTATTTTTGCGAATTGAAATGTTGATTCAGGCTATATGAAAATGTATATATGAAAAGAATGGAAATTAATAACGAAATCGTAGCACTAGTTGACGAGTTTCTGCATTTAGGGAAGGTGAAAACAACGAATCGAAAAACTTCAAAAGGAGTAGACAGAATAAAAGAAGCAACGGCGCTGTTGGTGAAACAAATATTTTTCAAACCAGGCTTCCACTGTGTTGAAAATGGAAAGCTTATTTACTGTATTTATTGCCAGATGTGACAACAATGCATAAAAACCACTTTATTCTGCGACATTACAGCTAGCGATTAACTGAGAAATTATATAAAGGACTATCGTTATACATATGATTCATTGTTTTTGAGAAAGCTTTCCTTTCAACGCAACCAGCACATCTTGGGATCACCTTGGACGGGGCATTTTCTTGAAAAAGCGCTTGCGCTTGACCTGGACACCTGCTTCGCTCAAAAGCAGAAATAACGTTCTTCATGTGCTCCGTGGCACCAGCTTAGGATAGTCAGCAGACACTCTTCGATTATCGGAATTCGCATAGGTGTACTCGACAGCCGCGTACTTTCCGTCTGTCCGGCTTACTCTGTGGGGTGATAAAAGTCATGGGATGGCGACATTCATATATACAGATGACAGTAGTATCACGTACACGAGACATAGATGCTGTATGTAGCAATCTCTGTTATCTCATCTGCTTCATCCGAAAAAAAATTCCCTAAGAAATAATAATGGAAGGATAATTAAATTTACAATTAGTCATTACGTCAGATTTTTTATTGTAACAAGACTAATGACTGAAATGGGCTATTTAATTCAGCAAGCACCTAATAAATACAGTTTAAATGAAAGCAGGTTGACAGGAAAAATACCTCTTGTTTCACTGTTTTGTAAAACAGGTCAGTGCAAAGGAAAGGCTTCAGTGATGAAAGGAACACTGAACCTGGATTAAAAGCAAATGTGACCATGCAGTGGGGTCAGATGACTGATTCTGACTGTAAAAGTGGGAGTCATATAGTTTGAAATATCACTTCTACCAATAGTTTGATAATTATTTTTTTGTTTGTGTGCAGGAGTAAATGCACAAAGCCAATATAGCACCAGTTTGTTTGCATGGGTTGCATATATTCAGGGACAGACATACATTCAGGGGTAAATTATCCCCCTCAAGCCTCCCTTAAACTTTTGTTGCACTAACTGATTTACGATGCCTCAGTGGGTTGATTTATAGTATCCAGGGGATAATCCATCCTTTGGAGAAACCCCTCAACCTCTCCCTCCACCTCCTCCTCACACTTTCCTCCCCAACCAACCTCCTCGCCGATACAAGCGCACTTTTGAAATAAAAATAATTGACTAGTTAATTAAATTGATCAATTAATTACACCCTCCCTCTGGGAAATCCGCCAGCCCTCCCCTCCCCCATGTTCCATCTGTAAATTCTCAGTAAACATACTCAGTCCGTGCTGGAGGGGAAGGATTTCATGGTACAAAATTCAGATCAGTGTCAGTAATAACATATTTTTCAATTCAATCTGCATATTCTTTATTTGATCAGTTTGTGGGAGACAGGGCTTCTCCCTGGTGGTCAATAGCCCAATTTCAGTACCTCCGCTCTTATGACATCACCTCACATCCTACTGGTGGGTACTGGTGCAGTTAGGTCAAAATACTTACTGCATTGATCCCATAACCCATTGGTTTCCCAAAATAGTTGAGGCACTTTTGGTTGATGACTAAAGCTCATCTGCATATTTGGTGGGAAATATCTCATCAAATTGATTGACTGTGTGGAATTTTGCAGTTTGTGGGAAAAATTCTCGTCATATATCCGAGGTCTTGTTTGTACCTAGAGATGGGCAAACTCGTTCATCCTTGGGAACTAGTTCACTGCTGATCGTTCTTTGTTGGGAACCGTTCATTTTTACTCGTTCACCGTTCGTTTGTGCTTGGTATATGGTTCTTATGAAAAACTGAAAACTAGTAGTGTAGGTGACTGAAGGTGGAGGGCGCCAAGAGGGGGCACTTGCCTCCCCCCTGGAGTACAGAGTTTTTATTCATTACAGAATTCTTACACACTTTTAGAAGTAATTTCTGTGATTCTGCAGAACCTCTCGTTTAGCCAACCGTAGCCTTGTCTGGCTGATCGCAGGGAAATAATATAGGGTGGCGCACGGAAAACTGGCCCCGAGTACAGACTGCTCGCCAATTACGGGCGATGTGTTGCCCGTTACGAGCAGATACAACAGACAGACAAACATGTAATAATTAGGCAGTGAAGAAATAACAAGCTAATGTAAGCAACAATTGCGAAACAATCGATGACGATGTGTAGAGAGCTGGAGAAGAGAACATGAAAATCTCACGCGACATGTAGTCTTGTAAACCTGTTGGGGGCTGTTTCCCAACTTAACAGACCACAGGTGTCGTGCATAAAATTCTTCGTTTCGACTTCCAATACATAGCTATGCTACATTGTAAACAATAATCGTTTACACCCTATATATATATCACGTTGTCTCTGAGTTCGTAGGCGAAGTAGAAACTTTATTAGAGCATAAAATAAAATGTGGTTTTCTCATACTTGCGTCACACGCTTAGTAAAAATTAAGTTTTTATATTGCATTATTAAAGTTAATGCAGCAATAATAATAATAATAAAGTTCGCAGTAAAAAGTTTTTGGTTTGAAAGCTCCTTCTGAGAAAATGTTTTGGATAATAAGTAAATAAGATTTTATGGCAATTATGTCTTTTCAAATGGAGAGGCACCGCTTTTCCTACTGAGCCAAAATGACCCACAACCCACTTTTTTTTTTCTTCGAAGAAATCAAACTAGCAGGTAATGCAAATTGGAATCAATCAAACTTAAAAATACTTAGAGCCTTCCTAAATGTAATGTTCTGTATATGAAAGATACACTAAAATCGTTTTATGTGAATTTTCTTACATTAAAAATTAAGCAAATTATTGAAAGTTAGGTGCTACATCAAGTCGATGAAACCAAAAAATACATGAATAACAAAAAAAACTTGCCTTGTTATAAGTATGTCTTCTGCTGTTCATCGAAATAATGAAGTGAGCTGATATGCCCATTTGTTACCTGAAAATACGTACCTACTACATACAACGTAATTCTTATGTAATTTACGTAACTATAAAATACTTTTTGATTACCGGTCGTGAACGCTGAATAGCCAGAACCAAGTGCAAGAACAGTTTGGAACACATGTAAAATAGGCGAGCGCAGTGAACGAAACGAACAAATGAATACTGAACTAACTAGGAGCAGTCGGCAGTGGAACTGAGACAGGTGGTCATGCGAAGAACGACGAGTGCGGTCGAGGGAGACCGAGACTGAGACGAGCACGCGACCGAGGCTGGAACGAGAACTGCCGAAGTGACCACCGCGACCGAAGTGAACTATGAACCGATCGTTCCTCGTTCCCGGGAACTATAAGTAGACCGCCGCGACCGAAGTGAACTATGAACCGATCGCTCCTCGTTCCCGGGAACTATAAGTAGACCGCCGCGACCGAAGTGAACTATGAACCGATCGTTCCTTGGAATTCTTTCAACTTGGTGAACCGTTCCTTTGGAACCGTTCGTTCGCGAACTACCCATCTCTAATTGTACCGACATGTGATTACAGACACACTGTCCTCCATCACCACAACGCATATCCTGCGAAAAACCTTCCAATCACATCGTTTCACCGACCACAGGAGAGACGTACCAGGGAATGTGATGGCTAGGACATTGGATCATCACTCGCCCATGTGCCGGTCACTTTGCCACGAGCACACCCTGTGCCCCTGCTGCCAACCGGGACAGGACTGCAGGTCTACACATGTGTCAGCCTCTCTCAAGTGGTTACTTCCTGTCGAACAAAGCATCAGATGGCGGCAACACTTTGATATTTGACCTGGGGATTTACCACCAAACCACCGCCACTCTCTCGCAGTTTGTGCATGAACCAAAGTCTCCAAACGTGCAGAGAGAATTTTCATCGCTCCTGTTGGTTATTGCCGGGGGCGCAATTGGGTTATAAACAACGGCGGAAAATAGTCCATTTGAACTACCCTATCAAATTAATTATATAACAATTTACAGGAGTCCAGTATATCGCTTGGAATACTCACCACTACCTTATGATGATCCTTCTTCGTAATAAAACATATTTCCAGCATTTGAGAATCACATACAGACATTATGCAAATCATGTAAATAAATTTCGGCCACAAAAGGATCGTATTGTTAAATATACCCGAGGACTTGTCTGCAGCGACATTTGAGAACACAAGCTCCCTCCTCCACCACAATGTTTCCACTAAAAATATTTGGCGGATAAACCTGCCGAACGCACACACTCGTGATTGTGAAACACACACCGTCCGCCAGCCGCTGGGGAGCCGCAGCTGCACCGGCCGTACTGGAAGTTGCAAGCTAATCTCCAGGCACCCACGCGCCAATAGAACATTGCGCTAGGCGTTGATAAATGTACTACATTTACGTGCAAATTTAGAATACGTGGTCAGAATTGAAATCATGATCATGGGGGCAGAAGTGACAAAAAATCGGTAAAATTACGAAAATTGATGGAAAACGTATATACACTCCTGGAAATGGAAAAAAGAACACATTGACACCGGTGTGTCAGACCCACCATACTTGCTCCGGACACTGCGAGAGGGCTGTACAAGCAATGATCACACGCACGGCACAGCGGACACACCAGGAACCGCGGTGTTGGCCGTCGAATGGCGCTAGCTGCGCAGCATTTGTGCACCGCCGCCGTCAGTGTCAGCCAGTTTGCCGTGGCATACGGAGCTCCATCGCAGTCTTTAACACTGGTAGCATGCCGCGACAGCGTGGACGTGAACCGTATGTGCAGTTGACGGACTTTGAGCGAGGGCGTATAGTGGGCATGCGGGAGGCCGGGTGGACGTACCGCCGAATTGCTCAACACGTGGGGCGTGAGGTCTCCACAGTACATCGATGTTGTCGCCAGTGGTCGGCGGAAGGTGCACGTGCCCGTCGACCTGGGACCGGACCGCAGCGACGCACGGATGCACGCCAAGACCGTAGGATCCTACGCAGTGCCGTAGGGGACCGCACCGCCACTTCCCAGCAAATTAGGGATACTGTTGCTCCTGGGGTATCGGCGAGGACCATTCGCAACCGTCTCCATGAAGCTGGGCTACGGTCCCGCACACCGTTAGGCCGTCTTCCGCTCACGCCCCAACATCGTGCAGCCCGCCTCCAGTGGTGTCGCGACAGGCGTGAATGGAGGGACGAATGGAGACGTGTCGTCTTCAGCGATGAGAGTCGCTTCTGCCTTGGTGCCAATGATGGTCGTATGCGTGTTTGGCGCCGTGCAGGTGAGCGCCACAATCAGGACTGCATACGACCGAGGCACACAGGGCCAACACCCGGCATCATGGTGTGGGGAGCGATCTCCTACACTGGCCGTACACCACTGGTGATCGTCGAGGGGACACTGAATAGTGCACGGTACATCCAAACCGTCATCGAAACCATCGTTCTACCATTCCTAGACCGGCAAGGGAACTTGCTGCTCCAACAGGACAATGCACGTCCGCATGTATCCCGTGCCACCCAACGTGCTCTAGAAGGTGTAAGTCAACTACCCTGGCCAGCAAGATCTCCGGATCTGTCCCCCATTGAGCATGTTTGGGACTGGATGAAGCGTCGTCTCACGCGGTCTGCACGTCCAGCACGAACGCTGGTCCAACTGAGGCGCCAGGTGGAAATGGCATGGCAAGCCGTTCCACAGGACTACATCCAGCATCTCTACGATCGTCTCCATGGGAGAATAGCAGCCTGCATTGCTGCGAAAGGTGGATATACACTGTACTAGTGCCGACATTGTGCATGCTCTGTTGCCTGTGTCTATGTGCCTGTGGTTCTGTCAGTGTGATCATGTGATGTATCTGACCCCAGGAATGTGTCAATAAAGTTTCCCCTTCCTGGGACAATGAATTCACGGTGTTCTTATTTCAATTTCCAGGAGTGTAAATGTAGGGAACATACGACAAATTTCAGGAAAATCGAGGGAGAATGAGAGAGTACTTACATGTCTGCTTGGTGCAGGAAAATTCTTGTATATGAGAACGAGTGTGTGACAGCAATAGGAATATGAAAAAACAGTAACTGATTGTGGGCAGCAATAAGATGGCTGGAATAGATTGCTTAACCTGGATGACCACAAATATATATCGGATCACAAGCCCAGGTGTGACCCCAAAGTTATCAGCAACCACACACAGATTTTTATAAAGTGTCTCAACAAGTTACTAAGATAAACTTTACGTCCTCCTTAACTAAAGAGCACTACATTACCAACTTGGGGATTACAATATACATATACTGAATGGATCATGTGTTTGATCCTGTGCAAGACTGTTTAAGTGTTTTAAACTCTAAAAAACAGTATTTATAGTGTGCTTCTCTGTACTCTCTACCAGTCACAACCATGCAATGCCAGCTAACAAATAGCTTAAGGAATAGTTGCTGTGCGGTTTCAGTAATATTCTGCAGTATGTCTACTGAATAATAGGAATAAATGCAAGTTGTATACTGCCTTTGGTGCTTTCCTAGGAAAGAGGTGTATCTGCTTCTAAATTGACATGGATCTGCATTAAAGATGATACAAAGCAGATAGAGTAATCGGTTGAGACGGGTTGTAACGAGGTAGACTGATGATGCATTCTAGAGACAGGGAGATGTTGTAGCATGTCACTTATAGCATATTTAACCATTTTTGCGTTATTCTCTCAGGCTGTATCAGTTGTGTGGTATAACCTGCATTCAACTCTTATACAACTGTGTGTTCTAGTGCTATCTACCTGCAATTGCTAACAGCCAGCCTCTCCATACAAACAGTCATGAGAGGACTTCCAAAGCCTGTGTGCGGGGTCATGTTCTCTAAACAGATGGAAAACCTATTTTGGCACCCTCCTCTAGATGAACGAAGATGTAAGCGATGTACTCCATTTCCCTGAAATAATCTTGGACATAAATAGAGTCTTCAGTTTCATAATTGCAGTGATCCTAAGTCGGTGGCACGGATTTGTGAGGTACTGCCATCCCTGTGTGTACATATGCTTGACAGTTGTGTGTGGAAGAGACGGTGTTCTATACACGGAGTTAGTGCTGCACGGTGTGTAGTTTCACATGTCAAACACCATGTCCAAGCATTTGTCTATTTCCTCATAAGATGTCATTATTTTGTACATTTTCCATTAATGACGATCATTTTGCAGGACTGATTTGGCATAGTACAATTTCCTAACCATAATCGAATGTGAACAGTGGGTGCTATACACCTACAGAAAACTATATTGTGCATGTATCACAAAGAACATATGGTTTTTTTTACTTCGCTGTATAAGGTAGTAGTTTTATCATTTTAAAGTTTCTCACCATAGTGAGTGAAATAGAAAACTTGCAGAGTGAATATATGTCACGTATTGGAAACAGGCCTTCATTTTCTCCATTGGAGAATTGACAGTTGCATTCCATGGGACTAATAGAACAGAAACCATACTGCTTTAACAATATATCACGTTTAAGTGCAGAACTGCGCAGCCTTAGCTGTGTGTATTTATGTTCTACAATCATTTCTTTCTTTCCAGTACCTTCTTGATATGAGATTCAAACACTACAAAAATACTACATAATAGCACAACTGATTTACATAAAATGCTTCAAACTCCTTCCGTCTGGAGCTTCATCATGCATAAACCATATATTTCTTCTTACTATTAACCGTCTGTTGTTTCACCACAATACTCTCAAATGTGTCAGCCTCCCATCTATTATACAACAATAAGGATTTCAAAGGTCCTCAGCACGCAAACATCTAGAGAGGTCGGGGATAATTGGACGGGTGATGTGAGTAAGATTGGTACGGAAAAGTCTTCACAGAACTGTAATTACTGTATTGGAACGAGAATACCGATCTATATCACTGGTCTCGGTCGGTTGTGGAAGTCTGGAACACATGTTATGCTCTTTCCGAAAGCGAAATATTGAAGTGTATGTATTACATGGAACTTGTCTTGTTCTGCTCCTTCACAAGACATCAAATGTAGTGGATATAGTGCCTTTGTTACTTCTGGTCAGTTCAAAATCAAATCGGAGACAATGTTGTAGGGAAAGCTGGTTAAAGACAGGGAAGCAGTTACAAGATGCATTGAGGGACCATCAAGAGTTTTGATCAAGATCCTTAGCTGATTGGTTCAACGAAGAGGCAGTTCATTTCTAAATAGATGGCAGAGTGCTGCTATGGATATGATTCGTTTGTTTTGGTGGTAATCATCAAAGGTGTTGGTGAGTTCAAATTCTCCAACTTTATCCTACGAATGCTAGAATACTTTTTGACTCCCATCCAAGTAGGGGGAGATGGCAAATCGTAATAAAATCTTATCGAATCTATAAAGTGTTGCGCTAAGGAACGTAACTTTTGTACCTCCTCTCTGCTGATGGCTATTTCCTACACCAAGAAAAGACGTCTCATGTGATGTAGGGTTAGCGATATGTCCACTTCTACTATATGGCCCTAGCAAAGTTTTGGAGGGGGTGGTTTAGCAATGATAACCTTACTGCAATTTCATTTGCTGATAGCGTCACAATATCGACCCCCATGAGACTTTTTGTTGACGTGACAAGTCGTCAAGAGTGGTTTGGACCTCAACTAGCTTGGTAAAATGCGTTGAAATTACGGAAAACCTGGTGAAATTACGAAAACTGAAGGAAAATACGTAAAAGTGATGGAAAGATGACCAAAATATGACAGAATGATGGTACTTACATGCTCGTCTGGGTGTATAAAAATTATTCCATTTGTCCACAGGTGGGATTGACAACTGATGGTGCATGCTATCTGTGCTCTGTGGGTATAAGTCCTGCAGAACAAGGTTTTGTTCCATATGCAGCTATGCATTGTAAGTAATAAAAAACGAAAGATGTAGTGTCCAAAGATGTGGAGGTCAGCATGACTCGTATTTCATCTTCGTGGTCCTTTCGTAAAATGTATGTTGACGGTAGTAGAATCCTTCTGCAGTCAGTTTCAAATGTCGGTTCTCAATACTGTTCCTCGAAAATAAAAAACGAAAGATGTAGTGTCCAAAGATGTGGAGGTCAGCATGACTCGTATCTCATCTACGTAGTCCTTTCGTAAAATTTTCATTTGAGTTACTGGGAGAGTATAATCCGACTGCAAGAAAAAAACTTACTCACCCTGCAATGGAACTCTCATGATAAGTTTCATGAATTAGTCAATCGATTTGATATCAATGAAGTGTCGCCGGGCAGGTGGAAGCGCGGGCGAGAGTACTACTGATATGATTCGTCAGTTGGATTCGTGATCAGGCATTTTTACATTGTGGCGAGATCTTTTAACGAAATTTCAATCTCCCGCGTACCCAGAGAGAGCTAACCATCGCAATAAAATCAGCTATATTACCGAATTTATAAAGTTATATATAGGATTATCCAGGAAGTACAGCAAGCTCTTAGCACTCGGGTATGAGCCAAAAATTAGTTTAATATTCTAGTCCTATGATGCAGGATGTAACAGATATCGAGGTGATAAGAACAGATTCTTTTTACCTGATGAGAAAATACTTAGAGGAAATATAGCCTACACAGTACTGTCGTACTGGATTTTCATAACAAGTAACGATGCTTTAGCGACATGAAAATGCGTGTATGGTGCGATTTCTTCGGTCTTCGGAAATAACTCGTTTAAAAGGAAGGAAATCCACATTTAGCGTGAGAAATGAGAAATGCGAGATGTATGGACAACAACATCCTCTTTTTGGATTGTGTAAAGCGGATATTTTAAACTGGGGAGTCTATGTCGAGGTGGAATTTGCAGCTAGAACTATACATCCAAGCTGCACCTGCTTTTCCCACGGTGTCCACAGCCAGTAGCCGACCGGAAGCCTTGGGCTCGCGTGAGCTGCGGGTACAACGAATGCTCCAAGCTGTCGACTCTGTGGTAGGGACAAGTCTCAGTTGCGGCGTCCTCTGGGTGGCTAAACAGCGAACTACTCAGTGATGGTAGAGTGGTAACAGAAGCGGAAGTGTGTGTTGTGTGAAAAGATTTAATTTGGCAAGTGTTTACGCTAGACGATTATTCCCACTGATGTAAACTGATCGGTTGATGGTTGGGTGGCCACGGTGACAGTCTCTCTGACCCCTGGCAAGGCCGGCGTCTGGATTCCTGGAAATGAGCTCACAACTACTGGCATGGCCAGCGCAGGCACGGCTCTCCAGCAGTCGGCGGACAGCATATGCATCAAGAAGAGAGTGTGTGCAATAGGAGGCTGTTTTCGTCACGTGTTTAGAGGAAATTTTGTGGTGGAGGAGCGTGATTATGTTCTAAAACGTTAGTCCATACAAGATCTCGGACATATTTAACACTACAATCCATTTGTGGTGGAAATTTATACTACTGGCCATTAAGATTGCTACACCACGAAGATGACGTGCTACAGACGCGAAATTTAACCGACAGGAAGAATATGCTGTGATATGCAAATGAAAAGCTTTTCAGAGCATTCACACAGGGTTGGCGCCGGTGGCGACACCTACAGCGTGCTGACATGAGGAAAGTTTCCAACCGATTTCTCATACACAAACAGCAGTTGACCGGCGTTACCTGGTGAAATGTTGTTGTGATGCCTCGTGTAAGGAGGAGAAATGCGTACCATCACGTTTCCGACTTTGATAAAGGTCGGATTGTAGCCTATCGCGATTGCGGTTTATCGTATCGCGACATTGCTGCTCGCGTTGGTCGAGATCCAATGACTGTTAGTAGAATATGGAATCGGTGGGTTCAGGAGGGTAATACGGAACGTCGTGCTGGATCCCAACGGCCTCGTATCACTAGCAGTGGAGATGATAGGCATCTTATCCACATGGCTGTAGCCAGCCGCGGTGGTCTCGCGGTTCTAGGCGCGCAGTCCGGAACCGCGCGACTGCTACGGTCGCAGGTTCGAATCCTGCTTCGGGCATGGATGTGTGTGATGTCCTTAGGTTAGTTAGGTTTAAGTAGTTCTAAGTTCTAGGCGACTGATGACCACAGCTGTTAAGTCCCATAGTGCTCAGAGCCATTTGAACCATTTTGAACCACATGGGTGTAACGGATCGTGCAACCACGTTTAGATCCCTGAGTCAACAGATGGGGACGTTTGCAAGGCAACAACAATCTGCATGAACAGTTCGACGACGTTTGCAGCAGCAAGGACTATCAGCTCGGAGACCATGGCTGCGGTTACCCTTGGCGCTACATCACAGACAGGAGCGCCTGCGATGGTGTATTCAATAACGAACCTGGCTGCACGAATTGCAAAACGTCATTTTGTCGGATGAATGCAAGTTCTGTTTACAGCATCATGATGGTCGTATCCGTGTCTGGCGACATCGCGGTGAATGCACATTGGAAGTGTGTATTCGTCATCGCCATACTGGCGTATCACCCGGCGTGATGGTATGGGGTGGCATTGGTTACACGTCTCGCTCACCTCTTGTTCGCATTGACGGCACTTTGAACAGTGGACGTTACATTTCAGTTGTGTTACGACCCGTGGCTCTACCGTTCATTTGATCCCTGCAAAACCCTACATTTCAGCAGGATAATGCACGACCGCATGTTGCAGGTCCTGCACGGACCTTTCTGGACACAGAAAATGTTCAACATCTGCATTACTTGTTGGTGTAGCAATTTTAATGGCCAGTAGTGTAATTACTTCATTGGCATAATGTTTGCATGTGCCTCTCAAACGTTGAAAATATGTTTTATTGGCAAGAAGGATCACTGTAAGGTGGTGGTGAGTATTTAAGAGATCTATTTGACTCCTCTAAACTGTTAAACAATAAATTTGATAGTGCAGCGCAAATGGACTATTTACCTCATTTTTTGTATCAAAATTCTGTAACCTCTCCCTTTATCCCCAGCATTAGTCAACAGGAACACAATATTCTGAGGAGGGATGAAAACCTCCATCTGCAAGTTTGGAGACGCCGGTTCACACACAAACATGAAGTAGCCACTTGAGAGAGAGCTGTGGTGATTTGGTGGGAATTCCCTGGGTATTCAATATGAAAGAGTTGCCGCCACCTGATGCTTTGTTCGACAGTAAGTAGCCACTTGAGAAGGATTGACACACATGCAGACTCCCAGTCCTGTCCTGGCAAGCCGCAGTGGCACGTGTTATGGTTGTGGCAAAGCAGAAAGCGCGTTGAGTGCACTATGAGGCAATGTCTCAGCTGGTGTAGTGTGTCCTGTGGGGTCGGTAAGAAGATGCATTCAGAAGGTTTTTCTCTGGATATCGGTTGTGGTGGTGGAGGAGGGAGCTTGTGTTATCACATGTTGATGCATACAAGACTTCGGATAAATGATCAGTGTTTTTCCCACTAATTAAATATTTCACAAAGTTAATCAATCTGATGAGTTATATTCCTGCCGAATATGCAAATGACCTGCAGCGATCAATCAAAAATGCCTAATTTTTTCCAGGGTACTGATGACTTGTAGGATCAATGCAGTAGGGATTTTGATGTAACTGCACCAGTATCCACCATAAGAGTTGAGGTAGTGCAGTTGGGCTTTTTCAATTAACAAAATGTGCCAGGCTATTATGCTGGGGTGGAATGGATTTCACCTTAAAACCAAACGTTTAGTCCCCATTTTCAGAGGACTTTTCAAGGGGGGTCATAGCTTCTTTGAATGTCCAATTCATACCCTGGCTTGCTACTGACTACAGTAAAATTCCACTTCCGCGTGCTTCTGGGCAGCGGCGTAATGTCACGTTTCGAATGTGCGAACACATTTGGCTGTTGTCGACTGCCGTCGTCCGCTGTTGCAATCACTCCATTGTTGGAAGACTGGTACAGTATTTATTCAGCAACAGAATCAAGATATTCAATTTCACGCCCTCCTCCTTCATAATGAAATTACTGGGGCGTTCTACAATCACTATGGCCCCTCTGTATAACCTTTCATGATATCCGCTTGTGGCTGCCAGAACCTGAGTCCTATCGAATGAGGTGGTCCCCTGGCTGGAAAGCATGTGCTGCAACAGCTGATTGGTCTATCTTCCATCTTCTGTAATTGCTCTTGTGCTCTTCAAGTTGTTTGACATATCTTTTTGTAGAAAAAGCAGAAAATCATAGGAACTGACGTAGTTGTGCGAGGTGTATGTGGGTACTACAAAAATAATGGCCAATATACGACTAGTAGGGCACAAGGACAATTGCAGAAGAGTGATAGATCAGCTGTTGCAGAACATGATGAAAATCAGATATTCAAAGAAGCTACGATTCCCCTTGAAAACGTCCTCTGCAGACGGGGACTAAACGCTTGGTTTTAAGATGAGATCCGTTTGACCTCAGCATAATAGCCCAGAACATTTTATTAATTGTGACATTTCCACCTGTGAAAGTTTACATTTTACAATTGAGCTATTGCCTATCAAGGCTGAGTCCTGTTTCCCACAAACTGATTAAATATAGAATATGTTATTACCGGCATTAATCGGAATTTCGTGTCTTAAGATCCTTCCTCTCCAGTATTGACTGAGGGTTTTCCTGCCAATATCCAGATGAGAGATTGGAGGGTACATGGGTGTTGGGAGGGGTAATTAATTTTTCAATTTAATTAGTCAATTAATTTGATATCAAAAGTGTGCTTGTATCAGCAAGGGGAGGCTTTGGGATTTCTCAGAAGGGTGGGGAGGAGGGAGAGGGGGGTTCTCAGAAGGATGGGTCATCTTCAGGGGTCATAAATTAGCCCCAGGGGATCATAAATTTATTAGTATAACAACAGGTTAAGAAGACAGGGAGGGGGATAATTTGCCGTTGAATGTATGCTTGCCCCTGTATGTAAGGAAAAGTGGAAATTGGTGGTGAGATCTTATGGGACCAAACTGCTGAGGTCATCGGTCCCTAAGCTTACACACTACTTAATCTAGCTTAAAGTAACTTACACTAAGTACAACACACACACACCCATGCTTGAGGGAGGACTCTAACCTCTGACAGGGGGGAGCCGCGCAGACTCTGACAACGCGCTGCAGACTACGCGGCTACCCCACGTGGCCCGGAATATATGCAACCCACACAAACAAAGTGGTGTAGGGTAGGCTTTGTTACACTTCTTGCAGGTACGTCTGTAATTTGTCTTCCTCTACCATTTTTACTACCCTCCAATAGTAAACTGGCGATCCCTCGATGTTTCAGAATGTATCCTACCAACTGATCCCGTCTTTTAGCCAATAGTAAACTGCTTATCCCTCGATGTTTCAGAATGCATCCTATCAACAGATCCCGCCCTTTAGTCAAGTTGTGCCTCACATTTCGTATCTGTTCAGTACTTCCCCATTAGTTACCCGATATACCCATAAAATCTTCAGCATTCTTCTGTAGTATAACATTTCGAAACTTCTAAACTCTTCTTGTCTAAACTGTTTGTCATCCATGTTTCACTTCCATACATGGCTACAATCCTTACAAATACTTTCAGAAACGACTTCGTAACACTTAAATCTATACTCGATGTTAACAAATTTATCTTCTTCCAAAAACGCTTTCCTTGTCATTGCCCCTCTACATTTTATATCCTCTCTACTTCGGTCATCATCAGTCATTTTGCTGCCCAAATAAGAAAACGTATCTGCTACTTTAAGTGTCTACTTTCCTAATCTAATTCCCTCAGCGTCACCTAATTTAATTCGATTACATTCCATTATCCTTGTTTTGCTTTTTCTGATGTTAATCTTATATCCTCCTTTCAAGACATTGTCCATTCCGTTCTACTGGTTTTCCAGATCCTTAGCGCCTCTGACAGAATTACAATGTCATAACTTCAAAGTTTTTATACGATATTGCAATACCTGTGTTGTTCTGAATGACGATGCAAGTTTCCTGTATGTCCGAAGATCTTTTAATGTTCTGTCAAATCCTTCTCACAGTGTTGCATCTCTCATCTCAGCTACCACCTACACTCCTGGAAATGGAAAACAGAACACATTGACACCGGTGTGTCAGACCCACCATACTTGCTCCGGACACTGCGAGAAGGCTGTACAAGCAATGATCACATGCACGGCACAGCGGACACACCAGGAACCGCGGTGTTGGCCGTCGAATGGCGCTAGCTGCGCAGCATTTGTGCACCGCCGCCGTCAGTGTCAGCCAGTTTGCCGTGGCATACGGAGCTCCATCGCAGTCTTTAACACTGGTAGCATGCCGCGACAGCGTGGACGTGAACCGTATGTGCAGTTGACGGACTTTGAGCGAGGGCGTATAGTGGGCATGCGGGAGGCCGGGTGGACGTACCGCCGAATTGCTCAACACGTGGGGCGTGAGGTCTCCACAGTACATCGATGTTGTCGCCAGTGGTCGGCGGAAGGTGCACGTGCCCGTCGACCTGGGACCGGACCGCAGCGACGCACGGATGCACGCCAAGACCGTAGGATCCTACGCAGTGCCGTAGGGGACCGCACTGCCACTTCCCAGCAAATTAGGGACACTGTTGCTCCTGGGGTATCGGCGAGGACCATTCGCAACCGTCTCCATGAAGCTGGGCTACGGTCCCGCACACCGTTAAGCCGTATTCCGCTCACGCCCCAACATCGTGCAGCCCGCCTCCAGTGGTGTCGCGACAGGCGTGAATGGAGGGACGAATGGAGGCGTGTCGTCTTCAGCGATGAGAGTCGCTTCTGCCTTGGTGCCAATGATGGTCGTATGCGTGTTTGCCGCCGTGCAGGTGAGCGCCACAATCAGGACTGCATACGACCGAGGCACACAGGGCCAACACCCGGCATCATGGTGTGGGGAGCGATCTCCTACACTGGCCGTACACCACTGGTGATCGTCGAGGGGACACTGAATAGTGCACGGTACATCCAAACCGTCATCGAACCCATCGTTCTACCATTCCTAGACCGGCAAGGGAACTTGCTGTTCCAACAGGACAATGCACGTCCGCATGTATCCCGTGCCACCCAACGTGCTCTAGAAGGTGTAAGTCAACTGCCCTGGCCAGCAAGATCTCCGGATCTGTCCCCCATTGAGCATGTTTGGGACTGGATGAAGCGTCGTCTCACGCGGTCTGCACGTCCAGCACGAACGCTGGTCCAACTGAGGCGCCAGGTGGAAATGACATGGCAAGCCGTTCCACAGGACTACAGGACTACATCCAGCATCTCTACGATCGTCTCCATGGGAGAATAGCAGCCTGCATTGCTGCGAAAGGTGGATATACACTGTACTAGTGCCGACATTGTGCATGCTCTGTTGCCTGTGTCTATGTGCCTGTGGTTCTGTCAGTGTGATCATGTGATGTATCTGACCCCAGGAATGTGTCAATAAAGTTTCCCCTTCCTGGGACAATGAATTCACGGTGTTCTTATTTCAATTTCCAGGAGTGTACTTCCTCTTCCATTTCTATAATATTGTCGTCGATATCATTTCTCTTACATAGACCCTCCATAAATTCCATACACCTTCCAGCTTTCCGTTGTATGCTTAGTACTGGTTTTGCATCTGAGCTCCTGATATTCATACAGCTGCCTCCCTTTTCGCAGAAGGCCTCTTTAATTTTTCTGTAGGCGATATCTATCTTTCCCCTAGTGATATATGCTTCTAGAGCCTTACATTTCTCCTTAGGCCATTCCTGCTTAGCTATTTTGCAGTTCCTGTCAATGTCATTTTTCAGACTCTTTGTTCCTTTTCGCCTGTCGTATTTTTTGTATTTTCTCCTTTCATGAATTAAACTCAATATCTCCTGTGTTATCCAAGGATTTCTACTATGTCTTGTCTTTAAACCTATTTAATTCTCTGCTGTCTTCACTATTTCATCTTTCAAAGCTACCCATTCAATTTATAGTGCATTTCTCTCTCCTGTTCTAGTCAACCACTGCCTAATGCTTCCTCTGAAATTCTCAACAACATCTGGCTCTTTCAAAATATTCTTACTTTTTGCAGTTTCTACAGTTTTAATCCACAGTTCACAACCAATAAATTGTGAACAGAGTCCACATCTGCCCACTGGGAATATGTTACAATTTAAAATCTGAATCCGAAATCTCTGTCTTATCAGGGTGGTCCATTGATAGTGATCGGGCCAAATATCTCACGAAATAAGCGACAAACGAAAAAACTACAAAGAACGAAAATCGTCTAGCTTGAAGGGGGAAACCAGATGGCGCTATGGTGGGCCCGCTAGATGGCGCTGCCGAAGGTCAAACGGATATCAACTGCGTTTTTAAAAAAATAGGAACCCCCATTTTTTTTATTACATATTCGTGTAGTTCTTAAAGAAATATGAATGGTTTAGTTTGACCACTTTTTTCGCTTTGTGATAGATGGCGCTGTAATAGTCACAAACGTATAAGTACGTGGTATCACGTAACATTCCGACAGTGCGGACGGTATTTGCTTCGTGATACATTACCCGTGTAAAAATGGACCGCTTACCGATTGTGGAAAAGGTCGATATCGTGTTCATGTGCGACTATTGTGATCAAAATGCCCAACGGGCGTGTGCTATGTTGCCCCTCGGTATCCTGGACGACATCGTCCAAATGTCCGGACCGTTCGCCGGATAGTTAACGTTATTTAAGGAAACAGGAAATGTGAAACGTCAACGACGACCTGCAACAAATGGTGATGCCCACGTAGGTGTTTTAGCTTCTGTCGTGGCTAATCCGCACATCAGTAGCAGACAAAATGCGCGAGAATCGGGAATCTCAAAAACGTCGGTGTTGAGAATGATACATTAATATCGATTGCAGCCGTACCATATTTCTATGCACCAGTAATTGCTTGGCGATGACTTTGAACGTCGTGTACAGTTCTGCCACTCGGAACAAGAGAAATTACGGGACAATGACAGATTTTTTGCACGCGTTCTATTTAGCGACAAAACGTCATTTACCAACAACGGAAACGTAAACCGTCATAATATGCACTATTGGGCAACGGAAAATCCACGATGGCTGTGACAAGTGGAACATCAGCGACCTTGGCGGGTTAATGTATGGTGGGGCATTATGGGAGGAAGGATAATTGGCCCCCTTTTTATCGATGGCAATCTAAATGATGCAACGTATGCTGATTTCCTACGTAATGTTCTACCGATGTTACTACAAAATGTTTCACTGCATGACAGAATGGCGATGTGCTTCCAACATGATGAATGTCCGGCACACAGCTCGCGTGCGCTTGAAGCGGTATTGATAGCATATTTCATGACAGGTGGATTGGTCGTCGAAGCACCAAACCATGGCCCGCACGTGCACCGGATCTGACGTCCCCGGATTTCTTTCTGTGGGGAAAGTTGAAGGATATATGCTATCGCGATCCACCGACAACGCCTGACAACATGCGTCAGCGCATTGTCAATGCATGTGCGAACATTACGGAAGGCAAACTACTCGCTGTTGAGAGGAATGTCGTTACACGTATTGCCAAATGCATTGAGGTTGAAGGACATCATTTTGAGTATTTATTGCATTAATGTGGTATTTACAGGTAATCATGCTATAACAGCATGCGTTCTCAGAAATGATGAGTTCACAAAGGTACATGTATCACTTTGGAACAACCAAAATAAAATGTTGAAATGTACCTAAGTTCTGCACCTTAATTTAAAAAACCTACCTGTTACCAACTGCCGTGGTGGCCGAGCGGTTCTAGGCGCTTCAGTCTGGCACCACGTGGCTGCTACGGTCGCAGGTTCGAATCCTGCCTCGGGCATGGATGTATGTGATGCCCTTAGGTTAGTTAGGTTTAAGTGGTTCTAAGTTCTAGGGGACTGATGACCTCAGTTGTTAAGTCCCATAGTGCTCAGAACCATTTGAACCACTTATTTGTTACCATCTGTTCGTCTAAAATTGTGAGCCATATGTTTGTGACTATTACAGCGCCATCTGTCACAAAGCGATAAAAGTGGTCCAACTAAAACATTCATATTTCTTTACTACACGAATATGTAATAAAAATAGGGGTTACTATTTTTAAAAAAACTCAGTTGATATCCGTTTGAACTATGGCAGCGCCATCTAGCGGGCCAACCATAGCGCCATCTGGTTTCCCCCTTCAAGCTAGACAAGTTTCGTTCTCTGTAGTTTTTCATTTGACGCTTATTTCGTGAGATATTTGGCCCGATCACGATCAATGGACCAACCTGTATAATCAGTCTGAAACGTTCCGCTGTCTCCAGGTCTCTTCCACATATACAACCTTATTTCATGATTCTGAAACCAAGTGTTAGCTATGATTAATTAATTTTATGCTCTGTACAAAATTGTATCAGGTGGCTTCCTCTTTCATTCTTTTCCCCCAGTCCATACTTACCTACACAGTGTTACAGGATCTAAAACAAAATGATGCAGCCCGTTTATTAAGAGGAGTATCCTACGTTAATTCTTTTCCTGCATTTGAAAAGGAGTGACGCTGCAGTAGTCCACCATAAGATGGCGAAAGTGCACTTCAAGTCCACCATCACACCGCCCGAGTTCCCGGGTTCGATTCCCGGCGGGGTCAGGGATTTTCTCTGCCTCGTGATGACTGGGTGTTGTGTGATGTCCTTAGGTTAGTTAGGTTTAAGTAGTTCGTTCTAGCGGACTGATGACCATAGATGTTAAGTTTCATAGTGTTCAGAGAGCCTCCACCATCACATGACATTTCGTTCAGCTGTCGCAGGCTCATCCAGTGTTGCTACAAAAGTCCGAATGGTGAAGAACAAAGTGGCCGACCAACTAACCGTGAAAAACCGAGCATCGCAAGAGAAATAGCGGCCCTGGTGCTGGAAAATCGGCACATCTTATGCAGGCGATAGGGAGGGAAAAATGAAAGTCACTGGTAGATAAAATTTCAACATCTTTCACGAAATTTTGAACACATCAGAGGAAGCCGCCTGTTAGTTCCACAACTGTTCACACACATTCGGAAAGCACGTCTAACCAAAGCAGCAGCGGAAATGTCAATTTTTATATGACTATGACCCGCAGAAGAAGGAGCAGAGCATGTAGTGGGAAAATATCAGTTCATCATCGCAAAAAAAAAAAAAAGAAACTAAGACCCATGACCCATCCATCATCTGGCAATGTAACACGGAATTTATTTAATTATTTTAACTGCCATGGTATGGTGCTAACAAATAATACTCGTAACGGACAGGCCGTCACAGGGGCAAGCTATTAAAATCTCCTTATGAGCTTACGGGACGGTGTTGAGCCGAAGATGACAAACAGTTTGTTTTTTTCTGTCCAAAATGACGACAAGGTGACTTTCCTGAACACCCAAATTGCAGACTCCACAACGAAGGTGCCTGCCAAGCTTTTTTTTTTTCTCAAAGTGATAATTACAATTTTATGACCACCTCTTGTACATGGATAAAGTCCACATTGTCTTTACCCTACAGAGGATTGTGGGTGACATTCCATAGTAATTTGAGTGGTGTTATTCTAGTTGGCACTGTATTCTGTGAGCATACTGGAAAGAAAGGAGAATGATGTCAACAAAAGCTGTTTAGAACAGAATGATCAATGAATGGCTCTGATATTGTTCCCAGCAGCGCATTTCCTTTACAAAACGATTATGCTTGAACGTCGACACTGATTTGATGATGAAGAGGACAAAAGAAAACGTTTTTCCCGGTCCCTCAATCGTCGTATCTGCGTAATATTGAAACAAAGTATTCTCTCTATTAAAAGTTTTTTGGAGCTAATAACACAGATTGCCATCAGAAATTTTATTCATCGATCCCCAGGAGAATAAGACCATTTATGATGCTACAGATAGCTCTAAATGACATGAGGTACAGAAAAAAGAACTGCCAGGTGTGAGAAGGACTCGAGCTCTAAGGATTCCGTACGAACTTTGTTATGAATATAGACAGTTGATCAACCGCAGGGATCGAAAATCTTGACGATTTTTGCCTCTTATCGACACTGCTACTGGCAAGATATCAGTCCCGGAAATCCCAAGACTTTCAACAATCATCTTGGGTACTAACAAACCACTTCAGGTGTATTTAATCCTTTATTTTTAGATCACTACCGGTTTCATGGAACTAAAAGAAACATCTTCAGGAGAACATATAACTAAAACATTAGAGCTGAAAAGCTTGAAACCTTGTACCCAATATTCGTTGTCCCTCATAACAAAATACCGCTAAAAGACAGTGTGTCATTGACTGCCTTTAGACCGGGGAAGCGGACCGGTCCGCAATACTGGATTGGAATTTGGCTGTTTTGTTCAACGACATATCCGCTTTTAGCGATGTTTTTTCTGACGGAAAACGACCGTTGGGTACAAAGTTCCGAACTATTTACCTCTTATATTTTAGTTATACATTCACCTGAAGATATGGCTTTTAGTGCCGTGAAACCGGCAGTGATGTAAAAATAATGGACTAAATACAGCCGAAGCTGTTTATTAGCATCCAAGATGATTACTCATAGCTGTGGTTGCCCTACCTACAAAGGTGTCTGCACTTTCTGGAATGTATCGATTTTAAGTTTGAAGTCGAATAACAAACGACATAAAATGTTTTTTTGTTTTATATACACTACTGGCCATTAAAATTGCTACACCAAGAAGAAATGAAGATGATAAACGGGTATTCATTGGGCAAATATACTATACTAGAACTGACATGAGATTACATTTTCACTCAATTTGGGTGCATAGATCCTGAGAAATCAGTACCCAGAACAACAACCTCTGGCCGTAATAACGACCTTGATACACTTGGGCATTGAGTCAAACAGAGCTTGACTGGCGAGTACAGGTACAGCTGCCCTTGCAGCTTCAACACGATACCACAGTTCATCAACAGTAGTGACTGGCGTATTGTGACGAGCCACTTGCTCGTCCACCATTGACCAGACGTTTTCAGTTGGTGAGAGATCTGGAGAATGTGCTGGCCAGGGCAGCAGTAGAACATTTTCTGTATCCAGAAAGGCCCGTACAGGACCTGCAACATGCGGTCGTTCATTATCCTGCTGAAATGTAGGGTTTCGCAGGGGTCGAATGAAGGATAGAGCCACGGGTCGTATCACATCTGAAATGTAACGTCCACTATTCAAAGTGCCGTCAATGCGAACAAGAGGTGACCGAGACTTGTAACCAATGGCACCCCATACCATCGCGCCGGGTGATACGCCAGTGTGACGATGACGAATACACGCTTCCAATGTGTTTCACCGCGATGTCGCCAAACACGGATGCGACCATCATGATGAAGAACCTGGATTCATCCGAAAAAATGACGTTTTGCCATTCGTGCACCCAGGTTCGTCGTTGAGTACACCATCGCATGTGCTCCTGTCTGTGATGCAGCGTCAAGGGTAACCGCAGCCATGGTCTCCGAGCTGATAGTCCATGGAGCTGCAAACGTCGTCGAACTGTTCGTGCAGATTGTTGTTGTCTTGCAAACGTCCCCATCTGTTGACTCAGGGATCGAGACGTGGCTGCACGATCCGTTACACCCACGCGGATAAGATGCCTGTCATCTCGACTGCTAGTGATACGAGGCCGTTGGGAACCAGCACGGCCTTTCCGTATTACCCTCCTGAACCCACCGATTTCATATTCTGCTAACAGTCATTGGATCTCGACCAACGCGAGAAGCAATGTCGCGATACGATAAACCGCAATCGCGATAGGCTACAATCCGACCTTTATCAAAGTCGGAAACGTGATGGTACGCACATCTCCTCCTTACACGAGGCATCACAACAACGTTTCACCAGGCAACGCCGGTCAACTGCTGTTTGTGTATTAGAAATCGGTTGGAAACATTCCTCATGCCAGAACGTTGTAGGTGTCGCCACCGGCGCCAAGCTTGTATGAATGCTCTGAAAAGCTAATAATTTGCATATCACAGCATCTTCTTCCTGTCGGTTAAATTTCGAGTCTGTAGCATGTCATCTTCGTGGTGTAGCAATTTTAATGGCCAGTAGTGTAATCACAAATTAACAGTTTATTTATTTATTTTTCATTTACTTGGGCTGTGTAACGTTGCGTCTGCCAGATGTCATGTTTCTAGGCCAATGGGAAGTACCATGTAAGTGTTGATTAGTGAATTTACGAGTTTCGAAACATGTGACATAAATGCCCGTATCTTCTGAGTGCGTTGACTTGGAAGCTTAAAATTTTCCGTAGACTATAATATGTGACACAAATTTCAACTTGATACGTCTACCCGCTCCTGAGAAAATGGTTTTTAACAGTCGGGCAGACAGAGAGAGAGACGGACATCAAAGTGAGCCTGTATGTGTTCCGTTTTTACCAGCTTACGTACTGAACCTTAAAAATCTCCTCGGTGGTAATAGATGGAATTTTACCAACGCTCACCACGTGTTCACAGTGCCTGCTGCACACCTGACTGTCTCTACCGGCCGTGCGACACGTTCCGCCTCTCGACAAATGACGTCAGATGGCGCGGTCGCCAGAAGCCTTCAGACGCGTACGCGCGACGTACAGCAGGCGGTGCGGACCGGCTGCGGTCTCCATCGTCGCCGTATGACAGATGAGTGGCGCCCAGCACAGGTGCGGCCACGCGCGCTCTGGCTGCGGGCTATTCCGAGGATATCTCACTTGTCCACCCGACGGGTATTAATATTCTCGATCCCTTTTGTCTACGAGAAGTTTATTTATGGACAGACAGACGCATGCCTCGAAGGTTGTGTAAACTCAGGCTTAATCTACGATATCGGATTGACCTGACGATCATGTCTTCCTTAGATAATGTGATACGTGGCTTAACTTGAGTAGAGAATTTTGCAGCCCAAAATTTCCAAATACTGCAATATTAGCGTCGAAATGAGAATTATAGGTACCCCAAAATTTATACCGCAGTCTCACAAATTACTTAAGGGGTATAGTTACGATGCGAAAAGCTGGCAAAAAATACACTCCTGGAAATGGAAAAAAGAACACATTGACACCGGTGTGTCAGACCCACCATACTTGCTCCGGACACTGCGAGAGGGCTGTACAAGCAATGATCACACGCACGGCACAGCGGACACACCAGGAACCGCGGTGTTGGCCGTCGAATGGCGCTAGCTGCGCAGCATTTGTGCACCGCCGCCGTCAGTGTCAGCCAGTTTGCCGTGGCATACGGAGCTCCATCGCAGTCTTTAACACTGGTAACATGCCGCGACAGCGTGGACGTGAACCGTATGTGCAGTTGACGGACTTTGAGCGAGGGCGTATAGTGGGCATGCGGGAGGCCGGGTGGACGTACCGCCGAATTGCTCAACACGTGGGGCGTGAGGTCTCCACAGTACATCGATGTTGTCGACAGTGGTCGGCGGAAGGTGCACGTGCCAGTCGACCTGGGACCGGACCGCAGCGACGCACGGATGCACGCCAAGACCGTAGGATCCTACGCAGTGCCGTAGGGGACCGCACCGCCACTTCCCAGCAAATTAGGGACACTGTTGCTCCTGGGGTATCGGCGAGGACCATTCGCAACCGTCTCCATGAAGCTGGGCTACGGTCCCGCACACCGTCAGGCCGTCTTCCGCTCACGCCCCAACATCGTGCAGCCCGCCTCCAGTGGTGTCGCGACAGGCGTGAATGGAGGGACGAATGGAGACGTGTCGTCTTCAGCGATGAGAGTCGCTTCTGCCTTGGTGCCAATGATGGTCGTATGCGTGTTTGGCGCCGTGCATGTGAGCGCCACAATCAGGACTGCATACGACCGAGGCACACAGGGCCAACACCCGGCATCATGGTGTGGGGAGCGATCTCCTACACTGGCCGTACACCACTGGTGATCGTCGAGGGGACACTGAATAGTGCACGGTATATCCAAACCGTCATCGAACCCATCGTTCTACCATTCCTAGACCGGCAAGGGAACTTGCTGTTCCAACAGGACAATGCACGTCCGCATGTATCCCGTGCCACCCAACGTGCTCTAGAAGGTGTAAGTCAACTACCCTGGCCAGCAAGATCTCCGGATCTGACCCCATTGAGCATGTTTAGGACTGGATGAAGCGTCGTCTCACGCGGTCTGCACGTCCAGCACGAACGCTGGTCCAACTGAGGCGCCAGGTGGAAATGGCATGGCAAGCCGTTCCACAGGACTACATCCAGCATCTCTACGATCGTCTCCATGGGAGAATAGCAGCCTGCATTGCTGCGAAAGGTGGATATACACTGTACTAGTGCCGACATTGTGCAAGCTCTGTTGCCTGTGTCTATGTGCCTGTGGTTCTGTCAGTGTGATTATGTGATGTATCTGACCCCAGGAATGTGTCAATAAAGTTTCCCCTTCCTGGGACAATGAATTCACGGTGTTCTTATTTCAATTTCCAGGTGTGTATGTAGATCTGTGTCCTGGAACGAGGTCTTCCAACGACTCCTGCGCCATATGTAACAGGATGATCACATAGACATGGCACTGGCGTGTGCTGACGGCATGCTGGCGGTTGGACCCGGAACCACAAGTGCTGAGCTGGAGAGTGTGGAAAATGTTGTATCTCCTAAGTGCAGCTATTGTTCGTGGGCAATAAGGTAACTACAGCCACACAGAAAACATACGTACTCTTAAAAGGACAACCCTGCCGACAAGAAATCCCGCCATAATAATGTAAGAGGTCCATGACTAAGGAATTTATTGCTAGCGCACTCGAGCAGAATAATTTCGATGGACTGCTCACGCGCTGCCTGCGATATGTAAGCTACAATAGAATCGCAGACCAGAGAGCAGTGTCGGCAGCGGTAGTAGTAGTAGTAGTAGCTTGGAGTCGGGCGGTTGGGTCAGGTCGCTCTGAGAGAGCAGTTGTCTAGTTGTATAGATCACAGAGAGCACTTGTGTCCTGTATGGAATTACCAAGGCCGGTCGTGGAGAACGATGGCGGTGCCTGAGCGATGTAGTATAAGTCAAAAGCAAAAATTATTATTATTTATTGCCTCTTCCATATGTAATTTGCAACAACTCATTTTGTACTTTTGTTATATCAAAGTCGCATTTAAGTAATTTTCAATAATTTTTCAATAATAATCTTTCTTATAAAGATAACTTTTGACAGTCATCCATCCGAATTTAAAGCTTTTTACTAATTTCTCCTATCCATAATCATGAAAATTATCGTAAATAAAATCAGTTGTTTTTCATACATAACAAAATCTAGTGGCCAGCATTGCACTGGGCGGTGCCAGAAAATTTTCTTATATGAGCAGATATATACGCGTTATCCGGCGACTTCATTGAGGTAAGAATTTTCAATTTGTTCAGAATGATCTTTCAGGGCCATGACGCAGCACTGCTGACGTCCAAAATTTACCAGTTTAAATTTGCAGTCAGTTAATTATTGAAAGGTTATATGTGAGCCACAATTTTATTGAGAGGTTAGTCACATTTTTATTGCCAGGTTACGGAAAAAAACTGTGGGGAGCTTACAGGAACAATAATAATAATAATTTAGTGTGACTCAGTGGCCTGGTACAATTCTTTCTACTGGACGCCACTCCGGTGACTTGTGTGTCCTTAACCCAACCCAGTTACACAACCTGGGAAAGGGGACCTACAGTTTAACGTGGCATCCGGATTGATGATTCCTCACATCGTTGAGAGGTGAAGGCTAAACCCACCGTTAAACTTGAAAACAATTCCAGCACAAAACATTTACGCGTAACCTTGGAATCCAATGGAAAACGTAATTTCAACGACACATTTCTCACTAAGCCTTTAAGTGATAACTTACTGCACAAAACTGTGTGAGCAGGCACCGCCAATTGCCATAAGGACATGTCACGAAGGCACTTTTATGACTATAATCGGCTTCGCCCTGAGTGCCTGTGCGCAAAGATTTCTGTGTGTACGAAACAATTCTTGTGAAGCAGGAACTTGGAGTGGCCGGCCGCGGTGGCCGTGCGGTTCTAGGCGCTCCAGTCCGGAGCCGCGCTGCTGCTACGGTCGCAGGTTCGAATGCTGCCTCGGGCATGGGTGTGTGTGATGTCCTTAGGTTAGTTAGGTTTAAGTAGTTCTAAGTTCTAGGGGACTGATGACCACAGCAGTTGAGTCCCATAGTGCTCAGAGCCATTTGAACCAAGTAACTTGGAGTGCGCTCCTCATACTTACACGGGACTTTGTAACTGCAGTATTCGATAGTATGCCGGTAACCTTCGGGAACATTACCGTAACTCCCCTACTGGTTCCGTAACGGGGACATAAGAAAATCTCAAGTAATTATTTACAAGCCTAAAGTTGAAAACTACGAAGCGGATGCGCAGCACAACTGGAAAAATAATGATTCTGGTTAAGAGCAGACCAGCTGTTTTTGGTAGCGGTAGCCCTAATCGCCTTGCCTTAACCGCAGGCAAGACACCGAGAGAAGTGGCGCAGCAGTAAAGGCACTGGAGTGACATTTGAGAGATGGGGGTTTAGGACCCAGATAGTTTTTCTGTGATTTAATTAAATCGATTAAGACACATGCCATGTTGGTTGCTTTGACAAGGAAATGGCTGATTTCCATTCCCACTTGTTCCCTGTCTACGGTCTTGCGTGTCTAATTATCTGGTCAACGACGGAACATTAAACCCTAACCTTCCTTACTTCGGCGTCAGAGTGTGATTCACTGTCCAATGTAACACGGTCCATAACCTGTTTACCTAAACATCTTTACTTTGTTTGTACCATTTACATTCCAACTACATGGAAACACTTTGTAATTTCACAGAACGTTTTCAACAATCAAGTATGTAATCCCTTAGGCAAATTCGAATTTGGATATACACTATGTGATCAAAAGTATACGGACACCCCCAAAAATATAGGTCTGTGATATTAGGAGCATTGTGCTACCACCTACTGCTAGGTACTCCATATCAGCGACCTCAGTAGTCATTACACATCGTGAGAGAGCAGAATTGGGCGCTCCGCGGATCTCACAGACTGGGTGTCACTTGTGTCATACGTCTGTACGCGAGGTTTCCACATTCCTAAACGTCCCTAGGTCCACTGTTTCCGATGTGATAGTGAAGTGGAAATGTGAAGGGACACGTACAGCACAAAAGCCTACAGGCCGACCTCGTCTGTTGACTGACTGAGACCGCCGACAGTTGAAGAGTGTCGTGATGTGTAATAGGCAGACATCTATCCAGACCATCGCACAGGAATTCCAAACTGCATCAGGATCCATTGCAAGAACTATGACAGTTAGCCGGGAGGTGAGAAAACTTGGATTTGATGGTCCAGCGGCTGCTCATAAGCTACACATCACGCCAGTAAATGCCAGACAACGCCTCGCTTGGTTTAAAGAGCGTAAACATTGGACGATTGAACAGTGGAAAAACATTGTGTGTAGTGACGAATTACGGTACACAATGTGGCGATCCGATGGCAGGGTGTCGGCATGAACTTCATCTAAAACGGCTCTGAGCACTATGGGACTTAACATCTATGGTCATCAGTCCACTGGAACTTAGAACTACTTATACGTAACTAACCTAAGGACATCACACAACACTCAGTCATCACTAGTCAGAGAAAATCCCTGACCCCACCGGGATGAACGTCATCTGCCAGCGTGTGTAGTGCCAACAGTAAAATTCGGAGGCGGTGGTGTTATGGTGTGGTCTTGTTGTTCATGGAGGGGGCTTGCACCCCTTGTTGTTTTGCGTGGCACTATCACACCACAGGCCTACATCGATGTTTTAAGCACCTTCTTGCTTCCCACTGTTGAAGAGCAATTTGGGGATAGCGATTGCATCTTTCAACACGATAGAGCACCTGTTCATAATGCAAGGCTTGTGGCGGAGTGATTACTTGACAATAATATCCCTGTAATGGACTGGACCGCACAGAGTCCTGACCTAAATGCTATAGTACACCTTTGGGATGTTTTGGAACGCCGACTTCGTGCCAGGTCTCATCGACCGACATCGATACATCTCCTCAGTGCACCACTCCGTGAAGAATAACCTGCCATTCCCCAAGAAATATTCCAGCACCTGATTGGACGTATGCCTGCGAGAGTGGAAGCTGTCATCAATGCCAACACCATATTGAATTCCAGCATTACCGACGGAAGAGGAATGGAAGAGAAACCCATCTGGCAGAATTCAACAAATACTGTAATTTAATCGTCGCCAAGACTCGGTTTAAGAAGCATGTAAGAAGGTGCCTGTGGACATTGGGCGATTTCGACAGAGATTTAGCCATATTCTAAAGTGTAAGTCATTTGCTGGGGTAGAGGTGGACTCTGGCCATAATTTAGTGATTATGAATTGCAGATCAAAACTTAAGAAACTGAAAAATGGTAGGAAATTATGGCAACGAGACCTGGATAGACTGATGGAGTCAGTTGTTGTTGAGAGTTTTAGAGGGAGCATTACCAACATTTGACTAAAGAGGGGAAATTAATTCAATAAAAGACAAATTGGTAGCACTGAGAGATAAAATAGTGAAAGCAGCAAAGGACCACACATGATAAAAGATACGGCTCAGTAGAAATCCTTGGACGACAGAAGAGAGAGCGGATGTAATTGACAAAAGGAGAAGATATAAAAATGTACCACGTGAAGCAGGCAAAAGCGATTTCAAACGCCTGAAAAATGAAACCGATAACAAGGGTACACTGGCTAAGGCTAAACAGAAATGGCTAGAGGATGAATGCAAAGTTGTAGAAGCATACCTGAGTAGCAGAAAGATAGATGCCGCCTATAGGAAAATTGTAGAGACCTGTATGATTGTCAAGAGCTCAGATGGTAAGTCAGTACTACCGCAAGAGGGGAAGGCTGAAGGGTGGGAGAAATATGTGGAGGGCTCATATAACAAAAACAAGCTCTAGGACAATATTATACAAAGAAATGAGGTAGCAGGTGAATATGAGATTAGACATTTACTGACAATGAGAGAAGAATTTGACACAGAGCTGAAAGACGTAAGCGACAAGGCAAACGGAGCAGCCGACACATTCCCGTTGTATTACTGAGATCCATGACTAAACTATCTCAGATGGTATTGAAGATACACGACACAGACAAGATACTCTCAGACTTAAAAAAAATTAAATAATTCCAATTCCAAAGAAGGCAACTGCCGACAAGTGTTAAGATTACCGAACTCTCTGTTTAATGAGTCATGATTATAAAAAAACTGAGATTAATTATTTACAGAAGAATGGTAAAGAAAGCTCGGGCAATAGCTAGGCAGACACTTGCATTAAACTAAAATATACAAGGTGTCCGCCGGCCGGAGTGGCCGAGCGGTTCTAGGCGCTTCTGTCTGTAACTGCGCGACCGCTGCGGTCGCGGGTTCGAAACCTGCCTCGGGCATGGATGTGTGTGATGTCCTTAGGGTTAGGTAGGTTTAAGAGTTCTAAGTTCTAGGGGACTGATGACCTCAGAAGTTAAGTCCCGTAGGGCTCAGAGCCATTTGAACCATTTTTTAGACAGGGTGTCCCACCGAACTCTGGCACCTCATATATATTCGGAATAAAACAAAATGTGAAAAATGCAATAGCTCAGGGATGCACCCATCATGAAGGACAATGAACACCACTTTCAACACAATTTTTTTTTAATGGCTCACGTGTGTTATATCTACAATAACGAAAACTAAAGGTACAATTGGTAATGGCAGACTTGGTTTCACTGTTCTATAACTCGCATGTTTTGAAATATTAGACTGTAAAGGATTGCTACGGCGTCGTAGTTCCGAACAGGGCAAGGGTTGCCTCGACTGTCCTGCAGCCTGCTGTTGACAGACCACACTATAAGCGTGTACGTTCTACCTACACTGTCCGGTCTACTAGTGTCTCCTGCTCGGCCCTGTTGTACTGTTGTCGGTGTCAAACAGGAAAATACACTGTGACACATTTCACGTACGTTTCCGTCTGTGCTTTCCCTGTTTTGGTGTGGCTTGTGACAAAATGGTTCAAATGGCTCTGAGCACTATGGGACTTAACATCTGAGGTCATCAGTCCACTAGAACTTAGAACTACTTAAACCTAAGGTCATCACACACATCCACGCCCGAGGCAGGATTCGAACCTGCGACCGTAACGGTCACGTGGTTCCAGACTGAAGCGCCTAGAACCGCTCGGCCACACCAGCCGGCGGCCTGTGACACTTGCGGTCGTCTCTTTGTCGATATGCCGGTCTTCAGTAATGAAGAAAAATTAGATATTACGTTAATTTACGGCGAATGTGACAGATATGCAACCACAGCTGTTGCAGCGTACGCTGAGCGCTAGCCAGATCGACGGCGTCCTTCACGTTGTACCATTTTCAACATCAGGGAAAGTTTTATGGAAACATGCAGCTAGACACAGAAGGCGTCAACGAACAAACACAGCAACTAACAATGACAACGAAATTGCTGTTCTGTCTGCTGTAGGGCAGAATCCTGAGCTGAATACAGGACGGATTGTACGCGGTTCTGGAATAAGCTGTAGCAGAATGCGAAGAATTTTGTATAGACATACGTTTCATCCGTATCGTATCTCATTCCATCAAGAACTGTACAGGAATGACTTCGAATTCAGTAATTTTGTGCTTCAGCAGTTGCAAAGTCATCTTGTATTGTTGTTCACGGATGAAGCTCCGTTCACAAACCATGGTCAAGTGAATCTGCGGAACATGCGCTATTAGTCCGTGCAAAATACCCACTGACTTCGAGCGGATGCCCATCAACAACAGTGTGATGTCTACGTCTGATGCGGCATCATTGGTACCCGTACTGCACGTCCATATTTTTGTCAGGGAACATTAGCTGGATGGCGATGCGTATCATTTTACGGCAAGCTGAAAAAGAGAGTGAGGGAGAGAGGGAGCTGGATATTTGTACTTGCGTATTATAAACCCCTTTTCTTGAAATTTTCTCTGCTTCATACTTCCTCTGTGTCACCACAGATGACGTGTCACTGACCTCATTTGTGCTAAGACTGCAGTATATACGAGCAGCCTATTTGCTTCCACCGCCCTGAGTGTAATGCACAAGTTCTAATAAATGTTTGCCAACCTGCAGTCTTCTACAGTTGTTGTTCGCTGTGCAGAAAACAGCACACAGGTCGTGAATCCATTATCTTGAGGCTGTAAGCTTTTTGTATGAGATGCCATTCGCTTTTTATTGGCAGAACACGAGAAACTGCACAATTACATTCCACTATGGAGTCACAAATAGTTTCCATTCTTCAACAAAATAGTAAACTGCGTATTTCCGTAATTGCAATAACACCGTTCTCAACTACGTGTCCATATAACCATACATTGCTAATGTATACCGACCGCGGCAGACAACATATCTGTCCTCCGACACCGCCGAACCAGCCTGGTCTTACATCCGAACCACTTCGCCCGCCATCCGAGTTAGGCGCGATCCGAAGATCACCGAAGTGCTTCGTCTTCATTTAGCAGTTGTTTATTATTCTGCTGGTTATTCTTATGAAATAATACACGCTATTGAGAGATGGTTCAAAAGGTTCAAATGGCTCTGAGCACTATGCGACTTAACTCTGAGGTCATCAGTCGCCTAGAACTTAGAACTACTTAAACCTAACTAACCTAAGGACAGCACACACATCCATGCCCGAGGCAGGATTCGAACCTGCGACCGTAGCGGTCGCTCGGTTCCAGACTGCAGCGCCTAAAACCGCACGGCCACTCCGGCCGGCGAGAGATGCTTTAACATGAAATCCAAGTAAATACGCTATTTAGTTTTTCCACTATTGATAATAGAAGATTATCATTTTGGCACGCAACTTCCGAAGGCGGCATCCAATCGCAGAGAAGGTCCACAATTTAAGCGGTCTTTCTCACGATACTGTACCGAACAAACCGTCTGTCATAGGTACCTCACACCACGTTACGTCATCTTGCCACTGCTGCCTCCTCAACTGCTCTAAGAAGAGCTTCTTGTACCTGATTATGATGGCTGTCAAACTGGAAATATTACAATTTCTGCAAGACACACTGCCCCATCTCATGGAGGACGTGGGATCGACGTGCTTCCAGCGTGATGGATGCCCCGCACGTTACGCAAGTGCTTCCAGGAAAGTTATGAATGCAGTGTGTCCAGATAGGTGAATAGAACAGGCAAGTACAGTGAAGTGGCCAGCTCAGTCCCCCGACGTGGCGCCGTTATGCTTCTTTCTCTAGATCGCAGTGAAAGAGTGTGTGTCCCACGAACCCCCAACGACACCAGAGAATGTGTTACCGCTGCGTGTGCGACAGTACATGTGGTCCCGGGTTCGATTCCCGGCGGGGTCAGGGATTTTCTCTGCCTCGTGATGACTGGGTGTTGTGTGATGTACTTAGGTTAGTTAGGTTTAAGTAGTTCTCAGTTCTAGGGGACTGATGACCGTAAATGTTAAGTCCCATAGTGCTCAGAGCAAAACAGTACATGTGGAAACACTACAATCTGTGCAACCCTCACTTGTTCACTGTTCTCAAGTGTGTTTATGTAAACGATGGGCACTTCGAACATCCATTGAGGTGATCCAGTTTCATCGGACGTGATGTTAGAAGTTATTTGTGAGTGCGTCTTCCGTGCTGGATGTCTGTGGGCTACATACCACTAATAACTGTGTTTAGATTTGTAGAACAAGGTCTTATCACTAAATTGCACCCCTAGTTTTCACTTCTTCAGAAAAAAAACTTACATTTACCATTTAAAAAAATAACCTCAGCTACACTATGTCGGCGATTGCTGCGCAAACAACTTCTCCACATACGCGCACATCACCATTACCCTACTGCGCAACCATAGGGGTTACACTCGTCTGGTGTGAGACGATCCGTGGGGAGGGGGGGTCAACCGGGGTCCGAACCGCACAATAACCCTGGATTCGGTGTGGGGCGGCGGAGGGATGAAGTGGACTGCGGTAGTCGTTGTGGGGTTGTGGACCACTGCGGCTGCGGCGGGGACGGAGCCTTTCCGTTGTTTCTAGGTCCCCGGTTAACATACAATATACATACCATTTAAAAAACCTACTTTTATGTTGAAAGTAGTGTTCGTTGACCTCTATGAATTATGTATTCCTGCCCATTGTGTGAGCCCTTGACATAGGGCTAGACAATAGCATTTTTCACATTTTGTTTCATTTTGGAAATATACTGATGAGCCAAAACATTATGACCATCTACTTAAAAGCATGTTGGTTCATTTCTGGAAAGCAGTTCAGTAGGGATTCTGCGTGCCGTGGATTCGACAAGTACTTTATAGGTTTCCAGAGGTTTGTGGCGCCAGATACGTACGCACAGCTGACACACTTCCTGTAATTTAATGGCGCACGATAGTGTCCCAGATGAGTTTCATCGGATTCACATAAGCGGAATCTGATGGCCAAGACATCAACGTGAGTCTACTATCATGCTCCTCAAACCACTGAAGCACGTTTCTGGCCTTGTGATACGGACAGTTATTCTGCTGGAAGAAGAAATCTCTATTGAGGAAGACATCAAGCATAAGGGATTACATGTGATCCCCAATAATGTTCACGTGATCTACAGCTGACATGGTATCTTCGATAACTACCGCAGGTCCCATGGAAGCCCACGTGAATGACCCCCATAACATAATACTAGTCCCACCGGACTACGCCCATGGCGCAATCTATGTTTCGGGAAGCCATTCGCCTGGATGGTGGCGTCTCTGGACACGACCATCGACCTGCTTTAACAATAAACGGCATTCATCCGTCCAGACGATACGATTCCATCGAATCGCGCTCTAATCTCGATGATCCTGCCCCCACTGTGATCACAATTGGCGATGTTGTGTCAGCATGGAACACGTAGGGGTCCTCTGCTGCGGAACGCCATGTTTAACGCCTTGCGCTGAACACTGTGCTCCAAAACACTAGCGCCAACGCCAGAACTGTATATATACCACTATAGGGCAATGCGGGAGCATTATCGCACCATAAAAGCAGCAACACTCTTGATTTGCCAATAATGTTCCATCACAAGTTTCAGTCCATATAGAATATCATCTCCATTCCTCCTCACTCCCGATATGCAATTGTATGACGAGTTAAGAAAAAATATTATAGTTTTTGTTCCACTGACCCAATACGGACGTCCAACTTCTTGTCGCCTACTCGTGGTTTCAGCATTCTTCAACCTTTTTCCACAGATGCTCACGACAGTAGCACGCGAACAGCCGACGAGCTCCGCCGTTCGAGTTGCTCGCTCTCAGGCACAGGGCCAGGACAATCTGGATTTTGTCGAAGTCGCTTATGTCAGTGGATTCCTGCATTTGCGCCACATATCGTCGGTAGAATGATTCCCCATTCGTGTCTGCTCCGCTCATATACTTTTCTTATCGTGTCACGTGCCCGCAGCGCCACCAGGCAGCACACAACCTCGCGGTGGGCAGTGGTCATAATATTTTGTTTTCATAAGTGTATATGAGGTTGCAGAGTTAGCTGGCACCCCTTGTATAGGGTAAGTGATCGATACAGTGAAGGGGCCCTTCAGCGTGAACTGCAGTGATGGATACAGGTTTCCCTCGTCTTGACTACCAGCAGTAACCAGCATTCAGACAGTGTGTGCTCGCAGTGCTGTGCTATCCTGCGCAGCAGTAAACACTACCCGTAAGGCACACGACGTACTGATCAAACCAAACCACTATAGGGCAATGCGAGAGCATTATCGCACCATAAAAGCAGCAACACTCTTGATTTGCCAATAATGTTCCATCACAAGTTTCAGTCCATACAGAATATCATCTCCATTCCTCCTCACTCCCGATATGCAATTGTATGACGAGTTAAGAAAAAATATTATAGTTTTTGTTCCACTGACCCAATAATGTTACTTATCCTGATGAAGGCTGCTTGTAATTATAGTCGAAATAATTTTATGATATAATGTGTGTTTTATTTCTGGCAAAACTGTGGGCAACATCAGTAGCAGGACAAAGGGGGCATCACTCTACTTTGCATTGTTGACACCTTTATTCAATATGGCGAATCCAAGATGGCTGCCATAGATGTGGCGACCTCGCAGTGACATCGTGGCTGGAAGTAAAAATTTTGGCTGGAAAATAGGTCAACTGGGCTACCTTCACTAATTTAACCCTCATACCCCTCCCTTCTACTCTCCTTCCCCCTCTCCTCCCCTCTCCCCTCGACCCTCACCTCCCCTCCCCCATCTGGAAATAGTCAGGAAAAGGACTCATTCTATGCTGGGCTGCTGGATACGACAGATCTGAATCTTTATTTTGTATGCATTGATTATTTAAACAATTTCTGTTGTTGTAGGCAGTAGTTCCATCCAGTGCATTCACAATGAAGTCCAGAGTCCAACTGACATAGTTCACAGAGCCTCCACCAGAGGGTGCTGTTGGCCCTCCCCCTCCCCTCCCAGCCATTCCATCCATTCAACACAGTAAACAATTACATCTGTCTTCATAGTCCAGCAGCTACACATAGACAGAGTCCTATTCCCGCCATTTTCCCCAGACCGCCATCTTGGATTATGACACAGGAGGGGAGGAGGGAGGGCCAACAGTGTCCTCTGGTGGCAATGTTGTGAACCAGTTCAGTTGGACTCTGGACCTCATGGTGAAAGCAGCAGATGGAGCTACTCCCTATGACAACTCAAATTGTTTAAAGAAACAATACATTCAAAATACAGACTTAAATCCATCCTATCCAGCAGCTCAGTACAGACTAAGTCCTTTTCCCACCATATGGGGGAAGGGAGGGGGGATTAGGCTAGTGGAGGTAGCCCAATTGACCTATTTTACCGCCAAAATCTGAAGTTTCCACCTTGACATCACTGCGACATTGCCGCATCTATGGCCACCATCTTGGATTCACCATCTTGAATAAATCTGGCAACAATGCAGAGTGGGGTGATGCTCCCTTTATCCCACTAGTAACATCCCTCCCTCTATTAAGTGATGTTCTGTACTTAAGTGCATTGTAGTGCTTACAATCTTGCTTGGTAGTGTTTATATGTCGGCAGTCAATCAGATATCAAGTCTTTTCAGAGGGAACTTAAACATGAAATGTTTTTTTTTATGTGTTTTCCACCAGTGCTGTAATTTATTCTCTTTTCTGTTACTTAATTTTTACTGCTGCTAGTTTAGTGGTTACATATAAAATACTCAATAAATTTAATAATTAAATGCTCTAATACACGGTTTACTAAGTGAACGTTTTTATCGTACGATTCTCCATTTATGTCTTTATTGGTCATCTTCGTTATCCATCACCGTCAAGGGTTTATTAAATGAAAATTTTTACAGCTTTTCCAACTCCATGATGCATCAGGCATTGTCACATCATATTGGGCGCAACTCTACTTTTGCTGAAATCACGACGCCATAACTGCCAACCACACGTAAGCCATTGTAGCTTCCATTATATTCGAACGTACCGAGGCAAGTTCCGTTCTTCCTCTTTCTTGCCTGTGTCCTTTTTCACTGCCAGTCCTGTCTTCTGTTTTTCATTTAGGTACGACCCGACTCGTCTGTCACGTTACTCCATCTCCTAAACCTAGTGGCTCGTCTTGGACTATATATTTTCTGTTCTCCTTATTACTATTTATTATAAAATTATTTACATTCTGCTACTGTCCACAACATTCGCACTGTTACACTGCATGTCCTCGATGTCGGCAATACTTTCTCTCTGCTTCAGTAGGTGTGCGAGTGCAGAGCCAAGTGTTGATGAAATTGTGGGTAGCTGTGGACGCATACGTACTGATTCACATGCCATGGCACGCTGCCTCGTACCTGCCGTGGAGGATGGTGATTTCGTGGTCCGGTATTTTAGGCTTAATCGCACTAGACACAGCACTGCCGCAGCTGCCCACGCCGCGTCTGCCGTCGCTTGGCGTTAGTGTCGCCACTCACTTAACTTGCACTACCTCCAGTGTCTCAGCTCTAGGCCAGTGCCAAGTAGAGCGGTGATTCAGACATTACAACTGTCATTTCAAACTACTGTTCACCTTTTATGTTCAGAATTTCCATAGCGTCCCCATGCAAACAGAGGTAACTGCGGAAACGGTTCCTTTGTCAATGTCGCGGTCGTCTTTCTCCTGCATCCTTGACCATCTGTAATAGTGCCCCGTCTCAAATGACCTCACAATGTAATCATAAAGTTTTAATTTCCATCTTCAAAAAATAAAGTTACGTAATTAATCTTTTGTTGAGATATAGGTACATTCTGCAGGTTCAGATGGTTCAAATGGCTCTGAGCACTATGGGACTTAACTGCTGAGGTCATCAGTCCCCTAGAACTTAGAAATACTTAAACCTAACTAACCTAAGGACATCACACACATCCATGCCCGAGGCGGGATTCTAACCTGCGACCGTAGCGGTCGCGCGGTTCCAGACAGCAGCGCCTAGAACCGCTCGGCCACTCTGGCCGGCTTAGTTAGGTTTAAGTAGTTCTAAGTCTAAGGGACTGATGACCTCAGATGTTAAGCCCCATAGTGCTTCAAACCATTTGAACCATTTTTTTTATACATGCATTGTTGGTAAACAAGTCTGAATGGTGAAGAACGAAATGACAGACAATCTCTCTGTATTTTTACTGATTTTACGTAGATTACAAGATAGCTGTTTTCCCAAAAATGTTACCAAAAATTGCAAGAGAAGTCTGAAGTGTTACATGCCGTTTTGGCAAACATTTCACACTCCTTGTGTACTACAGGGAAAGATGACTGTGACAGAATAATATTAAGCAGGAAGTAAGTCGCCGAACAAATACTGTGCGCGGGCTTTTGTTTTCGTATACGCAGACATTAAACGGGAAGTGTGGTTCAAATGGCTCTGAGCACTATGGGACTTAACTGCTGTGGTCATCAGTCCCCTAGAACTTAGAACTACTTAAACCTAACTAACCTTAGGACATCACACACATCCATGCCTGAGGCAGGATTCGAACTTGCGACCGTAGCAGTCGCGCGGTTCCGGACTGAGCGCCTAGAACCGCTAGACCACCGTGGCCGGCACGGGAAGTGTGGGATACGAGAATACGGAAAGGTGTGACGACAAGTAAACGGCTTCACCTGCTGTGGCCCTTGGACTTACAAATTTTGGCGTCGCGGCTTGGCGATGGCTTGACCGTCAAGGAGCAACCACACGCACCAAGAATGGAAAAAAGAAGACAAGATGATTTTGTGAGAGGTAAAATATAATGTAATCTTAGATATCATGTTGAGCCTTCGCTTACGTCGTACGAAAAGTTGTGTTCTGCTCTAACTCACGAGTCATTCTAATAACCCTTCACCCATTCCATGAAATATATGTGTGTAAAAGGAAAGCAGTGGACGTGCTTTTTCGTGATGTGAGCTGCAGAACGTGAAGGAGTCAACCCTATCCTAGGCTACACACAGGATTTCATAGGCACTGATTAGCAGGACCTCTACTTCAAGAGAATCAACTACGACGACCGGATTAAAAAAAAAAAAGGTGAATACGTCAGATATTACGTTTGGCGAAGAATCTCATGAAGTGTTCTGACTTAGCTTCAGCTACAGGGAGCGAGTCAGCAGCTACATAAAACCGTAAACCAACAAGAAAAACACTTCAAGTCGATGCCCTGTTGCTGGAAGATCGGCGTATCACGATCAAGGCGAGAGTGGAAAATTGAAAATCACTCACGGATCAGTTTTCAGCAACCTTCTCGGCACTTTAAGAAAGTCATAGGTCACCACCCAGCGGGTTTGCGACTGCTGACAACCATTCAAGACTCGAATCTAAAAACTTATTAGGCACCTAATCAAAATGGACAAGACCTCAGTGCACCACTATGACATGAGAGACGAAGGAGAAAAAAGACGCATTGGAATTGGTGGTGAATTCACCATCACCGAAAAAGACGAAGATCCGACCATCATCGCTCCAGGTGATTCTCTTTTCATGCAACTGCCACGATATGATGCTAACAGGTAATGCTCGTAAGGGCAAAACCGCTACGAAGACATACTGCCTAAATGGCCTTACGAGGTTATGGAAGGCTAGCAAGATGTCAAAGATGGTATTTTTTACTCCATAACAACAACCTTTCTCATTCTGTGATGACACAGTCACTCAGATTGCTTCTTTGCGGTACCAAATTCTGACTCGTCCAACTTACTTGGCACCCACTGGCTTCCTCTTCTTTCATCGGACGAAGAAACTGTTACATGACAGATATTTTCAGAAGAAGCACAAGGTGATTTTCCAGGCTGACTGTTATTCCTTGAACAGCCAAAAAAAGCAGACTTCTCCAACCAGGTCTCCGCCAAGTCATCCACTGTAGAGTAAAAAGTGTTGTACATAAAATGTATTCGCAGCTGCGAATATGGACAACCATTAACTGTATAATGGAAAGACAACAATGAAAATCTGTGCCATGACTCGAACCCGGATACCCCACTTTATGCGAGCGGTTGCGTTAACCACTTTGGCTACCCGTGCATGACTCACAGCGAAACCGAAACACCATATGTCGTCGTTCATGTGTCACAGTCTGCTCTCGTACACATTATGTAATTCCCCTACAGTGGGAGGACATTTTAATTGAAAGTCACTGCCTAACATTGGCGTATAAATGCAATATTACAGTGCCTTTATTGTTAATAAGTACTATGCAGTGTTTCTTCGGTCATGCGTGCATGTCCGAAAGAACATTGCATAGTGCTTCCTAACGACACAGGCACTGTAATATCATAAAAATTTGTTGCATTAACGAATGAAGGTATAGAGAGGTGCTAAGACCATCAACAAGTGTCGTGGTAGCAGCTTGATTTTCACGTAGTGATAACAAAAACCATATGACTACCGCTCGTCGCGTCTAATATCTATCAGCAATCGTCCTGATGCGGGATTTTCACCTCAAGCGAATGGCAGCGTCGTTCCTTCAGAGCCGCAGCCCTGTCTTACGCTGATATGCTTTCATGTGGAGTAGACAATGCGTGATTGTACACGATCGGATCCTAACGCAAAGCGCACGGAATTTCAATGCATCTGAGACGAAAACTTGGCCCTGTACAAAATATTGCCCATTTTTACAAGCCAAAGCTGCAGAGTCGGTGACAAAAGTCATGGCATAGAGATATGCACTCGTACCGATGCGGCAGTGCACTGGCGGAACTGTCATTTGTCCGCAGGTCACTGGACTTTGAACTTGGAATGGTACACTCATCTTCAGAACATCTTCAATGACTAGGGATAGGACGTTCATATTCACAGGACATGTACATTAGTGTGTTCTGCAGAAATGATTAGCCTTTGAACCATGTCGGCCCGCGGGTTCAAGGTCGACATTGATGTCTCGGCGCAACAACACCTACCGGTAAAATGTGCCTGCAGCTCTCGTTGTCTCTATAAACCGAAAGTAATGGCTCGATCTTACCTGAGCAGACGTGCAGGATGCCTTGCAGACGTATACGCGAACCGTACTGTCAAATCAGTGAGTTTGAAAGAAGGCGCATTGTTGGCATGAAAGAATGTGATGCATCAATCCGGGAAATTGCTGCTCGTGTGGGACGAAGCGTTTCGCCAGAACACCAGGTCTGTGCAGAATGGTTCACGGAAAGCCCTAGAACACGACGAGATGGGTCAGGTCGCACCTCCCAGACCACTCCCTACAAGATCGACACCTCATCCGAATGGCATCCGCGTCCTCCTCGGCCCCGGCGCAGCAGTGGAACAGCGTAGCACATCGTACACTATCAGCAGTGACAGTCCGTCGCCGTTTGTTAAGGAATGGGTTACGTGCGCTTCGTCCACTTCTCCGCCTATCTTTGACGAATGTGCAGAAACATGCTAGACGACAATGGTGTATGGAACGACGTCAATGGGACAGGATGGCATCGTATAGTGTTTTACGACGGTTCCAGGTTCTGTTTGTTTGAAAACGATGGCCGCATTTTGGTTCGTCACAGGCAGGGGAGAGGCATCACAGTGACTGCATTCGCAAAAGACACACAGCACCAACTGAATGCCTTATGGTGTGGAGTGCTGTTGGATACAACCACAAATCACAGTTTGTGCATGTCCAGGGCACTGCGAACAGTGTGACCTTAGTGAATGACGTCTTGTGACCCGAAGTCATACCCTTCCTGCACAACATCTCAGACGCTATTTCTCAGCGAGACAATACACTACCAGGTACTGCTGCACGAACATACGCCCTCTTGGTGTCACTGGGAGTCAGTCTTTTGCCCTGACCCGTCACATCACTAGACTGTCGCTAATCGAAAATTTGTGGAATATGGTGAAACGATGAGTGCAGCACTGTGACCCAATGCCAATCACCACAGATGAAATTTGGAACCAGGTGACTGCAGCATAGATGGCTATGCCACAGTACGCCATTTGTGCCTTATATGAGTCTTTGCTATCAGGCCTGGAACAAGTTGTTAATGGCCTTGGCGGACACTGTGTCTACTTGGCAACAGGCCACATGCTGAACCGAGGTGGATGAAATGCTAATCATTTCTGCAGAACATGCTAACGTACTTGCTCCGTGAATATGAACGTCCTATCTGGCTCTGAGCACTATGGGACTTAACTTCTGAGGTCATCAGTCCCCTAGAACTTAGAACGACTTAAACCTAACTAACCTAGGGACATCACACACACCCATGCCCGAGGCAGGATTCGAACGTGCGACCGTAGCGGTCGCGCGGTTCCAGACAGCAGCGCCTAGAACCGCTCGGCCACTCTGGCCGGCGAACGACCTATCTCTAGTCGTTAAAGGCGTTCTGTTTCTTCTCAACGTGAGTGTAGCTGGAGATATTTGAGGCATGGGACATCTCATTTCGCAAATCGGCAGGAAATTCAATATTCCGGCCGCGCGGGGTTAGCCGCGCCGTCTGGGCGCTGCAGTCATGGACTGTGCGGCTGGTCCCGGCGGAGGTTCGAGTCCTCCCTCGGCCATGGATGTGTGTGTTGTCCTTAGGATAATTTAGGTTAAGTAGTGTGTAAGCTTAGGGACTGATGACCTTAGCAGTTAAGTCCCATAAGATTTCACACACATTTGAACTTATTTTTTTTTATATTCCGCGGTCCACAGCGTCCAGAGTCTGCCGAGAATATCACATTTCACGCATTACCTCTCACTATGGACAACCCAGTGGCGAACAGTCTTCATTTAACGTCCGAGAGCAGCGGTGTTTGCGTAGAGTTGACATTGCTAGCCCGCATCTCGTGGTCGTGCGGTAGCGTTCTCGCTTCCCACGCCCGGGTTCCCGGGTTCGATTCCCGGCGGGGTCAGGGATTTTCTCTGCCTCGTGATGGCTGGGTGTTGTGTGCTGTCCTTAGGTTAGTTAGATTTAAGTAGTTCTAAGTTCTAGGGGACTTATGACCACAGCAGTTGAGTCCCATAGTGCTCAGAGCCATTTTTGAAATTGCTAACAGCCAAGAAACACTGCCTGAAGTAACCGCAGAAATCAATGTGGCAAGTACGTAAGAGGCCAGATTTGGCGTTAATGGGCTATGGCAGCAGGCAAGCGACCAGAGTGCCTTTGCTAACAGCACGACATCGCCAGCAGCGCTTCTCCTGGACTCGTGATCATATCAGTGGGACCGCAGATGACTGGAAAACCGTGGCCTGGTCAGATGAGTCCCGATTTCAGTTGGTAAGAGCTGATGGTAGGGTTCCAGTGTGGCGCAAACACCACGAAGCCATGGGACCCAAGTTGTCAACAAGGCACTATGCGAGCTAGAGGCGGCTCCATAATGGTGTGGGCTGTGTTTACATGGAATGGACATGGTCTTCTGGGTGTTTGGCTACTTGGAGACAATTTTCAGCCATTAATAGACGTCATCTTCGCGATCGAAGACGGAGTTTGTACGGATGATAATGCGCCATATCACCGGGCTACAGTTGTTCGCGTTTGGTTTGAAGAATATTTTGGGCAGTTCGAGTGAATCATTTGGCCGCCCAGATCGCCGAACATGAATCCCATGGAACATTCAGGGGACATAATCTGGAGTTCAGTTCGTGCACAAAATCCTTCTCCGGCAACACTTCTGCAGTTACGGATGACTATGCAGGCAGCATGGCGCAATATTTCTGTAGGGGACTTCCAGTGACTTGTTGAGTCCATGCCACGTCGATCTGCTGCACTATGCCGAGCAAAAGGAGGTCAGATATGATATTAGGATGTGTCCCATGACTATTGCCAGCTCATTGTACATCAGAGAACCGCTCTGTAGAATGTTGCTTGCTGTGGCCGTCAGTCTTCCGAGGAAGCAGCAGTAGCGTGGGACGCGACTCGCAGATAAAGATCTCTTTTTCGTGGGAAGAGCAATACTTGAGGTCGTTTTAGAATTTCTTTTCTCCCTTTGTGGAGGTGAAGAGCTGTCAGCCAGACGATTTCTCCATGCAGGACGAACGGCCTCTTGTGCCGCAGAAAAAGCAGAAAAGAGCCCCACTGGCTTTTCCTAAAAAGACTACCAGCGAGTAGGAGATAGCAGGCCGCTTTCTAAGAATTAGAAATGTAGGAGAACCGTCGATTGGCTGAAATAAAAATATCTTTGAAGAGAGGGAATTTTGTGCTAAACTTTTAGGAACCGTGCTCACGGAAGCACAAGCCATTGGCTGGTTGATCAAACTAGGACGGAATTGTGCCAGCATTATTAAGAAAATTATGGTTGGCTGGGATTTAACGGAGCCTTCCCACTGGCAAAGACAATTTATGTGGACTTCGCGAACTGCAAAGAGGAGATAGCTCTGCGTGGGCACTCTGGCTAGACAGCTCTGGCAGAGCACTCGGGACAGGGCAGCAGGAACACACGGCTGCTACAACTCTCTGCAAGTGCTCACTGTTCTCCAGCTCCTCTTGTGACCCTGTTTGGAGAAGGAGCTACTTCTGAGCAAGGAGACGGTATGCAGAGGCCCGTCTGCAGCAGATGTCCACACTGCTCCACCATGCAGCTTAAATCATGTTGAGAATCCACAGCCCAGGCGGCCGGCAATGAGACTTATCAGTCGTTTGTTAGGGCATGGTTTGGAATACCTTAGATTCCGGATTCTCGATACTACTGATTAGGCGTTCCACGGCTCAATGATGACCCGGTTAGTTATGGTAGCTGCATGTGGCATCCTATTCCTTCTGGCGAAGTCCTAGCAAGCACAAAACGAGCACCACGATAGTTTATTTTTATCAATGATTCGTAAGCTGAGGACTATTCTCTTCTTCCTCATTCGCCTTGACGATTGTCGATTAATCCACCATCAGTTTACACTGCTCATCATCCATAGAGGTTGGCTGTTTTATTTGCTCTGTGTGCTGTCAATCACAATATCATTTTGTCTGAAAATTCGTGTTATGTACAGGGTATTTCACAAAGTTTTGGTGATTTCAGATTTGAATCATGTTACCCAAGAAACATGATACAGCGTTGGTGGCACATTCTACACTCATGTTCATAAATTAAGGATAATGCTGATACGTTGTGAAACAACGCTTTGCGGGTTTAAATCATCTCGGGATATGACCATGCGGTGCATTTGACGTGCGGTCGTCGCACTGTGGCGCTGGCAACAGTCCACATACACGGAAGTGTGTTGGTGCATTTCAGAGTACGGTGCGGCGAGTAAGTGTGCAGACGTTTTCAGACGTGCTAATGGTGACTGTGTCTCAAAGAACACATATTGATGACGTTATGAGGGGTAGAATACTAGGGTGACTGCATGCTGGTCAAACACAGCAGGTCGTAGCACGGGCCTTCCGTGTGCCACAAAGTGTATCTCAAGATTATGGCAACGATTCCAGCAGACAGGAAACGTGTCCAGGAGCTACAATATGGGACGTCTACAGTGTACAACACCACAGGAACACCGATATCTCACCATCAGTGCCCGCAGATGACCACTGATTACCGCAGGTAGCGTTGCTCGGGACCTTACTGCAGCCACTAAAAGAGTTGTCTCCAGACACACAGTCTACAGACGACTGAACAGACATGGTTTATTCACCTGGAGACCTGCAAGGTGCATTCCAGTGACGCCTGCTCACAGGAGAGCCCGTAAAGCCTGGTGTCAAGAACACAGTACATGGTCATTGGAACAGTGGTCCCAGGTTATGTTCATGGACGAGTCCAGGTATAGTCTGAACAGTGGTTTTCAACGGGTTTTCATCTGGCGTGAACCAGGAACCAGATACCAACCCCTTAATGTCCTTGAAAAAGACCTGTATGAAGGTCGTGGTTTGATGGTGTGGGGTGGGATTATGACTGGTGCACGTACACCCCCGCATGTCTTTGACAGAGGAACTGTAACAGGTCAGGTGTATGGGGACGTCATTTTGTACCAGTATGTCCGCCTTTTCAGGGGTACAGTGGGTCCCACCTTCCTCCTGATGGATGATAACGCACGGCCCCACCGAGCTGCCATCGTGAAGGAGTACCTTGAAACATAAGATATGAGGCGAATGGAGTGGCCTGTCTGTTCTCCAGACCTAAACCACACCGAGCACATCTGGGACTTTCTCGGTCGACGTATCGCTGCACGTCTTCAAACCCCTAGAAGCCCCGACCCCTTCAGGAGCTCCTACAGGCACTGGCGCAAGAATGGGAGGCTATACCCCAGCAGCTGCTCGACCTCCTGATCCAGAGTACGCCAACCCATTGTGCGCATTGTGTAAGTGTTCAAATGGTTCAAATGGCTCTGAGCACTATGGGACTTAACATCTGAGGTCATCATTCCCCTAGACCTTAGAACTATTTAAACCTAACTAACCTAAGGACATCACACACATCCATGCCTGAGGCAAGATTCAAGCCTGCGACCGGAGTGGTCGCGCGGTTCCAGACTAAAGCGCCTAGAACCGCTCGGCCACACCGGCCGGCTGTGTAAGTGTGCATGGTGAACATATCCCATATTGATTTCAGGGTACATGCGCAGGAAACAGTGACGTTTTGCAGTACATGTGTTTCGGGACGGTTTTCTCAACTTATCACCAATACCATGGACAGATCTGTGTCGTGTGTGTTCCCTATGTGCCTACGCTATTAGCGCCAGTTTTGTGTAGTGCCACATTGTGTGACACCACATTCTGCAATTATCCCTAATTTATGAGCATGAGTGTATTAGTAGTGCGGAGTGTCAAGTTTCATCCCATATACAGGTCAGTAATCATGTAGGCCTGGTCGAGGCAACATCGTGCATTCGCCGTGGAGTACTATTTTCGCTACGGCGAAACTGTCGTTCGCGTGCAACGTGCCTTTCGTGAGCATTTCAACATTCAGCCGCGATATCTAATTCCTGCTCGTGGAACAATATTGAACTGGGTAAGGAACTTCCGCACAACTGCCCGTAAGTGGAATTGAGAGTCAACCGGTCCTCGGAAAACCGTCCGAACTGCCGAGAACATCGAACGTGTGTGCGCAGCAATTTACAGGAAAGCTCTCGTCGTTCTTTACGAAGACTGGGTTGCCACAAGACGGCGCGACATGCCACGCATCCAACAAGACCTTCCAAGTTCTCCGTGAAGCATTTAGTAAAAGCATAATTTCCAAGTGCGCTTGTGTCGAATGGCCGCCTCACTCGCTTGATTTAACCGTGCCAGACCTTTACCCGTAGGGTAATTTGAAATTGAAAGAGGATTCCGACAGGCCGAAAAGCTTGCGACAGTTAAAGGACGAATTCACGGTGAAATTTCCGGAATTCCTCCAGCAGTTACGAAAGATATGTTGAAAAACTGGGTGAAACGCCTCAAGTATTGTCTGGCCACGAATGGTCGTCATTTTCCCGACGTGATATTTCATAGGAAAACTTGAATAAATGTTGTACCTTGCGTAAAATGTTCAACTTTGTTTAGCGATTAGTTTATTTATTTATTTATTTACTTATTTATTGTTTCGTGGGACCAAATTAAGGAGAAGTCTCCATGGTCATGGAACGAGTCAATACATGAAATTATAATACGATAGTAGAAACAGATAAAATGAAATATAAAAAAACATATTCAGGTGACAAGTCGTAAGTTTAAATAAAGAAAATCAACAATGTAACACTGGAATTTGCTTAATTTTTTGGCTCTTCCAGGAGATCCTCGACAGAATAGAAGGAGTGAGCCATGAGGAAACTCTTCAGTTTAGACTTAAAAGAGTTTGGGCTACTGCTAAGATTTTTGAGTTCTTGTGGTAGCTTATTGAAAATGGATGCAGCTGAATACTGCACTCCTTTCTGCACAAGAGTCAAGGAAGTGCATTCCACATGCAGATTTGATTTCTGCCTAGTATTAACTGAGTGAAAGCTGCTAACTCTTGGGAATAGGCTAATATTGCTAACAACAAACGACATTAAAGAGACTATATACTGTGAGGGCAATGTCAGAATTCCCAGACTATTGAATAGGGGTCGACAAGAGGTTCCCGAACTTACCCCACATATAGCTCAAACGGCCCGTTTTTGAGTTTGTGTGTGACTCAAATTTTAAATCGTGAAAACTTTGTGAACATTTGGCGAAGAGATTTTGTAATATTTTGAGGCCAGTTTAGACCAATATTTTATTTCAGTAGATTGATTAAGCCCCTTTTATCGAAATTATTAATGCTTTTTGAAATAACCAACGGTCGGACTCATTTGTCAGGACCATCCATTTCATATCGTTATTCCGATGCCCGACACTTTTCTTCATCGCATCTGAATCCGTGGGGATGGATCTACGTATAGGGAAGTCCAACCGATGGAGATCATTGTGACTGCAAGAAGACATGTCTAGTTAGGTTGGCGTCTTTCAGTATTTGTGAAACTTTTCTCCTTCCACGCTCACTACTGTTAATACAAGTAATAAAACCGACAGTCCTCAGGGAATGTATTTCCGTTGGGATTTGTTTCTCGCGTCGCGTCGCCGGTGTTTATCGGGGTGTAAGTTAGGGCGAGTGCAGAGCCGTCCGTTTGGAAGCCGGCCACGGCAGAATGCACGGCGACAGGGCGGTGACAGACGCCTGGCAGGGCTCCGACCACCCGCCGCCCCTGCCTGTCTCTTTCGTTGAGCGCGTGCGGCAGTGTTCGTGGGGAACGTCCGCAGCAGCGGACACGCGAAATGATAACACAGTAAAGCACGCACGAAGCAAGCTTTACAAAATACTCTACAGGATGCGTCTCCAGCTTGCCTACGAGCGCACTTGCACTTACATGCTGCTCCTGTGTATAGACGTAACTGTCAGTTAGTCTCATGTTCCATGGGTCCCTTCCAGGATAAATCGTAATGATGTGCAACGAGTCATTTTACATTCATATCGCAATACTGACCCTACGACTTATCTTAGAAAATAGATTAAGGAAAGGCAAACCCACGATTCTAGCATTTGTAGACTTAGAGCAAGGCTTCCCAACCTTTTCAGCTGGCGGACCCCTTCTTCAGTCGAAAATCCATGGCGGACCGCTAATCAGTCAAGATCACAGTAACTTTAACTTTCAGAGCGAAATCCATGGGAACTGAAAGCTTCTTAATGCAAGGGCCATGTTCCAAATGACCCCCTCTCCCCCCCCCCCCCCAAAGTATGAATAGTCTTTGGTTTAGAGATGAATGAAAACAACTTGAAATTAACGATCCAATTTGAATTCCCACTGTATCTAGACACTTGCTAGTGGATTTACTCTCTTTTTTCAACACACTACATCCAGATTAAAATTACTTTGTAATTGACAGTTCACACGTTGGAGCTGCCTTCCTCCAAGAGCAATCAACGTCACGTTCAAACTGTTCGCTGATTGGTCGACAAAGCTCGCTCCGCGCATGCGTAAAAGGTTTCAGCGCATCTAGCGCCGTGAGCCGGCGCACAAACGACTCCCGTATTGTTGCGAAACAGTCGATCAGAGAAGCCGCATTCTCTGGCACTAAACTGTGTATGCGTTCTCGCTTAGGAACCGCAAAGGCTGCTTGGGAATACGACCTGAAGTAAAAGTAAACATGTTTTTCACACGAAAAAAAATAGTGATGAATTTGATTTTCACATCTTTATTCAATAATTTTACTCATCATTTTACACGATTTGGTGAAAGGTGGCCGCAGACCCCCTAGAAAGAGCCGGCGGACCCCTAAGGGGTCCGCAGACCACACGTTGGGAAGCCCTGACTTAGAGAAAGCTTTTAACAATGTTGACTGGAATACTCTCTTTCGTATTCTGAAGGTGGCAGGGGTAAAATAAAAATGGTTCAAATGGCTCTGAGCACTATGGGACTTAACAGCTGTGGTCATCAGTCCCCTAGAACTTAGAACTACTTAAACCTAACTAACCTAAGGACATCACACACATCCATGCCCGAGGCAGGATTCGAACCTGCGACCGTAGCAGTCGCGCGGTTCCGGACTGCGCGCCTAGAACCGCGAGACCACCGCGGCCGGCAGGGGTAAAATACAGGGAGCGAAAGGCTATTTACAAATTGTACAGAAACCAGATGGCAGTTATAAGAGTCGAGGGGCATGAAAGGGAAGCAGCGGTTGGAAAGCGAGTGAGACAGGGTTGTAGCCTCTCCCCGATGTTATTCAATCTGTATATTGAGCAAGCAGTAAAGGAAACAAAAGAAAAGTTCTGAGTAGGTATTAAAATCCACGGAGAAGAAATAAAAACTTCGAGGTTCGCCAATGACATTGTAATTCTGTCAGACACAGAAAAGGACTTCGAAGAGCAGTTGAACGGAATGGACAGTGTCTTGAAAGGAGGGTATAAGATGAACATCAAAAAAAGCAAAACGAGGATAATGGAATGTAGTCGAATTAAATCGGGTGATTCTGAGGGAATTAGATTAGGAAATCAGGCACTTAAAGTAGTAAAAGAGTTTTGCTATTTGGGGAGCAAAATAACTGATGATGGTCGAAGTAGAGAGGATATAAAATGTAGACTGGCAATGGCAAGGAAAGCGTTTCTGAAGAAGAGAAATTTGTTAACATCGAGTATAGATTTAAATGTCAGGTAGTCGTTTCTGAAAGTATTTGTATGGAGTGTAGCCATGTATGGAAGTGAAATATGGATGAGAAATGGTTTGGACAAGAAGAGAATAGAAGCTTTTGAAATGTGGTGCTACAGAAGAATGCTGAAGATTAGATGGGTAGATCACATAACTAATGAGGAGGTATTGAACAGAATTGGGGGGAAGAGGAGTTTGTGGCACAACTTGACAAGAAGAAGGGACCGGTTGGTAGGACATGTTCTGAGGCATCAAGGGATCACAAATTTAGCACTGGAGGGCAGCGTGGAGGGTAAAAATCGTAGAGGAAGACCAAGAGATGAATAGACTAAGTAGATTCAGAAGGATGTAGGTTGCAGTAAGTACTTGGAGATGAAGAAGCTTGCACAAGATAGAGTAGCATGGAGAGCTGCATCAAACCAGTCTCAGGACTGAAGACCACAACAACAACAACAACATCGCAAAATAATTTATAATTATGGCTACATTTATAAGTTGTTTTTCGTTCTTTTTTATAACTTATTATTATTAAATAAACAGATCCGAATTAGTGCTTCCCACCCACCAACAATAAGACAAATTCTTCTACGGAATAGAAAGAGTTGCCTAGCAGAAACTTTTTCGCTTTGTTTTCGAGTTTTACTATCCTGTCTGCCAGACATTTTACATCACTGGGTAAGTCATCAAAAATTGTAGTTGCAGCGTTGTCCAGCACTTCTTGTTTGTGCTGAAGACAACCTTAATGTGGAGTAATGAATGCCATTTTACCTTCTTGTGCGATTATTATGTACATCACTGATCCGTTTAGAAATTCAGTCGATTACTTACAACAAACTTTATGATGGAATAAATATACCCTGAAGCAATAGTCAGAATGCCTAACTCCGCAAACAGATGTCTACAAGATAGTCGTGGTTGAGCACCACATATTATTCTTACAGCGCGGTTTTCAGCCATGAAGACTTCCTTTCCTAAAGATGGGCTACCCCAGAACATATTCCATATGACATAACGAAATTATGAAAAGTATCTCAACCTACTGATTTGTCTCTCCCCAGAACTTGCAGTAATTCTAAGTGCAATGTGGCTAAGCTAACTTGTTTTAGGAGTTATGAAATATGCTTTTTCCAGTATAAATTCTCATCAGCATGGACATCTAAGTATTTTGAAGTTTCCACCCTTTTTATTGTTAACGCACGCCGGCCGGAGTGGCCGAGTGGTTCTAGGCGCTTAAGTCTGGAACCGCGCGACCCCTACGGTCGCAGGTTCGAATGCTGCCTCTGGCATGGATGTGTGTGATGTCCTTAGGTTAGTTAGGTTTAAGTAGTTCTAAGTTCTAGGGGACTGATGACCACAGCACTTAAGTCCCATAGTGCTCAGAGCCATTTGAATCATTTTTTCTTAACGCACCATTTGTTACAGTTATCATTGGTGTAATATCGCTAGGTGTGCAGCACTGAATATGTTGAGTCTTTTTAAAATTGTGAGTCTGTGACACTGTTAAGAACATTGCTTACCATTGCTACTGTTGCTTGGATTGATTACAATACCAGTGCCATCCGTGAAAGGAACTAATTCTGTTTGTCGTTTATTAGACGGAAGATCTTTTACATATACGAGGAGCAATGGAAGACCTAAGATTCATCCTTGGGAACTCCATATGTCATTTCTCCCAACTCAAAGTAATCTCTCCTGATTACATCGGTCGGATTACACCGGTCGAATTAGTAAGTATTACTTTTACATTCTTTTGGTTAGATATGACATTATCCATGATTGGCTATACCTTCAGTTCCATTAAAATTGAGTTCATCTAGGAGGATATTTTTTTAAAAACATTTAAATGCATTAAACAGCTCACATAAACTACCAACCGGTACTATTTTGTTATTTAAGGCTTGTAAAATTTGGTGAGTGAAAGTGTAAATGGCGTTCTAAGTAGAACTACTCTTGCGAAATTCAAATTATTATTTACTGAGGATATTATTGTTATTAAGGTGGGATACTATTCTAGAATACATCATCTCTCAAAAATTCTGGAATATGATTTCAGCAGTGGAACAGCTCATAGGTTATTGACATCCCTCCTCCCACCTTTCTGCTAAAGGGTATAAATAAGGGATATAGCAATCTCTTCGGAAAAACGCCTTGAGTAAGTGATATGTCAGGCCTATTATATAGCAGAAAATCTTTAGTATTCTATTGGAAAAACCGTCAAATCCATATGAGCTTTTACTTTTGAGGAAGTATATAATTTTCTTATTTTCAGAGGGAGAAGGTGGTGATACACACACGTGACTGAATTTTTTGAGAGTTGTTTTTTCAACAGATTGACGTGCTCTTGCTCTTGAACTCTTTGTCTCCAAATTTTCTAGTATATTTAAGAAATGATTACTAAAAGCATTTGCTACCTGTAACTCAACATTTATACCCCTTCCATTTAACTTAATAGTGATGTTATGCTTTTTTGGCCTGTTATCCCGTCCCAAGTTTCACTACAGTCCATGTAACCGTAAGTCTGCTGTCGTAATTAGTCATTTCTGACCTAACATGCATTTTCCTTGATTTTTAACAACTTTTCTTAGTATGTTTCATTAGTTTCTGTAGTGTGCGGCTGCTGCAGGATCTTTATTTGGCCGGCCGGAGTGGCCGAGCGGTTCTAGGCGCTACAGTCTGGAACCGTGCGACCACTACGGTCGCAGGTTCGAATCCTGCCTCGGGCATGGATGTGTGTGATGTCCTTAGGTTAGTTAGGTTTAAGTAGTTCTAAGTTCTAGGGGACTGATGACCTCAGCAGGTAAGTCCCATAGTGCTCACAGCCATTTGAACCATTTTTTTATGTTTATTTGGTCTTGAAAACAGATAGAATTCCCTTTTTCTTTTAGAAGATACTTTAATCCCTCATGTGAATCACGGCCTTTGTTTTACGTGACTGTTAAATGTCATTTATGATTAGTTTACGCGGAAAGCTGTTTTCAAATAATGATATGAATTTCTCACGGAACCATAATTTCTCACGGAACCGTAATTCACTACCATAGAATATAGAGACTTAGGCACGTTTTTATTTCTTTGAACAGTTACCCGAATTCGTCCGTAAAGCCATCATCAGACCGTACAAAGACCAGTAAAGTAAAAGTCACGTAGTCGTAACAAAGAGACTGTGTTAATTTTGATATCAAAGTCACCAGTTTCCACCAAAAGTTCACGTTACATTGCATACATCACTGTTTCAATGCAACGGCCTTGTCTCATTTAATACACCGGTTCTCATCAAATTACCGAAGTTGAGGAACATCGGGAGTGGCCAGTACTTGGATCGGTAACCGTCTGGGCAAGCCACGAGCTGCTGACTGCTTTCCCTTTGCCTCTACGGCAAAGGGTATGAGTGATGTGGCGTATAGTTCCTTACGACCAGACTTTGTGCCAATGTCCTGGGCTAAATTCTAAACCTCTCCGCAGTGTCCCAGTAAGTGCGGGACTCTTTTCGTAGTCATCAATCCATCAGATGGGAACGTTAAGCTTGACGGATGACGATATTAAAGGCGAAATCGGTTAAGTGTTCAAAGAAGTAAAAACGCGTCTAAGATTGTGTATTCCCTCTCTCTTCTGTCATGATCATCATCATCCAGTACAAACATGACACCACACTACACACATGCGTTACATCACCTACACTTATCAGGTATACTTAAATACAAAAAACCTTTCCAATTAGACGGCAAAACAGCACCTCTGGGTCCCCTAGCCATCAAAGCCATCATCAGACCTTACAAAGGGCAGCAAAGTACTTGCCTATTAAGAGCAACTGTTCCTTCTTTCATGTCTTTCTATTTCAGTCATAAGCAGTAACAATTATTCACCATTGCTGTTGTTAATAAATAAATGTGTAAAAAGGGGCGAGTGCGTGTAATATTGAACTGTCGGATTAAGTTTCAAATGTAAGCAAAACAGTGTTATACTGAAATTACATAATTCCGGCTTGATGTCAGTGGCACGCAATGTGCTATGCTCACTTCATCGATATTCCTATTCTATGGTGTTAACACATCATTTCCGGGCCGATAGAGATCAAAAAGCGTATGAGGTCTACTCGATCCGGTTTTCAGTATCGGGGAGTGGTCCCACGCACATTCCGCGTCACGGAAGGTGGCAGCAAGGGGCGCATTCTGGTACCACGGCATACAATAGTAGGCAGGCTTATGACGGACGAAGGAAGAAACGAAGGAAGATTACGTTTAACGTGCCGTCGACATCGAGGTCATTAGAGCTCGGATTCTGTCAAGAATCGGGAAGGAAATCGGTCGTGCCCTAGCAAATGAACCATCCCGACGTTTGTCTGGATCGATTTAGGGAAAACACGGAAAACCTAAATTTGGATTGCCGAACGCGGGTTTGAGCCGTCGTTCTCCCGAGTGCGAGTCCAGTGTAGTAAACATCGTGCCATCTCGTTCGGTGTTTGGTGGACATCTGAGCGACGTGAGTCCAACCCGCACGAGGAGGGGAGGAATTTTTCCTTGGCCGGTAGCTTTGTTCCTGTGTGTATTATGAAGACACGCGTTCATTTTATTTTATCGCCAGAATTTCACAACTATGTTTATTTTCTGGACGAATGAATTTAAGATACATTTACGGCATTATAATTATGATTCCGCCTTGTACTAGAATGCTAGAGGTGAAGACTCTGTAGCCAACAAGAACAAGATTCTGATTCTGACGCCCCTGCCTTTTTCCGGTCAGCACGTTTTTCCAGACGCTGAGACGACGGGTTTTCCATCTACAGCCAATAACCCACCGAGAGCAATGATGCTGTTCCAGTAATTCCGGACTATAACAAGCTAAGTGTATTCGTTCGAGGGCGGCCCTCACATCGACCGATATATAACAAACAGAATGGAACCTCAATAGTTAAACTGGCTGTTGGTAGAGACCTGCACACTTTTCAACTATGGGAGTAGACCAGGGTACAAAGTTCTTTTAGCCTAATTTTTATTGGCTTAAAATGTGCCTTATAAAGTCTATTTTTAAGATTCATTAACATAAAGTGTGCCATAAATGTTAAAATATGTTAAAACCGTGATTTACTGCACGGGAGTCTGGTGCAGCCGAGGTCTCGAATGCAACCGATGTAGTACCGTAACAGATACCGATGGAATAGGGGTCCTGTTAGCTTCTAATAGTATAACAGAGGGCCTAAGTATCAACTAAAATACTGTACCTCAACAAGATTCCTCTTTGTAACATAATTCGTTGATTCGTTTACGGTAAACAGTCTGAAAGCACGTTCTTGTTTCGCGTGTGCTTAACTTGTCATTTCGCTTGTTTTTTGTACGAAGTAAAACGTGAGTGCTGGAAAATGACAAACAACCGTATTTATATGGTACAAAAGGGTTCGAAAAGTAATCCCAATCATGCAAAAAACGCTTCTATTGGTAAGCGGAAGCCAGTTAGTCGATACAATTTCGTCAAAAGGCCTATGTTTCGACATAGGCGATAGAAAGGCCAACTGTACGGTGCTGGCATTACCGATTAATGGTTCCTTCAATTTCAATACTAAAAAACACAAATTGAAACTTTAAATACTTGTTTTTTTTTCTTTTTTTTCAAAACAACATTTTTCAAGTTTCCTGTTGCTATAAGTCGCGAAATATGTATGCCATTACAGCATACCTTTTTGTAACTTATGAGTCATCGTTTTTTCTACTGTAGTAGGTAGGATTTTTACGATATATTTTAATTTCGATTTTTGGTGCGCGTTTTAACGACTTATTTGTCGAATAAATTGACTTTAATTTGGGAGTGCCGCGACTTTATTAAAACATTTTTTTAAATGTCTTGGCATACTGCAATAGACAATATCATCGGTTTCAGTGCACTTTTTGAAATTTTGTTCTGGGTTGAAAACTGTGGCGTTCAGCGCTCCCACCTACCGCCCTCGCTCTCCACAAAGGCCTTCCGTCGATGTCGTGTAGTGTCCTCGGTGTGCAAGTTTTTACTTGTAAAATACATAATACAAGTTTATGGATGAACAATACAGGTCTAAAATCAGTTTTGTAATTTCTTTCTTATTTTATTGAAAAAAATCATGAATATCGGTTCGAAAATCGATTGTCACCCTGGTCGTCCCCCTATAGCTGAAAACATAGATATGAAATTTCTTAGAGCAGAATTTACTGAGTTGAAAACATTATGTTCGCAGTTGAGAATTATAGGTCTGTAATTCTAGAGTAGATGAGAGTCTCTGACAATCATTGATATTCTTGCGAGAGCCTGACATGAAAAAACTACTCCACAAGGTTTCAAGATGTAGTCAGACGAAATAAAGACTTCAAGAAAAATTAAATAACTACAGTTCCAAAGAAGGTTGGTGTTAAACGTTATGGATATTACCGAACGATCAGTTTAATAAGTTAAGCTTGCAAAAAACACACTAATTTTCGACAGAAGAATGAGAAAACTGGTAGAAGCAGACCAGGAAGATAAGTTCGGCTTCGCAGAAATGCAGGAACACACAAAGCAACACTGACTCTACGAGTTATCTTAGAATATAAACTGAAGAAAGACAAACCCACGATTATATTATTCGTAGCCTTAGAGAGAGCTTTTGACGTAATTCATTGCAATACACTCTTTGAAATTCTGAAGGTAGCAGGGAGAAAGTAGAGCGAAAGATTCTTTACAGTTTTTACAGAAACCAGACAATCGTTATAACAGTAAATGGAAATGGAAGGGAAGCAGTGGTGGAGAAGGGAGTGTGACATAGTTTAATCTGTATCCAATATTATTCAGTCTGTACACTGAGCAAGCAGTAGAGGAGGCCAACGACAAATTTGAAAACGGAATTCAAGTTCAGGGAGAGGAAGTAAAAACTTTGAGGTTTAACGATGCTGTTGTAGTTCTGTCAGTGACTGCAAAGAAACCCCAAGACCAGTTGAATGGAATGGGTAGTGCCTTGGAGAGAGATTATGTGATGAACATCAACAAAAGTAAAACGAGGGTAACAGACTGTAGCCGAATTAAGTCAGGCGATGCTGAAGAAATTAGATTAGGAAATGAGATATTAACGTAGTAGATGAATTTGCTATCTGGTCAGAAAAAAATCTGATGATAGGCGAAGTAAAGAGGATATGAGGACATAAAACGTAGACTGGCTATAACACAAAAAACACTTGTGAAAGAGAGGAATTTATTGACATTGAATATAAATTTAAAAGTTAGGAAGCCTTTTTCGAAGGTAAACGACGAAAGCCATTAAACATCACCGTGGAGGCTCCATATTATTAAAATCTTCCCTAGAAGAAAGACATCTTTTTTATTACGGTATTTAATTTATCTTACTGATGCAGATGATCAAAAATTGAACTGATGATCGTGTGTGTGTGTGTGTGTGTGTGTGTGTGTGTGTGTGTGTGGCAGTGAGGGAGAGAAGTGCCCCTCTACTTGGAAGCGTCATTTGTGAGGGTGACACGGCAGCGTTCTCTTGCATGAGCAGCTCGGCCACCAGCAGAGCGTTCGCCGTCGCAATGTGTGTGTTTTGGCGGCCGGTGTTAATATTTTAAGGTCTTGGCTAAACACCTGCAGCTGTAGCAACGCGCCAAAGGTACTACGTGTCGTCTCTCTCCTACGAGCTATTCAAAACGCCTGGCTTTAAGATCAAACTCTATCGTCAATGCAGGAGCACGGGTCATTTCTTTCCGGAGAGGATAATTTAGTCTAATTGTAAATACTCCCAGTAATTTAACTTCTCTTTTTTGCCTGAGAAAGTGTACCCTCGGACCACTAGAATCATGAAGTTCCACATTCATTCGGGCTTGGTCCACAAATGAAAGTAAATTAATCATTTTTCATTGTTTTCTGCACATCTATTCACTTTCCATTTTAGTGTTTGTGCAATGAAGCGACACCTGAGGAAACTGGAAAGGCGAAATCACAACAGTTTAAAGTGTGATTTCACAGAAGAGGGTTTAAAATGAAGTGAACAGATAGAATATAAGGAGAAATAATCCAACGAAAAGTCGTAGTGAGATATGTGCTAAGGGAGGAAGGAGGGTGTGAATTCAATGAAATTTGAAGTCTCGAACGAGGATTTGAATCCCAGAACCACCAATGTGACCCCAGTACCTCAGCAGCTATACGTCCAAGAATAGTTCCTCGGCAGTGGAACGACACCGGACGGAAATGTTATTGGAGCAGATGAAATTGTTATAAATATGCAGAGATGAAGGCGTTAACAGAACACAGAGAGGCGTGAGGGATTGCTTCACTGCAGTCATAAGAGGAATGCCGCAGAAACATAAACACGAAAAATAAAAATATAAAAGCCACCAGAACACAGAGAAGTATGGATTCTATCAGTAGAGTTGACACACAAATACTGCAAAAACGTAAAAGCAAAAACTGAAAGTATAAAAGCTGCCCGCCTAGACGTAAGACAAAAAATACCGCCGTTAGAAATAACACTTTGTCCACTGTGAATCAAATTTGAATGTATGATACGTTGGCTGCCATGGACTAAGCCACCTAGATGTGATATGCTGCACCAATGAAAAACACTATTTGTGAATGTTATACGATACAAAAATATTTCGTGAACTGGTTTTCATGTTGTAGGTTATGATCATACAACGTAATAAGAGGATAGAATACTGGTGAACAAGTCTGAAAAAGGTATTATATATGTAGTTTGTATTATATGTGTAGACTGTGGTGACAAAAAACTTTTACAGTGCAATGGTAACATATTTGAAATTACATACGCTAGAGAGAATTTAATCCTCTTTGAAGATACGAGCCAGTTACTGTACAATGGTATAGGCCACGACATAAATTAATACCGAGGAGACGCACAATTTGTGTTTTTCGTTGTTTTACCACTCAACAACAAATACCCCTTATTTGCTCCCATTGGTCACCTTCCCTTTGCGAATCGTGTTGTGTCTTAAATAACTGTTTAGCGTAGGCGGCTAAGATTAATCCCGAGGAGTAAAGTGCCTGAAACCCGGAGTCGGCACAGACCTTGCGACTTGCGAATAGCATGAGGGTGACCTCCACGCTTACTGCACCGTTCGAGCCACCGGGAAACTTTTTTACGCCAAACGCCGCCGCTTGTCGCTTTCCCGCGCCTAGATCCTTTTTTTCCCTCGCACACCCGTCTGCCAATGTCTGGCATCCTCTTTCGCCATTTACAAACGCCTAGCTTCTGTCGCCGCCGTTAATAGACCAGGAGGTCGTGCTAAAAATACAGTAAGCTAACTGCGACAAGGCATTGATCTTGTAATGCGGCTAGCCTTCTAAAAGCATACGACAGGGGGCACGGATTAGAAGATGTCGCAAACCTGTCCAGATAAATCTGCTCGTAGGTCGCCAGCACAAAACGGACGTAGTCAATACGGCCAGGCTCACCTTCTGGCCTACTGTACTTCACTGAGCCGTTTTAGCGTCCACATCAGCATCTCTACTCCTCACACTTCATGGTGTGTTGCCGAGGGTACTTTCTGTACATACTGGCTCTTCAGCCCCCACCTCTTTCAATCACGAACAGTGTGTGTGAGAAGAACAATTGTTGATAAGCTTCCCTGTGAGCTCTAATCTCTGTAATTCTACCTTCACGGGAGTTTCGCGAGATAAACATTAGGCGGAGCAATATATTGGTTAACACGTTTAGGAACGTACGCTCTCGCTATTTCTGCAGTAAACCACAACGTGATGTACAATGCTTCTTTTGTAGCGTTTGCCAGTGGAGTTGGGTTATTATCTCCGTGACACTTTCGCCCTTACTAAACGAACCCTTATAATTCTCAGTGCCTCAAATGGATTGCTGAATTATAAAATTTCGTAACTTAATATACTATAACTCACTCAGAAACCCACAAAATAGGTTTACTGTCAGTACAACTTTAATATATACTCACACCCGATCTAATTTTGCAACAGTATACAGTGAGTGAATTAGCATATCTGAGGAGTGCGCTATTATCAAGCAGGATTTGTGCCGAGAGAGTGGGGATAAAAGTCTGCCGCAGTGTGGTACCATCGTGTTGCGTTGACGTAAACTTCTAGTTGAGTGACAGGGGCTTCCTGTGCACTTCGTGAACCGTGCACATTTGTTTATCAGGTCCGTATGTATTTGGCCTGTAACGCAATTACCTCATGCGAGTTGCGTATGCGCAAAAGCTCCCTAAAATATGCACAACTGAAGATGTGCTCACGATCCCGTTGCCAAATTTCACTGAGTCTAGAGCAGCAATAGCGAGGTAGATTACGTGCCATATCTTTCAGACTGCAGCATCTATGTTACGTTTACCATCATTCAAAGAAAAATAACCAATAAATCAGCAAGGAGGTGAAAGTTAGGGTGTTCACATGCTCTTGTGCTCTTACCAGCAGCCGCCACTGCTTCATTTGCTTTAAAAGATTAAACATTTGTCTGATATTTCTATGAAATAATAAAAGAGGAACGAAATTATGGTAATAGTAATAAATTAAAACCTTAACAATTCATTCATAGTATATTATAAGAATAGGAAGTAGCTGATCTATTACCTATGTCTACATAGTACGCCTTTATTTGCTTTTAACCCATGAGAACGGAAAAATTAATACAGAAAACAGAGCTCTTCAACCTCAGTTTTCGCCGTTTAGCTGTGGCTATTCGTAATTCCCAAACGCGATTTTCGAACAGAGTTTCAAAAAACTACACAAAGGCGAACACTGGTGATTTTTTTATAGCATTCAACCAACTCGAGAAAAGCAGCGAGCAGTGGACGAACTAAGCTTTCTTTTATTTACATATTTAGTTTACTATATGGATTTTATGTACGAGTATCTTGAAACTGAGAGAGTCAGAATTTGTCAATCTTTGTTTGATTTCTACGTTTATTACAGGAAATAATAGGACTAAAAGACCGAAAATCGGTTATTTCAGAAACCGGTTATTTAGATCGGTTTTAACTCTCAAGTTAAAATGGTGTGGAAAAAGACGATATAACCGAAAACCGATTGTTTAAACTATAACCGCCATGGCTAGTGTAATCCACCTTCTTCGAGGGTGGACTTCACTTATCGAGGATTCTTTCAATGAATCCCAATCTGGCATCTGCCTCTTCAACGCTTATTCTTATGGGTCGTCCCAATTTACGTCGATCCGTACACATACCTCAGGTATTTATGGATGTGACTGCTTAGGATGACTGTCCGATAATCATACCAATAACGAACATTTGTGGCTATTTATGCGTAATACGTTACATTTGTTTATGTTGAGAGTCAAGTGTCGGTCCCCTGCAGTGTTCGTGCGTTTCGCTACAATTTTCTAGCGTTGCGACTTCTCCGTACACAACAGCTTCATCCAGAAGTGGCCTCACGGAGCTCCCGACGTACACCACTACCTCATTGACATGTATTGGGAAAAGCAATGGTCGTGTAATACTCATTCGGGGTACGCCTTTTGTTGCTTTTCGTCTAAAGGTCCCTCCCCGTTATGAATAATGTGCTATGGTCTGTTTGTTAAGAACTTTTCAGTTCAATCTTTAATAAATGAATTTATTGTAAGCAAAACAAAGTCTTATGTAAAACAAAGATGCGAAGTCTTATGTAAAGCTATCACTGTATAAAGTCTCTGAGCCTAAATTCGATTTTCAGTTGTAAAAGGCCGGCCGTGGTGACCGAGCGGTTCTAGGCGCTACAGTCTGGAACCGCGCGACCGCTACGGTCGCAGGTTCGAATCCTGCCTCGGGCATCGATGTGTGTGATGTCCTTAGGTTAGTTAGGTTTAAGTAGTTCTAAGTTCTAGGGGACTGATGACCTCAGATGTTAAGTCCCATAGTGCTCAGAGCCATTTGAACGATTTGAACCAGTTGTAAAAATGTATGAGGCACGGAGAGCTACCTAGTTTTTGTCTGTCTTCATCTGTCCATGTCAATGTAAGGACAAAGTTTCATTTTACTCTTGTTGATCTGAATAATATTTATAATAATTGGTTGCAACTTCTCATTCCCCCAAGCGATCTGCTGCGACAAGTGGAGCATATTCTTTGGCATATTCTATGTGGAAGCGCTTATTCTCTGCTAAGTGAATTTGGTTGATTTTCTATATCACCGTCGCTTATTTCAGTATTTGTCATAGCGTCGACTCTATAAACACACATTTGGCGAAGATTGACTGTGTGATCAAAAGTATCCGGACACCACCAGAAACATACGTTTTTCATATTAGGTACATTGGGCTGCCACCTACTGCCAGGTACTCCATATCAGCGACCTCAGTAGTCATTAGACATTGGGAGAGAGCAGAATGGGGCGCTCCGCGGAACTCACGGACTTCGAACGTGGTCAAGTGTTTGAGTGTCACTTGTGTCATACGTCTGTAATCGGGAATTTCACACTTCTAAACATCCCTAGGTCCACTGTTTCCGATGTGATAGTGAAGTGGAAACATGAAGGGACACGTACAGCACAAAAGCGTTAAGGCCGACCACATCTGTTGACTGACTGAGACCGCCGACATCTGAAAGGGTCGTAATGTGTAATAGGCAGACCTCTATCTAGACTATAACACAGGAATTCCAAAGTGCATAGGATCCACTACAAGTACTATGACAGTTAGGCGGGAGTTGAGAAAACTTGGATTTCATGGTCGAGCGGCTGCTCATAAGCCACACATCACGCCGGAAAACGCTAAACGACGCCTCGCTTGGTGTAAGGAGCGTAAACATTAGACGATTGAACAGTGGAAAAATGTTGTGTGGAGTGACGAATCACTGTATACAATGTGGCTATCTGATGGCAGGGTGTGAATATTGCAAATGCACGGTGAACGTCATCTGCCTGCGTGTGTAGAGTCAACAATAAAATTCGGAGGCGGTGATTTTATGGTGTGGTCGTGTTGTTCATGGAGGGGGCTTGCACCCCTTGTTGTTTTGCGTGGCACTATCACAGCACAGGCCTACAATGATGTTTTAAGCAGCTTCTTGCGTCCCACTGTTGAGCAGTTTGGGGACCTGAATCCTATAGGACACCTTTGGGTTGTTTTGGAACGCCGACTTCGTGCCAGGCCTCACCGACCGACATCGATAACTCTCCTCAGTGCAGTACTCCGTGAAAAATGGGCTGCCATTCCCCAAGAAATATTCCAGCACCTGTCTGAACATATGCCTGCGAGAGTGGAAGCTGTCATCAAGGCTAAGGGTGGACCAACACCATATTGAATTCCAGCATTACCGATGGAGGGCGCCACGAACTTGTAAGCCATTTTCAGCCAGCTGACCGGATACTTTTGATCACATAGTGTATTTGGTAATGTACAAAAAGATAAAATGTTCTCCATTATTAGGCAGTATGCTTTCTACTACAGTCCACTTTTGTCATTCAAAGCAGACGGAAATAACCAGTATTAATGAAATGACCTATGAAATTTTGCGCGATATACCGGATATCTGTAATCTGAGGATACTACCCTGGGATACTGATCCAGCCTATATGACGTCATAGTTCTAGATGGCGACCTTGCCACATTGGGCCATCCTGTGTGACGCCAGAATCCTAGATGGTGACCCTGGGATACTCGGTGAGCCTGAATGAAGTACTCTGGGATACTGGACAAGCCTGTATGCCATCATTATCCAAGATGGCGGACCTAGGGATATTGAGACAGCCTCTAGGGTTGCCAGGTCACTTGTGTTGAGTACAGAGTTCGGTTCCCAAATTTAAAATAGCGAGAAATTAAAAAGTCATCGATTTTCCACACTCCTGATGTTACAGTTCCCTTGATCTAAGTTTAAGTTCACTTGTGCCCTTTTTAAGCAATTCCCCCACCCCTCCAACATCACAGTTTAAAACAATTCTCACCCTAAGTCTACCAATCAAGAGCTGACTTGTCCTAATTTTAAAAATGTAAAGCATACTGCTGCAAAACACGTGGTTGTCATTATCGTGAGTAGTGGGAGTAGGGAAGAAACAATTGCATATTTATTATTTAAATAAACATCGCACTGGGAAGAACCACCTACCGCAGCTGCATAGCTCACTGCTGGGCTGTCAGCTGCGCAATACCACACATCGTGAGTGCTATGCTGTATAGGGCCGCCTTACCTGCCAGTTTGGCAGCCTGATGCGAAGTGCAGAATAATAGTTACAAAACCAGCCACTAGTATGCTGTTTGTGATGGTGCTGCTCTCACATCCTAAATGCCCTAAGTTAAGACAGCAGGAGGGGAGGGGGGATTTGAAATGCAAGAAGCACTCTTAAGTTTTTCCCATATTGAAAATGGTGGGGAAATTCAAAATTCATCTAAGTTTAAAATGATCTCTGCTCCAAACATACATTGTGTAGGGGGAATACAAAAAATAGGGAGGCGTAAGCTTATCCTCTTCTGACAAGACTAGTTTAGTGGCTCAGAAGCTGAAAAACAGGTTCTTCGTTTATAAAATTCTGTAGGGTGGATGGCAGCTATGATGGAAGCTATGCTCATAACCTGTAACCCCAGTTTTGCTGTAAATTTGTTGGTCTTATATTCAGCAGCGATGTATCAAGCACATTTGAGAAGGAAAGATGGTTACAGTCGAATCACTGCCTTTTTGTCTATTCACAGCCGCAGCAGGACTTAGACCACACAGCCCGGAGGAGAACCATGCCACGCAATCGTTGTGCAGCACCACACTTCATATCAGTTTAGGAAGACATCGATACAGTTCAGTGGCGCGCAGGCGTTCTTTTCGCCATTGTACGGAAGCACACAATCACTTTCTCACACTTACTCTCTTCATTGCAAGGTTTAACATGTTTTAAGCAGACGTTTCCATTGGATTTCTAAGTCATATGCCGAAATATCTCGAGCAAAGCGGAATCGTTTGTACATAAATCCAAAAATACACTCCTGGAAATGGAAAAAAAAAACATTGACACCGGTGTGTCAGACCCACCATACTTGCTCCGGACACTGCGAGAGGGCTGTACAAGCAATGATCACACGCACGGCACAGCGGACACACCAGGAACCGCGGTGTTGGCCGTCGAATGGCGCTAGCTGCGCAGCATTTGTGCACCGCCGCCGTCAGTGTCAGCCAGTTTGCCGTGGCATACGGAGCTCCATCGCAGTCTTTAACACTGGTAGCATGCCGCGACAGCGTGGACGTGAACCGTATGTGCAGTTGACGGACTTTGAGCGAGGGCGTATAGTGGGCATGCGGGAGGCCGGGTGGACGTACCGCCGAATTGCTCAACACGTGGGGCGTGAGGTCTCCACAGTACATCGATGTTGTCGCCAGTGGTCGGCGGAAGGTGCACGTGCCCGTCGACCTGGGACCGGACCGCAGCGACGCACGGATGCACGCCAAGACCGTAGGATCCTACGCAGTGCCGTAGGGGACCGCACCGCCACTTCCCAGCAAATTAGGGACACTGTTGCTCCTGGGGTATCGGCGAGGACCATTCGCAACTGTCTCCATGAAGCTGGGCTACGGTCCCGCACACCGTTAGGCCGTCTTCCGCTCACGCCCCAACATCGTGCAGCCCGCCTCCAGTGGTGTCGCGACAGGCGTGAATGGAGGGACGAATGGAGACGTGTCGTCTTCAGCGATGAGAGTCGCTTCTGCCTTGGTGCCAATGATGGTCGTATGCGTGTTTGGCGCCGTGCAGGTGAGCGCCACAATCAGGACTGCATACGACCGAGGCACACAGGGCCAACACCCGGCATCATGGTGTGGGGAGCGATCTCCTACACTGGCCGTACACCACTGGTGATCGTCGAGGGGACACTGAATAGTGCACGGTACATCCAAACCGTCATCGAACCCATCGTTCTACCATTCCTAGACCGGCAAGGGAACTTGCTGTTCCAACAGGACAATGCACGTCCGCATGTATCCCGTGCCACCCAACGTGCTCTAGAAGGTGTAAGTCAACTACCCTGGCCAGCAAGATCTCCGCATCTGTCCCCCATTGAGCATGTTTGGGACTGGATGAAGCGTCGTCTCACGCGGTCTGCACGTCCAGCACGAACGCTGGTCCAACTGAGGCGCCAGGTGGAAATGGCATGGCAAGCCGTTCCACAGGACTACATCCAGCATCTCTACGATCGTCTCCATGGGAGAATAGCAGCCTGCATTGCTGCGAAAGGTGGATATACACTGTAGTAGTGCCGACATTGTGCATGTTCTGTTGCCTGTGTCTATATGCCTGTGGTTCTGTCAGTGTGATCATGTGTTGTATCTGACCCCAGGAATGTGTCAATAAAGTTTCCCCTTCCTGGGACAATGAATTCACGGTGTTCTTATTTCTATTTCCAGGAGTGTATATTTGATTTACTTTCGCTTCGTCAAAAATGGGACTGACTGTTTAATAGTTCATCGGTATACATTAGAGTCGATTCTGTCGTACTCAATATGAAAATGTTACGAATGGCATTGATACGTCCCGAATTTCACACACAAAACGTAGACTCCACCTCGTAATGCGTAGCATTCTCCAATAAGAATTTTACTTTACGGATTGAAACTGCGAAAAGTTTTCGTGATTATTATCGTTTGGTGGGATGAGGAACTTTTATTTGATGACGAGGAGTTTTTGATGAGTTTAAATGGCAGATGCATTTGTAATATTTTCAGGACTGTTTGGCGAGCACCCAAAATCCAACAATCATCTCTCTATTCAGACACGACTATGTATGAATATAGAACGTCGATTCTGCCGATTGTGTCTCGAGAAACGTATGTGTAGCGGTCACAGAACCTCATCACATCCTGTCACTGACTCAGAATCGCTACAACCACGAAACGAAACGATTCTCATTATATCCCAACTGTTTACATGTGCAGTAAATCAGATATGACAGATAAGATTATTTTAGAAGTTTGATGCAACTTAACTCAGTAGTAAATTACCTGCATTTCATCAATACATAACTATAACACCCTACATTCAGTAGCATAAAGTTAACTTGGTGGGTAGCAGGAATGTCATGACTGCATGTACTAGACTACCTTTAGTGAACTATACAGGGTGTTACAAAAAGGTACGGCCAAACTTTCAGGAAACATTCCTCTCACACAAATAAAGAAAAGATGTTATGTGGACATGTGTCCGGAAACGCTTAATTTCCATGTTAGAGCTCATTTTAGTTTCGTCAGTATGTACTGTATCTCCGCGATTCACCGCCAGTTGGCCCAATTGAAGGAAGGTAATGTTGACTTCGGTGCTTGTGTTGACATGCGACTCATTGCTCTACAGTACTAGCATCAAGCACATCAGTACGTAGCATCAACAGGTTAGTGTTCATCACGAACGTGGTTTTGCAGTCAGTGCGGTGTTTACAAATGCGGAGTTGGAAGATGCCCATTTGATGTATGGATTAGCACGGGGCAATAGCCGCGGCGCGGTACGTCTGCATCGAGACAGATTTCCAGAACGAAGGTGTCCCGACAGGAAGACGTTCGAAGCAATTGATCGGCGTCTTAGGGAGCACGGAACGTTCCAGCCTATGACTCGCGACTGGGGGAGACCTAGAACGACGAGGACACCTGCAATGGACGAGGCAATTCTTCGTGCAGTTGACGATAACCCTAATGTCAGCGTCAGAGAAGTTGCTGATGTACAAGATAACGTTGACCACGTCACTGTATGGAGTCTGCTACGGGAGAACGAGTTGTTTCCGTACCATGTACAGCGTGTGCAGGCACTATCAGCAATTGATTGGCCTCTACGGGTACACTTCTGCGAATGGTTCATCCAACAATGTGTCAATCCTCATTTCAGTGCAAATGTTCTCTTTACGGATGAAGCTTCATTCCAACGTGATCAAATTGTAAATTTTCACAATCAACATGTGTGGGCTGACGAGAATCCGCACGCAACTGTGCAATCACGTCATCAACACAGATTTTCTGTGAAAGTTTGGGCAGGCATTGTTGGTGATGTCTTGATTGGGCCTCATGTTCTTCCACCTACGCTCAATGGAGCACGTTATCATGATTTCATACGGGATACTCTACCTGTGCTGCTAGAACATGTGCCTTTACAAGTACGACACAACATGTGGTTCATGCACGATGGAGCTCCTGCACATTTCAGTCGAAGTGTTCGTACGCTTCTCAACAACAGATTCGGTGACCGATGGATTGGTAGAGGCGGACCAATTCCATGGCCTCCACGCTCTCCTGACCTCAACCCTCTTGACTTTCATTTATGGGGGCATTTGAAAGCTCTTGTTTACGCAAACCCGGTACCAAACGTAGAGACTGTTCGTGCTCGTATTGTGGACGGCTGTGATACAATACGCCATTCTCCAGGGCTGCATCAGCGCATCAGGGATTCCATGCGACGGAGGGTGAATGCATGTGTCCTCGCTAACGGAGGACATTTTGAACATTTCCTGTAACAAAGTGTTTGAAGTCACGCTGGTACGTTCTGTTGCTGTGTGTTTCCATTCCATGATTAATGTGATTTGAAGAGAAGTAATAAAATGAGCTCTAACATGGAACGTAAGCGTTTCCGGCCACATGTCCACATAACATATTTTCTTTCTTTGTGTGCGAAGAATGTTTCCTGAAAGTTTGGTCGTACCTTTTTGTAACACCCTGCATATAGCCTCAAACCAACGCAGCACGATTCAGCACGATAGCCGTATACATAAGTGACAGACATAGACATCAAACGTATCCAAAGGGTTTGTATAACATTTTTGATTAACTCCAGTTTTACTTGCATTGGTCTGCAGGATATGTGTCTATGAGCGCTGTATACACAAAGAAGCGCCAAAGAAACTGCTTTAGGCATGCGTATTCAAATACAATATGTAAACAGGCAGAATACCCACTGCGGTCGGCAACGCCTATGTAAGACAGTAAGTGTCTGGCGCTGTTGTTAGATCGGTTATTACTGCTACAACGGCAGGTTATCAAGATTTAAGTGAGTCTGAACGTGGTGATATAGTCGGCGCACAAGGGATGGGACACAACATCTCCGAGGTAGCGATGAAGTGGGGATTTTCGCATACGGCCATTTCACGAGTGTACCGTGAATACCAGTAATCCGGTAAAACATCAAACCTCCGACATTTCTGCTGCCGGAAAAAGACCCTGGAAGAACCGGACCAACGACTACTGAAGAGAATCTTTCAACGTGACGGGAGTGCAACCTTTCCGCAAACTACTGCAGATTTCAATGCTGGGCCATCAACAAGTGTCAGCGTGCGAACCATTGAACGAAACCTCATCGATATAGGCTTTCGGAGCCGAAGACCCTCTAGTGTAACCTTGATGACTGCACGACACAAAGCTTTAAGCCTCGCCTGGGCCCGTCAACACCGACACCGGACTGTTGATGATTGGAAACATGTTGCTTGGTCGGACGAGTCTCGTTTCAAATTGTATAGAGCGGATGGACATGTACGAGTATGGAGACACCCTCATGAATCTATGAACCCTGAATGTCAGCAGGGGACTGTCCAAATTGGTGGAGGCTCTGTAATGGTATGGAGCGTGCGTAGTTGGAGTGATGTGGGACCCCTGGTACATGTAGATACGACTCTAACAGGTGAAACGTACGTAAGCATCCTGTCTTAGCCCCTGCATCCATTCATGTCCACTGTGCCTTCTGGCGGACTTGGAAATTCCAGCAGGACAATGCCATACCCCACACGTCCAGAATTGCTACAGAGTGGCTCCAGGGACACTCGTCTCAGTTTAAACACTTTCGCTGGCCACCGAACTCCCCAGGCATTATTGAGCAAATCTGGGATGCCTTCGAATGTGCTGGTCGCAGTAGCAAGTGTCAGGAGATGTGATGTGATGTGGAATCCTGCACATGTAGACTTCGAGACATTCTACGAGTCTGCTAGGTTATAGGACACTGAAATATGCTTGACTTCAGTGAGATATATTTGACAATCATAAATCATAGAGCTATTGAACGTTGTGGGGCGTTTTATAAGATGAAGGCTGCTCTGAAATATTTTATATGAAGTGGGAGTTTTGTGGGGAAATTGAATGATTCATACACTTCACAGTGGAGACTACATAATACTTCATCCCACACAGCCACATGTTACAGCAAAACTGTAACAAAATGGTTCAAATGGCTCTGAGCACTATGGGACTTAACGTCTGACGTCATCAGTCCCCTAGAACTTAGAACTACTTAAACCTAACTAACCTAAGGACATCAGACATATCCATGCCCGAGGCAGGATTCGAACCTGTGACAGTAGTGGTCGCTTGGTTCCAGGCTGTAGCGCCTAGAACCGCTCGGCCACCCCGGCCGGCAAACTGTAACAAGTTTCCCCCAGAACTATAACAAATTACCTCATGTTTTAGCAGGAATTGTAACAAATTGATCTCACAGTTTAACAAATTGCCCCAAAACTGGAATAAATTCCCTCAAAACTGTAACACGTTGCCTCAAAAGTGTTACACATTGCTCCAAAACTAACAAATTGCACCATGTTACAGCAAAAATTGTAAAAAATACTCAATGTTAAAGTGGATTTGTAAAAATTACCTCTCAGTATTCATAAACGTTGTATAACTTTACATAGAGAAGTCTCATACAGAACTGCAACGTGAATCTCCCAAACATTAAATCTGTTACTGAATTACCTTACAGTGAGCATGGAGAGCTACCCAAGAAGAGCAGAAATATACAACATAGAGAAACCTGATGTATGCTAGCAAAGCAATCTCAGACATGATCAAGCATATCTGCTATTCTATGGTTTCCCCATTCTATTCATAGCTAACACAAACACATTTTTTCTGAGGCAGGCTGAAAACTGTAGCACATTCCAACTCTAAAACGCACTTAATTATGCTATTTACAGTAACCCACTCATGACAGAGTAACCCACTCATGACTGGTAGTAATTTGTAAAGATTATAAACCAGAAGCACATTCCCAATTTGCAGACATCGCATAGCTGGTACAATATACACAGTTGTCAGATATTTCAAATCCACTGACATCCGACTGCAAGAGAGCAGACATGGGGTACAGGTGGAGCCTGCAATGTTGCCAGTCAATAAAAGATGTTGCAATTCCTATGGCAATGCAATCACATACCACCACCACTTACACACAGCATAATTGGGCTAATTTGAATTACCTGACATCTTCGAAATTCCTACCATTGTTTTGAATTTCCTGCCATTTTGTACATAGGACAATTCACCTGTGACAGAGGGGTTGGGGGAGAGGGGAATCTGGCAGTGTTGCATAATGTAATTGATGATGTCACAGGAGAGAGTGGGAGGGAAATCTGGCAACAATGCAAGGTGATCCAGAACCGACCAGCTATAGTACTTGAGCTCCTCTATTTAAGACATCCCCAGCCAGTAGACACTGTATATATGTTGCTTGAGGATGTGCACTTCTGCTGCAAATCGATCACTGCACTGGCCACCCTTCGTAGTGGAAGCTTGTAGCATGACAGGATTTCCTGCAGTATCTAACTGGACTCCACCATCCTGACTGACGATCACATTTCCACAGATTCATTGATGATGTGGTATCAGAAGTTTGACGTATGGGCCACGGTTTTTGTTTCGTGGTATGTCATCCAATACCCAGTAGAAATACGTTCTTAGGTGACAGCGTACTTGCTGGCTGGGAGGAGATGAGTATGGCACTGGTGTTCCACGAGGCACTTCTGAACAGTGCTCGTGATTTACCCTATGTAAGATACACCACACTCGCATGGAATCCCATAAACAACTGCCTTGCATAGCTTTTAGTTATCTTTGATAGATCACAGAAGCACTGATATTTTTGATGGAGGACGAAAAATCACTTTACCCTTATGTACTTTTAATGCTCCGCTTATTTTCGTGGAAAAATTTACCTTATACGGCAGGTAGTAGTCATTTTCAAGGTCACAACATTTTCCTTTTTCTGTCGATTGTTCGTCTGTAATGCTGCCTGTACATGCTGAGAGGAATATCCTTCGTTCAGGAAAACGGTTTATGGTCTTTTCATTGTATTTGCGGTTTATCGACATCTGCGACAGTATTAGCTCGATAAATCAGGGTATTTGAAATACCCATTGGTTGTGCCAGATGGTGGTCCTGTAAATAGGTTTACACTGTCCAAGACACGAGACCCAACGTATTGACAAATACTGTTGGTTTTAAAACTTTTGAGAAGAGCACTCACTCCTTAAAATATTCTACAATGTGGTTGGCCATTAGGGGCGACAAGACTCCGCATGGCGACACTGTCTGATTATTCAAAAACTTTCTTAGGTAAAAAGCACATTTGAGGAGAGAGTTTGATGCAGCAATACTGTAATGTCAGCCAGAAGCCTTTTGCGAATGAGATGTAACAACGTTTGTAAAAGAAAAGCGACGTCAAAACTGACCAATAACTCTTTACTTTTTAGCTTGTGTTTCTTGCATTTGCTGATAAAGTCGTCAAATGGTTGGTCTCTGGTGTTGCATGTTCAGGAAACTATTCCAGAGTGTGGAGGATGAAGCTCGAAGTGGGTATACCTTCACATCCTCGAATGCAAACAACATTGCTCGAGTATAGCACTGGCGTTGGTGGACAGGCACGTAAAGATGTCAGGCGGGGTGTCCACAGTATGTATTGGCTGTGCTCAGGCCCATGAAGTGTTAGGTTAGCGAAACGTGTCTACTAGTGGGTGCTGAGGAACCAGATCCGGATCACAGGCGTGCAAGAATGGGGTACAGCTTCTGGTGACAAACAGACCCGAACTATTTGAAACAGTTAACGCAGAACAGGGAATCAGCGATCATAAAGTGGTTACAGCATCGGTGATTTCAGCCGTAAATGGAAATATTAGAAAAGGTAGGAAGATTTTTCTGTTTAGCAAAAGTGGCAAAAAGCAGATTTCAGAGTACTTGAGGTTCAACACAAAAGTTTTATCTCAAGTACAGATAGTGTTGAGGATCAGTGGACAAAGTTCAAAACCATCGTACAATATGCGTTAGACGAGTATGTGCCAAGCAAGATCGTAAGAGATGGAAAAGAGCCACCGTGGTACAACAACCGAGTTAGAAAACTGCTGCGGAAGCAAAGGGAACTTCACAGCAAACATAAACATAGCCAAAGCCTTGCAGACAAACAAAAATTACGCGAAGCGAAATGTAGTGTGAGGGGGGCTAGGCGAGAGGCGTTCAATGAATTCGAAAATAAAGTTCTATGTACTGACTTGGCAGAAAATCCTAAGAAATTTTGGTCTTATGTCAAAGCCGTAGGTGGATCAAAACAAAATGCCCAGACACTCTGTGACCAAAATAGTACTGAAACAGAGGATGACATACTAAAGGCCGAAATACTAAATGTCATTTTCCAAAGCTGTTTCACAGAGGAAGAATGCACTGTAGTTCCTTCTCTAGATTGTCGCACAGATGACAAAATGGTACATATCGAAACAGATGACAGGGATATAAAAACAATTAAAATCGCTCAAAAGAGGAAAGGCCGCAGGCCCTGATGGGGTACCAGTTCGATTTTACACAGAGTACGCGAAGGAACTTTCCCCCCTTCTTGCAGCGGTGTACCGTAGGTCTCTAGAAGAGTGTAGCGTTCCAAAGGATTGGAAAAGGCACAGGTCATCCCCGTTTTCAAGAAGGCACGTCGAATAGATGTGCAGAACTATAGACCTATATCTCTAACGTCGATCATTTGTAGAATTTTGGAACACGTATTATGTTCGAGTATAATGACTTTTCTGGAGACTAGAAATTACTCTGTAGGAATCAGCATGGGTTTCGAGAAAGACGATCGTGTGAAACCCAGCTCGGGCTATTCGTCCACGAGACTCAGAGGGCCAGAGACACGGGTTCCCAGGTAGATGCCGTGTTTCTTCACTTCCGCAAGGCGTTTGATACAGTTCCCCACAGTCGTTTAATGAGCAAAGTAAGAGCATATGGACTATCAGACCAATTGTGTGATTGGATTGAAGAGTTACTAGATAACAGAACGCAGCATGTCATCGTCAATGGAGAGAAATCTTCCTAAGTAAGAGGTGTGCCACAGAGGAGTGTCGTAGGACCGTTGCTGTTCACAATATATATAAATGACCTTGTGGATAACATTGGAAGTTCACTGAGCTTTTTGCGGATGATGCTGTAGTATATCGAGAGGTTGTAACAATGGAAAATTGTACTGAAATGCAGGAGGATCTGCAACTAACTGACGCATGGTGCAGGGAATGGCAACTGAATTTAAATGTAGACAAGTGTAATGTGCTGCGAATACATAGAAAGAAAGATACTTTATCATTTAGCTACAATTTAGCAGGTCAGCAATTGGAAGCAGTTAATTCCATAAATTATCTGCGAGTAGGCATTAGGAGTGATTCAAAATGGAATGACCATATAATATTAATCGTCGGTAAAGCAGATGCCAGACTGAGATTCATTGGAAGAATGCTAAGGTAATGCAGTCCGAAAACAAAGTAAGTAGGTTACAGTACACTTGTTCGCCCACTGCTTGAATACTGCTCACCGCTGTGGGATCCGTACCGGATAAGGTTGATAGAAGAGATAGAGAAGATCCAACGGAGAGCAGCGCGCTTCGTTACAGGATCGTTTAGTAATCGCGAAAGCGTTACGGAGATGATAGATAAACTCCAGTGGAAGACTCTGAAAGAGAGACGCTCAGTAGCTCGGTACGGGCTTTTATTGAAGTTTCGAGAACATACCTTCACCGAGGAGTCAAGCAGTATATTACTCCCTCCTACGTATATCTTGCGAAGAGACCATGAGGATAAAATCAGAGAGATTAAAGCCCACACAGAGGCATACCGACAATCTTTCTTTCCACGAACAATACGAGATCGGAATAGAAGGGAGAACCGATAGAGGTACTCAAGGTACCCTCCGCCACACACCGCCAGGTGGCTTGCGGAGTATGGATGTAGATGTAGATGTAGATGTAGATGTGGTATGTGCAAGAAGGAAATGACTTCCTGTTCAGAATCATCACAAGCAACGAGACACGGGTGCACCACTTCACCCCAGAGTCAAAGGCCACCTCAACGTTGAAGCATCCCAGTTCACCAGTGACGAAAAAATTCAGTGCCACACTCCACAGAAAAGATTATAGCTATAGTGTCCTGGAATGCAAAAGATGTGATTCTTGTTTATTTCTTCCAGCAAGGAACTATCAATGCAGCATGCTACTGCAACACCCCACCAAACTCAGGTCCACCATTCGATGAAAGAGGCCAGGGCTCTTGAGTGAAGGTTTCATGCTCCTGGACGAAAACGCAAACTCACACACAGCTAGACTCACAGAGGATCAGATTCGTTGCTTTGGATGGGAGGGATTCTGGATGTCTTCGAAGGAAGCACTTGAGAATTCACGACATCCGGAAACAGATGGCCTCAGTATGCCAATATCGATAATTTTTTAGAAGTGCATATGGAACCTGAAGAGGGCGTATTAATTTGCGAAACTGGTAGCAAAAATAAACTAAAATAACTTCTCTAAAAAAATGGCTCTGAGCACTATGGGACTCAACTGCTGAGGTCATTAGTCCCCTAGAACTTAGAACTAGTTAAACCTAACTAACCTAAGGACATCACAAACATCCATGCCCGAGGCAGGATTCGAACCTGCGACCGTAGAGGTCTTGCGGTTCCAGACTGCAGCGCCTTTAACCGCACGGCCACTTCGGCCGGCTAACTTCTCTACTTGCACGGCTGTTTGGCGAATTTGTTTGTTGAAAACTTCAACAAATGTGTCAAATTAGAACACGAAGTGCAAGAACTTAGTGCAAGGTTTGTAGTTTATGGCGCATTAGTGTACTGGTTTTTTGCATTAAAGTTATCGTGTGAAAAACAATAACTAAACATACTTCCGAACATCCCTCGGAATATAGTCCACTTGTGGCATGAGCACAGTACTGTTACCTTCATCTGCTTTGTGTACTACAATATCCATGTGCGCTCTTATATTATGGAGGGCTGTACTGGTCAACAAATGGTAAGAGTGAGTTTGAAATCTTATGGGACTTAACTGCTAAGGTCATCAGTCCCTAAGCTTACACAATACTTAACCTAAATTATCCTAAGGACAAATACACACACCCGTGCCCGAGGGAGGACTCGAACCTCCGCCGGGACCAGCCACACAGTCCATAACTGCAGCGCCACAGACCGTTCGGCTAATCCCGCGCGGCACAAATGGTAAGATTGTAAATAATAATTTCAGCTATCAGTCGTCCTTTTTAAATTTTTTTGGCAGATCTAGTTTCTAGCTGAAATCTAGATCTGCCAAAAAAATTTAAAGAGGACGGCTGATAGCTGCAATCTATAATTTACAATTCAATATAACAGTCGCTGCGTGTAACAGCCTTCTGAATGGAAGGTAACTCGATGAAATGGTAAGATTCCTCGACGTTGTTGTTATTAGATCCAGTGTATTCTCATCATGAGTGTGATTCCAAACAATCTCACTATGTGCAAAATTGTCCTTTTCCAAGTTGATTGTTAGATGATTAAAGGCTCCATGAAATTAGTTTTTCTCTTACGTTTTCAGTTACATCTGGAAGTGAGTCTTGTGACTGATACAAGAATCTGCCCACCCTTGTTACTGCATCTTTCCCAGACAATCTCGCATACAGTTTCAATTTCTATCTTGGTGGATTTGAGTTTCTTATCTGTCGTGACAAATATATCACCTTCATTTACCATTAGTCTGTTCTTTCGATATATGGTGGAATTTCCCACAAATATCTCACTGTTATTAATTTAGGGTTTTATAATGTGAGCTCCACAATTTTTAGGAGCCCACAAAACTCTGGCCGTTTTTGTGAATATTTTGAGGTAGTCCACATAGAAACTGGTATCAGTGTTAATGAGGCAGTTTTAGCAATAATGATTATTGAAATACAAAGGGCAACTAAAACAAGTGAGAAGATTTATATGCTCAGCAACCCAGACAAAGAGGCAGCAGAGCTGTATCTCAATAAGGAACTCGAAACATTTGTTGCTGGAGTGGAGCATGTAGAAAAACTGTGGCTCAGATGTAGAGGAATAATTGACAGTACACTTGATAGATACGCACCTGGTAGAACAGTTCGTGATTGGACTCCGTAACTACAAAGAAAGCTCTAAGGAAATAGAGAGATGTAAAACAAAGCATAGGGTTAGAACAGTGAGAGAATCTCTCGCAGACCCAAAAGAAATTCTGGTCGTATATAGTGACTATTACTGGTGCCAAAGTTAGTGTCCAGGCACTCATGGACAAGACAGGGACTGAAATTGAGAGTGGCAAAGCAGAAAATGCAACACTGAACTCTGTTTTCAAATGCCTCTTTACGAATGATAACATAGGGCTATTACCCCAACTTATAGTCACATCAGTGCAAAGACAAGTGATATACGAGGGCATTCAGTAAGTAATGCAAATCGTTTTTTTTTTTTTTTCACGGCCAATATCGGGACATTGTGGAATATTCCCGCTTCAGCCCCTATAGTTTCATGAAGCTCCGATGGATGGCGGCGCTGTATGTAGCCTTTAAAATAGCGTCTGTAACGGAGGTGCATTCCAAGCAGAGAGCTGTCATTGAGTTTCTTTTGGCGGAAAACCAGAGCATTGCAGATATTTATAGGCGCTTGCAGAATGCCTACGGAGACCTGGCTGTGTGTGTACAATGAGTCGTTTGGTGAGGCGTCTGTCATCATCGCAACAGGGTCGCGTAAATCAGTCTGATCTCCCGCATGCCGGACGGCCGCACACACCTGTGGCTCCTGCAGTGTTGGAACGTGCGGACACTATCATTCGAGGTGATGGACAGATCACAATCAGACACCTCTGACCTCTGCTCAACTGGACGGCTCTGTTGGTAGTGCCGACACACTCGTCCACCAGTTGGTGGACTGCTAACGTCATGAGCATATATGCTACTGTCGTGAACGTGTATGGAAAACGGTTGAAGAATGATGAAACCGCAACTCGGCAACAATGTGTTGGACAGTAGTGGGACAACAGTGGCGTTGGCCCATTCTGCATTTTTGCCAAATTTATTAAAGATGGTGGGTCGAAGATGGTGAGCATAGATGTGGCAACACCGCAGTGTTGTTATGGTGGGAAGTTCATATTCTGGCGGGAAAATAGGTCAATTGAGATACTTCCACTAAACTAACCCCACCTTCCAGACCGGGCTTCCTCTCCGAAGTCTCCATGCCAGCTCACACCACTATCAAGGAGCGCGCCAGCCAGTGGCACGATCATGAGGTAGCCACTAAGCACAATGGAAATACCCAAGGTCTTCCTCCTCCTCCCCATCCCCAGCGCACAGATACCCTTTGTCGTTGAGCGTGAACTGCTTCAGGTGTTATTACAACGGTGTTGAAGCCTACTTTCCCATACATAACGCGAAGATGCCACATGAACAAAATGTGCAACTGTACAAAGACAGAGAGGGAGACAGAGGGAGTTTTGCTGATGAGAAGAGAGTATTTAAACACCTGCAAGTTTTATTCCGAGGAATACCGCAACCTGCACACTCGAACACAGACTCTAAAAGGAAAGAATAGCAACACAGTTGCCGGCCGCGGTGGTCTAGCGGTTCTGGCGCTGCAGTCCGGAACCGCGGGACTGCTACGGTCGCAGGTTCGAATCCTGCCTCGGGCATGGGTGTGTGTGATGTCCTTAGGTTAGTTAGGTTTAAGTAGTTCTAAGTTCTAGGGGACTTATGACCTAAGATGTTGAGTCCCATAGTGCTCAGAGCCATTTGAACCATTTTGCAACACAGTTGTGAAATTGTCCCAGAGACACTTCGCGGGCTTTTGTGGAACGTACACTTGTCTTTGAGCACGAATATAACAGAATACATCTGTAAATACACTTCCAAAAAGATCGACGCACAGTTGTTTGCCTCAATTTTGCGATGTATACAGCAACACTCGAACATGGACTCCAACAACACATCGCGACACACTTTTGAAACTGTTACAGAGACACTTCGCGCACTTTTGTTTTGTGGGAAATACACTTGTCTTTGAGTACGAGGTGCTTCAGGAGTTACTAAATCCTAGTAAATACGTCACTAAATATACTTTAAGAAAAGATTAATGAGCAGTAGTCTGCTTCAATTTTGCGATATATAGAGCCACTCTCGAATATGGGCACTAAAAAGATCGCGACACACTCGTGAAACCTCCCTGAGACCTTCACACTTTTGTGGGAAGCAGATCCCGAAGCCGATATCATCTGCAATATCTGCATTTACTCGTTAAAACGACGAGATTCGAAAGTCGAAATAAATATCTCTAAACAGGACCCTCAACAATTTTCGAGTTTTAGCTGCTTGTTTGAAGGCATTGCCAGAGAGAGAGAGAGAGAGAGAGAGAGAGAGAGAGAGAGAGAACTTTTTGAGTCCTACAGCTGGTGTGGTGTTCGTCACTTTTCTGAAACAGTGAGTGGGCTTAGTTTATACTTGCTACTGCTGCTGCTGGAGTCGGGGCATTATTACCCTCACTTCTCGAAGCACACACTGGTGCCCACGCACACATGGGAAAATGAGAACCATTCGAAGCACTGTCCTACAGACAAGAAAGATGGCTGGAATTTTCGATGAATTCTCAGTGTCCTACAGCTCTGGAGATGCTCTAAATCCACAATTGCGGATGACTTACAGCGTCCAGCCAGAGATGGATGGTCTGCTTGAACTTGTCTTTGAACAATTGAACAAAGAAGACATCACTTTACTCTCAGAACTTTCAATAGATACCTTGCCCTTATATTGTTCGAACCAGTCTGTAGAGGCTCGTACATCCTGCACATTGGATGTCTTGTGAATGAATGGAGCATTCTGATTGCCTCTTACTGAATTTACCTGCCAAACTGCTGCTGCTGCCGGTGTTGGAGCACTATCCGCCATTTTCAGTAGATGAGACTTTCAGTGGCAAAACTATTTAGTACAGATCGAAAAGAAAAAACATAAGGCAGTCATAGTGCACTGACAGTTAAACCCTGAAAAAGTAGTCTACAGGTTATGAAATGTGGATAGACATTTCCTCAAGTGCCCTGTTCCGCTACTGTCGAGGAACGCTTGAATATTTCACCGTGAAACCGATCTCCAATCCAGCTATATCACGACATACCATATCGATGTAGTAATAAACACAATCCGTATTCTGCACCATACAAAATCATCACTTCTGCATCCTGCATATAGATATCGACCATCACACACTCGTACTTACACCACGAAGATAGACGCCATAGCCGGCCGGGGTGGCCGAGCGGTTCTAGGCGCTACAGTCTGGAGCCGCGCGACCGCTACGGTCGCAGGTTCGAATCCTGCCTCGGGCATGGATGTGTGTGACGTCCTTAGGTTCGTTAGGTTTAAGTAGTTCAAAGTTTTAGGGGACTGATGACCTTAGAAGTTAAGTCCCATAGTGCTCAGAGCCATTTGAACCATTCTTTAGACGCCATAAGTGCATGCAACGCATATAGTCACAGCACTAGATACTTCCCGCGAGGTCGCGAGGTTATCCACAGCGGCGGTCACGAGTCATCTGCTCCCGCACACACGCCTCACATTGCAGTTATGAACGTGATCACTGTTTCACTGCTAGCCATCCCCGGTTGCTGTTGCCCCATCTACCAAGACTCTTTCTCCATCTCAAACAAACCATGTCAGTCACTCATCATGTGGTAATCAACAGTGTACCAATGGACTGATGGTATGAAAACGACATGGTCGATGTACTGTAATAATAAGCATGGCAGTTGATAGTGCGATCAGTTTTAGCAATTTTACCATAATTTCAACACCAACCAATTGCATGGTAGCATGCTTCCAAATTTCTGTATCATCGCTAAACCACACTTCGTGAAGACCATTGCGAATGTGCAGTATGCCCATTCATTGTTAATTCTCGATCATATACACCAAAGTGTACCAGACAGTGATCTACATATTTCTAGCACTTCGATCATAGCGCATAATCCATGATCTTTCTCTATGTGGTTCAAATGGCTCTGAGCACTATGGGACTTAACATCTGAGGTCATCAGTCCCCTAGAACTTAGAGATACTTAAACCTAACTAACCTAAGGACATCATACACATCCATGCCCGAGGCAGGATTCGAACCTGCGACCGTAGCGGTTGCGCGGTTCCAGACTGAAGCGCCTAGAACCGCTCGGCCACACCGGCCGGCTTTCTCTATGTGGATGTTGGTCACAGAGCATTCTCGCATTCTTAGAACAGAGTTAGAGATTGTAAGATCTCCCCGCATTGTCTTTGACCAACCCTCTCTGCGGTACTGTCACCGATTTAATGGCAGCTGACCAGTGGTATAGGGCTACATTCTGTGTTTCGTGACGGGATAGAGCGAGCCGAGTCCATAACTGCTGTTCTGCACCAATCTTGCTCACGGTATCCGTCCAAGAGCACAAGTGCACAAGATTTCTCCAGATGCGCGCACTTCGAAGGGGTTAGCATCCCTCATTGGTGTATAGTAGTAGATATGACAGTGTTGTGATGATATAATAGACAGTTAAGAACACGAAACGGGTGGTTTTTATGCATGATGGACAGAGTTCGAAGCATCTGACGTAAATGAACTGCGCTATCAGTTCTAAAGTATTGTTCCATTGTACGTGGTCAGTATCGAGAGGGTATTGGTAAGAGGGAACATAAACACATGCACTCCTAAGGCTACACGGTTCTGCATTAAATGTTACATCTTTGCGGTTTCCGCCCTGTTAGTCGCCCTCTTTCTCTAGAATGTATCTTTAGTCTACTATAAAATCGTACCTAATTACAACTCCATCTCAACCGATCATTCCATCCGCTTTCTATCATCTTTTAAGGCAGAGGCAAGTAAGTTTAGAGGTAGATGGTTCTCTTTTTTCCATTAAACCATCAAAAACAGCAGTCAACTCTCGTGTGTCACTATTACCACAATAAACATATAGCAGAATGTCGCCATACAGCAGGTGTTTGTTCATTGACACAGCAAGGTTGTGGTTGGCAGAGATTACAGAGAAGCACATTATAAATACTGTGTGTTAGTGTTTGAAACATCCAGTCAGTCCTGCGGAAGGTCAAACACGCAATCCATTCTGTAGTTGCAGTCCCACAACGCTCTTTAGCTAAGGACATATACCACGTTAATCATTCTGTTGCAGCCATCTTATTGCTGTTCACGAAAACATGACGGCTTCCCTAGTTTCTGATGCTTACATGTCAGCTGTTTCTCGTATACCTCTGGCTGACACATTCAAGAATTGTCCTGCACCAAGCAGAAGACAAGCAAGTACTCGCACAGTTCAGCACATTTTTCCCCTCAATTTATGTGTAATTTTATGCAATGCATTTGCTCTGTTTTCTGTATATCAGTGTGTCATGAAGGATTCACAGGGAAGCCGGAGTCCTTTGAGGTCTGTTGTTGGCTTCACGTGGTCACAAAGAAGGAAGGCTGAGGTATTTCCCAAGAGGCAGCAAGTATGTCTAGGATTAGCATAAGCTCCTGCCTGGTGTGGTGTGGGCCGGCAAAAGACCTGAAACCACTCAGCCTTCTCTGTGACACACTGACATACAGAGCAAATGCATTGAAACTGTAGAATAAGTGGTTGGACACGTTCGAGCAGAGTGTCATACTACACCGTCCATGCTAGGTGTTGACAACTGCTCTACTACATTTAAGGGCAATTTTAGAATACGTGCTGTGAAGTGATGTCATGATGGCATGGGCAAAGATGACATAAAATTACACATAAATTTGTTCGTGGACAGCAATAAGACAGCTGGCTCAAATGGTTCAAATGGCTCTGAGCACTACGGGACTCAACTTCTGAGGTCATTAGTCCCCTACAACTTAGAACTAGTTAAACCTAACTAACCTAAGGACATCAAACACATCCATGCCCGAGGCAGGATTCGAACCTGCGACCGTAGCGGCCTCGCGTTTCCAGACTGCAGCGCCTAGAACCGCACGGCCACTTCGGCCGTAAGACAGCTGGGACAGAAAGATTAACATGGTATGTGTCCTTATCTAAAGAGCTTTGTGGGACTGCAATATATAACTACAGAATGTTTGACCTTCTGCAGGACTGAGTAGGTGATTCAAACACTAACGCATAGTATTTACAATGTGCTTCTCTGTGCTCTCTGCCAACCACAACCTTGCGGTGTCAGCTAACAAACAGCTGCTGCATGACAACATTCTACTGTATGTCTATTGAGGTAATAGTGATACACGCGAGTTGACTGCTGCCTTTGATGCTTTCCTGGAAAAAAAATAGAACCGTCTACTTCTAAACTTTCTTGCATCTGCCTTAAAGGAAGACAGAAAGTAGATGGAGTAATCGGTTGAGATGGAGTTGCAAGGAGGTATGGTTTAATGGTAGACTGAAGATGCATTCTAGAGAGAGAGGGAGGTTTTGCTGTAGGTCATTTAACCATTTTTCCCATTGTTCTGTTGGGGTCCATCAGTTGTGTGGCATAACCTGCATTCGACTCGTATAAAAATGCGTGTTCTGTGTGTGACTTAGAGCAGTGTCTACTTGCGATTACAAACAGCAAACCTCTCAGTCATCAGAGGACTTCATTCTCATGAGTAATGATAATGAAACATGTCCATCCTGTTTCAGCGCTTTTCTCTAGACAATCGAAGGGTTATGTGACGTACTCCGTTCCCCTGCCACAACTTGGGCATAAAGTCGAGTCTTCCTTTTCACAACTGCGATGATTCTAAGTTTGGGACAGGCGTTTGTGAGGTACTGCAATCCATGTGTATACATCTGCTTTACAGATGTCCTGTTTATGGAGCTAGTGGTAGCATGATGTGTAATTTCACATGTGAAACATCGCCACTATGTGTTTGTCTGTGGCCTTGTAAGAGGCATTCTCCGTTACTAGCGATCATTTTACATAGGACTGATGCCCGCATCTCGTGGTCGTGCGGTAGCGTTCTCGCTTCCCACGCCCGGGTTCGATTCCCGGCGGGGTCTCTGCCTCGTGATGGCTGGGTGTTGTGTAATGTCCTTAGGTTAGTTAGGTTTAAGTAGTTCTAAGTTCTAGGGGACTGATGACCATAGATGTTAAGTCCCATAGTGCTCAGAGCCACATAGGACTGATGCAGGCACAGTATAATTTCTAGACTGTGATTCGGTGTGAACAGTGGGCACTATACACCTCTCGAAAGCTATATTGTACACAAATCACGAAGAAGACCTCCATCTGCATAGAAAAAGATCTTGAACTACGCACTATGATCAAAGTGCTAGAAATATATAGATCACTGTCTGGTACCCTTTGGTTATATGTTCTAGAATTAAAAATGAATGGATGTACTGCACAGTCAACTATCTACATTCGCAATGGTCCTTGCAAAGTAAAGGAGGCCGGCATAGTAATGATACAGAAACTGAGAAGCATGCTGGCACATAATTGGTCAGTGTTGAAATTATGGTAAAATTGCTAAAACTGATCGCACTATCAACAATAATGCTTCTTATTACAGTACATTGACCACATCTTTTTCATCGCATCAGTCCACTGGTCCACTGTTGATTACTACATAATGACTGACTGGTACCGCTTGTTTGAGATGGAGAAAGAGTCTTCCAGGGATGGCTGCCACCAAAACAGTGTTCATGTACATAACTGCAATACGAGGAATAAATCGAAATGGGACGCAGAGCCATCAGCTATCCCATCACCGAGAGAGATGACTTTATATGTAGAGGTCGTCAGTCTCCTTCGGACAGCTATTTGGAAACACCCCACAACACCGCAAAATTCCTCCAGTTTCCATATGTTGTTACTGTCTTTTATTTAAAAGCCAATAGCTCGCAACATGTTAATGTCAGTTTAGAACCTGACACAGATCTTGAAGTCGTGATGGTTCAAATGATTCAAATGGCTCTGAGCACTATGGGACTTAACATCTGAGGTCATCAGTCCCCTAGAACTTAGAACTACTTAAACCTAACTACCCTAAGGACATCACACACATCCATGCCCGAGGCAGGATTCGAACCTGCGACCGTAGCGGTCGCGCGGTTCCAGACTGAAGCGCCTAGAACCGCTCGGCCACAGCGGCCGGCGAAGTCGTGGTGGAAAAAACAAAATGTATGGTGGTGTAGAAAGCTGTGTCATTCACAGCTTCACCGTGTTACAGGAGGAAAAAAAATGTTTCAAACAATGGTGCAGGGACACAGGGACCTTCTCTGGTGACTGATAGTATGGTCTGTGGGATATGGTCATCCTACAATACAGGCCATGACACTTTACACTAGTCTGTGCAGGCGACTAACTGGATCAGTACCGATATATTTAATGGGAGTTGCTACACATGCTCAATGCCAGCACATAGATGGTATTTGCACGAAATAAGCATCAAACGAAAAAAAACTACAAAGAACGAAACTTGTCTAGCTTGAAGGAGGAAACGAGATGGCGCTATGTTTGGCCCACTAGATGGCGCTGCCAAAGATCAAACGGATATCAACTGCGTTTTTTTTAAATAGGAACCCCCATTTGTTATTACATATTCATGTTGTATGTAAAGAAATATGAATGTTTTAGTTGGACCACTTTTTTCGCTTTGTGACAGATGGCGCTGTAATAGTCACAAACATATGGCGCACAATTATACATGAACAGTTGGTAACAGATAGGTTTTTTAAATTAAAATACAGAACTTAGGTACGTTTGAACATTTCATTTCGGTTGTTCCAATGTGATACATGTACCTTTGTGAACTTATCATTTCTGAGAACACATGCTATTACAGCGTGATTACCTGTAAATACCACATTAATGCAATAAATGCTCAAAATGATGTCCGTCAACCTCAATGCATTTGGCAATACGTGTAACGACATTCCTCTCAACAGCGAGTAGTTTGCCTTCCGTAATGTTCACACATGCATTGAAAATGCGCTGACGCATGTTGTCAGGCGTTGTCGGTAGATCATATCCTTCAACTTTCCAAACAGAAAGAAATCCGGGGACGTCAGATCTGGTGAACGTGTGGGCCATGGTATGGTGCTTCAACGACCAATCCACCTGTCATGAAATATGCTATTCAATACTGCTTCAATTGCACGCGAGCTATGTGCTGGACATCCATCATGTTGGAAGTACATCGCCATTCTGTCATGCAGTGAAACATCTTGTAGTAACGTCGGTAGAACATTACATAGGAAATCCGCATACATTGCACCATTTAGATTGCCATCGATGAAATGGGGGCCAATTATCCTTCCTCCCACAATGCTGCACCGTACATTAACCAGCCAAGGTCACTGGTGTTTCACTTGTCGCAGCCATCGTGGATTTTCCGTTGCCCAATAGTGCATAATATGCCAGTTTACGTTACCGCTGTTGGTGAATGACGCTTCGTCGCTAAATAGAACGAGTGCAAAAAATTTGTCATCGTCCCGTAATTTCTCTTGTGCCCAGTGGCAGAACTGTACACAACGTTCAAAGTCGTCGCCATGCAATTCCTGGTGCATAGAAATATAGTACAGGTGCAATCAATGTTGATGTAGCAGTCTCAACACCGGCGTTTTTGAGATTCCCAATTCTCGCGCAATTTGTCTGCTACTGATGTGCGATTAGCCGTGACAGCGGCTAAAACACCTACTTGGGCATCATCATCTGTTGCAGGTCGTGGTTGACGTTTCAGATGTGGCTGAACACCTCCTGTTTCCTTAAATAACGTAACTAACCGGCGAACGGTCCGGACACTTGGATCATGTCGTCCAGGATACCAAGTAGCATACATACTTACATAGCACACGCCCGTTGGGCATTTTGATCACAATAGCCATACATCAATATCTTTTTCGCAATTGGTGGAGATAGCCCTGTTGACCTATTTTCCCGTCAGAATTTGAACTTCCTGCCATGATGTCACAGCGATGTCGCCACATCTATGGCCGCCATCTTGGGTCTGACATCTTGAATAAAATTTGCAACCGTGCAGAGTGGGCGCCGCAGTTGTCCCACTACTTTGGACGACCACACTTTAGAATGTGAAAGACAAAGGCTTGCCCACTCTGTAAAGCAGGACAAGCAGCTATCTGCGGAAGATATGACGACAGCTTACAATTCTAGGGCAGGCAAAAGTGTTTCTGAGCACAGTGTTCAGTGCACACTGTTCAACATCGAGCTACACAGGCCTCTAAATATTCCCATGTGGACACAATGACATCGTCAGTTACGACTGCACTGGGCACAGGTTCGTCGAGTTTGAACCATGGATCAATGGAAACGTGTCACCTGGTTGGATGAATCACTTTTTTTGCTACACCACCTGATGGCCTTGTCCAGATACATCGTCATCCTGATGCTCAAAACACACGCTGCGCCATGGATGCAGACCATTTTGCGCAGTGTTGTGCTATGGAGGACATTCACCTAAGCTTACACGTGTACAGTGACAGTAAGTGAAGGCACCACGACAGCAATGGAGTATGTGGACATTATTGCGGACCGCACCGATGAGCACACGTTGTTGAACATGCGACTTCACTACAGATGATCGCTGCGCTTTCCCTTGAGGACCGCGCGATATGATCACCCTTCATACTTGTTGTCTTCTCCGATGGGTCGCGCGGTTCCAGACTGTAGCGCCTAGAACCGCTCGGCCACTCCGGCCGGCTCCGATGGGTCAAGATGGCATCTTCCAGGAGGATAAATGCCATTGTTACAAGGCCATCGTGGACAGTGGTTTGGGAAACATGACAGCGACCTCATGCTCATGTCTTATTATTCGCTACCGAATTCGCCTGATCTCAAACCGATTGAACACATCGGAGACGCCATGAAGGCGCCAGCTCTGCGCTATCATATAGTGCCACATACCTCCGGAAACGGAATCTGCACCACGCAGAACCACTGCTATATGGCGATCCAAAGGCAGCCATTTCGCTTTTAAGCAGGTGGTTATAATGTTTTGGCTGATCAATATACATTCAGTGACACAGACCAAGATGTGCTGTTGCTCAGGGTGAGTGTTGCACATCATGTAAAGCACGTTGTGAATGCAAGGTTAGTTTATTTCAAACGGTTACAGCTGATTTACTTCCTTTTTACTGACCTACACGCAAGTGGGACAAGAAATGTCGGATTCGATATCGGGTCCGACAAATCAGACGGTCAGTAGACATTTTGAGCGAGAGGGTGAACTAGTTATTATTCCTCCATCTAGAAAACTGCGGGACTTCCATACAGTATTAGAGAAAGAGTCAACACCCTGTTGCTTTCTTGCAGTAGATTTCAGAGACTGGTAAAATTTATTCGCGATACATAATTTAAAATTACCGTTCTGGATTTATATACAGAGGTGGACAGAAGTATTCAAATGTCAACTGTATGCTACTAAAAGAGAACATTTAACTATCAAAACACACACAGTAAAATAAATCTCCTCTATGTTTTTAACACATCACCGATTCACTTTTAATGTGACACGTATTTACTCAAGTTAAACATAAATTAGTAATGAACACCGAAAAATGTTCTTCCAAAAATTGGGCATAAATATTTAAATAAACAAAACACAGCACTCTAGTAATCGCTTATCACGGCTTTTATGAATAACTGCTACCAAACGCCTAGGCGTTCGATGTACAAGTACATGTATGCTGGTTACTATGAATTATTGTTATTCCGTTCCTGCAGAATAATGTCTTTCAATATTGCTTTACACGTGGTGTGGTGTTTCCCGATCCTGTCTTCCAATTTTTGCCGTATGTTGCCGATAGGGTTCGAGTCGGGTGACTGAGGTGGTGTTTTGAGTGTAAGTGGTGTATTGTCGATGATCCATAAGCTAGCAACTTCTGAGGTATGCTTAGGGTCGTTGTCTTGTTGAAAGTAACAATTACTGCCAATATTTCGTTTTTGAGAGCGTCTATGCATTCGATGTTCACGTAGTATATTCTTACAAACATACTTGCTCACATTACCATCAATAATAAATAGCTCACCCACATCACTTGACACCACACATCCCCATACCATTATGCTGCCACCGCCATGTCTGATCGTAGCTTCCGTATCTTTAAGATTCCACCCAGTATCCTTCTGCTTTCACACCGTTAACCGGCCATCACTTCGCTCGCTATTCGCTGAACTTGTTTTCATCTGACCTGGAATTGTACCCAGTACTGTTCAGAAAGCCTACGTCTGTTCTTTCATGAACCATCTTCCCAAGATACACTCCTGGAAATTGAAATAAGAACACCGTGAATTCATTGTCCCAGGAAGGGGAAACTTTATTGACACATTCCTGGGGTCAGATACATCACATGATCACACTGACAGAACCACAGGCACATAGACACAGGCAACAGAGCATGCACAATGTCGGCACTAGTACAGTGTATATCCACCTTTCGCAGCAATGCAGGCTGCTATTCTCCCATGGAGATGATCGTAGAGATGCTGGATGTAGTCCTGTGGAACGGCTTGCCATGCCATTTCCACCTGGCGCCTCAGTTGGACCAGCGTTCGTGCTGGACGTGCAGACCGCGTGAGACGACGCTTCATCCAGTCCCAAACATGCTCAATGGGGGACAGATCCGGAGATCTTGCTGGCCAGGGTAGTTGACGTACACCTTCTAGAGCACGTTGGGTGGCACGGGATACATGCGGACGTGCATTGTCCTGTTGGAACAGCAAGTTCCCTTGCCGGTCTAGGAATGGTAGAACGATGGGTTCGATGAGGGTTTGGATGTACCGTGCACTATTCAGTGTCCCCTCGACGATCACCAGTGGTGTACGGCCAGTGTAGGAGATCGCTCCCCACACCATGATGCCGGGTGTTGGCCCTGTGTGCCTCGGTCGTATGCAGTCCTGATTGTGGCGCTCACCTGCACGGCGCCAAACACGCATACGACCATCATTGGCACCAAGGCAGAAGCGACTCTCATCGCTGAAGACGACACGTCTCCATTCGTCCCTCCATTCACGCCTGTCGCGACACCACTGGAGGCGGGCTGCACGATGTTGGGGCGTGAGCGGAAGACGGCCTAACGGTGTGCGGGACCGTAGCCCAGCTTCATGGAGACGGTTGCGAATGGTCCTCGCCGATACCCCAGGAGTAACAGTGTCCCTAATTTGCTGGGAAGTGGCGGTGCGCCCCCTACGGCACTGCGTAGGATCCTACGGTGTTGGCGTGCATCCGTGCGTCGCTGCGGTCCGGTCCCAGGTCGACGGGCACGTGCACCTTCCGCCGACCACTGGCGATAACATCGATGTACTGTGGAGACCTCACGCCCCACGTGTTGAGCAATTCGGCGGTACGTCCACCCGGCCTCCCGCATGCCCACTATACGCCCTCGCTCAAAGTCCGTCAGCTGCACATACGGTTCACGTCCACGCTGTCGCGGCATGCTACCAGTGTTAAAGACTGCGATGGAGCTCCGTATGCCACGGCAAACTGGCTGACACTGACGGCGGCGGTGCACAAATGCTGCGCAGCTAGCGCCATTCGACGGCCAACACCGCGGTTCCTGGTGTGTCCGCTGTGCCGTGCGTGTGATCATTGCTTGTACAGCCCTCTCGCAGTGTCCGGAGCAAGTATGGTGGGTCTGACACACCGGTGTCAATGTGTTCTTTTTTCCATTTCCAGGAGTGTATTTTTCAGATGTGCACTAATTTCTGTTGCTGTTATTCTGGAGTTTTCCTTCTCTGTTTTCATCGCCTGTCTTTCATTGGTTCAAATGGTTCTGAGCAGTATGGGACTTAACATCTGACGTCATCAGTCCCCTAGAACTTAGAACTACTTAAACCTAACTAACCTAAGGACATCACACACATCCATTCCCGAGGCAGGATTCGAACCTGCGACCGTAGCGGTCGCGCGTTTCCAGACTGAAGCGCCTAGAACCGCTCGGCCACAACGGCCGGCTGTCTTTCATAGCTCGAAGTAAGTTTCGGCGGAGCACCTGTCCACGGCTGATACACTATGGTATTCCTCGTTTTATAGCGTTGAATGATCACCACACAGTGGGCGGATTTCTGGGTACAGCTTCTCCAATTTCTTTACAGCTCTTATTTAATTTATGCATATGCAAAATGATTGATCTCTCTTCTAGGGTAGACTCTTTTCCTTTCCTCTTCCTTGTGGGCTGTGGTCACACGTAGCTGAACTTTGCTTGTGTACTATATCAAAACAGACATAATTCCACCCTCTGTGTCGATTAATTCAACATTTAAAGTTGCATATCTGTAGATTTGAATACTTCTATCCGCCCCTGTACACAGAAAAACCAGGAACTTTCGAGCTCTTTTTGTATGTCAGAGATGGTTTTTTTCTACCCCAATACTAGGGATGGAAAAATCGACCGTTGAAACAGACACCGGTATTTTAATTCTGGATAAACGGTGTGTTTCGGTATTTATTTGGTATCATTTCTAACAGGTTCTTTTCATTTTTTACTAATAATCGAGGTAAAAGACTGACATATAAGTTTGGCATAGCAGCAGTGTTAAAACTTTTGGTCTCTAAATAAAACTTGTTTTTAAAAGCGCGTAATATTCATTCGTATAATTTCCAATACTTTGAAACATTGGATTATTATAAAAATGTGGAAAAACGAACAGCACTGTTCTAATAACAACGGCCAGAGCTAGAAGCTAGCAACGAACCCATGACATAAGAACCTGTACAGCATTGCAGAGACAACTGCGTGTGGCCTGTTAGTACGCGCGTACATGCAGTTTGCAAGACTCGCTCGCGCCTGGTCTATAAGGGAGTTACTGTTGTTGATAATTCTTCCGGGTTATATGGCCGTGGTCCATGGAATTCTTCTATTCGTAACGTTTCGTCCAATACTACGTTGGACATCCTCAGAGGTATGGCAAGTCCTGCTGGGTCCTGCCGACTGACAGTCCTTCGGCAGGACCCAGCAGGACCAGTCATACCTCTGAGGATGTCCAACGTAGTATTGGACGAAACGTTAGGAATCGAAGAATTCCATGGACCACGGCCATATAACCCGGAAGAATTATCAACAACAGTACCATCCGGTCGTGAAAGCCTTCATTGTATGATTATAAGGGAGTTACCCCCCATGAACCATGGACCTTGCCGTTGATGGGGAGGTTTGCGTGCCTCAACGATACAGATAGCCGTACCGTAGGTGCAACCACAACGGAGAGGTATCTGTTGAGAGGCCAGACAAACGTGTGGTTCCTGAAGAGGGGCAGCAGCCTTTTCAGTAGATGCAGGGGCAACAGTCTGGATGATTGACTGACCTGGCCTTGTAACACTAACAAAACGGCCTTGCTGTGCTGGTACTGCGAACGGCTGAAAGCAATGAGAAACTACAGCCGTAATTTTTCCCGAGGGCATGCAGCTTTACTGTATGATTAAATGATGCTGGCGTCCTCTTTGGTAAAATAGTCCCCCATTCGGATCTCCGGGCGGGGACTACTCAGGAGGACGTCGTTATCAGGAGAAAGAAAACTGGCGTTCTACGGATCGGAGCGTGGAATGTCAGATCCCTTAATCGGGCAGGTAGGTTAGAAAATTTAAAAAGGGAAATGGATAGGTTAAAGTTAGATATAGTGGGAATTAGTGAAGTTCGATGGCAGGAGGAACAAGACTTTTGGTCAGGTGAATACAGGGCTATAGATACAAAATCAAATAGGGGTAATGCAGGAGTAGGTTTAATAATGAATAAAAGAATAGGAGTGCGGGTAAGCTACTACAAACAGCATAGTGAATGCATTATCGTGGCCAAGATAGACACGAAGCCCACGCCTACTACAGTAGTACAAGTTTATATTCCAACTAGCGCTGCAATAGAGTACCCGTGGTCTAGGAGTAGCGTCTTTGATTCGTAATCAAACAACCTCTTCGGTCCCGGGTTCGATCCCCGCCACTGCCCAAATTTTGATAAATAATCAGCATTGGCGGCCGAAGACTTCCGGCATAAGAAGTCAGCCTCATTCTGCCAACGGCCTTGTCAAAGAGGGCGGAGGAGCAGATAGAGGTTCAGGGCACTCTCTTGTCCTAGGGGTGGGAAATTGCCCCTAAAGGCGGAAGAATCAGCAATGATCAACGACATGAGGATGCAGAAGGCAATGGAAACCACTGCATTAAAGACACGTAACGTGTATCCATAGGACATGTGGCCTGTAATTGAAGAAGTGTCATGATGATCTCTCCATTGGCAAAAGATTCCGGAATAGTCCCCCATTCGGATCTCCGGGAGGGGACTGCCAAGGGGGAGGTTACCATGAGAAAAAGATTGAATAATCAACGAAAGGATAACGTTCTACGAGTCGGGGCGTGGAATGTCAGAAGCTTGAACGTGGTAGGGAAACTAGAAAATCTGAAAAGGGAAATGCACAGGCTCAATCTAGATATAGTAGGGGTCAGTGAAGTGAAGTGGAAGAAACACAAGGATTTCTGGTCAGATGAGTATCGGGTAATATCAACAGCAGCAGAAAATGGTATAACAGGTGTAGGATTCGTTATGAATAGGAAGGTAGAGCAGGGGGTGTGTTACTGTGAACAGTTCAGTGACCGGGTTGTGCTAATCAGAATCGACAGCAGACCAACACCGACAACGATAGTTCAGGTATACATGCCGACGTCGCAAGCTGAAGATGAACAGATAGAGAAAGTGTATGAGGATATTGAAAGGGTAATGCAGTATGTAAAGGGGGACGAAAATCTAATAGTCATGGGCGACTGGAATGCAGTTGTAGAGGAAGGAGTAGAAGAAAAGGTTACAGGAGAATATGGGCTTGGGACAAGGAATGAAAGAGGAGAAAGACTAATTGAGTTCTGTAACAAGTTTCAGCTAGTAATAGCGACTACCCTGTTCAAAAATCACAAGAGGAGGAGGTATACTTGGAAAAGGCTGGGAGATACGGGAAGATTTCAATTAGATTACATCATGGTCAGACAGAGATTCCGAAATCAGATACCGGATTGTAAGCGTACCCAGGAGCAGACATAGACTCAGATCACAATATAGTAGTGATGAAGAGTAGGCTGAAGTTCAAGACATTAGTCAGGAAGAATCAATACGCAAAGAAGTGGGATACGGAAGTACTAAGGAATGACGAGATACGTTTGAAGTTCTCTAACGCTATAGATACAGCAGTAAGGAATAGCGCAGTAGGCAGTACAGTTGAAGAGGAATGGACATCTCTAAAAAGGGCCATCACAGAAGTTGGGAAGGAAAACATAGGTACAAAGAAGGTAGCTGCGAAGAAACCATGGGTAACAGAAGAAATACTTCAGTTGATTGATGAAAGGAGGAAGTACAAACATGTTCCGGGAAAATCAGGAATACAGAAATACAAGTCGCTGAGGAATGAAATAAATAGGAAGTGCAGGGAAGATAAGACGAAATGGCTGCAGGAAAAATGTGAAGACATCGAAAAAGATATGATTGTCGGAAGGACAGACTCAGCATACAGGAAAGTCAAAACAACCTTTGGTGACATTAAAAGCAACGGTGGTAACATTAAGAGTGCAACGGGAATTCCTCTGTTAAATGCAGAGGACAGAGCAGATAGGTGGAAAGAATACATTGAAAGCCTCTGTGAGGGTGAAGATTTGTCTGATATGATAGAAGAGGAAACAGGAGTCGATTTAGAAGAGATAGGGGATCCAGTATTAGAATCGGAATTTAAAAGAGCTTTGGAGGACTTACGGTCAAATAAGGCAGAAGGGATAGATAACATTCCATCAGAATTTCTAAAATCATTGGGGGAAGTGGCAACAAAACGACTATTCACGTTGGTGTTTAGAATATATGAGTCTGGCGATATACCATCTGACTCTCGGAAAAGCATCATCCACACAATTCCGAAGACGGCAAGAGCTGACAAGTGCGAGAATTATCGCACAATCAGCTTAACAGCTCATGCATCGAAGCTGCTTACAAGAATAATATACAGAAGAATGTAAAAGAAAATTGAGAATGCGCCAGGTGACGATCAGTTTGGCTTTAGGAAAAGTAAAGGGACGAGAGAGGCAATTCTGACGTTACGGCTAATAATGGAAGCAAGGCTAAAGAAAAATCAAGACACTTTCGTAGGATTTGGTGACCTGGAAAAAGCGTTCGATAATATAAAATGGTGCAAGCTGTTCGAGATTCTGAAAAAAGTAGGGGTAAGCTATAGGGAGAGACGGGTCATATACAATATGTACAACAACCAAGAGGGAATAATAAGAGTGGTCGATCAAGAACGAAGTGCTCGTATTAAGAAGGGTGTAAGACAAGGCTTTAGCCTTTCGCCCCTACTCTTCAATCTGTACATCGAGGAAGCAATGATGGAAATAAAAGAAAGGTTCAGGAGTGGAATTAAAATACAAGGTGAAAGGATATCAATGATACGATTCGCTGATGACATTGCTATCCTGAGTGAAAGTGAAGAAGAATTAAATGATCTGTTGAACGGAATGTACAGTCTAATGAGTACACAGTATGGTTTGAGAGTAAATCGGAGAAAGACGAAGGTAATGAGAAGTAGTAGAAATGAGAACAGCGAGAAACTTAACATCAGGATTGATGGTCACGAAGTCAATGAAGTTAAGGAATTCTGCTACCTAGGCAGTAAAATAACCAATAACGGACGGAGCAAGGAGGACATCAAAAGCAGACTCGCTATGGCAAAAAAGGCATTTCTGGCCAAGAGAAGTCTACTAATATCAAATACCGGCCTTAATTTGAGGAAGAAATGTCTGAGGATGTATGTCTGGAGTACAGCATTGTATGGTAGTGAAACATGGACTGTGGGAAAACCGGAACAGAAGATAATCGAAGCATTTGAGATGAGGTGCTATAGACGAATACTGAAAATTAGGTGGACTGATAAGGTAAGGAATGAGGAGGTTCTACGCAGAATCGGAGAGGAAAGGAATATGTGGAAAACACTGATAATGAGAAGGGACAGGATGATAGGACATCTGCTAAGACATGAGGGAATGACTTCCATGGTACTAGAGGGAGCTGTAGAGGGCAAAAACTGTAGAGGAAGACAGAGATTAGAATACGTCAAGCAAAAAATTGAGGACGTAGGTTGCAAGTGGTACTCTGAGATGAAGAGGTTAGCACAGGAAAGGAATTCGTGGCGGGCCGCATCAAACCAGTCAGTAGACGGATGACCAAAAAAAAAAAAGCTCTGACAGTAGGAAAAGGAAGAGAAGGAAACGTGGTAGGCGAATATGGATTGGGGCTAAGAAATGCATGGGGAAGCCGCCTGGTAGAATTTTGCACAGAGCATAACTTAATCATAGCTAACACTTGCTTCAAGAATCATGAAAGAAGGTTGTGTACATGGAAGAACCCTGGAGATACTACAAGGTTTCAGATAGATTATATAATGGTAAGACAGAGATTTAGGAACCAGATTTTAAATTGTAAGACATTTCCAGGGCAGATGTGGACTCCGACCACAATCTATTGGTTATGAACTGTAGATTAAAACTGAAGAAACTGCAAAAAGGTGGGAATTTAAGGAGATGGGATCTGGATAATCTGAAAGAACCAGAAGTTGTACAGCGTTTCAGTGAGAGCATAAGGGAACAATTGACAGGAATGGGGGAAAGAAATACAGTAGAAGAAGAATGGGTAGCTTTGAGGAATGAAATAGTGAAGGCAGCAGAGGATCAAGTAGGTAAAAAGACGAGGGCTAGTAGAAATCCTTGGGTAACAGATGAGATACTTTATTTAATTGATGAAAGGAGAAAATACAAAAATGCAGTAAGTGAAGCAGGCAAAAAGGAATACAAACGTCTCAAAAATGAGATCGACAGGAAGTGCAAAATGGCTAAGTAGGCATGGCTAGAGGACAAATGTAAGGATGTAGAGGCTTATCTCACCAGGGGTAAGATAGCCACTGCCTACAGAAAAATTAAAGAGACCTTTGGAGAAAAGAGAACCACTTGCATGAATATCAAGAGCTCAGATGGAAACCTAGTTCTAAGCAAAGAAGGGAAAGCAGAAAGGTGGAAGGAGTATATAGAGGGTCTATACAGGGGCGATGTAGATGAAGATGAAATGGGAGATATGATACTGCGTGAAGAGTTTGACAGAGCACTGAAAGACCTAAGTCGAAACAAGGCCACGGGAGTAGACAACATTCCATTAGAACTACTGACAGCCTTGAGAGAGCCAGTCCTGACAAAACTCTACCATTGGTGAGCAAGATGTATGAGACAGGCGAAATTCCCTCACACGTGAAGAAGAATATAATTCCAATCCCAAAGAAAGTAGGTGTTGACAGATGTGGAAATTACCGAACTATCAGTTTAATAAGTCACAGCTGGAAAATACTAACGCGAATTCTTTACAGACGAATGGAAAAACTGGTAGAAGCCGACCTCGGGAAAGATCAGTTTGGATTCCGTAGAAATGTTGGAACACGTGAGGCAATACTGACCCTACGACTTATCTTAGAAGAAAGATTAAGGAAAGGCAATCCTACTTTTCTAGCATTTGTAGACTTAGAGAAAGCTTTTGACAATGTTGACTGGAATACTCTCTTTCATATTCTGAAGGTGGCAGGGGTCAAATACAGGGAGCGAAAGGCTATTTACAATTTGTACAAAAACCAGATGGCATTTATAAGAGTCGAGGGACATGAAAGGCAAGCAGTGGTTGGGAAGGGAGTGAGACAGGGTTGTAGCCTCTCCCCGATGCTATTCAATCTGTGTATTGAGCAAGCAGTAAAGGAAACAAAAGGAAAGTTAGGTGTAGGTATTAAAATCCATGGAGAAGAAATAAAAACTTTGAGGTTCGCCGATGACATTGTAATTCTGTCAGAGACAGCAAAGGACTTGGAAGAGCAGTTGAACGGAATGGAAAGTGTCTTGAAAGGAGCGTATAAGATGAACATCAATAAAAGCAAAACAAGGATAATGGAATGTAGTCGAATTAAGTCGTGTGATGCTGAATTAGATTAGGAAATGAGGCACTTAAAGTAGTAAAGGAGTATTTGGGGAGCAAAATAACTGACGATGGTCGAAGTAGAGAGGATATAAAATGTAGACTGGCAATGGCAAGGAAAGCGTTTCTGAATAAGAGAAATTTGTTAACATCGAGTATAGATTTAAGTGTCAGGAAGTCGTTTCTGAAAGTATTTGTATGGAGTGTAGCCATGTATGGAAGTGAAACGTGGACGATAAATAGTTTAGGCAAGAAGAGAATAGAAGCTTTCGAAATGTGGTGCTACAGAAGAATGCTGAAGATTAGATGGGTAGATCACATAACTAATGAGGAGGTATTGAATAGAATTGGGGAGAAGAGGAGTTTGTGGCACAACTTGACCAGAAGAAGGGATCGGTTGGTAGGACATGTTCTGAGGCATCAAGGGATCACCAATTTAGTACTGGAGGGCAGCGTAGAGGGTAAAAATCGTAGAAGGAGACCTAGAGATAAATACACTAAGCAGATTCAGAAGGATGTAGGCTGCAGTAGGTACTGGGAGATGAAGAAGCTTGCAGAGGATAGAGTAGCATGGAGAGCTGCATCAAACCAGTCTCAGAACTGAAGACCACAACAACAACAACAAGGGAGTTACTTTCTCACTATTGCTCTCGGACATCAGTTGTATTGCAGAATGGTACAATCCCTAGCTTGGAAGTATTTCACGAAGAGCTGTAGTAGTGAAATACTATGCTCCATGCTTTAAATATTAAAGACGGGAGGAGGCACAATAAACTTGCGACTTCATATAAGTAGAAAAACATCCGCAGGGTTCCTTGGAAAAGAAGGTAAATTTCGTTGATATACCTATAATTTTTTGACGCACTACCAACTTATTTAATAACTGTGTTTGCTTCAGGGTGAAAAACTAATGCCATCGAAAAGTGACAGTTCAGGGAAGTCATCGACCCTTGACCTTCCATCCCGCTGTCGCCGCACCCGCCTCCTTCACCTTCGCTATCTTTGCTACAGACAATGAAACCGATTCCTGCCGCAACCTCAACCACATATCGATAGAGATCTCCTACTCCTTCACCTTCACCAGAAATTTTAAATCTTTGTTCGAGTCAACGTTTATTACTGGAAGTAATAGCAATAAAAATGCCGAAAATAGTTTATTTCCGAAACCGGACATTTTGAGCGGTTTTGGCAGTCAGGTTAAACTGGAGACAAAAAGAACCGGTGTAACCGAAAACCGATTGTTTCAGTGATAACCGTTTGATGGCATAGGGCTTTTTACAGTATCAGTTATTGCAGAAACGACATACGGCAGGTGTCCGCCTAAACTTGTTCTGCTAAGTATGACACAGACAAAGTTTGTATAAATTACGCCAATTTCTGCCATGAAACCTGCAAATGTGTATGTTCGTTGTTTCTTATGTTTCATGAGCGGCGCAGCAGCTAAGCGGCAGCGGAAAGAATCTTCCACCTGGGCTGGAATGTTGAAGTCGCTGGACGCCGACGTCAGAGAGCCGAAAGCTGTGCGCAGGGAGGAAATGGCGGAAGCTTCCCATAGATGCTGTGGCCTATGTTTTTGACAATGAAATTATGTTCCATAAACGAAAATGTGATATTGTAACTTCAGTTATGTCAGAGTTCCATGTTAGCTGTTCTGAAAGAGCCACACTCAAGGGCAGCTGTACATTGATATACTTAAGTAGCAGTCATCTGTGCATGGTGTTACGAAATAAAACGTTTTGTGTCTTCTAAAAAGAAAAGTGTTAAGGAATTAATTGTTTTGGGAATCGGTGACTCCAGTTTATTTATACTGAGATGTTCGTGTTCAGGGAGAGCGGTAATTTTTACTGAGTGAAAATTTATATACTTTACGACGCTAAAAGAAAGTGGTGTTTGATCTCTGACTTATCGAGTTTACGAGAAGTGATTTAAACGGTGAATCTATGAATGTTTTCCAAAGCATAGTGTTCTGATAGGGTATATCACCAAACATTATCAGTAATATTTAAGAGGCATCTAAAGTGAACACAAATTACACAATCAATAATTTTCTGCATTTGAGAATTTTAATACTCTTACCGGAGATAATTGTACTTACGGATCTTGATGTTAACAGTCATCCTTGGTCCACATAGTAACAAATAGATGAATAGAAGAAGATCTTTGGTTTCATTTCACGAAATTACGCCAAAAGGTAAAATTTTCTGAAGCATTTATACTATTCAGTGCACACAATTCGACCGCCAGAGTGCAAAGAACCTGTCTAAATAGTAATTTTACTAGAGGTGGAGACTAGAAATCTACTCTGTAGGAATCAGCATGGGTTTCGAGAAAGACGATCGTGTGAAACCCAGCTCGGGCTATTCGTCCACGAGACTCAGAGGGCCAGAGACACGGGTTCCCAGGTAGATGCCGTGTTTCTTCACTTCCGCAAGGCGTTTGATACAGTTCTCCACAGTCGTTTAATGAACAAAGTAAGAGCATATGGACTATCAGACCAATTGTGTAATTGGATTGAAGAGTTCCTAGATAACAGAACGCAGCACGTCATCGTCAATGGAGAGGAATCTTCCTAAGTAAGAGTGATTTCAGATGTGCTACATGAGGATAAAATCAGAGAAATTAGAGCCCACACAGAGGCATACCGTCAATCTTTCTTTCCACGAACAATACGAGACTGGAATAGAAGGGAGAACCGATAGAGGTACTCAAGGTACCCTCCGCCACACACCGTCAGGTGGCTTGTGGAGTATGGATGTAGATGTAGATATAAATGTAGGTGTGGTTAGGTGCGATCTCTGTAAGAATGTAGTGGAACTTACTTTGCCTTCAGCTGTGTACGATACGCGCACCTAGAAATGTCTTTAAACGTATGATCACTAATATATCTATAGAGAGATTGCGACGTGACCCGCCCCGAGGCAGTAATATCTCAACTGCCATCCTTATCCGGTGGTACTACTGCTTGAGCATCTTGCTGCAGCCTCGGTTAGTGGGACTTCGTGGTTGTGAGCCCGAGGAGTAATGAAACACCGCTTATGAAAAGTTACGGCCAATCTGAAGGGAGACGTGCGCAAATGAGCGGTATCAGCCCACTCGGGAGAAATGCTTCATCGCGCCATTAGCGCAATAAACGCGGCGCGCGGCCGCGCGATTAATTGTCTGCACCGACGTCACAGTGCTGGCGCGAGACCAGCCGGCTCCGAGCTGTGCTATCAGTTGGGCAACCGCGGCGCGGCCGGGTATTTCGAACGGCGCGACACGGCACCTGCCTGGGCCACCGCGCTCGGGACAAAGACGAGCGCTGACCGGAGCTGAGGTGAGGCGAGGTGGCCATAGCTAAACCGAAGCCTCTGCCGGCCAAAGGGCGCCTCGCACAGTGCCCGAGGCTCGTCCCGCATCGGCCACTCGTGTTGAAGGAACGGGGATGAGGGACTCGTCTCCTGTCGACGACTAAATTGTTACAGTTGGAGCACCACTTCAAACTGGGGAAGGAACATTCCTGCGTGCTTTTCAAAGAAGCCATTTAATGTAAGCCATTTAAAGATTTCCTCCTCACTGATATCCCACGGTGTATACACCACTGATAGCCACCAGGCCAAATATCTCACGAAATAAGCGTCAAACGAAAATACTACAAAGAACGAAACTTGTCTAGCTTGAAGGGGAAAACCAGATGGCGCTATGGTTGGCCCGCTAGATGGCGCTGCCAAAGGTCAAACGGATATCAACTGCGTTTTTTTAAATAGGAACCCCCCCATTTTTTATTACATATTGGTGTAGTACGTAAAGGAATATGAATGTTTTAGTTGGACCACTTTTTTCGCTTTGTGATAGATGGCGCTGTAATAGTCACAAACACATGGCTCACAGTTTTAGACGAACAGTTGATAACAGGTAGGTTTTTCAGATTAAAATTACGAACGTAGGTACGTTTGAACATTTTATTTCGGATGTTCCAATGTGAGACATGTACCTTTCTGAACTTATAATTTCTGAGAACGCATGCTGTTATAGCGTGATTACCTGTAAATACCACATTAATGCAATAAATGCTCAAAATTATGTCCGTCAACCTCAATGCATTTGGCAATACGTGTAACGACATTCCTCTCAACAACGAGTAGTTCGCCTTCCGTAATGTTCGCACATGCATTGACAATGTGCTGACGCATGTTCAAAATGGTTCAAATGGCTCTGAGCACCATGGGACTTAACATCTATGGTCATCAGTCCCCTATAACTTAGAACTACTTAAACCTAACTAACCTAAGGACATCACACACATCCATGCCCGAGGCAGGATTCGAACCTGCGACCGTAGCAGTCGCGCGGCTCCGGACTGAGCGCCTAGAACCGCTAGACCACCGCGGCCGGCGCTGACGCATGTTCTCAGGCGTTGTCGGTGGATCACGTAGCAAATATCCTTCAGCTTTCCAAACAGAAAGAAATCCGGGGACGTCAGATCCGGTGAACGTGCGGGCCATGGTATGGTGCTTCGACGACCAATCCACCTGTCATGAAATATGCTATTCAATACCGCTTCAATTGCACGCGAGCTATGTGCTGGACATGCATCATGTTTGAAGTACATCGCCATTCTGTCATGCAGTAAATCATCTTGTAGTAACATCGGTAGAACATTACGTAGGAAATCAGCATACATTGCACCATTTCGATTGCCATCGATAAAATGGGGGCCAATTATCCTTCCTCCCATAATGCTGCACCATACATTAACCCACCAACGTGTCTGATGTTCCACTTGTCGCAGCCATCGTGGATTTTCCGTTGCCCAATAGTGCATATTATGCCGGTTTACGTTACCGCTGTTGGTGGATGACGCTTCGTCGCTAAATAGAACGCGTGCAAAAACTGTCATCGTCCCGTAATTTCTCTTGAGCGCAATGGCAGAACTGTACACGACGTTCAAAGTCGTCGCCATGCAATTCCTGGTGCATAGAGATATGGTACGGGTGCAATCGATGTTGACATAGGATTCTCAACACTGACGTTTTTGAGATTCCCGATTCTCGCGCAGTTTGTCTGCTACTGATGTGCGGATTAGCCGCGACAGCAGCTAAAAACACCTACTTGGGCATCATCATTTGATGCAGTTCGTGGTTGACGTTTCACATGTGGCTGAACACTTTCTGTTTCCTTAAATAACTTAACTATCCGGCGAAAGCTCCGGACACTTAGATGATGTCGTCCAGGATACCGAGCAGCGTACATAGCACACGTCCGTTGGGCATTTTGATCACAATAGCCATACATCAACACGATATCCACCTTTTCCGCAAGTGGTAAACGGCGAAATGTTACGTGATACCACGTACTTATACGTTTGTGACTATTACAGCAACATATACCACAATGCGAAAAAAGTGGTCCAACTGAAATATTCATATTTCTTTACGTACTACACGAATATGTAATAAAAATGGGGGTTCCTATTAAAAAAACGCAGTTGATATCCGTTTGACCTATGGTAGCGCCATCTAGCGGGCCAACCATAGCGCCATCTTGTTTCCCACTTCAAGCTAGACAAGTAGATAAGTTTCATTCTCTGTAGTTTTTTCGTTTGACTCTTATTTCGTGAGATATTTGGCCCGGTCACTATCAATGGACCACCCTGTTTAAGGGGCGCTCAAGAAGTTTCCGTTTGAGTACGTTGCTACAGCACATATGCAACATAGCGCGACTCCGATGCGGGTGTACATTGAGGTGACACAAGTTATCAGTTAGTGATACACACATATGCAGTTGGGTAACTTCACATACACAAGATATAAAATGGCAGTGCATTTTTGCAGTGTCACTTGTACTCATGTGATCATGTGGCCGGCCACTGTGGCCGAGCGCTTCTAGGCGCTTCAGTCAGGAACCATGGGTCTGCTACGGTCGTAGGTTCGAATCCTGCCTCGGGCATGGATGTGTGTTATGTTCTTAGGTTAGTTAGGTTTACGTAGTTCTAAGTCTATGGGACTGATGACCTCAGCTGTCAAGTCCCACAGTGCTTAGAGCCATTTGAACCATTTTTTGATCATGTGAAAAGATGACCAACGTAATTGTGGATGCACGAAGGAAACTAACAGACTTTGAAACTGGAATGGTAGTTGGAGCTAAACACATGGGACATTCCTCTTTGAAAATCGTTATGGAATTCAATATTCCTAGATCCATAGCGTCAACAGTGTACCAACAATACCGAATTTCAGGCGTTACTTCTTACTACAGTCAATGCAGTACACAACAACCTTCCCTTAGCGACCGAGAGCAGCTGCATATGTGCAGAATTGTCAGTGCTATCAGACAAGCAACAATGCGTGAAATAACCGTAAAAATAAATCTGGAACGTACGTCGAACATATCCGTTATGACATGCAGTGAAATTTGGCGTTAATGGACTATTGCAGCAGGCAACCGATGCAAATGGTTTCGCTAACAGGACATTGTCCACAGTGCCTCTTCCGGGCTCATGATTGTATCGGTTGGACCTTAGACAACTGAGAAACTGTGACCTGATCAGATGAGTCGGGATCTCAGTTGGTAAGAGCTGATGGTAAGGTTTGAGTGTGTCGACGGCCCCATAAAACCGTGGAGCCAAGATGTCAACAAGGCCCTGTGCAAGCTGGTGGTGGCTCCATAATTTTACTTCTGTAAAATATCTGGGAGTATGCGTGCGGAACGATTTGAAGTGGGATGATCATATAAAATTAATTGTTGGTAAGGCGGGTACCAGGTTGAGATTCATTGGGAGAGTCCTTAGAAAATGTAGTCCATCAACAAAGGAGGTGGCTTACAAAACACTCGTTCGACCTATACTTGAGTATTGCTCATCAGTGTGGGATCCGTACCAGATCGGGTTGACGGAGGAGATAGAGAAGATCCAAAGAAGAGCGGCGCGTTTCGTCACAGGGTTATTTGGTAACCGTGATAGCGTTACGGAGATGTTTAACAAACTCAAGTGGCAGACTGCAAGAGAGGCGCTCTGCATCGCGGTGTAGCTTGCTCGCCAGGTTTCGAGAGGGTGCGTTTCTGGATGAGGTATCGAATATATTGCTTCCCCCTACTTATACCTCCCGAGGAGATCACGAATGTAAAATTAGAGAGATTAGAGCGCGCACGGAGGCTTTCAGACAGTCGTTTTTCCCGCGAACCATACGCGACTGGAACAGGAAAGGGAGGTAATGACAGTGGCACGTAAAGTGCCCTCCGCCACACACCGCTGGGTGGCTTGCGGAGTATAAATGTAGATGTAGATGTAGAACTGAACCGATCATTGATTAGAAGTGCTCATGTTCGACTCCTGGAGACCATTTGCAACCATTCATGGACTTCATGTTCCCAAACAACGAAGGATATTTTATGGATGATAATGCGCCATGCCACTAGGCTACAATTGTTTGCAATTGGTATGAAGAAAATTCTGCACAGTTTAAGCGAATAATTTGGTTTCCCAGATCGCCCGATATGGGACACAATCGAGAGATCAGTTGGTACACAAAATCCTGCTCTGGCAACACTTCCGCTATTACAGACAGCTATACAGGCAGCGTGGCTCAATATTTCTGCAGGGGAATCCAAAGACTTGTGGAGTCCGTGCTACGTCGAGTTGCTGCACTATGCCTAGCAAAAGGAGGTCCAACACGTCATTAGGAGGTATCCCGTGACTTCCGTCCCCTCAGTGTATTACTATCGACATGAAGGCAACGAATTAGTGCAGCATGCCTGTCTTTCCTATGAGCACGCGGTAAATGCGAAAACGTGAACTATGGCGACGTTGTTACCTTACGTGTCCAAACAGGACCAACATGCTGTTATTCTTTTCTTGGCTGCCACACGAAAAATACCAGCAGACATCCGTCAGAGAATGAAGAATTTGTATGGGGCAGCATGTCTGCCGAAAAGAGCTGTTGTGGAATGTTGCACAAAGTTCCACGGTGGTCGTGATACGACACAAGACGCCAGTTGATCTGGGACGCCAGTGTCATCCATTGTGAACAACATTCGAGCGCCTGGTCTATAGTCCTGATCTCTTCCCACGCGATTATCAGACTTCGGTTGCTTAGAAAGGCCTTGATGGTCAACCATTTCTGTCGTACAAGGATGTGCAGCAGAGAATTACGGATTTCTTCACTCAGCAGGACATGAAGTCTTACCAAACGGGTATGTTCAACCTGGTATATAGGTAGGATGACTGCCTCAAGGCTCGCAGCGATTTTGCCTGATTGGCATATCGATTCTGGATTGTACAGTTGTAAGTAGGCTGTTTATGTTTTCTTTATGTAAGTAGGCTGTTTATGTTTTCTTATTGGCAACGTTACGTAGCGCTCTATATGAAAATCACTGGCTGTGCTGTGTGCAGTCTGTGGCTAGTTTGCATTGTTGTCTGCCATTGTAGTGTTGGGCAGCGGCAGCTGGATGTGAACAGCGCGTAGCGTTGCACAGTTGGAGGTGAGCCGCCAGCAGTGGTGGATGTGGGGAGAGAGATGGCGGAGTTTTGAAATTTGTTATACTGGATGTTATGAACTGCTATATATATTATGACTATTAAGGTAAATACATTGTTTGTTCTCTATTAAAATCTTTCATTTGCTAACTATGCCTACTAGTAGTTAGTGCCTTCCGTAGTTTGAATCTTTTATTTAGCTGGCAGTAGTGGCGCTCGCTGTTTAGCAGTAGTTCGAGTAACGAAGATTTTTGGTGAGGTAAGTGATTTGTGAAAGGTATAGGTTAGTGTTAGTCAGGGCTATTCTTTTGTAGGGATTTTTGAAAGTCAGATTGCGTTGCGCTAAAAATATTGTGTGTCAGGTTAAGCACAGTCATGTATAAAATTGTTCTAAGGGGACGTTTCACAGTCTTCATACAGAAGTTTTTTGATCGCCTCTTATATCTCGCCAAAGTTAAGCGACTTACATATCTTCTTCTGTAGTGGTCAAATCAAGGATTGGTTTGCAACAGCTACAATGGCAGCTTGTCTCCATTCTGTGCGGCTTTCAGCTTTTCATTTCTTTGTAGGTGTTACATCCCACATCTTTCACGATTTGATCCATGTACCTCAGTCGTGGTCTTCCTCTTGGTCTTTTTCCCTCGACATATCCCTCTTTGTGTTCAGGAATCCTTTATGTCTTAATAGATGGCCTGTAAATTGCACTCTTCTTTTAACAATGAAATTCTAGAAGCTTCTCATCTAACCTGCTCTTTCCAGAACCACTTCGTTTGTGACCTTGTCGATACATTTTATTTTGAGCATGCGTCTATAGCACCACATTTCAAAAGAATTTAGCTTCTGGTCTTCCTCTGTCCCGAGGGTCCATGTTTCACACCCATTGCATGCCACACTCCACACATATGATTTCAAAAATCTTTTCCTGATTTCAAGGCTGATGCTCTTAGATGTTAAGATGTTTTTCTTCTTGTTAAAAGCAGCCTTTGCTCGAGCAATTCTACTTCTCACTTCTGCCTTGCTCCTTCCATCCCTCGTAATATTACTGCCCAGATAAGTAAATTTATCAACTTGTTCAAGCAGTTCATTGCCTACATGAACTTGGTCTTTCACTTGTTCTTTTTTGTCGCATACCATTACTTTTGTTTTTGCTTTATTACAGATAAGCACAATTTAGTAAAATGTGCTTTGAAACTTATATTTCTAGTTGATTAATTCCTTTGGGGTCGACTTATACGCCATAAACATCTTGACTGAACTCTACCAAACTGATATTCCAGCATTATGATGTCTCTATAACATATTGATTAAATTTTGTCCTTATGTGAGCTTATTTTCAGAATTTGTAATTAAAAAAAGTGATTCCTACCGATGAAGAATGATGTGAGTACAAACGCCAAATTATTGGCACGGGGGACATAGCAACAACGTATCAACAGATCGTAAAGAGTACTTTTTTTTTTGGTACCTCACTGGATAAAAAAACAAATTGTATGAAAAGCGATTTCTGCTATGCATTGCTCGGAGAAAAATTCAGACTTGTGCGAAACACGTTCACAAGCGGTAGAAACTGGAGGCGGTGACGTGTGTCTTCACTCAGGGCAAGGAACACAGTCCAAGTCCTTCGTAAGAAATATACAAATAGTCACAGTTGCAACCAACTCGAAATTCCAGTCCAAAGTGAAATACGGATTTACCCGTCTAAATTCGCACCTCCTGATAGCCTCTGTTGTTGCGTGACTCAGCGTGCATGCTTCTCCCCTTACAGAGGTCACAGCCGATTTCACCATGTTGCTACCCGTTGTTGAGATATCCTCGTTGCTGCTTGGGGAGATAGTATACGGTTGGCTGCAGCGCAACGACTACAGAGCGGACTGGTGACGAGATGGAAGCAGGAGAACAATGAGGCGAGAACAGTGGGAGGGGTCATAATGATTATGTTTCCCTCAGTAAATAAGTAAACATTTTTTCTATATATTTTCGGTCGAATGGAGTAATACCGAGATTGGAATGAACTAATCCCAGAAACCAGCCAATATTATGTGTACATATCGAAAAATGGCCCTAACGCATGAATACCTGAAGTAGGAATCCTGAAATCCATACTTAATCATCCAACAGAGAAGAGAAGTTAATAATGGATAAACCAAAATATAAACTCAGGGCAGTAAGCACACAGAAGTTTGACTGAAACAGGACCGGAATACTAATGTTTTGTTCCTTTTATGACGTCTACTAGTCAGTAACTAATGTTTTCTACCATGGTTATGTTAAAAGTAGCTACGATTTGCTTGCAAAGCTGGATGTATAAACAGAAACAGTCAGGGCCGCCATTGTACAGTCAGCATGGTGGGATGTGCCCTCTATAATAGACTTAGGTGAAATGCTAAGTGCAACTTGGGCAAAATATTAGTAATTGGAGTAATATTAGAGATTTCAAAGCCCTCTACGTGTAGCCAACAGCAAGACGTTTGGTGGAGATGGACGGTTCCTCACGCATTCTCGTGTTTGTATCACTAGCTGTCAAGCTATGGCACTCTACAACAGTTAAATTTTCAAAGAAATCGTGCGTTTTTACTTAGCCCCAAACCTTGAATTTCTACCTTTTATTTTGATTCTTTAGCATCAGGATGTATCGAGCCAAACTATTTCGATATGTTGCAGTGAACACACAGTTCGTAGTGGGGCGATCACTCTGTTGTAGAAATAATTCAAAAGCCAAGATCGCTTAAATACTGTTTACTGGATAACCAGTTTCAACACACTACATTCAGATCCGATGATGGCACCTTTAATGTGTTGAAACTGGTTATCCAGTAAACAGTATTTAAGCGATCTTGGCTTTTGAATTATTTCTGTTTCAAATGGCATACGACGCATGGTGTATCTCTTCTAAATTCAGTAATGTTTAGCAATACCTACTCAAAGCGATATAAATTATTGTAAAAGACAAATAGAGTAAATTAAGAAAAGAGTACCCAGTGGATTGTTAAAGCTACCAGTTAAATAGGGTATATAAATAAATAAGAAAATAAAAACTGTGTTGTAAATCCCACTGTGATAGGGAATAAAGACTGTGGTATAGATTTAGGGTTGCAATACTTCAAGAATCAAAATCAAAGACGTAGATCAATCGTTAATGCTGTCAGCAAAGGAATTATTATTAATGAAGCAAATCAATTGCAGTTTGCTTTAACTAACTTTTTAAATTAAAACATTAAACACAAGTTACTAAAATACACATAACTGTGTTGCTACAGCTGAGTCCTATTTTACACCAAACTTTCTTCCTGTGATGTTTCCTTGAGCTTTGAACAAAAGCAAGGAAATTACTCTGATTCTGATTGAATCTGTTAAATCCTATGAAACTTATATTTTTCGTGTTATACTCAATTTTGAGCACTACACTGACTTCAGTTACTGCCAGCTTGTCCCTTTCTTATGTTCACTGTGTATTCGCTAAGAAAAATACTCTCTCCATATTAGAATTATACCCTTCAATGGAGAAATAGTATTGCACAATTGCAAGCAGTTCTGGATGATGTTCTTCATAAAAACAACCTTCAAAAACGATTACCCACTTTTCATAGGGCATAATCTCCAAATTCTGATTCTTTGCCTCTCCTAGAAAAGATTTCAGTTTTACTGCTTGGTCGAATAGCAAAATCTCGTCCACTTTGCTGATTGTACTTTCTTGCATCTACGTCAACGAAAAGTCTACATTTTCCAAATCAGGTACGGCCTTCAGTAGTATATAGTCATTTCATCAGGTAATCTATAGCTGTCTGATAAAATGCAGCGACCTCCTCTTGAAATTCTGACTGCTGATACTGTGTCAGATCTAAGATCAATTCTTTTACATTAGAAGTCATGAAGTTACTTTTTTTTCTTTCCTCTAAAACGTACACAATGTTCTTAAGCTCCAACTTACTCTCACTCACATACATAATCTCCTTCTCAGTGGTGGCAATTGCCTTTTGAAACGGACTCGTTTCAACGTACAGAAAGAGTAAATTAATTTCTCCAGAAGAAGCAGAAAAAAAGATTTGTGAAGAGATGGACACTTATCAGGAGATAAGAAAAATCATTGAAGAGACTGACACATGTATACGAACATTTCAACTGCGGTAAATAAGCTCAGCCACGTAGTTTTTACGTAAGCATAAATATGAATAAGAGCTTGAACCCAAATCAGTTACAGGATCGACAGTGTTCATACTATCCAACACTCAAATCTCCAAACAGCCTGTAGCGACACATGTTATCTAAATGGATCGTGGATGAATAATAGTAAGATCCGATTAGCCACGAAAGAGCAGGCGAGAGCGACCGTTACATAGTCTCCCCAGGACTGCACCATGAGAAGACAGTAGGATCGTTCAAATGGCTCTGAGGAACAGATGGATGAACACAAGGTAAATCTGGGTAGAGTTTTAAAGCAGAAGGTCACAACGAACCGTCGGTATCAGGTAACTGGACACTGGGTTGAGATTCCGAGTTTCTGTCCGTTTCCCGCTGACACCATACCCCAGACAAGAGAATTTCCATGATACAGAGTGAGAGTCAAGTGTGACATTGACTGGCAGTGTACGGTCTTCAGAAATGACTCTTGCTTTCGTATGTGGTAGCTAAATTGAAACCATCGTGTCCAGAATGCCCTTGCAATTCTCGAGACCTATATCTCTCCTAATCCTGGAATCACTGTTTGGGGATGTGTTGGAGATGACGGTGGGATTAATTTGGTAATTGTTTATGGGAGGCTGATTGATAGCTAGTGTGTGGCTGGAATGGTTAACTGTGTTCTTCATGACAAGGATATCAAAGGTAGTGGAACAAAGAAAGTTCTGCACAACTTTTCATAAAAAATCGATAGCAAATTAATTATTCAAATTAATGAATTGATCAATTAATTACCCGCACTCTCCGATGTCGTCACTGGTTTTCCTCAGCTGGCACATGGGTTGCTCTCAGGGAAATCCCAGCTCCCTCCCCTGCCCTCCCCCTCACTTCCGTCCCGTGAGGTAATCTAAGATGGCGTCCTAGAAAAAAAAATGCGGCAAATTCGTTCAGTCTCTGTCGAGCTTCTGGACTGGGAGGACCTCAAGAGGATTGGCTAGCATGGCATGCAAAGGGTACTGTTTAAACAATTTGTTCAAGAATATTGTTTATTTATGAAATAGCAATACACCTCGAAATTGACGCTGGTGTTTAAACAATTTAGATGATGTAAAACAAATGCGGTACTTTTCTTTTATTCCGGTAGCAAACGGAACCACGAAATGACGCAGATCACGCTAAACATATCTGAAAATCTTCCTGGAGCGCACTGGGTCCACCAGAGTCGCAGCTGCTGGAAGAAGCCATCAGCTGGTCTCGCAGCACCGGCCAGGGTTTGAGAAGTTGCAGCCGCAGGGCTGAGCTAAGCACTTCCTGTCGTGCTGCAAATACCCAGTCTTCCTTCTCCCTGTCTTTGTGGCACGCCAATCACACCACACGAATCTGGCAGCAGACCAGAAGCCATGCTGTCTTCCTTCGTGGGACACTTTGTATGCTTTTATGAGAAATAACCCAACCTTTCTTTGTTGCACACTTGCGGGAAATACCCAGCCTTCCCATTGTCATTGAACATGAACTGTTTCAGGAGTCATTAAATCTATTTAAGCAATGTGCGGAGTATTGTCACTTACATATTTTGAAGATGTCACAAAACTCTGCAAACGTTGCTTCAGAAGATGAGTAACAGAAAGTATTAATTAAAAAAATTCGCCTCGCAAATTGAATATTCATCACAAAACTACTCGACATACACTTGCCCACAAAACACCGTGAGAGCCGTAGTTGGAATATTTAAAACATTCGCGGAGATATTGTTTACAGAATATTGTATGTTATTTAAACAAATTGGACACTGTGTGAAATATTTCACACGGTTTATAAATTGAAGATGTCACAGGAACTAAATGTGACTCTGCACAAGTGACGGAGATCTTTGTAGATGATGCAAGAGTATTTACACAATTTGCGATGTAATAACATTTTTTATTCCGAGGAATAGCGCCACACATGAACACAGACTCTAAAAAGATCGCTGCGGGTTCTCGGAAACTTGCAAAATCTCCCACTCTTTATCCAGCCATCCTCCCTGGGACACTACGTGCACTTTTGTTGGAAGTACCGTAGACTTCCTCCCTGACGCACTTCGCGCGCTTTTGTGGGATTTACTTCAGCCCTCTGCTGTCTTTGAGCACGAGCTGTTTCAGGAGTTTATTTATTTAGTCCTTCAAATCCTACATGTAACGAATATATACAAGGATATTGGACATGGTTAGGTCTTTACAAGATAAAATACAGTTTGTATTGTATTCCTAATGACTAGATATTGAAGTAATTGAGCAAAGAATCATATATACAACAAACATTAGAGATAATATACAAAGTAGAATATTCATAATGCATCTTTATTTTTGTTGTTATTAAGCCCAACTGAATATGTCTCTAAATGTACTTTCAAAAAATTCGCTGCACTATAGTTTGCTTCAAGATGTGTCTTAAATAAAATGTTAAACAATTTGCAAGCATGGATTTCACAAATTGAATATACACTTACACAGCCGGAATTAATTTAAATTGCAGATTGACACTGCTTAGGAATATTTGCGCGCATGAACAAATTACGTAAAGCGTTTGACACCTCAACACACTTGTAAAAGTTGGTTTAAACAATGTGTTCCAAACTCACTCGCACACAAAACACTGCAATGTAGTCGGAAAGTGTTGTACACCTGTGCTGGAAGTCATGGTTCACGGAGCCACGACCGGGCATCTTGGAATCTGTGAAGGCCCTCTCAAGTGTTTAGTTCTAGTGTCCACTACCTGTCGTCGCTCTCGGGCGTAGTAAACTTTCCAGATGCACGTGAAACGGAAATATATTGCGTAAAGATAAATGAATGTAAATGCACTCGAAAATATATTGCGCGGGAATATTGTATATAAACTGAAACTAAAATAAATGATGTCAAATACACTGCCTCGAAACTCTAAAGACGATCCTACATCACGAAAAATATTGTTAAATACACTAGCACAGCATTATGCTACACGATACTGCCGTAACACAGAGCCCGCGTAGCGAAGCATCTATCTATGGCCGCAGATCGCCGCAGAGTGAACTGGAAACCGGAAAGGTGGCTCTGCGGCCGGATCGAGGAGGGCGTCCAGCAGAAAGAATGGATCAGTGCAACAAGTGGGTATATCCAGAGTGTGCCAGAACCTGCACACAAAAGCGCGCGAAATCTATGGCTGTGCGACCAGCACCAACTTGTTCTGCTCGCTCAGACCAGTATTCATCAGTAGCTGGGGAGGAATTCTGCACGCCTGTTGGATCCCTGGGTGAAATGGTGGGTAGAGGGGGTAGAGGTTATATAAATCCTCGTAGTGGTGCAGTCGCTCTCCTCCTGCCTTCGTCAGTTCGCCTATGTGGTTGCTTGTGTACTCTTGTGTCAGTTTCTATTTTTCAGAAAAAAAATTAAGCGCTCAAATTCCAGCGATAGCATCTGCAGCGGTAGCAGCAGCGAATGCCTTCGCCAGGACTGCCTGCCACGTAAGTTAATTGTTTTGTTTATTCAGTGTACCTGTGAGTCCACAATTTTAGTATCCCTCACAGCATTTGGTTAGGTCGTAGTCAGTAGAGGCATACGTCCGTACTACCGAGCTTTTGTTCAGTCCGGAACCGCGCTGTTGCTACTGTCGCAGGTTCGAATCCTGCCTCAGGCATGGATGGATGTGATGTCCATAGGTTAGTTAGGTTTAAGTAGTTCTAAGTTCTAGGGGACTGATGACCTCCGATGTTAAGTCCCATAGTGCTCAGAGACATTTGAATTTGTACTGTGTACAGTAGAGGAACAATCTGGAGAGGTCGAATGTTTGTGTTAGCATGATAATGGCCGTCATAAAATTGCATCTGTGAGGCAATGATCTGTGAACAATGACATTCCTGAAATGGACTGACGCCCAAAGTTCTGACCGGAACGCAATATAATACCTTTAGGATACGTTAGAACGTTGTCTTTGTGATACACGGCAGTCCATTGCCGTACTGGTGCATCACAAGTGCTGTCTATAATTTGATTTAAAATTACTGTATCTGAACTTTATTCCTGTTGCTTAGTGTAACAGAGATTTTAATGAATAATATCAAATATTATCAGGAGAAAGTCATTCACTTCTGTATTAATTCCTTCTTCTTCGTGGTGAAGGTTTTGCATTTAATTTTGTTTCTATTTCAGCTGAATACGTGATAAGCAAAGCTGTATACAATGGACCAGGCCGAGGGAACTGTTTGGATGAAAACCCCTGGCAGTTGCACCCTGCGTTTGCGGGGGAAAGAGCAGGCAGAGATTTGTACCGGACGTCGACACAGGTTTTGTCAGGGTTGACAATGGCCAGTCGCCTTCCAGCAGTTTTCGCATGACGCTGCGCAACTCTGCACGATACGGGTCCACGGCTACATTCACAGAAATAGTAAACGTGGTGTGGCGAATCACCTGCTCATGCCGAGAGTCTCAGTTTCTACAAGCAGCAGCTTCTGGGAAAACAGACGTCAAAGTCACTTTGCCTTTTACGGCGAGTAACCGCCTTGTGGGAACACGAGAGAGGAGCTGCCAGTGATAGATATAAATCTTAGTGTAGTCTGAGAAGTGGCTCGGATGCTTTGTGCATTGGACTCCTTTTCTCTTTGTAAAGCACTGGGCCGACTTCCTCTCACCGCATCGCATCAGATAAATTGCTTCTGGCCTAAAAAGTTCTAAGAGAGCTCCTCGTTGGCTAACATAAACAACTAGCAAATTAGGACAAGTCAGGACAATAGTTTCAATGAAGAGCGTATGTGGAGATGATCGTTCTGTACTTACTAAAACACTGAACTGATTGAAGAGTGGGAGAGTAGCTCAGAATTGTTTAAGAACTGCAAGTCCAAGTGTATAACGACTGGTTAATGATGAACAACTTTTGAATGAAGAGGAGATTGTTGCCTTGCTGGCAAAAAGATAATTGGCCAGCTCTTTCCAGAGCTGTTTTCATTGGCGCACAAGAATTAATGTCTGTCTGTAGGTGCACTGTTAGGATTAGCCTCACTTCATAATCCAATAATTTCCCGAGTGATTGAAGGCTTATTACAATTCTCTCGGAAATGTTAGTTGCATGTGTATCTCTTTCCTTCTTATGGCAAATTCAGGCAGTTATTGCATGATCACCACGGACTTACCTTTCCACAGTTCAAGTGTACATTACGGTCCTGTCCCACTCACCTGAAGTATCCAATCTTTGCCAAGGAATTCACGTGTTAGACTAGTACTGATCAGTGTTAACAACTAATGTTTTTCTTGTTCATTGCATTATCCTATAATAATTTTTTGTTCATTTATGTCACCAGGGATCTTCGTAATAGACAAGGATTAATCTGGAACACTATTTTATTTCATAGACAGATAAACACCCTGTTTATAATTGCATACCAGTCCATGGGGGAGCAGTTCGAGCTATCGTCCAGTCCAATTGATGCGGATCATTCTGACATCCATAGGGGTATGTCAAAGGCTCAGCTGTACACTCACATTCGCTGCATAGCGGCGTAGGCACACAACGTTACGGTCGTTTCCGAACTTCGCTTCAGACCCCGGCGTCCATTATCATTAACTTCTCTGGTTTCCGCTGTTGAGGAAGAATGGTTTGTCATTCCCACACAGACATTCAGACACCTCAGTCAGTGTGTCCCCAGCACAGTTATTAATGTTCACTGATAGGTGTCCCGATACTTTGATCAGATGGTGTGAGGAGTGGCTCGCTATATGAGGCGATGTCTTCCACGCTTACATATCGATTGGGGGTAAGCCAGAGAATGGACGCCACGAAATCGTTACTTTAGGTGTAATTATTAATAAAAATAGCTCATGTTTCATATAGGAAACGTCATGGGAATTATTGCGTCGGCGTACAAGCTCGTAGCGTTTCTGTTTTGCATGTTGTTATTCCGGTTGCTATGAGTTTATTTATCGATGTTTCACTGTGGCATTATTTCAGTGCAATAACTTGGAGATTATACGAAGAAGTGTAAAACAGTGCAATTTTCTAGTGCACGAAGTCTGTCAGTTAACGCTTGGAGACGATCCAGCCCCTGACTCCATATAGTTTATGATTGTACTGTTTTCCATTTTCGAGAAGAAAAGTGCAAAAATGTTCAGCGGAAGACAGGAATATTCCAATATAAGTCTCCTAGGAATGAAATAAGTAGGAGGCACAGGGAAGCCAAAGCGAAATGGCCCCTATGAAAATGCGAAAAAATCTAAAAACAAAAGGTGATCAGAAGACCTGATTCAGCTTATCGAAAAGTGTGAAGATGTATAAATAACCTTCGGTGAAATTGAAACCAAAGGCGTCATCATTAAGAATGCAATAGGTCTACCACCGTTAAACGTAGAGGAGAGAGCAGATAGATGCAAATAGTACGTTCAAAAAATGGTTCAATTAGCTCTGAGCACTATGGGACTCAACATCTTAGGTCATAAGTCCCCTAGAACTTAGAACTACTTAAACCTAACTAACCTAAGGACATCACACACACCCATGCCCGAGGCAGGATTCGAACCTGCGACCGTGGCAGTCCCGCGGTTCCGGACTGCAGCGCCAGAACCGCTAGACCACCGCGGCCGGCGCAAATAGTACGCTGAAGGTCTTTACAAGACGGAAGAACTGTGTGACGACGTTGTGGAAAAAGAAGAGTGAGGACAAGATACGGTATTAGTGTCTGAGTTTAACAGAGCTGTAAGACTTCCGAGCAAAGGCGGCAGATAACATTCTTTCGGAATCTCTGAAATCACGGGAGAAGTGGCAACCAAACGACTGTTAAGTTGGTTTGTAGAATCTATAAGTCTTCAGACATTCCATCACGCCTTTGGAAAAATATTATCCACATAATGCAGAAAGTGGCATGGGTAGATAAGCCCTAGAAATATCGCAAATCAGCTTACAAATTCACGCATCCAAGTTACTAACAAGATGCTGCATAGAAGAGTGGAAAAGGAAGTTGGGAGTCTGTTAGATGACGGTCGGTTTCGCTTTATGAAACCTGAACGCCTGATAATGGAAGGAAGACTTAAGAAAAACCAAAAATCGTCACTGAATTTGCCGACATAGAAAAATCTCTACAATCTAAAATGGTTCAAGATATTGAAAGTCTCAGCGTGAATGCTGTAAGTTATAGGAGAAGACGAGTACTATACAGTACGTACAAGAACCAAGAACGAAGTACTCGGATTAAAAAGAAGGTAAGACAGTGCTGCAGTTTTTTGCGCCTATTCTTCAATATACACATCGAAAAGCAATGATGGAAATACAAAAGGGCCGAAGAGTGGGATTAAAATTCAGGGTGAAAGGATATCAGTGATAATATTCGCTGATGAGATTGTTATTCTGAGTAAAAATGAGTCAGAACTTAAGGACCTTTTGAATGGAATGAACAATCTAATGAGCACAGACTACGAACTGAAAGTAAACCGAAGAAAGACGAAAGTAATGAGGAGTAGCAGAAGTCAGGGAAGCCACAAATCTCCGACACGTCTAACCACATTCGCATTCACATACACACGATTTAATGAGCACAAACCGCAACCACCACAACCCCATCTACACAAATCTCAAGACATTTGGGTTTACAAAAAGAAAGTAATGATATTTTGTGGTGGAAGAAATCAACTGTGCCAAATCACTGTAACGTTGTTTAACCTGTTTAACCGTTCTATGAAAAGCTATGAATTTCGAATCTATATGTTCCAGCTTGGCTGCTACATGCAGTATGTAATTAATGTTACTTTTGACGTACAGATGAATCCAGAATTGGTTTTCGTTTTCTCATTCGTATGTAACAATAATAGAGAAACACATCTTCCTTTGAGCTTGAACCTGTACTCGAAGTCCAGAGTGTCACAAAAAGATGTTCGAATGCGATAAATAATACTTCCCTCCCCACGTTCGCATACGGCAACTGCAATTTCTCATTTCAGAGTTGCGCCGTATACGGAATAGCGTTGCCAGCTAGTCAATAACCAGATGCCGATTTAGTTGGCTTGCCTACTGCGCCCCTGCGAACGGCCTCAGGTCAACAAATCCACTGATGAGACTGCCTACAATACGCTCGACCGTCCTCCGCTAGAGTATTGCTGTGAGTTATACAATCCTTAAAAACACAGGCTTGACGGAGGACATCGGAAAAGTTCAACGAAGGGCACCTCGTTTTGTATTATCCCGAAATAGGGAAGAAAGTGTCACGGATGTGATAAACGAACTAGGGTGGCAATCAATAAACAAAGACGGTTTTCGTTGCAACGAGATCTTTTCACGAAATTCCAATCACCAACTTTCTCCTCCGAAAGCGGAAAAATTCTTCTGGCACCCACCTAAATAACGAGAAATGGTCACTGTATTAAAATAAGAGAAATCAGAGCTCGCACGGAAAGATGTAAGTGTTCGTTTTCCCCGCGCGCTTTTCGAGAGCGGAACAATAAGAAATAGTGTGACAGTAGTTCCATCTGCCAGGTAAGTAAGTCTGAATTGCAGAGTAGTCATGCAGGCCTAGATGCAAAGCAAAGACAGCACCTGGCAGTGGGGTCTCTCCCAAGTCTGGCAAACTTTGGACGAGGTGCCACGCGGCAATACCAACGTATGGATGTGACGCCTCCTCCCAGATGAAGCAGATTTTCTGCGCGAGAGTGACGAAGTGCAAGTTCCAGCCCACCTGTAGCAGTGCCTCCTAATGGATGAAACTTACACACTGGAAGACTTCTTTTAAAGCTAACAGCGAGGCCATTTTGGCCGTAATTTTCTGGAAGTAAACTTGTCTAAACGGACACGGAAAATAGAAGAAAAAGTGATATCTAGCATGATCGCAGAAAAAATATAGCAGGTTTTCAATAGCGCGCAGTAGGCAATTGAGTGGACAGAAAAGCGTGTAATCCTGGCAGCAACGCCGTCCCGCCATATGGGGCGGGATGCAGCTAGTCGCGTCCCCCACAGCCAGGAATAGCACTGCCTCACATCAAAAGGAGCGCCGCCGCACACACCTGTGGTATTTAGCGTCACTCTGCTCTCGCCACCTGCGTCGCCAAGTGTTACGTCTCTTGAATGTGAGCCACACCAGGCTGGTTAATACAGTCCAGCGGCGAGTGATTTGGTAAGACTGCTGAACGAGAGAACAATAAGCGGGTCAGGTTGTGTTCGGTTAGTTTACTTTCTGATCAAGTGCATATTGCTGTGGAGTTACATTGCAATATGATCCGGAAATTGGGGCGAAACATCGGTGAATGACTTAGCATTGGAAGAAGAGATTAAAAATGAAAATAAAAAGTAAATGCGAGAATCGATTGGTGGAAAAACTCTGCTTGTAGCTGCCAATGTGTGTTCTAGGCCGTCCGCTCACGGAACTTGTAATAAGGAACTCTTTTATGACGACAGTTCGCAACGGGTCGCTTGTGAGTATGAAAGATCAGAAACGGAGTGAGTAAGATTTTAATATTCCGGTTGGATACTTCACAAATCAAGGAGCCGCTGTTGACCAGTGCAACGGGCTTCTTTCGTTGCTGCTGTAGTTACACGCATATGACGAGCCTTAGAACTGGCGCTGCGGTCGCTTCATACTTAGAGCGTTATTCATACTCGTCGACTCGCCAATGCAATTCACATTTACGTGGTTTGGTTTGTAGATGATAAGCTGTCAGTGCAGGACACCATACAGATGGCCCTGCAGAACACAAACAGCAAAAAATGTAAAATCACGGTAAGAAGCAAAACGAAGAAAAACTTTCTTGAAGTCCCACTTTGTTAGATCAGTTACAACCTAAAATATGTTCACTTTTTACAGTCCTCAAAAAACAAAATCACTGATGATAGCACAGAGGTGTCGAAACATTTGGGTAAAATGAAAAAACAGTGTTTACGCATAAAGAGGAAGCTATGGTTCAAATGGCTCTGAGCACTATGGGACTCAACTGCCGAGGTCATTAGTCCCCTAGAACTTAGAACTAGTTAAATCTAACTAACCTAAGGACATCACAAATATCCATGCCCGAGGCAGGATTCGAACCTGCGACCGTAGCGGTCGCGCGGTTCCAGACTGTAGCGCCTAGAACTGCTCGGCCACCCCGGCCGGCCCTTGCGACAGAAAGCACGCTATTTTTCTATTCATTCAGTCAAGGCAACTTGCGTTTATGGGCTAACAGCGAGGCTATCATTCATTTCCGCAATTCATTTTAGTAATTAATCACCGTTTAGAGTCTGCACTTCATTCTCAGGTCGTGTTTTCAGGTACGGACGCAGTAACACCTCGAAAGTGAATAGACGTCAACGTAATTGTTAGACATTCTCTGAGTAAATATTAAATATTAAAATAAATTTACAGCACTCTCTGAAGAAGTTTTATCTATATAAATGTACGTGTAAACGGAACAATATTCACTGCTAACCGATTAATCGTTACACTGGTATACAACTAGGGTCTGTCAATTAGGCAGGTCGGACATTCTGTGACATTTTAACTTGCATTTGAGAGTGGCTATAAAACAGAAACAGGTCCCGAATTCGAGTCTCGGTCGGGCACACAGTTTTAATCTGCCAGGAAGTTTCATATCAGCGCACACTCCGCTGCAGAGTGAAAATCTCATTCTGGAAACATCCCCCAGGCTGTGGCTAAGCCATGTCCCCGCAATACCCTTTCTTTCAGGAGTGCTAGTTCTGCAAGGTTCGCAGGAGAGCTTCTGTAAAGTTTGGAAGGTAGGAGACGAGGTACTGGCAGAAGTAAAGCTGTGAGTAGCGGCCGTGAGTCGTGCTTCGGTAGCTCAGTGGTAGAGCACTTGCCCGCGAAAGGCAAAGGTCCCGAGTTCGAGTCTCGGTCGGGCACACAGTTTTAATCTGCCAGGAAGTTTCAACAAGTATACTCCTGTAGAGAGGCCTTAAGGCTAGTCGCGATATATTGTTAATGCGAAAGACGAGTGCACGATCTTATTGCTGTACAACAGCACTGACAAGGCGAAATGATCAATTATCGGGATCTGATGGCCTTTAACGAAACATTAGTTTGTGAGTCTGTGGACGGTGTAAGATGAAAATTAATTGATGAAAAGTATAAAATTACAAATGTGTTCCATTAGAGGAGGAATGATATCTGGAGTAACCCACGCTTCTGATGAAAAACATGCAAATTTAGTCCAGTGCAAACAAAACGGTTGTAACCTTGTTTATTCCACCTCCACCATGAGAAACCCTATGTGCTGCGTCAAACGAAAGCTGGGCACAGAGCAACGTCACTGTTATATCCTTGCCACAGAAAAAAAAGGTTCAAATGGCTCTGAGCCCTATGTGACTTAACTTCTGAGGTCATCAGTCCCCTAGAACTTACAACTACTTAAACCTAACTAACCTAAGGACATCACACACATCCATGCCCGAGGCAGGATTCGAACCTGCGACCGTAGCGGTCGCGCGGTTCCAGACTGTAGCGCCTAGAACTGCTCGGCCACCCCGGCCGGCCCTTGCGACAGAAAGCACGCTATTTTTCTATTCATTCAGTCAAGGCAACTTGCGTTTATGGGCTAACAGCGAGGCTATCATTCATTTCCGCAATTCATTTTAGTAATTAATCACCGTTTAGAGTCTGCACTTCATTCTCAGGTCGTGTTTTCAGGTACGGACGCAGTAACACCTCGAAAGTGAATAGACGTCAACGTAATTGTTAGACATTCTCTGAGTAAATATTAAATATTAAAATAAATTTACAGCACTCTCTGAAGAAGTTTTATCTATATAAATGTACGTGTAAACGGAACAATATTCACTGCTAACCGATTAATCGTTACACTGGTATACAACTAGGGTCTGTCAATTAGGCAGGTCGGACATTCTGTGACATTTTAACTTGCATTTGAGAGTGGCTATAAAACAGAAATCATGACTGTGCGACGCAAATGAATAGTAATTTACAACTTAATGGCGGAAATTTCTGTCAAGACGGTTGTGTATGTAGCGGGAATGCCACGTGTCTCTGGTTACACTTGAGAAATCGTGTACTCGCTGTCCTCTCTGAACGAGTCGAATCAACTTGTGCCCTATAACAGATTCATGTGGCGACTGGGCTGCGGTGGAGTCACAGGAGTCGATTCTACGGGTACACGGACACGGCAAGTTCGGAGATGACGTCACGAGACTCACTGGCGAGTTTAAAGCGAGTATACTGAAATCCTTCCTGATCGCTAGCGAATGTAACATTACAACAATACGCTCAACTTCTCCCCTATGCCACTCCCAGAGACTCCGAAGATCTCAAAGGTGTTAGTTCCGTAAACCACAAGCGGAATCCGCGGTTGTGATACATGTTATGTAAATTGAAAGTGGAGTGAGGTGAAAGAAAAGGGAAGGAACTATCAAAAAAATGGCTCTGAGCACTGTGGAACTGCTGAGGTCATCAGTCCCATAGAACTTAGAACTACTTAAACCTAACTAACCTAGAGACATCACGCACATCAATGCTCGAGTCAGGATTCGAACCTGCGACCGTAGCGGTCGCGCGGTTCCAGACTGTAGCGCCTAGAACCGCTCGGGCACTCCGGGCGGCAAGGAACTATCTATGGCAGCTGCGTCGGGCCTTTATGCGTAATCAGCGGCTAAAAGTGAAAATGTATGGCGGACAAAGATGCGAACCCAGGGTCTCCTGCTTATTAGGCAGATGCGTTAACAACAGTGTCATCCAGACACAGTGTTGATCGCAGTTGCGCTGACTGTCTCGGCACGCATCTCGACAGACCCACATTCCCACCTGGCGCCGTCCCTCCCCATGTCCTCACGCTCGCTACTCTGAGATTCCTGCAGGAGGTCAGACGTAATCGTGCACCAGCATTCAAGGAGGTGGATTCGTTGCCATCGAGGCGGATCAATTATATGAATGTCCGGTGTCTGTTCTTTCCGACATGTCACTTGGGTCAAGGGATAGCAAATCTTGGTGCCGATCGGGTGCTCTCGGTTGGTATTAGGTTTGCAGCTCATATCTGATATTTGTGGTAGTCAGCAACAGCTTACATTGTGTGTACTACTCACATCAAAAAAAGTTTTGCATCGCCCCAGTTCCCCAGAACTCCTGAAGACAGACGTTGACTGTGGATATTGTATCACAGACACAGTCCCTTAGACTATTCAGAGATGTCACTAAACCCGCCCAAAGATATAAACAACCGCGCATAAGCAGCGCCTATTGGACAGAGGGGGTCCGACAGCCGACCAGTTACAGTCATTCCACCAGGACGGAGGTACACGGCTCGTGTTGTCTGTAGTTCAACCATGCCTAGACGATCAATACAGCAGCTCGATCGCGTCCGCATTGTTACTTTGGGCCAGGAAGGGGTCTCAACGAGGAAAGTGTCTAGGCGTCTCGGAGTGAACCAAAGCGATGTTTTTCGGACATGGGGGAGGTACAGAGAGACAGTAACTGTCGATGACACGCCTCACTCATGCCACCCAAGGGCTATTACTGCAGTGGATGACCGCTACTTAAGGACTATGACTCGGAGGAACCCTGACAGCAAAGCCACCATGTTGAATAAAGCTTTTCGTGCAGCCACAGGACGTCGTGTGACGATTCAAACTGTGCGCAATAGGCTGCATGATGCGCAACTTCACTCCCGAAGTCCATGGCGAGGTCCGTCTTTGCAACCACTCCCGAAGTCCATGGCGAGGTCCGTCTTTGCAACCACGACAGTGTGCAGCGCGGTACAGATGGGCCCAACAACATGCCGAATGGACCGCTCAGGATTGGCATCACGTTCTCTTCACCGATGAGTGTCGCATATGCCTTCAACCAGACAATCGTCGGAAAAGTGTTTGGTGGCAACCCGGTCAGGCTGAACGTCTTAGACACACTGTCCAGCGAGTGCAGGAAGGTGGAAGTTCCCTGCTGTTTTGGGGTGGCATCATGTGGGGACGATGTATGCCGCTGATGATCATGGGAGGCGCCGTAAGGGCTGTACGATACGTGAATGCCATCCTCCGACCGATAGTGCAACCATATCGGCAGCATACTGGCGAGGCATTCGTCTTCATGGACGACAGTTCGCGCCCCCATAGTGCACATCTTGTGAATGACTTCCTTCAGGATAACGACATCGCTCGACTAAAGTCGCCAGCATGTTCTCCAGACAAGAATCCTATCGTACATGCCTGGGATAGGTTGAAAAGCGCTGTTTACGGACGACATGACCCACCGACCACTCTGAGGGATCTACGCCGAATCGCCGTTGAGGAGTGGGACAATCTGGACCAACAGTGCCTTGATGAACTTGTGGGCAGTATGCTACGACGAATACACGCATGCATGAATGCAAGTGGACGTGCTACTGGACCACCACCTCTGAAGGTCTCGCTGTATGGCGGTACAAAATGCAGTGTGTGGTTTTCATGAGCAATAAGAAGGGTGGAAATAATGTTTATGTTGATGTCTATTCCAATTTTCTATACAGGTTCCGGAACTCTAGGAACCGAGGTGATGCAAAACTTTTTTTCATATGTGTATTGAGTGTGCATTTGTGTATGTTAATTTGCAAATGTATTTTATTTTTGAAAGGGACCACTTTATGTGTTATAACTGTGATTAGGGAGGGTCAGGTACATGTTTTGCTTAAGCCTTTCTGCAGTGAGTAGTCCCGGAGTCCACTCATGGCAGCCATAAAGTGAAGCGTGCATTTTTTACCGGCGATTTTCCCCCTTGCCCACCTAGCAACTTGAGTCAATGAAACGTGGCATTTATGTTATACGTGAATATTCCACAGTTAACAAATGCCAGGAAGCGTGACTTCCTATGTTATGCAACCGAATGCCGTACAGGGCGCTACCAGTCAAAAATGGTTCAAATGGCTTTGAGTACTATGGGACTTAACTTCTAAGGTCATCAGTCCCCTAGAACTTAGAACTACTTAATCCATTATTGGCATCTCCCACCAGACTGTAGCGCCTAGAACCGCTCGGCCACTCCGGCCCGCCGCTACCAGTCACAAACCTGTAAGCGACCAGTTTGTACCCATTAACCAGTTCCGAACGACTCGCCCTTCGGACTCCAGCGACTGCAGATCCTGAAATTCAAATTCGTTTTTGAGAAAACGAGTGAACAAGCTTTTGCATATAAAATTTCCCTGATGCCTTTGGACGTACACATTCAACCACTTCCCTTCGTTTGCTCCGCCTGTACTAAAAATTATTTTCCTGTTATCCACAGTTGTTTTGGGTTACACCCTCATCAAGTAGAGTAAGAAAGGAAACGCTTCATTTGACACAAAAAATAAGGAAAAGGGGTTATCATTCTCATCGTGCATTATCGTCGAATTTGATGAAGTATAAGCCCGAGTGTATCATCCATTATCTGACTGTTAAAGCGCGAACTTTCCTCTGTCACTGTTCGCTCCAGCATAACCAGTTTAGATCATAGCAAATAAAACATTAGCATCGCAACATCCCTTTAACACAATAGAATAGTATGACGTTAAACCAGTATTCGTAAATTTTTCTGTTCTGACATGTCGGTCTACCAATGGACCAGCAAGGATCGAAGATTCCATATTTGACCAAAAAGTTTGACATTTCTCTAGTTCTCTCCTTCTGATATGGTTCTATACATCTTCTTGGGTACAACCGAAAATATTGTTGTAATTTCCGCTACGACATGTTCAATATTGGCATCTCCCACCGTAAAATATAATCAAAGTGAAACAAAATCGCTGTCTGTAGCGAAGTGTCCGTAAATGAAATATAGTAGTGGTATTAGTAGTTCTTTGATGTGTCTTCTTATTACAAGTTAAGAATAACAAAAATAACGTAATTTATATATACTGGTACTTACATACTTACGGGTCTAGGTTGACAAGGATGGGACAGTTAGTCGGCTGGAACCACCCTGGTATTTGCCTGAATTAATTTAGGGAAGCCAAGGTAAACGGAGATCAGGATAGCCAGAGAAGATTGGAGCCTCTTCTTTCCCACATACAAGAGCAGTCTGCTTAAAACAGTGCTTTTTCATTACGTTTGTCTTTAGTGTACAATATTGTTTTACTTATTTCATATTGTAACAGGCTGGTGCTACATTGTTCCTTTATTTGTTACTGACAGAAACTGCACTCTTTACTCACGCTATACACACAAATTGTTTCATAATGCCGCACTACACACAGTGTCAGCTGATGTCAGGACCATAACGACGTATCTGGTTTCCATATGTGTACTGCAGCTTCCCATTTGCTAGACTGAAAAACTGAGTAACACCCCTCTATAACCGGTGACACGTTGATCTCGAAAAAAGGATAATATGTTAGTTTTATACATAGAATTGCTTTATAAATTTTATTAGCAGAGTTATTATTTCTTTGTGTTTCAGTTCACCAAACCCCTACTCACTGTTACGTCCTTCAGAGTATAGGATGTATTGCTTAACCAGTACTTTTTAACTGCTTACAAGGGAACCTCCCCATCGCACCCCCCTCAGATTTAGTTATAAGTTGGCACAGTGGATAGGCCTTGAAAAACTGAACACAGATCAATCGAGAAAACAGGAAGAAGTTGTGTGGAACTATGAAAAAAATAAGCAAAATATACAAACTGAGTAGTCCATGTGAAAGATAGGCAACATCAATGAGAGTGTGATCTTAGGAGCGCCGTGGTCCCGTGGTTAGCGTGAGCAGCTGCGGAACAAGAGGTCCTTGGTTCAAGTTTTCCCTCGAGTGAAAAGTTTACTTTCTTTATTTTCGCAAAGTTATGATCTGTCAGTGCGTTCATTGACGTCTCTGTTCACTGTTAGTGTCTGTGTTTTGCGACAGCACCGCAGAAGCGTGCGATTAGTAGACGAAAGGACGTGCCTCTCCAATGGGAATCGATAACATTTGATCGCAAAGTCATAGGTCAACCGATTACTGCACAGGAAAATACATCTGATATATTCTATACGACACTGGTGACGGCATGTGCGTCACATAATTGTCTGAAAATTAAAAAAAATAAACTTTTCTCTCGAGGGAAGACTTGAACCACGCTCACGCTAACCACAGGACCACAGCTCTCCCGAGCTCAGAGTGTCATTGATGTTGCCTATCTTACACGTGGACTACTCAGTTTGTATATTTTGCTTATTTTTTTCATAGTTCCACACAACTTGTTCCTGTTTTCTCGATTGATCTGTGTTCAGTTTTTCAAGGCGTATCCACTGTGCCAATTTATAACTAAATCTGAGGGGGGGTGCGATGGGGAGGTTCCCTTGTTAGTACTTTGCTGTCTCTCTGCAGTCTGTGATTTTGAGCCCGCATCTCCTGGTCGTGCGGTAGCGTTCTCGCTTCCCACGCCCGGGTTCCCGGGTTCGATTCCCGGCGGGGTCAGGGATTTTCTCTCTGCCTCGTGATGGCTGGGTGTTGTGTGCTGTCCTTAGGGTAGTTAGGTTTAAGTAGTTCTAAGTTCTAGGGGACTGATGACGATAGATGTTAAGTCCCATAGTGCTCAGAGCCATTTGAACCATTTTTTGTGATTTTGAAAGGACATCTGACTGTAGTATTCGTAGACACTCTGTTATCAGTCGTAGTTCTCTGTAAACAGTGACTGCTAAGTCGAAAGTAATCTTCAGAATACTGTACTGCACTGACAGAGTGTCGGCAGTGCATCGTGTTGGGGTGCCAGTCGACAGAAGGAGTTACAGATTCACGAGGACAATGTAGCAGCAATGTCGTCCAGAGTTGACAGTTTTCCCTACCGGCTGCTGTTCACTCCATTAGCAGACGAGTATCACGCAGCACAGAAGCAGGAAGAGGCCCATGTTTTTTACTTCTATCTGGGGGCTGCTGCAGAGCGCTGGGAGATCCCAGGCGAGTGGTTGTGCCTGTGTGGTGGCGGGCTCTCGCAGTACTTGGTGTGCACCTTTTACCCGGTACACAACATCCCTCGCCAGCGGCACTGCGGGAAATACACTCAAAACAAATGTCCGACATTTAGATATCTGTAGGCTGGTCTGAGGTGGAAGTAACAATGTTCACTTACATTGGTTCACTGCAGGCAAGAAGCAGCGGGGGCTCACTCCTGGAGATGCTGGCGGGATCGGCTGCCGACTGCATCGGAAGGTCTCTCAGACGGCTGGTTGCATATACGTCTTCCGATTCTGTAAAAGGAAACAGCCTAGGAGTTCTGCCTATACGCACGTAAGTGCAGTGCTGCCTCATTTGATTTTTATGGTATGTTGCAATTCCATATGAGCATTTAACTTTAACGTAACATCACTGAGCCGCTCCATGATTTTCCCTGGAAATTGGAGAAGCCTCAGATCCGCCCTCATGATGACGGCAGTGACACATGGTGTTACCGACTGCAGGAGGTACGGAAAGCGCTACGGAGATACCTGAATCCATGACGGCCCAACATTCGCAAACTCATCACAAGCGTTTATCGGTACAGGGCCCAAGGCATTCAAATACCGTTCAAATGGCTTTGAGCACTATGCGACTTAACATTTGAGATCGTCAGTCCCCTAGAACAGGTGTCTCCAAACTTTTTAGTCCGCGGGCCACATTGACTCCTCCACGAAGTCATAAGGGCCAAGATCTACCTAGTGGGATTAAAGCACCCTAGCACTCCATGATCACCGTTATGTAAGGCTAAAGGAAAGATGAAATCGCAAAAATCTAAGGTTGTGGGAATAGCTAGCACTGAAACGAACTACGATTTTTATTTAATTACATAATTTTGATTGGTGGACGTACCTGACCGAAATTTTGGCGTATTTTATTCTGGCGAATTTCACCGACCAAAAAGTATATCACTGCACATTCTATATGTATTTTACAACGTAATCAAAAAAAGTGAAACCTCATCTTCCATAATGATTGATTACTAAGGCTAGTCGCCGAAGTGGCGTCCATTTGAAAGACTTGCATTTTTTTCCACTATCGCACGGAGAATTGCCCGTCTGTTTATAGTGGATAGCCACAAGTTTAACCATGACCTTCCGCTTTGTAAAGATAGAGCTCCGACAATGTCGCGGTGTATTGGTCGCGGTGTATTGGTCGCAATAGGCCTCGAAACTCAATTGTTGGCAGTATAGGTACCAGCTCAAATATTTGGCGGGCCGGATACCGGTTTCGGCCCGCGGGCCGTAGTTTGGAGACCCCTGCCCTAGAACTTAGAACTACTTATACCTAACTAAGGACATCACACATATCCATGCCCGAGGCAGGATTCGAACCTGCGACCGTAGCGGTCGCGCGGTCCCAGACTGAAGCGCCTAGAACCGCTCGGCCACCCCGGCCGGCTCCACATACCGTATCGCTTCCGGAGATCCCAATGCTTCACTCGTTTTACGAGTTTACAGTCTTGTTCGCTAAATTGGAGCTTTCACCCTTGCTCTTCGGAACATTTTAAACGAGGGGTCAACTCCAACATCTCCTTTCATTCACGTATTTCTCAGGACTTTCTAAAATAGATTGTTCCTCATACTTCCTTTAACTGCAATTGAAATTTGGTTCTATAAATCACTAGTTTTCCAGCGTTTGCTATGTTGTTACTGCTTTTAGAGCGTTGGGGCATTATTCCGCTGTTGACAACAGTGAGAGTATCATTTCTTATTTGATGCTGTTGTGCATAAGCCTACCCATTACTAATTGTTGGAGGTTGTCAGTTGACACTATAGAAACACCTTGAGTTCACTCAAGCGTGGTGTTGGTTGTGCTTTGATGGCTTCGACGTATTTATAGGATTGTCGTAGTTTCGTGATATTTTAAATTCATGTTCCGTTGTAAAACGACAATTGATGTTTTACGAACATGGTAGGAGATGTGCGCAGTTGGTAAAGTTTTCGTGAAGCACGGAGTTGTACACGATTTCGCGATAATTTCACGGTATATGAGGGCGTGCTGAAAAGTAGTGCCCCCGAATTTTCTATGTGAAAACGCTTAAAGATTTTGGGATGAGGCAAACGTTAGTAACATTCTATAGCATTATTCTTTTTGTCTATACATTTATTTCTCTACATAGTCAACCCCCGGCGACGAACGCATTTCTTCCAACGAAAGGCCACTTTTTTGATGCTGTCACTGTAAAATTCTGACTTTGTTGACGGAGCCACAGCCTCATCTCTGCTTGCGCCGCTTCATCACTATCAAAGTGAAGTCCTCGAACGTGTTCTTTAAGTTTTGGAAACAGATAAAAATCGAATGGGGCCAAGTCGAAGATATATGGAGGATTATCGATGATAGGGAACCCACGGTGTTGGGTTCTTGCAAATTTCGCAGCGCTCGTATGTGGTCTGCATTATCCTGCTGAAGGAGAGGGTGTGCCATACGTGGGCGAACTCTTCGAATTCGAAACTATATTACAGCATTTTGTTTCTCACATACTGATATAGTTACGTCACACACCGCCATGTTAGACGCTACAATTCGGAGTACTTTAGCAGCAGTGGATTGCAAATATGTAGACTTGAAGAATAAAGGCACAGAATGTTAATAACGACCATTTTATTTAAAACGCTTTACTTTTGAGCACGCCCTCGGGGAAGGGCAAACACGACACAAGGTCGACGAAAAATAGCAAATTAGAGATCTTCCTGACGAAGAAAATTGCGGAACCTCGAAAATCATAATGAGAACTGTGTTAGAGTGTGACGAAGTATTTGACGTCGTAAATGATCAGCTGATCAAGGCAGAGGAATGTGGATGAAATTACGAAATCGATCTTTCTGTATGGGCCAAGGTTAATGCAAATGCAAGGAAACGGCTGATTTTATCGTTTGACACCAAGTCTTTGCTTCCTATTGCGTAATGCAAGAGCGCCAAGAGATTTGGGATAAGGTACATAAGATTTGTGATGCTCATTCAGCCGAAAGCATTGATCTGCTTGGACACAAGTTACATAACATTGTGTAGAAATCATCTGGTGCTATACAAGGCTATCTAGCCAAATTGTTAGACAAGCCGATCGACGACGCTGTCCTTCGTCAAACTTTGCCCAAAGAGTTCGAGTATATTTATATTAAGTGGCATGATGTAGGTGCTGAAGAGAAAACACGGAGTGTTACAAAAACGGTGTTTCACTTATGGTCTGAAAATGACAAATCATTATGATGAAAGTGTTACTAGAGTAATGATGTCGAAAATGAAGAGTAACACACAGCGACAAGGACGTAATAACACTTCATCTAAAGCAGGTATATCAAAACCGTATCATCATAAAAGGCAAGAAGACAGAAAATGCTTTCCGAGTGGCAAAGTACGTCACCTATGAAAACAGGTTTTGTTTGTCTTAAATGTAAGAAAAAAGGCCACCGGTCAAACGAGTGCACTGGTGCAGACGACTTGTGTGACATGAGTGGGAAATTCAAGGCGTTGTAGCCACACAGATACTTCAAAAACTGAGAAGAAATGTTTTAATGATGAGACTTAACAGTTTGTATATAAACACACTGGACTGTGACGAGTGGTATGTTGACAGTGGTGCAACACATCATAAACCAACGTGACTGACACACTGCATCTGAACCATGAACCGTTTGACACTCCATGGAAGATTAATAGTGCCAAAAATGGTGTACAAATTGAAGAATTTGGTACAGGTCGAACTGATGTACAGATATTCAATGGACAGAAATGCATGGAGGAATGTTTTGAAGATGTGTAGGTTTTCCAGATAGATCCTGCAATTTATTTTTTGCCAATAAAGCTACAGGAAAATAAATAAATCAAATAACTGAAAATAATGGAAAAAGGACATCCAGTGGCGAAACTGAGCTCTGTTCTTTAGCTGTGTAGGTTGATCGTCAAGAACAGTCTTGTGTTGTTGTTGAAACTGGTGATACTTTACAGAGATGGCATGAGAAAATATAATATCAAAACAGACGCTAGGAGCACCAGTTTTTGAAGGATCGTGGTATAGAGACAATGTTTGATAGAAGCTTTTGTGAGGGGTCATCGACTGGCGTCTGTTGAAAAACTTCACAAACCCACTAAACCTCGAGAATTGTTTTATGTAGATGTTTGCGGACCATTAGAAGAAGTTTATTTGCAGGGTCATCGATACTTTGCTATTTTTAAGGATGATTCTTCCAGTTTCAGGATAATGTACCTTTGTGACACAAAGATAAAATTAAGGAAAACTTACCAGTGTTCATTAAAGAGATAAAGACTCTAGCTGATGTTAACACTGAAAGAATTACGCACATATGGTGGTAGGTAGTTCCATGACAAAGATGTACATAAGTAGCCGCGCGGAGTGGCAGCGCGGTTAGAGGCGCCATGTCACTAATCGTGCGGCCCCTCCCGCCGGAGGTTAGAGTCCTCCCTCGGGCATGGGTGTGAGTGTTGTCCTTAGCGTAAGTTAATTTAGAGTAAGTAGTGTGTAAGTCCAGGGACCGATGACCTCAGCAGTTTGGTCCCTTAGGAACTAACACACATTTGAAACTTTTGTACATATGTCCACTGACTCAACTGGATTGAAACATCCAGTTACTGCAACACGTACTCCTTAGCAGAATGGAGTTACTCACAGTCAGTGAGAAAATAGAATTCTTTGTAAGATGGCACATGTCTGGCTCTGCTCTGTCGAATGCCTATCAAAAGCATTGCGTGCTGAGGAAGGTTTGACTGCAGCATGCACGTTGAAACGAACTTGTTCCACGAAAATTGAAGATAAAACTCCAATTGATACATTTTTAAAGAAAAAAGGCTGTTCTGATAATTTGGTGGTTTTTTGAACGGAATGCAATGCTTGAATTCCTACGGAAAAACCGGAGGAACTTTGCTGTTATGTCTTCAGAGTGATATGTGGTTTGTTATGATTATTGTGGGTACCGTGTTTATTTTCCTGAAAAAAGTTGTGCGTGTGAGCAGATATGTAAAATTCAACCACAAACAATAAATTAACCATATACTCAAGAGAATGAAAGGGTTGGTCATATGTCAGGTCTAAATGAAAAGGAAGATCTTTCAGAAACTGGCATAATTCAGAAAAGAATGGTCAATGAGATTTCATGAAACAAGATGTTGCAATAACCGACGACAGGGTTAGCAACCATCTGCTTGACACTAAGGGACAAGTGGCGAGCGATTTGATACGTAGCATGAAATTAAGAGAAAGTAGGTGCAATTTATAAGAATGACGAAACTTGAAGAAACCATCATGATAATATGAAGATTCAGCCCATCGACGACACCAAGGAATTATAAAGACTCAGTGCAGTCATAAAATCTAAGGCAGTGGAAGAAGAAATGACTGCTCTGAAGAGAACTAAAACAGCATTAAAGTCTGACGTTAGTTCCGCCACTGTTCGCCAACTGTCCTGTGCTACAGTGTACCCAGTCTACGACGTCCGACACCTGTAATGAGTGTTGGCCGCCCAACCCAACGACGTCTGGATGTGGTTTCGCCACGTGTGGAAGACATTCGTCACAGCATTCCTTGGTATCTGGACAAGTTGTGCAGTTACCGAAACGGTCGTGCCGAGCCTCTGGGCCATCACAATCTGCCCTCGGTCAAACTCAGACATATTGCGCACCTTCCCCATTCTACACACTGACAGCACTCTCATTGATACAACATGCATCGTGAATGTGTGTGATTAGTAGTCGTTCCTCACCAGGTGATGTTGCTATTGCCTGGATGGGTTTATATCGATAGTAGGTAGGTGGTCATAATGTTCTGGCAGATCAGTGTATATTTCATTTACTCTTTATTTATTTTATATATTTTTAATTTCGAATAATTTTCACGTGCTAGCCTCACACTGCCTAAGATTCCATAATGAATAAAGCATAAAATATCAATAGTAATCAATAAATTTTTCTCTTCAAATAAAGATAAGGTAAAAATTTTAATGAAATTCAGCACCGGCTTCATTCATAGTAAAAATTCTGGGTCATAAGCCTTATTTTTAAGTTTCTTCATTCCCTTGTATCTCAGCTAAATATTTCCACCTTCAAAAAATTGAATTCCCATCCAGTAAGTAATTTATAGTATCTGTTTGGCAAAATAATTTTAAAATCGCTATTGAGCACTATACAAACTTTTTCACCTTATCTAAAATTCAAATATTCACATCCATTAATGTTATATAATACGTTTACTTGTAGGTCCAGCTGAATAGAACGATTTTTGTTAATTTCTAAGCCAGATAGTGACCGATTTTCAAAATTCAAAAAGCTAAAATAATCTACTCAAAAAGTATTATCCAGAGAAATAATAACAACATCGGATTTATCCTGTAATTGACAAAACTGATTTTTTTTAGTTTTTGTTTTATCTATCTTTCTTAAAATGCTTGCAAAGTAAATGTTAATATTAATAATTAATTCATTACTGTTCTAATTTTTTATTCATTTACATAAAAAGTTTTTACTCAAAATCCTCTGCTGAGCATCATATGTTATATTTCTTTCACCATACATGATAATGTAAGCAATAGTGTCATTCAGAATGTTATCACTGAATATGGCACACAGCTTCAGTGTCGTCTTCTGTATAGCCAATAGATTTGTTCTTCTTGACATGTTTATGATGGAGATTTGGCAGTTGGTTTTGAAACTGTGTGGATTTACATTAACAACGCAGTTCAACTGCGTGACTTGCTTGAAAACCTTGGAAAGCATCATATAACTTCAGATAATTGTCTGGTGAATGTAGATTCCCCATTTATTGAGGCTAAACTTCATTTCTTCCGTTCTTTATAGAGACATTCTGTAGTTTGATGTGAACAAACAGGGAAGAGTCAATCAACTGACTATTTTTTCGATTAGTGTGAAACATGACAAACAAAATAAGGTAAATCAGATTCTGCTTAATTATAGTAACTGGTGATCTCAAGCTCAAGATTTCTCTTTCCATTCAATCCAACAGTCTCTGGCGTTTGTGGTTCAAAGAAAGTTATAGCAATCTTCAGATCTCTCTTTCTCTATAAAGCTGGTTCATATCTAACCACAGAAACATGGATTTCTATTGATTCCACAACAATTTTGTCTTCCTTAGGCAATGTGGACACATCTTTAACACCAGTTTGATTACAGCCAGCCCATTCAAGAATGGTATCGTTTGCACCAGAACTCCAAAACAAAATTACAGTTAAATCTCCTTCCCACATCACTTGCTTATAATCTTTATAAATCCACCAGACAAATCTAGATAAAAAAGTACTCCATTTTTTTTTACTTTTTATCTTCCCATTATTGAGGATATGACCTCCCATGGTTAACTCAAGTCAATCGCGTAAGGATAGATGAAGAAATAAATGGATATACCATACTAGACAAAACTTTGTTTCCTTTCTTTATGCTGATAACGTTGAACAGTTTTGCCATTTAGTTATCAATCAATTTTTGGTTGGATTTTCCATCATTTGTTGGATAATCTGTACCATCAGTTCCAATAATATTGAATATTATATTCAGTTGAGCATGATTAGGATGAGCTGTGCCATCTCTAACGTTTATAGTAATCTCTGTTTTCTTGTTGGGAGATTTAGGTTATTTTGAGTCTTCTCATTCACAGAGAATGAGTAAAACTGATAGCTCTAATTCTCATTCATTAATAAAGGATAAAAATTTAATAATTAATTTCTATAATAACTATTACATTAACACCACAGAAGCCAATTAAATTATCGTTTCTGTCATTTATAGTTATTTCCAAGTCCTGAATTTGATCACGAGCGCCGGCCGTGGTGGTCTAGTGGTTCTAGGCGCGCAGTCCAGAACCGTGGGACTGCTACGGTCGCAGGTTCGAATCCTGCCTCGGGCATGGATGTGTGTGATGTCCTTAGGTTAGTTAGGTTTAATTAGTTCTAAGTTCTAGGCGACTGATGACCTCAGAAGTTAAGTCGCATAGTGCTCAGAGCCATTTTGATCATGAGCTGGAATAGGTACATGATAATGTGGTTCATAAATTAGTGGTCCACCAAATTCAGCATTAGGCTTAGGAGTGAGGCAAAAATATTAGTTTGTGGATGAAAGTCATCAGCATGTTTCACAAACATTCCATCAGCTAGATTTAAATTTGTGTCAATTGATCAGAGTGCAGCAACAGTGCAGTAGCGAGTCGCTTATTTAGCTTTCATATTTGTTTTGTAGTTTGATTCTTAATTTCTTTCCGAGTGTTTGTGCGCTTGCATATTTAATTACATAAAATCCTTGCATGCTCTCGTATTTGAGAGGAATAATATTGCTTATTGATAGCCGTAGAGTATAAATTCGCACAGTTGTAAGTATTAGCAGTAGGATGGATAGGGCGTGTGCGTGCTGTGTGCGGGCACAGGAGGAACTGTCCGCTGTTCACGAGCAGCTGAGTGTGCTGTTGGCCACAGTCAGCCATCTTCAGGCTGCTGCCTCGAGGTGCAGTGACGGTGGAGGGTCTGGCGCGTCGCTTGAGACACCCCAGGTGTCGGTTGCTGTGTCCACTGACTCAGCTGCCAAAGCACCTTCTAGTGTACCCGGCGCATTGGGGCCGCCCTCACCTCAGGGTGAGTGGCGGACTGCAACGCATTCGCGTCGCTCAAGGCCAATGTGGAGGCTGACCGGCTGACCTCCCCCGTTCATCCTGTCAGTGGACAGGTGGCCGCTCCTTCAGCAGGGTCCGAGCAGGCACACGGGGGCAAAGGCTCGCTGGTTATTAGGAGCTCCAACGTTAGGCAGGTGATGGAGCCCCTTAGGGAAATAGCGTACAGGGCTGGAAAGAAATCCAACGTGCACTCGGTTTGTCTGCCGGGGGGCCTCATCCAAGATGTGGAGGTGGCCTTGCCTGCGGCAATCGAGCATATGGGGTGCAGTCGTCTGCAAGTAGTTGCTCTGTCGCTTGGGTTCTGATGCGATCCTCAGTTCATACAGGTGGCTTGCAGATTTGATGAAGACCGCTGGCCTCGAACACAGGGTGTAAGCAGAGCTCTCTATTTGCAGCATCGTTCCCAGAGTTGATCAGGATCCTTTGGTTTGGAGCTGAGTGGAGGGTCTCAACCAGAGACTTCGTAGGTCAGGGATGCACTACACAAAGGAATCGGCTACTTGTATAGCAGAGTACTTGTGGCGTGCACTTGGTTTTTTTTAGGCTAGGCAGTAGTGCGAGATGTCCTGATGAACACTCACCAGCCTACATGCAGGTAGGGAAATCAGAAAGTGTTCAGTGTAAAGACACTTCAGCTATCAAGATATTAGCAGTAAATTTTCAGAGTCTTCGGAATAAAGTTCTTGAATTTACTGCCCTCCAGGAAGCGTGTGGCGCGCAAATTACTCTAGGTACTGAGATCTGGCTGAACCCTGAGATAGGAAGTTCTGAAATATTTAGAGAGGGTTGGAACGTGTATTAGAAAGACAGATTAGACACCGTAGGAGGTGGTGTCTTCATTGCAGTTGACAAAAATATTATGTCTACAGAGGTCGAAGTAGAGCGTGATTGTGAAGTTATCTGATCACGTTTAACAGGGCTAGGGGAAATAAAGTTAATTGTGGGGTGCTATTACCGGCCACCAGGTTCCACCATGACAGTTCTAGAATCATGCAAAGGGAATCTACATTCTGTATCACAGAAGTACCCAGATCATGCTATATTAGTCGGAGGCGACTTCAACCTACCTAGTATAGACTGGCATGTCTATGGATTCACTACAGGTGGTACAGACGAGCTGTCGTGTGAATTACTTGAACACATTATCCGAAAACTGTCTTGAGCGGCTAAATCAACAGCCAACACGTAATGGAAATATTTTAGATCTGGTAACCACAAACAGACCAGACCTCGACGGTGTCAGTGTTGAGACAGGGATTAGTGATCATGATGTTGTCATTACGACTATGGTTACGAAAGTTAAAAAGTCGGTCAAGAAGGCTAGGAGAGTATTCTTACTAGAAAGAGCAGATAAGGAGTTGTTACCATCCCACTTAGTAAATGAATCGACTTCATTTACTTCCGGTATGATGGACGTGGAAAAATTATGGGCAAATTTTAAACACATTGTAAATCACGCATTGGAGAAGTATGTGCCGAAAAAGTGGGTTATGGACGGAAAAGACCCACCGTTGTTTAACAGCGCAATTTGGAGAATGCTCAGGAAGCAAAGGCAGTTGCACTCTCAGTGCAAGAAAGATCGGGAGAATGAGGACAGGCAAAAGTTAGTAGAGATTCGTGCTGCTGTAAAAAGAGCGATGTGCGAAGCATTCAACCACTACCACCGTCATTCCTTAGCAAAAGATCTTGCTGAAAACCCAAGGAAATTCTCGTCTTACGTAAAATCGGTAAGCGGGTCCAGTCACTCACTGATCAGGTTGGCCTGGCAACTGATTGGGAACCAATGCCTAATTCTATTTCATGTGCAATAATAGAGACAAGCAGTTATGGAAAAATAACATTAATGATTGACAATTATATTCTAGCTCTCAGATGGTAAAACTGGAATAAAATCAATCATCTGTATGCTTACTCTAAAAGTTTAGATCAACCAAATATCAAGAATTTACAAAAATGTGTAAAAAAGTGGAAGACAAAAATAAGGAGAAGATTACTACTCTTATTGAAAATAATGATGAAATCATACCAAGGGATTAATGTCAAAATAATTCACTTGTAGTAATTGAAAACCATGATGGAGGTTAGAGAATATTTCGCTAGAGGCAGACAAATTCGAAGATTCCCAAACAGTTAACCAGAGAAAATCTTAATTTTTTAAATATTTTTAAACAATATTGATTTGCAAAATTATACAAATACATTACTTCAATCAGGAGAATTATATTCTGATAATAACCCAAATAAAATAAGATCAAGCAATGGTAAAAAATATAAATGTTTGATAAAAGAAATTCGTTATGACAATTTTCTTAAATAATTAAAACAATCAAGTACAAATTTACAAGTAAGAAAACAGGTGAAGATTTAGTAAAAAATATATACACAAAAACCTGTTCAATATATCTGGATGAATAATGTGCATTACTTAATCGCTTGATTAACTGTAATTCATGGAGAATAATTAGCAGGAAATAAAATATACCATAATGAAAAAGTAGGAATAACACAAATGTCAGTGAATAAATTTAGTAATTTCATTATCAGCCATCCAAAAGCAATTTCATACTTGGATAGATTTTTGAGTAACTTTGCACACACATTTTGGAAGAGTGAAAGATATGGAAGAGGATTAGTAAATTGGGCTTTAAATAATTTGACAATTGCCAGAGCGGCATCTACAAGGATTTTTGTACTGTAAACCATTCACTAAACTAGATGGAGGACTAGCAAATGGTGATAATAGTATAAATCCCTTAGATGGAGTATCCAAAAATATGACATTGCATAAAGAGTCAATAAAGATTTAGGGAGAAGGCATGAAGCAGATAAACAGCTTCAATCACCTCCAAAAGAGAGAATGCATGGGTCTGATGCTTTCTTTTTGTAAGAAAGTTGCAGAAGCTGTAGTTAGAGGAATAATGTATGGAAATTGAAAATTGAGAATGGGATTGGATGTTGACGACGATGGTTGGGCATAGTAAAAACACTCAACCTTATAAATTTTTATCTATATAAATGAATAAGTTCTGCATCGATTATTCCATGCTACCCAGACTTGTTGTGGTCTTCAGTCCTGAGACTGGTTTGATGCAGCTCTCCATGCTACTCTATCCTGTGGAACCCTCTTCATCTCCCAGTACCTACTGCAACCTACAACCCTCTGAATCTGCATAGCGTATTCATCTCTTGGTCTCCCTCTACGATTTTTACCCTCCACGCTGCCCTCCAATACTAAATTGGTGATCCTTTGATGCCTCAGAACATGTCCTACCAACCGATTCCTTCTTCTAGTCAAGTTGTGTCACAAACTTCTCTTCTTCCCAATGCTGTTCAATACCTCCTGATTAGTTATGTGATCTACCCATCTAATCTACAGCGTTCTTCTGTAGCACCACATTTCGAAAGCTTCTATTCTCTTCTTGTCCAAACTACTTATCGTCCATGTTTCACTTCCATACATGGCTACACCCCACACAAATACTTCCAGACACTTAAATCTATACTCGATGTTAACAAATTTCTCTTCTTCAGAAACGCTTTCCTTGCCATTGCCAGTCTACATCTTATATCCTCTCTACTTCGACCCTCATCAGTTGTTTTGCTCCCCAAATAGCAAAACTCCTTTACTACTTTAAGTGACTCATTTCCTAATCTAATTCCCTCAGCATCACCAGACTTAATTCGACTACATTCCATTATCCTCGTTTTGCTTTTGTTGATGTTCATCTTATATCCTCCTTTCAAGACACTGTCCATTCAGTTCAACTGCTCTTCCAAGTCCTTTGCTGTCTCTGACAGAATTACAATGTCATCGGCGAACCTTAAAGTTTTTATTTCTTCTCCATGGATTTTAACACCTACTCCAAATTTTTCTTTTGTTTCCTTCACTGATTGCTCAATATACAGATTGAATAACATTGGGGAGAGGCTACAACCCTGTCTCACTCCCTTCCCAACCACTGCTTCCCTTTCATGTCCCTCAACTCTTATAACTGCCAACTGATTTCTGTACAAATTGTAAATAGCCTTTCGCTCCCTGTATTTCATTCCTGCCACTTTCAGAATTTGAAAGAGAGTATTCCAGTCGACATTGTCTAACGCTTTCTCTAAGTCTACAAATGCTAGAAAATTAGTTTTGCCTTTCTTTAATCTAGCTTCTAAGATAAGCCATAAGGTCAGTATTGCTGCACTAAAGACTAAAGCTAATGAATTAAAATTAAACTCAATAATGAACAGTTAAGTGGTACTCATAATTTTTTAACTGATGCTCAAACAAGAATGGGAGATAAAAATACAGGAGGAAACTGGCTCATAGCATTAGGGGCACCTGTTGTGAAAAAATTATTGAATATCAAATAAAAAAGAAAGAAGATTCTGGCCTAACAAAATATGAAGGTGGCTTTCTTCTTTTGTTGCTTGCTGCATTACTGTTTTTGGCTGCTGCAGTCTTGGTGGCTGGAGAAGCAGCTGCTGTCGCAAATGTGGCCCCAAATAAGAAGAAAGTTTAGAAAAAATTGGAAGAACAAAAATAAACAATCTTGCAATGGAGAGAAGGGTAGTGGAACAAAAATTCCAAAAAGTATTCGATATGTATCGTAATGCATTACGTAATTTGCTACGTAAACAAGTAAAAGACAAACATTTTGGTGATATTTTTGTGATCAACAAATTACCTAGCAAACAAAAAATTTGAATTGGAATAGTTCATTTAGATATTTCAGATAATTTTGGCACTCATTGGATATGCTATTATAACAATAATGATAAAATACTTGTATTTGATTCATCTGGAGGAAATATTCCTGAAGAACTGGTGAAATATTTTGGTTGCAGTAGGTTGTTCTATAATCGACAGTGAACACAAAATTTTAGTGAAATAATATGTGGTCATTTATATGTTTGTATTAAATTGTTCTCAGATAATTACAAGCTTAATGAAATTTTAAATCTACTAAATGGAAATTTTAGTATCTAAGATAAATACAAACAATTGGAAAAACCAGAAATTTAAATAAAACCTGAGTAATTAAAATCTTTAGAATAAAAAATTAATTTGAAAAACTAAAAAAGGAATTAGATACTGTTCTTGAAGAAATTTATCCAAAAATCAAAAATTTAATCAATATTAGGAATAATTAGGTGAAATTTTTAAAACAGCTTGGGATATTTCACTTTTAATGGTAGAACATCATAGATGTAAGACATCTGGCAAATCGTTATGACCAAGTTGCTAAATAACACTTAGAAAGTAAATTAAATAATCTTGTTACCAAAGCTCAATACTGAAGTAGTCCAATACAATTCAATAATTATATTACCACAAGAAATCCCATGAAAAAATCTTACACCTTCATAATGATAACGACTCCTGCTAAAACAAATCATCATCAAAAGTTGAAAAGCATGCATACAGGTCTTACATTTACTTTAGATAGAGTAATAGACTAGTAAATATGGTACAGGGTACACAAATAATTGAATTTACTTTTCTGACTGGAGACAAACAAAAAATCTAAAATTTAGAGTATGATTTCAGGCTTAAAAAATTATTGTTGTTGTTAAAAATACAAACAAATATTTAGCATTTGATGATTTTAATATCATTGTAAATGTATTGAATCAGCTAAATCAAATAAAAATAGGAAACAATCAATAGTGGTACACAAGTCAAATTTTCTGACTGAGATTAAAAGATAGAGTTATGACTTTAACAGGAATTATACTTCATGAAATAATGACATCACCAAAAATTTAAATTTTAGTATTTAATTTTATGCCTACATAAATGGAAAAATACATCTGGTGCTTCAAGTGTAGGACATTTAGTGAAAGAAACCTTCCAGAAAGTGTAACAACTAAAAATGGAAGACAGATAATTGAAGGTCTTTTCACAGTACGTAAAACTGAAATGAGTAAATTTGTAAAAAAATGTTGAAGGTGCCACCATATATACTTCAAGAAACTATTAATGAGTTATGTACAATGATGAGAAAATAATTTGCAAGAAGAAATATATTTTTTGTATAGATGATTTATGGCAAGCTGATCTAGTAGACGTAGATTCTGGAAACTTAAAAGTTATTTCAAAAATAAATAAAGGTTGCACATTTATTAACTGTTACTGATTTTTTGCGTAATTTGCTTGGGCTATTCCCATTAAATATAAAAGAGTGAAGATTAATGATGCATTTTTAAAAAATATTTAAAGAGAGAACTCCAAGAAATCTACCTGCAGGTAATGGTAAAGAATTCTACAATAAAGTATTTCAAGATTACTATAAAAATACAATATTAATCATTATTCGAATTTTACTGAATTAAAATCATCTTTTGTTGAAAGATTTAATAGTACACTAAAAGAAAAAATGGGGCAGAGACTTGTTCTTCAAGGAAAATTATAAGTGGGTTGACTTAGTTGTGAAACTAGGTGATGAACGCAATAATTCAAGATATTCATCAATAAAAATGAAGATCATTGGAGATAATGAAAAAATTTATAAGCCAACTGTCATTGTATCTAACGATAAACCAAAATTTAAAAAAAGGTAATGTTTAATTTTGTAACCTTTTAACGAATTTTTAAAAAAATGATACACAACCGACCAGTCAACAGAAATTTTGGAAATTGAAATTGTTATTCTTTCTAATATAATCACATGCAAGATGAGAAGAGATGGAGAAGAAGTGAAAGGAAATTTTTATGAGCAAGAACTACAAAAAGAAATTTATCCTGATATATATCTCATTGAGGAAGAGTTGACGATGAAATATGATAAAGCCTATATGAAGTTGCTATCTATTGACAAATCACATAATAGTTGGATAAATAAAGAAAAAATTATTCTATAAAATTTTTATATACATAAATGGAACTTGTTACTAAAAATTCAAAACTGTTTGGTATTGATTATAATATTAATTGTGCTGATTGTGTTATTAAAGAAGCAAAGTATATTTTTATATTAAAATACAAGTTAATAGGAATGATATAAAGTCAGAATTATTTGAGAATTTTAAAATAGAGTTGGCTGAATCTGATGGATTTAACATGTTTTGTTTATTAGATATATATAAAAATCTTTATGACTCAAGTTACCTTCCATTAGGAGTGGGGATGCACCCAATGACTGTGACATGACTCTCAAATAATAGAGCACAGCAATCAGTTCTCGTTTTCTTTCTGGTTTTATTAGGTAACTCTAGATTTAGGTTAGTACCTAACCATTATCAGTAAACTATTTCATGGTATCAATGCATGTCCTAGTATGTCAGTCCCCTGTTTGGGCTGTTTCAATTCATTCAAGACTATTGAAAGTTAGATAAAATCTAATTCTGAAGACATGTAATTGGGTTTCACTTTTATTTAAGAATAATCTGACATAAGTTAATTAGTTTGGTACTCAAATTTTCTATTTGAGGTAACTTCTTTAAAAATATTTATTGGCTTATTCCATATCATTAGCTTTCAATTAATTTTACATCCTTTTGAAACAACTAGTTCTTCTGATATTTTTCTAGCAACATTATTTTTATCAGGACAGTCTTCATAGATTTCAGAAATATGTAGGGCTAGTTCTTGTCTTTCATAACATCTAACACAGTTTTATTAATTATCTTATGGTTTTCTTTGCTTGTGAGTTTTTGAGTGATAATAGTATGTTGGATAAATTCTGTTGTGTTGCTATATTGTCATATAATGTAGTTTTAATTTCATGATTATAGAGATCATGTTTGTGTAGTAATGAATTATCGTTCTCCTCAATAAAATTATGTATGTAATATTTCTTGTCATCAGATTTCATGTAGTATAGTGCTTTGCCTTTTTCAGTCCTGAAGCACTTAAAAGCAGACTTAAACTTTTCTTCAATCACTTTATAATTGATATCCTCCTTGGAGTGCACATAATCAAATTTATCACCTGAATGCTCTCCTGTGTTATATAAATCTAGATAATCTAGATTTGATTAAGTTGCTAGTTCTTCCAGTAACTTTATAGAAATGATCTTTTTGTTGTGTATGATTGCTTATGATGTAGATGATATCATTCAATTCTGTTTTAAATATTATGTATTTTACCTGCCTTAATGTTTTACTCTTTGCTTTCTCTTCTTCTAGTTGCATAGCAAGCTGGTGTTTTTGTTCTTCTTCTATTTTTAGTTCATTTTCAAATAGAATGGCTTGTTTTTCAATGTTTTTTGAGTTTGGGTGTGTTTATATTCTTTTGTGTAGTGATAATCATGCAATATATAAATATATAATAATCTTTAATTTCATTAGCAGCCTTTGTTTGTAACCTCATTACTATTTCCTTGAGTTAAATTATTAAGATAATGAGTTGTGACTTCATGTTGAAATTATCATATCTCAAACAATAGGATTAACATATTTTAGCTCAGTATACCCCAAGTATAGAAAGAATTTAATATTTGTCCTTAATCTGTTTAATATTATCAGGCCAGGTCTTTGAGAACCTTGAAATATCATAATGAATGAAATATGAAACATGATTTGTGATCAACGCATTCCTTTCTCAAGCAATGAAACCAAAACATCTTTGAACCAAGTATCTAAATTTAACTCATGTATTTATAGTTAATATATTCATCATAGGTCCTGCAGTATTGGACATGGTTGTAACTGTATCCATTTATATCTAAATTTTTGTTAAATAATTTTAAATATAATAAATGGGTTGTTGTTGTTTGATTAATTCACATATTGATAAATTTTTTGTATTCTTGATGTACCTGTTGCTATTCATTATCTGGCTATTTCATATTATTACTGAAATCTATTATAATTAGCAACTGAAGGCAAATGAAAGTAGTTGTTTGTTAACAAAATTTAATAACACCACACTACCTGAATCCAGCTCATAATGATGTATCATTTGAATACACAAACAAATAAATAACTTAAAAATTTTTTGGTTACCTGTTTGTAAATTTTTTAATTCATTTAATTTTGCTTCAGTTAGAACATACCTATTAAATCACAAAAAGTTTTACCACAATGAAGGTAATTATCATTTTCTTTTATCCAAAATTTAACATGTTTTTTTCATTTTTGATGTTGTCTAGATAATTAATTAATAAATTACACAAATAAATGGTATCACAGTTATGGTGCAATATATTTAGTTAAAAATTGGAAACTGCTGAATTGAAGACATTGTCGATATATGATATAAAATTTTAGGTATCTACTTTTTAGGATTAAAAGCAAAGTATTGTTTACAACATATGTAAAAGACTTTATGAAAATAAAATTAGATACCAGTCCTCATCATTTGGAATCCAAGGTCTTACATATCAAAACATTGAAAGAAAAGGTGAGTATTCAATAGTTTTGTGATAAGGTAAAGGAAAATTCAGGAAAATAAGCTGTAATTGAGATATGTCGAAATTGATTAAGGAGAAAATTGAACAATGACAAAATTTCAGTAAAAATTATGAGTAAAACAGAATATATTATAAAATTAAAAAGAATGTAGCAACCGTTCATGCAAACATAATTTAATTATCTTGTTGCAACAAGATAAATAAATTATGTTTCTGCAACTGTTTGCTACATTCGTTATAATTTCATATTCCTTGGTCACGGCACAGAAAGAGAGGCATATGGAGCCCAATATTCCAAATAATATATTATAGATTTACAACAATTTTATGAGATAACATTGGATGATTGAGTACATAATGTAGACATAAATTTTATTATTGAGATTACGGTACAGATGACATACAATTTCAAAGACTTTTATGTGGAAAAGAACACATCTACAAATATTTTTTTGGCACCATTCAATACATAAGATCTAAAGCTTTTGTTACATGCTATGTTAGATAAACAAGGAGAATCAGTTATATATTTTGTTACAGACAGTATAGTATATGTCGGAAATGGTAAAAATACTGTGGAAAAAGGTTGTATGCTGAGTGAATAAAATGATTAGTTAGGAAACAATTACATTAAAAGCTGGGTATCAACTGACCTCAAAGCTACTGATTTGAGAAAAATGATAAAAATACTGTAATGAAGATAAAGGGGTTTACTTTAACTATTAGAATACTGAAAACATGATAAGACTATCTGAAAATGAAATGAAAGAAAAGATACAACTAAAGCACTTTGATCAAGAAGGAAGCTGAGAAACAATTCTCATTTCAGTGTGACAAAAAAGTAGTTCTAGGACATTATGATACAGTGGCATATTGATATTAAAGTTCTTCACTAAAATAAAATTAAAATAAGTTTTCTACACCTTTTCATACAAAAATTAAAATTTTATGCAGAATTTCTGTAAAACAATTATATAAATGCAATAGCTGTTTTAATTGTATTCTCTGTTTTCTAAATCTATTTCCTCTCTAGTTTTCTTTTCTAATTCATAATTTTGAGAATCATGAAAATATCAAAAACAGAATCAGAAAGTGAAAAATATTTTTAAAATGTGTCAGGCTTTATTAAATGTAAGTCATGTGCCATTTGATCCATTTCTTCTTTATACAGTATTTTTTGAACGAAGTTATAATTATTACATAAATATTCATATCTGCTATACAAATTTTGTGTGCTTATTCTTAGATTTGTATTAATTCTTTTAAGCAACTTTTCCATTCTTTATAAAAATAATAGATTTTTCTATTTCTATTTTTTTCACTGGAGTTTTCGAGCATAATTCTTTTTACTCAATTTACAATTGTAAATATTTTCTCTTTTTCATTGAAATAGTTTTGTTCATTTTAAGATATATATATATCTTAAACACTCGATATTTCCGATGGTATTAAAATGTTTCCCAGTTTTTACAATGTAATATTTGAATATTAGATATGGCAAAAAAAATTTTACGAAGCTCAATAACGATTTTAAAATTAGTTTCCAGTCAGATATTACAAATTGATTGTTTGTTGAATCCTCAGTTTTTTGAAATTTTGTGAAGCTCAGTAAAAATTTAAATACAATAATTTTTCAGTAAAATATTATAAATTAATTGCTGGTTGGAATCTTCAGTCTTTTAAAGATGGAAATATTAAGGTGAGATACAAGGGTATGAGGAAACTTAAAAATAATGTTAATGAATTCCATGATCTGGAATTTTTAGTGTGAATGCAGCTGGTGTTGAATTCCATTAAAATTTTTACCTCGTCTTACTTATTTTATTTGAAGAGAAAAATATATTGATTGCTAATGATTTTTATGCTTTACTCATTACAGAATTTCAGGCATTGTGAGGAAACTGACTGAAATTTATTCACAAACTAAAAGAAACAAAAGAAATAAAAAACAAATAAAATAAAATAAAATGAAAAATAAGTAAGTTGTACATTAGAGCTAAAATTAGTCATCTGTCTGCTCATTTACTTATTTAATAACTCCTTTAAGTTTGAGGTGAATGAGTCAAAAGAAAGTAGAATATTTTTGTAGATACTTTGTTATTTTTCTAGTAAAACAACATACATCACAAAATCTCCAGTATTACAATTACGTGATTTCTCATGCTCTCAGAAAGTAGACTCTTGAGAAAGTTCCCAAGGGCACTCATTGTGCCCAATTACTATTTTTTGTTACAAAATTTAGTACAAATACTGAAGTGGCTCGATATAATACTCAACTGGTGGCAAAATAATATACTCAACATTTTGGAATACATTATGCAGCAAGATTTCAGACAGTGACATTATTGTTCAACGCTGCAATTCGACTTGGTTGGTTTATAAGCCAATTTAAAATAAGGACAGCATTTCTTAATGTATCAACCTGAGGACTTTGGTGATGATACACTATGTGTATGGAAATTACTGTAGAGTCCATGTCGTTTATAGCAAATCTCTTGGTATATTTATTACTGAATGTAATTTATGGGACCTCTGCTCAGATCCATTTATGTTTATGGCGAAAACCAGCTGCTGCTGTTTTATGTTGATGATGGATTGGCTTTTGGCCTGCAACTTCTAATTTTATTGGACGGTTAGATAACCATTTTCATATCACTGTAGAAAAAGCTGATTTCTTCCTGGACTTACAAATTGAGAAATTTAACAAATTTATTGAGGTAAATGAGTCCTCACATCTGAAGACAATTTTAGAAAAATATGGTTGATGGATGCTAAACCATTATCTTCATCCACTGAACCAAGATGGATACCACGTTAGTCACTTCCTTTTGGTAATACTGAACTCTGTTCGGATATGGAAGTCTGACATATTTAACACAAGATACAAAACAAGATTTATAATATACTGTTAAAGTTGCATCGAAGGGTTCAATACTAACCAACGCAGGCGCACTTTGCATTACTGAAACGAATGTATAGGTTCCTTAAATGAATAATTACATGTGGCAGTAAGTCTCAGAAGACTGTAATACTGAAGCTAATAGTGATGCTGACCATGGTGGGGACACAGGCACAAAACTGTCAACTCAAGTCTAAAGGAGATTTGATTATGTGGAAAAGTAAATTACAGCTCTTTTTTCAATGAAGGCAAAATATGTCTCTATTTTGGTGCTTTCGAATCAGTTGTATGGTTTGTTAAGCGAGAGAAAATGAAGGAACTTGTTGGTGTAGTGACTGCTCCATCACGTATATAGAATATTTTAGGAGAATGTGAAAGTATCAGTGTCTATTCAAGGTTGTTATATATAGGTTTTTGCATTATTAACCATTGTAGGTCGTCAGCTGTCATTACAGAAGCTTTTTGAGTTCACTACAGTGTGGTGTTGGTCGCACTCTAGGACTGTCGTATTTTTGTAACGTTTTAAGTAAATGTTTCTTTTTAAAGCGGCATTTGATGTTTTATCGGAAAGAACAACAACAACGCACGACCGTCCGTTATTTGTTTTGGCACTGAGGCCATGAGGATGTAATGGGTCCCTGGCACCGGAAAAAAATAAATTAAGAAAGGGGAAATTAAAAAGGGGAAAAAATATAAAAATCGAACAGTCAAGTCCTTTCTTCTCTATATTAAAATAGTCAAAGTCAGTTTTGGAAATAAATATCATATACAAATCAATTAGTCAACTTTAGCTAGAAGACAATGCGTCTATGTACTCGTAAATTAAAGCAGACGTAACACACGGAGATAAAGATCACAGAAACACCGTCAGTAATTGAATTTGAAATGGTTTAAGTTGATGGATACTCTCAACGGCATTACAGTGCGCACAATATAGAAAGATAAAAAAGGTAGCAACAGGAAACAAGTTGTTATCAGTTCGAAATAACAGAAGTCAGCCACTGCTACTAGAGTCTTTTCAGAATGAACAACAAATACTTGTGTCGGATAAAGGAGTACCCTTAGCGTTAATAGATCATGCGCAAATGATGATCACTGATACAAATTACACTATGTAATAAAAGTATCTGGACACCTGGCTGAAAATGGCTTACAAGTTCGTGGCGCCCTCCGTCGGTAATGATGTCATGACACTGACAAATTTTGTATCCTGGAACGTAAACATGGTGCGCAGTTAACAAATGGAACGTTCTCATTTGGAAATTAAAAGGTGTTTCTTTCAATGGTTTATTCATTATTACTCTTACGCATGTCCTTACAATTATTTCCACAACTTTCCATCGTCCTACGGTTATTCGTTTTTCATGGAGCCCTCTCAGGAAGAGAAACTTTAAATATAACCACGCTAAATAATTCATTATAAAAGTCTACATCTCGACCACATGTTAATTTATTAAAATTAATAACCAGTTTCGGCTTTGCAACCTTTATCAGATCCAAAAACTACAACAGTGACGCATAGGCACATAGTCAATTCTGTATTCCTCCTATTCATACTTCGTTTTTTGAGTAGTCCCATTCCACATACTTCTTTGTCTGCAGATGTCTGAACTGCTACGTCCAACAACACCTAAAAGTTCAAGAACTGTCTTTACTCTCTCTGACATTGGATCAGTTCACATTCCTGGAGAGAGCATAAGCAGTTTTTGGTTACATGTCTCACAGAATAACTTCAAATGAGTGGTACTCGAAAGAGTCAACACGTCCTGTAATAAAGTGCTTAACAACTGTCTACTTCTTGGGAGAAAGAGAGGGTGATATTTGACAATGTTGTTACTGATATCGTCACTACAAATTAGATCTAAAACGTTATGATCCTGAACAAGAAGAATTTAAATGTGCTTACATCCATTACAGAACTGTTTAGTGACGATGTTATGGTGGCTGAAATCTATGATCGAGTACACTGTCACAATTACCTACACAATGTATTGGAAACCTTTATTTTCCTATGCTTATCGCATCATATCTAGAAGATCCTAATAATATAAGTCATCCAAACCTCAAATTATGGTGTACCTAGGTAAGCATGTCTTATATGGTGGTTTATGGAGCTTTTGAACTATTGTCTCTGTAATTATTCGACAATACTTCTTTCTCAAAGCTCTGAAATTACTGAAATGATTTCATTCCAATGAGTTGTACTCCTGATTCCGTATTTGCTGTGAGCAGTCGTAATCGTTCACTCCTCATTGCAGTCGAAGTAACAAATGTATTGTGGAGACTGATAGCTAATTTTCTTGTTCTGAATGTTAATATTCCTGTCAGTTCCAACCTATAGCCTTGATTTAATATTTTTATATTGCACACTGTTTGGGCTTTTTGCTCGTACTCTCCATTGGCTTATATATACATCTGTCGTATAAACCACATAAATCTTTCATATATGTGTCTCTTATACATACTTCTTCCCTATACATGAGTCATACATAATACTGCACTATACACTATTATAATTCGCGATGACAACTTACCGAATTTTTGAGCTTTTAAGAATACTGGGTTCAGTAAATCTGGCATTCTTTCAAATTGCCTATCCCCAAACTTTATCATATGGTTTGCTAAACTTATCAGCTGCATACCCAATATATAGAGTTCTTCCTGGGTAGCCTTGTGTGTTTCAATGATGTCATCATCACCGTTTTCCTCAGTGTAATCATGCCCTTCTCCTCCTCCTCCTCCTCCTCAAATATCTTCACCTTTTACTTCCATAAACATATTGGTTTCTTTGGATAACGTCTTTGTCTTCTTCATCCTCGTCTCTTGGTTTGTATGTCTTTCTCTTCTTCTCCTTGTCCTTTGTGAATAGTTATCCTTCTTGAAACAAACTCTGTAAAGTTTGAGGAAATGTTTAATCAGTTTTTCCAGTACCGACTCAGCTTTAGCATGCCTCTTATCCAACAGCGACTGTTCCCTGTGAACATTTTGTTAGTATTTCAGCAAAATATGGCAAGATTTTGTGTAAGAATTAGGCACAGTTGGAACTGGTGATCAGTCGAATCAGTTTTAACTTTTTGCCAGAAACTCTGCTGTATCAAGAAATTTATTCCGTACTTATTAATGGTCTTCCTCAGTGAAGAACCTGCTATTACTCATTTCTCTGCTTCACTGTATGTTTCTTTTGGTGTTATGTCTTTGTTTGTCTTCTTTTTATAAGTTCCACACTGCCCTCAACAAAAAAGAATACAAAATGAGGAATTGCACAGAACATTAGTAGGTTATTATGCTATACTATATAGTAAAATAATGTAACAAATTGTCCATACCTCATCCTTTTATATTCGATTACAAATAGATTCCTAAAAGTGAGTGCTCTGTGTGATATTCTCATTGATGTTTATTTCTGTTATTTCTGATGTTCTTGGGTAGTTCTCCACTCGTATTATGTAGTTATCCTGTAAGTGGCGGTATTTGAGGGCTACACGTTGCAGTTATACATTTTTATAATAGTTAGTTCTAAGACTTCCCTACATAAGCTATACAACATTTATGTATACTGAGATGTACTTTGTTACAATTCTACCTCAACATGTGGCATTTTGTTACAAATTTTGTTGACACATAAGCCATTTTTTTACAATTTTTGCAGTAACAGGTGCAATTTGCTACAATTTTACTGTAAAATGGGGCATTTTGTTACAATTTTTGCTGAAATGGGGTATTTGTTACAAGCTGACTGTAACACGGGGTGTTTTACCACATTTGATTGTAACATAGGGCACTTTGTTGCAATTTCTGTTGTAATAGATGCAATTTGTTACAATTTGATTGTGAAATGGATTCCATTTGTTACAATTTTGCTGTAACATATAGATGTATGGGGTGAAATATAATGTAGTCTCTACTGTGCAGTGCAGAAATTGTTCAACTCTAAGTTCGATGATTTCAAGTCTAGCTACAGTCTAACGTGTCTGAATGTCTGACAACCTAGCAAGCTGGAGTCCAAGCTGCATTCGCCTGAAACCCTGTGGAAATATATGATGTCATATGTACATTGTAAAACTCATAGCAAAGCATGAACATTTAGAAATATATATATTTTTGACACGATACTCATTTGCAGAGTTTAAGAGGACCTAGACACTATGGAGTCCCAAAAAATTGGCTTTTTTTATTTAAGAAAATTCTGTTATTCTTCATTATTCTTATAATATCTACATTAATTATAGTATCTCAATCTTTTTGTTTTTAAACACCTTTCTAAAGCAGATGCAAATTGTGAATGCCTAGCTTTGATTCTACCGTCAAACACAAAACCATGTCTAGAGTTTCCCGTTACTTAATTTTGGTGCCCCTATTTCTATAGCAGCTCCTTTGTGTAATATATGAAGAACATATCAACTGTACTATGAGCAGAGATTTATTGCAATTGGTATTTCTGTTGATACATAGACAACTTGAGTTTAGTTATTTTCTTTGTGTACATTCGTGTTGTAAACCAGTCGCTGTAGATGTGTATTTCTACCATCTTACATCGTAAAATGCCAGAAATGGAGAAGATAAATCACAGTCGTAAATTTTACGGTAATCAACACAGGTATGTTGTTGGAAATCCTAAAAATGAAGAAACTGTTACACCACAGCGAAGTGAGATTACTCCTAAAAGTTTGCCAGGCAGTGCTTCAAAACGCAGGTTGAAACATCTTACTGAAAATGAACAAGATTGGTGTTGTAAATAGTGAAAATAACGATTACATTTTAATTAGTAAGTATAAGCTTTCAGAATTGCTTTTGTCTGTTTCTAAATGTAAATACTAACATAGCGAAAAATCCCTTACATTTAGTTAGAACGTAAGAGAAAATGCCTATCCAGCAAAACTGTAGTAGAATGTCTGTATATAAACTAACGAAATGTGCGATGGCACCTCCTGCAACATGCATAAAACGCAGTGAAGTGAATTCTCGCCTTGCTTATGTCTTGAGGTGTATTGGAAAGGGAAGAAAAACAGCCCAGCATTCTTTACTATGATGGATCTCCCAACACCACCTGTCAAATTTCAGAGGCATTGTAAACTTTTGCATAATGCTCTAACAGAAGTCAGTGACGAATCTATGCAGAGGGCAGCAAAAGGAACTGTAGACATTTCTCACTCTACTATATTATTCCTACAATGAACGGTTCCTGACAGAAGAGAGGGCATACATTGCTGAATTGAATTATTACACTTACTTTTGTAGATAACCCTCCGGTTAGCCGAGAGCACTAATGCACTGCTTCCTGGACTTGGGTAGGCGCGCTGGCCCCAAATTGAATCAACCTGGTGGATTAACGACGGAGGGCCAGGCAGCCTGGATGTTGTTTTTAAGCGGTTTTCCACATCCCACTAGGTGAATACCGGGCTGGTCCCCACGTCACCCCACAGTTCCACGACTCGCAGACATTTGAAACAAGTTTGCACTATTTCACGGTTTACACTAGACGCAGACAGCTGGAGTACACTATTTCCGTCCTTGGGGGTATTGGGTGGTGACAGGAAGGGTATCTGGCCACCCTGTGCAACTGACACTGCCAAACTCCATAGTAACAACCCAGACTCAGCAGAATCTGGAGCAGGATCCGGATACTACAACAATCTCTGTAGATACAGACGTTGTTGTTGTTGTGGTCTTCAGTCCTGAGACTGGTTTGATGCAGCTCTCCATGCTACTCTATCTTGTGCAAGCTTCTTCATCTCCCAGTACCTACTGCAACCTAAATCCTTCTGAATTTGCTTAGTGTATTCATCTCTTGGTCTCCCCCTACGATTTTTACCCTCCACGCTGCCCTCCAATACTAAATTGGTGATCCCTTGATGCCTCAGAACATGTCCTACCAACCGATCCCTTCTTCTGGTCAAGTTGTGCCACAAACTCCTCTTCTCCGCAATCCTGTTCAGTACCTCCTCATTTGTTATGTGATCTACCCATCTAATCTTCAGCATTCTTCTGTAGCACCACATTTCGAAAGCTTCTATTCTCTTCTTGTCCAAACTATTTACCGTCCATGTTTCACTTCCATACATGGCTACACTCCATACAAATACTTTCAGAAATGACTTTCTGACGCTTAAATCTATACTCGATGTTAACAAATTTCTCTTCTTCAGAAACGCTTTCCTTGCCATTGCCAGTCTACATTTTATATCCTCTCTACTTCGACCATCATCAGTTATTTTGCTCCCCAAATAGCAAAACTCCTTTACTACTTTAAGTGTCTCATTTCCTAATCTAATACCCTCAACATCACCCGACTTAATTCCACTACATTCCATTATCCTCGTTTTACTTTTGTTGATGTTCATCTTATATCCTCCCTTCAAGACACTGTCCATTCCGTTCAACTGCTCTTCCAAGTCCTTTGCTGTCTCTGACAGAATTACAATGCGAACCTCAACGTTTTTATTTCTTCTCCATGGATTTTAATACCTACTCCGAATTTTTCTTTTGTTTCCTTTACTGCTTGCTCAATATACAGATTGAATAACATCGGGGAGAGGCTACAACCCTGTCTTACTCCCTTCCCAACCACTGCTTCCCTTTCATGTCCCTCGACTCTTATAACTGCCATCTGGTTTCTGTACAAATTGTAAATAGCCTTTCGCTCCCTGTATTTTACCCCTGCCACCTTTAGAATTTGAAAGAGAGTATTCCAGTCAACATTGTCAAAAGCTTTCTCTAAGTCTACAAATGCTAGAAACGTAGGTTTGCCTTTCGTTAATCTTTCTTCTAAGATAAGTCGTAAGGTCAGTATTGCCTCACGTGTTCCAGTATTTCTACGGAATCCAAACTGATCTTCCCCGAGGTCGGCTTCCACTAGTTTTTCCATTCGTCTGTAAAGAATTCGTGTTAGTATTTTGCAGCTGTGGCTTATTAAACTGATTGTTCGGTAATTTTCACATCTGTCAAGATACAGACAAGGTGCTGAAATATAAATGTCTGACAAAAGACTGCCAGGGTTGTGCCAATGAGGAAATGGACAGAAATGTGATAAAAAGTTTGTAGATTTCAGTAATGGTATGGAAGTCAACGAGTAATCTCCATTTTTAATAGGTCAGTTGCTAAAGGTGGTGTGGGATACACTCACTACCTTGGTAACAGTATCTCTAAAGGCTTCAATAGTGTTTGGCTGCAGAGTCATATGGTGAAACTGACATTAAAAGAATGGAACGTGTAGGAGATGTGCAGAAGAGAATGAGGACGAGATTGGGAAACTCTGCAAGGATGTGACAGAACACAAATTCTCTGATGGCAAAGCAATTGGTGGACAAGGCAGTGTTGACAAATGTGAAACACAGAAACTCACAGAATATACTGAGCTGACAAAAGTCATGGAACACCTCCAAATATCGTATCAGACCTTTTTCGCGTTGTAGTGCAGAAACTCGGCGTGGCCTGGACTCAAAAAGTACCGAGCGAGGTGGCGCAGTGGTTAGCACACTGGACTCGCATTCGGGAGGACGACGGTTCAATCCCGTCTCCGGCCATCCTGATTTAGGTTTTCCGTGATTTCCCTAAATCGTTTCAGGCAAATGCCGGGATGGTTCCTTTGAAAGGGCACGGCCGATTTCCTTCCCAATCCTTCCCTAACCCGAGTTTGCGCTCCGTCTCTAATGACCTCGTTGTCGACGGGACGTTAAACACTAACCACCACCACCACTCAAAAAGTAGTTGGAAGTCCATGCTGCCTCTACAGCTATCCATAATTACGAAAGTATTGCCAGTGGAGGATTTTGTGCACGGACTGACCTCTCGACGATGTCTCATAAATGTTTCATGAGATTCATGTCAGACAATCTGGGTGGCCAAATCATTCGATCGAATTGTCCAGAATGTTCTTCAGACTAATCGCAAACAACTGCAGCCCAATGACATCGTGCATTGTTATCCATATAAATTAAATCTTTGTTTGGGAACATGAAGTCCGTGACTGGCTACAAATGGTCTCCAAGATTAGTAAGGTAAGGGGTTCCAGGTGAAATTTTGATTTCAAATTAAATAAATTTATCAATTAATTGCTCCCACCCTCGCTCACGGATGATGAAGTCATGTGTTTTCCCCAGCCGGCATGTTGGTCTCCGCCCCCTACCCCTACCAACCCTCCCCATCCCCCACCTGCCCTCCTGGCGCGAATTTCTAATTTTGTTGGGAATTTCGAGTTTTGGAGGGTATTTCCTATTTTGGTGTGAATTTCCTTGTTCCAGGATTGTGTTGACGTCCCACCCCATCCCTCACCTGGGAACTGACGGGAACCTCAAGATGGTGGTACCCTTTCTGGAACTCGAACCCCAGTACCTCTGGACAGAAAGTCCAAGTGCACCACCCAACGTATGGGAACTTCCCAGATGCGGGAGAGGAAGTTTAGGTTAGGGTATTTTATTTATTTTTACTGTGAAAATGAAGTTATGATCGGTCCTAATTACCTAATTATTAACAAAGATTGGACCTAATTACACAACTAAATGCGCAGTACTACACAATGATGGCCTAAAACCGTGATATAGCTCCAAAATTGACGTTGACATACAACTGGTATTATCCTACTGGGAAAAAATAATACGACTCGAACCTAGTGGCAGACATATTCAGAATCTACCCTTCACCTACAAGCTGGCAGGAAAAATGAAGGAGTGGAAGGTACTACCTTCTTTTTTGGCGGGAACGGTGTTCAACTGATGAGATGCTGGTTTTGGACAGAGAGGAGTGTAATAACTGGATTACTTGTAAGCGTACAGCTGAGGGCTGTATCTAACGCTGAACAATATCAGAGTCCGCCGCAGATGCTTCCCTATGCATTGCTTGACAGTCACCCTGCAGCCCAGGTAATCGAAGAAAATGCGCACTATAAAAACTGATGGAAAATGCTTCACCGTTCTAATCACAAATAGAAATTGTCGTGAGAAAAACAGCACTCGTAATCAATGGGTCATAATGCAACACATGTACTGGGGAAAATCGTTGTCCCAAAAGACTGCAACGCGAGAGAGTGGTGGCAGTTCAGCGTGCATTCTCCTCAATGTACGGTCGGGAACTTGCGAAATTATAGGCATTCCTACCTCCTACCTCCTACCTCCCCTCATCCCTCACCCTCCCTCCCTCCCTTCACCCGCGGTGGGGACCAGCTTTAGCGAACAGTCACCTGCTACAGCGTGCTGCGCATTTCTCTGCGGCATACCGCCATCCTCTGTTTGTCACTGGCCACGCCCGGCCCACCTTGAGGTGATGGTCTAGGCATCAGACCTTCAGCAACACACAAGGATGTAAAGCCAACTAAACAATGACGGCCACCTCAAGTGCAACTTGCTTGTTCATCTAAAATGTAGCTGCACCACACCGCCCCCCAACACCGCACCACGCCGCCCACTGGTCGGAGCACAGCTGCGTTGGTGACCACACACAGTAGACATTCCTCCAACAATTCCATCAGCCAGCCTTCTACGATGGAGAACACTTTTATTTAATGCCAATGAATATCTTGTAAGTGCGCATCTATTAAAAAGGAAAAAGCAATCGCGCCAATAATAAATGTCCTCTTTCCACGAAAATAGGCACAGTCCATTTTCTTTTAGTTTAATGAGCAAAATCGGTATAGCTTTTGCGTTCGACTGCAGGATACAATTCGCATCTCTCTCCCTCTCTCTCTCTCTCTCTCTCTCTCTCTCTCTCCCTCCCTCCCTCCCTCCTCCCCCCAGCCTCCCATATTTTGCGACATCCAACGAAGCAAAAAACAAAAAAACTCCAGCACTGCCGCCGATTACAGATGGCCAAATTGCACAGTATACATGTCTACTGTGCATATAAACTCGGAAAGAAACTTCCACTATTTTGCTGCGAAAACTACCGATCACTGTAGAATGTCCTCATTATTTCTAAACCGTCATCAGAGTAAAGCAAAAGCGTGAATTTAAACTCCAGAGAAAAAACATTTATGTTAAGCAATTTCTTGCAGCTTGGTGGACAAATTACATGACTTGAGATCGTCCCTCACGCTCAGATCAGTGTCTATAAATATTTCGTCATGCACGTGTGTATTACAAACATTTCAGACAAGTTAAATAACATGATACAGATTACAGCCTTTTACGTCATTTGCTCACATGTCAGAAAAAAACACAATCATTTTACATTCGGCAACAACAAGCTACAATAATTCAAGAGGATTTTTGTGTTCTGTAAACTGGTTTAGCAATGTGATGCTATATCACACTGGTGTTTATGAAACAAATCGTGAGAGTCTGTTTTGTCATAGAACCTACTATAAGATTTTACTGTGTGTCTCTCTCTCTTCCGATACATCAAAAACAAATACCATTTGCACTATTACATTTGACATTTTTGCTCCATAACTCCCATCAACCGACCCGTCTGTTAAGTTTCTGTTATCTAGCAGACGATCATTCGCAATATCAGCAGATTCTTGCATTCTAGTTTTGTAAGTCATTTGATCATCACGTCCTGTTTCACGCAATTTACTCACTTGTCAAGAAAACACTATCACTTCTAGGTTTCACGACTAACTACGATTCAACTGGTGCCTACTTTATAATAAGAGGTTATGAAGTATGAAATGACACAGGACTTGCGGTAACTCCTATTTTTAAACATCAGATCATGAAGATAATAATAAAAACAGTCATGATTCCAAGAGAATAGATTCAGTCGGTTTCTATTAGTTTTATGAGAAAAATCGGTGTAGTTTTGAGAAAACTATCTGCATCCAAACTTAACTAGTTATACTACTCCCTGTAATAGAAACTTCTATAAGATTTTACCGCAATTCTCTCTTTCGATATAGCGAAAAACAAATACCGTCTGCATGTTGACATCGAGCATATTACATATACACGTATTGCTCCATTGGAGCAGGTGGCCATTGGTCAAAATCACTTCCACAGACCTGCATAAAGTTTTGTCGACTGTAGTGGAGGAAGAAGATATCCAACAGACTATCAATCACGAGAAAGGATTCCTATACTGTTCGTCATAAGCTGTTTAATACATTGTTTTTCAGCTAAAACACATCCAGCAGTGTATTACTACAGCTTTGTAGCCCACCATACACTTTGTTTTTCTACCACGCCTTCGAGGTCTGTGTCAGGTGCTAAACCGACATTAACACGTTTTGTTCCATTGGCTCTCACACAAAAATCTGAACACGGCATGCTGTAAACTATATGATTTCCACAACACACAGGATGGTAGAAATAAAACACATAGCCCATGTTCCTCTTTGACCAAAACGTGGAAGACGTTGAAACATATGGAAACTGGAACAGTTTGAGACATTGTAGAGCGTTTCCAACAGGTATCCAAAGGTGATGGCCTATGCAGTTAGTCTTGTCTTCCTGTGACGGGTTAGCAAATGTCTCCGTTTCGAAGAGCATTGTCTCCTCATACTGCAGTCATGTACATGGTTGACCATCTCCGGAAGGTGCTGCTCACAACATACACGAGATAGTAGAAATTAAAAGAGTTACTGTTATTTTATTGATGAAAAAATGTGGAGGGCATGGCAGCATATGGAAATAGGACGAGTCTGCAGCATTGAGGAACTCTTCCAAACAACTGTCTGAAGGTCATGACCTCTTCATTTGATCCTATGCTCCACAGTTACAAGTATCAGATATCCATTGTTCCCCCAAGGCTCTCTCCATCTCAACCAAATGGTGTCAGGCAATCGTTATGTAGTAATCAGCAGTGTGCCAGTGGACAGATGGGATTGAAATGACAGCACTGATGCGGGATTATGTACCGTAATATGCAGCACAGTTGATAGCGCAACCAATTTTAGCAATTTTGCCAGTTGTTCCATAATTTCAACGCCAGCCAGTGACACAGCAGAATACTTCCAAATTTCTGCATCATCGCTAAATCACCCCTCCACTACTTTGCAAGTTCCATATGCTAGACTGCAAATGCAGATAGATGAATGTCAGTACGTCCATTCAGTCATATACACCAAAGTATACAAGACAGCTTCCTATAATGTTGCAATTAGGATATCTACATACACTACTGGCCATTAAAATTGCTACACCAAGAAGAAATGCAGATGATAAACGGGTATTCATTGGACAGATATAATACACTAGAACTGACATGAGATTACATTTTCACGCAATTTGAGTGCATAGATCCTGAGCAATCACTACCCAGAACAGCCACCTCTGGCTGTAATAACGGCCTTGATACGCCTGCGCATTGAGTCAAACAGAGCTTGGATGGCGTGTACAGGTACAGCTGCCCATGCACCTTCAACACGATACCACAGTTCATCAAGAGTAGTGACTGATGTATGGTGACTAGCCAGTTGCTCGGCCACCATTGACCATACGTTTTCAATTGGTGAGAGATCTGGGGAATGTGCTGGCCAGGGCAGCGGTCGATCATTTTCTGTATCCAGAAAGTCCTGTACAGGACCTGCAACATGCGGTCGTGCATTATCCTGCTGAAATGTAGGGTTTCGCAGGGATCGAATTAAGGGTAGAGCCACGGGTCGTAACACAACTGAAATGTAACATCCACTGTTCAAAGTGCCGTCAATGCGAACAAGAGGTGACCGAGACGTGTAACCAATGCCACCCCATACCATCACGCCGGATGATACACCAGTATGCCGATGACGAATACAGGCTTCCAATGTGCGTTCACAGCGATGTCGCCAAACACGGATGCGACCATCATGATGCTGTAAACAGAACCTGCATTTATCCGACAAAATTACGTTTTGCCATTCGTGCACCCAGGTTAGTCGTTGAGTACACCATCGCAGGAGCTCCTGTCTGTGATGCAGCGTCAAGGGTAACCGCAGCCATGGTCTTCGAGCTGATAGTCCATGCTGCTGCAAACGTCGTCGAACTGTTCGTGCAGATGGTTGTTGTCTTGCAAACGTCCCCATCTGTTGACTCAGGGATCGAGACGTGACAACACGATCCATTACAGCCATGCGGATAAGATGCCTGTCATCTCGACTGCTGGTGACACGAGGCCGTTGGGATGCAGCACGGCGTTCTGTATTACCCTCCTGAACCCATCGATTCCATATTCTGCTAACTGTCATTGGATCTCGACCAACGCGCGCAGCAATGTAGTGATACGATAAACCGCAATCGCGATAGGCTACAATCCGACCTTTATCAAAGTCGGAAACGTGATGGTACGTATTTCTCCTCCTTACACGAGGCATCACAACAACGTTTCACCAGGCAAAGCCGGTCAACTGCTGTTTGTGTATGAGACATCGGTTGGAAACTTTCCTCATGTCAGCACGTTGTAGGTGTCACCACTGGCGCTAACCTTGTGTGAATGCTCTGAAAAGCTAATCATTATGAGACATCGGTTGGAAACTTTCCTCATGTCAGCACGTTGTAGGTGTCACCACTGGCGCTAACCTTGTGTGAATGCTCTGAAAAGCTAATCATTTGCATATCAAAGCATCTTCTTCCTGTCGGTTAAATTTCGCGTCTGTAGCACGTGATCTCCGTGGTGTAGCAATTTTAATGGCCAGTAGTGTATTTCCAGCACATCCGTCATAGTGTAGAATTTACGATTACGACTGGTCATCTCTCCTTGCATGGATGGGGTCACAGAGTATTCTCGCAATCGTAAGATGAAGTTGGAGATTTGACCAATCCTCCCTGCAACACGGTCGCCAATTTAATCTACAACCGACCAGAAGTATGAGGATCCTTCACCCACTTCATTCCTTGTCTTGCGAAGGAACAGAACTGCTGTTCAGTGTAGACGGTTCCTCACCAAACTTATCCACAGCACCCATCTAAATGCACAATGTCTCTCCAGATGCGTGAATGTCGCGTAGGGTGATGATGATGTTTGGTTCGTGGGGCGCTCAACTGCGTGGTTATCAGCGCCCGTACAATTATCCAATCTTTGCTCAGTCCAATTTCGCCACTTTCCTGGATGATGATGAAATGATGAGGACAACACAAACACCCAGTCATCTCGAGGCAGGTGAAAATCCCTGACCCCGCCGGGAATCGAACCCGGGACCCCGTGCTCGGGAAGCGAGAACGCTACCGCGAGACCACGAGCGGCGGACATCGCGTAGGGTAGCACCTCTTATCGGTATACAGCACACATGAGAGTGTTGCAGTGATATAACAGATGGCTAAGAAGAAACGTGTGGTTTATACATGATGGAGCTTCAGATGAATTGAGTTTGAAACATTTCATATAAATCAACTGTGCTATCAATTCTGAAGTACTCTTCCACTGTCTGGAGTCATTACCAGGAAAGTATCAGCATGAGAGAAATGATCGTAGAGCATAAACACACACTCCTATGGCTACTACACAGTACTGCACCTAAAAATGTTGTATTGTTAAAGCTATATGTTTTCTGAAGTATTAGTAGAGCGAGGAAAAAGCGACATGAACGTCTTCGGTAGTTGTACACTGAGTTACCACCCACGCCCTGCTGCATGAAAATGCATACGCAGAAGCTGCAACTTCGTACGAGGGAGTAAGCACCACTAACAATAGCCACAGAAGATGTAACAGTCTTGTTGCTGTTTACAGTAGCATCACCACGGCTCTGGTAACATACATCTTACACAAAGAAGTAATGGTCTGATGTTAGGTAGTTTTTGCTCACGTGTAGGATAACATATCAATTTCGTCCTAACGCTACGTCTCTCGAGTACACCCCCCTCACGCTATTAAAGGTGATATTTCTGGCGCCGGTCTAACTCTCCTACATAACACTCTATAAAATGGCTTAAGTCTAATAAAAGCACTGATTCTTCTCCTTAATACTTAAGGAATAACATTGCGTATGAGAACCAGTCGTAATTCGGTATATCTTCGTTTCACTGCTTGTGGGGTACGCAGCTATGGATTGGGATACATATGTTTCGTCTGCTTTAATACACTCCTGGAAATGGAAAAAAGCACACATTGACACCGGTGTGTCAGACCCACCATACTTCGGTATATGCATGAAAATGCACACGCAGAAGCTGCAACTTCGTACGAGGGAGTAAGCACCACTAACAATAGCCACAGAAGATGTAACAGTCTTGTTGCTGTTTACAGTAGCATCACCACGGCTCTGGTAACATACATCTTACACAAAGAAGTAATGGTCTGATGTTAGGTAGTTTTTGCTCACGTGTAGGATAACATATCAATTTCGTCCTAACGCTACGTCTCTCGAGTACACCCCCCTCACGCTATTAAAGGTGATATTTCTGGCGCCGGTCTAACTCTCCTACATAACACTCTATAAAATGGCTTAAGTCTAATAAAAGCACTGATTCTTCTCCTTAATACTTAAGGAATAACATTGCGTATGAGAACCAGTCGTAATTCGGTATATCTTCGTTTCACTGCTTGTGGGGTACGCAGCTATGGATTGGGATACATATGTTTCGTCTGCTTTAATACACTCCTGGAAATGGAAAAAAGCACACATTGACACCGGTGTGTCAGACCCACCATACTTGCTGCGGACACTGCGAGAGGGCTGTACAAGCAATGATCACACGCACGGCACAGCGGACACACCAGGAACCGCGGTGTTGGCCGTCGAATGGCGCTAGCTGCGCAGCATTTGTGCACCGCCGCCGTCAGTGTCAGCCAGTTTGCCGTGGCATACGGAGCTCCATCGCAGTCTTTAACACTGGTAGCATGCCGCGACAGCGTGGACGTGAACCGTATGTGCAGTTGACGGACTTTGAGCGAGGGCGTATAGTGGGCATGCGGGAGGCCGGGTGGACGTACCGCCAAATTGCTCAATACGTGGGGCGTGAGGTCTCCACAATACATCGATGTTGTCGCCAGTGGTCGGCGGAAGGTGCACGTGCCCGTCGACCTGGGACCGGACCGCAGCGACGCACGGATGCACGCCAAGACCGTAGGATCCTACGCAGTGCCGTAGGGGACCGCACCGCCACTTCCCAGCAAATTAGGGACACTGTTGCTCCTGGGGTATCGGCGAGGACCATTCGCAACCGTCTCCATGAAGCTGGGCTACGGTCCCGCACACCGTTAGGCCGTCTTCCGCTCACGCCCCAACATCGTGCAGCCCGCCTCCAGTGGTGTCGCGACAGGCGTGAATGGAGGGACGAATGGAGACGTGTCGTCTTCAGCGATGAGAGTCGCTTCTGCCTTGGTGCCAATGATGGTCGTATGCGTGTTTGGCGCCGTGCAGGTGAGCGTCACAATCAGGACTGCATACGACCGAGGCACACAGGGCCAACACCCGGCATCATGGTGTGGGGAGCGATCTCCTACACTGGCCGTACACCACTGGTGATCGTCGAGGGGACACTGAATAGTGCACGGTACATCCAAACCGTCATCGAACCCATCGTTCTACCATTCCTAGACCGGCAAGGGAACTTGCTGTTCCAACAGGACAATGCACGTCCGCATGTATCCCGTGCCACCCAACGTGCTCTAGAAGGTGTAAGTCAACTACCCTGGCCAGCAAGATCTCCGGATCTGTCCCCCATTGAGCATGTTTGGGACTGGATGAAGCGTCGTCTCACGCGGTCTGCACGTCCAGCACGAACGCTGGTCCAACTGAGGCGCCAGGTGGAAATGGCATGGCAAGCCGTTCCACAGGACTACATCCAGCATCTCTACGATCGTCTCCATGGGAGAATAGCAGCCTGCATTGCTGCGAAAGGTGGATATACACTGTACTAGTGCCGACATTGTGCATGCTCTGTTGCCTGTGTCTATGTGCCTGTGGTTCTGTCAGTGTGATCATGTGATGTATCTGACCCCAGGAATGTGTCAATAAAGTTTCCCCTTCCTGGGACAATGAATTCACGGTGTTCTTATTTCAATTTCCAGGAGTATATATTACCTCTGTGTAATACTTATATCGCTTCTGCTGAAGTAAGTGTTACGAAATCTCACATAGTTTACAGGGGGAAGGGGAGGTTAAAACTGAATAGGCCAGAGCATAATTTTTAAGCTTTTCGCAGTCTTGAATGGCCGTCTATCCCCAGCCCACCTCAGTTCCCCGTATTTCTTGGTACTTTCTCTCTAATTTTATGTTTTCTCAGTCAATTTACGAAATTTTGCAAGTTTTTTAAGGATTTTAAGCTTTTCGCTGTATTTCCCTAAATTTCACGTATTCACCTCCCCCCCCCCCCTCTCCAAGAACCATGGACCTTGCCGTTGGTGGGGAGGCTTGCGTGCCTCAGCGATACAGATAGCCGTACCGTAGGTGCAACCACATCGGAGGGGTATCTGTTGAGAGGCCAGACAAACGTGTGGTTCCTGAAGAGGGGCAGCAGCCTTTTCAGTAGTTGCAGGGGCAACAGTCTGGATGATTGACTGACCTGGCCTTGTAACACTAACCAAAACGGCCTTGCTGTGCTGGTACTCGTACTGCGAACGGCTGAAAGCAAGGGGAAACTACAGCCGTAATTCTTCCCGAGGGCATGCAGCTTTACTGTATGGTTAAATGATGATGGCGTTCTCTTGGGTAAAATATTCCGGAGGTAAAATAGTTCCCCATTCGGATCTCCGGGCGGGGACTACTCAGGAGGACGTCGTAATCAGGAGAAAGAAAACTGGTGTTCTACGGATCGGAGCATGGAATGTCAGATTCCTTAATCGAGTAGGTAGGTTAGAAACTTTAAAAAGGGAAATGGATAGGTTAAAGCAGGAATTAGTGAAGTTCGGTGGCAGGAGGAACAAGGCTTTTGGTCAGGCGAATACAGGGCTATAAATACAAAATCAAGTAGGGGTAACGCAGGAGTTGGTTTAATAATGAATAAAAAATAGGAGTTGGGGTAAGCTATTACAAACAGCATAGTGAACGCATTATTGTGGCCAAGATAGACACGAAGCGCACGCCTACTACAGTAGTACAAGTTTATATGCCAACTAGCTCTGCAGGTGACGAAGAAATTGAAGAAATGTATGATGAAATAAAAGAAATTATTTAGATAGTGAACGGAGACGAAAATTTAATAGTCATGGGTGACTGGAATTTGGTAGAAGGAAAAGGGAGAGAAGGACACGTAGTAGGTGAATATGGATTGGGACTAAGAAATGAAAGAGGAAGCTGCCTAGTAGAATTTTGCACAGAGCAACACTTGGTTCAAGAATCATAAAAGAAGGTTGTATACATGGAAGAAGCCTGGAGATCCTGACAGGTTTCAAATATATTACTTAATGGTAAGACAGAGATTTAGGAACCAGGTTTTAAATTGTAAGACATTTCCAGGGGCAGATGTGGACTCTGACCACAATCTATTGGTTACGAACTGTAGATTAAAACTGAAGAAACTGCAAGAAGGTGGGAATTTAAGGAGATGGGACCTGGATAAACTGACTAAACCAGAGGTTGTACAGAGTTTCAGGGAGAGCATAAGGGAACAATTGACAGGAATGGGGGAAAGAAATACAGTAGAAGAAGAATGGGTAGCTTTGAGAGATGAAGTAGTGAAGGCAGCAGAGGAACAAGTAGGTACAAAGACAAGGGCTAGTAGAAATCCTTGGGTAACAGAAGAAATATTGAATTTAATTGATGAAAGGAGAAAATATAAAAATGCGGTAAATGAAGCAGGCAAAAAGGAATACAAACGTCTCAAAAATGAGATCGACAAGAAGTGCAAAATGGCTAAGCAGGGATGGCTAGAGGACAAATGTAAGGATGTAGATGCTTATCTCACTAGGGGTAAGATAGATACTGCCTACAGGAAAATTAAAGTGACCTTTGGAGAAAAGAGAACCACTTGTATGAATATCGAGAGCTCAGATGGAAGCCCAGTTCTAAACAAATAAGGGAAAGCAGGAAGGTGGAAGGAGTATATAGAGGGTCTATACAAGGGCGAAGTACTTGAGGACAATATTATGGAAATGGAAGAGGATGTAGATGAAGATGAAATGGGAGATACGATACTGCGTGAAGAGTTTGACAGAGCACTGAAAGACCTGAGTCGAAACAAGGCCCCAGGAGTAGACAACATTCCATTAGAACTACTGACGGCCTTGGGAGAGCCAGTCCTGACAAAACTCTACCATCTGGTGAGCAAGATGTATGAGACAGGCGAAATACCCTCAGACTTCAAGAAGAATATAATAATTCCAATCCCAAAGAAAGCAGGTGCTGACAGATGTGAAAATTACCGAACTATCAGTTTAATCAGACACGTCTGCAAAATACTAACGCGAATTCTTTACAGACGAATGGAAAAACTGGTAGAAGCCGACCTCGGGGAAGATCAGTTTGGATTCCGCAGAAATGTTGGAACACGTGAGGCAATACTGACCCTACGACTTATCATAGAGAATATATTAAGGAAAGGCAAGCCTACGTTTTTAGCATTTGTAGACTTAGAGAATGCTTTTGACAATGTTGACTGGAATACTCTCTTTCAAATTCTAAAGGTGGCAGGGGTAAAATACAGGGAGCGAAAGGCTATTTACAATTTGTACAGAAACCAGATGGCAGTTATAAGAGTCGAGGGAAATGAAAGGGAAGCAGTGGTTGGGAAGGGAGTGAGGCAGGGTTGTAGCCTCTCCCCGATGTTATTTAATCTGTATATTGAGCAAGCAGTGAAGAAAACAAAAGAAAAATTCGGAGTAGGTATTAAAATCCATGGAGAAGAAATAAAAATTTTGAGGTTCGCCGATGAGATTGTAATACTGTCAGAGACAGCAAAGGACTTGGAAGAGCAGTTGAACGGAATGGACAGTGTTTTGAAAGGAGAATATAAGATGAACATCAACAAAAGTAAAACGAGGATAATGGAATGTAGACGAATTAAGTCAGGTGATGCTGAGGGAATTAGATTAGGAAATGAGAAACTTAAAGCAGTAAAGGAGTTTTGCTATTTGGGGAGCAAAATAACTGATGATGGTCGAAGTAGAGAGGATATAAAATGTAGACTGGCAATGGCAAGGAAAGCGTTTCTGAAGAAGAGAAATTCGCTAACATCGAGTATAGATTTAAGTGTCAGGAAGTCGTTTCTGAAAGTATTTGTATGGAGCGTAGCCACGTATGGAAGTGAAATATGGACGATAACTAGTTTGGACAAGAAGCGAATAGAAGCTTTCAAAATGTGGTGCTACAGAAGAATGCTGAAGATTAGATGGGGAGATCATATAACTAATGAGGAGGTATTGAGTAGGATTGAGGAGAAGAGAAATTTGTGGCACAAATTGACTAGAAGAAGGGATCGGTTGGTAGGAAATGTTCTGAGGTATCAAGGGATCACCAATTTAGTATTGGAGGGCAGTGTGGAGGGTAAAAATCGTAGAGGGAGACCAAGAGATGAATACACTAAACAGATTCAGAAGGATGTAGGCTGCAGTAGGTACTGGGAGATGGAGAGGTTTGCACAGGATAGAGTAGCATGGAGAGCTGCATCAAACCAGTCTCAGGACTAAAGACCACAACAACAACAAACCATCAATTTGTCGTAACTATACGTGGTTTTCCTCGATTTGTACCGATTTTATGTCATTTTTTCATATTTTCCGTATGTAAATGGTCATATTGCTGCCATACCCATATTATCTGAGGATATTTACGTGTCCCACACACCAGTCAACTCAAAAATCCTGAGAATTTCCTTCTTCCCGATGATCTGCACGAATGCATTTTGGATAGGAAGATCAGGAAAATTACAGTAACACTCGCCTCGTACCTAGATGAGGCTCAATGAGTGGTGCAGATTGGAAAATCTTAGTCTGGAGGCAAATACGTGTACTGCTACGATTCATCAGAAAACTTGTCTGCAGACTCATGTAGCGATGAACTTGAGGGAAACTCAAAATCTGGCACAGTTCTATATGTTCATATAACTTTCACTCTACCGTCTAGCGATGTGCAACAAGGAGTTGACATGTGTACAGACTTGATTTCTGCTGCTGCTCTGATATTTTCCCCCATAAGCATATGCTATTATTGCTTATCAGAGAGCTTCGCTACTTTTATTTACACCTTCCAACTCTGATGCGTCCCCACAACCATGTCAGAACTTCTACAAGGTGTAGATTTTGGGTTTTTTATCCTAGTAATAAGCTATTCGTTAGCTGACAGTGTGTCAACTGCACTTTGCATCATGGGACATGGGAGTTTACCTTCTCCATACCTACAGAGTGCACACTCCTGGCATCACATACACATAGAGACTATGGACGCGCACTACCAATCACGAAGTTCGATTTCCACGTTGTTTTCGACAGCGCTACAGCCCCGAAAATAGCGAAAAATTCTTCACAAAACGATTCTGTAGGATGCAAGCACATTTAATTTCATCCGGCTATAGAGCATAACATATTTGAAGTAAGTTACATTACCTATATTTCATAACAATATTGTTTGGATTCTCCAGTAACAACAACAAATCAAGTCATCACGCTGCACCTATCACATCTCCTTTTATAAAGATCCATGATGACGACACATGATCGTCCCAGTTCCGCTGTTTTGTATGCTAGATGTCCATTGAGAAGGTGGATGGTTCCAATAAAACTGACCCAGTCTTCTCATGTTGCGTCCACCTACAAACCCTATCCCAGACATACCACATTGCGAATCATCCTCTAGACACCATTCCAGATATAGTGTATGGTGGATCCACCTTGGAACCCTGTATCAAACATAATGCATTGTGGATCCATATCTAGACACTGTTCAGGATATAACACAGTGTGGATCCACACTCTAACACTAACTCAGGCGTACCCTGGGTCATGGGATCCATCCACAACACATGCATGGATAAAGACATAAGAAAATAGAGCAAATGCATTGCATCTGTAGAATATTTGATTGTGAGTGACGGGGTTCATTCGAGTACATTCTACACTATACCATCTGCTAATGTGCTGTTCTATCTTGTAAATAAGAATAATCCTCATGAAGGGCTGTCTCCATCCTTCCAATGGACATCTAGCGCACAAAATAGCAGAACTGAGATGATCATGTGCCATCATCATGGATCTTTAAGAGTATAAAAGGAGTTGTGATAGGTGAAGCTGGATGCCTTGGTTTGTTGTTACTACTGGAGAATCTAGACAATTTTGTTGCGAAATATGAGTAATATAGCTGGCATGGAAAATGATATGCTCTTTATCGGAATGAATTTAAATGTGCTTACATCCCCTACAGAATCGTTTTACGAAAAGTTTTTCACTACTTGCAGGGCTGTAGCACCAGGACCAGGGTTTGAGCCCTAGAAAGGACATCGCCATTTTTAATTTCCCGCGAATTCCAAGGTGTAGGGTGGGATGGGACGTTGGCACAGCCCTGGGACAAAGAAATTCCTGCCAAAATTCGAAATTCCCACCAACAGGGCAGGTTGGGGATGAGGAGGGGTAGGGAGAAAGCGGAGTCCCATGTGCTGGCTGAAGAAAACAAATGATGTCATTTGGGGGTGGAGGTGGAAGTAAATATGATTGGGGTAATTAATTGATCAATTTAATTAATTTGCATATCAGTTTGATATCAAAATTGCACATCGAAACTCTTTACCCTAATACTACTGGAGTAACCAAACATAACCATTTCCAGTCAAGGATCGGTCAGCTGTATCAGGTATAAACACAGTCCCCACCATTAGTGCCTTGTTGACAACTTGGGTCCAAGGCTTCTTGGGGTGTGAGTCACACTCAGACTCTCCCATCAGCTCTTACCAACCAAAATCGGGACACATCTGACCAGGCCACGGCTTTACAGTCGGCTAGGTCCGACCAACATGGCCATGAGCCGCAAACACCACTGCTCTCGGTCGTTAAGTGAGGGCCATCAGTCACAGTGTAGTCTGTGGTGAGAGATAATGCCTGAAATTTGGGATTCTCAGCACGTTCTTGACATTATGCATCTCGGAATATTGAATTCCCTACCAGTTTCCGAAATAAAATGCCCTTGCATCTATCTCCAACTATCATTCCACGTTCAAAGTCTGTTAATTCCCATCGTGTAGTCGTAATCATGCCGGAAACCTTTTCACATGAATCATGTAAGTGTGCTGCCCCTTTGTACATTGTACACACCTGGAAATTGAAATAAGAACACCGTGAATTCATTGTCCCAGGAAGGGGAAACTTTATTGACACATTCCTGGGGTCAGATACATCACATGATCACACTGACAGAACCACAGGCACATAGACACAGGCAACAGAGCATGCACAATGTCGGCAATAGTACAGTGTATATCCACCTTTCGCAGCAATGCAGGCTGCTATTCTCCCATGGAGACGATCGTAGAAATGCTGGATGTAGTCCTGTGGAACGGCTTGCCATGCCATTTCCACCTGGCGCCTCAGTTGGACCAGCGTTCGTGCTGGACGTGCAGACCGCGTGAGACGACGCTTCATCCAGTCCCAAACATGCTCAATGGGGGACAGATCCGGAGATCTTGCTGGCCAGGGTAGTTGACTTACACCTTCTAGAGCACGTTGGGTGGCACGGGATACATACGGACGTGCATTGTCCTGTTGGAACAGCAAGTTCCCTTGCCGGTCTAGGAATGGTAGACCGATGGGTTCGATGACGGTTTGGATGTACCGTGCACTATTCAGTGTCCCCTCGACGATCACCAGTGGTGTACGGCCAGTGTAGGAGATCGCTCCCCACACCATGATGCCGGGTGTTGGCCCTGTGTGCCTCGGTCGTATGCAGTCCTGATTGTGGCGCTCACCTGCACGGCGCCAAACACGCATACGACCATCATTGGCACCAAGGCAGAAGCGACTCTCATCGCTGAAGACGACACGTCTCCATTCGTCCCTCCATTCACGCCTGTCGCGACAGCACTGGAGGCGGGCTGCACGATGTTGCGGCGTGAGCGGAAGACGGCCTAACGGGGTGTGGGACCGTAGCCCAGCTGCATGGAGACGGTTGCGAATGGTCCTCGCCGATACCACAGGAGCAACAGTGTCCCTAATTTGCTGGGAAGTGGCGGTGCGGCCCCCTACGGCACTGCGTAGGATCCTACGGTCTTGGCGTGCATCCGTGCGTCGCTGCGGTCCGGTCCCAGGTCGACGGGCACGTGCACCTTCCGCCGACCACTGGCGACAACATCGATGTACTGTGGAGACCTCACGCCCCACGTGTTGAGCAATTCGGCGGTACGTCCACCCGGCCTCCCGCATGCCCACTATACGCCCTCGCTCAAAGTCCGTCAACTGCACATACGGTTCACGTCCACGCTGTCGCGGCATGCTACCAGTGTTAAAGACTGCGATGGAGCTCCGTATGCCACGGCAAACTGGCTGACACTGACGGCGGCGGTGCACAAATGCTGCGCAGCTAGCGCCATTCGACGGCCAACACCGCGGTTCCTGGTGTGTCCGCTGTGCCGTGCGTGTGATCATTGCTTGTACAGCCCTCTCGCAGTGTCCGGAGCAAGTATGGTGGGTCTGACACACCAGTGTCAATGTGTTCTTTTTTCCATTTCCAGGAGTGTATGTGTGATAGTACAGCTATCTGTATATATTTTCATATCGCCATCCCATGACTTCTTTTGCCTCAGCGTATTGAGGTTTAGCCATCAACAGTGAAAACTTCAGTGACATGAGGAAAGCAATATGGGCAACTCTGTTTCATACAATATCCGCTGATGAGCATCAACAGCATGGCCCTTGCCCAAAAGAAAACACTTCATGGTGCAGGTACAATAGATATGAAGCACATGGGCAAAAACACACATATGCACCCCCCCCCCTCCCCATGCCAGCAACTGTTAAGGTATAACTAAAACGAATACATAGAGACATTTCAGTTCTAAACTCTTAGAAAAATGTATACATGATAAAACACTGAATCCAAAAAAAGTTTCCATAGTTGCATTTGGGAACTCCTGCCAAAAGCTGTCTTTGTTGGCATGTCAGCTTTTCAAATTGGTGTACTGTCCACCATAATACGTTTTAATAACGGAGTAATAAGCGGTTTAGGAATGACGAGCAGACTAAACATCAAAACTCGGCTCCTAGTAGCAGACAGCAACGTGTCGCTGAAGCTGAACAAGCTGCTGAAAGTATGACAAAGGAGGCCAGCATAACAAATAAGAGAAAAAAACTATAGAAATGAAAATGACATTCAGAATCAACAAGATTATGGAGTTGGAATTTTTAACATGTTACCAATAAGAAGAAAATGACATGCTAATCTTTAGTTTCAGTTTCCCATAATCAACGTTTCTACGTTCTTAGGTATCATTATACCATCTAATATCAAAGCTGGGAAAACAAAATTTGTCTTGAATAATATTTTAATGTGGAGCATGTTATACATTCCTCTAAACACCTTTTTTTTAAATACATATAACAACTAACTAGCAAATATTCCTGGTTTACTATTTCAACAAGTTAATAATTAAAAGAATAAAATTTGTTTTGACATTTTAGTTTGACCAGTGAATAAGTGGGATCGATGACCGTAGCAGTCTGGTCCCTTTAATACCACAAACCAACCAGTGAATAAGTACACTGTACCGAAAATAAGAATTACATGTAATTCAGTATGCAAAATAAAGTTCAATAGTCACCCCATTATTTATTCCCAAGTTTTTAAATTTATTTCATAAAGAGGTCAGAATATATTAATTATTTGGTTGAAGTTCCATCAATATCAATTAAAGATTTCGAATTATTACATTTCAAAATACTAGTAAAATCTGCAGGCCATGATGACCAGGTCCCCCTAAACTGAATGAATGAATACAAAATGGCTCTGAGCACTATGGGACTTAACATCTTAGGTCATCAGTCACCTAGAACTTAGAACTACTTAAACCTAACTAACCTAAGGACATCACACAACACCCAGCCATCACGAGGCAGAGAAAATCCCTGACCCCGCCGGGAATCGAACTCGGGAACCCGGGCGTGGGAAGCGAGAACGCTACCGCACGACCACGAGATGCGGGCGAAAAAAAACATTTGGTTCTTTTATGCACAGGTTAAACGGTAAAAAGCGGGTTTGACATAAAATTCGATGGTTTAGATGCAAAATTCATTGATTTCGGTATAATGTTAGTTGATTTAGGATTAAAATTGATTTTGATTGTAAAATTCAATGGGTTCACCATAAAGTTCGATAATTTTGATTCAGAACTGGAACAGCCAAGTTACATTCCCTCTTGACGTTACAGTCCACTAAAGAAAATGCCTGTCGCAAGATGCAAAAAACAACATTTCCCTGTCGCATCTGATGCACTTATAAGCATCTTAGATGTAAACCCAGTCGTTCAGTTTTATAGCTGTAGCGATTTCAGTAATCAACAGAGATCCTCAAGGCTAGATACACATTTTCCCAGTCACTTGCTTGACAGTTACTGTGAGAGAGAGACAAGGTGAGCCACTTATTTGTTTTGTTCTTGTTTTTGGTGTTGGTACAATACCAGCAGATACTATCAAGCTCAGACTTCACGAGCTGTTGGCTTGCATATGTCTATTTCCACAAAGGAGTTTATGTTGGCGGTGCCGGATGGTGAGACATGCATTGATAATAACTGGTTTTTGTAGGTATAACCAACAACCAACTGTGAAAGGTAATATCTCGCCTTTGACATTGTTTCAAACCAAAAACAGATTGTAAATAGATAAAACCTACTTGTCTGAGGTAAGTACTAGTCTCGAGAATTCCAGATATTCAAAGAGTATATCACCAACGAAATACGTAAATACAGTGTGAAATGAAGTGCTGCTAAATATGTGAAATTATCGTATTATCCCCAGCTACTCTCCTAAATAATTAGTTCTTCCACACTTCCTCATACCCCACATCTCCTGATGTAGTTGACAGCTGACATACTGTATCATTAGACTATGCATAAAGCTTGTGATGTCATATGCCTCTGGAAACCTGCAAGAATCGATTGAAGCACTGTTTTGCTAGCATTCTCAGCCTGCTGATAATACTAATCCAATATGTGGAGAGCAGTGTAAGTCGCAACAGCAGACCTCTTTATCATGACCGTCTTCGCTGGAAAAGGACTTCCCCACACGAGTGTTGTTAAAGTAATCACGCATGAATTTATCAGAAACGCTTTAGAAATCACTAGGAAACATGAGATGTTTACACAGTGCTTGAAATGGCAAAGCAACTAACACCAATGTTGAACAGCCCATTGCATTACATTCACATAGTAGCAGATAGACTCTGTAGTATAGAACATTACATTTTATTGTTTCCAGAGAACGCCCATTGCAAAAAATATTAATAAGCCGTTATATCATTGCACTCCTTTTCCAATTTTATTGGGTCAAAGCTACTATAGAGCCAAAGGCCATGCCACAGTGGTAGCACCGGTTCCTGTCAGATCATCGAAGTTAAGTGCTGTCGGGCTGGGCTAGCACTTGGATGGTTGACCATCCAGTCTGCTGAGTGCTGTTGGCAAGTGGGCTGCACTCAGCCCTTGTGAGGCAAACTGAGGAACTACTTGATTGAGAAGTAGCGGCTCCAGTCTCGGAAACTGACATACGGCCGGGAGAGTGCTGTGCTGACCACATGCCCCTCCATATCCACATCCAGTGATGCCTGTGGGCTGAGTACGACACGGCTGCCTGTCGTTACCTTTGGGCCTTCATGGCCTGTGCAGGAGGAGAGATAGCTACTATAGACTCCTAGCTAACTATTAAGAAGTATAGCAAGTCTGGGCATCTTTGTGGGGGACTGGGAGGGGGGGGGGGGGCATTTGAACATGTATATAACAGAGTGTGCATGCCATCTGGTTGCATGGCACAAAACAACAACATGTATCTGTACCTGACGGGAACAGGTATCACACACAGATGCATGCATTGGCTTGCAGAGGGTGCAGTCAGCCACTGGCAGCCAATAGGGCAGTGTGCTGGACTACATGAATCATGTCTCACAGATGTGTTTGTGAACTGTATGCTGTCCTGATTCATAGGTAGTGCTCTAGGCTACTGGACTACTCCTGGGTACATAGTTACGCCTATCATCCAGTGAGAGCTATCTGGGTCTTGCGCTCAGCACTGTTGTTAGTATTTTGATTTGGCATGCAAGTATACAAAGGCTACCAACCGCTACTGTCGTAAAATGTCGTTTTTTTATCGTGGCATGCATTTTGCCACATTTTAATGCTTGTGATTCAACTTGTGAATAAGTGCAAGCATGTTTCATTCTCAAATATGCTAGATACACAGTGGCTGTATATTAAGACTGACAGTTTCTGGCTGTCAGCAAGGAATGTTACAACCTGTTATAACATATGCCATTAATCCGAGACATACATTTTCGTGGTGAATTAAAAAGATCATTTAAACTTAGGATAAATTTAAAGGTCCAAACATTTATTACTACAAGTTAAAGTATAAGTTTGCCTCTTTCATTTTCAAATTGCCACACCATATTAACTTGGATCACATTGCATGTTGCTGCACCACTATCGCAAACAATGTATTGGTGATGAGAATCGGAACTACTATCCATTACTTCACGTTATGCAGTCAAACCAGCAGTATACATGCAGTATTCCACTGTTACAGTGCAGGGAGCTGTCACTGGCAGTTGGTGGTGAAACTCCCACGGCAAGTTGGCTGATGGTGTGCCGACCTCGTATATCGGTGTATGATTGAGGCATGTTGCCCACCCTGGAGACGTATCTCTAGACATGTGGCATGGTCGTGGCGGCTGTCAGTCATACTACTGCAGACTGCTCGCAGCAGTGGATAGGCATATGCTGTGCAATGCTCACAAACTCTGTGACCATGTAAGGGGGCTCTCCCCAGTGCAGTATTTGCTTAATTAAAAGCACAATTGTTTTCATCCTATCCCAGAAGCAGTGACAATTGTTTAAACAATACACTGTGTTATACTTCGGACAAGTAAGCTCCAAACTTAGGGTGACAAGCTGTAACGTCAAAAAAATGAGGAGAAATAGTTTAGACATCATTTTAAACTAGACTATTTGTGTTTCCCACACTTTTAAACTTAGCACAAGTGTCCCAGCGACACTATAGGCTTCACCAGTATTCCTAGGGTCGCATTCTTCGATTCTTTACTTGGCACAAATGACCTGGCACCCACGTAGACCGCATCAGCGTCCCAGGGTTAGCGTTTTGAATTCTGATGTCATTGGGATGCTGAAACCCAAGGATATCTGACAACCATGCTGGTTGTACCAGTATCACAGAGTCTGCCATTAGTACTGCCATTTTGAATTCGCAGACAAATGACCCTTCAGGCTGTTCCCATGTCAGCCATATTTAAATGCAACATTTTACGGATGGGACAATTTATTTCGAACTTCCTGCCTTTTTTTTTTAATTTCGTGCACTTATCTTGTGTAGGGCAACTGGCCTATTCATTAGAGGGGAAATAAGGCAACAGTGCATATCATTAATGATTCCACAGGGAGAGGGAAGTGGAGTGGAAGGTGAAGAGGGAAACTTACCAACAATGCTGACTGCACCAGCTCCACTACTTTCGCCAACAGAACTTCGTCCAAAGCTGGTAAAGCTTTACATCTCACCCTTCATTTTCAAAACTTGAGAAATGGCCAACTGAAGTCAAATGTGCCATAAATCTCTTGAAGACCTTGAAGGTAATCCAATAGATACAAATCCCAAAAATGCAACCAGAGGTGAAAATGCCGAGGAAGGACAGAGTATAATTTTGCATGACCTACGATTTGAGATATAGGAAGCAGATGACACAAAATGTGTATTATCAGAGGAAAGTGTACCACGTATTTGGCATGGAGAATGAACAATTAGAAAATTTGTGGAAAACAATTTGTTGAATTCTATTCAAAAGAAAAAGAGAAGACGACTCTCTCACCAGTGAAGCTTTTAAAAATAGTTCAATTGGTTGTGTGCGCCAGTTTGCTGCTGTGCATGTTGCGTGTGTCCACTACATCGCGTTAGGAATGAAACAATAACCATATCTGTGAGTGAATGCCAATTGGCTTGCAGCAAAATAGGCGTCAACGATTCCTATCAATGTGTAATCAGATTCAAAAACGTTCTTCTTATTGATTACATACAAAGGTAAAATAATGACTGGCGAATATTTCGTACTTCTTCTGGAGCAACTGAATTTTAAAAAATCAGAGAAGTAGAATACAAAAAAAAAAAAAGAGAAAATCCTATTCACCTGCCCGCAAAGTTACTTAGGCAATGCGAAAACTACGGTACTTGAAGTATAAGTTGCAGTTTTATTTCCTTCCCTGTTTCCATCCATTCCAACGTCTAGTTATTGTTGATTGTTGGTGTGCATATATGTCTTCTACCTTGAAACTAAAACATACTCTAACTTTTAACTGTTTATATAACTATAACTCTTTGATTTTACTTGATAACTATTTTAAAATAAATAGGAATTTTCATCTAATTCAACACCTAATAAGATAATTACCTACTAATACATTCATTTACATATTACTATTAAGATCTCAGGCCTTCTTTAATTATACTTTATTTTAAAATAGATCATCAGATTTATGAGCTCTGGCGCCTGCACAATGTTTCAGATAGCCGGAAGACCTTAACCAGCCTAAAGAGCTAAAGAGTTCAGTCCCCTCACTTCTGCTGTTCTTTAAAACTTTCCACTCATCTACATTGCGTTCTCACACTGAAATGAAATGGTCATATGTTGTCATATGGCATTACAGTAGGGATAATGAAGGAAAATTAAGGGGGAAAATTCGTGCAGTCGCAAAATTTTTTACAGTGGTAGGAAGAATTGTCATGAACAACATGCTAAAAATCCTGACTGATGGAATGTGAACGCTGGGATGGGTTGGAGTGGGGGGGGGGGGGAATAAGGTCACATTTTAATGTATTTCTTGAATAACTTGAAACCGCAGCTTCTAGCGAAAATGTTTTGCAGTAAATAACTGAAGTATATTACATTTCCTACGAAGAAGGTCCTATACATTTTTTATAAGACTAATAGTTTCCATATTATAACGGATGGAAGAGTAGCAGATTATTAGAAACAGTGTTTTAATGGTGTGAAATTAATTTTTATAGTTAAAGAATGTAGGTTAAGAAAAAATATTAAATGTGTGTACCAAATGTAAGTGCAGCAGATCCATATTAATGGATAAATTGATAAACCGTATGTGACAGGTGGAAACGGTGGTATGCAGGTTAGAAGCGTTGAGTGACTGTATTCATCGATTTGTCTCCTTCCTAGGTCTACAAACAGCATAACGAGCAGGCGATTCCCCATTCCCTGCATTGCAGTGCGTCACAAAATGTTGCTAAAGGGTGTTCCACAAACTTATACTGACCCTTCCGCAGCTCGCCTTATAGATCACTGGCGACGAATTGTGCAGACATACCCGAGGGTTTTTGTTTTTCACGAAACACGTTTACACTAAATGGAACATAAATGTGAATTACTAATAACACCAACGCAAGAAACGCATGTCGACAGATTTTACGTATGTCTCTGCACACTGTTCTACATTGCTAGAATGAAATTGATTATTAATCATCCAATATAGCAACTGCAGTGTTCTTCTGCGAAAGGAAACTTCCCCCATCACAAGTGCTGCTCGCTTTTCCAGACAGTGCCTTCCCAGCATTTCCTATCCAGTTCTCTCTATGAGTAGACAAAATAACTTCATCGAGCTGATGTTTATATGGTATGGTTGTTTTCAGTTTAGGTGAGTATTTATTTGCAATTGCTAAGTGATCTATTATGTAAGAAAGCTCTACAGACGGAGCTATCAACTGGTACTGCACCGAGGAGCATGTTCTAACAAGCTGGCAATATATTCGACAGTGTTGATTTCATTGTCTCCACTATCAATGCGTGGAGTACTTTTCGTAACGTGAGGGATATCAAATGCGTCACCTCAGCCTCAGTACTTCCAGCACCCGAAGAGGACCAGAGGCTTAAATTGGTTTCTTCTATAACAGAAGTAGGTCACCTAAATGTTATGGAACTTCAGATATTTAAACGTAACTCAGTCAATATGTTACAGTAGATTACTGTTCTAGAAACGAGCACGATTAGTCCAGTTCCATCAGACATATTGACACCCACCCTGCAACATATACTGTGGACGGTTGGTAAGTGGCTCCACTCAGTGGAGCCCATTGTACAAGTGCCAGAAATTCCTGAATGGATGAAATATATACATACTAGTTGTAACACAACCAAAGATACGAGAAGTCCATTAACTTTGCGATCATTCATTAATTCACCACCAAATGACTACAAAATTACACGACTTTACAAAACAGTGTAAACGACAGACAGCAGCAAGATGCGACACTGCATATACAGGGTTATTACAAATGATTTAAGCGATTTCACAGCTCTACAATAACTTTATTATTTGAGGTATTTTCACAATGCTTTGCACACACATACAAAAACTCAAAAAGTTTTTTTTAGGCATTCACAAATGTTCGATATGTGCCCCTTTAGTGATTCGGCAGACATCAAGCCGATAATCAAGTTCCTCCCACACTCGGCGTAGCATGTCACCATCAATGAGTTCGAAAGCATCGTTGATGCGAGCTCGCAGTTCTGGCACGTTTCTTGGTAGAGGAGGTTTAAACACAGAATCTTTCACATAACCCCACAGAAAGAAATCGCATGGGGTTAAGTCGGGAGAGCGTGGAGGCGATGACATGAATTGCTGATCATGATCTCCACCACGACCAAACATCATGATGGAAGTGCGGTGGAGCACCATCCTGTTGAAAGATGAAGTCGGCGCTGTCGGTCTCCAGTTCTGGCATGAGCCAATTTTCCGCGGGCTACGCGTGAAACTTGCCCGCACGCGTTCAACCGTTTCTTCGCAGGCCGACCCGTTGATTTCCCCTTACAGAGGCATCCAGAAGCTTTAAACTGCGCACACCATCGCCGAATGGAGTTAGCAGTTGATGGATCTTTGTTGAACTTCGTCCTGAAGTGTCGTTGCACTGTTATGACTGACTGAAGTGAGTGCATTTAAAGCACGACATACGCTTTCTCGGCTCCTGTCGCCATTTTGTCTCACTGCGTTCTCGAGCGCTCTGACGGCAGAAACCTGAAGTGCGGCTTCAACCGAACAAAACTTTATGAGTTTTTCTACGTATCTGTAGTGTGTCGTGACCATATGTCAAAGAATGGAGCTACAGTGAATTTATGAAATCGCTTCAATCATTTGTAATAGCCCTGTACATCTACACGAGTATTCTACAATTCACAAGTAAGTGTCTGGCAGAGGATTTGTCGAACCACCACCAAGGTATCTCTTTACCATCCCACTCTCGAACAACGCACGAGCTCTGATTTCTCTTATTTTATTATGACGATAATTTCTCCCTATGTGGGTGGACACCAACGAAATATTTTCACGTTTGGATTGATTGAAATTTCATGAGGACATCCTACCGCAACGTAAAACGCCCTTGCTTTAATGGTTGGTTGATTGTTTTGGGGAAGGAGACCAGACAGCGTGGTCATCGGTCTCATCGGATTAGGGAAGGATGGGGAAGGAAGTCGGCCGTGCCCTTTCAGAGGAACCATCCCAGCATTTGCCTGGAGTGATTTAGGGAAATCACGGAAAACCTAAATCAGGATGGCCGGACGCGGGATTGAACCGTCGTCCTCCCGAATGCGAGTCCAGTGTCTAACCACTGCGCCAGCTCGCTCGGTTTGCTTTAATGATTGCCATACAAATTCGTGTATTACATCCGTGGCACTCTCCCTTACTTCGCGATAATACGAAACGAGCCGCCTTTCTTTGAACTTTTTCGATGTTCGCCGCGTAATACAGGTAGTCTCTTTGGTAGACCTGTAGCATTTTCTACGTGTTCTGCTAATAAATCGCAGTCTTTGGTTCACTTTCCACACAAAATTATCTATGAGATCGTTTCAATTTAACTTATTCGTAACTGCAATCTCTAAGTACTTAGCTGAATTCACAGCCTTTGGATTTGTTTGATTTATCGTGCAACCGAAATTTAACGTGTTCGTTATAGTACTCATGTGGACAGCCTTACACATTTACCAGTCGAATCCTTTTCCCACAATCACTACATACGTCACTGACAACAACACACAAATTAAACACTTCTCAATCATTATTTATAGAAACCTATTTTTACATAAAAGCCCTCTTAACAAGTGCAAATAAGTACTCACTCAATAAAGTAAACTCCACTATATGTAACACAAACTCAGAGAAGTTGTTTTATCTACTGACATAAGAGAACTAGACACAAAGTGCAGGAGAGGTCAGGTCTGCTTGTAAAGTGAAAAGCGAGCAGCGCTGGAGGTGGAGGAAGTCGCCTTTCCCGGAGGAACGCTGCAATTGCCTTACAGAATGACCACGAACCAATTTCCTCTGTAGCAGCGTAGAACAGTGTGCAGAGATTTACTTGGAGTCTGTCCTTATGCTATTCTTCCGTCTGTATTATCCGCATCTCACATCTGTATTTGTTGTAGTTTTAACACACTTTGTGGAAGATAACCCCCGGCCCCGGGAGTGTCTGCGCACCGTATCGCCAGTGATTCATAAGGCGCGCTGAGCAGAATCAGTTTAACTCTGTGAAACGCCCTGTAGTTGCTTCCAGCGAGGTAGTGGTGTGGGCACAATCACCTTCTCGCTCTAGAGTTCGCAGACCTATGAAGAAGGGAAGTGCATGACCCCACTCCGGTGATCTATCTTCTCGCGCTTCTACTCTTCACTTCCACCATCCCCCCTCCCCCACCCCGAACGCTGTTATACCATCAGAACACAGGTTACACCTTAATGCGTTCTCTTGCACTTAGATGTGGGACGTGTGTTCAATATTTGTTCTTGTCCTATTTTATTGACAATAGACATTAATTTTATACCGTTAGAACACTATTTTTTTAAAATTCGTCCCCTGTAATTTGGTATGTATTAGCCCTGGAGAAAAAACGAACGAGGGTCTTTTTTTATAAGAAATGTAATGTAGTCTAATTTTGTACAGGGAAACATTTTCACTAGAAGCGGCGAATACCGAGTTATTCAAGAAAAACTTTAAAAGTGATCTTTAAACACCCACCCATCTCAACTCTCACACCAAACCGGTACGGATTTTCAGTATATTTTTCGTGACACTCCCCCCTACAACTGAACAAAAATTCGCGACTTCACGAAGGTTTTTCTCTATTCGACATTTTTTGTCCTCCTTGACTGGGCTATTTTACACAAAAGCTTACGTAACAACTGCAAAAAAATTGTTCAAATGGCTCTAAGCACTATGGGACATAACATCTGAGGTCATCAGTCCCCTGGACTTAGAACTACTTAAACCTAACTAACCTAAGGACATCACACACATCCATGCCCGAGGCAGGATTCGAATCTGCGACCGTAGCAGCAGCGCGGTTCCGGACTGAAGCGCCTAGAACCGCTCGGCCGCAACGGCCGGCTGTAACAACTGCAAAACAAGTAATACCGGGGATGTACAGTCAATCTGCAAAATGAAAGCTGGCCGTGGTGGCCGAGCGGTTCTTGGCGCTTCAGTCTGGAACCGCGCGACTGCTACGGTCGCAGGTTCGAATCCTGCCACGGGCATGGATGTGTGCGATGTCCTTAGGTTAGTTAGGTTTAAGTAGTTCTAAGTTCTAGGGGACTGATGACATCAGAAGTTAAGTCCCATAGTGCTCAGAGCCATTTGAACCAAATTTTTTTGCAAAATGAAAAGGTGGCAAAACTCGTGGGACAGCGATAGACAGAGTATACAAACGGCGGTAGTATCGCGTACACAACCTATAAAAGGACTGCGCATTGGTGGAGCTCTCTTATATTCTCAGGTGTACATGTGAAAAGGTCGTACGACGGGAATTAACCTACTTTGGACGCGGAGTGGCAGTTGGAACTAGCAGCATGGCACATTCCATTTCGGAAATCGTTAGAGAATTCAGTATTCCGAAATGCCCAGTGTCAGGCGTGTGCTGAGAATACCAAATTTCAGGCGTTACCTCTCACCGCGGACAACGCAGGGGCCAACGGCCTTCACTTAATGGCGGGCAGCATCGGCGTTTGCGTAGAGTTGTCAGTGCTCATAGACAAGCAACACTGCCCGAAATAACCCCATAGATCAATGTGGGACTTACGACGAACGTATCCGTTAGGACAGTGCGGCGAAATTTGGCGTTAACGGGTTATAGCGGCAGACGACCGACGCGAGTGCCTTTGCTAACAGCAAGACATCGCCTGTAGCGTCTCTCGTCGGTTCGTGACCATATCGGTTTGAACCTATACAACTGGAAACCCCTTGCCTGGTCATACGAGTTACAATTTAAGTTGGTAAGGGCTGATGGTAGGGTTCGAATATGGCACAGATCCCACGAAGCCATGAACACAAGTTGTCAACCACGCACTGTGCGAGCTGGTGGTGGCTCCATAGTAGTGTGGGCTGTGTTTACATCGAATGGACTGGGTCCTCTGGTCCAACTGAACCTATTTCTGATCGGGAATAGTTATGTTCTGCTACTTGAAGATCATTTGCAGCCGTTCATGGAATTCACGTTCCCAAATAATGATGGAATTTGTACGGGTGATAGATAATGTGGCATGTCACACGGCCACAATTGTTCGTGACTTTATTTAAGAACATTATGGACAATTAACGCCAATGATTTCGCCACCCAAATCGCCCGGCAACAATTCTACCGAACATCTACATGTCAGTTCGTGCACAAAATCCTGCGCCATCCATAATTTTGCAATTATGCATGGCTATAGAGATAGAATGGCTGAGTGTTTCTGCAGGCAAATTCAAACGACTTGATGAGTCCATGATACGTCGAGTTACTGCTCTAAGCCGGTCTAAAGGAGATCCGACACGATATTAGGAGGTGTGCCATCACTTTTGTCACATCATGTATTCTGATTCTCCAATTTCTCCACTATCACACATACAGGGTGCGTCAAAAAAATGTATACACACTTTGAACTGTCATAGAGAAATTATTTCCTGTTCTACAAGGTTAAATATCTATGAGAAAGTAATGTTATGTTTCTTCAACAGGTGGCAGCAGTGGCAAGGAAGTAACTGCAACATGGCAGACGTGCGTTTAAGCTTTGAAGCGCGGAAGCAGACAAGTAAGTGGTACTGGAAGTTTGAGAATGTAGCTGCGGTTCGAAGACAGTGGAGAAGTGAGTATGGTACAGAACCACCTTCAAGGTTAACAATTACACGTCTACGAGACAAATTCTAAACTCGTGGAACAGTGTGTGGTGTGCATAAAGGTCGATCAGGGCGACCTCGTTCAGTTACAAGTGATGATTCCACAGCTGCGGTCTTCGAACTGTTTCAGCGTTCGCCTCAAAAATCTTCAAGGCAAGCGGCACGTGAGAGTAATGTAAGTGCTAGTAGTGTGCTACGCATTCTGAAGAAAGGCAAGTTTCGTGTGTACATTCCAAGTCTCGTGCAACAGCTAAGTGACGACGATCCAGATCGAAGGTTAGAATTTTGTGAATGGGTTCAGGAGATGGTGAGACGTGAACCGGGATTTATGGGTAGCATAATTTGGTCGGATGAAGCCCAATTCAAACTCAAGGGAACTGTCATTAGGCACAATTGTGTGTACTGGGCTGAAGATAATCCTCGCATTACAGTTGAAAAGGCTGTGAATTTGCTTGGTGTAAATGTGTGGTGTGGTTTGTCCGCAAGGGGACTCATTGGGCCCTTCCGCTTTGAAGGTACTGTTAATGGAGAAACGTACCTAATAATGCTTGCTGACTCCATACTCCCTGCAATTCGTGCATTATGCGGTAATGATGAGTTTTATTTCCAACAAGATGGCGCCCCACCGCACTATCATACGGACGTACGAGCATACCTGGATCACTATGTGCCAGACCAGTGGATAGGGCACAGGGGACCAATCGAGTTTCCTGCACGCTCTCCAGACCTCACCGCCGCTGGATTTCTTCTTATGGGTCACACTAAAAGATGAGGTGTACGAACGTAAACCACGTAATCTGGACACGCTTAGGAATTAGATTCAGGTGGTGTGTGCAGAAATCTCATTGGACACTTTGGTACGATGTACGGAATCAGCGGTGACTCGTACTCAGAAATATATTGATGCTGAAGGCCACCAGTTTGAACATTAATCACATTTGCAAAGTACATTTATTTTTCCAATTGGATTTAAAGCTTTCCATTTCCAGAAATTTAACATTGTAGAACGGGAAATACATTTTCTATGACGCTTCAAAGTGTGTATACATTTTACTGACGCACCCTGTGTATCTGTGGGACGTCGTACTCTGTTCGAATGCCTCGGATAATGGCACTAGCTACACAATCGTTTCGCCCTGCAGTTTAAAACGGAAGAAGAAAAAAACAAAGAGCGTTAGTGGAACGTCCGCGGTGTCCCCGACTTTGAGCAGCCAGCCAGCTGCGCGGGCGGACTGAGTCACACAGCGGACACCTGGCCGCGACTCATCCGGGAATGTTCCCAGGCGCAGCCAGAGCCCGGCTGGTATTTCGCCAGCCAAGCTCGCGTGCGACAGCGAAACTCATTTCGTGGCACAATCGATTTTTAATATGCTGATGGAAATGGAAAGTGTCACACTACCAACACCCTGACCAGGGCAGTACCTGGGCTCGGGCAACCCCGGCAGACGATAAATGGCCCTTAAGCACTCAAAAGAAAGAGCGAAACGTAATAAATAAATAAAATTAAAATGGAAATGTATTGCCTTGAACGAGTTAGGAAAATCACGGTAAAAGTCTGGATGCTTGCAGTGGTTGTCACTACACGTAATTTATATAAAGTGTCAGTTTCCCCAGCAAAAAGATACGAATAATTTGAAATACAGCAAAACTATGCCAGGAAAAAGGAATCAAGATAAGGGAAATTTTATTAAAAGTTAAATAATGAATATACTAAAGTCTGTCTCAAAATTGTAGACACATTCAATAAGTTCTTTTTAGTTAAGAAGCAGAACTTCTGCTTAGCTAAACAAACCTATTGAATTGTTGTGGTGTGTTGATAATTACATAAATCTCCAACTGAGGACAACAGGACCACAAATGTTGAAGATGTTATTGGATTGCCGGCCGGTGTGACCGAGCGGTTCTTGGCGCTTCAGTCTGGATCCGCGCTGCCGCTACGGTCGCAGGTTCGAATCCTGCCTCGGGCATGGATGTGTGTAATGTCCTTAGGTTCAAATGGCTCTGAGCACTATGGGACTTAACTTCTGAGGTCATCAGTCCCCTAGAACTTAGAACTACTTAAACCTAACTAACCTAAGGCCATCACACACACCCATGCCCGAGGCAGGATTCGAACCTCCGACCGTAGCGGTCACGCGATTCCAGACTGTAGCGCTTAGAACCGCTCGGCCACCCCGGCCGGCCGATGTCCTTAGGTTAGTTAGGTTTAAGTAGTTCTAAGTTCTCGGGGACTGATGACCTCAGATGTTAAGTCCCATAGTGCTCAGCGCCATTTTTTTGTTATTGAATTTTTCTTTAGATCTGCGTTTTGTAACGCTTTTCGTGGGAGCTGTAATGCCAATTCCAGCTGCTTTACACAGCAGCGGATTTTCTATAAAAGAACCTCACGGCGCAGTGGCGATAAAAGTGTTGATGTAAATTTCTCGGTATATAGCTCGTGTCTGGTGTTGTCGACTTGAGCGCCCAGTCGAAGGCAGCATTATTGCCGAAGTTGCTAGCGATATATCGGTCGTGGACCCTTAAATGGACCTTTGTCAACAGGACTACTTCATGTGTCGGATAACGAACATAGGGTCGTAAAAGGTCAATACAAATGATGGCTCAAATGGCTCTCAGCACCATGCGACTTAACTTCTGAGGACATCAGTCCCCCAGAACTTAAAACTACTTAAACCTTAATAACCTAAGGACATCACACACATCCATGCCCGAGGCAGGATTCGAACCTGCGACCGTAGCGGTCGCGCGGTTCCAGACTGTAGCGCCTAGAACCGCTCGGTCACTCCGGCCGGCCAATACAAGTGATACTGCTATAAATTTATTATCACAGAAATGAAATACAGCACTAAGCAATGATGAATTTATTGTCAGGTCTATTGTGCACAGCAGACATGGGCAACCTTTAGCGACCTGTGAGGCTGATTCACATACTTAATGTCACAGGCCGTGTCGTAATGTGAAGCGGCCCTTAGTGCATAAAGCCATAACTATAACGTCTGTGACTTTAAAGTTTATGAGACAATGCATCGATATTAATGGCTTCCCTTTCCCAACACGCCACGTCAGCAAATTTCACCTCAAAACATAGATTTTTGTATTCACCCCATCTTCAGACATTTACATTTACTTACGCACCGTTAACATTGTTTCCTTACTTAGGACGTTCTACAGTACCTGTCTTAAAAACTACGGTTGCAAAATTCTGCAACGCTGTTAGTAAAGAAACAATGTTCACGAAAGACAAATAAATATAAACATCTGAAGATGGGATCCTAGCCATCTTGAGATGTCATCAGGGAAAAATAAACGTCTATAAAAGCAACTGGTTGCAGATAATCCATTATACATCACTTCCAATTTCAAGTGCTGCAATGTTCCTATACGTCCACAACGGACAAGATTTTTTACTATTGTCAGTATGGATATATCCGAAAATATGTCCTTGGTGGAGCACAAAGTGAGCACTTCTCCCTCTCCCCCTCCCTCTCTCTTTTTTTCTCTCTGTCTCTTCCTCCCTACCTCCCTCCCTCTCTCTCCCTCCCCACAAATTTCTTCTGCGGGCCGGATTGAAACAAATCGGCGGGCCGGATCAGGCCCGTGGGCCGCTGGTTGCCCACCCCTGGTGTTCAGTATCGTTTCATTGCCAAAGTTGGCACCTCTAATTTCAGCAACGTCTACTGATTCAGTACCATGGTAACGAGATGCTAAGAGTATATGGGTGCATTGCGCTGGGCTTAACGATACGAACTGCAATGGTACAAAGATGATAAAGCTGATGTATCTTATTCAGTTATGCGTTAGAAAAACACCAATTTCGAACCGCGTTTCATTCCGTTGATATGTTGATATCCACAGTTTTTAAGACTCCTGGGGAGCAAGGAAGGTGCCTCCACGTGTGCATTTTACTTACATTCTACATAGAAGAAAGTAAAATGCCGGCACTCCCCGGAAACGTTGCCCAATCGGACAACGGCCAAACCTTCCACCACCGGAAACCAATGCAATCAAGAATCAAAAAGAAAAACAAGTCCTCTTCAGGGTCAACCCTGAACTTCGAGGGAATCACCAAGAATGAAGAGGATGTAATATGGCAACTATGCCAATCAGAAAAGTGGGACGTACTGTGCCTGCAGGAAACGCATAGAGATGAAACAGCAAACAGACCCAATATCAAAGGAATGCGCTTGGCAGCAGAAGCACCTCACAGAAGGTATGGGAGCGCAATATTTACCAGCCCCGAGATGCTGCTCTCTTCCACGAGTAAGACAAACACCAACAACATTGAAGTGTTAGCCATAGAGAGTGGATCATTTACAATATGCTCCATATATGAACCCCCCCGGTAGAACTTACACATTTCAACGCCAGAAAGCTTCAACAACCAAAGGACACATTTTGTTGTGGGCGACTTTAACAGCCACAGCACCACCTGGGGCTACGACGATACAGACGCCAATGGTCAGCTGCTAGAACAGTGGGCTGAGGCAAATAACCTCTCACTTCTCCACGACCCCAAGCTCCCCTGCTCCTTCAACAGCAAAATTTGGAAGCGAGGTTACAATCCCGATATTTGCTTCGTCAGCCGGAGCATCTACGACACCTGCTGCAAAAGAGTATATGATGCAATCCCAAAGACACAACATCGACCTATTGGAATCCAAGTCTACTCAACAATCAAAACAACCAAAATACCTTTCCTAGGAGATTCAACTTTAAAAAGGCTAGGTGGTCAGAAAATTCCCAAGCGCTGGGTAAGGAATTAGCCAGTCTGACCCCAACACCAAATAATTATCTTATCTTTGTTGAGACTTTGCGAAAGGTATCTAGACGCTATATTCCTAGGGGCTGCAGGTAACACTATATCCCAGGGCTCTCAAATGCCTCAAAGGACATCCTGGAGAAGTATCAAGTATTGTTCGCGGAAGACCCATTCAGTGACGAAACCATCACCTGCGGCACAGCTTTAATGTCAGCCCTCAGCGAGGCACGCGAGAAGAAGAGGATGGCAACCCTAGAAAGAATGGATATGTCCCACAGTAGCAAAATAGCCTGTAACCTGATTAAGAAACTGGATGGTGATCCAAGACTAAGCAAGGCCCCGGCCAACGTAACTCCAAACCATGTGGCCAACCAACTCCTTCTAAACGGCAAATTCAACTCCAAACGTCAGAAAACTAAAATCACACGTCTACTGCCAACGGAAAACACCAACTTCCAGAAACCATTTACCATGAGAGAGTTGAACAATGGCATAAATACCAAGAAGAATGGGAAAGCCGCTGAGTTTGATGATATTTGCGTGGAACAGATTAAAACTTCGGCCTTGGCGCCAGAGACTGGATACTTGGACTTTTTAACGTGTGCCGTGAAACCTTTCAAATCCCGAAACTGTGGAGGAAGTCAAAAGTGGTGGCTCTCCTTATACCCGGGAAGGACCCAGAGCCTCCGAAGAGCTATCGACCCATAACCCTTCTCTGCCACCTGCTTAAGCTCTATGAAAGATTGATCCTCAACAGAATAGAGAAGATCGTTGACTCGAAGCTAATTCCACACCAAGCAGATTTTAGACCTGGAAAGTCCTGTACCAGTCAAATTCTGGCATTGACGGAACATATCAAATGGTTCAAATGGGACTTAACATCTATGGGACTTAACATCTATGGTCATCAGTCGCCTAGAACTTAGAAGTACTTAAACCTAACTAACCTAAGGACATCACAGACATCCATGCCCGAGGCAGGATTCGAACCTGCGACCGTAGCAGTCGCGCGGTTCCGGACTGAGCGCCTTAACCGCGAGACCACCGCGGCCGGCCGGAACATATCGAGGATGGGTTTGAGAATAAACTAATCACCGGGCTGGCACTAGTCGACCTAAGTTCCGCCTATGATACAGTAGATCACCGGACACTACTGCATAAAACCTATGAGACCCTGACAGACTACCACCTAGTCAAGATAATCGAATCCCTGCTCCAAAATAGACAGTTCTTCGTAATGCTTGAGGGGAAAAAGAGTCGATGGCGGAATCAGAAAAATGGGCTCGCTCAAGGGAGCGTGTTGGCGCCAATCCTATTCAACATATATACAAATGACCAACCAACTCCAGACAAAACCAAAACTTTTGTATGTGCAGACGACCTGGCAATAACAGTTCAAGGCAACAGGTTTGAAGCCATCGAGGAGAAACTAGAAACCACCCTTTCTACAATGTCAACCAACCACAAATAGAATTCTCTAAAACCCAATCCCTCCAAAACTCAAGTGAGTGCATTACATCTGAACTTGAGGCAGGCAGAGTACAGCAGGCTTAGTGTTACCTGGGATGGGACATTACTAGGACACACAGATACTCCCACCTACCTTCGCGTCTTGCTGGGCAGAACATTGACTTACAAATATCATTGCGAAAAAAAACACGCAAAAAAGTAGAAGCACGAAATTCCCTAATAAGAAAGTTGTCCAATAGCAAATGGGGTGCCAAAGCTACCGTGGTCAGAACTTCAGCCCAAGCTTTGTGCTTCTCAACTGCCGAATATGCCTGCCCGGTATGGTGCAGATCCGCCCACGCAAAAAAGGTAGATATTAGCTTGAATGAAACATGCAGGATAGTGACAGGCTGCATGAAACCAACCCCCATAGAAAATCTTCACAGGGCCGCAGGTTTCACAAACCCTGACTCACGTAGGAAAGCCCATGAACATACCGAGAAGCTAAAACAAACCTTTGATGCCCGTCACTCAATATTTGGCCTAGAGTGTGGCCCCAGCAGACTCAAATCCAGACGCCGTTTCCTAAGTTGCGCCTTAGATGAGCCCCCCATCTACTATTCACTAAGAGAGGACCCACCAAGCGGCGTTTCTGGTGATTGGAAAACCTGGAGAATGTTTAACCGCATCAGAACTGGGGTGGCTCCTGTGAAATCTAATCTGATCAAATGGGGTTTGTTGGACGAAAATGACGACAAATGCGACTGCGGCACTCGACAGGACATGGAACATCTCCTACAATGCCCTGCCTGCCCCCACAGATGCACCCTCGACGATCTATGGCTGGCTAAAGAAGAAGCATTGGACATTGCCCAATATTGGCCAAACAAATTGTAGTTTCCGGACACGAAAAAGTAAAGTAAGATTAGACTCCTGCAATTTAAATGGTAAATTACTGTAGTTTTCTAACGAAAATGAAACATCTCAACATGTGAAATACATGTATAATGCATTACAGAACCTTACAAAAAATTATTCTTTTCTATGGTGAATCCATGGAAAATCTATGTTTCAAGACACCATATGCTGATACATTCGACTTGTTGAAAATTATATGCATAAGTGAATCCAGAAGTGTCCTTAACATGGAGACTTTGTAGGAGACTATGTAATATGTAGTATTCCGATTTTCATGTAGTTACAAGATTTATAACATTCAGGTTTCTCCAACACAAACTACTTCGACAAGCTGATATTTGCTGTGTGGATGACAGGTTTGTAAAATGAAGTTACTCTGAATATAACTGTTATGTCTAACATTTCCGTATTCTTTACTAGGCACTTTAATGACTTGAAAAACAGAGAAATATGCAAGCAACATAAAAACGACCTTAAACACAGGTTATGACTTTATACAAATTTACTTAAAAATATTCTTGTTGTTTTTTTTATATTCCATGTAATAGAAAGTTCATTTATGAACATATGATGAGTATAGTACTTTGTTTTTGTGGTCTTTGAAACGAACCAGCACTTATTTTTGAAATGTCTGTATGTGTCTGAAAAAAACACGGTGTAAAATGAAAGCGATATCACCTATCCAAACAATAAAATCATATATTTACTACTGCAGACCTCTTGCTTAAATTATTCCAAATTATTTAACACGTCCTGCTAATTTTCAGTTTTTGCTGAGTTACACTGGGTCACAAGGTGCATTTTCAGATTTTCCATTTTCAAAGATCTACGGTTGCGGCTGAAGGTAGTTTTGTGCCCGGTAAAGCTCCTTTCCACATCACAGGGCGTCACACGATCGTGTTTGAAGGCGGCGAGGTCACTGTAGGCCATCTTTGCTTCATCGCCTTCAAATGTTTTGGCACACTGTCAGTAACTTTTCAGAACTCCGCTGGAGACCATACTGCAGTTTGTTGTTCACTTCGTCAGTCAGAGGACAACGAGCTCGACGTAACTCATCTGCACGATATCCACGGCGTCTCACAGTTGAGTACCAGCAACTTCCAGTCGTATGACAGCTTTTGACACCACTGAAAAGTTGACGTTGGTGTATGCCAAGTTTCCAGACAAGGTATATGTAAAGACCTCATCATCATCATCATCAGTGTTCTACCTAAAGGCAGGTTTTCACATGGTAGTTCTCCAGGCTGTCCGGTCTTCTGCCGTCCTCTTCAGGTCTGCATAATTTCCTCTTCTCTTTATGTCGTCTATCACCTTGTATCTCCTTCTTCCTCTCAGTCTTCTCCCACAAACCAATCCTTCCAAAGCATCTACTAGCAAGCACTCCCTTCTCAATGAATGCCCCAACCAGTTCTTTTTCCTTTCTCTTACAACCTTCAGCAGACATCTTCTCTCACCAACCCTTTCCAATACTCTTTCATTACTCACTCTTTCCATCCAGCTTATTCTCCCCATTCTCCTCCACATCCACATCTCAAATGCTTCTAACCTTTTTTCATCCTCTCCTCTCAGTGTCCATGTTTCTGCCCCATATAGTGCCACACTCCAGACAAAACATTTGCCAAGCCTTTTCCTTAGTCCTTTATCTAATTTGCCACATAAGAGTCTCCTCTTTCTGTTGAATGCCTCCTTCGCTATGGCAATTCAAGTTTTCACCTCCTGGTGACATCTCAAGTCTTCAGTTATTGTGCTTCCGAGATATTTAAATTTACTTACTTGGATAATGATAGATTGTCCTATTTTAATATTGGACAGTCTGCTTCTTGTACTGATGACCATACTCTTTGTTTTTTCTGTGTTTATTTGCATCCCATATTCCACACAATATTCATTCAGATCTTTGAGCGTGTTATTCACTGTCCGCTCACTGTCTGCCACAAATACCATGTCATCAGCAAATCTTATACATTCTATTCTCTTTCCACCAATACATATTCCTCTTTTCCCATCGAAACTTTTCGCCATAATCTCTTCACGGTATACGTTAAACAACAGTGGGGATAGGCAAAAACCTTGTCTAACACCTCGTCCAATGCTGCTTCCTTCTGACATTTCATTTCCAATCCTTATTCTTACTTTCTGGTGTAAATATAGATTCTGTATCAGTCGTCTCTCTTTCCAATCTACTCCTTTCCTCTTCAAGATATCCATCAGCTTGTTCCACTGAACTCTGTCAAAAGCCTTTTCTAAATCTATAAAAACAGCAAAGATTTCTCTACCCTTTTCCATATATCTTTCCGTAAAGACCTAATTCACAATTTTGATGGCAGTTCGATTCATTTATATCAAGCTCACACAAGATTGTCGTTATTTTGTTGTAGTTCGTGCAGTAACGCACAGCAAAATTAAGCAAAGAACCCCGTGCGTAAGAACAGACCGTAGGAGAAGGGGCAGATAAGGTGCTTTTTCCTTTAACTTCTGTATCCGCAGAGGAGCTTTCACATAGATTTGCTTGCCACGGGAAATTAATTTGTGCACATCAGAGCAACCTGATTATCACTCTTCTACAACCTTGTGTAATCCATGTGCAAGGCAAGTGACATACAACAGTGTGGTGAGAATCTGAAGTCCCGTAGCTGCTTTAGGCATGGATGTTCAAATGTGAGTGAATTCCTAAGGGACCAAATTGCTGAGGTCATCGGTACCTAGACTTACACACTACTTAAACTAACTTAAACTAATTTACGCTAAGAACAACACACACACACACACATGTCCGAGGGAGGACTAAAACCTCTGACGGGAGGGGCCGCGCAATCCGTGACATGGAGCCTCAAACCGCGTAGCCACTCAGCGCGGCAGACATGTACGAGTATGAAGCACCATCTGTTACTAGCAGCGAAACTTTGAGTCGTATGAATAAAACGGAGAATATACTTTATACTCAGAAGTTGGGAGAAAGTTCTCTGTTTGGCATGAATAAAGCGAGTCTGAGAATATACTTCACCCGAGTATGTTCTCAATGTCGGTTGAAGGGTGGGGGAAGTTGCTCGAAGCAAAGAATATTCTCCGATTTCGTATGAATAAAACCAGAGAATTTTCTCACAAGCTGAGAACATTCTCTCTTTTTGTGAGTGAGCTCCGTAGCATACTTCGAGGTGAGTAAGTTGTGTTATGGTTAAGCGTTACCGAGTGTTTTTAGTGAAAATGGCGGAATTTATGTTTCTTGAAAGGCAAAAAAAGATATACGTAGTACGCAGGAACACAGAAGAAAGGAACTGTAGAAGTTTATTTAGATTTAACAGTGAAAACATTATTTGGCTGGCGAATCACTTTCTTCCGGAAAATCGCGAAAGAAGAGGAGGCGCCCTTTCCAACGAATGCAAAATGAAAACATTTTTGCGCTATTTAGCGGATCCAGGCTTTCAGATTGATGTAGGAGAAGACTTGAGAATAACACCAGACTACAGTATCACTAACATTTTCATGTGCTCTGCAACAGGTTAACAGAAAAGCACCGTTGTGGATCCGATTTCCGAGAAACGTTAGCGAACTAGAAACAGCTAAAGTTAAATGGCAATCGAGATATAAGTTTCCATGTGCGGTAGGAGCCCTAGACTGCACTCACATACCTATAATGAAACCTTGCGCACATGGAGACGAATACGTTAATCTAAACGGCTTTCCATCTATAAATGTGCAGGCGACGTGTGAAAACAGTGAAATGTTTACGGGTGTTGGTGCTTCATGGCCTGGGTCTGTACATGACGCTAGGATATCAAGAAACTCAGATGTGTATCGTACATTGCGAGAGAACCGGCGCAACGCCCTAATTTTAAGAGACGAAGGATTTGATATTGCACCGTGGTTAATGATACCGTTTCAAAATCCCGAAACACCTGATGAGAGGGCATACAACAGACTTCACTCTAAGGAAGGGTGATAATCGAACGGTGCTTTGGACAGGTAAAAAGGCGTTTTCAAATTCTGCAAAATTAAATAAGGCTTGCCCAAACGAAAAATCCCCCGTGTCAGAATAGCCTGTTTTGTTTTGCACAACGTAGCAAAACATATAGGGAATGAGGATTTTGAGGCACGTAGTGACGATGACAACAATCTTCCAGTACGGGGTAGTGTCAGTCTGTCAACTGTAGTGTAGTCTGTCAAAACATTGTATAATTAAACCTCGTTTGTGTATGTTTTGTAAGGACAATAATGTTCCTTGATGAAAATAAAACACACTGCTCTGATGTTACATAATAAAATTCTGTCTAGTGTTTTTCTTCATCTTCTATCATCAATTTTACTTTCAACAAAAATTGTTTCACATGTAACTATTCAAACTGGAACAGAATTTTCAGGTACTACAGTAAATTGCTTTGTACACAACAGGTTAACTTAAATTTCTAGAACCTTATTGTCATTTTTGTACTGTAACTTCAGCAGATTGATTGCCACAATTTTTGTTTTACTTCACAAAAAATTGTTTCAAGGATATGTTGAAGGTATTTGCCAGTTGCTAGAGTAAATAAGTGCACAACTGTCTAACCTGCACAATTTGAAATAGAAACAAGTTACACATTTTACTTTACTATTGTGGTGAACCTATTGGCCTGACACAACAATAAATAAGTGTATACACTTTTTAACATTTCAAATTGGATTATGTTACTGTTGTTGTTTCATTCAAAACAAATTTGTACTGAATAATTTTTGTAACAGGATACGGAATTTGGTAAATGAGGAATGTAAATGAAGATTCACTTAAAAACATGTTTTTATTAATAAAATCGGTGCTGTAATACGACACTACACAATTTGTTCTATTGTTTATCTTCACGCATCAATTTCTGCTGCTTTCTTTTTAGTATGTCTAACTGGTATAATAGCACCAGCCTTTGCAGCTCTGAATTGGACAAATTAACTGTCTCATCGGTGCCATCCTCAATCTCTGCCGTTTAGACACTCTCTCACGCCCCAAAACAGGCGACTGAGCAGGTATGAAGACTTCGGGGGCAATGAGATCCATATGGTTGGCTGCAACAGTTTGTGGTAGCTGCAAAATTGATTCTGGTTCGTAGAATGTACAGTCTGTATCAGTTACCTCCGAACTCCCTGGAGAAGAGACGATAAAGGTGGAACCACCTACTGCACAAGCTCCTAATAAAAATAAAAAAGGAACAAGTAATAGTAGTGTGTGTCAAGATTCAGTTTCTAGTTAGTACACTAGTGGCCATTGAAATTGCTACACCACGAAGATGACGTGCTGCAGACGCGAAATTTAACCGACAGGAAGAAGATGCTGTGATATCCAAATGATTAGCTTTTCAGAGCATTCACACAAGGTTGGCGCCGGTGGCGACACCTACAACATGCTGACATGAGGAAAGTTTCCAACAGATTTCTCATACAGAAACAGCAATTGACCGGCGTTGCCTGGTGAAACGTTGTTGTGATGCCTCGTGTAAGGAGAAGAAATGCGTACCATCATGATTCCGACTTTGATAAAGGTCGGATTGTAGCCTTTTGCGATTGCGCATTATTGTATCGCGACATTGCTGCGCGCGTTGGTCGAGATCCAATGACTGTTAGCACAATATGGAATCGGTGGGTTCAGGAGGGTAATACGGAACGCCGTTCTGGATTCCAACGGCCTCGTATCACTAGCAGTCGAAATGACAGGTATCTTATCCGCATGGCTGTAACGGATCGTGCAGCCACGTATCGATCCCTGAGTCAACAGATGGGGATGTTTGCAAGACAATAACCACCTGCACGAACAGCTCGACGACGTTTGCAGCAGCATGGACTACCAGCTCGGAGACCATTGCTGGGGTTACCCTTGACGCTGCATCACAGACAGGAGCTCCTGCAATGGTGTACTCAGCGGCGAACCTCGGTGCACGAATGGCAATACGCCATTTTGTCGGATAAATCCAAGTTCTGTTTACAGCATCATGATGGTCACATCTGTGTTTGGCAACATCGCGGTGAACGCACATTGGAAGCGTGCATTCGTCATCGCCATACTGGCGCTTCACCCAGCGTGATGGTATGGGGTGCCATTGGTTACACGTCTCGGGCACTTCTTGTTCGCATTGCCGGCACTTTGAACAGTGGACGTTACATTTCAGATGTGTTACGACCCGTCGTTCTACCCTTCAGTCGATCCCTGCGAAACCCTACATTTCAGCAGGATAATGCATGACCGCATGTTGCAGGTCCTGTACAGGCCTTTCTGGATACAGAAAATGATCGACTGCTGCCCTGGCCAGCACATTCTCCAGATCTCTCACCAACTGAAAACGTCTGGTCAATGGTGGCCGAGCAACTGGCTCGTCACAATACGCCAGTCACTACTCTTGATGAACTGTGGTATCGTGTTGAAGCTGCATGGGCAGCTGTACCTGTACACGCCATTCAAGCTCTGTTTAACTCAATGCTCAGGCGTATCAAGGCCGTTATCACGGCCAGAGGTGGTTGGCTCAAATGGCTCTGAGCACTATGGGACTTAACTTCTGAGGTCATCAGTTCAAAAATGGTTCAAATGGCTCTGAGCACTATGGGACTCAACTGCTGTGGTCATAAGTCCCCTAGAACTTAGAACTACTTAAACCTAACTAACCTAAGGACAGCACACAACACCCAGCCATCACGAGGCAGAGAAAATCCCTGACCCCGCCGGGAATCGAACCCGGGAACCCGGGCGCGGGAAGCGAGAACGCTACCGCACGACCACGAGATGCGGGCGAGGTCATCAGTCCCCTAGAACTTAGAACTACTTAAACCTAACTAACCTAAGGACATCACACACATCCATGCCCGAGGAAGGATTCGAACCTGTTACCGTAGCGGTCGTGCGGTTCCTGACTGTAGCGTCTAGAACCGCTCGGCCTCAACGGCCGGCCAGAGGTGGTTTTCTGGGTACTGATTTCTCACGATCTGTGCACCAAAACTGCGTGAAAATGTAGTCACATATCAGTTCTAGTATACTATATTTGTCCAATGAATACCCGTTTATCATTTGCATTTCTTCTTGGTGTAGCAATTTTAATGGCCAGTAGTGTATATATAGCAAGCAGGTTTACGCAGAAATGTGGGAGGGGTTTGTCCAATTTCATGAATAGTACATTGTGATATGTTTACAGAAAAGTGGTCCTATATTAGACGAATTTTACCATACATTGTTTCATTTTCACACATTAAAAATAAGTATTTTTCTGAATTGCATTTTCAAAGCATTAAGGTCATAATAAAAAAAAATCGAAAAGTATTGGATTTACCAGGAGCTCTGTGGATAGTTGGGTGGCAGTCATCTGTCTTGGCCTTGATACGGGATTACATATTGCACAGTTTCTTCATAATCTGCCCATCTGTAATTTCTTTCCCAAAGCTAACCCTGTAACTGTGTTATATTTGTTTAATACAATCTGCCTTCTCTCTTCTTGCGACAGAGTTTTCGATATGCTGATGATTGCTGGACAATCTTTTATAATGTTCAGAAAGGCTAATTAGCACACTGGACTCGCATTCGGGAGGACGACGGTTCAATCCCGTCTCCGACCATCCTGATTTAGGTCTTCTGTGATTTCCCTAAATCGCTTCAGGCAAATTCCTTTGAAAGGGCACGGCCGATTTCCTTCCTCATCCTTCCCTCACCCGAGCTTGCGCTCCGTCTCTAATGACCTCGTTGTCGATGGGACGTTAAACACTAATCTCCTCCCTCCTCCTCCTCACAAAGACTAATTCTAAATCTTCCATTTCGGCACAGAAATAACGTGAGAAAAACTTTTGGTATCACAAAACACACGCAAACGAAACAAACTGAGAACCAAAGATGTTGGATTTTAATCTCTTTGCTGAGATCTTACTCAGTAAGGTGGGGAGGTAGAGAGAAAGTACTTCCAGGTCAGAGATTATGCTTCCTAGTTTTTATTCATACGAAACTGAGAACTTCCTTTGAGAATGTGCTTTTGGTCTGAGTATCAACTCTGGAGAATGTTCGTGTTTTTATTCATACGACCAGTTGTCTCTGTTCACACCATCTGGCCGCAGTACCGCTTCATAGAGCTGTCAAACAAAATGACATCCGTCGAGTTGTTTACTCTCTCAAGAGCTTTGCCTGTTAGGTGGAATATTTCCCCAGGCCTGCCAACTTTTAGAGCACCAACAACATTTGCAACTTAACGCCAACCCACATTGGTAGTTGCATCTATGGACGCCCAGACCTTTTGGCCAGCAACGCTAATTCGTACTTTGTTGAGCAGCTCCTCTTAGTACACGGATAAATAGTTCTTTCTCAGTGTTGATTCATCTGGAAATAGATGTGTTGTGTACTTCTCCAAGAACTGTCTGTAACATAGATTCTTCGGCTTCTTCAATGGGATGTTCCAAGACACCATCATCTCACACAATTCCTTGAAGAATGATTGCACAGTTGAAGATGGACCTGTCTGCTCAAATAAGAGCGACTGTCTGCCGTTTTCATAACTTATCTTCACGCAGCTGCTGTATTTGGCGATATTACAATGTTGGTGCATGTTAAAGAGATTTTCTGCTCTAACTTTGACCCAAATTGTTTGCAAAGTAATATTTCTCCGTCTGTGCTGAAGAACTTCTCTCCAAAATCATGAACAAAGCCTCGCAACTTCGTAGTGTTGTAGTACTTTACTTTCGGCATGTTGAACTAGGCTGAGTAGAGTGACAGACTAAGTATTGTGAAGACGTATGTTATGTTTATTACGTCGGAAGCCGCCCTTGTTGACTTCGAGATCGTTTTATCGACCCCGTGCAATTTTGTCTTACGTCAGCGAACCAACTAGTGTGTTATGCTGTTTTTCTTACTACCGTCCTGATAAATAAAGTTTTGTAGTAATTATTGTATATATCTGTGGCAATATCACGTAAAACATTGTCATGTGAGCAACATTTTCGTGATTTTATTCTTGTATCATTAAAGATACGACAAATATAATATGCATGTATGCTAAAAGTTACTAAGAGCGGTGTAAATATGACGTTATATCCACAATAAAAATACGGTCATCCAGTGATAATAAGAGAGTGTATATGGGGTGGGACAAGTTGGCCCTTGGACAATGCCCTGAGGCTCCAAAGAACAAAGAGAAGGAAGAAAAAGAAGGAAGAATTGAAATGAAAAGGAAAAGTGGAAAATTAGTAAAATCGATCAGTCAATGGAAGCCTTTCACTATGTTCACGTAATCAAAGACCGTTCTGGAACTCCTTCAGAGGTAAAGATATCTGAATCATTTACCTCCTTCATCTACATCAAAAAACAATCTGCAGTAGCACTCAAAACATTAATTATTTGAATTTCTGTTACGAAATGACTTTGATATGAGTGAATTTTCCGGCCAAGGCTTCGGCGGGACGCCTGTCATGACGCTTCTGCAACTGTGTGCCAAAGTGAGTGAAGTCACAATTTCACACTGCTCGGAATTTCGGAACAACTGACATCGACAATTATTTTGGTCTCACGATGGTATGATTTAAAACACGTATATTGCAATTACTTCCAAGATAACACTAAGGACACTAGAGTCAACGCGTTGGATTGCCAGAAAGAACGGTATCTATGTGTAAGGGATGATCGAAATGTTTCTGTTCCAGGGCGTTGCTGCAGCGCATATGCAACGTAGCGCGTTCCGATGAGGGTATATAAGCAACGACATGTAGGCAAGGAATTAGCATGGCATTCACGTTTTTCCGACATGCGTGAGGTAAATGCGGAAACGTTATTACCAAATACGTCCAAACAGGACCAACGTGCTGTCATTTTTTTCGTGGCTGTCGAAAGATAAACACCGGTGGACATTCATCAGAGAATGAAGAATGTGTATGGGGCAGCATGTCTGTCGAAAACTGCTGTTGTGGAGTTATGCGCCCAGTTCCGTGCTGGTCGCTGGTCGACACAAGACGCCAGTCCATCTGGGAGGCCAGCCTTATCCATTATGAACAAGTGGGAGACATCTCGTAGAATTGGGTGTACTGCCGGTGGTCCGCGTCTTCCCAACACGATATTTCGACGTCGTAACTCGGCGTCTTTATCAGGTGTTCCCTGAGACTGGTTGACGAGCTGACCTTGTCCCATATTTGTGCCTGGGCGGTGTGTGGCGCTCCCTATGCCGTCCGCGCCCACTGTGGCCATTTCTGGCGGTGGTATCAGTCTCTAGGCGCTCCATCTTCGGTCCGCACCCGTTGCGGCTCTCTTCCGAGGTAGTGGACATCCCAAGGCGTTCCCTATTGGGTCCGCGCTCGATAGGCGCGATCCTAGCACTATCAAGGCTCTGTTGAAGTAATCTAGGAATGAACTTAGACGTCCAAGGGCGTGAGTAACGCAACAGAACTGCATACGCGATACTAGGCGGCAGCAAGCTCCTTGGAGGATGGCCATCATAATATGCAGCTCCAACAGCAGCCGGATGCCGCTGGAAGCGGCCCACCAAACACTCCACTTCCAAGATCCTTCCTCCGCTACCTAACTACCTTTAAAGAATACTTCCTCCTTACTGACCTGAACGCAAGACATGAACTACTAGGAGACACCAAACACAATCAAAATGGAACCGACCTACTTGACTTCCTCACCACCGAGAACGCAACAAGACTTCCCATCAATACCTTCACCTTCATAGGACACAACGGCTGCTCCCTCCCCGATCACATCCCATACAGCCCCTCCCTCTCTGATACCATCACCCAGTATTCGGTAGGTGACACCCTTACCAGCCCCCACCTACCCATCCTCTTCAACACCACTGCCATCAATCCCCCTCCCCCAGCTCCCACTTCCCGAACGATAAAACTCTATAGCAAAGCTGACTGGGCAAAGGACAAAGAGACCATTAACAACAACCTACTAGCCCCACTAACCATTACCGACACCGATGACCTTAACCACGTCAACGACAGAATAATAGACACCATCAAGACAGCCATCGACGCAGCCATCCCCACCAAAACCATCGCCTCCTTGAAACCGCACCTTCCCCCCGAAATACTCAGACTGATCCGAGAAAAAAGAAAACTCTACCGCGAAATCAACAAAGACAGAAACCCCGACCTTAAAACAATCTGGAACAGGCTAAACAACGAAATTAAGCGACTCACTTCTGAACACCGACAAAAACAATGGGACGAAACCTGCTCCAAACTTGACTACAGACAAGGACGCAAATTTTGGAACAAATTCAAGACACTGACGGGACAAAACACTGACAGGACATACAAACTAAACGTAGACGACTCCCCCACCACCGACCCCACCCAAATAGCAGAAGCCTTCAAAACCATCCTAGAAGACATCCACAAATTCCCACAGGACCCCCTATTTATCGAACCATTCCACCATACAGTCACCACAGAACTCCCCCTGCTACTCGTCTCCCCCACCGCCCCCTCAAAGAAGAAATTAAACTGCAGACTGTAATTACCTAGAGAGAAATTAAAAAGGCCATCTTCTCAGGCAGAAACTCAGCCCCTGGCGAGAACGGGATACAGCGTCTACACCTCCGCAACTGCCCCCTCAACACCATCATCCCCCTCCTTTCCCTCCTTTTCAACTTCTGCCTCTCCCACAACATCATCCCCACAGCGTGGAATTCCGCCAAAGTCGTCATGATCCCCAAACCAGGCAAACCCAAATCAGACCCCAAATCCTATCGCCCCATATCCCTCCTTGACGTCCTCCGCAAGACCTTCGAAAGAATAATTACAGACAGACTCATACACTTTACTGACAAACTCCAACTCATCCCTCACCTCCAGTCCAGCTTCCGAAAACTCCACTCCACCAATGATCCCCTCCTCCGACTCACTTCAGACATAACAAGACACCAGAACCTTGGACAGTGCACGCTCGCTGTATTTCTGGACATCGAGCGGGCGTTCGACAAAATCTGGCATGACGGACTTCTATACAAGCTGCTTAAGACAGGCTTCCCACCGCAGACAGTACGACTAATCAAAACTCTATTAAACGACAGACGCTGCCAAATCCATATCAACCAAACCACCTCATCCCCTTTCCGCCCCGAAGCAGGAGTAGCGCAGGGTGGGATTATCTCCCCGCTGCTCTACTCCCTGTACACCATTGACATCCTCACCCCGACAAGAACCACTGAACAACTCCAATTATACGCAGACGACATGGCATACTGGAACTCAGGACCCTCGATAAACACCATCAACTACCAGGCAGCGACCTACCTGACAAAACTCGAAGACTGGATGCGACAATGGCGCATCAAACCCAACCCCACCAAAACCCAACTCATCCTATTCAAACATCGCAACATCCACAAAAAGACAAACCAAAATCCCGACCACATCTCCCTCACGCTGTGGGGCACCCAGCTCCTCCCCTCTTCCAACGCAAAGTACCTAGGCGTCCACCTCGACATGTACCTCAACCTGAGCAACCACATCAAAGAAACCCTGAATAAAGTCCGCCAACGACGACACCTCATACGACGGGTACAAGGCAAATTTACAGGCTGCAATGACAAGACAGCTGTAAACACTTACAAAACCTTCGTCCGCCCACTACTTGAATACGCGGCAGCGCCTCTCGCCTGCATCTCCAAGACCCAAGCAGAAAGAATCTTCCGCACCGAAAGACGAATACTTAGCAGCATCCTACGACTCCCTCCCACCACCCCCAGACAAGAGGTCTTTGAGGAAGCAAAAGTCATCCCCGTTCAAACAAGATTAGCCATCCTGAGAGCCCGCTATGGGAAAACCACCCTCACCTCCCGACCTGACCTACACTCAATATACACACACAGACCCAGACACAGAAACAAACCCAAACACAAATACACCTACCCACCAAGAACTATCATAAACAACACCCTCCATACCTTCCCTGACACTATACACCAACACGAACACGCAAGACAATTACACATACAGAACAATGACACTCCTACCCCCCCCCCCCCCCACCTCCAAGCGTTGAACCCCGTCCGCCCGCCACCATAAACCCTACCTAATCGAAAGCAACAAAACGGCACATAAATCCGCCTCCACTGTCGCCCTTACTTTTGTACTTTTGTATTTTTGTTTTTAATCTCATTTCTAGTTTTAGCACCATTTCTAAATCTATATCCACTTCCACTGCTTGAAAAATTATAAAAATTTGTAATTAGTCTTTAAGATAACAAAACAATTGTATATTGCCAAACACTATTATAGGAAAACTGTATTTAGTATGTAAGCTAGCAATAAGTACCAAATAAATAAAGAACAGAAAAATTTAATACCTCATCTCTGGCCCCAATAGAGCAACAAGCTCTCCAGTGGCCCATCCGCCTCCCTTAATGAGCGGAAATGAATAGTTAAAAAAAAAAAACTCGTCAACCAGTCTCAGGGAACACCTGATAAAGACGCCGAGTTACGACGTCGAAATATCGTGTTGGGAAGACGCGGACCATTTGCAGTACACCCGATTCTGCGAGATGACAACAAATCGCCGGGGAAAGTCTTAGAAATTATAAGTGGGAGACAGTCGAGCATCCGCTCTATAGTGCTGATCCCTCCCCACGTGATTATCACGTCTTCTGTCCTTTTAAAAAGGCCTGGAAGAGACGACGATTCCTATCTGACGAGGATGTGAAGCAGGCAGGACTCGGTGTTTTACGAAACGGGTGTCTTCAAGCTAGTGCGTTGGTGGGACCGTTGCCTCAATGCTTAAGGCGATTTTCCCTGATTGGCTTTCCGATTCTGGACTTTACAGCTTTAGAACGAAAACTTTTTGATCGTCCCTTACGCTTACAAAGACATTAACTGACATATCTTACGGGTAACGAACAAACTGTATCAAAGTATTAGAAACAATCAACGTAGTACCTAAGGCCTTGAAACCTGAGAGTACGGACGTTGGAACTCTGCACGACCTTAGAGGGTCGGTACTGTCAGAACAGATCATTCGAGCAACTGCTTGATGAAACTTTCAACATTTGTGGGAAATGCAGCCTCGAGAGTAAGAATACCTGCGTGAGATGATGCTTGGGCGACGTTTTTTAGGTTGAGAACGAGATGGAAACAGGCTGCACGAGAGAAAGGGGACGCTACTTGACGTGCTTGCCCCAGAGTCTCCACGATTAAAGCTACACCCCTATGTCTGCCTAAGCTGCCAAACCGGTACTCCAGCGTTTCCCTGCCTGTGGGCGCGCTGTTTAAAATTCATCCGTTCAGTACGTAAAAAAGGCATTGCTGCAGAAAAAGAATGCTGTGAGCGCATCATGGTCGTTGGGTGTGCATAACATTACACTCTTGAAATGGAGATCGCAACACAGCATGCTCTGTGAACGTACACGAGCAGCTTATCGCCATCTTTCGGACTTTGAACAAGGTTGAGTCATTGGCACGACGAATATAGGCGACACACCGACAGATCGCTCAGACAGGCCGGCCAGAGTGGCCAAGCGGTTCTAAGCGCTACAGTCTGGAACTGCGCGACCGCTACGCTCGCAGGTTCGAATCCTACCTCTGGCATGGATGTGTGTGATGTCCTTAGGTTAGTTAGGTTTCAGTAGTTCTAAGTTCTAGGGGACTGATGACCTCATCAGTTAAGTCCTGTAGTGCTCAGAGCAATATGAACCATTTTTTCCTCTCAGACCTTTGGCTGTGGTGCATTGGCTGGAGAAAGAGCGGTGACGAGATGGACTCACAGAACGACAGCATGCCACGGATACTTGGAGAAGGAGTACGCCACGAGAAAATAGTAGGACTGTTCCAGTGGCTCTGACGAATAGACGGATGACAACAGCTGAAATCCAGGCAGAGGGTACTGGCAGTGTGTCGCCAGAAACCGTCGAGAACAGATTACCGGCAGTTGCCTTGAGGCCTCGAGTTGCCAAGCATCGTTTATCGCTGACAGAGATTTGCATGGTGGGGAATCAGAGTCAACTGAGACACTGAGTGCCATTCGGCAGATTTCAGCAATGAGTCTCGCTCCTGTTTGTGGCGATCAGAATTTCGCCAATGCGTCTGAAAACATATCTCTCCTACTCCTGGAATCATGATGTGAGGAACTATTGTGTACGACAACAGGACTGATTTGGTTATTGTTGAAGGGAGGCCGAATGATGTAAGTGGCAGTATGTGGCACAAATGGTAAACCATCTTGTCATAATGTTCATAACTAGAACACCAAACAGCATATTCCAACAAGATAATGAGAGATTCCACATTGCAGCTCACATTACAGATGCCTTGAGTGATGAAACAATATTTGACTGGCCTGCCTGGAACGTGTCTAGTATGCAGTAGGTAGACGTATACTCTCTTTCCAACCCCAGCTGGCAATCTTCGTGAACTGTCACAGAACGTGTTTCGGGCTTGACAAGGAATTCCTCAAGACGACATTCGAAGGCGGTTTGCTTCCGTTCCACAATGAATGCAGGTGTGTATTCGTGCTCAGGGGGGTCACACCTCATGCAGATGTAGATGCTGAACATTGCTTCAGAATGGAATGAAAGTTTAACCAAGTAATACTAATAATGTGATGAACATCTCTACTGAATTTGATGAATATCGGACTAGTACTTCATGGTTACATTTTCCATTTCCGTCAACGTATTTTAAGGTTTGCAAAACGACATCCGCTCTAATTCATAAAAACTCTTCGTAGTTGCCCACGTACAGGAAGGCAACAGTTGTTAAATATTACTCACATGTCATGTCTTTTACCGCCATGGAAAACCGTATAATACATTTAAAAAATCTTCAAAGTTACGCACAAACAAGAAAGCAATAGTTGCTATTTGCTGTTCTAATGTGCTACACACTCTTATGTATTTGGCAATTGTTTGTATATGCATAACGGTAAAGATTTTACGTGTATTATACGGTTTTCCATTATGCTAATGATACGACATGTGCGGAATATTAAACTTTCCATAACGAGAAGATGGAACAGTATCGAGACTGATTTTACTAAGAGACTGTTAAAAAAACTGGCCAAGTGCGACCAGGACTCGCGCTCTGAGGGCTCCGTACAAACTTAATTATGTGTATAGACAGTCCATCTGTACCGAGATTTGAGAACCTCGACGATTTTTGCCTGCTGTCGTCACTGAAACTGGCAAGATATCGGTCTTGAGAATGTTTTAATTTTAAGTTTGAAGTCGGATATCAAACGACAAAAAAAATTTTTTTCGTGAAATATAATTAAAAGTTAACAGTTTTATTGCCAAATTTCATGATTCTAGGTCATCGGGAAGTACCTATAGGTTTCAGAGCGTGGGTTTCCGAATATCAAAATACGTGACATAAATGGCCGTATCTATTGATTCCATTGGCATAGGAGCTCAACATTTTTACGCCACGAAGAGACATAAATTTCAGCTTGTTATGGAATGTACTCTATAGGTTTTGATGAGTGAGTTTGCGACTGTCAAAATATGTGACATTAATGGCCATGTCTGTTGACTGCACTGACTTGTAAGCTTAAGTTTTTTACACTGCCAAGGGAGTGTTGGTCTTTGTATGTGTTTTAATTTCAACTTGATACGTCTACCCCTTCCTGAGCAAAAGGGTTTTTAATAACAGACAGACAGATGGAAAACCAAGTGGTCCTACAAGAGTTCCATTTTTGCCCTAAAAACGAACCAAATACCAGAATGGTCGTATTTAAAGTTAATCTGCCCAGTCGTACAATCAAGACTATTTTCAAATATAAAAACGCTTCAGAAAAACTTTCAATGACGATTCAACACATACTCTCAATAGAAACTGCATGAATAATGAAGTCATTCCAAAATACAACAAGATGAACGGCAAAATGGACACAACAGCAACCCAAATATTGGACAACGCGCGAAAACTATGGGTGAAAAGCGAAATCAAAGAGCTTTACATTAAAAACCAAATGTTCAATACACAACTTTATAAAGGATCTGATTAAAAGTTTCCAAACACTCGCATGTAGTACGCAACTAACCACGAGGTGTCACAAGATGCCGACCCACTAGTATAAACGAGGTGGTGCGTTTTGTGTTTTCAGTAGAGTGCACTAACAGCAAACTGGGTCGGTCAAGAGAGCTCAGTGACTTCGAATCTGAAATAGTCACTGGCTGTCACCTGAGCAACAAGTCCAACAGGGACATTTCAGTTCACTAAAGAAGCTCAGGTCGACTGTTGATGATGTGACTGAAGAGAAAAACGAAGGTACAAACATAGGTAAGCCAAGGCCACGCAAAAAAAAAAGTAATTCGGAGTGATGAATCACATGTAGCGGACCCAGGATAGCTGCAGGAACCCCACAGTAAAACATGACCAATTCATGCTTGCCAGGAGGGCTCGAGTCGTCCTGTGGGCATCCTAAGGTCTGTGGGCGGTTTGAGAGACAAGGGAGGTGTGTGGACAAGTGGTAGGCAGATTAGCCCTGAAATATAATGAGGTGCCAAAAGCCATAGGACACCTCATAACATCGTGTCGGACTTCCTTTTGCCAGGAAGTCCCTTGCAGAAATATTGAGCCTTGCTGCCCCTATTGCCAACCGTAATTGCGAAAACGTGGCCAGTGCAGGATGTCGTGCATAAACTGACCTCGATTATGTCTTGTTAGTAGTAGAGTAACATGCATTCTGGTCACTTTCGATATCCACCTGTGAGGGAGCTTCAGTCTGTGCTGACCCGTCAGACAGGACTGATGTAAGTCTTTACTTACATGTGTTCAGTGGGTAGCATCTCTGCGTCACTCAAGGATGAGTGTAATGGTTATATTTGTTGTAATCATGTAGTTGAGGACTGCGCCCATGGCTCCATGCATGCTGCGTGGTGAATGATATTGACGATTGTATGAAGAACTAGAATATGCTTTACCAAATAATGAATATGCAGCAGGATGGGACTAAATTAAACTTCGCAACTCATGCTGGTAAATGTGTGTGCTGGAACTATAGATCATTTTATAAAAGTCCAGACAGTCTTCTGAAGTGCAAGAGGCGAGACACTCATCTCCTCCGATGCAAGCATCCATGTGTACAATTGAGGAAATGCTGGTGATAAGCAGGGATGAATTTAATAAATGTACTACATGGAAGCACACAGCTGAGCACTGCATCCATAACAGCCTACTCAATGAGTGGAAAGTAAAGGTAATGGATCAGCATGGGGTGAACACTTTTCGACAAATAATGGTAATGCAGCGGAATGGGGTGAAGATGCACTTCATAACTCACACAGATAGATGCTTATGCTGGAGCTGGCTATCTTTTTTTGAACTGCCTTACAGCCCACACCAACTTCAGCCTACGCCACACTGAACCAGAGGTGTTCACCTTGGTCTACATGTCTTAAGTGAGTTAGTTCATAATATCGCCAACAGGCAGCGCTGTTGTCCTTCACCCCCACCACTTCCCTCAGGAGCCAATAGGAATGCAGATAGCTTTATCTGGTCAAGTGATCATGATGTATAGGATATGAGGCGAGCACGGTAGCCCTCCAGTCTCAATTGCAGTCAATCACTCAGTCAGTTGGTGGAGTAATAGTAGTCATGAAGCAACAACTGTAGCAACAGCAGCAGCAGTCGAGATCGTCCAGGACACCCCAGCTGAATAGGAAAAAGAAACAGAATAGTAAGTACTCACACTACTATTACAATACATAGATGTTCTTTGTCGAGTTCTACACTCCATTTTCTTTATCTGTGCAAATGCTTATTGCTTGCACTGTCACAGATCACACTAGACATATCTGAAAATCTTTCTCGCACACACTCCATCCACCAGAATTTCTGTCGCTGCAAGGAGCCATGCTCTGGGCTCACGGCACCAGCTAGGGACCAAACTGCTGCAACCACAGGGCTATGCTAAGGACTTCCTCTCATATGGGAATTGCCCCACCCTTCCTCCTCCCTGGCGCACTTTCTTTCTTTCCTTGTGCCACTCTGATCACGCCACATGGAGCTGGCAGTAGACCTGAAGCCATGCTTCCTTCCTCCCTAGGACACTTCGCATGCTTTTCTGGGAAGTATCTCAACCTTCCTTTGTGGCACACTTCCCACACTTTTTGCACGAAATACCCTAGCCTTTCTTCCTGGCACATTTTCTTTGTGGCACACTTGTGGGAAATACTCCAGTCTTCTCTGTGTCACTTAACATTAACTGGTTCAGGAGCTATTAAATCTTATATTTAAGAAATGTGCAGAATATTGTCACACACATATCTTGAAGATGTCACAAGACTCTACAAATGTTGCTTCAGAAGAAGTGCCATAGGAACTATTAATTAAATAATCCTCTTCACAGATTCAATATATATCACAACACTACTCGTAACACACTTGCACACAACACACCATGAGAGTCGTAGCTGGAATATTTAAACAACATTGTGCTTCACGCAGTTTATAAAATGAATCTGATGCCCCAATACGCTTGTTTCAGGAAACACTAATGGATTTTACAAATTGAATGCACCCCCCCCCCCCCAAAAAAAATATCGACACTGCTTTAAACAAATTCACTTGTTATATATGTCAGCTGGAAGTTGCGGCAACAAGATGTGGCATGCTGGTGCCATCCTGCATTCCGCAGACAAAGCAGGGAAACCTCCTCCCAGTGGAATATCACACACAATGAAAACAAAGATGCATAAAAATAAATGAGCCAAATACACTCCTGGAAATAGAAATAAGAACACCGTGAATTCATTGTCCCAGGAAGGGGAAACTTTATTGACACATTCCTGGGGTCAGATACATCACATGATCACACTGACAGAACCACAGGCACATAGACACAGGCAACAGAGCATGCACAATGTCGGCACTAGTACAGTGTATATCCACCTTTCGCAGCAATGCAGGCTGCTATTCTCCCATGGCGACGATCGTAGAGATGCTGGATGTAGTCCTGTGGAATGGCTTGCCATGCCATTTCCACCTGGCGCCTCAGTTGGACCAGCGTTCGTGCTGGACGTGCAGACCGCGTGAGACGACGCTTCATCCAGTCCCAAACATGCTCAATGGGGGACAGATCCGGAGATCTTGCTGGCCAGGGTAGTTGACTTACACCTTCTAGAGTACATTGGGTGGCACGGGATACATGCGGACGTGCATTGTCCTGTTGGAACAGCAAGTTCCCTTGCCGGTCTAGGAATGGTAGAACGATGGGTTCGATGACGGTTTGGATGTACCGTGCACTATTCAGTGTCCCCTCGACGATCACTAGTGGTGTACGGCCAGTGTAGGAGATCGCTCCCCACACCATGATGCCGGGTGTTGGCCCTGTGTGCCTCGGTCGTATGTAATCCTGATTGTGGCGCTCACCTGCACGGCGCCAAACACGCTTACGACCATCATTGGCACCAGGGCAGAAGAGACTCTCATCGCTGAAGACGACACGTCTCCATTCGTCCCTCCATTCACGCCTGTCGCGACACCACTGGAGGCGGGCTGCACGATGTTGGGGCGTGAGCGGAAGACGGTCTAACGGTGTGCGGGACCGTAGCCCAGCTTCATGGAGACGGTTGCGAATGGTGCTCGCCGATACCCCAGGAGCAACAGTGTCCCTAATTTGCTGGGAAGTGGCGGTGCGGTCCCCTACGGCACTGCGTAGGATCCTACGGTCTTGGCGTGCATCCGTGCGTCGCTGCGGTCCGGTCCCAGGTCGACGGGCACGTGCACCTTCCGCCGACCACTGGCGACAACATCGATGCACTGTGGAGACCTCACGCCCCACGTGTTGAGCCATTCGGCGGTACGTCCACCCGGCCTCCCGCATGCCCACTATACGCCCTCGCTCAAAGTCCGTCAACTGCACATACGGTTCACGTTGACGCTGTCGCGGCATGCTACCAGTGTTAAAGACTGCGATGGAGCTCCGTATGCCACGGCAAACTGGCTGACACTGACGGCGGCGGTGCACAAATGCTGCGCAGCTAGCGCTATTCGACGGCCAACACCGCGGTTCCTGGTGTGTCCGCTGTGCCGTGCGTGTGATCATTGCTTGCACAGCCCTCTCGCAGTGTCCGGAGCAAGTATGGTGGGTCTGACACACCGGTGTCAATGTGTTCTTTTTTCCATTTCCAGGAGTGTACATAATGTATAAATATCGTTTAAATAGTGTCACTAAAATAAATGAGCTAAAATGCACTTGCACAGTAGTAGCAGTTTGCCTCACTCAGGACTGCCACCGCAAAGCGTCCACCAGCGGCTGCAGTTCACCACAGAGTGAGCCCGCTACTGGTCGTCGTTGAGCTATCAATGCGTCCAGCACAGGGAACTCCAACGTCACAGTTCATACCACCTTGGGATTTCGAATCTCATTGGTTCCTGAAAATACTGTTCAGGATTTTCCATCAACTGCCCTTCCTGATTGGTTGCCGCCAAGTCAGTGTGTCTATATAAAGCCTACTACCTGCACTCCCGGTCTCATTCTGTCATCGTCAGTTCGCCTGCGTGTTAACTCCTTAGTTGTGGGCGTTCGGTGACATCGAGTAGCACCAGTGTCAGCGACAAACGACGTAGAATTGTAGAGAAAGAATACAAACTACCATGTATGCAAATAATTTGTAAGTATGCGGTCATGATGTAGAAATCGAGAAAAATTTAGTGTGTTAAAAAATTCACTTTGGTAATTAAGTTTCTTTTACTTGTTAGACAGCTCAACTCCAGGATTATATCCCGGATTGCGAAAAGGGATAGGAGAGGGAGGAGGCTGGACCTCAGCGAACTCTCCCAGTCAAGGTCCAGCCTCTTGTGGAAAGCCTGCAACAAGAACTGTCCCTTGAATATAAATAAAGTTCGTGGTAGTAGTTGTGTAATTTATTTTTGTATCTTTGGTTTATTTCTTATTTCATGCTCGTTCTTGTTATAGGTCAGATGGTGAAAATGAGGCATGAGCTGGAGCCATTGCTGGAGGCTGAAAAAGTACACCAGCCACACACTGTGCAACTGCCTCCAATAGCGAATACACAGCGTCAACAGTCGCGTAAGTATAGAAAAAAAGAAATATCTATGGAGTTGTAGCTATGTTATTAAAAAAATATGTCTCATTGTGTTACAGTAACAATTCTAGAGGGATTAGACTTCATAGACAGGCAGCTGGAGACTATTCACCAACTGCAGCAGTCTCCAGCATCCAGAGAGACAGCTGAACTGTCCTGTCTGAGGAAAAAAGAATTCACACACACACACACACAGATAGGCACAACAAAAAGCCTTTCACAATTATAGCTTTTGGCCATTAAGGCCTTCGTTAACAATAGACAGACATCATACGCACACAAATACACACACTCAAGCAAATGCAACTCACACACACGACTGCACTCTCAGGCAACTGAAAACACACTGCGAGCAGCAGCACCAGTATATATATATATATATATATATATATATATATATATATATATATATATTTATTTATTTATTTATTGTTGTCATTATTGTAGGCAAAATGGATTGGTGGCATCATATCAGTTCTGACGAGGATGAGATACCAGAATGGGTCAGACAAACGTATCTAGATGAAGAGCTGCAAAGGCCCTTTTAGAGAGGGATGACTTTCCTGAACGTGTGGTAGAGATAGCTGACAACGTTGATGGAATTCTCACGCCATGAAACCAGAGTGGGAAAGGTAATTACTCTGCTTATATAACAATGCGATCGTTTGTATTCTTTCTGTCCTTGCAGCAGCTGCAGGAGATGACTAGAATATTATACTTTTTTTTCTTTATTGTCTCTCTTCTATAGTGGCCATATCTCTGTAGCTGCAGCACACCACGGCCTGAGTACCGGAGACCGCTAAGCCTACCTCGTCAAAGAGGGAGTCTGTGAGACACGCCGCATCAGCAGAAGCACAGCTACTTGTAGCGTGGGTGGCCGTAGCTGCCGCTGGCCTGACTCAGTAGAGCCGCCTCTTCCTCCTTCTTATCCTTGTCAGATCGTCGTTGTCAACGAAAGATATGTGTGCCTCGCCAAATATCCCTATGCATCTCGCCGACATCAACAGGATGGACCTCATCACCAACTTGTAGTAGTATTATTAGTAATAGAGATAATCCTGTAGCTAAAGGCAGTTCATTCTCCCATACTGTTAGTGAAGGACATCAGTTCAGTGACGCCATACCGCAGTTAGAATATTAGGTGAATTGCAGATGTCTCTGAGGAGCATGTCTCGTTCACGAGGATCGAGAATCCGGCAGGAGGGTGCCGCAACCCTGTTGGTTTTCTAAGGGCGTACCTTCCTGTCGTGGAAAAGGAGCTCCTCAAGGTAATCAATGATCCACGGTATCCCACCATTAAATGCAGTGCGGTGTTCTGCATCAAATGTCGCACCACCCCTCTCAGGTTGGTTCTGGCATTTGAGAGACAAGCCTTTAGGGGGGGGGGGGAGGGGGCATGATAATGTAGAGCACAACAACCACCGAGTGGTTTCATGAATCCACCTTGAGAGCTACAGTGGCCTGATTTACCGAGATGGAAGTGAGAGGGTCAGCTAAAGCACTCAGTCGAATACTACACATGGACATCCATACACATGTCTATAATGCACTAAATGCAGCGTCCACCTACACTGAAGAGCCACAGAAACTGGTATACTTGCCTAATATTGTGTAGGAACCCGTGAAAGCACAGAAGTACCGCAACATGATATGGCATGGACTCAACTAATGTCTGAAGTAGTGCTGGAGAGAACTGACACCTTGAATCCTGCAGGGCTGTCCATAAATCCGTAAGAGTATGAGGGGCTGGAGATCTCTTCTCAACAGCATGTTGCAAGGCATCCCAGATGTTCTCAATAATGTTACTGTCTGGGAAGTTTTGTGGCCAGCGGAAGTGTTTAAACTCAGAAGAGTGCTCCTGGTGCCACTCTGTAGCAATTCTGGACGTATGGGGTGTCAAATTGTCCTGTAAGGATCGTATCTAGACGTATCAGGGGTCCCATATCACTCCAAATGCACACGCCCCGCATGATTACAGAGCCTCCACCAGCTTGAGCAGTCCCCTGCTCAATAATAAGTGGAGATATATTATTCATTAGTGTAATCTCCAGTAGATTCTCTGCTTGGGGATGGAGGTGATTAGAATTACCCAGGCTATCTCCTTCAAGCAGTCCCCATGCTTGAAAGAGTATATTGTTTTGAATACAAGACAGAGAGCTTCCACAGCATGTGACATTGAGAATGATTTTTACAGAGTAATTAATAATTCAATTTACCGTAAAAAAATGGAGAATTTGGGGGAAAGGCGTGAATTTTCGGTTAGAAGCGGATGATATGGGCGTTATCACTCAATGCCAGACCGAATTTTAAGCAGGTTACCGTATTCAATAACAACTTTGTTGCTGTGGAAATGGCAAAGACTGCAGCAGAGTTTACAAAACATATTTATGTGGGGATTTTCATGCTAAACCTATCCAAACTCCACATGTACCACTTTCATTATAAATTTGCGAAAAGTCATTAGGCAGATTCTAAATTACTTTATATGCATACTGATTGCTTCATCTATTTAGTGTAGAACTGTGATCCATATGAAGTAATGAGGTACAACAGCAACACTGGTTGAGAATATTTTTTACATTTTTTATATAAATCTACACTAAAAATTAATGTGGAGATACTTTCTTACTACAGCTAAATTTCACAGTTCCATTAGCATAGGTTGAAAGTAATTCTGATAGACTGTGTACACTTGGAAACTAATCAGTATAATATATATATATATATATATATATATATATATATATATATTCAAGGTGTTTCAAAAATGACCGGTATATTTGAAACGGCAATAAAAACTAAACGAGCAGCGATAGAAATACACCGTTTGTTGCAATATGCTTGGGACAACAGTACATTTTCAGGCGGACAAACTTTCGAAATTACAGTAGTTACAATTTTCAACAACAGATGGCGCTGCGGTCTGGGAAACTCTATAGTACGATATTTTCCACATATCCACCATGCGTAGCAATAATATGGCGTAGTCTCTGAATGAAATTACCCGAAACCTTTGACAACGTGTCTGGCGGAATGGCTTCACATGCAGATGAGATGTACTGCTTCAGCTGTTCAATTGTTTCTGGATTCTGGCGGTACACCTGGTCTTTCAAGTGTCCCCACAGAAAGAAGTCACAGGCGTTCATGTCTGGCGAATAGGGAGGCCAATCCACGCCGCCTCCTGTATGTTTCGGATAGCCCAAAGCAATCACACGATCATCGAAATATTCATTCAGGAAATTAAAGACGTCGGCCGTGCGATGTGGCCGGGCACCATCTTGCATAAACCACGAAGTGTTCACAGTGTCGTCTAAGGCAGTTTGTACCGCCACAAATTCACGAAGAATGTCCAGATAGCGTGATGCAGTAATCGTTTCGGATCTGAAAAATGGGCCAATGATTCCTTTGGAAGAAATGGCGGCCCAGACCAGTACTTTTTGAGGATGCAGGGACGATGGGACTGCAACATGGGGCTTTTTGGTTCCCCATATGCGCCAGTTCTGTTTATTGACGAAGCCGTCCAGGTAAAAATAAGCTTCGTCAGTAAACCAAATGCTGCCCACATGCATATCGCCGTCATCAATCCTGTGCACTATATCGTTAGCGAATGTCTCTCGTGCAGCAATGGTAGCGGCGCTGAGGGGTTGCCGCATTTGAATTTTGTATGGATAGAGGTGTAAACTCTGGCGCATGAGACGATACGTGGACGTTGGCGTCATTTGGACCGCAGCTGCAACACGGCGAACGGAAACCCGAGGCCGCTGTTGGATCACCTGCTGCACTAGCTGCGCGTTGCCCTCTGTGGTTGCCGTACGCAGTCGCCCTACCTTTCCAGCACGTTCATCCGTCACATTCCCAGTCCGTTGAAATTTTTCAAACAGATCCTTTATTGTATCGCTTTTCGATCCTTTGGTTACATTAAACCTCCGTTGAAAACTTCGTCTTGTTGCAACAACACTGTGTTCTAGGCGGTGGAATTCCAACACCAGAAAAATCCTCTGTTCTAAGGAATAAACCATGTTGTCTACAGCACACTTGCATGTTGTGAACAGCACACGCTTACAGCAGAAAGACGACGTACAGAATGGCGCACCCACAGACTGCGTTGTCTTCTATATCTTTCACATCACTTGCAGCGCCATCTGTTGTTGAAAATTGTAACTACTGTAATTTCGAAAGTTTGTCCGCCTGAAAATGTACTGTTGTCCCAAGCATATTGCAACAAACGGTGTATTTCTATCGCAGCTCGTTTAGTTTTTATTGCCGTTTCAAATATACCGGTCATTTTTGAAACACCCTGTATATATATTTGTCCTTGTTTTATGCTTTTTTCCAAACACGATGTGCATGTATATATTATATATACACATATACATAGTACACATAAATAGATAAATTTACACAATACACACACACAATTCCATACACTATGATAAAAGGGTCATACTCCTTGGCAGTCACACACACACGCACACTCATTGTCTCCCTATCACTCAATCAGAGTCCCACACCCCTTCTCTTAGTGCAAGTGAGTAATTCGAGTATGGAAGAGTTCAATCCTGTCGTCACAACTGGTCATAAGGCGACAGTCCGATTTTAGATTGTAGCACAGTGTACACCTCATGTCCTCTTGATCAAATACTAGTCTGCCGTCCCACATGCGATGGCTGCTGTGTAGCACCCCAGTGAGATAATAGATCGACTTCGATGGCTCATGGCATCACCTGCTGTGAGCAATACTGGTCCTTCAGATGAGGTTATCTCAACAATTTCAATAATCTCTGAGCTTCAAGAGACAGGTATATTCGAATAGGCACGGAGATGGCAGTTAGAAAACTGCACAAATCAGCATGCAAAACAGACCCTCATAGGCATGTTATGATTAAAGGTTTCGGCACCCTGTGGGTTCTGGACTTATCAAATATGGAGAACTAAGTTTTAGAGAGGAATTCAGGTGCTACTAAATAATGCAATGCAGCTCTGATAAAATCAGTTATATTCTAGAGACACGTTGGCCTCAAAATACTTCAATACAATTTGTTAGAAACAAGTTGCAAAATCGTAGTTTGCACATCAAATTCCAGCCAGAAAGCGGGACGGATATGCCCCTCCAAGTGGGTACCGACTGCATTTGGTTGTTGTCTCAATCAGGCTAATCCCAATTGTGATGGCGTTAATATAATTTACTCAGCTGCCACACGAGTCTTTTAGTGCAGAAGGCCAGGATCTTGTATTACTGGATGCCACAGAACTCAGTCTTTACTGGCATTTGATACCCCACATAAAAATAAGCATGATCATAACCAATTGGTCATAATGATCATTGGCAGAAAACAAAAACAGAATTGCAACAGCAGGAGCGAGTACAGCAGCTGACTTACCGTGTTCGATGACTGTCGTGTTGTTGCATGCGCTAGCTTTGCTCAATTAACTATTTGCGTCTACACCTCAGTAATTGTCACATATTAAGATAAACATTCATTCACAGTCAAAATAACTTCACCACCTACACGAACGTTACTTTGTCACGGTCTTATTCAGATTTAGCCAAACCATATTTTCACATTTTTCTTCGAGAAAAGCGTTTGTGGTCCTTTATAAAGTAACTAAGACGGGTAGAGACACAGACACACACTACAGGCACGGAGCGAGCGGATAAAAAACTTCAATTTAAGGGCGCGTGGCAGACATATTCAAAGCAAAGCTCAGTTGGTGAGCTTGCGGGAGCGCAACTGTTGGCCATCCAGACTGCTCCCTGGTCTAATCGCTAGTCCTCAACAATAGCGTTTGTGGGCCGCTTCACCCTCCCTCTAAACCACTGGTGACACCTGCCACCGTCTCTTCCCTTAAAACAGACACATTTTTGCCTTATACTTTCCCTGTTGCTTTCGTCGCAAATACACTTTTGATTTACACTCTTCTGCAAATTTGACTCTGGCCCTCTGCTCTAATTTAAAGTATTTTTCAAACGAACTACTTTTTTACCCTTCGGCAGCCTCTAGTCGGACCAGTCCACCTTCTCCCTCCCCAAGGGGTGTCGGCCTGTGGATGCTGCGTCGTATTTCTAAGCTACCCCTGGCTTTTCTGTGTCCTTCCGCCTTCACATTCTTGCAAGTCACCATGCTGGTCTACCGCGCCTGACTCCGCTCTTATCGTAACCCTTCGGCACACTACCTCCTCTTTGGCCGTCCGTCTGTCTGCTATCCCACTACATTCTAATCGGCGCTCGATTAATTAAAAAGGCTATATCTTAATTTTCATTGCCTCTACAACAACTGGGTTTCTTTCTGAAGCCGCCTCCTATTCTTAGCTATCAACTGAAGCTCTTAAAACTATTGCTGATCTCAAGCGCATTCATGCACAGCACATTGTCACGTTTTACCGCATAAACAGAAATTTAATGTGGGTGATTTGATACATATCTCGAAACACACGGCAGCATTTGAGAGGTAATACCTCCCAAACCAGTGGAGTGAGATATTCACAATTTCTAAAGTGCAGAGAACAAATTCCAGAATTTACATCTTGTAGGATAGCAGTGGCACTGAAGTTTCAGGATACTTTTACACCGAGGAAAAGCAGAAGAGCTCAGAACCACACGTGTTTCTCACAGAGTGTGTCATAAGATGTTGAGGGAATAGAGCGCTAGTTAAATAGCTTGGTGTTCCTGCAACACAAAACAGCTGGATTGATGCTGATGATTTGCTATATAATGGAGTGCACAGAGCACAACCAGCACAGTAGCATAACGTGCACGATAGGAGACATTATAGGAGGCATTGGTATTCTTGACAAACTTCCCACTGAATTGCACATTCTGAGGTATAATTACTGCAGACCTGGCACAAAGCTTCAAAAACGTTTTTCTCGTGGTTATAAGGGGATTAACCTGCTTAACGAGGTGTGTTTGGAACACGACATTGCATACACAAAACATAAATATCTCCCAGGATGTCATGTCGCAGATCGAATTTTAGCTGATAAAGCCAAGGCAATACGTGCGAGAAAGGATATTGGTATAGGACAATGCACTGCAGCATTTGTAGTAGATAAAACCATGGGTGGTAAAATTAAATTGGACTTGGGTGTGAATTTCAAGCAAGCTATGAACGCTGCACGTCGTGCACTGAAGAACAAGAAGACAAGGATGAAGAATCCAGGGCAAGGGTGTTTAAGAAACTGTATCCTAACTGCGAAGTATGCAGCTAAAAGTGACCTAAACCGTAAAGGACCGTTTAAACCATCCAGGGCTCTGCCAATACCCATGACTTCAGGTGGAATTATCCCCTTCCTCATTCCTGCGCTCACAGGTCTCTCAGCGATGGATTCACTGGCTGATGGAGCTGTGCCTGTTGCCATAACAGTGAAGAACGCACAGAGCTCCCAGGAGCAGCTAGAGGAAGTAAGAAGACACAACCGCACGATGGATGCAGCATCCATCGGAAAAGGACTGTACCTGAAGACATACAAGTAAAGACCAGGTCTCTTCATAAAAAAAGAAGCCGTTAGCTGTCCTATCGGATAGACCGCTTACTACTACAGATCTGATCAAGTTAACAAAAAAAAAAAAAAAAAAAACTCAGCATCCCAAGATTCCGTGGCGTGTTTATGCGGGATACATTACCGAAGACTAAGTGGAAATGAGGTGAACGTGGAGTTGTGAACGTAGATGTCGTTGGGGGGCAACCCACTGCTTGGCGTATATTAAGAAAAATACAATAACGTCAAATACTTCGACTCATTCGGAGACTCGCAGCCGCCAGAAGAGCTACATCGATCCTTACCGACAAAGCACGTGTGTTCTACAATTCTCATCGCTACCCAGACTTTAATACCTGCTGATGCAAGCATTTGTGCATCATGTTCCTCCTAGCATTTACGAAGAAGCATGTATATGAGAAGATGCATTAAGCATCCACCCGTCAGTCACGGTTCAGATGCAGTGTCGTGTACTCTCACTTTAAAAGAACGATCGTCGGTATTATGCACCAATTACTTCCCATCGACTGATTTAAGCAAGGGTGAGTGGAGTATTGCGCTGACTGGACTGGAGACTTAGAACAGCATTCCGAATGTCAAAGAGGATAACAGTAAACGTGAGCTTCAACTAGTCATAGATCACACCAGTCCTGTATTGTCAACGAACACAGGATGGGCATAACGTATAAAATGGAAGTGCACAATGTGCAGCGCAGCACTTCACAACAGTACAACAAGGTGATAATATGTGCTAACTACACTACTGGCCATTGAAATTGCTACAACACGAAGATGACGTGCTACAGACGCGAAATTTAACCACCGACAGGAAGAAGATGCTGTGATATGCGAATGATTAGCTTTTCAGGGCATTCACACAAGGTTGGCGCCGGTGGCGACACCTACAACGTGCTGACATGAGGAAAGTTTCCAACCGATTTCTCATACACAAGCAGCAGTTGACCGGCGTTGCCTGGTGAAATGTTGTTGTGATGCCTCGTGTAAGGAGGAGAAATGCGTACCATCACGATTCCGACTTTGATAAAGGTCGGATTGTAGCCTACTGCGATTGCGCTTTATCGTATCGCGACACTGCTGCTCGCGTTGGTCGAGATCCAGTGACTGTTAGCAGAGTATGTAATCGGTGAGTTCAGGAGGGTAATACGGAACGCCGTGCTGAATCCCAACGGCCTCGTATCACTAGCAGTCGAGATGACAGGCATCTTATCCACATGGCTGTAATGGATCGTGCAGCCACGTCTCGATCCCTGAGTCAACAGTTGGGGACGTTTGCGAGACAACAACCATCTGCACGAACAGTAAGACGACGTTTGCAGGAGCATGGACTATCAGCTCGGAGATCAAGGCTGCGGTTACCCTTGACGCTGCATCACAGACAGGAATGCCTGTGAAGGTGTACTCAACGACGAACCTGGGTGCACGAATGGCAAAACGTCATTTGTTCGGATGAATCCAGGTTATGTTTACAGCATCATGATGGTTGCATTCGTGTTTGGCGACATCGCTGTGAACGCACATTGGAAGCGTGTATTCGTCATCGCCATACTGGCGTATCACCCAGCGTGATGGCATGGGGTGCCATTGGTTACACGTCTCGGTCACCTCTTGTTCGCATTAACGGCACTTCGAACAGTGGACGTTACATTTCAGATGTGTTACGACCCGTGGCTCTACCCTTCATTCGATCCCTGCGAAACCCTACATTTCAGCAGGATAATGCACGACCGCATGTTGCAGTTCCTGTACTGACCTTTCTGGATACAGAAAATGTTCGACTGCTGCCCTGGCCAGCACATTCTCCACATTTCTCACCAACTGAAAACGTCTGGTCAATGATGGCCGAGCAAGTGGCTCGTCACAATACGCCAGTCACTGCCCTTGATGAACTGTGGTATCGTGTTGAAGGTGCATGGGCTGCTGTACCTGTACACGCCATTCAAGCTCTGTTTGACTCAATGCCCAGGCGTATCAAGGCCGTTATTACGGCCAGAGGTGGTTGTTCTGGGTACTGATTTCTCAGGATCTATGCAGCCTAATTGCGTGAAAATGTAATCACATGTCAGTTCTAGTATAATATATTTGTCCAATGAATACCCGTTTATCATCTGCATTTCTTTTTGGTGTAGTAATTTTAATGGCCAGTAGTGTATGAATTTCTTAAATCCGTGTTCTGAAGTTGTGTAATTATGTCATTCGATATAACTAGGCTGGTGGAATAGGACAAGAGTATTATACATGTAGAATGAGATTTTCACTCTGCAGCGGAGTGTGCGCTGATATGAAACTTCCTGACAGATTAAAACTGTGTGTCCGACCGAGACTCGAACTCGGGTCCTTTGCCTTTCGCGGGCCAGTACTCTACCACACTTGCCCGCGAAAGGCAAAGGTCCCGAGTTCGAGTCTCGGTCCGGCACACAGTTTTAATCTGCCAGGAAGTTTCAGGAATACTTCTAGCATAAATTTACGCATCAGCCACGTTTAACAAAACGATGAAATTAGGATTGTCAGCCACCAGAAGGACCGTTTAACCCTCCCTTGCAGGAGTTTCATATACTTGATGGATCATTTACGAAAAGGGATGGTACTGCTACACTGACATCGAACCTTACATGTATTGCTTTAGAATTCGTGTTTCATGAGGTACGATATGAACTTCATGGGTTCGAGATTGACCGTATGTCTCTGCTTCTCCCTCGGATTTGAACGAGTTAGAATATTCTGGATGGTTCATTGATGAGCTAGCAGATAGAACGGTGTAAGGCTACAAGAGATTTACTGTGTGTATGGCTTTAAAAGTGCTTATGCGATACTTCAAGGACATGGCGTGATTTGTTCTTAATGTTAAACAGGAGATTATTCTGTTATCGACTGCAATGAAGGGCAACTCTTACATTCAATGACCTCAAGAGGAGAACGAGATCACCATCAAGAAAATAATATGGAAGATGCCACACGTTACAGTATCGGATGAGCTGCATTTGAAGTTTTTAAAAGTTCTGAATGTAAGCGTATTTCTACCGCTATCTTTCCGTTCATGGGAGGTTTTCGAGTATCAAATGCTACGTACTGCAAGCAGCTAAATGTGGCATATCAAAACCTCCTCTCAGTTGGAGACGACCAGGTTCATCAAACTTGCTTTTCAGACTAGTAGAAGAGGGAATATAGTAAACGATTCCACCAAATTTGATAACTGCAAGTTAACTAATGCCAGAGTCTACCTGAACTCTGAATTCTACCTGTATGATAATTTACTTCTGAAATGGGATGACAATGTATACAGTCTAGCATATGACATGTGTATGAGATTCCATGCTTCTTATTATGAAGAGGCAGGATGTCTACCCAGTCCACGGAAATTCAAGGAGTTGGCGCGCATCATCGTAATAAACTGCTCAAAGCAGAACAAGATAATTAAATCTGGACCTACAGATGTAAGAACTGAATTTGAATCTTCGGCAAATTTTGTAACGCAATGTAGCATATGCTCTAGTTCTATAAGAGCATGTAATTAACTCCTGTCCGCTCAAAAGTGTTGTGCAATGAGCTGTATAAATGATCTGGCGCCATAACATACCCAGAGCATTCCATAATGGTATCTCAAGATGTGAACATCATTGCAGGCGCTCAGGGCATGCGTTGCGTTGTGTTTTTGGGGGAAAGAGACCAGACAGCGAGGTCATCATCAGACATGTTCACGCGCTTCCTGCTCCCATAACCCAATTCGTGTTGCGTGATAGGTGCATCACATAGAACCATTCCATACGTTTTGTTATCCTCCATCTTAAAATTCATCCCCGTAATAGCACTCATTTTCAGAAAAACTAATGTCATTTGTGTCATGCGCATTCTTTAGATACACGATACAATAGGGGATAGGTTTTTTTGTAAATAACAACAACAAAACTTTACGGTAACGAAATTTTCATTTATTCAATTCACACAGATATAATTTGATTGTTGAGATACAGTACACTTCTTGAGATACAATACTGTTCCTGAGATACAGTTCAGTTCTTGAGATATAATTTGACTCTGATATTCCAATGCAGAGACACTTTTAACTTACACACTACAGCAGTAACATTGGCTGAGAATATTTTTTACAATTTATTTTATAAATCTTCACTGAAAATTAATTTGAGTTCCCATAAAGCTCTAAAGTGAACAACACATTTATCAAGGAAGTTATTATCTGGGATCCAGCTAAAGCAAGGGAAGTGCTTTTGTGTGCCAACATAGACCGTTGTGCTCCTTCTAAAACTGTTTTGAAGGCCTGAGGCTTCCCAGAAAGCTGTGCAAGCCGGGGCGCCGGCACCACCTAATGGCTCCCTAGATGGTGTCCTGTCCACGGTGAACATGGAAACTCGTAAATTTTTACGGCCGCAATCCTAGTTCACAAAGCCCATTTACGGAACTGTTGTAGCGCTTTGGCTGGGCAACCAAGATCTCTCTCGCACTCTGGCCTTTGCTGCAGCAAAAGGCGCCTAACAGGTAGGTGCAGGTAGACCGTTTTCCCACCCCATCGACAGAACGCGTTATCTGCACACTGAGGGATAATTTCTTGATCCCAGCATTCTGTCCTCGATAAGAGCTTCAGGATATTCCCTTTCCCTGATAGCTGCACGTGGATTTCAAGCCCCAAACATCCACAGCAAGATTTACTTTTAAATGACCAACTGCCTGCTTGTTCTCAACTCCAGAAAAATACTATTCGAAGAAGAGCCACCATAAAGGCCGCACATGTATAAATAATGTACACACTCAATCAATGCCTCTTTATGCTGATAACTTCCTGTTGTCTCACAAACACGATGTCCTGGGTGAAAAATTAACATTAAATTGTACCCTTGCATATGGAGAATAGTAAGAGACTCATTTGCCCCCTCTCATAGTTAAGGGTAACAAGGGCCTAGTCAGTCCTAACAGTGAGACTGGCTTACGAAGCATGTACAAAAAGTGGTAAATTTTGTATCTGTACCTAGCCTTCACAACGGCTTCAGACCCCTGATGGTGGCGCAGCCATAGGATGATGATGTATAATGGCCTCATGGGGTTTGTGGATGCATATGATGATGGCATCAGTCCCCACAGCAGCTGGATAGTTCAAATGTTAGATGTTAGGTGCAGTTATTTACCTGTAACACTCATATGAGGGAGATCTGGAGAGACATTAGCAATTAGCATGGCCTTGAATGCTGAGGGTAGGCTATGCAACATTAATTGTTTCCACTCAAAACTCAAGTGATAAACATAATCCTGCACTGATGGTGCCAATCAGAAATTATCAAACAGCACAAATTCAATTGTAGAATATTAATTGAAATGACTCTATAGGAATGTAAAGGGGAAACGATAGTTTAATTTGATTTAAAAACAGAGGACACAAACGCATATTGTTAGCTCCTGAACTCCAATTACAATTATCCGACGTTAAAATTGATTGCATTACAAGCTAGCACACTACCCTACTAACAAACAGGTTCTTGAAAATGATCTCGTAATACAAATTTAGCTACAGATCATTCAAAATAGTAAGTAAAACCCAAGATCATTGTCATAGTGATCTGACAAGTCTGGATATAGGTAAACATTATTATCAATATTCGCCTTGAAATCCATCAAAGTGCAAAGTCAAACGCGAACTTTTACAAGACAAAATTAAAATATGTTGAGGGTGCAAAATTTGAACAAAAACTGGAAAACATCAAAATGTTAGGTAACTGGGTTTAAACAACATAACTGCGCCAGAGCGAATGTAAAGACTATTCATAAGAATGGTTACTTCTCTGTTAATGGCAACTAATTGAAACTATCAGCTAGAGAGGAATCATCCCACGAAAAAAGTGATCCAACACAAATGCTATGCTGTGGTATGTGGCCAACACCACCACAAATTAAACTCAGCACTCATGTTATTATCTTACCAGAGAGAAAACTTCCCCCAACTTGCCCAGAAAAATACTGGCCACTGTTTAACATTAACAGAAACAGAGCTGATTGTGTAATGGGTTATAGTTTGCAAATATAGGGAATAAAATGGGAACACTGTGTCAGGACACTTTCTAGGAAGGGTTTAAAAGGATGCGACCACTACAACCACTCCTTTTGCCGATAAGAAACTGTAATTTATATATCTAAATAATTCTTACATATAGTAAATTAAATTACCAATATTCCTGAAATTAACATTAACATTGAAGAGCATTAAAACTACTAAGAACGTATAGCTGTAAGGAGTATGTGGCTGTAACCAGTGTATTTTCTTTTTCTTTTTTTTCCAGTACATATACGAGGGTGGCTTGAAAAGTTCTCGGCATCTAGCGCAACGAGTTGTTCACGAGATATTCATTGGACTGTAGCTGTAAACTCGTGTCACGTCAGTGCTCTTGGAAGAGAGCTGTGGCGATGACGTGCCTTGTTGTTCCGACATAGTGATTTGCGAAGATGGGAAAAATTGAGATTCGAGCAGTGATTAAGAGCTTCATACAGAAAGCAAAGGACATTCATGTCGATTTCCAGAATATACTGGGGACTCTGCTCCTTCATATTCAACTGTTGCCAAATGGAAAAATGAATTTGAGTTAGGGTCGGAAGAGCTTAGATAATGATCCGTGCAGTGGTCGGCCAAGACTCCAGAAATCATTGCAAAAGTGCACAAAATTGTCATGAAGGATGACCGATTGAAAGTGAGTGAAATTGCTCACGCTTCCCAGATGTCATCTGAAAGGGTATATCACATTTAACTAAAAAATTAGAAATGAAAAAATTATCTGCAAGATGGGTGCCGCGACTCTTGACGCTGGATCAAAAACATGTACCATTGCCATGGCAAAATTACACAAACTAAGTTATGAATTGTTGCCACACCCGTCTTATTCACCTGATATGGCTCCGTCCGACTTCCATCTCTTCCCAAAACTGAAAATCTTCTTGATGGATGAAGATTCACGTCGAATGAAGAATTGATAGCTGGAGTTAACAAATATTTTGCAGGCCTGGAGGAAAGTCATTTTCGAGATGGAATTAAAGCATTGAAACATCACTGGACCAAGTGCATTAATCTACAAGGAGACTACATTGAAAAATAAAAAAGTTTTAGTGATGTGCCGGCCAGGGTGGCCGAGAGGTTCTGGACGCTACAGTCTGGAACCACGCGACCGCTACGGTCGCAGGTTCGAATCCTGCCTCGGGCATGGGTGTTTGTGATCTCCTTAACTTAGTTAGGTTTAAGTAGTTCTAAGTTCTAGGGGACTGATGACCTCAGAAGTTAAGTCCCGTAGCGCTCAGAGCCATTTTTAGTGATGTAAATATCTTTTTGCTATTCCGTTCCGAGAACTTTAGAAACCACCCTCGTACTAACATAAGGTGTTATCTCGTCTACTATTACTACTAATGCTGTACTTTCTTCTGACCTGAACTTGAATTCAGTTTGATGTTACATTGCTTGTATGTGTTACAAGAGAAAAATATATTAATCTGAAGATAAAGGGCCGGCCACTGTGGTCGAGTGGTTCTAGGCACTTCAGTCCGGAACCGCGCTGCTGCTACGGTCGCAGGTTCGAATCCTGCCTCAGGCATGGATGTGTGTGATGTGCTTAGGTTAGTTAGGTTTAAGTAGTTCTAAGTCTAGGGGACTGATGACCTCAGATGTTAAGTCCCTTAGTGCTTAGAGTCATTTGACCCTTTTTGGAGATAAAAGTATTTTCCTTAAAAACGTAAAGTGAGATATTAACCGAGAGTAATTTCATATTTCATCAGCTATTTATGAGCACTGAGAAACTGTAGGGAATTCGATTGATGATATTTTGCAATCAGAAAAACTAAGTGACCTTATCCAAAAGTGGTTTTTATAAAAGTAAATTGCATGAAATTTACGCAATGAAGCAGAACATTCTTCAGGTGTCAGTGTTAGTTGCTCAATCACTCAACAATAGTTGTCTCAGGATCCCCTTCTTGAATGCTTGTCGGCTTTAGGGATTTTGTGCTGGAGCAGCAAGGAAAAGATATTTAATTCAAATGAGATACGCTTCCAGAGACAAGCTTCAAATACAGTGTCTTGTGTTGTTCAGCCTATGACAGTATAACTATTTTTTGTGTAAATCAATAGCAAAAAAACAATGTAGGCTATGCAATTCCGTCTTCCCTCCATACAATATTTAAAAAAGAAGACATTCATGGAAGACCATATATCATTCTACTGTTTTCCAGTGCATATGACGAAAACAGAGCGTCCCTGAGGTAAATGAAAAAAAAACGTAATATTTTAGCAGCCGGTGAGGCCGAGCGGTTCTAGGCGCTTCAGTCTAGAACCGCGCGACCGCTACAGTCGCAGGTTCGAATCCTGCCTCGGGTATGGATGTGTGTGATGTCCTTAGGTTAGTTAGGTTTTAGCAGTTCTACGTTCTAGGGGACTGATGACCTTAGAAGATAAGCCCCATAGTGCTCAGAGCCATTTGTACCATTTGAACAACTTAACATGAGAGCAAACAGTATAAATGGCTCTCAATGTGGGTCTCAAAAAGAAGGAAATATAGTAATGATCGTGAATATATGAGGATTTATGAATAGTGAAATAACTAGTTGACTTATCTAATTAGTGTTTGTGCTTAATTAAACATTGTATAATGTTTATCTGTATGTGACTAACGAAATTTGTGAGTTTCATGTACACAATTAACTGACGATTTTGGGAATGAACGAGCCTCAAAAATTTATCTCAAATTAGTGAAGAGGCTGAACGAGCTACTGAGAGTAATTTTCAGTACTGATGTGGGCATGCAGAATCAAGGTAAGGATGTTGGTATTTGCCACATCTTGACTTACTGAAAGTGTAATTTAGCTATGATAATTCATTGTGCATAATAATAATAATTAATAATCCTTAATCATTTCTGAGGAACAAGGCAAGATTCTTAATTTACTTTTAATTATGATATAAGATTGTGATGATTTTCATTTGCTCCTTGCTAAACTCTTTGGTAGTAATTTTATCAAATTTTTAGCTAAAGTGTATATAAAACTTTATCCCAACTGAGAATTCTAATTAACAGAAGTTATCTAAACTTCATTTTCTTAACTGAAATGGTTAAAACGTGGAAAGGAAAAATGGAGTTTGAAAAACTGTTGGATTTAAGAACCACGGGAGAATCTGCATCAAGTGGATTAATCAGATGTTGAAAACATATTGTTTCTGATAAAGAATGAGATAACTCTGAATGAACGGAATAATCATGGGGAGTCTGCATCTCCACTAAAATGAAGTGAAGTAAGATCTCAATATAATTTGCTCAAGTGATCGGAGAATGTTTCCTAAAACACAGAGGAAAATGCACAATGTGGCGCAAAGACATAGATCCTTTCACAGCACATTTAATGAAATTAAAAGAATGGGATACAGAACGAGGTCGTAAGCAAGAGGAACGGGATGAAAAAATCTGCATTGATTAGGGTGGATTCGATCAGAATTGGTCAAATTAAACAAAAAATGTGAAAGTTTACCTGATTTAGATAGTCAGTTAAATGGCGAGGTTCAAACAGTTAAATCCGCGCAAACTAAGGTCTAGGCAGTGGTAGATAGTTTTTCAAGTGAGACTGAGGGCATGGATTCGAAAGTAAAAAGACAGACGATTATTTGGTCAAGTAATCGAAAAAAATGGGAGAATGATATGTCTGGGTGGATTGAAACTAAAGCCACAGACATAAATACGTGTGTGAATTTCGAAATTATTTCAACCATCCAGCGCGTAAATAAGAAATCAGGATTAGATAAAAGCGAAATGATTGAAGAATTTAAAGGTGAATTTTAGCAAATAACAGGTAAAGTAGTTTCTGAGATTCCGAAACGGCAATCCAAAACGGGTCATGGGTTAAGTTTAATGGAAAAAAGTCTCTCTGGAAGCAGAACAGAGCGGAATACTTCACTGTGAGTATAGAAAACAGATGAAAGTTACCAAGCTGCATATAGACAACAAATTAAATACAGTAATAAACACACGCATTTCAGTAGGCACCCTAATCAAGAGGATGACGTGAGTGGTAATATTCTGTCCCTTTCGTTCCTTAAACACGAACAGATTAATACTAAAAATCGCCAATTCCAAACATACTCGCGAGAAAAGGATATACCTCACCCAGTTGTCTCCATGAAAAGTTTTAGATGTATTTTTTCAAGGTCATGGACGTAACATCTTTAAAACACAATTCATTGTCTCTCATAATATCAGAGACGCTGCTTTATGGGCTGAATTTTGTAGAAGTTGTTAACATTTTGCAAAACTGTTTATTTTAAAATTTTTGTCCCCCAGTAAATGGGAATGTCTTTGTATGGAGGTATACAGTCCTGTATACTATAATAAAAAAAGCACATTCTAAGGAAAGACTTTGAGCATTAGTCTAATAAGACTAGGAACTGGTATGAACCTGTCTCACGTGGGGAAGTGTTGCGAATTCTTAAAGCCGAGCTACCAATTTTAGAGAGAAACTAATCTATGTGCCAGATACAGATCTAGATCATTTTATGTCAGTTGTTGATTCCTTAGATTTGATTCCGAAAGATATCAAACAACTCTATAGCAGTAATAATTCAGCAAGTAACTCCATGAGAAATAGTAATAACGGCTATAGCCATAACAAAAATAATAATAACAGTAATAACAGTTATCGCAATCATTATGAAAAAGGTAAAGGTAATTTTGGGTATTCTATAAGCCCACCTTTATCTACAATTCAAAGTTACTGACTTCGTAGTAATAAACATAATAATGGTAATACGCGCTATTTAAACAGGAAACGAAATTATAATTACAATTTCAATCCTAATAACCATCACGAAAATAGAAATATAGGGAATTAATGGTATAATCCTCATCCAGGTCGCCGGCATCAAACAGCTGGGGCAGTATCTGGACAAAACTTCCCCATCCAAGTAACATAATAGTAAGAACTTACAACCTACCATGGTCCAACTAGACGCACGAAATGGATATCCTCATCGTCCAACCAGGACCAACCACTCTTAGCCTTGTGAGATTGGTCAAAGGAAAGGAGGAGGGCAATTTACGAAATAGGATTTACGTGTTAAGATATATATAATCATGGGCTAGATATTAAAGCTGAATTAAGTACTGAATCAAGACACTGTTAATTAGGCAAGTTAAATTACTGAAATCAGTAATTGATGTAACTATTAAGAAGGTACCTGTGGAGATAATTTTGCATACTGGAGCTACTGCGAGCATGGTGAGTCAGAATCTTTTCAAACAGGTTAGTCAAAATAATAAGATACCAGTTTTGCTAGTTCAGTATTGTAGTACTACTCAAGAGGAAAGCAATAACAGACCCTGAGGCAGGACATTGTTATTCAGAGAGCTAAAGTGGTCGAATAAGACTGAATTTGATGAAAACAGTGGAGGTGCATGACAAATATTGCCAGCATATTAATGTATGATGTTTTGGACCTAAGATATATACATTGCGACTGATTTTTGTTCGGAAAATCCAGCTCAAGAAAACATATCTAATAAGGATAATCTCCTTGGCAGCAGATTGCCTGAATCAGAATATTTAACTAAAGTCCAACAGAAAGAGTTATATCAATCATTAAGCAACTACATTCAAGTGTTTAGAATTGTATTAACAGCTTCAGCTGCTGACGGGTGTTGAAATATATTAACAGGGACAGGTGAAAATTTGTGCCCCGACTGGGACTCGAACCCGGGGTCTCCTGCTTACATGTCAGACGCTCTATCCATCTGAACCACCGAGGGCACAGAGGATAGTGCGACTGTAGGGATTATCTCGCGCACGCCCCCCCCGAGACCCACATTCTCACCTTGTATGTCCACACATTACACTCGTAGTGCCCCACTCCAACACACTCATTACACATGGAAGACATTCTTTCCAAGTCCTGTAAGAGTTCAGGGAATATGTGTGCATCCACACTGAAGAAGAAGGTCATGGCCGGTATTGTCATATCCATATAAATTCAAGTGTTTGATGAAAAACCAGGAATAACTAAAGATTTTATCTATCATATGAAAGTTCATCCAAACAAAATCTTTTGCTGTGCCTATTATTCTGTACCTTGGACTGAAAAAGAACCTGTAACTAATGAAATATGTAAGGTGTTTGACTGCAAAATGATAGAAGCTTCTAATTCATCATATAGCAGTCCTTAGTTAGCGGTAGCCAAGCCAGGCGGAATTATTAGGTTGGTTCTGGATCCACAGGACATAAATAAAATCATTTTACCAGTACCTGCACATCCTGGAAACTTTTAACTGTTAGAAATGTTTTACTGAATTAAATTCCTGACTTACATAGCTATAAAATCCTCCTATTGGCAGGTTTCACTAAATGAGGAATCACAAATATATACTGCCTTTATTTTTGCTGGCTGGAATTATCAACTTAGAGTTATGATATTTGGTGTAAATGTAATTTTTTTGCAGCACTGGACACTGATCTGCTACCAAAACTGCTTGATGTGGTTACATTATATATTGATGTCTTATTAATAGCCACAAGCTTCGAAAAAAGATATAGAGCTGCTTGAAAAATTTGCTAAGTACAGAGTCATTGTAAATTTAATGAAGTCCAAATTTAGCAAGAACCAAATTATATCTCTAGGTCATTACATCTCGCCTCTGGAATTACGCCTGACCTAATGAAGCTTAATGTGATAGGAAATTTTCCTCACCCTACTGCTACAAGACAGTTAAAATCGTTTCTTGGTCTAGTGTTGTTTCTTAGGAAATTTGTCACCAATCAGTTGTCAAAAACTGATTCAAGAAAACACACTATGGGGCGTTGGACACAAAAATGTGTTGGAGCTTTTGAAAAACTGAATATGATTGAGAAACTCTGCCTATTAATGGATACTTTCTTAACTGCTCTGAGGGCTTGTCTATTTCAAGTAGTCACAATATACAACAAGCCAGAAGTAAAAATTATTGGTTTCTTATGTAGAATTCTTTTGGATTGTAAATGTGCATATACAATAATGTAACTGGAAGCACTTATTGTAAAATGGGTTTTAGAGAAATTTAACTATTTTATGTATGGAAAGCATGTTAAGATGTACTGTGATCATCAGTCAGTTAGCTTTCTACTATCCTGTAGGCTGTTACATGAAGATTCACACACTAAGCATTAGTACTGCAGAGATGTGATACTGAGATAGTTCACATAAAAAGTCAAGACAACATCGTAGCTGATGCTCTTTCCAAACTACTGTGAGGTGCATCGAATTCCCAAGAAGTAATTGAGCAGTCATCAGATTCCAAAGTACTGTTAATTCAAAAATGACCATACAGCCAACAGTATCTTGCCATGAGTAGAAATATGTCCAAATTGCAAGATGAAGATCCTAAGTAGAAAAATATAAAACAATTGTTAAGACAAAATAGCGATGAAAATATTTTGCATGCATATAAACTGTATTCTGATGTACTGCTTCATAAGAGTAGTGCAACAATAGAGAATCGGTGAGTGTGTATTCCATCCCCATATACAGTACATTTTATTTGGTTCACCCACAATGTGTGGTGACTTTTGGGTTTGATAAATGTGTTAATAAGACAATGAGACATTGCTGTTATCCGAATCTTAAAATAACAGTACACAAACTATTACAAACTTCTATACTATGTCAGAAGGTAAAACCAATGAACCAATGCAGTCAAATCGATTTGCATCCTATCATACTTACAAAATCTCTTCAGTTAGTATCCTTGATGTCACTGGGCCATTACCGCCTGCAAGGGATAGAGTAAAACATGTTAGTTATGTATGATTTATTTAATATGTACCTAAAATTATATCCTTTTAAAACAGCGACAGTTACTTCTATTATTAGAAGTATTGTAAAAGAATACATCCCGCAGTTAGGAAAACCGAACGAAATCCTATCATAAAGTTTCACAGAGTTTAAATGGAAAGAATCCTAAAGAGAGTGAGGTATTAAACAAATTTTGATAGCCATATTACATCCTAAATCGAGTCCAGTTGAGCGCTTTTTCTGCGATTTCAACAGATTCGTTAGACCATATACTCATAAACAATAGACAAAATGGATACAATATGTGTTAGTTTTTGACCACATTTTTATCATCTACATCATTCTTCAACAAAGCATACACCAGTAGAGGTAATATTAAATTAAATAGAATCAAAACAATGGATTAACTAACTACCAGAAGTACCTAAGATAAGTAGTGACAAGGTAAATCAATTGAAACACGTTCTACAGGAACTGCAGCATAATGTGCAAAACCAAAAGCTTCATTATGATAAAAAATTGCGGAAAACAATCCAGTATCAGATTGGGGAAAAGATTTTGCTATAACCCATCCGAAGGCACTGTTGATAAAAAATCGAAATAAAAAATGGCAAATGATGCATTCTGCCCCTAGACAAAATTAGATATTCCTCATAAACGAAGTTGTTTAGTTATTTATTCAGAAACTAGACATATGAAGGGATTCTAACTTCATAAAAAAGTATTTTTAATAAACATGTCCCTATAATGTTTACTTTTGTTGTAAGTCATTTATGAACTTAAATTGGAAACAAAGTTAACTTTGTTGTGCAAAGTCAAGTGCCTAGTGTCTGTAAAACTTTCAATAAAATGCATCATACAATTCAGTAGATTATTGAATAATGCCAAGACTGGCGGAGTGTCTTATTAATTGTGCTGACTCTCCAGTGTACAGTTAATGAACAAGAATCTATTAATAAGAGAAATTCGAACCCACAGCCTTCAGCATAAGAAGGTATTGTTGTATCCATTATACCATACGTCCACACCACATAACGTAACTTTTTCAGTGCTTTTGAGTATGACACAAAATCCGCAATTTATTCGTCAATGGAATGCAAACAGGGGCCCACCAGGGTGAATGGCTGCAGTGTGTGATACTTGGGATCTTAACCTAAAACGCCATATAGATAGTTTCAAAAAGTTGATCGCACTACTAGACACCTCTCCTTGTGAGAGTCCCTGAACTTTTCAGGGTTAATGACCACATAATTTTCTTTCCCCATTTCGCACTTTTTACCTGCAGTGTGTGAACTTGTTTGTTTCCTGATTGTTCAGTTCACCTACGTATTTGCTCACAGTGAAGGTGATGTGTAGGTAGACTGAGTGGTATACATAGATCGAGTATCGCTGGTCGATTGTTGGGAGAGGGAACTCACTCTTAACAGCAAAGTTGCGGAATCTAGTATTGGGAGAACACAGAGTGAGGAGACGTGTAATGCTTCAGTATGTAGTGAAAGCAAATATTAGAGACCCATCCTGAAGAAGAGAAAAACAGGATAGCATCAATTGTGAGGCAGTAGATTAAGAAACTACAGAGAGGGCAAAAAACAATTGGATGGGGTCAGACTGCAACTGCTTACTCTTCAGCAGAGTGGCAAAATGAACATATCCATGTCTCACTACTCACGTTAGTTTAAGGAATCACACGCAATGACTACACTGTGCTCCACTAGTTTTGGTACTGCTGTCAGGGCAAAGAAAAACAAAAACTGATAATCAGTCCACCAGTGGCAGTGCATATGCAAGTCTAGAATGTATTGCACACTGATGGGAGTGCTGGGGGTGGTAGCTTTTTTCATTTTTTGATTTCCAGGAAAATATCGGATTTAGCTTGCAAGGGATCAACAGATATCGCAGCTGATTGTGGTGTCAAATGACAACGGTACTGCCTTAGCCTATCAAAATGCATGAGCACTGTGCAGTCTGCTAGCTGTACCTCAGAATTCACAGATTAAGTGACTCACAAAATATGGCATGCCCTCCGCTCCCCATAAGATGAGGAGATTTTCTTAGTTTTTTTTTTCTTTTTTAGTTACGGGATTTCTCAATAGGACCCAGTCCCCTTGTTGATTTGGTGGTAAAAATGGCATCTTTATTAACCCTTTTTATCTGGAAGTAATTGCCATGGAATAATTGTACTGCACTTTCTTCCAAATAGTCTTAAGTCTCCTGGTTGGTCCTTTAATTTCAGCTGAGCCAGTACCTACGGCCAATTTCTTTAATTCAAAAGAGGAGCTCATCTTTCACCCCTGCACAATTTTATAAGAGGTGTGCTCAGTTGACTCATATATTCGGTATTATAGGTAGATGTAATGTACAGAAAGTACATACCCCAGGCACTGTGAGTTTTATGAAAGTAATAAGAAAGCATCTTAGTTATAGTGTAAGTAGGCTGTTTAGGTTTTTATGTTGGTAATGCGACATAGCGCTCTGTATGAAAATCACTGACTGTGCTGTGTGCAGTCTGTGGCTGGTTTGCATTGTTGGAATATTTGCTATTGTAGTGTTGGGCAGTTGGATGTGAACAGCGCATAGTGTTGTGCAGTTGGAGGTGAGCCGCCAGCAGTGGTGAATGTGGGGAGAGAGATGGCAGAGTTTTGAGAGTAGACGATCTGGATGTGTGTCCGTCAGAAAAAGGAAATTTGTAAGACTGGATGTCATGAACTGATATATATATTTTATGACTTTTGAACACTATTCAGGTAAATACAATATTTGTTCTCCATCAATATCTTTCATTTTCTAACTATGCCTATCAGTAGTTAGTGCCTTCAGTTGTTAGAATCTTTTATTTAGCTGGCAGTATTGGCGCTCGCTGTATTGCAGTACTTTGAGTAACAAAGATTTTTGTGAGGTAAGTGATTCATGTAAGGCATAGGTTATTATCATCACTTAATACTTCCGGGCTGAGATGCCGTGGTCCATACATATGACTCTCCCCTAACGTTTCGCCTTCGACTGTGGAAAGCGCCCTCTGAGGACAAGCGGCGAACTGCAACGAGAGCACGAGTGAGCGCCGTACATATAAGCCATCCAGAGGGCGCCGCTATCAATCACGTGACGTCGGCTGTGCTATGATCTCTGATATTGCCAACTTTCTCAATTGAAATTAATCGATTGTCACGTTGTTGCTGCAATGCATCTTATCCAGCTCAACGCCTTCATCTTTTCTATTAAAATTATTGCAGTGTTTGGCAATCTCAATGGCCTTTCTGTACATTCGCGCGTAACCATGCGACGTCTTTGCTATGACGGTCGTCTCACTGAACTTTATTTCGTTATCACCTTCCTGAAACACATGTTCTGCTACAGCCGATTTGTCAATATGTCCGAGGCGGCAGTTCCTTTTAATTCACACAGACGGGTGTTGACGCTTCTTTTTGTTGTGCCTATATAGGCCTTTCCACAACTGCGCGGAATTTTATAGACACCTGGTGTAGCTAGAGGATGTCGTTTATCTTTTACAGATTTTAAACATTCTTTTATTTTCGTGGTGGGTCTGAAAACAGTTTCCACATCGTACTTGCTTAAAATTTTGCCAGTGCGGTCAGTGACCTTACTGATGAATGGTAAGAACTTTCCCCTTGGGTTGGCGTCGATCCTCGTCCGTCCTGGTTGTCAGTCTAGGGCGTAGTGCACGATCTATCTCTCTGATGAAATACCCATTCTTCTTGGAGGTCGCTCCAAGGTGTCCAGTCTCTTCATCTACGTGAGCTGGTTCACATATTTTGTGCGCCCTTTCTATTAATGTTTTAATCACTCTTCTTTTATGTATAGGTTATTGTTTGTCAGGGCCATTCTTTTGTAGGGATTATTGAAAGTCAGATTACGTTGCGCTAAAAATATTGTGTCAGTTTAGTGTTGATCAGAATACGTAAAGCGAGAAATGTCTGAGTACGTTCAGTTTTGTTCAGCTGTTTGAAAATCAAATAACGTAAGTACTCTCAATTATGAATTTTTCTACGGGTATGTTTCGTATGTCGACCCTTAGCCGAGGATGCGTCACTGGAATCTTCTGATTTTTTCTTGTAGTTTGTGTAGTTAATGTAGCTATCGTTTATTGCCAGCGCATAATTGTAGAGAGAACGTTCTTTTGTGGCGTGCTTGTAGATTTGCATCAAGTATTTCGCAGCTCCGCTTGCAATTCACTAGATCTTATTTTCAGTGCTATGTTAATGTGTTTTCTTATTTTGCTCTTCAAATTGTGGTTTTCTGTGTTATCGTGTGAAATATTGTGACAATTTTGACGTGTGGAAAACGTAATACTAGGCTGAGAAATGACAGTGAAGACGAAAGCAGTGTGTTAGCGCCACCGTGTAATGTATTAACTAATGTACAACATAGGAGATTGGAATTGTGCACAGAGAAATGGACTAGGCGGCAAATAATGGTGTAGACAGTGAAACAATTAGTTAACAGGGAAGCATTATCGATTGATCCGTCAGCAACAGCTCACCTCAGGAATCCGAAATGACAGGACACAATCTTGCAAATACTGTCGATTCAGGTTTTGCGTCCTCACCGTTTTCTCAAATAAGTCAAGACACATTTTCTGATTTTCAAAATGCGAATATTGCCGGTTCAAATGCACTGCCAAATAGCACTGAGGAACATGTTTCAGACACCAGTGCATTGTTATTACAATTAAAGCAACAAATGGGACAAAAGCTTCAAAAGTTAAGACACCACGTTTGAACAAACACGTGAAGATTTAACTGCAGAGTTACTTAAAATCGAATATAAATGTCAAAAAGTCTGTAATGACGTAAAAACACAAATTTGTGAGCATTTTCAACCTATTTTTTCGCGTCATGAAAATGCATTACAGAATCACGAAGCAGCCATAAAAGAACTGCTAACTATTGTTCATGAAAATCACAACACCTTGCAAGCTAAAATTGACTCAGTTGCATCTAACGATTTGGTTACGCACCTTCAAAACCTCAGGAAAACTTAAAGGAAACAGTAGATACGATATCAACACAAATGGACACTCTGAAACTTGGTTCAGAAAAACCCACTGAGGAAGTCAGTTCATTATCAGAGAAAGTAGCCAAGCTTTCGGATCAGTTCACTAACTTATCTGCAAAGGTAGATGATGGTCCGAATGACACAACACCAGAAGCCTTTACTGACACACAAGAGAATGAACAAATTAGAAAATTCAAATAAAATCAGAATCAAATCAATACACAGTACAAAAAAGAAATCCGGGAAGTACAAGATCAGTTGACACAGGTAATACAAGAATTACAAATTTCAGAGGAGACTCGCGCTCCAATAGGGGAAGAGGAAAATAGAAATACGGAACAGCCACAAAATAATAACACAGTGCATTTCGGAAATTATGAAAGAAATTGGCAAGGTACGCCGAATTTTGAGATGGATCCGCCGAAACGACGTAACAATGACCGATATGCTACTCACCGACATGATGATTTTGACTATAAGCTGTTCATTACTACAAGTAAATTCAAAACATTTAAGAATTCTGGCAATGACATTCATCAATTCTCTCATTGTTTTCCTCCCAACTGGTCACTGGAGCACAGATTAGAGTTTGTGTATGGATACTTAGAGAATGTACAAGCTGTAAGAATGCGATCGGTCATTCACGATTGTCACAGTGAAGGTGAATTTTAGCATGCCTTCACCTCAGCATATTGGTCTCAAGCTACTCAAGATCGCGTAAAACATAGCATCATAATGATGAAACATTTCGAACAATCTGAATTTTCCGGTCTCGTCAAATATTTTGAAGACATATTGCACAAGAATCAGTATCTGTCAAACTCATACCGCCCCTCAGAACTTACTCGCATTTGCTTAATCAAATTGCCTGAACATTTACGACATATTATTTTGGCAGGACGTTGCAACGACGACATCGAAGCTTTTCAGGGACTGTTACAAGAATTGGAAATTGATACTGACAATCGCGGGACGTGAAAACAGGAACACAACAATTACATGTCACATACGTCACAATTCCGCGATGACAGAAATAATAACTGGTCACGACAAGGCTATTCTTACAACGCAAATCGTGACCAAAACAGACACCACCCGTATGATAACTGTTGGCAGAGTAGTAATAATTACAGGGAAAGATCACCTCTCCACGGTAATGACTCTGTCTGGGAAACAGACAAAAATAATTATTACAAATGGAGACACAATAACTTCAGACACAACGGTCCACCACGCAGTTACAGTTCAGGGAGACGTTCTCCACCACGTGACCGACAAGAAAGAAATTACAGAAACTATTGACATGACGACAGACGATATAATCTTAACAACAGACCAGAATTTAATCAGAATTGGTGGGAGTCAAACAGGGCAGGGCCCTCTCGACAAGGTGAATTTGTAGACGTTAGATCTCCAAGTCCCAGTAACGATGTGCGACAACAAAGGTAACAGGAAATGACTCACACCACAGGCAGCCACGTGCACCGGCTGGCTCAGAGAAAAATAACATAGATGCTAACCTTGAGAAAAATTTGAACATTCTTTACCAAAGTAAACCACATGATAACTCCATTGAAGCTGAAGCTATGCGTACTAGGAAGAGTAAAGGTTTACACCACATTTCACATGTAAAATCATTTATTGAGAGATAATCTGCTTTTTAACTTAGTCTTTGATTAAAATTCTTCACTTCACGTTACTAGTACACTTTGTCACACTTAGAAAATGTTAATATGCAACAATGTTTTGAAGTCAACTATACAGGCAAGAACCTAGGGAACTTATTTAGACAGTAATTACGAATGCATTGTTATAGTGAACAGACGACCCAGTGTTATTGTGTGTACATTCTTCCTTGTTCGTTGCATGATTACGTAACGACTATAAGGCTTACATACTTAGAACATATACTGGTACTGCTAATGAGATTTTAATGCAGCATTTTGGTTTACTTGAAAATACATTCTGGATTTAAAGTACTTTCTGAGAGATACCAGATGACAGTGGTTAGTTTATTTGACAGCTACACGATTATATCATGACAACACTAATGAGGGACACTATTTATATTATTGCTTTTGCGCTGTATCTGTTTCATATCTACACAGTTTTCTGAATTCTTCTGGAAAGTAAAACATGTTTTAGTAGTAACTTTTGTAGTATAGCTACAATGAGACAGCCTTTTTCATAGCACAACAATATGTTACAGTATAGTACTTTCTTGATCATGGTAATGTACGTAATAACTACGATATCTATATGCATAGCATTTCACCTTTGTTTATTCCTAGGTAAGTACATTGACTTCTATAGAAATTTGCTTATAGACGACGATAATTACGACACTTGGCACACTTTTACCCTTAAGTAATGACAGAGATTATTTTACAACAAGACGCACAGTTTAGCGCTACAGTACACGTATTTGAGTGATTAATTTTGTACTTAAAGCATTTATTTTTAAGATTTTTGAATTACAAAGATACAAAGAGGGTTTTCGGTGATACATTTCATTCCATTGGAGTAATCTGTAACACCTGAGGGTATAATTACATTTATCCTCAGGGGGTACACGTCTACTTTGTGTACTAAGCGTGTGGCAAGCGCTAGGAGCTCTAGCTAATGCGGTATTTGTTTATACAACTTTACATGTCAGTACCATATTTTTCTAACACAGAATTACACAGCTATCTGATTATTTAACAGGAAAAAAACATTTTTTTTAGTATGTCAGTGACACATGTTTACGCATTTACACAGTTGGATAACTTCACACTTATGAAATTGTATTTTGTCTGTGCTTTGTGAACTCTTCATATTTTTTCGAAACCATTGTGATACTATGAGAGCTGTGAATGATGTATTCTGTATGGGATCACAATTTTTGAGGTACGTTTGAGGTAGATGACTTCATTGAAACGAGCAAGGAGCATTTTTTTAAGGTTTTGAGATTATTGAAGAAAGCTACAACGATTTTGAGATGTGATTGATCTGTTATGATGTTATTATTACGATGACGATGTGTATTATGCTGTTGAGGTATGTTTATGATCAATAAGCTGATGCTATATGAGGAATGTGATTACGTGTTTATATGTATATGAATAATGAATAGAAGTTAGGGAGTCTGGTTTGTGAAAAAGGGATGTTGGTAACCAAGAATCGTACTTTAAGAATTATGACATGTGTGTCCACACGTGAATGTGAGTATCACAACACTGCTATTCATGAGATTTTGTTTCAAAAATGTGAGTATCACAACACTGCTATTCATGAGATTTTGTTTCTACGCATTTCTACTGTAATTTTTCGAGCTGTAAAATTTTTTTATATGAGACTGTCACTGTTACGGAAACTGCTATCGTAAATATTTCGGTAAGAAAGCTAAGTGACCTTGGTGTAATGCGCTGTAGGCGCCCAGCTATGCGACAGTCACCTGAAAAAAAAAGCCGTGCCTTTCAGAGGCACAACCAAAAAAAGGTGAGGCCATTAACCTCACTATTGACATTTCTTTGTAGAAAGCGTCGCAAATACGAAACGCTCATACTTGAAAACATATGATTACAGTTTGGCGCTTGTACTTTTTGATATTTACTGAAATGCCTAATGAAATGATGAGAAACATATTACGACGAATGTCTTTCTAGTTGAAAGATATTTTACTGCCTTATGGAATGCCATATGGCTAGTGAATGACGTTTCATCCTTTGCATTTTGTATATATTTGCCTATTTTGTTTATTATCTATTTTCTAGTTGCACTGCTGCATTGGTTAAAATAAAATTTAATATATGTACTAATATCACTATTTTATGCCTACAGATCCATTAAATAATAATTTTATGATCTACTTTCTTTAAAAAAAAGAAAGGCAGCACAAACAGACATTTCCCATCACAGGAATTGCATACATAATTTTTCAACGACTTGGTAACTTTTTTGGTAGAGTAAGTTAAGGTGAGGCATCACTCTAGTGTTAAGATCTGACATAGGTATTAGACATTTCCTATCTTTATCGTAATATTCTTTCAGCTGGAGATTTATCATGTTTTGGTATAAGTTATTGCGTTTGCTGCTGCTGTTTGCCAGCTGTTCTACTGAATTTTATATTGTATTAAGCCAGTTTTACTACTGATTTATTTCTCTTGTTGCTGCACAATGGCTCATATTAGTTGTAATTTTGCATTTGCTTTGCTAATTTAGATATACTGCTGCTTGCTTTGCCCATTTGCATTTTTTGTCATTGCTGTTTTTGTTAATTTGTTATGTGCTGCTGCATTGCCTCATCCCTTAATATATATATATATATATATATATATATATATATATATATATATATATATATGTGTGTGTGTGTGTGTGTGTGTGTGTGTGTGTGTGTGTGTGTGTGTGTGTGTGTGTGTGTGTATGTGTGTGTGTGTGTGTGTGTGTGTGTGTGTGTGTGTGTGTATGAGCTCAGTAGATTGAAGTTAGCTTAAGAGGGGATAGGCTATATAAGAGAAAGAGTTGTGATGAACTGGAAGAAATGCATTGATAAGTTATATAAAAAAAGTTTGGCAAAAAAAGGTAGTGCACAATGAAGAATAATTATTTTGCAAGAGGATATGAACAAAACAGTAGGGTTTAGGGGCAACAGGTATAGATAGGGCGTTTTGAGAATAATGATGAACTAAGGGAGATCTCCAAGAAGTAAAGAAAGTTTTCTTTGCAAATCAAATACGATAAATACTGCAGTACCAAATGTCATACTGAAAACAAACCCTGTCCTTTCCTTTGTGTTATTCCGCTATGTAGTAGTGTACCCTTGTGTATTTGTGTTCTTCCTGTCTTTATGTGTTTGTCTGATAAGAATTATGTTGTAGAATTTTTCTAATAATATGTTATTTACTTTGTAAAGATGTTTAGACATTATATATTCTGTTTTTTTAATGCTCATGTGCCAAGTTAAATTTCAATGAATATTCTCATGTTTGGTTTATTTACTTATGTCACAATTCATGTATATGCTTATTTCTATTCCTTTGTAAAGCCTATATTACTATAAATGTTATCTGTATTATCATGTTCTTTAATGATGTTTTCTGTACGTTTGTAATTGCATTCTTATGCTGTAAAATTGTAAATTCTATAGACACCAGTTCTTCAAATTAAGTTTCATTTCACTGTACACGTTTCAGTTGGTTGTAGTATATGCACAATATGTCAGAAGTTAAAAAAAGGGGACTGATAGCGTTTGCACATGTGTTGATAATTCAGCAAGCGACTGGTTAACAGCATTGCTGGTTCTAAGGACATTCTAAAAAGTTTTGTGATTGCACAGGTGGTGGCTCATGGACTTGCTATATTGTCCGCAAGACTCTTCGATGGTGATTGTGCACCCGCACAGTCGCAACAGATGGCTGCTGGTCATCTCTACAAGGACTACAATGGGTCTACGCCTTTGATGGCCAACCAATACCATTATTTCTACAAGGACTGCAGTGGGTCTGCACCTCTGGTGGCCCACCAATACCATAATCTCTACCAGGACTACAGTGGGTCTGCTCTGTGATGACCTACCTACCAATATTCATCAAAACTTCGACTGACTCTGCTGTGGGTTTGCTCTGTTGTGGCCCATTACCTATCTGCATGTCAAGAGCCAGCACTGTCTTTCCATTGGAAGGACGACACTACTTCTTCAAGACTGCATGGAAAACCACTACTTCCATGTGCATTTTCTTTTACTGCCCAGACTTTGAAAAAAAAACTGCAATCACTACTGTGATGAATGATCAAGACTGTCTTTATGAGAACAATTTTTGCTTCTGACCAACAGTTTTTCAATAAGTGTGTGCATTTGACATCTTTGTTACTGTAATTATGGAAATTTTTTTCAAATCTGTATTGAGCACTGCTCAAAACAATTTGTAAGATTTTTTGTAGGGAGTGTGGGGGCTATGTAAGTGGACTGTTTAGGTTTTTGTGTTAGTAACGCCACATAGTGCTCTGTATGAAAATCACTGACTGTGCTATGTGCAGTCTGTGGCAGGTTTACATTGTTGGAATATTTGTTATTGTAGTGTTGGGCAGTTGGATGTGAACAGCGCATAGTGTTGTGCAGTTGGAGATGAGCCGCCAGCAGTGGTGGATGTGGGGAGAGAGATGGCAGAGTTTTGAGAGCAGACGATCTGGATTTGTGTCTGTCAGAAAAAGGAAATTTGTGAGACTGGATGTCATGAACTGATATATATTTCGTAAACCACATCAAATACTGACGAATCGATTCCACAGACAGAACGCGAGGAGAGGGGCTAGTGTGACTGGTTAATACAAACCATAAAAAGATGCACGGAAGTATGTTTTTTAACACAAACCTACATTTTTTAAAATGGAACCCCGTTAGTTTTGTTAGCACTTCTGAACATATAAACAAATACGTAATCAGTGCCGTTTGTTGCATTGCAAAATGTTAATTACATCCGGAGATATTGTAACCTAAAGTTGACGCTTGAGTACCACTCCTCCGCTGTTCGATCGCGTGTATCGGAGAGCACCGAATTACGTAGGGATCCAAAGGGAACGATGATGGACCTTAGGTACAGAAGAGAGTGGAACAGCACATTACGTCCACATGCTAACATCTTTTTATTGGTCTTTTTCACTGACGCACATGTACATTACCATGAGGGGTGAGGTACATGTACACACGTGGTTTCCGTTTTCAATTACGAAGTGGAATAGAGTGTGTCCCACTGGAAACGCGTCGACGTATGTGGTATCAGCATGATGGTGCACCTGCACATTCCGCAGTTAACACTAGGCTGACCCTTGACAGGATGTTCGACGGGCGTTTCATAGGACGTGGAGGACGCATAAATTGGCCAGCCCGTTCTCCTGATCTTACATCTCTGGACTTCTTTCTGTGGGGTACGTTAAAGGAGAATGTGTACCGTGATGTGCCTACAACCGCAGAGGATATGAAACAACGTATTGTGGCAGCCTGCGGCGACATTACACCAGATGTACTGCGGCGTGTACGACATTCATTACGCCAGAGATTGCAATTGCGTGCAGCAAATGATGGCCACCACATTGAACATCTATTGGCCTGACATGTCGGGACACACTCTATTCCACTCCGTAATTGAAAACGGGAACCACGTGTGTACATGTACCTCACCCCTCATGGTAATGTACATGTGTCAGTGAAAAAGACCAATAAAAAGGTGCTAGCATGTGGACGTAATGTGCTGTTCCACTCTCTTCTGTACCTAAGGTCCATCACCGTTCCCTTTGGATCACTACGTAATTCGGAGCTCTCCGATACACGCGATCGAACAGCGGGGGAGTGGTACTCAAGCGTCAACATTAGGTTACAATATCTCCGGATGTAATTAACATTTTACAATGCAACAAACGGCACTGATTACGTATTTGTCTAAATGTTCAGATGTGCTAACAAAACTAACGGGGTTCCATTTAAAAAAACGTAGGTTTGTGTTAAAAAACATACTTCCGTGCATTTTTTTATGGTTTGTATTAACCAATTACACTAGCCCCTCTCCTCACGTTCGGTCTGTGGAATCGATTCGTCAATATTTGATGTGGTTTACGAAATATATCCAGCGGTAACGTTAGGTGACTCATCCTGTATATTGTGACTTTTGAACACTGTTAAGGTAAATACATTATTTGTTCTCCATCAATATCTTTCATTTTCTAACTATGCCTATTAGTAGTTAGAGCCTTCAGTAGTTAGAATCTTTTATTTAGCTGGCAGTATTGGCGCTCGCTGTATTGCAGTAGATTGAGTGAAGAAGATTTTTGTGAGGTAAGTGATTCATGTAAGGTATAGGTTATTGTCTGCCAGGGCCATTCTTTTCTAGGGATTATTAAAAGTCAGATTGCGTTGCGCTAAAAATATTGTGTGTCAGTTTAGCGTTGATCAGAATAAGTAAAGAGAGAAATGTCCGAGTACGTTCAGTTTTGCTCAGCTGTTTGAAAATCAAATAACGTAGAGGTTTTCCAGCACAGTCATTCTTAATTTTTCTAAGGGGATGTTTCAATAGTTCTGCGTATGTGCTCTATCCTTCCATTCACCTCCGAAGAAATGGTGTTGTCCTCCATTTTTTAACGCACAGCAGTTTGCTAACTTGGACAAATAGTGATGACATGATAGTTGGCACTTCATCTGTAAGTGGTGCACCACTATTTCCAAACAGTACAACCAGATGTATCGGAAAAGCTTCTGCCACTGTCTCTCCTGTCATTTCAGCAGTTGACACAAAGACTACATAGCGGAAGAAATGATCCGTAATTTATAATACATAATTATTTTCTCACGGTGATTGAAGAAATGGTCCTCGGAGGTCCAAAGCAGCTGTTTCAAAAGGCCTCGAAGCCCCAAGTAACATCCACAGTGGAATTTTGGGCTTACTCTGATGTGCAGCAATCAGTCGTCCTTTTTTAGATTTTATTACGCAGATCCAGATTTCGGCTAATAGCTAGCCGTTCTCAGTGCTCTATTTTCTATTCTCAATGCATGTAAGTCCCTGTTGTTCGGGCGTCAGTCACAGTTGTTTGAATAGCATTGACAATGGCTAGTTACTAGCCGAAATCTGGATTTGCGTAATAAAATCTAAAAAAAGGACGACTGATTGCTGTACTCTATAATTTATAAGTCACATACCAGCTGAGTGCACTCACTTTCCGAATGGAAGGTAACCTGGCTCGAGCATTTGTCGCCTTCTTTCTGCTATGGCAAGCTTGCATATTGTCGTAACACTGTGTAATAACATGACACTGAAGCATCTTTCGGTATTACAAATCAGTATGAAATACCGTGTTTGGACACGAATTCCAGTAGGATAGCAAGCTGCTGAGATTGTTCATCATGCTCCTCAGCATCATAAAATTAAGCGACAAATACCTCATCTGCTTGTAATACATGAACTTCCCTTCTCAGCACTTCAGCAGTTTGCCATAAAAAAGGCACTGAATACGAGATCTATCATTTCCTTCTCAATAGTAACATAATTTATTTCTGCTTTGTTAAGCTGATGCAACGCATAACCAACCGATTTCAAAATTCCCTTGTGTTCCTGATTTAGAATGCAGTCCACGGTACAGTCACTAGTGTCAAATGACAGAATGAATGATTTTTCAAAGTCCAGATAAACTAGCAGCGAAGATTTTGTTAAACCTGCTTGATTTGTTACATCGCAACATCACATTCAGAAGCCCCACTGAAAAGTACTCACCCCTTTTTCCGTAATTTATTCCTAGGTTTCATGACAATGGCATAACATTGCACTAATTTGCGTATGTAATTGACAAGATCCCAAAATGATCGTAGTTTCTTTACAATTTTTGCTACAGCAAAATCGTCAACATCTTCAATGAGGTATGATTTAACACCCACTGAACTTATAATGTCGCACAAGTATTGCATCCGAGACACTGAAATATAAAACTTCTCCAAATGTAAGTTAGAACTTCATATGTGCGACAGTATGCTTCACAGTCATTCTGTACTGTTGTCCACAAAAATACAATGATATCATCAAGATACAGTAAACACATGGAGGGTTTCAGTCCCTGCAACAATGAATCTGCAAACTGCTTAAAAGTAAAAGGTGTACTTGTTAAACCAAAAGGTATTCTGAGCAATTCATATAGCCCAGAAGGGTGTGTCCTGAGGAGCTGTCGGTGTTTGGTAATTTCCTGAACTCAGAATCACTGTGGTGAAATATTTGCAATTTCGATAGTGATCAAGCATTTAACAGACGCGAGGAAGTGGATACATATCTGGGGTGGTTACATGATTTACTGCTAATGTGTCTATACAGAGGTGGTAATTGTTTTGCCCACTGACCCTTTTTTAGGTACTATGACAATGGATGATGTTCACACTCCAGAGGAATGCTGAATAACTCCTACATCGAACTGCTACTGTAATTGGCTTGGATGCAGGAAGGCTTCTGAGCGATTGGACACGCATTTTCTGCTGTGTTAGATCTGTGGCCAGTGAATATTGCCTTTCCTTAAACAGTCACGTGAATTCCTTTGACAGCAGATACAATATGTTGTTGTCTGTATACATGGAGTAACTGTATACACTTCCAGTCTGGCAACAGTTATTGACTTTTCACGGACAGCTTTTTGTGTTTAATGATGCAATTGTTCTCGAAATTTCCTGAAACTCTGTTTGTAGTACACTGGGCAGTACTGTTCATGGGGACCTGTTGAACCTTGGGTTCTGAACTTATCTAAGCAAATGGGAACGTAAATATCTTTGTTAATTTATCTTTCTGCATGTACCAAAAGGCATTTCAATACTTTGTTCACTCTGAAATGATCGACCAGAAAGACAGTTCTTGCTGGCTCTTGGATTTCAGCTGCCATCCAGAGAACTTTCTAAGTTCCACCATGAAGAGCTTCAAGAGTGCCTACTTTCACATTAAGATGCAAAGTTTGGTGTAGACTCAAGCAACATCATTTTTTCCTTGAGTTGCTAATACCTTTGTAGTCTCATCAAAATCAATTTGGTGCAAAGAGTAACTGGATTGAGGAGTTTCCGATCGAAAGTCCACATTCCCTAAAAGCGGTGCAGCAAGTCATTCCCAAGAATAACACAAAAATCCTGATATTTTTTCTTTAGAACCTCCATGCAGAAATTATTTTTCTTTCACCAATCTCTATAATGACTTGACATATTCCTAAAGGATTAATAGTTTCCACTCCCATTCACCGGTGTGACAGTGAGGCAGCTTTAACGCCAGCTTATCGCCAGAGGGTAATAATAATAATCTCACTTGAGTGCCTATGCCTTTTAAAATCTTGACCACATTTTCTTTGATGTTGCCTCACAAAATCACGTTTTCCTCCTCATTTATTGGGAGCTCAAAGTGGTGGCTACGTCGCCCCCTCAGGCATTTCCCAATTCATGCCTTCCATTAGCTTTAACCTTAAAAGTCTCCAGAGCTTCAGCTTTGCCTGTTATGTGTATGGCTGTAGTCAGCACCTCAGCAGGCCATCTCTCTACAGTGAGAACAGCGGGGGCCATGACACTTTTCATCTGTGTGGGCAGGGGGCGCTTACAATGCCTACAATTTTTCTCCCTGACAGACACACGATGGAAACAATTACCACAAGAAGAAGATGAGACAAAGCAGTTAGCCTCTTCTTTCAACTGTGCAAAAAGCACAGTCGTGTGTAATGATGATAGTGGCGCCAGCTTTCTTTCTTTGCTAATTTGTGGATTCGTTCCCCTATTAAAAACTCTGTTTTCACCTCTGCCTCTTCAAGTAGCATGTCATTTCTCCCCCTGTCAGACATGGAACAGTTCAAGTTAACTCAGAAAAAGCTGACAAACGGCGGGCAGCTGTCACAATAAAAATGGTTCAAATGGCTCTGAGCACTATGGGACTCAACTGCTGTGGTCATAAGTCCCCTAGAACTTAGAACTACTTAAACCTAACTAACCTAAGGACAGCACACAACACCCAGCCATCACGAGGCAGAGAAAATCCCTGACCCCGCCGGGAATCGAACCCGGGAACCCGGGCGTGGGAAGCGAGAACGCTACCGCACGACCACGAGATGCGGGCTGTCACAATAAAAACTCACACTCTTTTTGTGAGAATACTGATCAGTTACCCCTTGGCTAACACATCAAACCTGCCAGCATTTTGGAGAGATACAACTGAATCTACGTAGAATCATGCATCTCTGGTCAACTGCAGGTGCAAAAAATTTAACTGATACCTGTCAGACCAAGAATAGGTTCAGCCACCATCACGAACGTCTAGTATATACGTGGCGACATTCTCAGTGGTCCTCCCTGAGAATGGAGAGAAGAAAGCACCAATAGAAAAACTTCATTATACTGGACTGTGATGCAAGGGAACGACCATCAACTTGTCATACAGTATCGTCATGGGTTGCTTAAAGGCCTTTGATCAGATGGAGGCACTTATGATGCTTGCAGCTGTTCTAGCAGTTCAAGATTTCTTACTGCAAGTCTGCTATCTGATCTTGGTAAGTTTTTAGAGGACCACAACTGATGGTCTCTGCACTTACCTCAGTTTCTGAGTGCACAATGGGCATTAGATCCTTTCAAAACTTGGAACAAAATTTAATTATAAATATGCAAAGAAGTTACAACATCTCTCTAGGACTCAGCAACTGAGTATAAAAATACAGTTTTCTCTTCTAGCGACTGTTTCTGGGCTCCGGCTGGTAGGTTGATGGCTATAAAGTGGTGCTTAGCAATACTTACAGTAGCAGTGTCGTGTGGTGTCGATATGCACTACAGTAGTCGTGTCATGTGGTGTCGACCCTCACACTGTGCAGTGTGGATGATCCAGGTAATGAAGGGGGAACTCCCATGGCAGTCAGTAGATACCATGGGCAGATGGCGAACAGCAGTGGTGCAGGGCGGGATGGCGGACGACTGCAAGGCTAGGCAGCAACCAGCAGCTGCTATCGGTGAGCATAGGGTGTGGCCCGCATGGCGAATCCGCGTGAGTAGCGTTCGTCTACATCACTAACTAAGCACGCACACGCGGAAGCATGCGGCTGGCAGTTCTCACACTCGGTATCACGTAGTGCTCACTCACGGAGTGACGGGCAACAGCCGAATGCCTTCGCTACGACATTAAGGAGATTTAGTGTGTCCGCAGCTCATGGTCTTGCAGTAGCGTTCTCGCTTACCGCACAAGTGGTCCCGAGTTCGATTCGCGGCGTGGTCATGGATGACGCCGGCACGGTAGCTCAGCGTGTTCGGTCAGAGGGTTTAGCTACCCTCTGTAATAAAAAAACTGAGTGAACGGATCAACGAACAACCTGAACGGGTGTCATCGGACGTCCACCACGAACAAATTCAGCGAACACTATAGAATAAAAATGAGATCAGCGAAAAAAAAAGATGACTGGGTGTTGTTGTGTCGTCTTCACTATCATCATTCATCCGCATTACGGTCGGAGGAAGGCAATGGCAAACCACCTCCGCTAGGACCTTGTCTAGTCGGCGGTGTGGGTCCCCCGCATCGTCCCCTACGCTCCTCGGAGTATGGGACCTCATCATCATCAGTCTGTACTTATACGCCTTCGACACAACGTAGCGATACTCCTGGAAACCATGTAGAATTATAATTTCCTTTTACCTGTAGATTTTCTATGTTTTCTGTGGTGGAGGTCTGTGCTGTATAACTGAGATTCAGCAACGAAACTGATAATCAAATACTGAATGTTTTTGAAGCTGAGTCTTTCAGCCGTGGATCTGCATATTACTGTGAATTTATAGCTGATGAATTAATGCTCGCTTTCAGTCAGCTGCTAAAATCGCTTCTGACATTTAGACATATTTTAAACGAACCAATTAAAAAGATTTATGTTGATGGGTGTCATGACAACTATAATTGGATGTAAAAACAGGTAAAAAATTAAAATTCCAATTTCTAATATAAAATTAGCATTTCTATTTCATATATCCATCCGATGTACTGTAATACAAAGTCAAAAATCGTCAACCACTCCTGTTTACGACAAATTGTACATCTCTAAGGTAAAAACTCATTCAAATGAATTTTTTTGCTCTGTCAAGATCGTAACTTTCTTCTATAGCATTTTTCCTTTGTTTCTCTACAAAAAGTGAAATCGTAGTTAGCTGTAGTTTAGCTCAGTCATTTTTGAAGGGTGGATTAAAAAAAATCCAATTTTGCAAAAATCGATGTAAGATTTATTTGCGTGTGAAGACAGAAAACACAAAATGGCCGATTTGGCCGCACAATATAAAAGAACATCATAGTTAGGAAAATTATTTATTGTATTAAGATTATTTATTGTTATTTATATATGTGTGTGACTGTTACATATTAACATTTGTGTGACGAATTTTTCCCAATTTTTCGAAATTCCATATTATGGCCAAAGTCAGTAAAAAAAGATAATTTACCTAATGAAACCATGGCTTCACCATCAGATTTCGAAAATGAAATGGTAAATCTAAATGAATCACTCATAGATTTCACTGCAAGTGAGTTAGAAAATCAAACCCCAGACTTGGAACATGTCCACCTATTCGGAGATAGCACAGAAAAACGAAAATTGTCGTCCGACCACTGCAATTAATGAAACTGCGGCGGGTATGGATCAGTTTAATGGGATGACAGAAGACAGTATTGCGCAAGACCCGCTTACTGCTTTCCTAAAAAAGTTGGAATCACATGATTGTGAACGTGATCAGCGAGAGAAAGAGAGGGAAGCTTTACGCAATCGCGAATGTGATCAGAGGGAAAAGAAATGGAACAGAGAGACAAAGAATTAAAAAATCAAATAAAACCCGTATTAGCCAACATCAGGTCCGAGCTAATGAATATGAAGCAAGCGCATGTACCAATTTTAATCCAAATCAATAAACTGGACAGTGATGTTGAAAACCTAAAAATTTCGCATTCCGCAATAAAGTTGTGTGTGGAAGACTTGACATTTGCCATTATGAATCTCAAAATAAATAACCAAAAGATTTTGGATGAACAGCTAGAATCTCACCAAAGGGAAATAAATATTGGAATATCCAATTGGATAACTGACAAAGAGAAGGAACTTGCTGCAAAAATTAATGTTGCCGTCGACAACGCTGTGTAGCGCGCGTGGGAAGAAATATTTTCTGCCATACAAGCGAATTCACGCGCCGCGCACAATGTGAAGACGAACAAAAGGAACCAAACGAAGAAATGCCTATGTGGAGGCGGGAAATGAACGCTCGCGTCCGAAATTTGAGAAAGCCGTTTCGACGGACAGCAGAACGGAAATGAATTTTCCTATGCAACCGCCGAACGACGCCAATGCACGAAAGACGACATTCGGGAATGAAAGGATTTTCCAAACACCCGAAGACGAACGTATAATGAATTCACCGAAAATTGAGTAAAGTCTACTCAAGCATCGCCATTTTTAAACATTTGCCAAGGACAAGAAGTCCATTCATCCAATTGTATTTATATCCACATTCAGGAATGTTTAACCCCGATACTGGTCTGAATATCAAAAAAATCAGATGTCACACATCACCGATGACACAGCACTATGGACCAGCGAAACCACAGAACTATGTAATACGCTAACTGAATTCGAGAGAGCTTTCCTTGCAAAATATTGGTCCACAGGAATCCAAGAACGTATGCACAAATAAGTTTACACCCTGGAACTGTACAATCCGAAAAAAGGGAGCTTGTGCAAGTATTTTGAACGATACATTTCGAAAACGAGATACTGGTCTGAGCCTATCTCACACAAAGAAGTACTCCGCATATTAAAGACACGATTACCGATCAACCTTATGGAGAAGTTAATAAATGTACCAGATGAAGATTTGGAGCATTTCCTTTCGGTGATCGACTCCTTAGACCTGATCCAAGAAGACACAAAGTCCTATCAAATATTCACGAATAACTGCAACAATTGTCACAGTGTTGATAATCCGAGTAGTAACGAACAGAGTAAACGAAATCAACACAGAAAAGGTCAGTACGACAAAACGAATGTGCCTAGTTACAATAATAATCCAAACCATTATTCGAATGACGCGAATATCGGTTACGTAGCCAGTAAATGGAATTATGGTGACAGTAACTCGGGAAACGGTACGAATCATAAGCGCAAGTTCGGAGATGGAAATAATTACCATGACGCTAACCGCGATAAAAAGGCACTGTGGAAAAGGAAGAATGGAAATCAATGGAGGAAATATAACACACCTCCGAATCAAACAAACACAAATGAATGGAACAAGAATCAATATCCGAATAGTAGTAACAGCAATCAACGATCAGACCAGCAACCAATTTTATGGTTCAGTAACCAGACGCCAAATATAATGCGTGTTGTGCCCGCCATTCCAAAAACGAACAGTCAAAATCATATTGTCAGTAGTCATTCTACTGCGGCGCGAGTATGCGAAGTCGTAGAACAATCCGGCCAAGAGCAACAGTCAAACTAGAGCCGACCGTTCTGAACGGCCTCCCGAGCACGGTCGGATCTGTAAGTGGAGGCAACCCCACAAGAAACCTGAGAGCACTACGTTACAACGATGGTGCCGACATCAGGTACGAATTATTAGACGATGAATACATGGTGCAATCTGCAATTATGGTCACTATTAATGGTGTTAGTGTGGAAGCAATGACACTGGTGCCACTATAAGTGTCATAAATCAGACCTTGCTCGACCAAATTAATCGCTTGAAGAGATTACCTATATTGTCCGCGCAAAATTGCCGAGTTTCTGGCGCACTAGACGCTGACACACAGATAGTTAAGCAACAAGTGTAGGCCGATATCTATGTAGAAGACGAGCAACTTACGTGCCACTCCTTACTAATTAAAAATTTGTCGGTTCCTTGGATCCTGGGATGGGATTTTCTACGCGGTACAAATGCAAAGATTGATCTACCAGCGGGAAAATGCATGGTTACAAACAAAGGCAAAAGAATTGCACTATGCTTAAGTAGGACTTCAAATGCACATAACAGATACTGTCGTAATGTTATCGTTAAATTGGTAGGCCCAAGACTAGTCCACATTTCTAAGGACTTCTGCATTCGGAAGATAATAACGCAGCAGTACTTAACAATTCAGCATCAATTGCAGCAAGTATCAGAGTCGACCTAACTGAACCAAACATAGAAGGTAGGTCTCGCAAATCTCACTGAAAATTATACGCCAATATTTGCTAATAAACCTGGCATCATAAAGGATTTTGTGAATAACATGAAGGTTGGAGCACAGGAAACTTCTTGTAGGACATCATATGCCGTGCCGTGGTGTAAAAAGGAAGCTGTAAAGACGGAAATACGTAAGATGTTGGACTGGGGAATAATCGAACCATCGGACTCCTCGTATTCTGATCCCCTTTTAGCGGTATCCAAACCGATGCCCGGAACATAAACAAAATTATCATACCAGTCCAAACCAGACCAGAAAATTTAGAAGAACTTTTGCAACGTTTTTATCACGCTATATTTCCTTTCAAGCCTTGACCTCCGATATCGTACTGGCAAATCCTACTGAGTGAAAAGTCAAGAAAATACGCAGCATTCATTTTTTTCCGGACGCAGTTACCAATTCCGCGTTTTGGCCTTTGGCTTGAACGTCATTGTGGGAGTTTTCATTCCACCATTAGGCAAGGTTCTGAGCCCCGCGCTACTCACCAAAGTCACAGCATATGTAAATGATTTGACAGCCACTGCTACATGGGATGAACATGTTGAGATACTGTAGACAATTTTCCAAAAATTCAACGAAACAGGAATAACCGTCAACCTAGCCAAATCTGAATTTGGGAGGTCGGAGATAAAATTTCTCAGGCACATCACCTCGTCTGAAGGAATCATAACTGAGTCAGGAAAATTAGAGGCTATTGAACACATCGCTGTACCAACAATCAAAAAACAGCTAAAGTCTTTTCTCGGAACCGTTTCGTTTTTCCGACGATTCATACCCAATCAATTATAGAATGATGAAAATCTTTTATCACTTCCAGGGAAGAATAATGTTTGAATCTGGAATGACCAATGTCAGACTGCATTCGACAAGATAAACGCAGCACTTTGTAATATTATTGGGCTTTCCGTCATATGAAAGCTATAAATACCTTTGGAAAGGCATTCACCAAGCTACATATTAAATGATCAACTTATAAGATGAGACCTATTCTTTGAAAGACATATGGTTTATATGATTTACGTAACTATAAAATTGCACATCTAGCGCAAACGCTAATACATCGACTGCACAGTCAGAGACACATTTTAAAAGAAGCTGAACTGCGCATTCTTCGATCTCAATAAAAAAAAAATATGACGGTCAAAACTTTTGTAGATCTTCAGATTTTATCGCACTTCTTCTTGTAATGTGAAAGGGTAAAAAAGGTCGATTGTGAGCCATAAAAATGAGCAGTCTTGCCATCGTGCAGATAACAGTTATTAACTGGTAAAATTCAAGTATTGTATGTTCGATACTGTAAATTGGCAAGTTATTGTTATAAAAGTGTTAAACAGTGAACGAATCGCACCGAAAGAAAGAAAGAGAAAGACAATGACTGTGATATAGACGTGAACCAAGAAGCGATCACAGGACAGGCTGAAATCTTATCTCACCAACATAGTCGGAAAATTACTTATGTAACTTATACTGTTTATAAATAAGATCTAATTGCTTGTGAGAATTATTTGAGTATATAGGTATATTTAGTGTTTACCAGAATTCTTATTCTATTCTTTTCCTTTTTTTACCTCCATGTCATATTATATTTATAAATGTCAATCAGCCTATTTCATTTGCAAATGCAATTTATATTGTTCATTGTTAAAGGTCCCTTAGGTAATTATAATTCATACTGATTACGAAAAGGAATCTGGGTTGTTCTTTTCCAAATAATAGAAGCGTTTGCATAATCAAAAACTACCCAACCAGATGACGGACGTCTTCGGCCGATTTCATGTTTCCCGTAGCAAAGCTGTGCCAAACTGTGAACACAACATTCCAGTATGAAATACAACACCTATATAAGTAGGTCTATTAGATTAAAATTGAAATATATCAATATTTAATCTATTTTTTTTTATCATACTAGAACTTGTAAATGCAAAGTTTTTGTATCATCCGGATATGATTCAGGTTTTTTGCATTGTAACTGACGCTTGTTTTTGGAGTTTGGGGGCGTGTCTGTCCCAAACCGCTAAAACCGAAGAAAAGACCGATATAAAAATAACTGCATTTGCGAGCAGAACTTTGTCGGCTTGCGAAAGTGAATACACCGTAACTGAGCTTCAGACACTTGCTGTTGTATGGGACTTAAAGAAGTTTCACTATTAGTTATACAGCAAACGTATACGAATATATTGCGACCGTCAGGCCCTTAGCGTTCTGTTATCATGTAGATTGTTACACGCACGACTCGCCCAATGGGCGCTAGTTTTACAACAGTATCATCTGGAAATAATGAATATTAAAGGCAACGACAATGTCATTGCAGATGCTTTGTCAAGACTCTTTCAAGGCCTCACTGAATTTTCCAACTGGATTGAAAAAGCTGAGGAATTTAGAATCTTAAAAACGGACAAGAAACATTATCGCAATCCGATTTTCCATCTCTGTAAAAATATAAGAACATTACAGGATTCCGACCCCCCAGTGGGGAGATATACTGCAAACTTTTCAACTAACTCCAAATAATGGTTTTAATAACCACTTCTCGGTGCATAATGACTTACTTTATCACCACAATGATGAAAATTCTAATAATTAGTGTATCTGTATACCTGACAGTTGTATAGTACATCTAATGTGGTACACTCACAGCATCTGTGGACTTTACGAAACCGAAAAGTGTGCCAGAAAGCTCCAAATGCATTGTTATTACTCAAATATACATCGTGTTGCCTTGGACGTTTTGAAAAAATGTACAACATGTTAAAAGTGTAAACCAAGCACCATTAGCAATCACATGTTATTGCAACCCATCCTACCAACTAAACCATTACAAACCGTCTCACTGAACGTTACAGGCCCTCTACCTGCTGGTAGGGAAGGTGTTCAATATCTTATTGCTTTATTTGATATTTTTTTCGAAATATTTAAAACTGTATACCGTTCGAACTTCAACCTCGAAGACGATCAGCACAAAAATAGCAAAGGATTACATTCTCAATGTTGGCAAACTCAACACCATAGTTTCTGATAATGCCACATATTTTATGTCGCTCTACTGGAAAAATTTCTTAAGGAAAACTGAATTAACCATACCCTTATATCCTTTTTATCACCCACAATCCAAACCAGTGGAACGAATTTTCCGAGATTTTAACAGATATATAAGAACCTACATCCCACATCGACAGGCGAAATGGATAGATCACTCAAAACCCTTTGAGCAAATATATAATCACATACCACACCCATCAACACATTTTACGCCACATGAATTAATGCTTACTGAACCTCCAGATGAGCAATGGATGAAACCTTTACCCGTAATTCACTTACGAAGATAAAATTAGTGAAGCTTTGAAAAACTTACAAAAACATGCCATACAATGTAAGGAATATCATGATTCGTTTGTGCACAATGTTATCGAATTCCAAATTGGTGAGAAAGTTCTAGTTAAGAATCATCGTAAATCATCACTCCTTAAGAAACTGAAAAAAATGGCAGAGACTATATATTGGACCTCTCGTAATAGCAGAAATTCCTCATGAAGGAGGCTATTTATTGCAAATACCGTTCAGTGACAAAGTCAAGGGACTATACAACCAGATAGATTTAAAAAAAGTGTTATGAATGATCAGACAAAGTGCTACTTACCCACTTGAAGTAATGACCTTTATTTAAGGAGTACAAGTATTTATATGTTGTCAACCTTACCATGTATGTGATCTGTATATAGATTTCATGATTTGTGCATAACAAATGTGAATTTTTTTCTTTCAGTATTTAGCTTATAAGTTTTTCCTTCTGAATTAGTTAAGTAGATAACTTCATTCAATAACAAAGGACAATTTTTGAGATAGAACTTTTTCAAACGTTATTTATTGCTTCGATGGATATGAATAACTAGTCATGCCATAAATAAAGTTAAAAAATCTTTTGCACTTTCTCTACAAAGTCAATGAGTAAACTCAAACTTTGAATTGCTTGATGAATGGTAAATTCCATTTTTCCAATTATTTATGAAATAATTTAGATTTTTGTGGTAATGTGTTACTTGCAATGCATGTTTATAAATCCCAAAGATAGATGCTCTCTAAAGAATCAAAGGTCTTATCTTGCTTAAACCCTAGATTATACATCCTTCTGATGTATACGTGGTAGCCTTTTGGCTAAATTTCGTTGCAATTTTAAATTCGTAAGTAAGACACAGAATCGCGAGATTTTCTGTACTTGGCCGAGCAAAGAGTATCATCTGAATGAGAAAGGAAGTTATGCTTTCTTTCCTGTGAATATGTAAATGGTTACGAGTAACTGAATTTTGAGTGTTTATACTTCTAATTTCACTGTAATTCTTTATGAACAGTAATGATGATCTTCTGGTCAGTGACTGTTGCTGTGAAATTCAGTGTATGGACCTCCAACGTGACTATAAAGAAATGTACACAGCAATGAACTTTCACAGAACTGTGTTTCAAAGAATGCTTAGATATTGTAACTATAAAACTTGTCCATGGTGAATACATTGATTGAGACTTTTGAAATAAAGCGTTATCATATTTTTCACTTAACAGTGTTATGATTTAATGGAACATATATAAAAATCAAAGGGTGACACAAAGAACTGTGTGAAAAATAATCTTATATAAAGAACAGTGATACCACATCAGGTTTTGTGTGGCGACTTTTCTCCAAGATATGACAATTGGTGACATTTCCCCATACATCACTGCATGTGAACTGTGTGAAGTGCTTCATTCAGTGACCTAAACTTTGACCAAACAGAAAGTAATCTTTGAGTTTTGTGGTTTACTGCAACCAAAACTGGAAACGAGTGTGATCAATACAACAGAATCCGCCCGGGAACTGAAAATCTGTTCAACTTACTAAAGATTGTGTTTCGTATGTGTTGTCTGAACATTGAGTCAACATTCTTGCACTGGCATGAACGATTCCTCACCAGGAGGCACTACCGTCGTGTGAACCATTGTTGAAAAAGTTTACGCAGCACTGTGCGAAGCCAGCTAATGTTTGCCGAACTGCATGTAGAGAGACTTCACACGCAATGGCTAATGGCTATTAAGCGCACTCCGTGATCAATGAAATATTATGAAAGAACAGCAAGATTTAGGACTCTGCACCTGCCTAATAGTCATGGGTGACCGGAATTCGAGTGTAGGAAAAGGGAGAGAAGGAAACATAGTAGGTGAATATGGATTGGGGGGAAGAAATGAAAGAGGAAGCCGTCTGGTAGAATTTTGCACAGAGCATAACTTAATCATAGCTAACACTTGGTTCAAGAATCATAAAAGAAGGTTGTATACATGGAAGAATCCCGGAGATAGTAAGAGGTATCAGATAGATTATATAATGGTAAGACAGAGATTTAGGAACCAGGTTTTAAATTGTAAGACATTTCCAGGGGCAGATGTGGACTCTGACCACAATCTATTGGTTATTAACTGCAGATTAAAATTGAAGAAACTGCAAAAAGGTGGTAATTTAAGGAGATGGGACCTGGATAAACTGACTATACCAGAAGTTGTACAGAGTTTCAGGGAGAGCATAAGGGAACAATTGACAGCAGTGGGGGAAAGAAGTACAGTAGAAGAAGAATGGGTAGCTCTGAGGGATGAAGTAGTGAAGGCAGCAGAGGATCAAGTAGGTAAAAAGACGAGGGCAAGTGGAAATCCTTGGGTAACAGAAGATATATTGAATTTAATTGATGAAAGGAGAAAATATAAAAATGCAGTAAACGAAGCAGGCAAAAAGGAATACAAACGTCTCAAAAATGAGATCGACAGGAAGTGCAAAATGGGCTAAGCAGGCATGGCTAGAGGACAAATGTAAGGATGTAGAGGCTTATCTCACTAGGGGTAAGATAGATACAGCCTACAGGAAAATTAAAGAGACCTTTGGAGAAAAGAGAACCACTTGTATGAATATCAAGAGTTCAGATGGAAACCTAGTTCTAACCAAAGAAGGGAAAGCAGAAAGATGGAAGGAGTATATAGAGAGTCTATACAAGGGCGATGTACTTGAGGACAATATTATAGAAATGGAAGAGAATGTAGATGAAGATGAAATGGGAGATACGATACTGCGTGAAGAGTTTGACAGAGCACTGAAAGACCTAAGCCGAATCAAGACCCCGGGAGTAGGCAACATTCCATTAGAACTACTGACAGCCTTGGGAGAGCCAGTCTTGACAAAACTCTACCACCTGGTGAGCAAGATGTATGAGACAGGCGAAGTACCCTCAGCCTTCAAGAAGAATACAATAATTCCAATCCCAAAGAAAGCAGGTGTTGACAGATGTGAAAACTACCGAACTATCAGTTTAATAAGTCACAGCTGCAAAATACCAACACGAATTCTTTACAGACGAATGGAAAAACTGGTACAAGCTGACCTCGGGAAAGATCAGTTTGGATTCCGTAGAAATATTGGAACACGTGAGGCAATACTGACCTTACGATTTATCTTAGAAGAAAGATTAAGGAAAAACAAACCTACGTTTCTAGCATTTGTAGACTTAGAGAAAGCTTTTGATAATGTTGACTGGAATACTCTCTTTCAAATTCTAAAGGTGGCAGGGGTAAAATACAGGGAGCGAAGGCTATTTACAATTTGTACAGAAACCAGATGGCAGTTATAAGATTCGAGGGACATGAAAGGGAAGCAGTGGTTGGGAGGGGAGTGAGACAGGGTTGTAACCTCTCCCCAATGTTATTCAATCTGTATATTGAGCAAGCAGTAAAGGAAACAAAAGAAAAATTCGGAGTAGGTATTAAAATCCATGCAGAAGAAATAAAAACTTCGAGGTTGTAATTCTGTTAGAGACAGCAAAGGACTTGGAAGGGTAGTTGAACGGAATGGACAGCATCTTGAACGGAAGATATAAGATAAACATCAACAAAACAAAACGAGGATAATGGAATGTAGTCGAATTAAATTGGGTGATGCTGAGGGAATTAGATTAGGAAATGAGACACTTAAAGTAGTAAAGGAGTTTTGCTATTTGGGGAGCAAAATAACTGATGATGGTCGAAGTAGAGAGGATATAAAATGTAGACTGGCAATGGCAAGGGAAGCGTTTCTGAAGAAGAGAAATTTGTTAACATCGAGTATAGATTTAAGTGTCAGAAAGTCGTTTCTGAAAGTATTTGTATGGATTGTAGCCATGTGTGGGAGTGAAACATGGAACATAAATAGTTTGGACAAGGAGAGAATAGAAGCTTTCGAGATGTGGTGCTACAGAATAATGCTGAAGATTAGATGGGTAGATCACATAACTAATGAGGAGGTATTGAATAGAATTGGGGAGAAAAGTAATTTGTGGCACAACTTGACGAGAAGAAGGGATAGGTTGGTAGGACATGTTCTGCGGCATCAAGGGATCACAAATTTAGCATTGGAGGACAGCGTGGAGGGTAAAAATCGTAGAGGTAGACCAAGAGCTGAATACACTAAGCAGATTCAGAAGGATGTAGGTTGCAGTAGGTACTGGGAGATAAAGCAACTTGCACAGGATAGGGTAGCATGGAGAGCTGCATCAAACCAGTCTCAGGACTGAAGACCACAACAACAACAACAACCTGCCTAAAAAAACAACTTACCTTACAGGGCGATAAGCTAGCATCTACAAATACAGCTATTACAAAATCTACTTGGTTTTCTTCATGACCACCTACACCGAGCTGCCATCCATCCACAATGGGCCGCGATCCAGAGAAATGCAAGTACTCTTGCCTGAGAGGAAGGAAGAATGAAAGCCGCAGCCAGCAGCTGTCGGTGAATCATAGCAGGACCATCCAGACCTAATACATACATACGGGGGGCGAGAACTTTACCTGACAGTTCCCGCTGGCCGCCATTCCATTGCAACGAAATTTCTTTTTCTTCACCTCAACCAATGCTTCAGTCAAGTAACTTGTTTCGCCACATGAAGATTTATATAGAAAGCTGTTATGAAAAATAAAATACCCACAATAATACACTACACACACAGTAACATTCTAAAGTACACCATTATTAAAACCTGGTTAATTCACAGTAACACAAATTTTTATGCACCTTATTTTGAAATATTTAATATTTTTTCTTTTTTCAATTTATGGTGTAATGTATAATCATAATCCAGAGGAATATCCTTTTCTGTACTAATATGACGTTAATGACAAAAAGTATATTTATAGTTCTATGATAATGCAATTAATTGAGATTTAAGTTAAAATATTAAGAAATTCATAAGATATCAACATGGTCCAACACTAGTTCAAAGAATTGACTTTAAATATTTACTACCTGGTAATATTCTATGAAAGCATAACTTCCAAATAGCGCAAACTAAAAATTAGTGAATGCCAATGTAAAAATAATTATATTGAAAACATCAATAATTATGCAATGTCTAGCTATTATTTGAAAATATCATAAAGAGCTGATTGTAATATAACTAGTAGACATGTGCAACCCTAGGCTCATGGGGGCGGTTTTTTTTAAAAACGGTTTTGTTTTTCCCAGACCCTCCACTGCCGAATGGGTGAGCCCGTCGAAATTTAACAAAACTGTAGTCAAAATGTGAGGGTGCACATCTCAGCGATAGAAAGCCTTTGAAAAGGGAATGTAAACCCTATGATAAATTGGAATAACTGATACCTATGACTAATCAGAGAATCTATTATTAAAAAAATGGACGGTAATTTCAAAAATATTGTAAATAGTTTTTAAATTCCCATCCAGAGGGCGCCATTTCGAGAGCATCTTATGCTATCAGACTCCTATTTTCTTGCATTATATTCGAATGAACTAAATTTGTCTGCTTGGAATTTATTTAATCATTCTATTATTATCGCCAATTGCGAGTACTAATATGACATTGTTATGAATGCGTTATTCTTTTGCTCCAGAGGTGAGCTAAGATTATTGTAATTTACAAGTATTTTGTCGAAATACGGCACAATTTTTCGTTATGTTCAAAACTGTGAGACTTACTCAAAAATGTTAGATTTCTGTACAAATTATTTCCTTTGTTTTATTTAACATTTCTGCTTTCATTTCATAGCAGTAGTCCCAGATTTTCAATTTATAAATGTTATAGATATTTATTTACTACATTTTTCCTTATGGTGCCAATGCGATTCTCACTAGATTAAATCAAATTATTCGCAACTTATCATGAGGCGAGAAGACAGTTACAAATTTCCCTAAGATTAAAAAAAACACACAAATTAACCGTTTTTCAGCACTCTGCTTCACTACTTATCATCACTTCAAGCAAAAAAGGCAAAACGAGTAAAATAAATTAAGAAGTGAAGTGATAATATTGTGTGTTCAAGAGTATTGTGTGCATATTCTGATAAAGATAATTTTTATTATATAGTCAAAAACGGTGGCATGAGTATGAATTCTCTAATTCATTTACTTTTAATTAAGGATAAGAAGTGATACCTCTCATTATTCCATCTACTAATAGTTGCGTGTGAATATTTAAGTATTAAAGGTAACTAGTCTCATGCATATATTTAAATGATAGTAGAACAGAAAATTTAATTGGGATACATCAAGTTTGAAGAAATTTTTCTTAACAGTCATATAATTACTGAACTATTGCCAATATATGAATATAGTATAAGCTTAGGCTACATCCATCGCAATTTACGCTAGCCGAAGCATAAATTTCCACAATTCCACAATAATATTCATCCATATTTATAAAATATACTACAGTCAAAAAGATTCAGTATAGTTGTTATTGGTTATCCGCAGGTGGTGGCTGTTCCATGTAGCATTGCTGGAACTGCAGTGGATAGTTCTTTCCAGCCCCCAGCTCTGCCTCCAGCTGTTTGCATTTGTGTCAAGTGAGCTAGAGGGGAAAAGAAATGTGAAATAAGAATATTTTGAATTGCTACAATACAAGCACAAATTAAAATGAAAATTACACTCACATGGCAATTCTGGCTGTGAACCCACCACAGGAGGCTGGAATTAGAGTGTCTGCCACTGTCCAGCCCCCTCCTGTCCCTCCTCACATTCCGAGACAAAATCCTGGTGTTGTACTATAACAAGATGACAGAATTAATAAGGCGAATTTAACATACTCACGGAAATTTACACTCAAAATAGAAATTATTTACTCACTTGGTAATCCTGTCTCCAGAACTCTATGCCTCTTGCTGCTACACTCTGAAGCATTGCTGCAGCAAACTCTCTTCATCTTGCAAAGAGAAAACAACAAGTACACACAGAGACAATGGAAAGCACAAGGCAGAAAGGAATGGACTAAGAACAATGGAGGTCGGATGTAGGTTTTTATATAGGCCGAGACGACCAATGAGAGAGCTACATTTGAATGGCCGGCCACTGTAACCGAGCTGTTCTAGGCGCTTCAGTCCAGAACCGCACTGCTTGTATAGTCGCAGGTTCGAATCCTGCCTTGGGCATAGATGTGTGTGATGTCCTAAGGTAAGTTAGGTTTAAGTAGTGTTAAGTCTAGGGGACTGATGACCTCAGATGTTAAGTCCCATAGTGCCTGGAGCCATTTGAACCATTTTCATTTGAATGCACAGCCAATGAGAAGCTTTTATGGAATGTCACTATTTCTGGAAGGGCTGATGTGACCATCGTCTCTCTCACTCTCTCTCTCCAAGTAACAAGAATGCTTTTATAATTAACAGTGTTTCCAGAAGCGTGCACATACATGACGAAGGCTTTTAGCAGTGAGAAGTTTACTCTTTCTGAGACTATGTTGAAAGCAGAATATTATAATTTACGAGATGTCTCATTAAGACCACCAGGGAGAATGCAGTCAGTATTATTCTTGGCTATTTTCGTGAACAGGTCTGGTTAGGAACAAAATTTCCAGTCATAAAAGCTGAGAGGTCATGAAAGCTACAACAAAAGTGACGGTTAACTGTTTCTGCAGCACTTTACCAAGTCCTAGAAGGGACTTATAAGGATTGGACGAGCTGTCCTGTCAGGGTCGCGAGGTAGAAAGCAGTCGGTGTTCTTCTGGGCTATTTTCGTTGAAAGGTCCTGTTATGACCAGAACTTCCGAGCAGACAAGCTCAGACAACACTAAAGCTCTTACGAAAGTGATCGTTAACTATTTCTGCAGCACTTTACAATTCCGAGAGGTCGACTTGGCTCTTATTTACATAGCCATGTGATGTCGGTATAACACTGAGAACCTTTTAGATGCGTCTGCGATAGTGATTAGCTACACTAACATTTTGCAGTAATGCATCAGCCACACTGGGCAGGTAAACACGCGTGCACAGCTATATGAAACTCCCATGTCCCATTAAGATCGCTAGGAACAATGCACCCTGTGCTATTCTGGCAAGTATTGGAACAGATTTCTATAACACGATCAGTGATGTCAGTATCCACAGCAATGGTAAAACCGTGCATGGCCCAAAGGGTGACTTGGCTCTTATTAACATAGACATGTGACAGCAGTAGAGCACTCGAAAAATTCTAACTGTATACCCGAAAATAGATGCGACTTTCACCTGCTGGCTGTAGGCGATAGCGGCCTGAGAGCAATGGTTTACGCCCCTGCACTCGTCTGTCTGGTGCAGGCTCGCAGCGGCGTCGGCATGTGCGGGCGTTCGAGCCTCTGATACGTTGTGGTTGATGATAGTTTGAAAGCGTTTTTTATGTGCACTGACTGTTTGTGCACTACATTATTTTCGACTGTTTAACCATTGTGAGGGTGTTGGCAGAGCAGTATATATGCATTATTTCGGCGATTTACGAGTAGTTTGCAGGTCTGTATGCTGTGTATTGTGACCCCAAGCACATCAGTGAGTGTTTTGTATCAGTGTAATAAATAAACTACATGAAATCCATCGTTAAATAAATTGTTCCAAAATAAATAAAGTACACTCTTTCCTCTCTCTAGCAGCCTAGAACAGGCTGAGTCTTTTTCCGGCTATCCCTCCCCCCACCCCCCCTCCCCGGACCACCATTAGATGACAGCATCCTCTGGTAGGAGTACTCTATACTAGGTCAGTTGGACTCATGCTGAACACACTGGATGGACCTACTGCATCAAATTGTTTAAATAAAGCAGCCCAGGACAGGCTGTCCTTTTCCCGTTAGTTCCTAGGAATATGTGGCGGTCGGATGACTTATGTTAGTGGAGGTAGCCCAAGTGACCAATTTTCCTGCCATTTTCTTAGGTTAGTGGAGGTAGCCCAAGTGACCTTTTTTCCAAAACAAAATTTTAACTTCTCGCCATTTTCTGGGGGAGAAGACGGGAGTGGGGAGGGGAGGTGGTTAGATTAATGGAGGTACATCCCAATTGACCTATCTTCCCATCAAAATTTAAACTTCCTGCCATGATGTCATTGTGACATTGCCCTATCTATCGCCACCATCTTGGATCCGCCATCTTGAATACATTTGGCAACAATGCTACATGGGGTGGCGTTCTTGTTGCCCTACTACTAACAATTACTTAATAAATAATAATAAAAAACAATGTCTTTTTAAATAGGAACCTCGATCTCACATAAATAATTTGAACAAATGACGTTCCAATATATCACATGGTCCACTTGTGTTTTGCGCAGTAGAATGAACGACTTTACAGACGGTTCTATTTGCGTTTCGCGCGTTATTGCCATCTATGGCGCATGTGTGCCAGGTATATCCTGCGTGGATGGTGTAATAGGTCTACGTGAACCTGCTTGTAGTTACAGATATGCACACTTGAGGCGCTGGTGCATAGCTGTACGATTTATGTGCATTGTGTAATAGGGGCTTTAGGTCCAATAGCAAACATTAATAACGATGGAGTGAAATATTCAAGGACGCTACGATATGGGAGACGTTCTTACACAAAAATAAGAAAGAATAAAAAGGAAATGAAGCCTGCCTCAGCCATTTTGGTGAGTATTAGTCAAGTGTTTGTATTTGCAATGCTTTGATGTCACTTAAAATAGGAATAAAATGTTCAGCGTTGTACATTATGTTCGAGTAGTGCACCTCGCCAGTATTTTGTTCTTACCTACCTTCACACATAGGAGTAACATGCTACACGTGTCAAAAACCTCCTTAGATTTATCAGCATTACTTGTGACTTAAAAAGTGAAATTCAGTGTCTAAAGGCTGATTTTACTTAGCTAAATAACAAGGTGAAAAGAACTGGTCAAGAGTGCCTGCTAAGCACCTGTAGGCCTAATTCAAAATCTAAGAAAAGCACTCAGCCTTTTAGTACTGAAAACAGGCATCAGATTCTTTATGAAATACTGGAAGATGTAGCGTTTAAATCCTTTCAAACGGCAAAAAATACCAAGTTCTACTAGTCTCATGCGCTAACCTAGTAAACTAATGTAGCCTACATGAATTGTTCAAGGTAACAACAGTGAAATACCGGTAATTGAAAGTGTATGCAAGCAACTGGCCCAACAGAACGAAAGAAGAAGCGAGGAGAACCAGAAATACAAGAAGGATCATTTTCAGATATATGGAGACATTTGGGGCCATGGAACAGAGCAAAACTATGTGAATATACGAGGCAAATTTATGGCAGTGGATCACATTCAACTAGAAGCGCCTCTCTCTGCTGCCATGATGTGTGCAGGATAGTGTATCTTTCTCATCTAATAATTTTTCTTTATCATGGAGGCTTGAAAAGATGTAGCTAAAAATCAGGCAAATGATGCTGTCAGGCACATGAAAGTAACACACGGTAAATGTTTACTAAAGTAAATAACCGTCGATAACGTTACACAGAGACGTGATCTAACAGAACATGCTATTATGAACTTGGAAGTTTGTAACACAAATGATAGGTTTAAAACCATATGTAATAAATCTGACAATGTGTCTCTGATAAATATCAGCAATCTAGGAAGAGGCCTGTACTCAACACATTTCCTGCCATGAATAAAAGCGGTAAAAAGATTGTCCATAAATTAATTAGCGAGGAAATTAGATAAAATTTTCCACCAAGTGGTATAAATCAGTTCATTGCCATGGGCTGGCGCAACCAACCCAAAGAGGATCTGCTACACGAACAGCAATTGTGGAAAAGCCAGGAAAACTAATAAGTCCTGCTGGCCACTCGAAACTACAACTTTTTGACCATAGCTGTGGGTTCTTTGATTGCTCTGGGCGATGGCTCATCGGAACTACAACATATGAAATATTAGCACACATTATTGCAGGAATGATAAAAAGACTTTCTTAACTTTATACAGTCCTTTGCTGCAGGAGTGCTTGATAATTTACAAGTGTCATGACTATTAAAGGATCAATCGGTGCCCTAATTAACAAATTGTTCTCTTGAAGTACAACGTTCAACAGTTATAAAAGTAAATTTCCATCTGACACTTAAATAACTCTTTATCCCTACTCGATGATGTTAACCACTTTAGCTGAGGTCACGAACTGGGGCAGAGGACTTCCATACCCAGCTCTATACTGGCCTCCATGCGAGGGTGCTGCTGTGCTTAGAGTAAGGGTGTGGTCTTCAAGAGCATCTCCCACTCATTGTTGTGAATTGCAGCGAGATGTTACATCCGTTGATATCATTGTGGGTAACCGGTTTTCATGTGGCACTGTGATCTCTGGACAAAACCACAGCTTGGTAGACCTAAATGAGACTGCTGAGTCCAGCAGGAGAATCCTTAAAACCATACAGCAGAATTTTCATAGTCCTAATAACATACACAATGATTTGGATACGGTTACATGGTTGATAGACCAGATATATTAGTTAGAACTCAACACTGAAAGCCTCATTAGCATTAGTCAGCCACTCTCCATGACATTTTGCTCAGCCTGTACTAGAAAACACAATACTGGAGGTGGTGCATCAGTCTTCAGTGTAAAAGAAATTAATTTCAATGTTACCGATGTACCTGCTTCATGCTTGGAAGGATTAATTTTATATAATAAATCTAAAATGGGGTGGAGAGAGTATAGCAATTATGCGTGTCTACAGACCACCTGTGACAAATATGGATACCATTTTCAAAAATCTATCTGACTTGATTGTATAATGACATTTTGTGTGTTAAATGGCTATGTAAATATCATAACAGAGGACATCAATATAGAGTTTTTAACCAATGATGGAAACTCCAAAAAGCTATTTCTTCTACTAGATGAAATTAATTTGACTCCACTCAATCATGAGCCAATTATAGAAATTGGCAGCAACAAAAGGTGTCTGAATAACATAATAACAAACATAACCCATCTTTCCTACAGTACATCAGTTCTAACATTATCCATCTCTAAGTACCATACAGAACAGTTTTTCAATTGGAGTCCTTTGAAACGCTCTTTGTCGTTAAAAAGAAACACTATTTAACCAAAAGAATGATGTCTAACATTAATATTAACTGACTGAACTGTGTTAGTACACATACCATGAACTGACAGTGATAGCTTCTCCTATTACAGGTTTGTTGTTGACTTTATTACTGTTCTGATACAACATCCAGCTGCAGCCACGAAAGTTAAATATGCAAACAATATATACGAAAGAATCTGGGTAAATGATTATGCCACTGAAGCAAGGGGAAAGTTAAAATAATCCCACAGGGCTATGTTGAGTGATAAAAATCTCGAGCTAAGAGAACCCTTCAACATTTTTTCAAGAATAGTATAAAAAGTTATTGGAGCAACTATGTAGCAAACAAGCTTCAGGCTTCTCACAGTGTTACTGTTTCTCTCTGGTAGTATTAGACAGTTTTAGAATGTGAAGAGTCAAATCCTGAATGGACTTTATTATTGATCACAATGGGATGCACATAAAATACCAACTTGCAAACATATTCAATGAATACATTTTTTGCTACAGCAAGTCATCAATGACAAACATAAAAACCTGTAGTATCGTTTTAAACGCAGTCAGTCTGAGCACAGCATATATCTAGCCCCCATAAATTGTAAAGAAACAATTAACATCATTAGATCTTTAACATCTTCCAGTTCTGCACGCCACGATGACCTCAACATTAATAATTGAGCTTTAAAAAAGTGACAAATACATAACTGAAAATTACAGACCAACCTCAGTACTTACCATCTTTTCCAGAATAGTTGAAAATGCCATATATAATAAAATTATAAATTTTCTCCACAACCAAAATCTAATGTGTGAATATCAAAATTAATACCTGAAATCTACAAGAACTAGCTGCTCAGTTAACAGAAGAGGCATTAAGTAGCATCAAGAACAAGAAACATATTGCAGGTATACCGTGTGGTCCATTGATAGTGACTGGGCCAAATATCTCACGAAATAAGCATCGAACGAAAAACCTACAAAGAACGAAACTCGTCTAGCTTGAAGGGAGAAAAAAAAAGACATGTTCCACATCCACGAGGATCTCCTCAGCACGGATCTACGGAACGAAAAACTAATCTAATCTAAACCAGATGGCGCTATGGTTGGCCCGCTAAATGGCGCTGCCATAGGTCAAACGGATATCAACTGCGTTTTTTTTAAATAGTAACCCCCATATTCATTACATATTCTGTAGTATGTAAAGAAATATGAAAGTTTTAGTTGGACCACTTTTTTCGCTTTGTGACAGATGGCGCTGTAATAGTCACAAACGTATAAGTACGTGGTATCACGTAACATTCCGCCAGCGCGGACGGTATTTGCTTCGTGATACATTACCCGTGTTAAAACGTACCGTTTATCAGTTGCGGAAAAGGTCGTTATCGTGCTGATGTATGGCTATTGTGATCAAAATGCCCAACGGGCGTGTGCTATGTATGCTGCTCGGTATCCTGGACGACATCATCAAAGTGTCCGGACCGTTCGCAGGATAGTTACGATATTTAAGGAAACAGAAAGTGTTCAGCCACATGTGAAACGTCAACCACGATCTGCAACAAATGATAATGCCCAAGTAGGTGTTTTAGCTGCTGTCGCGGCTAATCCGCACATCAGTAGCAGACAAATTGCGCGAGAATCGGGAATCTCAAAAACGTCGGTGTTGAGAATCCTACGTCAACATCGATTGCACAAGTACCATATTTCTATGCACCAGGAATTGCATGGCGACGACTTTGAACGTCGTGTACAGTTCTGTCACTGCGCTCAAGAGAAATTACGGGACGATGACAGATTTTTTGCACGCGTTCTATTTAGCGACGAAGCGTCTTTCACCAACAGCGGTAACGTAAACCGGCATAATATGCACTATTGGGCAACGGAAAATCCACTACGGCTGCGACAAGTGGAACATCAGCGACCTTGGTGGGTTAATGTATGGTGCGGCATTATGAGAAGAAGGATAATTGGCCCCCATTTTATCGATGGCAATCTAAATGGTGCAATGTATGCTGATTTCCTACGTAATGTTCTACCACTGTTACTACAAGATGATTCACTGCATGACAGAATGGCGATGTACTTCCAACATGATGGATGTCCGGCACATCTCTCGCGTGCGGTTGAAGCGGTATTGAATAGGATATTTCATGACAGGTGGATTGGTCGTCGAAGCTTCATACTATGGCCCGCACGTAGAGAAACCCCCACCATTGTGAAATCTCGCGATTCTCCAGAGACTCGGGTCCGTGTTGCTCCTCATAGTGTCACCGGGGCAAAAAGCAACGAGTGGAGTACCTGGGGGAGGCGGATCGGATTTGTCTTCCTGATCTTCTAATTACTATTTGCTATTTTCAGCTTATTACATTGTTAAGTTCAACCAGCAGTATTTTTCTGTCTTGTGGCCGCTAACGCCCCAGTTACCTGCCCTGTGTGCCATTCGTGTATGTAACGGCAGTGTACATTCCCTCACCTTGCCGCTGCTGTCCGGTGAGGAATGTAAGTTTGACAGCTTCTTGATTGTAGGTTGGGTGGCGTTCTTCTACCTTAGTGGTAGTCATTCCCTCTTGCTCCGGGCACTCTAAGCACAGTATTCTGCGGGCGGAGCACAGACCGCCGGTTCTGGCTTTGGCGCAATTTTACATCTTCCATTTGTTTTGTTGGATGTCAGGTAGCCTCACCAAGACTATCGTTGGTTCCCACATTAGCTTGTCTTCAAAATTATTGGCTGTCTGTATTTTATGTATTTGTTAAATTTTAAACAATTGCCATTTTTCGCGTTAAAGGCCTTCAGCCATGATTGTGGTTACGTGCCTTAAAAGTCTGATTGCGACCTTATTGGCTTGTTTTCAAAAATTATTCAGTAAAATAAATGAGTGAAATTGCGAAGCAAACCAATGGTAATTGATTCGGGCCCCGTCCACAATCGTAACCCATCCTGCCTTCCTTAATCACCAGGTTTCACTGGTACCAGAGCTTGGTTACGATTGTAATATCGCCATTTCAGTTACTGTTGGTCATGTATGAGCTGGCGATAAGACGCCAGGCTATTGAGGGCAGTGTTCTCGACTTAGCAGCCCACTTGCATGCTACTGTTCTTCAGCCAGTTGACGTCACACCAGATGTTTTGGGTGAGACGAAGGCAGCCACTGAGTTTTTGTTTAAAACTGTTAAGAGTCTCGAGTACAATATGGACTTTTTAGAAGGAACTCAACGTTGTGGCAGTCAGTTAGACATGGTGTGGGCGCAGTTGGTACATTTAGCCAACAGGATATCTGACTTAAGGGCATGAAAATTAGAGGATCGTGATAAGGAATCAACCGCTGAATTGCGGTCCTTGGTTAATAAACTGCAGGTTAAGGTCACATATTTAGAGCTTGATGGGAAGAGAACCAGGGAGCAGGATTTGTTACATTCTGGGCGGTGCATTAGCGAGCCTGGGCATAACGCCCTTATGTCTTCCGAGGTGTTAGACTGGGTGTTTGCTAAGTTACCTAATCCCCTGTTGCATCTGTTTTGAGTCATCACAGAATTAGTTATACACCGATTCGAGGAAACTGAAAGTTTGTTATGGTTGTTGGTTCGTTTTGAACAAGATGCTGATGCATTTATTGTTTCCCATCAAGTAATTTTGTCTCTATTGTATCCTTTAACTAGAGGCGAATTGAGGACCCTGGTATTCAGGGCCATGGCAGAAGAGTTGTCCTTGCAGCAGTTGAGGGAACTTGTGATTAGCGAAAGATTGACCACGGGAGTTCGCAAACAACTCGAATGTCGCTATATTTGGCAGACGCAGCAAGATAAAGAGGAGTTACATCAACATGTGGAAAGAGTTAAGATGGCCAGCTTCACCTTTTTAGTTGATTTGCCAGAGTGGGAGTTAGTTTCAATTGTCCTGCGGGGAATGCGAATGGCGGATAAGTCACGCTTTGTTTTTCGTGGTCGTCCCTCTACTTGAGAAGAACTTCATACTGCTCTTGTAGCGATATCCGCGTTGCCGCTCTCGGACAATGGATACCATGAAGTATTAAGGTCTTGAGGGGAATGCGATCAGTAGATAAGTCACACTTTGTTTTTCTTGCTTTATCACTTACTTCACCTTTTTCACTAACATCTCCAGTGAAAATACAACTCACCATTTTTTGAGGAATGTGATTCTTGTTAACTGACTTCTGGATTGTTGATTCACTGCATATGAGATTCCACAGTTCTTTCGTTGAAATGTTTCCGCTCATAACCCATTTACCCAACAATGTTTGCTTTCCTTGTGTTTAACGGCCATTTACACTGTTGCTGTTCCCAGTAAATACAGAATTTCCTGTGCAAGCTTGTTGATTTGCACACAAGTTACTTTGATTTACACCTGACAATCTAATGAGCATGCTGCACACTTCCTCCTTGCCTTTTCTGTTCAAGTGTAAACTACAACATATAAATTTATCATGCTTCATTCTTCCTGTTGCAATGACTGTATTAAGTAGGAATTTACCATACTTTTTTTATGCCTGTACCTTACTCATCAAATATTTTAAGTGTTGGATGCAGAATTATATTTGTTGTATTAATAAGTTGGAGAACAGTTGGCAAGGCATAACAAACGTTTTCACAACTTTTGAAATATGTGGTTTCCATGTCATTTGACTCATCTATCAGGAAGTTCAACTAGGACAGACAGACAAGTCTGGTGGCAGACCATGGCATCAACGAGGAACACATCTTCAACGATGAACAAACAAAGAAGCTATGTAGTGCCAGTGGGTTCTGGAAATTGATTCTTGTAGAGACGTTAGAAGTACATCTGTGCAATATCTAATAAACAGGGCTAATAAATGTCAACTCAGCATAGTCTGGGATTCCACAGTTACTAAAATACGATAGTGACATCTGTCTGAAGATAGCGGCGTCCACAGACAGAATGAACAGACACTGTGATTCAACACTTGCACCAGGACCATGCTGTGTTCCCCCACCACTTGTGTGGCACACTCTTCTGAGGAAGCATGACTGGACTACCCAAAGAAGAGGTCAACAGTCCAGCAGCCATCTACCTGCACAGATCACACACAATTCGCCTAAAAATGTACAGTATGAAGCTCACTGAAACATTGTGACAAGACTATGCCACCATTCGATTGATCACCTGAGAAGATTTTATCATTGGAATATATCTAGAAAGACTGCAGTCATAAATATCAGCTATTACTATTTCACTATCAACTTTGCCTTAATCCATCTACTAGTTTATCAATTCCTTTTACTGCTTCCATTCTGAATCGTTTGGCTTAAGAAAGCTTTAAATACAATATGTTGACCCAAGTTTCCTAAACAGTATGTTTCTGCAGTAAGTGCTGCAACTGTCACTTAGCATCAGAAATTTTGTTACTTGCACTAAACATTTCAGTTTGAAATACTTTTTCATGGAAGAAGGGGCTAAAAAATTGGCTGCAATATCTTTGGCATTAAATACTCCTCCTGGTTGTGTTGATGTCTGGTACCTGTAAATCGAACCTATTGTATGGACTGAAGTTTGTATGTGATTAGAATATTATTGCCTTTTTTGTCATGCCTTTCACTTGACACCATGTTTCACTAGCTCTGTACTTAGTTGTTGCTCTCAGTCATGTATTCCTGCTTGTAGACTAGAGATTTTATAGGTTTGTTTGTTGCACCTTACACGTGACACCACATTTCACTTGCAGTTTTCTTGCTTAGTTGTTTTCCTAATTCACTTATTCCTGTGTGTGAAGGGTTTTTCTCTTGTTACAAAATCTTAATAATTTCGTCCTTTGATGGCAGAAAACCATTATAAATTCTTATATTAATAGCAAGTTCTTTGCAGAAATGTTCTTCATTTTTGCTGTTTGAAAAAAGTTCCTTGTCCTTAACCACATTCTAGTTTCTTACCAGTGTTTTTACTTTTATAACATATGGTAGCACAGCATCGCTATTTTGCAGGCATTTCACACGTAATAAACTGTAATTTCTTCATTTTTCAGTGGTTTAATCTCAGCCATCTTAAATGAGATTTTCTGGCTTGGATAACAGAAGTGAGTGTATGATTACAACACTGCATGCTGGGCTGGCAAAGATCCACAACAGCTACAAATATCTTGTGCTTGTCTACTTCAACAAAATGTTTGACAGTGTCTAAACAGTGTCAGTTAAATAAATTTAAATACAGCATTGTAAAATGGATGAAAAGTATTTTACTCTAGTCAAGATGTGGTGCTACAAAGGTGCTCTGAATTTTTAAAATATTCCAGTTTTCTATTAATCAGATTGACCATGCTCAGATTTCTTTCAATCAGGGCATAAGCCACAACTAAATCTTGAAATAAACTTGTTACACTCATTCTTCATTCAAATAGCAGATTCAAAATATTAAAAAAATGCATTGGAAAGGTATCTTTAACTTGTTCTTCTCAAATTGCTATTTTTGATGAGAAGTTGTTAAAGATGATGTACATCACTGAAGTTTGTTTCATATTTAGGAGCCTTAAGATCTGTTATTGGTCTCAAATTAACTCAGGAACTGAAATAATTCTCTTGCTATTATCATAAAATTCAAGTGTCTCAGCAGATAAACTCTCTTTATGCATTCTCTTGATAATGATTAACACCTACTTCTTGAGTAAGCATGCTGATAAGTAACTTTCACTTCACAACAATTTTCTTAGAATTATGTAACAAAATACAGACATCAATAGACAGAAATTAACAGATAGATGTTAGAATACAGATTGACTTGATATACCAGTACATTACTACAAACCTATTTTTATGTTCCTTTTTTATTTAATTACAATGACTTCAATTAAATCTTGACGATATTCTGATATTAGCAATAGCTTCATGCAAGATCTTATTGCAAACACACGTCTTTGCTTCAATTGTGCCCCAACCTCCTTGGTTGTGGCAATTGTCAGTAGAGCATCTCTGGCCACTGTAGTGAAGATACTACCAGTGGCATGTTGCATCACCTTGGATCTCAGCATATAACAAAAGAAAACGAACATTCATGTAAAATACAATCACAATAAATTAAAAAAGAGTATAAACAACTTTTCAATCAACCAGTATGGTATAAATTAATTACAATACATCATCTTCTCACCTGCATACACTAGGTTGGAAAACATTGGTGTGACAGCTCATGTTTATTATATAACCATAAGTTATGCTATGTATCCGTTTATTATTTTCTCACACTTACCATCATTTATTTATTGTATTTGTCATTCACCTAATTATGGGGTTGTGTTGGGGTTTTTTTTGGGGAAGAGACCAAACATCGAGGTCATTGGTCTCATCGGATTAGGGAAGGATGGGAAGGAAGTCGGCCATGCCCTTTCGAAGGAATCATCCTGGCATTTGCCTGGAGCGATTTCGGTAAATCACGGAAAACCTAAATCAGGATGGCCGGACACAGGATTGAACTGTCATCCTCCCAAATGCGATTCTAGTGTGCTAACCACTTCTTGTTACTGTCAGGTACTTAATAATATACAGTATCAACCTTAAATGTAGCTGTAACTGTAATTTATCTAGATACTTTTGATGACACTGACTGAATGAAGGTCAAAATAAATCAAGTATTTGTAATTATAAAAGAGAAAGCAATCACAACACTTCCAGTTTTTTAGTTCTGTCTATTGTTTTAGCATGTAAGTAACAAAGGTTTTATACACATTTTATGCAGCTTACTCATTTTTGCTGTAACTGGGGTTTATTCCATGCTTTTACTCTAGTTTCAAATAGTATAGAATTGGAAGCAGCTCCTACTGACAAGTTCCGCATTAACCATGATATTTACCACAGTTCATATGAAATTAATAATATTTGCTTTACATAACTGGAAAAGTAGGTAATGCACTTATATGTATCAAAATCTAAACATATTTAACACAACATAGTATTAAAGTAATTTCATTTTAACAAACAACATATTATTTTTACTCACATGGCACTGGAAACTGTTATCCGATGGTGGATGTAAGCACCCTGTTGCTGGTAATGGTTTTGTTCACTTTTAAACGTTGCTTTCATCTTCACAACTTTCTGACCCATAAATGCCTGTTACAGTGACATTTTTATATGTACTAACAGTCCAGAATCTTAGCTTATCCTTATAATAAGATACTGTGTTCATATCTCTGACTGCTGTGAACTTTATGGAGTGATAGGGCACTGGTTTAAAGATTGTTCTATGAAGCCAATTTTTAGTTCTCTTTAGTACTGAGATAGAGTCCATGACTTTGAAAAGGCCATTTGCTATAAACAAAGCTAACATTTGATGCAATAGCAGTCACTCCCATTTGACTCATCTCACAGAGCTGCTAACCTAAGGCTGATCATAATGCTCCAAAAATATGAAAAAGCCAACATTTGTTGCAGTTAAAAATATGTGAATATGTGTGCTTTTTGGTAACCATACCTGGTGTGAGAGAGTGCGTATGCTCTGACATAAGGAATAGCAGTACTAAACTGTTCTCTACATTTATACTTACAATCTACAACTAATATGAAGTGCAGGGCAAAAGGTGCATTTCATTGTAACGCTTCTTGTTCCATTCGCATATTGTGAGAGCCATTTAAGCGATCATTGCTCCTGCAATTATTGCTTAAATGGCTCTGTGCATTCTGTTATTAGTCTGATCTTGCATTCATGGTCCCATTGGGAACAACTCCCATTGGGAGTTGTACATTATTACTATATTTCTCAGTTAATACTGTTTCTTGATACTATGTAAGTAGGCTTTCACATTGGTACCCATCCTCAAGTATCTGCAAATTCTGCATGTTCTTCTTTTCAGTAACACTTTCCTTTGTTGCTGAGATGAAGAACATGCAGAACTTGCACACACTTGAATATGGGCATTAGCCTGCTTTGCATACATTCAGTGTTCCTTGTTAGTTGTCTTTGATATACGTTTTACTCTTATGAGCAGTATTACAGATGGATCATGAGATGGTTTTGTAAGTAATCTGCTTTCCAGACTCATTGTGTTTTCCTACTATCCTGTCAAATAACTGAGGTCTATCACCTGTATTACTTACAACTGAGTCTACAGACTCATTCCAGTTTATGTCCCTACAAACTATTTCACCCACGTATTTGTATGAGTCAGTTGATTCCAACTGTGACTCATTGATGTTGCACGACACAGGGTTATTACCGTTCTGAGTTTGGTGATATGCAGTATTTGATATTTCTGAACATTTAAGGAGAGTCGTACCGCCAAAAATGACAAAATTTGACACATTTACTTTTATTCAAATTATGAAAATATGGATATTTATGCTTAATTTGGTGTTGGTTTTATTGAAATATTCGATTATTAACTTCTTTAAATAAGTATTTGCAAATAATCATGCAATGACATTTCTGAGAATTTTGTTTTCCATCATTTCGCATATTGGCATTTTTCTCTGGAACTATATAGTCTAGAAGGTTGTGGTTACTTTTGCTTTGTAGAGAACTGCCCGTTTCATAAGTTGCCTACACTGGCGGTACTTTGCAGTAAATTTTTTGAACTGTACATTTGTTTGTATTTGACAACAACAGTTATCCACCAGCCACGTTTTAGTTTCTGTGTTTCCTTTGATAGTTTTCGTCATGACTAAAACAAAAGGAGTGTTTAAAAAAATACGAAACAAAGGAAACAGATACTACAGAACAAATATAGCAGCAGTAAAAAGAGTGGTTAGCGCCGAATGGCGTGATAATTTGGTTGTAATTAGTGGCAGTCCTTCTACTCCTCTGAGTGCTTCCAAGAAAAAACTGCTGGGTAATGATGTAAAATACAACACAGCTTCAGACAGTGAAACAAAGTGCAATATCATTATTAATCTCCAAATATGTATTTCAGCTTTGTGTGAAACAGTGTTTTGTCATATATGTGGAGGGGAAATTGAAATTTCTGAAAAGCTATCTCAACACAGTGGTCTGATGTGCACTTTACAAATAATTGTTTGAACTGTAAAAGCGAAAAGACTTTCAAGACTTCAGAAGTAAGAGTAAATAATGGACTTTTTGACACTAATCTAAGATACTTCTATGGACTTACATGCATAGGAAAAGGCCATTACGCTGGTAAGGTTCTTTGTGGCTTGCTGGATCTTCCTAGTCCCCCTACAAAATCTATCACATAGAACTCCATAGCAAGAAGCAGAGTCAAGGTGTGTGCTATAGAGTCAATGACCAGCAGAGTAGGCTGTAGCAGAAAATGGTAGTTCTGTCATAGCAATATCATTCGACGGATCCTGACAAAAAAGAGGTTTCCAGTCAAAGAATTCATGTACATCTATTATCAGCATCGACAATGGGAAAGTGTTGGATGTTGATGTGTTGACCATGTACTGTCAAGGTTGTAAGCAAGCAGGCAAGAGTACTGAGAAACAAACTAAGCATGAAATGAATTGTCAGAGAAACTATGAAGGAACTAGAGGAGGGTTGGAGATTGCTTCTGCAGTGAAAATGTTCCAACGTTCCCAGCATGACCGTGTTGTTCACTTCATGAGTTTTGGGGATGGAGACTCATGATGGTATAAGGCGGTAGTGGAGAGTAAACCCTATGATTATTTGTCAATTACAAAACGAGAGTGCATTAATCATGTGCAAAAGAGGATGGGCACGAGACAACGTAGACTCAAACAGCAACTGGAAAGTACCAAGTTATCTGATGGTCTAAGTATAAGATGTCGACTCACTGATAAACAAATTGATCAGATTACACAATATTATGGTATGGATATTAGAAGTAACAAAGATAATTTAGATGGTATGAAGAGAGCTGTTTGGGCAATTTATTTTCACAAGCTGTCTACAGATGCTGAACCAATACACAACCTGTGTTCCACTGAATGGTGTAAATACTTGAAGGCAAAAGAGGAGGGTAAAGTAGACAAATCCTCACACAAAATTACTATACCAAATGCTGTTATGCTTGCCATGAAACCTGTGTTTTAGGGTCTTGCCCAACCAGAGCTGTTGAAGAAATGCCTCAAGGGCAAAACTCAAAATGCGAATGAATCATTTAACAATGTTGTATGGTCAAGGATACAGAAAAATGTGTTTGTTTGGAGGTCAGTCTTTGAACTTGGTGTTTTAGATGCTGTTCTTACATTTAATGATGGCCATTCTGGAAGACTACAGGTTTTGGAATATCTTGCCATTCATAAAGGTTACAACACCACTAAAAGTGCGATGGACTTGGACCAACTGCGGATCATGAAGGCAGACATTGCAACAAACAATATGTCAAAAGAAGCCATATCCAAGAGAAGGAGGGCAGCACTGGGTGGGGAAGATGAAGGAGGAGATGAGGACTACTATCCAGGAGGATTCGAACATATTTTTTATAAATCAGTTGGCAGTATATTAAAATTTTTTCTTTAAACACAATTTTCTCAACATGACATTTTTCAGTATAAAAGCCCCTTTTTCTCAGAAACTTCTGAATCTACACCAATGAATTATTTACCACATAACATAGATAGTACAATGATGTTGTAGCTCTACTTTAGTAGTATTTACTGTAATAGTTAAAATTCAAGAAATTAAAATTGTGAAAATTGACACCAAAAAATTGTATGTTTAGGGAAAAAATCATAAATTTTTTTCAGTTGTTATTTTAAAGTGATTGTAGAGCAGTACAGTCACAAAACATGGGAGAACATGTGATAAAAACACCACATTTATATACTCAACAGTTACTGAGAAAATGGGGCATTTATATAGCCAATTTGACATTGTTGAGATAGGGCAGTACGACTCCCCTTAAGGGAGTAGGACATCAATATAATTTTGAAATTGATTTTGCAGCACACATTTTCCTAACAAGTTTGATACGTAGAAAATAAATGAATAAGGAAATATAAGACATGTTATTTGGTCTTAAGTGTACCAAAGTGCAATGCAACACCTCTTTGTACAGCATTCTTCTGTCATATGTCACTGCATATCGCTCTGGAGAATTCAAATGTATATATTTTTGCCAGGGACTGTCATCACTGAAACAAAGGACTATCGATATCAATACTTTTTTCCACGTGTATCGACATGCACGGTTTTCTCCACTGATTTATTTTATTCTGTGTTTTGAAAGTCTTGCATTGTGATTTTGTGAATTTCGAAAAGATTTTCATTTGGCTGCGTTGTCTTGTGTTCGTTTCTGGCATATTATTGCACAGGATGTATGTCAAGTATTTGTTGCTCCAACTGTAAACAATGTCACCAGAGCAGCAGATACACAGTAAAGCATGATTCGATGAATGTTACACCAGTGGAAGTAGACTGCAACCTTTCAGTGTTGATAAACGAACCACTGCCTACTGCTTCAAGAAATAAACTTATTTTTAGCGCTAATGAAAACGGAGGGTCTGAATCCGAGGGTTCATGCAATATTATTGTTGATATTAATACAGTGTGACAGTTAATATTGAACAACATTATGTGCAAGCTTTGCTTTGGTGTGCAATGTATTTCTGTGGTGGAAGGTGAGAATGTCTGGAAAGATATTGCTACATACTTGTCTGTACCCCGCAGTGAATGTAACCTTGGTGCGCCCTGCCTGACATCTACAAACATGAAGAAAGGATATGATGTGCATGTGAGGCGAATGTACTGAATGTGCTGTATTGGTAAGGGACAAAAAGCAGCAAGAACGTTTTCTGCTGCGATGAATCTTCCACTTCCTCCAGAAAAAAGATACATATTATGGCTTACTGGTTAATGGAGTAAAAGAAGTTGCAGAAAGATCAATGAAAAGTGCTGCTGAGGAATCTGTTGCCAAAACTGATGGCGATAGGGAAACAGTGACCACTTTTGAAGATACCTTGCAAACAAGATGACACACTTCATTGATTGGATTTCCTACAGGAACATCTGTCAACAGTGGCAAAGTGCAAAGTACTAGATGTTGAAATTTTGAGCTAATTCTACCATAATTGAGTGAAAGGGATTCCAGAACATGAATGTAATATGAAGTAAATGCAGTATGAAGTATAAAGGTTCAAGTGAAGCTATAGAAGTGCAGGGAGTTGTCAGCTTGTTTACCATATCAGTTTCCTCCCACACCCAGAGATATGTAAAGTACCTCAGTGATGGCGGCAGTAAAACTCTCCTTGGGGTTCAAAAATGTGGTCTGTATGTAACTAATGTTACTGTGCAGAAGTTATAATGTGTGGGGCATGTACAGAAAAGACTTGGCACTAGACATGGGAAGCTGAAGTAAGATTTGTCAGGAAAACAATTATCAGATAGGAAGGGAATGAAAGGGAGAGCACAACTGACTGATGCAGATATTGACAAGCTACAGAAATATTATGCCTTGGCAACGTGAAGGAATACAGGAACTTGAAAAACATGAAGCAAGCACTTCTACAAAATGTCCACACACAATAACCTCATCCACAATTTGTGCCCAATGGGAAGTGAATCATGATGTGGTTACCAAAGGTCAATCGCTGATGGTAAGGAGTATCATTCCAGGAATTCTCTGCCAACTACTGTAATGGAAACCATTAAACCTATTTTCAGGGATCTTTCAAATGACAATTTATTGAAGAAATGTCTTCATGGCAGTACCCAAAACACAAATGAGAGTTTTAACCAATGCATGTTGGGAAAGATTGCCAAAAATCATTTTTGTGGAAAGAAATGTACTTGGCGTTTATGATGTAGTTTCATGTTTTAATGATGGTGTAAAAAGCAGGAAATATGTTTAAAAGAAAATAGAGTTAAGCCTGGGATGGACTGTATGAAAGCTTTCTATGCGATGGACAGAGACCATGTAGTGAAAACAGGTAAATCATTTTTGGAGGTGATAAAATCAAGAAGAGTGCACCATAGGAATGTAAAAAGGAAGGAAAAAGAAGTGAAAAAGAACCTTCTTAGGGTGCTGAACAGTTCTAAAATCGTGCCAAATAGAAGCAGAAACTTTAACAGGCATTTTATGCAAAACAGAAATTTGTGTACATTGGTACATAAAACACCCAAAGTAAAAGTCCTATTACTTTCAAACTTGGAGTGCTTGTAAAATTCATCTCCCTTAATGCAAAGCTCCAAAATTTTCGAAATCTATTAAAAATGTGGTAGAAATTGAGATAGTTAACAACAAATTTTGAGTCTTTTCTAAATATGAAATTCAAAATTTAAGTGCTCATTCATTTTTTCATCAATTACATAAATTCTAGAGTTTGAGACACCTGTAAGTATTCTTTGTACGCTGTGCAGTATTCATTGAAGAATCTCTCTCACTTATGAAGAAAAGTGTACCTACAGCAATAGGTGCATCCATAAGTTCATGAAAAAATGAAGAGTTTTTTACGTGCAAAAAAATTTTTCTATTAGGTTGTAGAACTTCCACTACTATGAGTGTGACTCCTGAATCCTTCCTGGTCATGCTGAAATGTTTTATGAATTTGTTTCGACAAGTTCTGACAGTGGAGACCAAAATGTCCTGTAGTGCTTCTCCTGCTCCCAGACAGCCAGTTTGATGCTATACCCCCTTTAAAGTAGGTTACCATTCTCTGCATCGCTTTGAAGTCTAGTGAGGATCTGGCTGAACATTTATGCAGTTTTTTAGGCAATAGGTCCTATATCATTACAGTTAACAGAAACATCTTTCAGTGTTCTCTGCCAGGTCAGTAATATGCTATCCAGCATAAATAACAATTGTCCCATGGCACTTTCTTGGAACATACCTGAAGTTACAGCTACTTCTGCTTACAATTCTCCATCCAATATACAGTAGAATGCTGTGTCCTCCTTGTAAGATAAATAAGTGGTATAATATAATAAATAAAAATTATATAAATGAAATAATATAATATGAATAATAAATCAAAAATCCTATCTAGTCACATTTCCCAATGATAAATAAGTATATACATACATTTGCTTAATTAAAGTCCACTTACCTTCCACTACTGATCTAGCTGCTGCTCTGGACTGTCATGCCATTATTAAAGCCGATTCAATCTAGATGTCAACAAAACATGAGGCACTGTCACTATCAGATGGAGGAGTGTTCACAGTAGATGGAATGTGAACCAAATATTAATTTGTGTAGCCCACTACCGAACAGTGAAAGTGAGGTTATGAGATACCATCAGAGCTACAAAAAAATATAACAATTAAGGAATTATAAATGATAAAGTTTATTAATGGCCAAATAAAACTTTTTATTGATAGTTTTAATATGGTAAATTGCTAAGAAGTGAATCAAAATTTCAACATGTTAAAATTTATTTGCTAGCGAAAATATATGCATACAAACACCTCAGACAATAATGGTAAGGCAATGTAAAGAACCTATTTCCTTTCCATTGTGTTATATTTTTCTAAGTAACAAATAATGTAAAAAACAATTGTATTTTCCTCTTTCAACAGAGCTGATTTTTCCACTTTAAAAAAGATTATTAAAAGAAAATTGCTTTGTCACTGTTGTTCTCATTTACACGCTGTGAAGGCTCTTTCTGCCAAGTTTTTGTAAAAGATAATTCTTTTTTTCAGATAGTTGGTCTATAGAAGAATATTCCAAGGAGCAAAAATCAAAGTCTCTTTGGAACATTTGTACTTTATCGAGAAAACAAAACAGAATAATAAAATAAAGACTAAGAACATACAAAAGCATAAAATCCGTTAGCACAAGATGAATTAGCGCACAGAAAATTGATTAACTTGCAATGTTAGCAGATAACAGCACCGTTTCCATGACCAGCAACAACATCAAAACTTTCTTCCCAAGAAACCTTGATCTTATCTTACCATTCCATTCTATTCTGTTACATTGATGGCCTGTATGAAAGCTACCATTAGAAATACATTGTAAAATATTTTAACATTTTTTTCTGTCATGCATGAAGGCCAATTTACTCTAGAGTTCCACGAAACAGAACAAAACGTCTGGTGACATCACTATCAAATAGTGTGTTTACTTCAGAAGGAAGTATGTACATCACTTTGCTAAGTCCTATAGCCAACAGTTAAAGTAAAAAGGGGCAATATTGAGAATCTCGCAATAATATTGACCATTTGAGAGTGCTATTGAGGATTTGTGCAATATACTGAAGGAGACTGCAGAGCTTCAAAAATATAGACACACACTCAATATTTTGTGCAATATATTCTTCCATGTAAGGGTGATGTTACGCTATAAACCGCAGTTCCTGCCAAGATCTAGTGATTTTTGGAGGTGCAAACAACTCATGCAATTATACCATATGAATACATCAGGAAAAAAAGAGATGAAAGGAATCATGCCATTGAAGCATATTCAGGTGGGTAACTTGTTTACATAATCATACTTGTTCAGTAACTAGATACAGAAACATTCAACAAAACTGTTTAAGTGCAGGGAAATAACGCTGCAACTGCTTATTTGTGCATTTCAGAAGCTTGAAATATTTATTGCAGAAATATGTGATAGCACTACCTATCTATCCTTTACAATCATATATCTTACTCTTTTCGGGTTTATAGATCACATCCAGCACAGTGGAAAGTGAACTCTGACGAGTATATGAATAGTATCCTTTCTGTTTATTTGAAGTGTAACAATGTTCAGTCTGTTGGAAGATGCCTCGTTCATCTTTAAGAAATTCTGACAGTCATCTGGCTCTACCACAAGTTTCTTTTAGCATGTTAGTATGGCATTGTGTGGAATGCTTTCCAAGCCACTATTCTATTCTCACTGCTTCCTGTTGTTTTTCTTTTTGTAGCATGTAGCAATTACAGTCATAATGCATGTAACTGCTAATATGTTCGCTACAAAGACAAAGTTCTAACTGATGTGCTCTAGGCATAAATATTGCACAGTAATATTGTGCCACTTCTGAGTTCACGTTTTTGCACAGTATTTTAACACAATATTATTGTGCAATAAATACTGAATGTGTGAGGAGACTTAAGGTAATGAGACACCATTCATGATACAAACAATTGGATAGCAGTATCAGAATTAAGAAACTAGTATTGATACAGTTTATCAATGACCAAAGCAATATCCATAATTGATGTTCTTGACAATGTTTGTTTAGTAAACTACTAAGAATCGAAGCAGTGGGAAATGTTCAGCCCAAACATTTCAGAACATCAACGTTTATTTGTTAACTATGGTATATGTATAAAAACACATCAAAAGTATTCATAAGATATATTTAGAGCCTATTTATCCTTAAAACCCGAAATTTGGTTCTATCACGTAGAGGCACCATTCAGCATTTGCAAAATTGTTACAAAAGATGTTCCAGTAACAATGAGTTACATAATAACACGAATTCTGTGGCTAGAGCAAGAAATTGCTGCACTGTCAACTTGTTATCAAGATAGTTCTCGCCATACAAGCTTCGACCGCCCATGGAATAATAGCCACAGAAAGTCTTGAAACAAATACAAGAGTAAGCACTGTTATTACGACTTTTGCTTTGGACAGCACTGTAAACGTGAAAAATCCACTCCTCCAAGAAGTTTCTCCAGAGAAACGCGACCTAGCAGCTGAATCAGCGGAAAGTTCTGCTGCCCAAAGCAATTGCCTCAAAACCCTTCTACTTGTAATCGACAAAAATCAGGACTGCAATTTTTAATTGACAGGGGGCTGATGTTTCTGTAATTCCATCTAACTCAAAGGTTAGTGTAAAATCACCATATATATTGTATGCTGATAATGGTACCAGAATTCCTACATTCAGAATTGAGCATCATAACATCGATCTTGGACTGCAATGTCAGCTTCAATGGCCATGTATAGTTGCAAAAATCAGTAAAGCTATAATGGGAGCAGATCTTTTGAATAAAGTGGAATTATTAGCAGATGTCCATAATAAGAGATTAACCAAGCTTAGTTCTGATGGCAAAGTTATGTCAGTCTTAGAGAAAAATGTTGTAAGTACCATGAGTCAAAAACACAAAATTTTCAGACCTACTGCTGTAGTATCAAGATATAGCTAAACCTAATTTGGCACTGGCCAAAATTTAACCTGATGTCAAATGCTATGTTACCACAGAAGCCACACCTGTTTTCTAGGGCAAGACACTTAGACCCACAGCACATGGGAGTGGCCAAACAAGAATCAGAATTCACATTAGACAATGACATTATTATGCCACCTAAATCACCATGAGCTAGTCATCTTCAAATTTCTGTGTGGAAATTACATATGGTTAAATGAAATAACAGTTCCTCACCATTATCCTGTAACTCTAATAGAAGATTTCTGCTGTATTTTGCAACACAAAAACGTATTTTCTAAAACTGACCTGTGTAAGACCTATTATCAAATACCCATTGCTGAAAAAGGTGAGAATAAGCCAGGAATAATCACCCCATTTGGACTGTATGAATTTAATGTAATGGGTTTTGACCTGCAGAATACACTTTCAATATTCCAGCGAGTCATTAATAAGGTTCTGTTTGGATTGGATTTTGTGTTTCCTTATCCTGACGACATTTTAAATTCCTCATCCAGTAATGAAGAACACTGAGCACACCACAAACTAATCCTAGAGTGATTGTGTAATTACAGACTTGGAATCAACTTCTCAAACTCAACATTGGGAGTAAATGAAACAGAATTCCTGGGTTACTGTGTAAGAGCAGAGGGCCCTGTCAGATACCGAGAAAGTGCAAGCAGTTTTGGAGTACAAGTTACCTGACAGACTTCATGAGCCCTGTAAGTTTCTTGGTATTGTCAACTACTATCACCAGTATCTTAAAGATGCAGTATAAACTCAAACTGTACTGCATGACTACCTTAAGGGATCAAAAAGGAATGATAACATACAAATTCAGTGCATTGAGGAACTGAAGAAAAATTAGAGAAATGTAAACATGATATTGAAAAATGCTGCATTATTGGCTTTTCCGAACTCGGAGTTACGCATATTGCTATGCACAGATGCATCAGATGTTGTTATTGGTTCTGTATTGCAACAACTAGAAAAGGAAAACTGGAAATTAGCTGCATTATTTTGACAGAAACTGAGTCATTCGCAGAAGGTTTACAATATCTACCACCTAGAACTGTTTGGAATATACCTTTCGATTAAAAATGTTTAAATATTTACTGGAAGGGAGGGACTTCATAATTTTCATTGACTATAAGCCATTCACCAAATGAAACTATACGATTTCAGAGACATTTTCAAGTCTCAAATATCTATGATGTATATAGGCAGACTGAAACGACGAATGAAAGTTTGTTCCAAGGCCACGATTCGAACCCAGGTCTCCTTGGTTGGTTGGATTGGAGAAGGGGCCAAAATACAAGGTCATCTGTCCCTCTGACCTTGGAATAACTAAAGCCAATAAAATCTCACACTATAAGAGGGAACTACAATGGCCATAAAATTACAAACGATTGACAGAGAAGGTAGGAAGAAGATAGAAGAAGAGATGAGGGAAAGAAAGCGATGAATAACTGGAGCATGAAGGAAGAAGCACAGGTAGACAAGATAGACACTTAAGATAAAACAAAACCTATAAGGAAAGGAGTGAGAAGTCAGAGGGTGGGGGTGAACTACCAAGCCCAGTTGAAGTCAGTCCAATTGGGGCGAAGGGGGGAGCAAGACAGCCTGCCATCCCCTCCACCCACCGATAAGGTTGAAGGTCCCACCCTTAAATAAAGCGATAAAAACCCCCATCATGAAGAAACCTTAAAATGAGATCAGCCACAGAGGCATTGTCAGCTAACACCAGGGGTAGCAAATCAGGAAATCTAAGAGTTCATCACAGGGTGGTTAAGTTGGCACAGTCCAGTTAGAGGTGAACCACAGTCAACATTGATCCACAATGATAGTGGGGGGGGGGGTCCTCACGACGGAGGAGATAACTGTGAGTCAGCTAAGTACGGCCGATGCAGAGCTGGCAAAGGACGACAGAGGCCTTACAGGAGGCCCATAAGGAGGACCTCCACATAGTTGTAGAATCCTTTATCGCCCTGAGCTTATTCAGCGAAGAAAGAGTGTGCCATTCTGCATTCCAAAGTCCCAAAACCTGACGACATAAAGCCGAGCGAAGGTCTATTTCCGGAATGCCAATAACAAGAGATGGCCTGTTAGTAGCCAGTTTAGCCAGTCGATTGGCAAGTTCATTGCCAGGGATCCCAACAGGGCGTGGGATCCAAATGAAAACCACTGAGCATCCACACTGAGGGAAGGACTGGCTGATAGCTTGTAAACTGATTAAGGAGTCACTACAGATAGTGAAGGACACTCCTGAGCAGAAGCAGACATGGTCCAGTGCGCACAAGAGGGCCACAAATTCTGCAGTAAAAACACTACAGTCATCTGGCAGGGAATGAAGTTCCGTGCGTCTTGCTTAGGTGTAAGCATAACCAGTGTGATCAGCAACCATGGAGCCATCAGTATAAATCACTTCTGAACCCTGGAATGTACTGAGGAGACATTAGAATTGGTGGTGAAGGGCCTCCAGAGGGACAGAATCCTTTGAATTGTTGGAGAGATTAAGATAGAGCTGTGGCCAAGAGACGAACCATGGAGGGGTACATGAGTGAGCGGAGAAAAGAGGTGGTAAACGGAACTAGTGGAGCTCAGAAAAGAGAGACTGAATGTGGGCAGCCATGCTAAGCCCACATCGTGGCTGCCGCCGAGGAAGGTTCATCTCTGTGTCTGGATAAAGGAGACCATAATTAGGGAGCTTAGAGGTGCAGCAAATGTGGAGCACGTAAGACATCAGCTGTTGTTGGTGCAAAACTTGCAACAGGAGAATCCCTGCCTCTGCAAGAAGGCTAATCATGAGGCTACTCTGGAAGGCACCAGTCGCAGGTTGTACCCCACAATGGTGGATGGGGTCTAGTATCTGCAATGTCAAAGGTGACGCAGAACCATAGACAGGAGTCATGTAATCTAAACGAGACTGGATCAGCACTTTGTACAATTTCAGTAGAACAGAGCGATCTGCATCCCAGGTGGTACTGCACAGACATATAAGAACATTGAGTTGTAACCACCACATCTTCTTCAGCTGGCGAAGATGAGGGAGCCATGTCAACTGAACATCGAAGACCAGACCCAAGAAGCGATAGGATGTCCACCACCTCGAGGGATTGGCCATCGAGGAACAGGTCAAGATGGGGATGGACTGTAGGGCGATGGCAGAAATGAATGATACACGACTTGGCCACTGAAAACTGAAAACCATGGGAGAGAGCCCAAGATTGCACCCGGTAGATTGTCCCCTGTAGATGGCGTTCTGAAGCGCCCATGACGGAGGAATCAATTTAGATTTAAAAAATCGTATGCATACAAAAAGAGGGACCCCAGCAGCCACCACCAGTCCATTAATGGCTACTAGAAAGAGAGGGACGCTCAGCACGGAACCCTGTGGAACCCCATTTTCTTGCTGATGGGAAGTGCTGTAGGAGGAGCCAACTTGGACCCAGAAAAAGCGACAAGAACGAAAGTTACGGATAAAAACGGGCAGAGGGCCACGAAGGCCCCATTTGTGAAGGATGGTGAGGCTGTGGTGGCGCCAGGTGCTGTAGTAGGCTTTATGCAGGTCAAAGAAGACTGCAATGAGGTATTGTTGGTGGGCAAAAGCTGACAGAATAGCAGACTCCAGGTGGACCAAGTTATCTACCATAGAGTGGTCACAGCAAAAACCACCTTGAGTCGATGACGAAAGGTCGCGTGATTCAAGGATCCAAACCAGCTGCCGACTCATCAGGCATTCAAGGAACTTGCAGAGAGTGTTGGTAAGGCTAATTGGACGGTAGCTATCCAACTGAAGAGGTTCCTTCCCAGGCTTCAACACCAGAATAACAATGCTTTCCTGCCACTGGGTAGGAAATACCCCCTCACTCCACAGACAGTTGAAAAGGGGCAGTATACAATGGTGGCCAGCCACCGATAACTGTTGGAGTGTTTGGTTATGTATCCAATCTGGTCCAGGAGCCGTGTCGGGACAAAGGATGAGGGCGCTGGCGAATTCCTACTCGCTAAATGGGAAATTATAAGGCTCCAAGCAGCGAGAAACGAAAGACAAAGGCAGCAGTTCTGAGCGCTCTTTCACGAGGAAGAACGTGGGAAGATACTGAGACGATGAAGAAGCTTGGGCAAAATGTTGAGCGAAATGCTCTGCAACAATGTCCGGATGGGTAAGGACAACACCACGCACAGAAATTCCTGCAGCGCCAGTGGGAGGACGATGGCCAAAAATTCACCTGAGTTTCGCCCAAATTTGTGAAGAGGGGGTGTGAAGTCCTATGGCAGCCACATATCGTTCCCAGCAAATCCATTTCTGAAATTTGATTAGTTAATGGGACTGGGCACGGAATCGTTTAAATTCCAGGAGAGCAGTAGAAGGTTGCAGCTTGAAGCACGGCGGCGGTCTTTTATGGCCTCAGCAATTTCCGGGGACTCGAGGAAGAAGGGAAGGCTGAAACAGCTGTGGAAAAAATGGTGGCAGTCAAAGTCTGTGTAGACTCATAAATACTGCTGTGTGGTATACGGGCTTTCAAATGCTGAATATGTGAAATGATGTTAGTGAGGTGGCCCTCAACCATGTACCCTCAGACTCAGAGTTGAAATTTTAAACGTTTTGGCTGGTTTCGTTGTCTAGGGGCTGGGATACGTAGTTGCTGCACTACAAGCCAAATACTGCTGAGACCTCAGTTTACAATATTAATACGAGGGCTATCCACAAAGTACATTACATTTTGGAATTGAAAATAAATAAAGTATTGGAAATTTTTTTATTATATACAGATGAAAGCCACACCTAAATACTACTTTTCTACATAGTGGCCATTTAAATTAAGGCACTTATCGTAGCGATGGACGAGCTTGGAAATTCCTTCGTCGTAAAACTCGGCCGCCTGCGCCTTCAACCACGTGGTTACCTCTCCTTGAAGCTGTGCGTCGTCATCAAAACGCTGCATAGCCAACCACTTCTTCATTGCTGGAAATAAGTGGAAGTCACTCGGTGCCAGGTCGGGACTGTACGGCGGATGGGGAAACAACTCCCACTTAAAAGATTCGAGAACTTCACGAGTGGCATTTGCCGTGTGTACCCAGGCGTTGTCATGAATCAGCAAGATCTTTGAGCCCAACTTTCCCCTGCGCTTGTTTTGTATTGCTCTTCTGAGGTTGTGCAGAGTTTGGCAATACCTTTGAGAGTTTATTGTAGTGCCTCTTTCCCGTAGATCCACAAAAATCACACCTTTTTTGTCCCAAAAGACAGTCGCCATCACCTTCCTTACCGACATTGTCTGCATGCATTTCTTGGGTTTTTGGGGGGAATTTGTGTGCCCCCACTGCATTGACTGCAATTTTGTCTCGCAGTTCACATGCTTAACCCATGTTTTGTCATCAGTAACGATGCGATCGAGTAATGACACGCCATCTTTCTCGTAAGCGTCCAAAAACGTTAATGCTGCAGCCATTCGCTGATTTTTGTGAATCTCTGTCAAGATTTTTGGTATCCATCTTGCACAAAACTTGTGGTAACCAACCTTTTCGGTAATTATTTCATGCAACAAACTTTGTGAAATTTCTGGAAAACTCATAGAGAGTTCCGTTATTGTGAAATTACGGTTTTCACAGACTGCGTGTAACCTCCCCCTCACTTATCGACCTTAATGACAGTGAAAAATAAAACCGTGTGTACCTAATGGGAATTTTGGAAAAGCAATCGTCACCGAAGTTAACCTGTCGGTAAAGAGGGAGGAAAGGGTTACATCTAGATGAAAGGAAAAATGCAAATGAAACTGGTGGAAATTAATTTTGGAAAAGGGGTAAAGTTAATAAAGAAAGTAAATGTGCGGCCGTTACGTTAACAATCAACTAGCGGTAATTAGATATTTGAGATTTGGGGGAAATTACGGTCGCCAGTCCTAAGGACAATTATTATAGTAACTGAAAAAGAAAGATTATTACACATATAATTAGCACTAGAAGCGTGGCAACTGAAGGTTGACACGTGTAGTGTGAAAACTGAAAGTTTGTCAGAAGTAATAAATTTCGCTACACCCTGACTTAATTTAGCAAAAGAATTAATAAAACCGGAAAATCGAAAGTTAATTTAGTGACTGAAGTTAATAGTGAGCTTTCTTTCTGAAGCACATCGAAATTCAGTAAAACACGGTTAGTCTTGGACTACCTCAACAATCATTTCAAAAGCTACTTGAATCTACGCAATTTAGAAATAAGAGATTTAACTTTGAACTTGAATTAAATGATTCTGAACAACAGTAAAATTTAGTACGTACCAAGCTGAGCTGCAGTCACAGGTAAGCTAAAATACGGTAACAAAACTCGCACTCTTAATTTGTGCTTGTGTAATCTAAATATTGTAGCCAGCTATGAATACTTTAACTGAACTTTGAAATTAAAGCATTGAAATCGAATTATAGTACTTTAATGCTGGCGTTTGAATTTCAACAACACTCGGATTCATTCCAGAAAAGGAAGGGACCCTGCTTGGTAATGCAATTGGGACAATGAGCAACAAATGTTCACGCTAAGTTGCTGTAATTATAGTTACGAAAATGGTACAGTTTGAAAAGCTGAGGTCTGCCATACAGTTCTAAAACTTTACGTGCTTCCAGTCTTCCTTGTTGGTTGATTGAAGGTTTGAAGCCGTCGATCGAGGAGGTGGCGACAGTCACTCATTGTCGGCCGTCGTTGTTGCAGAAGCTGGATGTTGGCGCGCCTTCTTCTCGACACGGTCACCAGACGAAACGGGCTCTTGATGTGCGCTAGCTAATGTTTCCCGTCCGCGACACCATGTCAGAAACTATCATCGCAAGTCGAGCGCAATTACATGCTGCCAAACCCCGAAAGCGCGGCCACTCGCGGGAGTTTCACGCAACACACCTGCTCCACTCGCTACTCCCGGCAGACTCTCTCTCTACCCGCGCTCCACGCGACAGAGTTAACACTACCAAAGATCCTACACACTTTGATTCTTCACACGACCTATCGACGTAATCGTTCGATAGCAGTTTTCCCTAGGCAAGACCCAGCGTAAAAATACAAATAATATTTACGAAACAAACCAATTATACATCGACATAAATGCATAAATATATATACAAATAGTAAAACAATAACAATATACGAAGACACAGAAATGTTATATATTCAGGTAACAAAAATAAGGAAAACAAATTTATAGTACAATAGATGGAAATAGGAGGATATGCATTTCCGGCGTTACATGCGGCATCGACTTTTTCGACACGTTCGGCAGTCACTATGCTGGGTCTTCCACTTCGCTCTTCGTCGTGAACGTTAGTTCGGCCATTTTCAAATTTTATGACCCATTGACGCACTCCACCTTCAGTGATTATGTTGTCCCCATACACTTCACAAAGCTGCCGATAGATTTCCATCGGTGTACAGTTTTTTGCAGTCAGAAACCTTATTAGAGCACGCACTTCACACTACGCGGCATTTTCAATTAACGCTGACATTTCAAACTGTCACAGTAACTCAACGGAGCACAGCACGAACCTCTCACTAGCACGGCAGGATGCCGACTGAGCGGCGGAATGCCATGACACCAAGATGGCCGCGCTAGCCCCGCCCCTAACGACACAAACGAAAACGTAATGTACTTTGTGGATAGCCCTCGTATACACATGGATCGAATGGTCAAAGATTCCCATCACCTGGCAATTGCGAATGTAACGTAAAAATTTATAAATGAAAGATTGCAATTAAATAAAATCTACAGGTACTATCTTAATGACTTTAAATGATGAGTACAATAGTAAAAGTACTTTTGACAATGTGGTATATTTCTGCAAAACACTTATTGATGTCGATGATCCAGCTATTCAATAAAATATAAGTTGAATAACAGGGAAACAATAGATTCCTACTACACATAATTAGTTATGAACAACAACATAGCTCGTGAGATATTCACTTCTAAACGCACACTACATCTTCACTGTAGAAGCCATGGAAATCTCACTAGTACACAAATCAGCACTACGAAATATTTCTATCCGCCACAGCCACGCGCAAACCGCTCCACACTATCCCAGTCCCTCTTCCACGACTGTGTGTCCATTGCGTCCTGTCCCACACCCTACATGTCCTTTGCCTTACTCCCTATGTGCTGTGCCATACCTCATACCACACTGCCCAGAACTTACCTCCATTCACTTTTATAGTCGCCTCCTTTAGTAACGAGTGCTGTGATTGGCGATAGCGCTCCTGTCATGTCTCCAAGCCAACGCACACTCCCAAACATTTTGAAACACATTCGAAATACTGGATTTATATTTAAATAACTTGAAATTAAATAAATATTCCTATGGCTGGACCATAATCATGCACTAACACACATTATTAGATGAATAAACAAATTAAATAAAAATATATCAAAGGAATAGAATAAAAGGTAGGCCAGTAGCCTAATGTCTGTGCTTTCTAAAACACAGTAAATATTTAACCATTTTCTTCATGAACAGAATCAATAGATATATATCGGATATAAACAAAGACATAGACGAATAAATATATTTATAAGCATGCTGCTACCGTTTTTTCGTATCACTGTGAAGTACTTATGGCCTGACGCGATTAGTAGTAATCAGCCACTTTGACCTCCAATAAGTCATGTACTATTCAAGTTACATGCCTGTAATTCATACCAATTCAGCTTTACACTAATAGCTTTCTAAAGACACCTAGACCGACGAAATATGATGAACCATTTAGATTTTGGAAATTCGTTGCTGGGTGTTATTTGTATAATTTAGTCAAATACTAAACTTTAAACTAATAATGCAAATAATGCAAATAATGGTAATTTACATATTCCATTGAGAGGTAGAACCGTTCATCTGGCTACTATTAATTTCTATACGAACTGTGAAATGTCCGCCATGATGTTTTCACAAAGTCCGCCATCTTTGGCACTCCCGGCATGTCTCCATCAACACAGCATCACCATGGAATTCCCAGCCACGCTGTCACTGGACCCCAGCTAATGTCTGGCACCTTGTGGCTGCCGAGCTGCGGCCCGCCGAGTGCCCCAGCGCAGCCACACTAACTCGAAACTTAAGCATCCCAAACAGCTTTAGAGAAGGCCCACCTGGGAGGACGACAGAGTGAGATACACTGAAGGAAGGTCAAAACAATTGGGTAATGATCGCTGTCACATACGTCATCGTAGACACCCCACTGAATGGAGGGAAGAAGGCCGGGACAGCAGATCGAGAGGTCAATGGCAGAGAAAGTGCCATGTGCCACACTAAATTGTGTGGGAATAATGGTGTTTAGTAGACAGAGGTCAAGCACTGCAGAACAACTTAAACTGTCCTGCCCAGGGCAGTAGTCGTGTAACTATCCTAAAGAGGGTTGTGGGCATTAAAGTCCCCTAGAAGCTGGAAGGGAGAAGGGAGTTGTTCAAGAAAGATGGTTAGGGCAAGAGATGTTGGCGGCCTGTCAAGCGGCAGATAGACATTACAAATTGTGATTGGAGTGGCCAGATGGACCCTGAGAGCAATTGCTTCCAGAGTGGTATGGAGGGGAACCCATTTACTAACAACGTCCTTGCAGACCATGGTGCAGGCACCACCAGAAGCCCGCAAGGGGCCAAGTCAGTTATAACAGAAAGTGTGGAACCCACAAAGGGTGGGTGAGTAAGAATTGACAAAATGGGTCTCCTGGAGAGCAATGTAAGCAGTAGAGTAGGAGGAAAGAAGGGGCTGAAACTCCGGGAGGTGACACAAATATCCATTACAATTCCACTGGAGGATTCTCAAGCTGGAGTCCAAATGGGAAGCGAACAGACCGGAGCTGGTCACGCCACCAAGTCGCCATCTGACACCGATAAGAATGGGGTAATGTCCATATACATTACTGGCCATTAAAATTGCTACACCAAGAAGAAATGCAGATGATAAACGGGTATTCATTGGACAAATATATTATACTAGAACTGACAAGTGATTACATTTTCACTCAATTTGGGTGCATAGATCCTGAGAAATCAGTACCCAGAACAACCACATCTGCCTGTAATAACGACGTTGATACGCCTGGGCATTGAGTCAAACAGAGACTGGACGGCATGTACAGTTACAGCTGCCCATGCAGCTTCAACACGATACTACAGTTCATCAAGAGTAGTGACTGGCATATTGTGACGAGCCAGTTGCTCGGCCACCATTGACCATACGTTTTCAGTTGGTGAGAGATCTGGAGAATGTGCTGGCCAGGGCAGCGGTCGAACATTTTCTGTATTCAGAAAGGCCCGTACAGGACCTGCAACATGCGTTCGTGCATTATTCTGCTGAAATGTAGGGTTTCGCAGGGATCGAATGAAGGGTAGAGCCACGGGTCTTAACACATCTGAAATGTAACGTCCACTGTTCAAAGTGCTGTCAATGCGAACAAGAGGTGACCGAGACGTGTAATCAATGGCACCCCATACTATCATACCAAGTGACACGCCAGTATCTCGGTGACAAATACACGCTTCCAATGCGCGTTCACCGCGATGTCGTCAAACACGGATGCGACCATCATGATGCTGTAAACATAACCTGAATTCATCCGAAAAAATGGCGTTTTTCCATTCGTGCACCCAGATTCGTCATTGAGTACACCATCGCAGGCACTCCTGTCTGTGATGCAGCGTCAAGGGTAACCGCAGCCATGGTCTCCGAGCTGATAGTCCATGCTGCTGCAAACGTCGTCGAACTGTTCGTGCAGATGGCTGTTGTCTTGCAAACGTCCGCATCTGTTGACTCAGGGATCGAGACGTGGCTGCACGATCTGTCACAGGCATGCGGATAAGATGCCTGTCATCTCGACTGCTAGTGATACGAGGCCGTTGGAATACAGCACGGCGTTCTGTATTACCCTCCTGAACCCACCAGTTCCATATTCTGCTAAGAGTCATTGGATCTTGACAAACGCGAGCAGCAATGTCGCGATACGATAATCCGCAATCGCGATAGGCTACAATCCGACCTTTATCAAAGTCGGAAACGTGATGGTATGCATTGCTCCTCCTCACACGAGGCATCACAACAACGTTTAACCAGGCAACGCCGGTCAACTGCTGTTTGTGTATGAGAAATTAGTTGGGAACTTTCCTCGTGTCAGCACGTTGTAGGTGTCGCCACCGGCGCCAAACTTGTGCAAATGCTCTGAAAAGCTAATCATTTACATATCGCAGCATCTTCTTCCTGTCGGTTAAAATTCGAGTCTGTAGCACTTCATCTTCGTGGTGCAGCAATTTTAATGGCCAGTAGTGTATGTGGGGTCAGACTATGTTGGTTTAGTGGCTTGAGGAGGGGAAGGCGGCATCCCAGGGGGTACCGGAGGGTCCTTGCACTTGTTCTTGTGTTTCTGCTTCTTCTCTTGTGAAGGAAGAGAAGGGAAGACTGCAGCGAGGTCAAACACAGAATTACATCTGGCAAACGTGGTGCCCACCAGCCACAGATCACGTGGCCAATGTGGAGCTAAAGATCTTCTTTCAGGGGGGTGCTGGGAAGAGGAGTCCCAGGAGGGAGCTGCAGCACTGGCAGCTGCCAAAGAAGGGGAGCGTTTCTCTGGCGCAGGAGGGGGAGCAGAACCCGAGGGGGGGGGGGTATGGGTACTGTTGGGGGGTAGGAAGGGAAGTGGAAGAGCGAGGGTAAGGAGGAAGGTGTGGGGTGGGGCTGGGAAGGGGAGGGGGTAGAAGGGGGAATGGATGTAACTGAAGCAAAAGTAAAAGTTATAAGCATGGGACGGAGCCGGTCATACTTTCGACAAGCTTCGGTATAGGTAAGTCGATCTAAGGTCTTGTACTCTTGAATAGGTCGCTCTTTTACATACACCAAGCATGCTGACAAGCGTGAAGGATGCTGCATATTACAATTTACGCACACTGGCAGGGGAGTACAGGCACTCCCCTCATAGAGGGGGCGCCCACAGTCACCACAGAGGGGATCATGGATACAGTGGGAAGACATGGGTCCAAACTGTGAGCATTTAAAGCATCTCATTGGTGGTGGAATGTAAGATTTTTCATCACACCGATACACCATCACCTTGACATTCTCTGGGAGGGTATCCCCCTAGAAGGCCAGGATAAAGGCGCCTGTATTGGTGCGATTGTTTTTAGGGCCTCGTTGCACACAGTGGATAAATCGAAATGCTCGCTGCTTGAGGTTTGCACGGAGCTTCTCGTCAGTTTGGAAATGAAGATCCCGGTGGAGAATGATGCCCTGTACCAACTTCAAAGATTGGTGGGGTGCGACGTAGACTGGGATGTCACCGAGATAGTCACAAGCATGCAGGGCTTCAGATTGGGCAGCGGAAGATGTCTTTATGAGCAAAGGACCGGACCACATTTTACTCAAGGATTCCACTTCGACATACTTATCTTCAATCGTCTCCACGAAAAACAAAGGCTTGGTCATGGTAAAACTTTCGCCATCTGTCCTGGTACAAACCAGGTACCGAGGGAAAGGTTTCCCCTTAGCTGGCGAGCTTGACCCTCTTCCCAGCGTGAGGCCGAGCGGTTCTAGGCGCTTCAGTTTGGAACCGCATGACCACTCCGGTCGCAGGTTCGAATCCTGCCTCGGGCATGGATGTGTGTGATGTCCTTAGGTTAGTTAGGTTTAAGTCGTTCTAAGTTCTAGGGGACTGATGACCTCAGATGTTGAGTCCCATAGTGCTCAGAGCCATTTGAACCTCTTCCCAGTGGGTGGCAAGGGAGGGGAAGGCCGAAGGACCAGAAGAAGGAGTGTCATGACTTCTATCACTCTTCGAGATGGCCACAGAATGGCCAGAATGTTGACCTGTTGTCGCTTCACGTGCAAGGTGTCCACCCTAGTACCACCCACCATGGGCTCGCTCCGTGGGCTCCACTCAGCCACAGCAAGGGTGGTCCAGCACGGCGGCCATTGCTTGGAGATCTGATGCCCCAAAGTGATGAGCATCGACTCCTTGGCATACACGAGACGTTAACAGCTCAGGTACTAGCAGTGTGATCCTTGTGTTTTCATGGGGCTTAGCCAAGTGGGTACTTAACAGCCCCACCACACGGACTGGCTACTGTGCTGGTGATCTAGCAGGAAGGGGGCCAGGGTGCATGGGGAAAAGGGAGGGGAGGGGAAGAATAGCCTCCAAAATGGAAACTAGTTTGGGAGTTCCTCTCCAAATGGCTCACACTGAACGGAAAACGTTGAAATGGGAGTCAAACATCAAGGGGACCAAAACGCTGAAAATGAGATGTAAACAGCAAACTAAACAATAGCACATACCAAAAACAAAGCTGGGAGGATAGCCACGTCGATATAAAGAAGTCACCAAGAGGGAAGGAGGGGGCAGAGAGAAAGGAGCAAGGACAGGGAAGGAGATGAACAGGAACAGTAATGCAGTCTGGTAAAAGGAAGGATACTCAATAGCTTGGGGCCCTGTGCGCGCCACACACGTGTCCACAAAAGGGACTGTGGGCCCCCTGGGGATCCCAGGTCTCCTGCTCATTAGGCAGATGCGCCAACCACTAAGTCACCTTGGTACAGCGGCTGTGCACAACTGCAGGAACTACCCTAGCATACCTCTCTCCTCAATCCAAATTCCCATTCGTGCTTCAGTTCACTTGGCATTCTTTCTGGACATGAAAAACTTGCAAAGGCTCTCCAACTATACTGGAACAGCATCTCACATATTCTATTAAGAAAAGCAGTGAGATAACTGCAATGCATTTCACAGTTTTCTTCTGATTTTCCTCATGTCAGCTTATAAAGTAACAATAATGGACTATGATGAAATCACCAAGAGCTAGCTGCATGATCAAAAATCATAGCAACCCTAAACAGGGAACAACTCCTTAAACTTCAAGTCATACCAACTTCCATTAAGAAAAACATTGTCCTGTGACATGTCAACTGCAAATATCAGACTTTATATTGCTCAAGATTTTCGTTGTCAATTATTTCTCCATTTTCCTTTTTTAGCTCGTCCTGGCATGAGGATTACAGTGAAACTGCTAATTAGTACAGTTATTTGAACAAACATAAAAAATAATGTGTGATATTGGTCTAAACCCTGTGTATTCGTCACACAGAATCGCAGTTCGAAAAATTTGTAGATTCTGACAACCATTTCAGTGTTGTACACATTGACCTCATGAGATCTTTGCCTCCTTCTAATGGTATGCTGTGTTGCTTGACTTGTACAGACCATTTTATATCCTGGATGGAAGTCATACCACTCAAAGATATAACAGCTGAAAACGTAGCAAAGGCCTTCTACCAGCACTACACTGTGAGATTCAGCATTCTGTCACGGATTATCACTGACCAAGGCACACAGTTTAGATAGCTATTGTTTGATAATTTGGGAGCAGTATGTAGAATGAAAATTCAACATAGCCTCAGTGAAATGGCAAGGCCGAATGACTATAGAGAACTTTGAAGTTTATAATCATGGCCTTATAACTGCCATAACGTAATATTTGCGGCAGTTCCCAAAAGATGCTTGACGATATTTAGTCTAATTTTAAATCACCAAGAACACATGCCACTTTGCCTGCTTAAGACTTCTTTATTGACTTCTGCTTAGCAGCCACCTCAGAATCATCACATCTTTGCTACCACAGAATAAACAAAAAATATAAAATTTTAAAGATATTACATCATGTTATCAGCAATGAACTATAACTATTAACAGTCTCGGCAACTTCATAAAATATAAAAATTCCATTTAGATTCATCACTGTTGCCTTTACTCTACTCCCCCACCAGTAACATGGTTACGGATTAATACATGGTGATGAAGGAATTTTCTTAAAAAGATCAGCACAACCTTAACATAAAACAATAAAAAAACATATCGGAATGACAAAAGATATAATGCAAAATAATTACAAAAACTTTTTACAATGTCTGGTATGATATTTGATTAATTCTCCATAGAGACAACTGCTCTAAGAATCGAGGTGGGAACCTTATAATCCATCCTGACTTAGACAGTCTGATATTTGGAGATGGTTCCTCTGTGGGATGTTGTGGTCCAGTGTCCTTGGAAAAGTTTGGAAGTTTCTTCTCTGATTCCAATTTTTCTTGCAGGAGATAAGCTGATTTAAGTCTGTCCACTGACACATTTATGTGTTTGCACTTCCTTTTAATAGTGAAATATTTTTCATGTCTTGAAATGACAGGAAAGGGACCATCATATGTAGGTTCTAATGGTTTTCTAACCCTGTCACATCTCAGGAAGACATGGGAACAGGTTTGCAGATCTTTTGGAACAAATACTGATCTTGCTTTGCTTTGTGCAGGCCTACTAAGTTTCAGATGAAGCATTTGCTTTTGCAAATTAGATGCAAATGAATCAAGGTCAATCTTTGTAGTGGGCTCTTCAACAAATTCACCAGGAAGTCTTATAGTTTTTCCATATACCATCTTTGCAATGGAATGGTTTGATGTTTCTCGCACTGCAGTGCGCAACACCAATAGAACAGTAGGCATAGTTTCTGTCCAATTAGAACTGTTATTGGCCTTGATTGCAGTCTTCAGAGTTCTATGTAGTCGCTCATTTCACCATTGCATTGAGGATGACATGGCGTTGTGTACTGAATTTTCATTCCACATACTATGCCCAAATTATTAAAGAACTGCGATCTAAACTGTGTTCTTTGGTCAGTGATTACCTGTGATGGTACACCAAATCTTGCAATCCAGTGCTGGTAGAAGGCTGTTGCCACTTTTTCAGCTGAAATATCTTGAAGTGGTATGACTTCCATCCAGGATGTGAAACGGTCAATACAAGTTAAACAATAAGTCATGCCATTAGAAGGAGGAAAAGGTCCGATTACGTCAATGTGTACAACACTGAAACGTTCATCAGATTCTTCAAACTTCTCTAGCGGTGATTTTGTGTGGCGAGTGACCTTGGTTTTCTGACAACTGACACAGGATTTAGTCCACTGTCGCATATCACTTTTGATGTTTGACCAAATGGCTCTGCTAATCAACAGTTTCACTGTTGTCTTTATGCCAGTATGAGCTACACCATGAAAATGAAGAAATATTTGAGCTGCTCGGGGGAACAAAATGGTAAGCGCCAAAATCACAGTTTTGGGATACAGCGCATCTAAAGTTTCCGTTGATCTGCAAATCTGAATAATTTTTTTTGAACAGTACTTTTATTCTGTAGTGATTCTAACATCTATCTTCTACTATACAGACATAAATGAAACTCAGAACTGACCAAAACAAATGAAATATACAAAAATTATTACATTACCATACACCATTAACAACACATAGTGATAGAACATTACATATTAAATTTTACAGTAAGTCTTCAACACTTTACTGAAACTGCAAAATCATTCATCACTCTCATTACTAATGTCTTTTTCATCCAAAACTGTTGGCTTTAGTGACAGGATAAATCCATGGTGGACAGGAGGTATGTAATTTAGGAGCGACAGGACGTCAGCAACTTTCTTCTTTTCAATAAGCCTTTGCCCATTGTATTTAAGTCGAAGCATAGGAACTGGTCCTTGTCTTCCACGTTTCCTGAAGCTTATTTCATGCCAAATGTCATGACAAAATGTCTCGCTCATGAATAAAGATGATGGATATCCGGAGGTCACCTTCCACCTACACACTTTCCTTAGGTTGACATCTCGACTATCAACTGTCTTCTTTCTGAAGACAAACGCTTCTTGAGAGTATTGTATTTGATAGAAATCCTCTCTTTTCATACTATATACAAGCAATGGATTCTTGTTAGCCGACTTCTTAATGATCTCGCACCACTGATCTGGACTGTACACATCTTGTACTTGTCGGCGAATGTAATTTCAATTGTCGCGAAATCTCTATCGGACGGCAAAATTTTGTGCCCGCTCACGGGGAAGTGATGTTCAATCACACGAAATCTACCAGTTGAAATTAAATATTTCCAAAACAGTACCATGTTCGAGGTCTTATTTTGGCCACAGCAGCACCTTTTCTGAGATGACGTCTTTGTCTGTTCCTGAATGGTTTCTGCAGGAGCAATACACTGTTGTTTTGGGCAATATGATCTCATTCGCTATTAACCTGTATAACAAGGAAAACTAGTATTACCGTTACCATTATTATTATTATATGTAACAATATAAATGAACAATGTGCTTTCACACACCACTTAGCCAAAAAAATGTAGCCATTCTAAAATAACCTCAAAGTTAACGTACTTCAGGAACATAATGGTATGTACATGCACTTACCATTATGTTCGTGAAACGTACTAAAGACAGTATATTTACAAAATAACATACCTCTGAGTCATCTGAATCGTTAGGAACGTATTCTGGATCCCTCTCGAAGATGTTAGTATCATTGGAAGTATATTTCTCGTCTTCTGCCATGTTCACTGTTGCCATAATCTCGGAGATGTTTTTACTTAACGCCATTCTCTCTGTCACTTACCATTATGTTTCCGCAACATACGGACAGTGTCTAATGACACCACCTGTGGGATGCACAATGCAGCAAACTTACTAGTAGTTCCAAATTCACTCAACATCTACCGCAAAATACACAGCGATGGCGCTTACCATTGTGTTCCCCCGAGCAGCTCATTCGATAACGAAAAGGTTGAGGAATATAAGGTCTGATATTTGCAGTGGATGTGTCACACCACAATGTTTTCCCTGATGGAAGTTGATATGACCTGAAGTTTAAGGAGTTTTTCCCTGTTCGGAGTTGCTGTAGTTGTTGATCTTGTTGCTGGTTTTTGGCAATTTCATCATAGTCCAGTATTACTACTTCATCAACTCTGGATAGGGCATCTGCAACAATATTGTCATGACCACTGACATGACGAATATCGGTCGAAAATTGTGAAATGTAGTGCAACTGTCTCATCTGTCGAGGAGATGCCTTATCATTGTTTTGCTTGAAAACAAATGTGAGTGGCTTAGGATCAGTGAAGATTATGAAGTCTCTTCCTTCCAGTAAATGCTTAAACTTTTTTACAGAAAGGTAAATTCCCAATAATTCTCGGTCATAGGTACTGTAACCCTTCTGTGATTTACTCAGTTTCTGTGAAAAGAATGCAACAGGTCTCCAATTCCATTTTACAGTTGCTGGAGCACAAAAAAATTATTCAAATTGCTCTGAGCGCTATGGGACTTAACTTCTGAGGTCATCAGTCCCATAGAACTTGGAACTACTTAAACCTAACTAACCTAAGGACATCACACACATCCATGCCCGAGGCAGGATTCGAACCTGCGACCGTAGCGTAGCGGTCGCGCGGTTTCAGACTGTAGCGCCTAGAACCGCTCGGCCACCCTGGCCGGCTGCTGGAGCACAGAATCAACAGCAGTACCTGATGCATCTGTACATAATGCTAGGGGTAACTCTGAGTTAGGAAGAACCAATAATGCAGCATTTGCTATATCTTGTTTAGATTTCTCAAACATTTTCTTTGCTTTTTCAGTCCACTGAAATTTGTCTATTATCCTTCTTTCTTGCTCCCTTAAGATAGTCATGCAAAACAGCTTGAGTCTGTGCCGCATTTTTAAGGTAGCGACGGTAGTAGTTGACAATGGCAAGATATCTGCAGAGCTCATGCAGTTTGTCAGGTAATTTATACTCTAAAATTGCTTCCACTTTCTCAGGTAGTGGACGGGATCCCTCTGATGTTATTCAGTACCCCAGGAATTCAATTTCATTTACTCCAAAGGTTGATTTTGATAAGTTGATTCGAAGTCCATAATTAGACAATCGCTCCAGAACTAGTTTCAGGTGTGTTCGGTGTTCTTCAATACTGGCTGAGGCGATTAAAATGTCATTGAGGTAAGGAAACACAAAATCTAGGCCAAACATAACTTCATTAATGAATCGCTGGAATGTTGAAGGTGCATTCCGCAGGCCAAAGCTCATGACATTAAATTCATACAGTCCAAATGGTGTGATTACAGCTGTTTTGTGCTTATCTTCTTCAGCAATAGGTATTTGATAATAGGCCTTCAAGAGATCGATTTTAGAAAATATGTTTTTGCCTTGAAGAATACAATAGAAATCTTCTATTCTAGGCACAGGATAGCGGTCTGGAATTGTTCTTTCATTTAACCGTCTATAATCTCCACACGGACGTATTGAGCCATCCTTCTTAGGTACAATATGGAGAGGACTTGCCCATGCAGATTTAGATGGTCTAATGATGCCATCGTCTAACATGAATTTAAATTCTTGTTTTGCCATCGCCATGCGCTTTGGATCTAATTGTCTTGCCCTAGAAAACACAGGGGGGCCTTCAGTGGCAATATAGTGTTTGACATCATGTTTAATTTCGCTAGGTACCAAATTAGGTTTAGCTATGTCTGGATACTGTAACAGTAGATCTGTAAATTTTGTGTTTTGACACATGGTGCTCAGGACGTTTTCCTCTGAGATTGACAGAACTTTACCCTCAGCATTGAGCTTGGTTACATCATCTATTAATCTTTTATTATGGACATCTACTAATAACTGAAATTTATTCAAAAATCGGCACCCAATATAGCTTTATTGATCTTCGCAACTATAAATGGCCATTGAAATTGACGTCGCAGTACCAGATCAATAGCACGAAGTTCGATTCCGTATGTAGGAATTTCGGTACTATTTGCAGCACACAATTTATATGGTGAATCACCATTAACATTTGCGTGAGCGGGAATTAAAGAAACATCCGCGCCACTGTCGACTAAAAATTGCAATCCCGTTTTTTTTGTCGGTTACAAATAAAGGGTTTTGCGGCAATGGACTTGGGCAGCAGAACTTGCCGCTAATTCAGCTGCTGGGTCGAGTTTCCCTTTTCAGTCCAGCTACATGGAGGTGTGCATTTTTCAGGCTTGCAGTTCTGCCCAAAGCGAAAGTGGTAATAACAGTACTTGCCCTTGGGGTTGTATTTATTTCGAGACTTACTACGACTTCTTTTACACTGACGTTCACAGCTTCTGTTACGAGAACTACATCGATAACCAGTTGACAGCGCGGTCATTTGTTGCTATAGCCCCGAAATTCTTGTCACCAAGTCACTCTTGGTTATCGAAACATCCTGTTGGCTACAAGCACCACTTTTTGTGACGAACAATTCGTTACGGGGATTTATTTCGGTTATTCTATCAGCCAGTATAACCACTTATTGGAGTCCCTCGTCACTGACAATTACAATGTTCCTCATAGAATCCGGAAGTTTTTCTAGCCAAAGTGTCTTTAGGACTTTTTCTGACACATCTACACCTGCCAAAGCTTGCATTTTGCGTAGTAACTGACTAGGTTTTTGGTCTCCCAAATCAATTCCAATAACTAATCTCTTAATATGCTTATCTTCGCTTTCTTTGAAAATATACAGTAGACTTCCCTTAGCCAACGAATATTTATTCGCCTCTGTGCCGCAAATAATGTCCCAAATATTCTCGATGTATTTTGGTTCTAATTGTGACACTAGGTGGTTAAATTTAGTTTCCTCTGTGACAATTTTTCAAATGCTGAACTGTGCTTCGACTTGATAGAAAAAAATTTCGGGTTTTTCACTCCAAAAAGGCGGAATTTTGATGCTAACCTTGTTTGCTTCCAGGCGATCTTCGGAAATGCTCCCGTTTGTCGTCATATCTTCTTATTATCACGTCGAGGTCACCAAATATAACTGCCGTAACGTAATATTTGCGGCAGTTCCCAAAAGATGTTGCTTGGCGATATTTAGTCTAATTTTAAATCACCAAGAACACACGCCACTTTGCCTGCTTAAGACTTCTTTATTGACTTCTGCTTAGCAGCCATCTCAGAATCATCACATCTTTGCTACCAAAGAATAAACAAACAAAAAAATTTTTAAAGCCAATACATCACGTTATCAGTAATGAACTATAACTATTAACGGTCTTGGCATCTTCATAAAATATAAAAATTCCAATTTAGATTCATCACTGTTGCCTTTACAGCCTATAAATTTTCTAAGAGACAGAAACTCCACCTACTGTTCTACTGGGGTTATATGCCACAATACAAAACATGAAATCACTCCATTGAACAGGCAGTATATGGAAAGACTAGAAGACTTCCTGCTACGTTTTTGAAGAACGAACAACAAAGATTGACTCTGATTCATTTGCAAAAGCAAATTTTATGTCTGAAACCTAGTCGACCTACATATAACGCATCAAATGGTTCAAATGGCTCTGAGCACTATGGGACTTAACAGCTATGGTCATCAGTCCCCTAGAACTTAGAACTACTTAAACTTAACTAACCTAAGGACAGCACACAACACCCAGTCATCACGAGGCAGAGAAAAATCCCTGACCCCGCCGGGAATCGAACCCGGGAACCCGGTAACGCATCAAGATCAGTATTTGTCCCAACAGACTTGCAGACATATTCCCATGTCTTCCTGAGATGTGATAGTGTTAGAAAACCATTAGAATCTACATAGGACAGTTCTCTCCCTGTCTTAGCAAGGCATTAAAAGTATTTCACCATCGAGAGGAAATGCAAACACATAAAAGTGTCAGCAAACAGACTTAAAGCAGCCTATCTCTTGCAGGGAAAAAAGGAATCAGGAAAGGATTTTTCAAATTTTTCCATGGACATTCAACCACAACATTCCCCAGACGAATCGCCTCCAAATATCAGAGTATCAAAGTCAGGAAGGGCTATAAGGTTTCTGCATCGTTTCTTGAAGTAAGTTGCCTCTGTGGAGAATTAATGAACTGTCACAATGGACACTGTAAAAAGTTTCTTTTAATTATGTTGTATCACACTCTCGTCATTCTATTGTGATTTATATTTGTTTCGTTTTAATTTTGTGTTGACTTTTGGTAAGAAATGGTTTTCACCACACATATTAACTCATAACTTTGTTACTGGTAAGGGAATTATTTAGAGATCACAGTGGTTCTGAAAGAAATTTTGGGAAACCTGTTAGTTGTAATAGCAAGAAAAATAATAGAGGTTTCATCATTATTCACATGCTGTTTCATGATATCCTGAAATGTCTTTGATTTTTATAAAAGGCCTGGATGGTCCATCCTGAAGAAAAGCAAGTGACATTGTGTAATTCAAATGCATATTGGAAACAAAGATTGAATAACTGGAAGCAGAAAATCTGACATGCAGCCTTAGCAATGTTGGATACCACAATAATATGGAGGATGTCAAAATGCCGGGATTCTTGATTGACAGCAAACTATCAATGAATGAGCACACAGTATATGTGTGCTCCATGTTTTCCCATGTAATACACCACCTGAGGAGACTAACAGATGTATTAACTGACCCATACCTTATAACAGTGTGTTATGCACTACTTAATAGCCACATAAATTATGGTCTACTATTATTGGACACTCTGCAGGTTGCAAGGATGTACTAATGTTACAAAAGAAAGCAGTTATAATTATTGCATCAAGCAAAAGACTGTAGCACTGCAAACCCCTATTCACCCAGTATGTGATAATGGCAATTGTCAGTCAGTATTATGCTTCCCCAGCGTAAAAAAAATTCAAGGGGTTCTCAGCATGAGACAAGGCATACTTAATCATGACACCCGCAATAAGAGGAACACGGATATACTCAGCTGTTGGCTGTCAGGAACACATGTTAGTTTTCCAAAGGTTGTTTTAAAAATGTCAGTTCATTGCCCTGAGATGTGTAATCCCTGGTATCAGCACTTTTCAAAAGGAAAACTGCACAGGTCCTGAAAGAATCTCTATTGGACAATTCTTCAGTAGTGGCCAAAGTGAATGAAAAAATAATAGTATTTCATCTTTTATATTGCTGTTATGGTCTTCAGTCCAGAGACTGGTTTGATACACCTCTCCATGCCACTCTATCCTGTGCAAGTTTCTTCATCTCCAAGTACCTACTGTAACCTACAACCTTCTGAATCTGCTTAGTGTATTCATCTCTTAGTCTCCCTCTACAATTTATACCCTCCACTCTGCCCTCCAATAATAAACTGGTGATTCCTTGATGCATCAGAACATGTCCTACCAACCAATCCCTTCTTCCAGTCAAGTTGTGGCACAAATTCCTCTTCTCCCCAGTTCTATTGAGTACCTCCTCATTAGTTATGTGATGTATCCTTCTAATCTACAACATTCTTCTGTAGCACCACATTTCGAAAGCTTCAATTCTCTTCTTGTCTAAACTATTTACTGTCCATGTTTCACTTCCATACATGGCTACACTCCATAGAAATACTTCTATAAAAGACTTCCTGACACTTAAATCTATGCTCAATGTTAACAAACTTCTCTTCCTCAGGAACGCTTTCCTTGCCATGGCCAGGCTACATTTTATATCCTCTCTACTTCGACCATCATCAGTTATTTTGTCCCCAAACAGCAAAACTCATTTACTACTTTAAGTGTTTCTTTTCCTAATCTAATTCCCTCAGCCTCACTTGATTTAATTTGACTACATTCCATTATCCTCGTTTTGCTTTTGTTGATGTTCATCTTACCTCCTCCTTTCAAGACACTTTCCATTCTGTTCAGCTGCTCTTCCAGGTCCTTTGCTGTCTCTGACAGAATGACAATGTTATTGGCGAACCTCAAAGTTTTTATTTCTTCTCCATGGATTTTAATTCCTACTAAATTTTTTCTTTTGTTACCTTTACAGCTTACTCAATATATAGATTGAATAACATCTGGGATAGACTACAACCCTGCCTCATTCCCTTCCCAACCACTGCTTCCCTTTCATAACCCTCGACTCTTGTAACTACCATATGGTTTCTGTACAAATCGTAAATAGCCTTTTGCTCCCTGCATTTGACCCCTGCCACCTTCAGAATTTGAAAGAGGGTATTCCAGTCAATATGGTCCAAAACTTTCTGCAAATCTACAAACGCTAGAAATGTAGATTTGCCTTTGCTTAATCTATCTTTGAAGATAAGTCATAGGGTCAGTACTGCCTCACGTGTTATAACATTTCTACCAAATCCAAACTGCTCTTCCCTGAGGTCGACCTCTTCTAGTTTTTCCATTCACCTGTAAAGAATTCGCGTTAGTATTTTGCAGCCATGACTTATTAAACTGATAGTTCGGTAATTTTCACGTCTGTCAACACCGATTGCTTTTGGATTTGAATCATTATATTCCACTTGAATGCTGAGGGTATTTCGTCTGTCTCATACATCTTGCTCACCAGATGGTAGAGTTTTGTCAGGGCTGGCTCTCCCAAGGCTATCAGTAGTTGTAATGGAATGTTGTCTACTCTGGGGCCTTGTTTCGACATGGGTCTTTCAGTGCTCTGTCAAACACTTCACACAGTATCATTCTCCCATTTCATCTTCATTTACGTCCTCTTTCATCTCCATAATATTGCCCTCAAGTACATCGCTCTCGTATAGACCCTCTACATACTCCTTCCACCTTTCTGCCTTCCCTTCTTTCTTAGAACTGGTTGTCCATCTGAGCTCTCATTCATACAAACGGCTCTCTTTTCTCCAAAGGTCTCTTTAATTTTCCTGTAGGCAGTATCTACAGGGTGTTTCAAAAATGATCGGTATATTTGAAACGGCAATACAAACTAAACGAGCAGCGATAGAAATACACCGTTTGTTGCAATATGCTTGGGACAACAGTACATTTTCAGGCAGACAAACTTTCGAAATTACAGTAGTTACAATTGCCAACAACAGATGGCGCTGCAGTCTGGGAAACTCTATAGTACGATATTTTCCACGTATCCACCATGCGTAGCAATAACATGGCGTAGTCTCTGAATGAAATTACCCGAAACCTTTGACAATGTGTCTGGCGGAATGGCTTCACATGCAGATGAGATGTACTGCTTCAGCTGTTCAATTGCTTCTGGATTCTGGCGGTACACCTGGTCTTTCAAGTGTCCCCACAGAAAGAAGTCACAGGGGTTCATGTCTGGCGAATAGGGAGGCCAATCCACGCCGCCTCCTGTATGTTTCGGATAGCCCAAAGCAATCACACGATCATCGAAATATTCATTCAGGAAATTAAAGACGTCGGCCGTGCGATGTGGCCGGGCACCATCTTGCATAAACCATGAGGTGTTCGCAGTGTCGTCTAAGGCAGCTTGTACCGCCACAAATTCACGAAGAATGTCCAGATAGCGAGATGCAGTAATCGTTTCGGATCTGAAAAATGGGCCAATGATTCCTTTGGAAGAAATGGCGGCCCAGACCAGTACTTTTTGAGGATTCAGGGACGATGGGAACGCAACATGGGGCTTTTCGGTTCCCCATATGCGCCAGTTCTGTTTATTGACGAAGCCGTCCAGGTAAAAATAAGCTTCGTCAGTAAACCAAATGCTGCCCACATGCATATCGCCGTCATCAATACTGTGCACTATATCGTTAGCAAATGTCTCTCATGCAGCAATGGTAGCGGCGCTGAGGGGTTGCCGCGTTTGAATTTTGTATGGATAGAGGTGTAAACTCTGGCGCATGAGACGATACGTGGACGTTGGCGTCATTTGGACCGCAGCTGCAACACGGCAAACGGAAACCTGAGGCCGCTGTTGGATCACCTGCTGCACTAGCTGCGCGTTGCCCTCTGTGGTTGCCGTACGCGGTCACCCTACCTTTCCAGCACGTTCATCCGTCACGTTCCCAGTCCGTTGAAATTTTTCAAACAGATCCTTTATTGTATCGCTTTTCGGTCCTTTGGTTACATTAAACCTCCGTTGAAAACTTCGTCTTGTTGCAACAACACTGTGTTCTAGGCGGTGGAATTCCAACACCAGAAAAATCCTCTGTTCTAAGAAATAAACCATGTTGTCCACAGCACACTTGCACGTTGTGAACAGCACACGCTTACAGCAGAAAGACGACGTACAGAATGGCGCACCCACAGACTGCGTTGTCTTCTATATCTTTCACATCACTTGCAGCGCCATCTGTTGTTGAAAATTGTAACTACTGTAATTTCGAAAGTTTGTTCGCCTGAAAATGTACTGTTGTCCCAAGCATATTGCAACAAACGGTGTATTTCTATCGCTGCTCGTTTAGTTTTTATTGCCGTTTCAAATATACTGCTCATTTTTGAAACACCCTGTATCTTACCTCTAATGATATATTCCTCTACATCCTTACATTTGTCTTCTAGCCATCCCTGCTTAACCATTTTGCACTTCTTGTCAATCTCATCTTTGAGACGTTTGTATTCGTTTCTGCCTGCTTCATGTACTGCATTTTTATATTTTCTCCTTTCATCAATTAAATTCATAACTCTTCTGTTATCCAAGGATTTCTACTAGCCCTCGTCTTTTTACCTCCTTGATCCTCTGCTCCCTTCACTATTTCATCTCTCAAATATATCCATTCTTCTTCTACCATATTTCTTTCCCCCATTCTTGTCAATCGTTCCCTAATGCTCTCTCTGAAACTCTCTACAACTTCTGGTTCTTTCAGTTTATCCAGGTCCCATCTCCTTAAATTCCCATCTTTTTGCAGCTTCTTCAGTTTTTATCTACAATTCATAACCGATAGGCTGTGATCAGAGTCCACTTCTGCCCCTGGAAATGTCTTACAATTTACAATCAGGTTCCTAAATCTCTGTCTTACCATAATATAATCTGTCTGAACCTTCCAGTGTCTCCAGGCCTCTTCCACATATATAACCTTCTTTTATGATTCTTAAACCAAGCCTTTAAGTTAGGCTCTGTACAAAATTCTCCCAGGTGGCTTCCTCTTTCATACCTTACCCCCATTCCATATTCACCTACTACTTTTCCTTCTCTTCCTTTTCCTATAGTCGAATTCCAGTCCCCCATGATTATTAAGTTTTCGTCTCCCTTCACTATCTGAATAATTTATTTTATCTCATCATACATTTCTTCAATCTCGTCGTCATCTGCGGAGCTACTTGGCATATAAAATTGTACTACCATGGTAGGAATGGGATTTGTGTCTATCTTGGCTATAATCTTTTATATCCATAATTCATATTTATGGATGCAATCTTAGTACAATCTGTCCATTTATGGTGATACAATCCTAGTAATAATGCAAATTTAGTAATACTGTCAGTAATAAAAAGTAAAAATAAGACTTCAGTCACAAAAATTTTTATGTTTTATGAAATTACATGATGCATCTCAGAATTAGTAGGTCAATCCTCAGGTGCAAAACGTCTAATGCATAATTTATATACGTTCTTGAGTGTCATGAAATGCATTTTCCAAACAGACAAGGAAGAACATTTTTTTATCTTTTAATATCAGTATATGTCGGTTTATTCATTCTGACATCGCACATCAAGTCACTCAAAGCGCACATTTGTTTACACCAATTGCATTTCAGGGCCTTATCCCTTAGATAGCTTATCTTTACCGCAACTACTATGCTTTCCCAGGATCTTCCGCTGTCCACATTAGGGGACTGTGCCTGCTGCTACACAATCACAGAGAGAAAAAGGAAAGGAAGAGAGAGTTACACATTTGGAAATAAATGTGTGCCTTGAGTGACAAGGTGTGCGACAACAGAATGAATAAACCAACACATACCGATCACAAAAGGCCAAAAATGTTATTCCTTGTGCATTCATAAAATGCATTTCATGTCACTCAAGTGCAAATGTAAATTGTACATTAGACTATTTACATCTGAAGATGTACTCACAGGGTCCGAAATGCATCATGTATTTAATAAAACGCGAAAAAATTTGTGAATGAAAGCGCTTTTACTCAAACTTCCTTAACATAGCAGGTTGGAATTTTTTTAATGCATCATATATCTGCAATGAAATATAAGAGGTCTACAGAAAGCATGTCAATTTCACCAAATTATAACAAAACTGTAAGAAACTGTTATTACATAGCAATGTTAATAATTTGCTATGATGCAGGACTAATTTGAAAATGGTTTATGAAAACTTTCGGTCATGTGATTCTGAATTCAGTCAGTAAATTAATATGTGAAAATTCACTCCCCTTTTTCAGGCATTTTCTAACCAATTTCCTCTTTCTAATTGTTAAAATCTGGTTGCCAACTGACAATAATTTTGGTGGTGTGTGAGTTGCTTTATCATATTTAAGCTTTGACAAACTAGTAGTGTCACTAAACATTGAACGTATGCAAGTCACTTTTAAGGGGTCTGCACACGTTGAATGTTTGTTGACATTATTAGTTTGTCAGACCTTCAAGATATTAAAGAGACCTCACACTATCAATAACACTGAAAACAGCTGTCAGTTGACAATGCGATTTTACAAGGTTAAGATATCGAAGACTCAAAAGAAAGTGTGTGCTGCTGTCATATTAGCAAGCAACGAAGAACAATGAAAATGACGAAATGTGTCTGAGATTGGTTGAAAAAAGGAGTGACTGGCCACATGCTGATTTACTGACTGAAATCGGAACCACCGAACCGAAAAATTTCCAGAAATTATTTTCCAATGAGATCTGCATTATTCAACAAGTTATTTGTGTTGACATGAGATAAAACACAGAAGCAAAATATGTTGATGACAGAGGCAGTCGCATTGGACAAGAGACAAGACTACCTACAACATATCAGACCACAACACAGACACCGAGATGATGGGAGTCTTAGGCCAAGTACAGACATCAAAAAAAGTTTTCCATCACTTCGGTTCCGAGAGTTCCAGAACCTGTACAGAAAATTGGAATACAGATCAACAAACATTATTTACGCCCTCTTTATTGCTCATGAAAACCTCACATTGCATGTTGTACCACCATACTGCGAGACCTTCAGAGGTAGTGGTCCAGATTGCTGTACACACTGGTACCTCTAATACCCAGTAGCACGTCCTCTTGCATTGATGCATGCATGTATTCGTCATGGCATACTGACCACAAGTTCATCAAGGGATTGTTGGTCCAGATTGCCCCACTCCTCAAGAGCGATTTGGTGTAGATCCCTCATAGTGGTTGGTGGGTGACATCGTCCATAAACAGCACTTTTAAACCTATCCCAGGAATATTCGATAGGGTGCATGTCTGGAAAACATGCTGGCCACTCTAGTCGAGCGATGTCGTTATCCTGAAGGAAGTCATTCACAAGATGTGCACGATGGGGGCGCGAATTGTCGTCCATGAAGACGAATGCCTCGCCAATATGCTGCCGATATGGTTGCACTATCGGTCGGATTATGGCATTCACGTATCGTTCAGCCGTTATGGCGCCTTCCATGACCACCAGCGACATCGCTTTGGTTCACACCGAGATGCCTGGACATTTCCCATCTTGAGAGCCCTTCCTGGCACAAAGTAACAATGCGGACGCGATCGAACCGCGGTATTGACCGTCTAGGCATGGTTGAACTACAGACAACAAGAGCCATGTGCCTTCTTCCTGGTGGAATGATTGGAACTGATTGGCTGTCGGACCTCCTCCATCTAATAAGCGCTGCTCATGTATGGTTGTTTACATCTTTGGGTGGGTTTAGTGACATCTCTGAACAGTCACAGGGACTGCATCTGTGATATAATATCCATAGTCAATGTCTATCTTCAGGAGTTCTGGGAACTGGGGTGATGCAAAACTCTTTTTGATGTGTGTATTTCAGTGGTACCCTAATACGAATTATTTACAAACTTCATAAATGGAAAGTAGATTCTAAATTGCGTAATAAATGTCATATTGTTTTGTATTTTTCTATATTGAAACTGAAATAAAAACTTGTGCTACAGTCACAAATTATGTAATAATTTCGATATGCAACTCAAAATCAAATCCAAACAGACTACTACACAACATATGCAAATGACATATTTGGACACTAATAATAATTTTCAAAATAGAAGCTACATAGAAATATTAAGTGAAGGGTACAGCTAAAGCTGAAACTTGTATTAAACAACATGCAGTTAATTCTAGTCACTGTCATTATGTAATATGCTAGAAGTGGTTTGATTTTGAGTACCTGTTGAATTTATTTGCTGCTCAGTTTCGCCACTTTGCAGTTTGTTATTTTTGCTGCAATGCCACCATGAGTTCCTCTTTATCGTTTTACTACTGTTCGACCAATTTCCTTTAAAACACACTTTTGATTCAAGATTTTTGTATAATTATTAACAAAAATATTTTAAAGCACTTTAATACTTTTCTTGGTTATTGTGTTTAAAGGAATGCCACATTTGCACACATCAATGAGGTTACTAATGGCATTTTCACACAATTCAGTTGCTAAGGCAAGTATTGCATCTCTTTGATTTTCAAGTTTGACAAATTCTGATTCATATGTGCTGCTAATCAGAACTTGAAAACGTTTATTTATAAGGAAATCATTATAGAACAAGGATACTTTAATCCACCATGATTCAGCTGGTTGAAATAGGAAAGGAGTTCTTTGGTTTCATACTGCAACAAAATTTTATCCTCTGTCTGTAACATTTCTTCACAATTTGAAAATTCTCCACATTTTCTCAGCTTTTCAAGCACTGTTTTGCTAGTGTAGCTATCAATACAAACCTCGACTTTCAAATCTACATCCTTCATGGGAATTTTTGCTAGTTCCTCTAGAGCAGGTTCTAATTTATCTAAATTTACATACATTTCGTGTTAATTTACTTTTACTGCAAAATCATTTAAAGTAAATTCGCCATGTTTAATAGATCTGAGCTTTAGTAGACTTGCTACTTTGAGTTCCCTCTCAGATTCCAAGATTTGCACAAGTGAAACATTATATGTGCAGCCACTTAGCCTTCTATAAGCTCCAAATCTTACTTCTAAGGCATCAGTGTGTAATTTTACTATAAGAATGTAGGACCTGTTGTATGTGTTAAAAATATATCTGCATAACTGAACTGTCATTGCAAGTATGTGGGAGAAAGCAGTATATGTTTCATTGGTTAGTTTTGCATGAGTAGGCAATGCATGACAGATGTCAATATATGTTTTCAAATATTCAAGAAACTGAAGTTTGGAGTCAGTAGGTCCAGTGATTGGGCTAGCATTATCATCTGATGTGTATTTGCCTTTCATGGGATGCTGCACATCAGAAACTAACCACCATTTAGCGATTAATTTTAAAAACTGAATAGTGTCATCAGAAATCTCAATCCCCAGGCTTTTCAAAATTTCTAGTGCTGCCACGGTTTTAGAATAAAAAACACTGAGAGAAAGAGTGACATTCTGTCTCTCAACAGAAGTTGGATATATTGCCTTTCTCACTAACTTTGGAGCAAGTTTGAACAGTTAATTTTTCTCAGAATGAAACAAGTTCTTCAAATCTGAAAATTTTGCTTCACAGACATTATATTCGCATGCAGTATTCCCTTCTTTACTGTGTAGGAAGGCATTGAGGAAAGCAAATGTATCCTCAATATTTGTCATTATGAATGATTCATTTTTTCCATTCAACTAGTTATTTCTGATACACTTATGCAAGTGCACACTGTCAAACAGAAGAAAGAGAAATTTGGATGGAGCAATTGGATTTGTAATATAGGGCTGTAAAGTTCCACCACACATAAGCTGATACATTTTCCTATTACTGCTATGGTTATCTGTTACCAGGCATATTACATCATTTCCAAGCTCATACATGATCTTTAATATGTCAATTGTCATTTTCAGTAGTGTATCAGAATTAACATTTTTTACAGGAAAGAGAGCTATTACTTCTTTATAATCAGAATGTAAAGATGATGCCATGAAAACCTGCATTGTATCTGCTGTTGTAGTTTCTGAAGTATTCTCAGCAACACCAAGTATCTTTCCTGCCTTATAAGAGAATTTTGAGTTAACATAAACTTCATATAGCATCACTGAAACTACCATGTCATTTTCTTGAAGAAATTTATTTTTTTCCCTCAAAAAAGCTATCTGCGATGGACCAATACAAGGTTTGTTTGGAACCATTTTGCATAGGTACTGCCTTAAATAGACAGGACGAAGTAATGTTAACACATTTATTTTTCTTAAGTGATGGTAGGCACCAGGAAATGAAAAGCAAATGGTTGCTGCCCATGTCAAAAGCTCAGGAGAATATCTACTTTGCTTTGTTATTGTAAGTTATAATTGCTCCAAAAAAATTCTATTTTAGGGGCTATTTCTTCATCAAAATTACTGCCAGCTTTTATTGCTTGTTTGAGAACATTGACTAAAATTATAATCTTGTCAATGATACCAATAGAGCTATTGTGAAACCATTTAGGTGACTCCCCAGATTGTCAAATTTCGTCCATTTGTCACATTTCAAGTTCTCTTGCTCCCCAAACTGTAATATCCTATCTAGGTTTCTGTAGGCAAACATACATTTTTGTGAAACTCTTTTACTTCCAAGGAACTTGATATCTTGAAACACACAGAAACTAATGGCACATCACTGACTGAATCATCCTTTAATTTAATATTAGATACGTAGTAATCCTTTACTAAAAATGTAAATGGATAAACATTCCTTTTCTGCACTTTGCTTTTAAAATGCTGGAAGTCAGGTAGGTTGTCATTTTCGCACCAATTACTGAAACTACATTCATCACGTTCCAGTAGCTGTTGAACATGATCTTCAGGATTCTTCCTTTCCTTAGGAACTGGTACTGTGTGATAAGAAGGTTGGAGTCTAGTGAATCAGGGGATACAAACCGTCGGTTTTGACCAATGATGTCATACATTAGTCATAGATAATAATGTCTTCACTTCGAGGCATAGATAATAAAACAGTTCTGTGTTCCAGATAAGCTGTATCATTGTACATTAAAATAACTGAATGTGATTCTAAAAGTGATCGCTTCGTATTGCTGAAAATATTCTTCATGTGATTTTACTAAATTAATTGGTTGTTTCTTATTCGTTCGGTACCTAATTTCTTTTGGAGTGATATTGAGGTAATTTGGACTATTAGTTTCTTATTGTAGAACAATTTTGGTGCCTTATTTTCGTTTGTAGGAATGGATTTGTCTGTTGCAATGAACATTGATGATTTACGACAAGCTATGGGCGAAGACATGTTGACCACAACTGGTTTCTTGCAAATGTATTTCCTTATTGCTGAATACGTTCGATGTCGTGAGTGCGGCGAACATATGCACCTCACCAGTGTATCTCGTCGCCATACTTCACGACTTATTTGTATAGAGGTGCAGCAGAGATAGGTTGTGGCGATCCATTAGGAGGGGAATGTGGTTCGGGAAATCTAAGCTCACCCTGAGAGACATTATGAAAATCACTTGCTGTTGGTGTTTAAGGTATCCTATGTGCCTCTGTGTGCATGAATGTCGTGTGACTATGGTAGTAGACTGGTACTCTTTTTGTAGGGAAGTTTGTGGGGAATACATGAAATATAGGGGGCCGTTTGGGGAGCCGGGTGTTATGGTTGATACTGACGAATCACATTTTGGCAAAAGTAAGTACAACAGGGGGGAACCTCCGGTGGGATTATGGGTTTGGGGGGGCAGTCGCTCAAGGTCAGCATTGTGACAATGTAGTGTTCAAAGTAGTACTGAATAGAAGTAAGGAAGTTTGTTGTTGTGGTCTTCAGTCCTGAGACTGGTTTGATGCAGCTCTCCATGCTACTCTATCCTGTGCAAGCTTCTTCATCTCCCAGTATCTACTGCAACCTACATCCTTCTGAATCTGCTTAGTGTATTCATCTCTTGGTCTCCCTCTACGATTTTTACCCTCCACACTGCCCTCCAATGCTAAATTTGTGATCCCTTGATGCCTCAAAACATGCCCTACCAACCGATCCCTTCTTCTAGTCAAGTTGTGCCACAAACTTCTCTTCTCCCCAATCCTATTCAATACCTCCTCATTAGTTACGTGATCTACCCAGGTAGATTAGGTTAGCTTAATTGACGATCACGTTGAAGAGGTTTCTATTATTATTTCAGATGGATTTTCTTCATATAGTGATTTAGGGGATAGGGGTTATCAACATTTTGTTGTAAATCACAACACTGAGTTTAGATCAATATCCACAGAGGCTTGCACAAATAGTATAGAGGGTTATTGGTCAGCAGTGAAATCTCTTGCAGGGAAAGGGAAACGTCAGATTTCGATACTTCAAAGCAACTTAAACGAGTATTTGTGGAGACACAGTATTCTGCGAACATTTTGCCCATTTAAATGTTTTATTAAATATGTTGGCAAAATGTACCATCCCAAATATCTCAGCTAATTTCACAATTGGGGGGCGGGGGGGGGGGGGGAGCACGGAGGAGGTACGAATGTGTGTGTGTGTGTGTGTGTGTGTGTGTGAGTGTGTGTGTGTGTGTGTGAGAGAGAGAGAGAGAGAGAGAGAGAGGGGGGGGGGGGGGAGAGTTTTCGTAATGTTGTGTTTGTTGTGAATACAGGTACGTGATTTTCGTTAATGTCTTTCTAGGTAAACTTCGGTTGTTCCACGATATTTCCGTCTGGTAAGTTCACTTTTCCATTTCCTTCCTTTACTGTATTTCTCTATTTTGACGTATTTCATTGTTTTATTACTCCAATATGTGTATTTTTGTGTAGTGAAGTACGTTATAGAAATTTCTCAGTTGTCGATCTTCTTTCGTTTCCCAGATCTAGTATCAGTACAATATTTTCGAATCTGTACTTGCTATATTAAAGGCGAAATCCACCACACAACTAAAATTTGTATCCCATCCTTCACTGCACCTTTACACTGACGCTATATATGTCAATTGGAGAGCAAGAAACAAATGTTGCACATAGCTATATAGCTCAAGTACAGAATGGGATACTATTAGCGTCTAAGGTCACAAAAAAAATTTACCCCATAGTGAAGTACGGGATACAAATTGTATATGTGTCGTCTTATTACCTCTTTGCGTAGTTCAACTGAGGTACAGGTTACAAATGTAACATGCGTCTATTTCCACCTTTTTGTTAGCAGTGTACATATACAGAGATCAACGGAAGTATGGTATAAAAATATCACATACATAGCCCCTTCTGTCATGAATAGTACTGATATGTATGCAAGAACAGACTGTTAGTGATAGTGAGAGGCCGGCCGCTGTGACCGAGTGGTTCTAGGCGCTTCAGCCCGGAACCGTGCTGCTGCTACGGTCGCAGGTTCGAATCCTGCTTCAGGCATGGATGTGTGTGATGTCCTTAGGTAGCTTAGGTTCAAGTAGTTCTAAGTCTAGGGGACTGCTGACCTCAGATGTTAATTCCCATAGTGCCTAGAGCCTTTTTTTATAGTGGAGATGAAATAAACAACACATCTAAAATTTGTATCCTGTGTTCCTTTTAGGGTTTACTGAAGCAGAGGATACATCGTTCAAATAGACAACAGGACAGTAATGCAAGTGAAAACGAAGAAATCGATGAACGCTAAACTTGTATCCCGCACTGCACTTAAGCAATAGAGTTCGAATGAGCTTCGAGATACAGCTCATATATATGTGACGTAATGTATTCTTTGCTACTAATATATTTCGTTAATTTTTTTCATTTTATTTTCCAAAAAAATAATAAGATACAAACACGCGAGATCGTTAACACGAAAATACTTTCTTTTTTTTGGTCATCAGTCTACTGACTGGTTTGATGCGGCCCGCCACGAATTCCTTTCCTGTGCTAACCTCTTCATCTCAGAGTAGCACTTGCAACCTACGTCCTCAATTATTTGCTTGACATATTCCAATCTCTGTCTTCCTCTACAGTTTTTGTCCTCTACAGCTCCCTCTAGTACCATGGAAGTCATTCCCTCATGTCTTAGCAGATGTCCTATCATCCTGTCCCTTCTCCTTATCAGTGTTTTCCACATATTCCTTTCCTCTCCAATTCTGCGTAGAACTTCCTCATTCCTTACCTTATCAGTCCATCTAATTTTCAACATTCGTCTATAGCACCACATCTCAAATGCTTCGATTCTCTTCTGTTCCGGTTTTCCCACAGTCCATGTTTCACTACCATACAATGCTGTACTCCAGACGTACATCCTCAGAAATTTCTTCCTCAAATTAAGGCCGGTATTTGATATTAGTAGACTTCTCTTGGCCAGAAATGCCTTTTTTGCCATAGCGAGTCTGCTTTTGATGTCCTCCTTGCTCCGTCCGTCATTGGTTATTTTACTGCATAGGTAGCAGACTTCCTTAACTTCATTGACTTCGTGACCATCAATCCTGATGTTAAGTTTCTCGCTGTTCTCATTTCTACTACTTCTCATTACCTTCGTCTTTCTCCGATTTACTCTCAAACCATACTGTGTACTCATTAGACTGTTCATTCCGTTCAGCAGATCGTTTAATTCTTCTTCACTTTCACTCAGGATAGCAATGTCATCAGCGAATCGTATCATTGATATCCTTTCACCTTGTATTTTAATACCACTCCTGAACCTTTCTTTTATTTCCATCATTGCTTCCTTGATGTACAGCTTGAAGAGTAGGGGCGAAAGGCTACAGCCTTGTCTTACACCCTTCTTAATACGAGCACTTCGTTCTTGATCGACCGCTCTTATTATTCCCTCTTGGTTGTTGTACATATTGTATATGACCCGTCTCTCCCTATAGCTTACCACTACTTTTTTCAGAATCTCGAACAGCTTGCACCATTTTATATTATCGAACGCTTTTTCCAGGTCACCAAATCCTACGAAAGTGTCTTGATTTTTCTTTAGCCTTGCTTCCATTATTAGCCGTAACGTCAGAATTGCCTCTCTCGTCCCTTTACTTTTCCTAAAGTCAAACTGATCGTCACCTAGCGCATTCTCAATTTTCTTTTCCATTCTTCTGTATATTATTCTTGTAAGCAGCTTCGATGCATGAGCTGTTAAGCTGATTGTGCGTTAATTCTCGCACTTGTCAGCTCTTGCCGTCTTCGGAATTGTGTGGATGATGCTTTTCCGAAAGTCAGATGGTATATCGCCAGACTCATATATTCTACACACCAACGTGAATAGTCGTTTTGTTGCCACTTCCCCCAATGATTTTAGAAACTCTGACGAAATGTTATCTATCCCTTCTGCCTTATTTGACCTCCAAAGCTCTTTTAAATTCTGATTCTAATACTGGATCCCCTATCTCTTCTAAATCGACTCCTGTTTCTTCTTCTATCACATCAGACAAATCTTCACCCTCATAGAGGCTTTCAATGTATTCTTTCCACCTATCTGCTCTCTCCTCTGCAGTTAACAGTGGAATTCCCGTTGCACTCTTAATGTTACCACCGTTGCTTTTAATGTCACCAAAGGTTGTTTTGACTTTCCTGTATGCTGAGTCTGTCCTTCCGACAATCATATCTTTTTCGATGTCTTCACATTTTTCCTGCAGCCATTTCGTCTTAGCTTCCCTGCACTTCCTATTTATTTCATTCCTCAGCGACTTGTATTTCTGTATTCCTGATTTTCCTGGAACACGTTTGTACTTCCTCCTTTCATCAATCAACTGAAGTATTTCTTCTGTTACCCATGGTTTCTTCGCAGCTACCTTCTTTGTACCTATGTTTTCCTTCCCAACTTCTGTGATGGCCCTTTTTAGAGATGTCCATTCCTCTTCAACTGTACTGCCTACTGCACTATCCCTTATTGCTGTATCTATAGCGTTAGAGAACTTCAAACGTATCTCGTCATTCCTTAGTACTTTCGTATCCCACTTCTTTGCGTATTGATTCTTCCTGACTAATGTCTTGAACTTCAGCCTACTCTTCATCACTACTATATTGTGATCTGAGTCTATATCTGCTCCTGGGTACGCCTTACAATCCAGTATCTGATTTCGGAATCTCTGTCTGACCATGATGTAATCTAATTGAAATCTTCCCGTATCTCCCAGCCTTTTCCAAGTATACCTCCTCCTCTTGTGATTCTTGAACAGGGTATTCGCTATTACTAGCTGAAACTTGTTACAGAACTCAATTAGTCTTTCTCCTCTTTCATTCCTTGTCCCAAGCCCATATTCTCCTATAATCTTTTCTTCTACTCCTTCCCCTACAACTGCATTCCAGTCGCCCATGACTATTAGATTTTCGTCCCCCTTTACATACTGCATTACCCTTTCAATATCCTCATACACTTTCTCTATCTGTTCATCTTCAGCTTGTGAAGTCGGCATGTATACCTGAACTATCGTTGTCGGTGTTGGTCTGCTGTTGATTCTGATTAGAACAAACCGGTCACTGAACTGTTCACAGTAACACACCCTCTGCCCAACTTTCCTATTCATAACGAATCCTACACCTGTTATACCATTTTCTGCTGCTGTTGATATTACCCGATACTCATCTGACCAGAAATCCTTGTCTTCCTTCCACTTTACTTCACTGACCCCTACTATATCTACAGGGTGTTTCAAAAATGACCGGTATATTTGAAACGTCAATAAAAACTAAACGAGCAGCGATAGAAATACACCGTTTGTTGCAATATGCTTGGGACAACAGTACTGTTGTCCCAAGCATATTGCAAGAAACGGTGTATTTCTATCGCTGCTCGTTTAGTTTTTATTGCCATTTCAAATATACCGGTCATTTTTGAAACACCCTGTAGATTGAGCCTTTGCATTTCCCTTTTCAGATTTTCTAGTTTCCCTACCATGTTCAAGCTTCGGTCACCTCTTGTTCGCATTGACAACACTTTGAACAGCGGACGTTACATTTCAGATTTTTTACGACCTGTGGCACTACCCTTCAGTCGATCCCTGGGAAACCCTACATTTCAGCAGGATAATGCACGACCGCATATTGCAGGTCCTGTATGGGCCTTTCTGGATACAGAACATATTCGAGTGCTGCCCTGACCAGCACATTCTCCACATCTCTCACCAACTGAAAACGTCTGGTCAATGGTGGCCAAGCAACTGGTTCGTTACAATACGCCAGTCGCTACTCTTGAGGAGCGTGGTATCGTGTTGAAGCTGCATGGTAGCTGTACCTGTACACGCCTTCCAAGCTCTGTTTGACTCAATGCCCAGGCGTATCAAGGCCGTTATTACGGCCAGAGGTGGTTGTTCTGGGTACTGATTTCTCACGATGTATGCACCCAAATTGCGTAAAATGTAATCACATGTCAGTTCTAGTATAATATATTTGTCCAATGAATACCTGTTTATCATCTGCATTTCTTCTTGGTCTAGCAATTTTAATGGACAGTGGTGTACTTTTCCTCAATGCTGTTTCTTTTGGAATCTTAAATGTTGAATTATCGTATGTTATGCCGTAATTGGATTTACATCCTGGTACACTACAGCTACGACCCATCGCAAGACCAGTTTACACTTTAATTTATTCCGATCTTACCAGAGAATCTAGAAAATAAATACTAGCGTAGCACTTGTAACGACAGTCACAGCATATAGCATAAATAATTGGTAGTAATAAATGCTTTCGCTAATAATCTTTCGAACGTCACGTATACAATGTAACACACACACACACACACACGTTACTGAAACACATGCACGGCTTGTTTGTTACCCCCACGATTGCCGCCATATTGTCAACTATCGATATCTGCCGTAAGGTCCGATTTTTTGTAGGTGGTCTTAACAAGAGATCAGGAGTAACTGGGAGTAACTTCGAGATGTCTGGCAACAGATTGGCCATACTAATGCTCACAGTTTAGTTCTGTAATATCAGGAAGCACAATTAGTAAAATTTTATAGAAACTTGTGAAGCAATTTTATCTACTTGGGAAGGAGCTATTCAGGCAATTAGCGTACATTTTTTTAACACTTTACGTTAATTTTGTGAAACTGACATGCATTTCGCAGACCTCTTACTAATCATTGCAGGAATTCGACGTATTTTTCGAATTGTGAACATTTTTCAAAACTACTACGCAACAAAATATATTCTGTACGTTCCAGTTAATGAAATAAACAATGCGGTAGAGAATCCTCCCCTCCGTTAACCATCATATATTAGCATATGTATAGTATAGTATATGTATAGTATATGTATAGCATATAGTATAGCATATGTATAGCATATGCATAGCATATAGTATAGTATAGTATATGTATAGCATATGTATAGTATAGTATAGTATATGTATAGCATATGTATTAGCATATGTATATATTAGCATATATAATGATATTCCAACTAGCTCTGCAGATGACGAAGAAATTGAAGAAATGTATGATGAAATAAAAGAAATTATTCAGATAGTGAAGGGAGACGAAAATTTAATAGTCATGGGTGACTGGAATTCGAGTGTAGGAAAAGGGAGAGAAGGAAATGGGGGCTAAGAAATGAAAGAGGAAGCCGCCTGGTAGTATTTTGCACAGAGCACAACTTAATCATAGCTAACACTTGGTTTAAGAATCATGATAGAAGGTTGTATACATGGAAGAACCCTGGAGATACTAAAAGGTATCAGATAGATTATATAATGGTAAGACAGAGATTTAGGAACCAGGTTTTAAATTGTAAGACATTTCCAGGGGCAGATGTGGACTCTGACCACAATCTAGTGATTATGACCTGTAGATTAAAACTGAAGAAACTGCAAAAAGGTGGGAATTTAAGGAGATGGGACCTGGATAAACTGAAAGAACCAGAGGTTGTACAGAGTTTCAGGGAGAGCATAAGGGAACAATTGACAGGAATGGGGGAAAGAAATACAGTAGAAGAAGAATGGGTAGCTTTGAGGGATGAAGTAGTGAAGGCAGCAGAGGATCAAGTAGGTAAAAAGACGAGGGCTAGTAGAAATCCTTGGGTAACAGAATAAATATTGAATTTAATTGATGAAAGGAGAAAATATAAAAATGCAGTAAATGAAGCAGACAAAAAGGAATACAAACGTCTCAAAAATGAGATCGACAGGAAGTGCAAAATGGCTAAGCAGGGATGGCTAGAGGACAAATGTAAGGATGTAGAGGCTTATCTCACTAGGGGTAAGATAGATATTGCCTACAGGAAAATTAAAGAGACCTTTGGAGATAAGAGAACCACTTCTATGAACATCAAGAGCTCAGATGGAAACCCAGTTCTAAGCAAAGAAGGGAAAGCAGAAAGGTGGAAGGAGTATCTAGAGGGTCTATACAAGGGCGATGTACTTGAAGACAATATTATCGAAATGGTAGAGGATGTAGATGAAGATGAAATGGGAGATACGATACTGCGTGAAGAGTTGGACAGAGCACTGAAAGACCTGAGCCGAAACAAGGCCCCCGGAGTAGACAACATTCCACTGGAACTACTGACGGCCCTGGGAGAGCCAGTCCTGACAAAACTCTACCATCTGGTGAGCAAAATGTATGAAACAGGCGAAATACCCTCAGACTTCAAGAAGAATATAATAATCCCAATCCCAAAGAAAGCAGGTGTTGACAGATGTGAAAATTACCGAACAATCAGTTTAATAAGCCACAGCTGCAAAATACTAACACGTATTCTTTACAGACGAATGGAAAAACTAGTAGAAGCCGACCTCGGGGAAGATCAGTTTGGATTCCGTAGAAATACTGGAACACGTGAGGCAATACTGACCTTACGACTTATCTTAGAAGAAAGATGAAGGAAAGGCAAACCTACGTTTCTAGCATTTGTAGACTTAGAGAAAGCTTTTGACAATGTTGACTGGAATACTCTCTTTCAAATTCTAAATGTGGCAGGGGTAAAATACAGGGAGCGAAAGGCTATTTACAATTCGTACAGAAACCAGATGGCAGTTATAAGAGTCGAGGGACATTAAAGGGAAGCAGTGGTTGGGAAGGGAGTAAGACAGGTTTGTAGCCTCTCCCCGATGTTATTCAATCTTTATATTGAGCAAGCAGTAAAGGATACAAAAGAAAAATTTGGAGTAGGTATTAAAATCCATGGAGAAGAAATAAAAACTTTGAGGTTTGCCGATGACATTGTAATTCTGTCAGAGACAGCAAAGGACTTGGAAGAGCAGTTGAACGGAATGGATGGTGTCTTGAAGGGAGGATATAAGATGAACATCAACAAAAGCAAAACGAGGATAATGGAATGTAGTCGAATTAAGTCGGGTGATGTTGAGGGTATTAGATTAGGAAATGAGACACTTAAAGTAGTAAAGGAGTTTTGCTATTTGGGGAGCAAAATAACTGATGATGGTCGAAGTAGAGAAGATATAAAATGTAGACTGGCAATAGCAAGGAGAGCGTTTCTGAAGAAGAGAAATTTGTTAACATCGGGTATAGATTTAAGTGTCAGAAAGTCGTTTCTGAAAGTATTTGTATGGAGTGTAGCCATGTGTGGGAGTGAAACATGGACAATAAATAATTTGGACAAGAAGAGAATAGAAGCTTTCGAGATGTGGTGCTACAGAATAATGCTAAAGATTAGATGGGTAGATCACATAACTAATGAGGAGGTGTTGAATAGAATTGGGGAGAAAAGTAATTTGTGGCACAACTTGACTAGAAGAAGGGATAGGTTGGTAGGACATGTTCTGAGACATCAAGGGATCACAAATTTAGTATTGGAGGGCAGCGTGGAGGGTAAAAATCATAGGGGGAGAAAAAGAGATGAATACACTAAGCAGATTCAGAAGGATGTAGGTTGCAGTAGGTACTGGGAGATGAAGAAGCTTGCACAGGATAGAGTAGCATGGAGAGCTGCATCAAACCAGTCTCAGGACTGAAGACAACAACAACAAAAACAACATGATTATCCTTGCATAAGCCTATTACAATTCTTGTCTGTTAAGGCTCCTTAAAAGTGGAATCTGTGGTACGGAATACACAAAGACGAATTTTAAAAAATGAACAGCTCACACTAACGTTCCTGAAGAGCTGTCAACATCTGACTGTAGAATATTGTCAAACCATCCATATTTCACCTCACACGTTGAGTATGTACTGACAACACAGAATATTTTGTGGTTCATCAATATAGCTCATCAGTATTTCTAGTATTGACAATGCGTCAATACCCACCATCAGACGGTCAATATATTTACAGTTTGATAGTATTGTGGAACGTTTGAGCACCCCTTTAGGTCCTATAAAAAATAACCTCCTTGAATCTGTCATTGGAAATGCGTCGTGGAAGGTTTTGACGTTTTGTCCCCTTCCGTTGCGTCAAGTGTGAATAGACCTTAATTATTTTATTTATTTTCTCACATCGTTGTTTGACAAAGGCTTTGATACTAGGCTCAGTTTCATTTTCGTGGTTTGAGCAAATTCTTGAATTTTCTATTTGACAATTTACAGTTCTGTGGCTGTCAAAAAAAAGTTCCGTACAGTTGAGTAGAGATATCTCCAGAGCACTTTGTTTGAATACATGCAGTGAAGAGTTTATGTTTTGGATTGCTTTGAAAATTTGACAATCCCCGAACTCCGAGTTATGTGAAGCAATGTGACACGAATGGGAAAAGGAGTGTTAGGACAATACAAAGAGTTAACATGCAGGGAATAGCGTTTGCTGTAATTGTGGCCATTGGCCTAGCAGCAGTTGCGTATTTTGCATCAGTACAGCGTCCTTTGACTCACGGTCCAGCTGACTCCAGTGATTATGAACCAAGAAATTCGTGGTTAGTAATTCCTTTTTCGTTGTCATGAATTAAAACTGTGTGTTTTGGAGTGAACAACTGTCATTCGTGTGCTTAGTTTCATTGTAATTGTACTACCATGTTAGACTGCGGTGTGAATCATGCGAAATGTATCGTTTGCCTGGTTTCAACCATAGAAATAAATTTTGTAAAACTTTAGAATCTGTGTTGTATGTATAACAGTTGCTTTGCCAGATTTCAGACAGGACAGTTTCCCTTACTTAGTCTTATTTTTTGTTTCTTCTGTTGAATGAAGAATCTCCTTCATTATTACGTCCATAAGTTTGGGTTTTTTGAAACTATTGGAAATTTCGAACTAGGATGGTAAGTAATCTAATTAAGAGGTTGAGTAGTTTGCGAATGATCGCAAATTTAGTTCCTGATTTATTTGCTTTACAGTTGACGGCTTACTGAGTAATTTGATTCGTAGAAATCGTTAGCTGCGAAGTTTCTGAATTAAAATTGCCAAAGGTCAAAGTATGGCTGCCTCAAATTTACGCTTTGGTTACGGGAATTTAAGTAAGCTTTAAGTTTTCTATTAGTTTGGCCTCTGACAATCCATTCACGATTGACTTTTTTTACGTAATATGATTTTACCTACTCAGTCAATACATTAAAACTTAATCAGAAGCATCCACCTTTAATATATATTTGACTTACAGCCGTTACAAGTGTCGTACCGAATTAAAATTTATTCTCACACGCTGCCTGTTCAGTAATGATGAAATAAACATACTGCCTTAAGTACTGTTGGCCCAGTGACTAAATGAACTGTGCAACTCACCCTGCTCTCTCTCTATCTCGTGTGTGTATATATATATATATGTGTGGGGGGGGGGGGGGGGGTAATGTGCTATATTTTACTAGGCTTACGCTGCTCATTCTAGCAGTTGAACAAATATTTCATTATGTTCTTTCAATATTCATGTAGGACACCCCAGAGGGAATCAACTGGCTGTGCACAGCAGCGCAAGAAAAAGAAGAAAAATACAGACTGTCCAATATGTTTCGAGAAAATTGTACCAGGCCCCAAAGTAAAGGAACTACAGTGTGATCATTGGCTCCATAATGACTGTGCAACGAGATGGTTCAAGGAGGTGAGATCATAAATGAAGGGCATTCAGTCCAGTTTCAATCAGTATTTCCTTAAATTTGACAGCAAATAGATCAGTTTTAGGAATCATTACCATCCAACCATATCTAATGTAAATGAAATTTTAAACGAATGTTGAGATCAAGATAAAAAAAATTAAATCAACATTTTAGGTAGATTTTAGTATAGGGCTGCAAAATGCCTTAAGAGTTACATGACATTTTTGGCCAAACTTCAAGATGGCTTGAAATTGAAAGTAGTAGTACTGTTAATGTGAAATATTTGGGTTGGTCACACAACTTTTTGTATTTGTTAACAGTTTGAGGCCATATCTTTCACTGTTTTAGTGCTATGTGAGCCCAGATTTGGCAACAACTTTGTGACTGCTTTAATTTTTGAACAAACAAGGTATAAATAGTACCCTTTAATTGTTCTCTGTGAGAAGTTACTTGTTAGCAATTCTACCAAAATATAGCAGTTGTTTCTGAGTATTCTAGAAACAGTGTGTCTGAGAATGACTGCTTGGATAAGTAGTACTTTTTTTCAGTAAATTTGTATAAATCTAGTATAGACAAATAGTAGCTTGAGCTCCTTTTTGAATCACAACCAAGTAATTAGCCATTTTTGAGGCAGTGAATGCGCTTGTTAGTGTATAAGTATATTAAGTCACTATGTTGGGAAACGTGTGTGTGGGTCATAGCAGTTTATTGCCACCTTTATAGTAAAGTTTTCAATAAAAATGAAACTGTTTTGTTCCCCAAGACAGCTTTAAAGCATTGTTGTAAAAGGGTGGCTAATTAAGATTAGTTTAGGATAGGTGATTTAAATGCTGGTGCTTATTCCAAATAGCTCAGTTTGTTGTTTGACTAAAGAGAATGCTATTAGGACTTTTTTGGTAATTTTAAGAAAGACTGTAATCTGAGTGAATTCCTACATGATCAAACGAGACTTCTGCAGCTATACTCCAGTTACGCCTAGGAGCAGTTTTTGTAATCTGCTTTGATCACTAATCCTTTTGTAAAAACAGATCATGCATTTGAAAGGGGCTTGATAGCTGAAAGCTCACAGAAAGTGTGCCCATTATGCCAGAATGAGATTCACAAGAAACTTTCTGTACTGTTGCCTTTCTCAAAGGTCTCAGATGCTGATGGTGATGAACAAATTGAAATTGCAGTAATGGTCATTTCAGGTTTGTCATCCTCCAAAATGTCAGTTTGAAAATATTTAGCCTTACGAAATTTAAAGTGCAAGATTTGGCAAGTAGAAAATAAAATTTATAGTCGGATCACAATATCTGATGTGCTTAAGACAGATACATTATACTGCAAATTAGTGATTAATAACAATGCTGATACTGTGTTGATTATCATTACCTGCAGAGGGAGTTGAAACAAAAAAAAGGGAGTAAATTCAAATGCTCAGATTTGTAAGTGTTAACACCTTCCAAAACATTAGCTCATACTGTGACTGGATTCCGAATTTACAGTTTCAAACAGAATTGATTTCGACATTAGGGCATGTGTCAAATTGAGGAATGTGTTTTTCAGAGCTTTTCGTTGCTTTTAATTGTAGAGTTGTTGTGAGCTAAGATGTGCTCTGACTTATCAAACTGCTGTGACTCCAGCCACTTTTTCATCTTTGGAAGCAGGTGATAATCACTAGATGAGAAATCAAGGCTGTATGGAGGATGACAAAACAGATCCCACTCAAACCTGTTAAGCAGTAGTTACACCCTTGCAGCATATATATATAATATTGGGGGGGGGGGGTTCTCTAGAACTTAGTAGCCCCTTAACAGTTGTCAACAGTTCTCATCCATAAAATGTTTGACTTGTGTGGCAAATAGTGTGGCCCCACTCACCCATTATGGCCTCATATTTGTGATAACCCAGCTTATCAGTCACAGGTTTGCACAACACTACATGATATCTAGGGGAAAGTGACTGATAATTCTGTGATGGTGAACTGACGATTTTGTCTGATTCTGTGACTAACCTTGGCAATAGATGGTGGTTGTCTGATCTTGTGATTAACCCTGCTAGCAGATGATACTCCACTTCTTTCTTCATCGTGGACATTTGTCTGACCTTCACTAAAGAAACAGTACCATTTTATTACACCTCTATCACTGTTAAAATTTCTCCCCATACACTGCACAGGGTTCACTGTGCATGTTTTTTACACACAGAAAACAGGTTACAACAGGTAATTAAGTGTGATTTTTGATAAGTATACATTCTAGTTTACAGTTAGAGCACAAACAAGAGTTCAATAACATTTCTGCACCACTGCCAAACTCGTGCTGAGCTGTGACACACAGCTGAAATCCCTCCTCTACCCCTGCTGTTCACACAAGGCTGTTTTGGAAATTATCTTAATGAACAGCAATATTTTTAGATTTCTTATACATTAATGCAGTTGTTTAACTTATAGTTCCCAAAAGTTTGATGCTAGTATTTGCAAGCTCATTTTTTAACCTTATCCAGAGGATCTCCCTAAACAACAGCATTTTTTAGTACAGACACCTGCTTTTTCTAATGACGATGATCATTCACATCTTCTGATGTTCGTAATTGCAATACAAAGTGTGCACAATGATTGTGGCATTTTATAAATTATGGTACATTTATTGTAGACTGAAAATTCCAGTAAATTGTAAAAAGATTGGTTTGTATTGCTAGCCATATTTAATTTATCTCATTCCCTCATGCAATGATTAAATACATGCTGTTTGTTTCCTCTTTACACTAATTAAATTCTTATAAAGAGGGAGTGAGAAATTGTACTATCATATAGGAATTTTAAGCTCAGTTCCCGTGCTTGCAGGAAAATAATAATGAATTAAGAATGGGCCCCTTTTTTTCAAGCACACAAATGATTGCTTTATCACCCAAACATGGGTCACCACAGTTGTGACACCTTTAGTGGGCTGTTTTCTCTTTTTATTTCATGGTATGTGTGTGTTGTGGCTGACAACCAGAATCAACCACAGGTCTAAATTAGTACACAATTTCATCAATGTAGTATTTGGCTAGTCCTGAGCTGTGACAAGTTTGTTGTTATATGTATATGTGTTTTTATGAAACATGTCCAAGTTACAGGAACGTAGCAAGACGCCATATTTACAAACAAGCAGGAGAAAACTTACAGCTCAGCTACACAGAAACACGTAGGCTGTGGAAAAAAAAACATTGTCACAGCTCAGGATTAGCCAAAAACAACACAATGATGACGTGATGTGCTAACTTAGACCTGCACAGCAAAAATCAAACAAAGGAAACTCTAAGTAGGAATATCAACAATGTAGGAAACGATAGTGCTACTTACCATAAAGAAGAAACATAAAGTTGCAGACAGGCACAATTAAGACACTAACATATAGCTTCCGGCCACAGACTGTGTAAGTAAAGAAACACACACACACACACACACACACACACACACACACACACACACACAAAGTTGCAGACAGGCACAATTAAGACACTAACATATAGCTTCCGGCCACAGACTGTGTAAGTAAAGAAACACACACACACACACACACACACACACACACACACACACACAGCACAAGCACACCTCACACACACAACTGCCAACTCCAGCGTCTTGGCCCGAGACACTGGAGTTAGAGGTCGTATATGCTTGAAGTGTGCTTGCCTTCTTCTTGTGTGTGTGTGTGTGTGTGTGTGTGTGTGTGTGTGTGTGTGTGTGTACTGATGTAGGCTGTGGCTGAAAGCTGTATGAGAGTGTTTTTTAATGGTGTCTGTTTGCAACTTTACATATCTTCTTTACGGCAACACGACGTGCTTCTTTACGTTATGTAGCAACCTATCTTTTCCTATATTGTTGTCAGTTTAGACCAGTGACTGATTTTGGATCACAGCTATACGACATAGGCAATGTAAGATAAGAGGAAAATAACATAAAAACTCAGAGTACAGAACAATAGTATACTGGCAAAAAGACTAACCCAACCTTAATTCATTATCAAAAAATTAGAAGTCTCGCTATATACCCTCTTATTACTATTTGGTTGGATGCCAGCAAGATTTATAAGTATTAAGTAGTAGTTGCTCAGTGACCCAAGATTGTTGTCAGGGTGCATAGGTTTTTTTACTAGGAATGTTGTTATGTAAATCTGATTTGTCCACAAAACATTAAATTATCTGAATGTAAAATACTCTTTAAAAAGAGATTATTTTGATATAAATAATTATTCATCTTCAGTAAGAGGCTATTGTGATCATAAACTGGTTTCAAATTTTAAGTAATACAAAAAGTCCAGAATTCATGAAAATGCTGTCTAATAAAAATCTAGTTTCCACTAATCCTGTCTTTCCCCTGGGGACTCACAGTTCTTCTGTGAGTGTGTGCTTGATTGCTCAGTGCACATGGGACCCTGAGCTATTGTGGGACATTCTTCCTTCCTGAGTAATCTGGCACCTTCAATCCCACAAACCAACCAACCAATCTTCCTTCCTGGGCTGCATTTCTTTTCCCATGCCCCTCCCCCCTGTCCTTGCCTCTCCCACTCAGCCCCCTCCTTCTGCTTTCTGTTTTCTTACTTATGATGACATGGTTAGCCATCTTTTCTGTATTCCTTCTGATTTTGTTCCCCTTGCCTTTCCTTTTTCGTCCTTCCTTTTTGGCATTTTTGGTCTCCCTATGAGTTGTGATCTCCACCTCTAAATTTTCTCTCCGGCGTGTGAGCAGTTTGGGAAAAACTCCCTCCCTAGGTTCTACGGCATGGATTCCTTTCTCCCTTCCTTCCCCGCCGTAATCCCTTTCCGCCCTGCTAGGTCACCAGCACGTGTAGCCAGTCTGTGTGGTGTGGCTGTATGTACCCATCGGGCTGAGCCCCTAATGACAGAGCTCACATTTCTGGTACATGAGCTATCGCCTCCCCATGTATGTCTAGGAGTGGTTGCTTCTCATTCCAGAGCATCAGAACTCCCGGTGATGGAAGCCATTTTAGATTACCCTTGCTGTGGCTGGGTGGTGCCCATAGGGACAACCTTTGACCGGAGTGGGTGGTATCAGAGTAGATGATTTGTGTATGAAATGGGTCAAGCTAGAAAAATCAAGCTGTTTTCTTACAGCCGTTTCCTTTGTCCATAGTGAATGGGTGAATGCTGCTTCTTATTACCTATGGCCTTCCCTTTGCTGGCTACACTTTGGGAGGAGGGTGACCAGGCTCACTGGCTGCAGTTAAAAACTTTCCCTACTACCTCATCTGTACTAGGACAGATGGGGTACATTCACCATCACCAGGCTGTTATTTGTTGCGGAAAATATTGAAGTGGAATCTCTCAGTAAGATGTGGTTGTGTTCCCTGTTGATCAAAAAGATTTCTGCTGTCCAGTATGCAGCTCTTTTTGCTTGTGATCATCTTGGTGACATTCCAGTGTCCATTACACATCACCAGTTGTTGAATATGGTACAGAGCGTCATTTTTCATAGGGGCCTCACCCTTCAAACTAAAAGTCTGGGCCAATCTGGAATGCCAGAGTGTTTATTTTGTGTAGTGTGTGCAGAAAGGTCATAAGGACAATCGCACGGATACTGACGCCTTTATTCTGGCTTTTGACGGAGATACCCTCACAGAGGTGGTCAGGCTTGTGCGTTATTGATGTGGCGTGAAGCCATACGTCCCGCCACCCATGATACTTGCGTTTCAGCCATGTGTCTTCCCGATGTATGGTGACTGTGGACACCCACTCCATGACGGGAGCCTCTGTGTTCTGCCACAGGTGTTAATTATCACGATTGTCGCTCTCCATGCTCACCAGATTGCCCAGCGTATGAGAAAGGAAAGGGTATATAAGAGTATAAGTCCCTGAATTGTTTATCCTACACTGAGGCACATCAGAAATTTGACAAACTTCATCCTTTATCAATGACTTATACTTTTGTCTCTGTTACATCCTTTCCCCTTCCTCCCTCTTTCTAAACCCAGTCCTGTCCCCCTCTCTCCTCCTCTCTCCTGTGATTCCCACATGCTCCCCTCCGGGTGCCACTCCCTCTCCCTGACTGAAAAAGTGCCCCCCTCCTTGAGCATCTGCCAGTGATGGGGCTCACTCCCGCGACCCCTCCCCCAGGTGTCTCTCAGGCCAGAGGACTGCTACCACAACTTGGCCATGGGACAAACATTTGTGTGCCCCATTTCTTGCAGATTATGACCTGTGCCTTATTGATGGTTCCCCTATTCATTTTAGTGCCACATATGGCACTTTCTCTGCCATTGATCTTTCGCTCTCTTCCCCCCCTCCTCTTCCTTCCTTACACTGGCCACTTCCCATTGATTCTCTCGTTCCCTTCCTGCCTCCCAATGGCCATGTTGCCCTACTGCGCTTTTCATCATGCTGATTGGCCGCTATATACCTCCCAGGTCTTGTTTTCACCTTCTTTGTCAGGTTGTATTGATGAAGTCGCCCATGATCTGTCCAATAAAATAATTCACACTGCTGCCAATGCCATTCCCCACTTGACACAACCAGTTCACCACTGCGCACTTCCGTGGTGGAGCACAGCTGTTGCCACCTCTATCCATGATTGTTGTCATGCCTTGCAACGTCTTAAGCGGCATCTGTCCTCCGCTTGTCTTCTTACATTTAAACATCTTTGTGCCAAAGCCCATTACCTAGTCAGACAGAGCGAATGGGTGTGTTTTGAACTCTGTCTCCTCTCTAGGTTCTTCTGTCCCTTTGTTACACATGTGGGCTACAGTCTACACCCTCCAAGGTTGTCAGCTGCAGTCTTCCATTCTGGGCCTTGGCATTCCAGGTGGCCTTTGTACAAATCCATCAGTTCTCATGGAACTCCTAATTATCCATTTTGCGACAGCGTCGGTGTCAGCCTCCTATCTAGCTGCCTTCCTCCTCCTGAAACAGCAGGCTGAAGCTTTCCACTTATATTTCACCCCTTATCAAGCAGAATCCTACACAGTGAATCTTATATTTTGTTGGAGTTTCTTGTGGTCCTGTCTTCTTCCCATGATTCAGTTCCTCGTCCTGTATTCTATGCATAACCAATTGCTTCAACACCTCAGTCTTCCACGACAGTCTCCCCTCCAGGTATTAAACCATATTTTGCTCCAAGGCTTTTTTGCCTCCCATTGGAAACCAAATGGAAACTGGAGTTCAGCATGCCTTTTCTCAGCGCTGTCATCTTGTAGCACTTTTCTTTGATCTTTGTAAGCCCTACTACACAGCTTGGTGCTATCACATCCTCCTCACACTTCGTGAGTGGGGGCGATCTCATGATTGTTATTCACCAGTTCTTGTCCCACCAGTCATTGACAGTCCATGTTGTCACTATTCTCAGCTCTCCGCAGACCCGGGAGAATGGTGCTCTCCAGGGCTCCACGTTAAGTGTCCATCTTTTTCTCATTGCTGGTAAATGGCCTTAGGGCATCTGCTGGATCGTTGGTCGCCTCTGCTCTGTATGTGGATGATTTCTTTATTTAGGCTAGTTCCCACTCGGTGACCTTTGCAGAATGATAGCAGTAGGGTGCCATGTGGCATGTTTCCAACTGGATACACTCGCATAGTTCTTAATTCTTTCCCCTTAAGTCGAGGGTGGTGCATTTCTGTCGCCGTACCATGGTCCCTCCTGATCTGGAGTTGCAGGGCTCCGCTCACAGTGATCCATATTTTGCTGGACTGCCCTTGCCTTTTGGTCCTTCACACTAGATATGCCCACCCACCTGCCTTGTCTCGGGCGTTAGCAGATGAACCTCACATGTTTACGTACATCTGTCCTTGATTTTCGTCACAAAAGTGGTTGGTGCTCTCAGGTTAAGTCCATGAATTTTCCTCTGGAATTTGAGTCCCTCAGTTAGCGTACGTGTCGATCGTTGAGGCCTTGACCTAGCCTCCACACCGACCAGTTTTTCCGTGCCTTTTCCCCACATTTATGTGACCTGTTCTGCTGTTTTGTTTCTCCATTTTTTGTATCTTCCTTCTCCTGGTATTGCCCCTGTTGTATTCGGATAGTGGTATGGCACAGGTGGCGGTGCTCCACTGTGCCTATTGTTTCTGGGGCACCCCTGCTCTCCCCGTTTCCACCCATCCCCCTCCTGTTTTTTCCACTTTCTGCTGCCCTGACGCCCCTTTTCCCCTCTTTGCTTTGCACATAATCCCTTGACCTTGACTGAACTGTGCTTGTGGTGTTCTTCCATTGATTTCTACCATCCCATATTATGAGGCCAATGACCTCGCTATTTCAACCCCCTGCCTCTAATCAACCAACCAATTCCTCTTCTGCTTGCTAAAGCTATGGAACACTGCTGTCTCTGTAGTCTTAAAGTTATGTTACTTTTTTTAAATTTTGTTAGAATGTGAATGGTGAGCATATAGTCCCTGCACCATTGCAGTACTCCTTCCTTTCAAGTGTTAAAATTCGACTCCTTTACTGTAACTTTTCTCTGACTTAATCTGTAGGATGGCTTCCTTATCGACAACCTGGCTTTTTCGTAACACAGTGATTATGATTACGTACTTCTCTCTCTACAGATTTTATTTTCCACACTTATTTCAGTTAAAACACACTTTTAAGTTTGACCTCCATACTTTCTAATTTCACAGTATGTGAGGAAGGTCGCTTACAAGGGAAAAGGGGACACACAAAATGATGAGTCAGTGGTATGGAAAAATGTTCTCAAAATGACCCTGGGTATCATGATAGATGATTCATAAAGATGATGATGGAATATTCTCATAATGGTGGCCACAAGGCTTCCACAGTTTCACTAGCAAACATACTACTGGGCCATTCCATGCCAAGTGATCTAATTTCAGTAGTAGTTCCCACATGACCATCATGGAGTTTGCTGAAGTTTGCATGAACATTTGCACATGTTCCCAATAAACATCGATAAAGTTCCATGATCACGTTATACTTCTGGAGATACAGTAATTTATTTGACCCCATAGCACAGCTATCACTGAAACTGTGAGTTTTCAGCAAATATGAGACATTATCTCCAGCAAAGTTTCCCGAAAGAAACAGAACTCGGCCATCTTGCACAACATTTTGTGCTCTCTTTAGCAAAATAATAATTAAAAAGATTCATAAGCAATTTCAATATGGATGATTAAAGCAAAGTCGGCCGAAAAATTTTATGCTCAGAAAAAATGTGAAGTTAAGCTTTTTATATGCCCAGAAGAAGTGGCGGGATAAACCTGAAGCTTAGCATGTAATAATTTACAAAGTCTTAGAATATAAAATTATCACGAAATGATAATTAAATCAAAACCCTTAGCTGCTGACAGTCGTCGTTGATATATATCAATGGGGACAGCTGAGACTGTATGCCCCAACCGGGACTCGAACCTGGGATCTCCTGCTTACATGACATACGCTCTATCCATCTGAGCCACCAAGGGCACAGAGGATAGTGCAACTGCAGGGACTTGTCCCTTGCTTGACTTCCCGTGAAACCCAGATTCCCAACTGTCCACAACCTACATTCATAGTGTTCCTAATAGATATTTGCCCATTCACTCATTACTCTTGCCAGACTAAGCTGATAAGTCCCATAAGAGTTCGGGCAAAGCGTGCCGTGCACATTCGCACAGGAGGAGGTCAGTGGCCAGGTAGCCTTTAACTATATGAAGATGGTATCATGTGGGACTCACGGGAAGCATGCGAGGGATAAGACCCTGCAGTCGCACTATCCTCTGTAGCTCATATGGATAGAACGTCTGCCATGGAAGGAGGAGATCCCCCAGTTCGAGTCCCGATTGGGGCACACATTTTCAGCTGTCTCCATTGATATATAGCAACAACACCTGTCGTCAGCTAAGGATTTAGATTTAATTATTACTTCATTATAGAGTAGCTGCATGGTCATCAGTGGTATCTGTTCCCAAAAGAACAGATACCATCTTCATATTCATAAAATTTCGTTCTCCTATTGCTTCCCAGTAGGGAAAAGCTGCTGATTTTTCTAAAAACTTCAAAAATGTCTATTTTTGGCCCAGTTTTGCAAAAGTCTTTCACAAATTCTTTTAAACCATTTTCATTAGAGAGACCATGTTTTGAATCACCTAAAAGCTAGCTGTAGTTTTGCAGTGCGAGCATGTAAGGCCGTAAAAAACAAAACAAAAAATTAAAAAAATGTAGGTGCACTGAAAATCGGCCCATATTCTGCTGGTACGCAAATTAAATCTATCATCTTTTATGATGATCTACAATTGTTTAGTATTGTTTGAGTCTGAAAGACTGCAAAGAAGTAGCTTTTTTTCTCTTCTTTTTTCCCCATCTACAGCATTCAGCTCTGCAAAATTCTTTTTATAAAAAATGATACGGAACAAGGAACCCGATAAAAAGAATTTTAAGTTCTTTTTTTTGTGGCTCTAACAGTTTGAGGCAATCACATTTGAATTGTTTAATTTTTTTAGCCTGTCTTATCAAAATTCCTTTCTAAGCAATCCCATCACTGACAACATGCAGCTGACATATATGTTTTCCTCATGATATTCTACAGTAAATTAATGAAACCTGTAAAAAGAAATTCAAATAGCTTGAAGTAAAGATAAGCTTAGGATCCTAAAAGAGGCCTCTTCTAGCTTACAGAAAGGTATCATCAGAGTTGGGATCCTGTGTAAAGAAACCCTTATCAGGTTTGGGAACTTGTGATAGAGGAACCCACCAATGGCTGCTGTTGCACAGCTATTGGGTGTGGCCCCTATAGTGGTTTTCTCATTTTCAAAGGAACCAGCAGTGGTTAAACCATCATGGACTGTAGCAACACTTTCATACAATTTTTCATCAGTAACCTAATGTTTCACATAAACCCCGGACTATGCTGACACAAGATATGCTATATCTAAAACCAGAATTAAACTAGCACATGAATAAAAAGGCATACTAATAATTTTCTACAGTGTAAATTCATTCCAGAAAAGAAAATGCCAGGCAGACTGCTATGAACTTCACCAAAGTATACACAATATGACTGTGATGTGAAATGTAAAGGCTATTTATATTGTGTGTGCTGCACCTGTTGTGCAACAGTTTTATTACTGTGATCTGCACACCTTGGTAATGCACAGTTAAATTGTGAAGTTCATGACAAGTGTGATATTGTATTTATATCAGAAAAAGACTGAAATGTCACAATGAGTCATGACAAGAAACTTTGTTTTTGAATTTTTTAGAATTATTTGGACTTTCTCACTTCCTAGTCATCAAGACTTGATACTGCTGTCCCCAGAGTGTTCTGAACAATTTTATAATGTAATAAAAGATGTCAGATTTGAATAACAGTGGAAAATGGACCAGTTTTCAATGCACATCCTCATGGTCGTTGCTTTCCAGGGTCTTACATGCTCGCATTGCAAACCCTCTCTAGTTTTTAGGCGGTTTAGAACATAGTCATTCTAGTGAAAATGGTGTAAGGGTTTGCAGAAGACGCCTTTTTGTAAAAGTGGGCAAAAATGGTCATTTTTAGTATTTTTGGAAAAATCGTCAACTTTGCCTTCAATTTGTGAAGTATTGCAAAGCAACAGGAGAATGAAATTTTATATTTTAAGATCTCGTACGGGTAAGTTGTTATGTGCAAAGTTTCACACTTATCCTGCAATTACTTCCGGAGATGTAAAAAATGAACTTCACATATTTTCCGAGTGTAAATGTTTTCAGCTAACTTCGCTTCAAATTATCCGTATGGAAACTGCTCAGGAACTCTTTTCTTGTTATTTCACTTAAGAGGGGACAAAAAAATCGTAAAAGTTACTAAGTTTTATTTCTTTAAAGAAAATATTGCCAGAGATATTATACCTCAAATTTGTTGAAAATTCATATGTGCACTGTTTGTAACTGCACTATGGTCAAACAAGTGACTGTATCTCTGAAAGTATTGAATTAGTGATTATGAAACTTTGCAAGTGTTTACTGGGAACATGTGTGAAAGTTCATACAAAATTTCATCAAAATCCGTTAAGGTTATGTGGGCTGTGCTAGACCACTTGGCATGGAATGACTCCGCATCAGTGCAGAAAGGTATTACTTAGAACCCACTTTCCCTGCCACAATATGGGAGGAAATCAGATTGAAAACAAAATTTGAGAAATGTTCCTTTAGTACCAAATTTGTACCCAAATGGATAGAAAGTCCATTTTGACCGCAAAACTGTTCTTCTTTGGTGAATATATTGAGGAAAAATTCAAGGAAATGAAACTGATTAGCAAAATGCAGAGTGGCTCCATCTGGATTAAAACTGCGATCTCTACTCATTTACAGGCATGTATCTCCTTTGAGACGTTCAGTGATATTCCCATCACCATAACCCCTCATAAGTGTCCCAACATGCTCAAGGTGTAATTTTCTATCACAACCGCACATTGCAAACAAATAGAGAACTGCATGCAAACTTGGAACACTGAGGTGTCTCTTTCACTGTATTCGGAAGGGGCTATAAGATAATAGGAGAAAATAACTTTTATTTTACCTTTCAAAAAGATTTGATTTCCTGACTACGTGAACGTAATGGTTACTATTGCGATGTACGAGGTGTTATCGAAAATTTTCGGTACTGGTGCTGCCATCTGTTGAAAACCTTACCTTTGGACTAATTGTCACCATCACCCTTGAAGTAGTTCCCATCCGCACGTATACACCAGTCCCAGAGCTTCTGACACTGGTCAAATGTTTTGTGGAAGTCCTGTTCTTTGAGGGTGTTTATCACCACCAGCGATGCTTCTTGAATCCTCTCTAGTGTGCCGAACCAACGGCCTTTCAACTTGAGTTTCAGTTTTGGGAATTCCGCAAGGTGCCACATCTAGCGAGTACGGTGGGTGGGGTACAACCGCCATGTTGTTTTTTGCCAAAAAGGTCCTGATGAGCTAGAACGTGTGACAGGGCGCGTTGTCGTGATGCAGCAGCCAGTTTCCTTGATGTCTAAGTTTGGGCCATCATCGCCACACGTTTTCATGGAGCCGTCCCAAAATGTCATAGTAGTGTGTGGAAGTCACTGTTTGGTTGGGTGGGACAAATTCTTTGTGCACAATTCCCTTGGTATCAAAGAAAACGATGATTATGTTCTTCACCTGTCTCGATTTTTTGGGTCTTCGAGAGCCCAGGCTCTTCCACTGCAACAATTGTTGCTTTGTCTCTGGGTCATAACCGTAAATCCAGCTCTCGTCGCCAGTGATAAGCCGTGACAAGAAGGTTGGATCATCAGCTGCGGTTCTGACGAATGTCCGCTGTTCTGTTTGTGGATCGATCATAAAATCACTACACACCAAACTCGGAGTATTATGGAAATCACTGTGGACATGCAACATGGCCTCCCAGCTGAATGCCACTCCACACACTGACTCATCAGATATGCAGCTCTTGCTACCTAGCGGTGCAAAGATCTACTGCTCCTACTTTCCAGATGACAACACCAGTCCTGAGAATTTCGGATTCCACCTTGTAAAGCTGTACATTCCATCACTTGTGTAGTGTTGTAAATGTTTGTTTCAGGCCTCTCAATCCTGGTGACTAAGCCCCTGTTTATAGCAAGTGTGGCCTTGGTAGCTGTTCAAATACATCTGTTCCCTCTCGACATCCACATTAGGGACTTCGGCTGCCCACGCCCAACCAGTAGTGTGTCCTGAACCAGCATGCTCCCAGAAGACAGTTACCTTTTTTTGGCCTGGCAGACAACACTGCGTAGCAGCTCGATATCAGCCAGATTGATGGAAAAACAGTCTAAAAGCTGCACAACAGTTCATTTGTCCTCCATTCAAGATACAACATATTCCCCAACCTCCCCCTGCGGGTCCGGGGATTAGAATAGGCCCGAGGTATTCCTGCCTGTCGTAAGAGGCGACTAAAAGGAGTCCATCCCCCTCACGGGGGTAGTTAGCGCCTGCGTCCGGAGACGGACGGTTTCACGACCTATAATCGTGGTCTTTTTGGTTTTTCACTTCTCGTTTCTTCCTTCCTTTTGTTGGTTCCTTTCTTTGCTCTTCTCCACCTCACTGTCTTCCTTACTCTTTCCCTTGACTTCTCCTTGCCTTCTCATTGCCTTTTTCTCCTTGCCTTTTTCTCCTTGCCTTCTCATTGCCTTCTTCTCCTTGCTTCCTCATTGCCTCCTTCTCCTTGCCTTCTCTGGTCTCCGCCTCGGCGTTTGAGACAGTCTGTCCTCTTTCTCCCTCTCTCTCTTCTTTTTCCTCTTCTTCCTTCCTCCCTGTGCGTGTCTGAAGGCCGACCCACGCGTTCGCACGCGTAGCCGGTGACGGGGTAACGCGTAAGTCCCCGCCCTGGGTAGACATGTAAGGCACGCGCGTACCCCCTGGTAAAGGCCAGGCCCGGAGAGGGGTGATTGCCTGAGCTGATACCTTCTGATCATGCCGATTGGTCCCTCCGTCTGTTTCTCGGGAGGTGTGACCTGAGGTGTAAACATTCACCTAAGGCGGGAGTGCCCTCTGAGAGGGTCCCCACAAGGAAGGAGCGCGCCATCGGAGACGCTGGCAATCATGGGGGATTCCTCCGCAATGGATTCTACTCCATCGCTTTCGACTTCGACCCAAAAACGGAAACGTGACCAGCCAACAGTGACAAAAGTACTACCGCCTGCCCCACAGTTCCTCATAGTTTCTCGATCTGAGGACGGAAAGGATTTTTCCTCTGTCAACCCTTTCGTTATTCAGAAGGGCGTAGATGCCATAGCCGGATCTGTCAAATCTTGTACCAGGTTGCGTAACGGTACCTTATTACTAGAAACTGAGAATGCCTTTCAGGCACAAAAACTGCTTCGGGCCACACTCTTGTACACGTTCCCTGTCCGGGTGGAGGCCCACCGAACTTTGAATTCGTCTCGTGGTGTAGTCTATAGTAGCTCCCTCGACGGATTGACTGACGAGGAGCTTCAATCTTTCCTCGCTGAGCAGGGCGTGACGGCTGTCCATAGGGTCATGAAAAAGGTCAACAATAACCTTGTACCGACCCGGACACTTTTCTTGACCTTCGATAGTGTTAAGCTGCCATCGCGCATCAAGGCGGGCTACGAGGTTATTTCTGTTCGCCCCTATGTCCCGACACCTACGCGCTGCTACCAGTGTCAGCGTTTCAATCACACTCGACAGTCTTGTTCCAATGCGGCTAAATGTGTCACTTGTGGCAGGGATGCCCATGAGGGTGACTGTCCACCTCCGTCTCCTCGTTGTGTGAACTGTCAGGGTGACCATGCCGCATCCTCCCGCGACTGTCCTGTCTATAAGGAAGAACGCTGTATCCAAGAAATTCGGGTCAAAGAGAAAGTGTCCACCTCGGCTGCTCGCAAGCTATTGGCTAGTAGGAAGCCCACGCTGCTCCCAGCGGGGAAATACAGCACTGTCCTCGCCTCTCCTCGGACTACCCGGGAGGTAGCAACCCAGACATGCGATCTGACCTTCAGCACCACGGTCGTCCGTTCGGCCAGTGCTAAGATCGCGCGGTCGACGTCTCCTCTTCCTCCCATCACCCCACAGACACCAGCCACTTCCTCAGCTTCTGCTAAGTCGAAGACCCCGAAGTCAGATGCACGGGCCTTCAAGAAGGAACCATCCCGTGCAGACTTCCTCCGTCCCTCGACCTCCCAGCCTTTGACCGGTACTCCCACCAAACGTCCTTCTAAAAAGGCGCATAGGAAGCACAGTTCTCCTTCTCCGCCACGGCGCCTTTCTTCTCCTGCGCCACCCAGCGGTTGCCGCCCCAGGCCGTCATCCGTTTCGCCTGGCCGCACCGCTGGTAGCCGAATATCTGGCCGTTCACCGGCGGAGGAAGCTCCCCCTCCTGGCCATCCTCCCGAGATGGCCGATGACCCTATAGACCCCATGGACGATGACTGTCCGCCTACAGATAGCGGCGGCAGTGCTCGCTCGAAGCCAGGCCCTAAGCGGCCTTCGAGGTGACCCCTTCTCTCATCTTCCTTTTCTTACGATGGCACTTATTAACTGGAATATTCGCAGCATTCGCTCCAACCGAGAGGACTTGAAGTTGCTGCTCCGCTTGCATCGTCCGCTCGTCGTAGCCCTCCAGGAAACGAAGCTACGCCCATGCGATCAAATTGCCTTGGCACACTACACCTCTGTGCGTTTTGACCTACCCCCTGTGGTAGGTATCCCAGCTCATGGAGGGGTTATGTTACTGGTCCGGGATGATATTTACTACGATCCCATCACGTTGCACACCGGCCTGCAGGCAGTTGCCATCCGCATTACTCTCCCCACCTTTACGTTTTCCTTTTGTACCGTTTACACTCCATCGTCATCTGCCGTTACCAGGGCAGACATGATGCAACTTATTGCTCAGCTACCTGCACCATTTTTGTTAACTGGAGACTTCAATGCCCACCATCCCCTTTGGGGCTCTCCAGCATCCTGCCCGAGGGGCTCCTTGTTAGCAGACCTTTTCAACCAGCTCAATCTTGTCTGCCTCAATACTGGCGCCCCTACTTTTCTTTCGGACACATCTCATACCTATTCCCATTTAGACCTCTCTATCTGTACTCCCCAACTTGCACGCCGGTTTGAGTGGTATGCACTTGCTGATACATATTCGAGCGACCACTTCCCGTGTGTTATCCATCTCCTGCAGCATACTCCCTCTCCGTGCTCCTCTAGTTGGACCATCTCCAAGGCAGACTGGGGGCTCTTCTCTTCCAGGGCGACCTTTCAGGATCAAACCTTCACAAGCTGCGATCGTCAGGTCGCACACCTTACGGAAGTCATTCTCGCTGCTGCTGAATATTCCATCCCTCACCCTACTTCTTCTCCACGTCGCGTACCGGTCCCCTGGTGGACCGCAGCATGTAGAGACGCTTTACGTGCTCGTCGACGTGCTTTACGCACCTTTAAACGCCACCCTACAGTGGTGAATTGTATTAATTATAAACGATTACGTGCTCAGTGTCGTCGTATTATTAAAGAAAGCAAGAAAGCCAGCTGGGCTGCTTTCACAAGCACCTTCAACAGTTTTACTCCTTCTTCTGTTGTCTGGGGTAGCCTGCGCCGGCTATCTGGCACTAAGGTCCACTCCCCAGTTTCTGGCTTGAAGGTCGCGAATGAAGTCCTTGTGGCCCCTGAGGCTGTCTCCAATGTCTTCGGCCGCTTTTTCGCCGAGGTTTCGAGCTCCGCTCATTACCACCCTGCCTTCCTCCCCCGCAAACAGGCAGAGGAGGCTAGGCCACCTGACTTCCGCTCCTCGAATTGTGAAAGTTATAATGCACCATTCACCATGCGGGAACTCGAAACCGCACTTGGCCGATCACGGTCCTCCGCTCCAGGGCCTGATTCTATTCATATTCAGATGTTGAAGAACCTTTCTCCTGCGGGTAAAGGTTTTCTTCTTCGTACATACAATCGCATCTGGATTGAGGGACATGTTCCCGCATGCTGGCGCGAGTCTATTGTTGTCCCGATTCCTAAGCCGGGGAAGGACAAGCACTTGCCTTCCAGTTATCGACCTATCTCGCTTACCAGCTGTGTCTGTAAAGTGATGGAGCGAATGGTTAACTCTCGATTGGTTTGGCTGCTCGAGTCTCGACGCCTACTTACCAATGTACAATGTGGATTTCGAAGGTGCCGCTCTGCTGTTGACCATCTGGTTACCTTGTCGACCTTCATTATGAATAACTTCTTGCGGAAGCGCCCGACCGCGGCGGTGTTCTTTGATTTGGAGAAGGCTTACGACACCTGTTGGAGGGCGGGCATTCTCCGCACCATGCATACATGGGGCTTTCGCGGTCGCCTCCCTCTTTTTATTTGTTCCTTTTTATTGGATCGACAGTTCAGGGTACGTGTGGGTTCTGTCCTGTCCGACACCTTTCGCCAGGAGAATGGGGTGCCACAGGGCTCAGTTTTGAGCGTCGCTCTCTTCGCCATCGCGATCAATCCAATAATGGATTGCCTCCCAGCTGATGTATCAGGCTCCCTTTTCGTGGACGATTTTACCATCTATTGCAGCGCGCAGTGTACACGTGTCCTGGAGCGCTGTCTTCAGCGTTCTCTTGACCGTCTTTACTCCTGGAGTGTCGCCAATGGCTTCCGTTTTTCTGCCGAGAAGACGGTCTGTATTAACTTCTGGCGCTACAAAGAGTTTCTCCCACCGTCCTTACGACTCGGTCCCGTTGCTCTCCCAATCGTGGAGACAACCAAATTTTTAGGCCTTACCTTTGACAGGAAACTTAGCTGGTCTCCACATGTCATATTTGGCCGCCCGTTGTACCCGTTCTTTAAATGTCCTCCGTGTTCTCAGTGGTATGTCGTGGGGAGCGGATCGAACCGTCCTACTTCGTCTATATCGGTCGATCGTCCGCTCCAAGCTGGATTATGGGAGCTTCGTATACTCCTCTGCACGGCCATCCATCTTAGGCCGCCTCAACTCCATACAACATCGGGGTTTACGACTTGCGATCGGAGCATTTTATACCAGTCCCGTAGAGAGTCTTCATGCTGACGCTGGCGAATTGCCACTCACCTACCGGCGCGATATACTGCTTTGTCGGTATGCCTGTCGGCTTCTGTCAATGCCCGACCATCCGTCTTATCGTTCCTTTTTTGACGACTCTCTTGACCTTCACTACGGGTTGTATGTCTCTGCCTTGCTACCCCCTGGAGTTCGCTTTCGTCGCCTCCTTCAACACCTTAATTTTTCACTCCCTGCAACCTTTCGAGTGGGCGAGAGCCGCACGCCACCTTGGCTCCAGGCTCAGGTCCGCGTTCACCTCGACCTCAGCTCGCTCCCAAAAGAGGTCACCCCCGGTTCGGTCTACCACTCCCGTTTTTTGGAACTTCGTTCGAAGTTCATCAACATGACTTTCATTTATACAGATGGCTCTAAGACCAATGACGGGGTCGGGTGTTCCTTTATTGTCGGGGCACAAAGTTTCCAATACCGGCTCCATGGCCATTGTTCGGTCTTCACAGCTGAGCTCTTTGCCCTCTACCAGGCTGTTCTTTACATCTGCCGCCACCGACATTCTGCTTATGTCATATGCTCAGATTCCCTGAGCGCCATCCAGAGCCTCAGTGATCCGTACCCGGTTCACCCTTTCGTACATCGGATCCAACGCTCTCTCCAGCAGCTGGTGGACGTCGGTACGCCGGTTAGCTTTATGTGGGTTCCTGGCCATGTCGGTATCCCTGGGAACGAAGCTGCAGATGCCGCGGCCAAGGCTGCGGTCCTCCAGCCTCGGACAGCTTCTTGTTGTGTCCCTTCGTCCGATTTTAGCAGGGTCATTTGTCGGCGCGTCGTGTCGCTGTGGCATGCCGATTGGGCTGCACTTACCGACAACAAGCTTCGGGCCTCAAAACCTCTTCCCGTGGCTTGGACGTCCTCCTCACGCCCTTCTCGGCGGGAGGAGGTCGTTTTAGCAAGGTTAAGAATTGGACACTGCCGGTTCAGCCATCGCCATCTGCTGACGGCTGTGCCGGCGCCGTTCTGCCCATGTGGGCACTTGCTGACGGTTAGGCACATTTTAATGTCCTGTCCAGATCTTACCACACTGCGCCTCGATCTTAACCTGCCTAATACTTTCGATGCCATTTTAGCGGATGACCCACGAGCAGCTGCTCGTGTTCTTTGTTTTATCAATTTGACAAACCTCGCTAAGGACATTTGATGATGTTTTTTAACCCTCTGCCTGTCCGACTGTCTTTTATTGTGTTTTCCCTTTTAGTTGTTGTTGTCAACTTGTGCCTCGCGGTGCATTTTTAGAGTAGTCAGGGCGCTAATGACCATTGAAGTTGTGCGCCCTAAAACCACACAAAAAAAAAAAAAATATTCCCCAACCAGAGATAAAACTCCTTAAGTAGAATAAAGATAAAAGTAGAAATAAGACGAGGTGAAATTAAAAGTGAAAGTAGATCAGAGTGATTTCATCTCAAATCATATAGGCCATGTCAACTTGTGCTAATGAATTTCTCAGAAAAAAATATATTGGACCTCTGTATCATAAGTGTTAAGGAATAAAGTATTTTCGTTTTACCTGAATTTTTATAAATGGCACGGCCCTGTGTAAATAACTCTTTAAAACAATAGAGAATAAAAAATATAACTAATAAATCAAAAGTACTGGAGATCTGACTGATTAAAGGTCCCTCCTAGTGTGTTGAAATATAGTTGTTGTTTTTTGCACTTTCACATTGAGATTTCTGAGGTTGATGGTATCATATGCTGCTGTCAAATCTGTAAACACCACCCCTGTAGCTAGTCTTTTCTCATACCCGTCTTCCACATACTGGGTTAGGCTGAGAGCTTGACTAGTACAGGATTTGCCAGGCCGAAATCCTGCTTGCTCCTTTTTTAGGATGCCCTCAATCAGCTCTTTGAATCTGTTTAATATCAGTCTTACAAACAGTTTGTAAGTTGTACAAAACAGAGATCGGCCGATAACTCTTAGGATCCTCTGGGTCCTTACCAGGCTTAAGAATTGCAATTATTTTTGCCTGCCTCCATATTTTAAGGATTCATCCAGTTGTCCAACAGCAGTTCATAAACTCCAACCAGAGCAAACACCAAGATGTATCAGCTGTTCATTTTTAATATCATCTATGCCTGCGGCCTTCCCAATCTTTAAACTTCGGACTGCTTCATTCAGTTCTGTTAATGTAAATGTGTGATAGTGTTTCATTATTTTGTCCTGGGGATGCATTTAGTTTTCTCGTATGCCCTTTCTTCAGTCTGTGTTCCGCTTTGCCAGTTTTTTAGCAACTGGGAGGCTATTTGGTTTGCTGTAACGCCAACAGAGCCTGGTGTACCTGCAGATATACCGTTGAGCTTTTTGAGCAGTCTCCATGCTTTCTGACCACTGTGGGTCATTTTAATGCTTTCTACAGTATGTTGCTACTTCTGTCTTCTATTTCTTTGCCCACTTCCATTGTTCTACTTCTGTCTTCTATTTCTTTGCCCACTTCCATTGTTTCTGGGGAGAATGGGTTGGCGTCATAGAGATCACAATACGTTTCATATTTCTCTTTTGTCTCTTCGCTGTAGTCTGAAATGTACGATTTTCTACATCCTTTCAGTATACTCTACCGTGCACAGTATTTTAAAGCTTTAACAAACTCACTATAGTTTTCTGGTAGGGGTTGAAGAAATGAAAGTTTGTTGTCCACTCCTTTTGAGAAAGCTTCCCAGTTAGCTTTCTGAAAATTAAATCTGTTTCAAACAGGGAAACTCTGTTGGTTGTATCACTGGGTTAATTTTGCAGAGTATTGGCTGGTGCTGGGACTTTGGGATGGGATTCAATACGAGCTTTTGACTTGAGTTTGCAAGAGTATTGCTAGTGAAACATAGATCTGGATTATAGCCTCTTTTCCATCTGCCGCTGTTGAGTGATGGAGGATGTTTTGGATTGTGGATCAAATGGAGCTTGTTGTTTTCAGCACACTGTCCACTAGTTTCCCATCTTTGTTAGTTTGTGTATATCCCCAGATTACATTGTGACTGTTGAAGTCTCCAATTATTACATCTGGTATATACTTGTTTTTCCCCAGGGGTGTACTGAATTGATACAGTAGGCCTATGTTGGGCGGCTTATCTACAGATGTTTGTTACCCTGACTTGGAGATACTATTTCTACACTATTCTGATCATTAGTTCTACCTTCTGTGATTTTGAGATCATTCTTGACAAAAATTGCACTTCCGTATTGGTTATGGGGAATCTCTTTGATTAGCTGCATGCCAGGTATTCTTGGCCTTGTGGAGTCTGGCCCTCTGTGCGTTTCCTGGAGGCACAGAACATCGCACCTATAATCCTTGCACACCTTTGAAATAAGATCTTGTTTTGCATGTGACAGTCCTTCTGTGTTGAATGAGATAATTGTCAGTGTTGGCTCTGAAAGAAGCCTTTTGTGATCTCTCATTTTCTGCACTCTCATGAGGTTTGTAGTCGCTACGTAGCAAGATTAGCTAGTAAAGTGCCGTTGCCCAGGAGACTCCCCAGTGGATATTTCTCACTCCTCTTGAAGCCTTTTTCTTTGTCCCCTATATAGTTGACACTCGCACACTTATGGGCTTCCTTTAACTTATAAATTTAGGACGAAAATACGAAATTTAAGTTAATTTTTCCACTTAATTTATTTATTCCCCCCCCCCCCCCCCCCCCCCCATTTGGAAAGTCACAGAACGCTATCTTTTCTGTTGTATTACGAGATACTACAGATGTAATTGCAAACATTATCTTCTCTACTTCAGCTATCTATATTATGTAAATATTTGTTACTAAAAATGTAAAAAATTGCATCTTTACAAGTTTTATGAATTATTTACTTGAAACCCCCCCCCCCCCTCCCCCCCGAAAACTTTTGAAAATTACACAAAATATTGTTCGGTTAATGTTAGTAGTCAGTGCAAACACAGTGGGCAGTATTCTTCTGTGTAAAGTGTTAAAAAAATTTTCAACATTCTGCTCATTTTGCATCACAGAATTTCTAGTGTAAAATATGCATGTTGGCAATAGTTTCCAGTGCTCTTCTGTTTATAACAAACAAGTAAGAACTTCCACATAAACCATTTTGCAATGAGTTTTGTGTTTGGTTTGAACTTTTTGTTAGATACAATGTCAGTGGGGAAATACAATAGTGAAAGAGTGAGGTATGTGGACTATGAAAAATAGCACAAGAAGGTGGTGGTTAAGAAAACTGAAAGACACTTCACAGCCGTTGGAAATTTGTCAGAGGTATTGCAGAAATATCTTAGTCCTCAAGTAATGTTATTAGCATGACATCCATTTTGCAGGTATTGCTACACTCACTACAAGAAGAAATTTAGCAACACCTAAAGAAGATAGTGCAGATGTTTATATTCCTGACTGTGATAGTGCAGATGTTTATATTCCTGACTGTGAAGTTGATGTGTTGAGTGTTAGAATATCTGTTGTAGCCCTTCTACCCCCCCTTTAATGTACAAGAAAGGTGAGAAGCACAAGAAGAAAATAGCATGTAAAAAGAAAAGTGGAAGAAATTGAAACAAGTTTTACACAAGCAACATCTACAAAACTGTGAAGTGTATAATGTAGATAAATGTGACGTGGTTTCAAAACCTGAATACTGCTATCTCAGCAGCCACCTATACTGAAAAGGTACAGATACTGACACTTACACCAGATAGGTATTCTAAGCAGCAGATAGCATACACATTTCCTCACATTATTTGATTTCAAAAGTTCATAAAATAATGAGAAAGGTATTTGGGCACGCCCAGATTCTTATTGTGGGCATCCGTTGCAAGATGATAAGCTTACTGTTGCTTTGGAATATTTCCTAAGTGTGACAAAGATTGCAGCAGGCAACGTCCTAACCAGGCTGAATTTATCTCTGTTAATGAAAATTGTTAGAAAGGTAAAAAGATATATGACAAGATCAATAATAGAAGTGTATCTCCTAATGAAAAAGGGGAACCCGAATTATTGGTCTCATAAAATTCTACTCCCAAAATGGATAAAATGTCAGCCAGTGAAGGAAGTATACACATGTATCTACTGCACTAATTTGAATCTTTTTTGTTTCGCATAAGCAGTGTCATAGGAAGGCGGTACACAGAGATGGACCTAATGTTTTTGTGTATGTGTCAAGAGCCACAAGATAAATGTTGGTTGCAGGAGTGTACAATGTGTCCTGGTGCTGAAGTGATGACTGTTGAAGCATTACATCTTCAGTATGCTGACAATGACATAACCTATGCATTGTGGGAGGGAGGAGAGTTGATGAAGACAGTAGAGCCAGAAAGTTTGTTACAGAGGTTAGTCATTGAGTCATTAAAGGAATAGCCCACCATTGTATCCGGAGGATGCAGAGAGGATATAGCAGACGTAAAATCAGCCACATCCCAGAATACTGACACATTAGTTCTTCATTTCGACTTTGCTAAGGACTGGTCTGTTGCTTTGCAGAACAAAATTCAAAGTTATCAATGGCACACATCACAGGTATCAATATTCACATGTGTTACTCAGTTCTTTGGAACATCACATTGTTTTGCTGTTGTCACTGATCTCATTCATGACGGTGCACATGCATGCTATGCTGTCAGCATGATAATTGATAACATAGCATGTAAAAACAATGAATTTCCTAAACATGTGTATGTTACTGATGGTGCAGCAGCTCATTTTAAAAACATTTCAGCTTTATGAGCTTTGTCAAGACTGTAGTACAGGATTTAAGACAAAGTAATGGATTTTTTCAGTAACATATCACGGAAAAAGTGCTTGTGACGGGGTAGGAGGTATCTGTAAACATCTTGCAACAATATTTAATCTCCAACCTGAAGCTGTTGATGCTATAAGAGATGCTACTGGATTTGTACACACCAAATCACCTTTACTAACAAACATGAAACTCTTAATTCTAAGTGAAAGTACATTAGGGAATTCCATTTAAAAATCAGAGAAGAGTGGTCTGCTGTGAAGCCTGTGGTAGGAATTCAATCAAGTAACCACTGAGTTGCACTCCAGAGTGGCACATACATTGCAAGAACAGTTCTCCATGAAATGTGGCCTGCTACTTTGTGTGAAACGCAGAGACCACAGTATGCAGGTGCTGCACATGTCAACCCTGTACTTAGCCATATTTGTAATTTTTCCTTTAAGAATGGTTAGTTTCCTGAACGATTAAAGCACTCAGTAGCACAGACACTTTATAAAAAGGGAGAAAGGGATAATGTAGAAAATTTCAGACCTATTTCAATGCCATCAGTGTTTGCTAAAGTTATTGAAAAGACTATGTAAGGATAATTGATCATTTTATATCATATAATTTGCTATCAAATGTGCAGTTCGGCTTTAGAAGTCATCTAACTACTGAAAATGCTATATTCTTTTTCCTCTGTGAGGTACTGGATAGGTGAAACAAAAGGTTTTGAACGGTAGGCATATTTCTTGATTTAATGAAGTCGTTTGATTGTGTTGATCACAAAATATTGCTCCAGAAGTTGGACCATTATGGAATCCGGGGAGTAGCTCACAATTGGTTCACCTCTTACTTCTGCAACAAACAGCAAAAGGTCATTATTCACAGTCTTGAGAATAGCTGTGATGTAGGATCTGAGTAGGGTACGGTTGAGTGGGGGTGCCCCAGGGATCAGTGTTGGGACCACTCCTGTTCTTTATTTATATAAATGATATACCCTCCAGTATTTCTGTTTGCTGATGTAAGCTTGGTAGTAAAGGATGTTGTGTGCAACAGTGGCTCAGTTTCAAATAGTGCAGTTCATGACACAAGTTCATTGCTTGTGGAAAACAAACTAATGCTAAATCACAGTAAGACTCATTTTTTACGGTTTCTGACACAATTCAATAAAACCTGAGGTTTTAATTTCAGGGAATAGGTATATGATTAGTGAGACTGAACTCTTCATATTTCTAGGTATCCAGACAGGTAGTGAACTGTCATGGAAAGCCTATGTTCAGGATCTTGTTTAAAGACTTAATGCTGCCATTTTAACTATTCGAATGGTATCTGAAGTAAGTTATCGTTAGACATGAAAATTAGTCTACTTTGCTTATTTTCATTCGCTTATGTCATATGGTATTATATTTTGGTGTAAGTCTCCCCATTCTAAAAGGATATTTTTGGCTCACAAATGGGTGGATCGGGCAATAAGTGGTGTAAGTTCACAAACCTCTTATCGACCCCTGTTCATGAGTCTAGGTATTTTGACATTGGCCTCTCAATATATATATTCCTTACTGTCATTTCTTGTTAACAATATTAGCTTATTCCCAAGAATAAGCAGCTTTCACCCAGTTAATACTCAGCTGAAATCAAACCTGCATTTGGATCGAGCTTCCTGAACTCTTGTGCAGAAAGGTGTGCAGTATACTGCTGCATCCATTTTCAGTAAGTTACCACTAGAATTCAAAAATCTTAGCAGTAACCCACGGCTTTCAAATCAAAACTGAAGAGTTTCCTCATGGGTCACTCCTCCTATTCTGTCAGAGTTCCTTGAAAAATTAAGCTGATTCTTGTTGTATTGTTGATAGCATTTACTTAAACTTATAGCTTGCCTTTTTGGGTTCATAAACATTTTATTTTTATCTGTTATTACTTTTATGTTGTAATTTCATGTACTGACATGTTCCATGACCTTGGAGATTTGCTCCTCAATTTGGTCGTACAGAACTTGATATGTAAATAAATAAAAAACATTAGAAGACTTTGTGTTGAGTCAATTCATTTGTTGTGTGTATGACAATCAGTGGTGGGTGGGAGAGGTAATAAGTATCTCTCATGAGCTGCAAGATATAACTATCTCCTTTATGACACTTCATGCTCCTGCTAGCTCTTTCAAATGGCCGTCATCAAAAGATCAGTGTGGAATTCCCATTTCCCAAGTACTGTTTCAATAGTGCAGTGTTGATTGTAGGCAATTTTAATTCAGGGAAAGTCATGAAGATGTAAAATCATGACTAAAGATATAAATGGATATAAATATTCTGTATCTCATTTTTGTTGTAAAGCAAAAATCAAGCAATGGAAAATCCAGGATGGAATGTAACACATTAGGCAGTGTGGTTTCAGTTGCCTGAGAGTGCACTCATGTGAGAGAGCTGCATTTGTGTGTGTGTGTGTGTGTGTGTGTGTGTGTGTGTGTGTGTGTGACAAAGGCCTTACTGTCCAAAAGCTTTATTTGTGACAGTCTTTTTGTTGCACCTATCTGTGACTCGGCATCTCTGCTTTTGTTATAAAGCTTCTGAACAAAATCATGAATTGTTTTCCCCACTCACTTATAATGTGTTGTAGAGTAAGTATTTTGATTCAGAAATTCCAGTTTTGCATGACATTTACTTAGTCAGTGTCCGTGATTTTTTGAGAGTAAAGCTGGGTCCACCAAAAAAAATTTCACACTTTGCACAGACAAGTATTGCCCACTCTGATTGTACGTTCCCTAAGTACAGTGACCAACTAACGTAGCATGAAATTTTTAGAACAATTTGGATGGGGGTATTTGCAAAAATAATTTCTAAATAACCAAAAAAATTCAGTTTTTTTTTTTTTTTTTTTTTTTACATATAAATATTTTGACTGTTTAGGAATTCCGTGCATTAATGTCATAGCTGACAGTTAGCAGTCCTTCCACTTCATCATTTCTCAAGACAGTTAACATCCTATGACTATTCATCTTTTCAAAACATAATTTTGAAATTCGCAAAAAGTTATAAATTTTCGTAGTTTATTTAAAAAAAAAAGCCAGAAGTGAGTGTGTGTGTGTGTGTGTGTGTGTGTGTGTGTGTGTGTGTGTGTGTGTGTGTGTGAGAGAGAGAGAATTCTGCCTCATAATATTGGGAACAAAGTATTTATTCAAAATAAATTCAGATCTTTATCACTTTTGGTTTGTTTATTACAATTTTCCCATTTGTTATGACATTTTCACAAATTCTCTCACTTAGAGAGGTCTGTAACATTTTAACAAATAGTCATAAATCAAAATATTGTAGTTTTGGAGAGGTATCATATGGAACTTCAATATATATTTTGTGACACATTCCCTCTTGACCTGTACGATTTGAGATGAAATTGCCCATCAGGCAACTTCAGCTGTACATGATCCCTAACTGAAAGGGAACTAAGGCATCTAGAGATACAAATTACTATAGCAGGTCAGGTAACTTTATTGAATGCTGCACTACACTTCTGTGACACAGACCCATGACACTATTTTTCAGCATAGTCGCAAAGTCTCTGTAAACAATGGGCAGAATGTTCTACCAGTCTTGTAATTACTCAGATATGGAAATCCTCTCATTCATCGTGGAGCCATTCAAGAACCTTTGTGTGAAAGTCCTCATGTTGACAAATCTATCTCCCTCCTCCTCCTCTTCCTCCTCCTCCTCCCGCCACCCTACAAAATGTTGTTTCAGCTTGCTAGACTTCCTGATAGGTGTCACCCACATGTGTGATGTCTTGTCAAGTTGTTTACACCATTTCCCGAAGACTGGACATGACATCGCATTTATTCCATATACTGTGAAAATTTCACAGGGAATCATTGTGGAATGTAGATGTTTTGCCCACATGAATTGTGCTGTTGCATACTTCAGCTTTGGAGTATGTTTCTAGTTGGCACATGATTCCACGCAGCTGTTATCTGTACTGTGACAGTACTCTGTTTGCAGGAGCCTGGAACATGCACTCTCTCCAGCAATGTACCGTCCATATTGCTCAGTGACCTTAGTGAGAGACAATGTGTAACTTCCTTTCTGAAGTCCCTACATAGTTAACCTGGCCTGTCAGCTAGCTCCATCTTTCTTCTGGTGATTTCAGTACCCATTGTGGGGTGGTGGTACACCATCCAGCTGAAGCAGTGTATTAGAAAAAGTAATCATAGATTTGTGTTTCTGTAGCACATTGAACATACTCAGCCATCAGTCTCTTAGACTTGTACTTCAATCCAGTGGAAGGTACATGACGATTTCTGTTACAGTGGTAGATTCCCAGTACCCGTGTCCCTCCCAAACAGTTACTGACTGACCACCCACCACAGTGGACAATAAAGGAAGTTGATTGTATTGTTTTCAATGTTGCTCTGTCACCTGATGCTATTCCTCGGGGGATTATTGACAGTGAACTCTGGGATACAACTACTGCATCAGTAATAGCAGCACAATTTATTATTCCCATTTCTGTGAGAATACTGCATCAGAAACATGATACACACGAAATCGCTGAAGCAATCAAAGATCACAGGTAGCTGCTCAAAGAATATAATTGGCACCCTCCAACCATTAGTGTTTTTGAACAGCAGCTGCAGGGTGCAGTAAGGAAAGTGCTCTCAACCGTGGATTTCAGTTTTCCATTGCCGAAACCTTGGTTTTGCACTTCTGTCGACGTAGACCTGTTCATCTACATCCAAAACTATACATTCTTAGTGAACTGTCCAAAGTAGTACTTCCCTCTTTTGGGGACTTTGATTTGATGCCCTTTTGATGTGGTTCCCACATATTCAACAGCTTAAAAAGTTCAGTTTGAAGCTCATTACTCCCCACGGACTGTCACGCCTCTGAGGATGTGGAATTTAGATCCCACTCTCACCACTTTCGTATTGAAGATGCTGCTGAGCAGATCTTTAAACTTTTTAATAAATATTTGAAGTTGCTTGCACCTAATGAGTGAAACAAGAAATAAATTATATATACATGCACTACGGTGGTTTATCTGTATATTAATTAAAACGGTTATTGTGTCCCCTGCAGGCAATGTGTACATTTGCTAAAAGTACATTTTCTTCGATCATCATGATCATCTCAGTAGTCTTCCAGGGGGCTCACAACTCTTTTGTTGTCATGTGCATGACAAGCACATGATCATGAGCAAGTTTTCATTTCCTACTATCCTCATGCTGGCTGTCCCTTCCCTTCCTCGGCTATACAATATACTCGTGCTACCACCAGAAATTTTCCAGTGAAATGACTGCCACCAAGCAGCAGAAATTGTTTAGTGATGTATATTGTAATGCAGGAAATGCATTTTCCAGCAACTTTCACCCAGGTCTTGCATAAGTATAGAGCATATTTTAATAAATGAACTGGCTCTGAAAGTACATCAGGAGTGGAAATGTTTGTATTTCATAGGAAGGTGTAGCTGTACTGTTACAAACATTACAAAGCTTACTATTTGTAACATTTACCTACTACCATATAGGGCTGTAACAGACAAAGACCTTCTCTGATCACTGACTGCCCCAACCTATACTTTGTTGATTTCAGTACACATAGACTCTTGTTGGGTGGAACGAAAATAGGTTGAGGCATTTTAGTTGAAGAACTCCGACCATGACATGTATTTTTAATAACAATTCTCCCACACATTTTAGTGCAGCATATGGAACGCACTTAGGTAAAGGCCTTTTTGTCTAGTGTACTGGACCCCCTTTTCCTCCATCCAGTGGGGAGTTTGATAATTTGTTCAACAGTGAACATATGTGCCACTCATCTTGTCTGTACCACTCTGCCACCCAACTTGATGCCAAACTATATGGACCATTAAGAAAGCTGACTGAAAATCTCCACCGTAACTTCTGATACTGTACCTGCTAAAGATACTGGTACCACTGTACAGGGTACAACTATTGCAGTTTTACTCACAGCAAAAAAGACATCACGATTTCCTAAGGATTTACATGTCGAAAACCAGTTCCATGGAGAAATCACAAAATTGCTTTTAGAATACTGACTGCCAAGACTCACTAATTGTCAGAATGAATTTGTGGAAAAATAGGTAGTTACCAAGCGGACCTAAGTTTCCTGTTCCTAGGTACTGGCAAAGGTATGTAGATCACTGGATGCCAGATGACCATCCTCTAGCCCAGCATTTCCAGAACTGGGTTTGATGGAACATTGGTGTTCCTTGAGAAGCAAATAAGTACTCCACGAAAAAGTACTGGGATTAATCAAAATTGCATTTTCCTTAATGTTTTGATGCTTCTAATTATTTCTTTAAAATTTTATTATAATCTCTGTGTTAGTTATTATTTAAAATTGACATAATCACTAAATAAAACAAGTCTCTCTCTCTCTCTCTCTCTCTCTCTCTCACCTTTTTTTTTATTTTTTTTTTTTTTTTTTTTTTTTTTTTTTAGAATTTTACTAACCTTCAAAATAAGCAAGGTGTTCCATCAAAGTACCAGGATTCACAAAGTGTTCTGTCAGAGGAAGAGTTTGGGAATCCCTGCTGTAGCCTTCCATCTACTTCAGAGGCTGATGAGAATGATCACCCTGACCATTACCAAACACCAACTAGAAACATACTGTTTCTCCACCTAATCAACTTGAAATTGTGCTGCATCTTGGCCCCAGGTTCTAATAAAGCCTTAATCAAATGTTGTAACGTTTAGCAGTGAAAGGCATACACCAAATTTTATCACTTTTTAACTGCACTTTGCAACCATTGTCTAGGGGTAGTGTCTTGGACTAGGAAACAAATGTCTTGACATCTGGGTTTGAACCCCATCACTGCTTAAATTTAGAATGAAAATAGACAGCAATGGCAGCTGAGGGCTTAAAGTACAGTGAGTCCACCTCATTCTGTCAGTGGTCTTGTCGAAGAAGGCAGAGTTGTAGACAGTATTTCAGGGTAAAATCTTGCCCTTGGAGTGGCAAACTGCTCCTAAGAGGCAGAAGCATCGAAACCACTGCATTAAATACATGCAGTGTGTATCCAAAGAGCTTGTGGCCTGAAATTGAAAAAGTGTCTTGATCATCTCCCCATTGGCAAAAGATTCCATGATAGTCCCCCATTTGGATCCCCGTAAGAAGACTGTCTAAGGGAGGAACCACGGGAGAAAAATTGAATAACCAACAAAAAGTAACATTGCGAGAGTGTGAGCATGGAATGTTAGAAGTTTCAGTGAGTTAGGGAAGCTGGAAAAATGAAAGGGAAATGGAAAGGTTCAAAATGGATATTGTGGGCGGGATCAGTGAGATGAGGTGAAATGGAAATATTTCCAGTCGGGCACATATAAGGTAATATTAACAGCACCATAAAATTTCATAACAGGAGTAGGATCTGTTACGGATAGGAAGGTAGGGTAGAGAGTGGGTTACTGTGAACATTTCAGTGATAGTGTTGTCATCAGAATAAACAGCAAACCACTGCCAACCACAGTAGTTCAGGTATATATATGCTGATGTCACAAGCAGTTGATGGAGATAAAGTATTGAGGATATTGAACAGGTAACTCAATATGTAAAGGGATACGACCATCTAATAACTATGAAGAATGCAGTAGTAAGGGAGGGAACAGAAGACATAGCTAAGAAAATATTGGCATGGTAGTATGAATGAGAAGGAAGAAAGATTGAGCTCTGCAATAATTTCAGTTGGTAATAACAAATACACTATTCAAAAATCACAAAAGGAGAGTATACTAGGAAAATACACAGAGACATGGGAAGGTTCCAGCTGAGTTACGTAATCGTTGGACAGACATTCCAAAATTGGATCTTGGATTCTAAGGCGCACCCAGAAGAAGATGGACTCGGGTCACAATTTAGTAATGAAGAGTAAATATAAGTTTAAGAGAATCATCTGGAAGAATCAGTGAGGAAAGAAATGGAGTACTGAAGAGTAACGAAATGCCTTGCAAGTTTTCTAAGGCTGTATGTACAGTAATAATGATTACATCGGACTTTCCAGTTGAAGAGGAATGAATAATGATGAAAAGGGCAATTACAGAAGTTGGACAGACGAACATTGTCAGATAGGGTGAAATTGTCTGAAAATTAAGAAAAAAAAATTATGGTAAAGACCTGTTCATTAGTGGTGGAAATTCTCTTCTTTTAGTTACTATATTTAATGTTGAAAAGTTCTTAACCTATCTCAATAATAATCATTTTCTGGAGTACTGATTTTTTAAACTTTTAGTAAGCGAAAGCTTTTATTCAAGTGAATGGTGTAAAACACCTTGTCTTGGTCTTCCGTATGTTGTGCATTGTCCCTTCACAGTGACAACTAAAGCAGTGACAAAAGTCAATCTATTATATTTACCTATTTGTAGATACATAAATAAAACATTGCAAATTCTTGGTAGAATGTACACAAATTTGGCCACCTTTCCTTGAGTGGTTCTTTTATGAACAAGCATTCTTGAATGCTGCAAAGATGTGAGCTAATGAACACGTCTACATTGTGACAGTGGATACAGAAATTATTTTCTATAATAGTCTACTAGTGGAGTGAGAAGTTATTGTTGGCATTGTCTATATATTAACTTACGAATTTGTCATGTTAGGCAACAGTTTTCTTTGTTGCATCATACAATTGAGATCATAAGACTAGTCAGTGTGAAAATGCCTGAAAGTGCGTGCAAATGTAAATCTGGTTAATTGAAGAAATAGCTTGGAGGTTTTAGAACTTCATCTCTCAGAACTTTGAAATGGAGAGTAAGCATTAACAGGACTAGCAAAATGTGTAAAATTTCCAAAGAAATCTTGATAAACAGAATTCATGCTCGTCATGGTAAAACACAAGGTGATCAGCCAGGTTTCAGTGGTGAAGGAGGTTTGTTTCCTCTGAATTTCAGAAATCAAATTCGTGTTAAAATATTTTCTCCATAAACTTTGTTTGTGTGTTACTCTTCAGTTAGTATTAAAAAAAATTCTCATGTAGCTTGCTATTTACTTTGTGTTACTGCTGCTCACTTGAACATACGACAATGCAATAATTAATGAATATGCATAGGGTTGCAATAATGAAGCAACACTTGACTAGTGCAACACAATTTTTGATTTGTGCACTTAACGATAGGTAGTATAGTAATAAATCTTCATATCTGTGTTGGAAAAGGACCATACCAGAGCTAATAAAAAGTAGTGAAGCTGGCTAAAGACAGATAAGTACAGCCAAAATTTTTGCAAGTGACTGAGTGGTACATAAAAAGGGTAGACTACATTCAGTTGGTGGCAACCTGTCTTCTGCTGTTAGAATTAATTTATCTTGTAGCGGAATTGGCATAGATAGTTGCTGTGAGTTAGTGTAGGTACAGGTTTATGCTTGACAACTGGAATAAGGTGATTGGTTTCTTTTACCAATCTCTTAAGATGATATAGCTGTGGAACAGTTCAAAGAAACCTTGAGTCACATTTTCATATAAGTACCCCACTCATACAATTATACTTTGTAGTTACTTCAATCTACCCTCAATATGTTGGCAAAAATACATGTTCACAGCTGGAGGTAGGTGCAAAACATCATCCAAAATTGTAGTAAAGGCTTTCTCCAAAAATTATTTTGAACATTTGGTCCAGAAGTCCACTTGAAGTGTAAATGGCTGAAAAAACATACTTGACCTCTTAGCAACAAATAATGCTGAGCAAATAGGGAGCATTATGATGCATATGGGGATTACTGACATACAAGATCTTCATTGTGAGACTGAGTACCATAACATCCAAACCCACCAAAAATAATCACAAAATACATTATTTAAAAAAAGCAGTAAAAATTGTTTGACAGCTTCCTATAAGACCATCTTCATTCCTTACAAACCAACCATGTAAGTGTAGACCATATGTGACTTAAATTCAAAGCAATAGTATTAGACAGTGATTGAGAGATTTATACCAAATAATTAATAAGAGATGGAACTGATACTTCATGGTACACAAAATAGGTCAGAATACTGTTGCAGAATCTACAAAAAAAAAGCATGCCAGATTTAAAAGAACACAATATCCACAGGATTGGCAAAGTTTCATAGAAGCTCAGAATCTTGTGATGGTAATGTTACAGATCACGGTGCTACAAAAGTAGAGTTATTAAAAATGGCTTTCTGGAATTCCCACGGCAAGAAAGAGTTAATACCTTCTTGGCGTGATAGTGATGACAATGCTACTGATGACAGTGCCACCCAAGATCACATAAAAAAAGATTGAACAAGCACTTTCTCTGGCAGGCAATCCTTGTCAGGGAACAGGCACCAGGCAGCGACATCACCACACTCATACTTGTCATCAACCACTAGATGGCACTCCATTTGGTGAAATCTGTAGCAACGTTACCCAATTGCAAACAGCCCCAAGTCATTTCCACTGGCTGGCAGCTGTGAAGGACAGCTGTTTCTGAGGTATCGTTGCTAGGGCACAAAGTCAACTTGCCAGATGTCTGAGTTTTGAAAGGAACAGATGGACAAGACCGGAACTAAAAATTTTCAGATTTCTATCAAAGATGAAAAAAGATTACAGATGTGGATTTTGAATCCAAATGAATGAATACAGCGGATAAACAAAATAATGTGAACACCTGTACTTACTGGGAAATGGTTTGTTAATATGGGGTTGGATGCCCATTTGATCATAATACAGCTGTGATTCTTCTTGGAATACTCCAGTGGAGTGTTATGCCATTCTTCAATCAGAACCTCTTCTAACTCCTGTAGTGATGAGGGAGGCAGAAACCTGCTCCAGAGTCTGCTCTCCAATACTGTTCACAAGGGTTCATTAATGTTAAAGTCTGGAGACTTTGCTGACCAGAGAAGAAGCTACAGTTCAGTTGCATGCTCCTACCACAATTGTACTGTCCTGACTGTGTGAAAAGGGTGCACTTGATCTCCTAAAATGTTTACATAATCGTTGGCTGTAACACAGCCTAGGAGAGTAATGATGGGGCCAGCAGAATACCATGATATGGCTGCCCACACCATGCTTAACTGTTGGAATCAAGCAACCAGGATTGTAGGCTTCTTTTGCCATTTGTGTTAGCGTACAATGATCTGTCATTTAGTTTTGATTTGTGCCCACTATTACGTTTACACGATGTTGTCTTGCCATGTTTTGTGTAGGCTGTCATGACTGATGACAGTTGCTCTTGAAACATTCGAAAAGTTGGCTGTTTTGGTTACTGATGCTCCAGCTAATTGGGCCCCCACAATCTGCCCTCTTTGGACCTTGTTAGGTCTTTCATTGCACATTTACCTCGGCCTCTGAATGCAAATACGAAGTGTACACTACTCATGAACAACCTGCACTGATGCCTAGTCTGTACTAAACATACACAGTCCAGTGTGACGTGTACCTTACCTCTGTTGTTGACTATCAAACACAACATCCCATTACTACCACTGTTCACGTTATTTGGCCTAACCTCTGTATGTTAGTTATTGATAAGAACTAATAAAGAACCCTGAGCACTCGTTACTGCCCAAATTTTATCGAACTTGTATGATAATATAATGCAGCAGCTGCTCTTTCTGCACAGAAGCCATATGGGACTTTCAAATGAAATCATTGCTGCCATTTGACATTTATTTCGCTATCGTGATTTCAGCTGTAGAGTTATTTTCAAATTGAAACCTATAAAATTTGGATAACAAAGTGCAAAGCTTAATTTAATAACAGTTGATATACAACACAATTTAAGAAGCAGTACTTATTTTTGTCCTTGCACTTGAAAATAGCTCCACATCTGCAATCGTGATAGTGAAATAAATGAACAATAGAAACTTAGTCTAATTGTGGCAGTGATTTCATGTAAAAAGTATGTTATGACTGGTTCCCAGCCAAGGGAAAATTGTCATATATCATTTCCATGTTCTAAAGCCTGGTGCATACTACAGCAAATGGAAGTGACATAGTGTGAAGCCTCATTTACACTGCACCGAATGGAAGCTAACAAAAGTGAATGAGCATTTGGATAGTTCGCCAGCATTCACTACCATTCGTTTGTACCTGTAAACAAGCGGTTGCACAGGAGAGAACAGGAGAGGACAAGCACAGCTTACCAGCTCTGCAAACACTTTTCTCTTTTTTAATAACCTTCACATAGGTTACATGCAATAACAGTGCTAGATATAGCTACAATGTAAATCTTCGATATTGAGATAAGATTGTTTTGCCTGCTGCTTTTGACAAAGGAAGCAAAAAAGGAGTAGGAAAACAAGTAATTTTGCAGTCATGAATTGCTTTGAGGTAGCACACTTAAACCTGAATGTCAGTTCCGGCCTTCTTTAACATAATTCCAGAACTTTGCAGCCATGTCAGTTCTCATTTCTCTGGTTTCTCATTATACTTATGAGGAAATTTAAAACCAAAGCATTAATTGCCAGTGATCACTGACAAAGCTGATCACACACAAAACAGAGGAAGATGCTATCACTATAGTGGAGGATATGCGAATTTGCTTCAATGCTTTGCTGAAGTACTGACAACTAGCTGAACGTGAGAAAACACCAATGAATGCGTAATGAACATGACCAAATGTTTTATCATGCTTGACCACCGTTTACACCTCACTGATGGAGACGAGGCTCAAGTCAGCAATTTGTTAGTGCTCTCTACCATTCTTTTCTTTTACTTGATGTCAGTTTCTCAAGCATTTACATGATAGTGAATGGAAGAGACCATGACAGAACAAGAATTTCATCGCACAAATACTTGCGAACATTGAGATTATACATTCGCTAGTAAGTTCTTTCTTGGTGTGAAAAAGCTAAGCACTAAAAGGAAAACAACATTATTGGCAGGATTTGTTTAACTTATGAAGCAAATAATGTCACATAAGAGAAGAGATTAGAAATTAAGTATTCCTGAACGTTTTCAAAAACATTAGAGGCTCTGTGGATGGTGAGTGAACCATGAACCAAACATGACTGAAGGTCGTTTGCTCGCAACTGCCTACCATTTGCACATAAAGGAATGCAGTTTGTGCTGATATTCATTTACTTAGTGTTAACCAGGCTTAAGATACCCTTGGAGCCAAGATAACTTTCTCAGAATTTAAGGACTGAAATGTAATGTACAACAGTCTCTTGAATGCACTCTAAATTATGTAATAATCTGGAAATTGAAGTATTTAAATTCGTGCAAGAAAGCTTAAAAATAAAGAGCTCTGTTTGCAAATACTTGATGAAAAAAAAAATTTTTTTTTATGAAGATAACTCTGCTTGAGCTACCAATATTATTAATGAAATGTAAACACGTAGTTTGCATTTTTCTGAGACACAGTTACGATTGTGGTTTGGTAAGTGTGGTAAATTCCCATGAAAGAATGGAACATTTTTGTTGCATCTTCATGGTTGGCAAGCTTCATTATTCTAAGGATTATATAAAGCATTTAAACAATGCAGTATGGTGGCTGTTATTAAACATTTTCATGTGAAGGGCTGGACTTTTGCACAAATCGGAACAGTAGGATGTTGTTCACAGGGACTCCGCACCATCATTGAAGACAATTTACTTTGGGAGTAATGAATTTAAACATTGTTAGACAAGCACTGAAGATGATGCATGCTCTGGTCATTGAATTGAAGCCATCACAAAAGAAACAATTGGTAAATCCAGGATATGTAAATGAAAGACTGCCGAATAAAAATTCGTGAGATACTGAGGCTAGGCCTCTCAAATAAGTGCAAAATATCCTGCTCAGAGAATTGGCTATGAAGAAGCTGTGTGGGAGATGGGTGCTGCAGTTGCCCAAAGTTGACCAAAAGCACATTTGGCACAAAATTTCAATATAGTGTGCAGCAATGTAGTCAACAAGACTTTCGCACCAATTTGTGACTGTTACTGAAACATGGAGCCATCATTACAATCTAGAATCAAAATGACAGTAAAAACAATGGACAGAGGCTGGTGAAAGTTCAACAAAGAAGGCAGACTTTTTGTGAGCTGGTAAGGTGATGGCTAATGTTTTTTGGGATTCCTAAAGAAAAAAGCTCAAAGATTACTTGGAAAAAGGCAGAACAATAACTGGACACTATTATGCTTCATTGTAGGATTGTTTGAAACTTGCATTGGCTAAAAAAGACCAAGCTTAGCATGCAGAATACTGCTCTTTCACCAGGATAATTCACTGATGATGAAAGTGCATGAACTGGGCTTCGAATTGATTCCTCGTTCATCCTATTCACCAGGCTTAGCCCCCAAGTGACTTCTTCCTGTTCCCTATCTTGAAACTTTTTCTTGCTGGGAAGAAATTTTCATCAAATAAGGATTGTACACCACCTTGCTAAATGCAAATTATATTACAGTTTGGCAGGTAGGTTAGAAAATTTAAAAGGCGAAATGGATAGGTTAAAGTTAGACATATTGGGAATTAGTGAAGTTTAGTGGCAGGAGGAACAAGACTTCTGGTCAGGTGAATACAGGTTTATAAATACAAAATCAAATAATGTTAATGCAGGAGTAGGTTTAGTAATGAATAAAAAAAATAGGAATGAGAATAAGCTATTACTGAAAGATTATCACTGATTATTGTAGCCAAGATACACGAAGCCCACGCCTACCACAGTAGTACAACTTTATATGCCAACTAGCTCCACAGACGAAGTAGTTGAAGAAATGTGTGATGTGATAGAAGTTAGTCAGATGTTAAGGGAGACAAAAATTTAATGGTCATGGGCAACTGGAATTAGATTGCAGGAAAAGGAAGAGAAAGAAAAGTAGTAGGTGAATATGGACTGGGGGTAAGATATGAAAGAGGAAGCCATCTGGTAGAATTTTGCACAGAGCCTAACTTACTTGGTTTAACAATCATAAAAGAAGGTTGTATATGTGGAAGAGGGCCTGGAGACACTGGAAGGTTCGCATAGATTATATTATGGTAAGACAGAGATTTAGGAACTGGGTTGTAAATTGTAAGACATTTCCAGAGGCAGATGTGGACTTTGACCACAATTTATTGGTTAGGAATTGCAGATTAAAACTGAAGAAACTGCAAAAAGGTACAAATTTAAGGAGATGGTACCTGGATAAACTGAAAGAACCAGAAGTTGTAGTGTGTTTCACTGAGAGCATTAGGGAACAGTTGACAAGAACAGGAGAAAGAAATATAGTAGAAGAAGAGTAGGTAGCTTTGAGAGATGAAATAGTGAAGGCTGCAAAGGATCAAAGAGATAAAAAGATGACTAGTAGAAACCCTTGGGTAACAGAAGAGATACTGAAGTTAATTGATGAAAGGAGAAAACATGAAAATGCAGTAAATGAAGCAGGCAAAAAGGAATACAAATGTCTCAAAAATGAGGTCAACAGAAGATGCAAAATGGCTAAGCAGGGATGGCTAGAGGACAAATGTAAGGATGTAGAAGCATATATCACTAGGGGTAAGATAGATACTGGCTACAGCAAAGTTAGAGAGACCTTTGGAGAAAAGAGAACCACCTGTATGAATATCAAAAGCTCAGATAGGAAACCTATCCTAAGAAAAGAAGAGAGAGGTGGAAGGAGTGCATAGAGGGTATCTACCAGGTGATGTACTTGAGGGCAATATAATAGAAATGAAAGAGGATGAAGACAAAATGGGAGATATGATACTGTGTGAAGAATTTGACAGAACACTGACAACCTAAATTCAAACAAGGCCCCGGAAATAGACAACATTCCATTAAAACTACTGATAGCCTTGGGAGAGCCAGCCATGACAAAACTATTTCATCTGGCGCGCAAGATGTATGAGACAGGCGAAATACCTTCAGACTTCAAGAATAATATCATAATTCCAATCCCAAAGAAAGCAGGTGTTGACAGGTGTGAAAATTACCGAACTATCAGTTTAACAAGTAATGGTTGCAAAATACTAACACAAATTCTTTACAAACAAATGGAAAAATTGGTAGAAGCCGACCTTGGGGAAGATCAGTTTGGATTTCATAAAAATTTTGGAACACCCGAGGCAATACTGAATACTGACTCTTCGACTGACTTTAGAAGACAGGTTAACGAAAGGCAAACCCAAGTTTCCAGCATTTGTAGACTTGAAAAAAGCTTTTGACAATGTTGACTAGAATACTCTCTTTCAAATTCTGAAGGTGGCAGGGGTAAAATACAGGGAGCAAAAGGCTATTTACAGTTTTTACAGAAACCAGATGGCCATTAAGAGTCAAGGGGGCATGAAAGGGAAGCAGTGGTTGATAAGAAAGTGAGACGGGTTTGTAGCCTATCCCCGATGTTATTTAATCTGTATATTGAGCAAGCAGTAAAGGAAACAAAAGAAAAATTTGGAGTAGGAATTAAAATCCATTTCGAAGAAATAAAAACTTCAAGGTTAGCCAATGACATTGTAACTGCAGGGTTGCCACAAGTTCTGGAAATCAAGGAATATCAGTGAATTTCAAACATTTCAGGGAAATTTGGAAAAGAAAACACAGGAAAAATCTCATTTTTGTCTCAGTAGATGAAATGGTTTGTTTACTGAGATATCCCATGCATTGTTACTGGCTGGGTGCAGCTGAGTACGTGCGCTACTTCTCTACACCCTCATTCTTACTGCTTCTCCCCATCCTACCACTCCCCTCAGCTTGCAGTCAGTGCTGCCACCACTTCTTGCCATTAGCCTAGCAGCTGCCGACAAGAGGCAGGTAGGCAGGAGGAGTGGTTTGTTTGGATCTGATTCTCAGATTGTTGACACAGTGGCTAGAGTTGGCGGTCTTGCATGCACGAGTTGTCTGAGTGACACTGTGATTGCGTGTGTGCTCTTGTTTTCTGACAAAGGCTATGGCTGAAAATTTAGTTCTGAGAGTGTGATTCTTTTCTACGTACCTGTCTGCGGCTCAGTGATCATCTTTACGGTGAGTTGATACCTGTCCGCATTTGTACTGATTCTCAGAGTATTTGTGCAAGTTATCTGTTGCATGGATTGATCAGCATGGTCTCATTTCAACAACGTGGTGTCTGTGACACGTGAATAGCCTATTGGCCACACAAGTGGACTTCGACAATGAGCCGAAACCACAGGCCATTTCTGTGAGTGTGTGTAACGGATCAGGCCTGCCAATCTGAAGCCCATCATTTCCCACTAATGTGCAAGCCTAGCCCATCGGATCTAGTTTCATCGATCTGCCTGCAGTCTGGGTCTGTTTGTGTGTGGCACAATGCAGCGGATTTTTGTGGTTTGTCAAAGGACTCGGGACTGCGGTGCTCCTGCCACAGACGATGGATTTCAGGAATTGCAACTGTCTTACCGCAAGTACATTATACAGTGCGGCATTTTATAGACATTTTATTTACTGTAGTATATTTTGGCATTGGAAAATACATATTTCAGAAAGTATGGGCAATAAGGAAGATATAATTGTGGCAGTTTGTACGCTACGTTCTCATATATGTCTTGAAAGAAAAATCACTTAATACTTGTAAAATAATAGCCATAACACAGTGACTAATAACTGACAATAATGAACATAGTAGAACCTAACATTTTATTGGTGGTCACCTATAGTGTTTGTTTGCACAACTCTTTCCTGCCTTGCACTTCTTTCAAGAGGCCTACTTTTTTCTGAGGTTATTTTTGAAATCAGTGAAAGTAATGTAAATCTGTCTTTCGACTTGAAGGAAATGCATATTTTTGTCACAGATGTTTTGTTTTATTGAAATAAATTAACAAAGAGTTACCTTAATGAAACACATGTATCATTTGCCTTGCTTTCTACATCTAAAAACAGTTCATTACAAAAGATGTTGATGTTTTGGTACTTAAGATTATTGCTCATGCAGGGGAGAAATCTACCATGGGGCCCCAGCCTTTGCAGCATCTATTCCCTTCCATGCTACATGTCTATCCTCTCGCTATTCTTTTTCCCCATCCCTTGCGGAACATGTCTGGGGTGTTTTTGGGAATGTTCTGCACTGTCTGTAGCTGGCATAAGAACAGTTTTTTTTTCTTTTCTTTGTTTGCCTTCTCCTACCCTTCCTCTACTTTGGTGTTTGAGGCTCCTCTTTTTTCTTCATCCTCCCTCAAGGCCGGCCCGATTGTCGGATATGTAACAGGTGATTGGGTAACGCGTAATTCCCAGCCTCGAGTTGACATGTGGGGTTCGCATGCACTCCCTGGTAAAGACCAGGCCCAGGGAGGGGCCATTGCGTGAGCTGCTACCTTCCTAAATTGACGATTTGGTCCCTCTGTCAGGTGCTCATGAGGAGTGAACAATCACCTAAGGCTGGTGCGCCCCCATTCGGAAGGGGCGCGCAATTGGAGTTGCTGACAATTGTTGGGATTTTCTCACAATGAGCCAATCATCTTCACAGTCAATGTCTAAAATATATAAACTGAATGAGGCTAACAATTCAAGGACCTTCCCAGCTCCACAACTCCTCGTGGTTTCACGTACAAAAGACGGTCAGTCCTTCGCAACGGTAAATCCATTTATTGTTGAGAGAGGTGTTGATGCAGTTGCCGGACCTGTGAAATCCTGCTCTCGTTTATGAAATGGCACTTTGGTTGACTACTAGTGGTTCTCAAGCACAAGAAGTGCTTGCCACTTCACTTCTCCATGGCTGTCCTGTTCGTGTTGAGACCCATAGATCTCTGAATTCTTCCCTCGGTATTATTTACACTAGGCGACTCAACAGTTTGACTGAGGCTGAAATCCAAACATACCTCTCTGATCAGGCTGTCATTGCCATCTGTTGAGTGATGAAAAAGGAATATGCCTACTTAGTGCCCACACGCACTCTTTTTTTTTCATCTTTGATAGAGAGGTGCTTCTGTCCAAGGTCAAAGCAGGTTATGAGCTTCTCAAAGTCTGACTGTACATTCTGAAGCAAATGCACTGCTGCCACTGTCATCGTTTCAACCACACTCAGGTGTCTTGTTGACACCCAGCCAAATGTATTAACCTGTGGTACGTATGTGCATGGGAGCAGTTGCGTGCTGCCTCCTCCCTGCTGTATCAACTGCAATGGCAACCATGACACCTCCTCTCGAGATTGGCCTATATATCTCAATGAGCGGGCTGTCTGAGAGATCCGGGTAAAGGAAAAAGTTCCTTATCAGGTCGCTTGCAAGTTCTTGGCTAGTCGCAAACCTTGCTTTCTACCATCTGGCACTTAAAGTACTGTTCTTGTTACATCTTGCTCCATGAAGGTCATGGCCACGCAGACATGCAACCTCAAATTCACCTCTGAGATTGTGAAATCGCCCAGTGTTATGGTAGCATCACAGTCCCCTCATCCAGCTGTGCAACAAGCCATGAAACTCTTGCCTCGTGGGTCAAAGTCAGTAACTACACAAGTGGCAGGCCAGAAAGGACAGAAGGAATACTCCCGTGAAGACTTCCTATGTCCCTCCAGCCAACCAAAACTTGTGTCTTCCTCTGCTAATTGGAAAGGCTCGAAGAAGTCCAATAAAGGCAAACAGTCTTCTCCTTCACCGACACGAAGATCCTCTTTGGTGTCGCCACATGATACCTTTGCCTGGCCAGCCCTGTGTCGCCGGTGTGCACCACCAATTGTTTTTCTGTGTTGGACTTCACATGCTGACAGCAGAAGAAAGCAGACACTAATGTGGACATCATAGAGCAGAATCTTCCTGCCTCTGTGTCCTGTCGCAGCGTGTCTCTGCAGACTGGCACCCTGCAGCTGCTGAGATGACACCTCTTCATTTTTTCCTCATCAGGACTCTGCTCCAATGGAACATTCGTGGCCATCAATCCAACAAAGAGGATTTAAGGCTGCACTGAGAATCGCAGCATTGACTAGTATTCTGCCTTCAGAAATCAACATAGTGTTCTCATGGCCACTTTGAGCTTTCGCATTTCTCCCTGGTCCATTTTGACCTTCCGCCTGAGGTCAGCATTCCATCTCATGGGGGAGTTGTGCTGCTCATACAGGATGACATTCATAGTCAACCCGTCTCCCTGACTACCTGTCTTCAAGCTGTTGCAGTTTGCCTTTTCTTTCCTCACTTGGCCTTTTCCCTTTGTACCGTTTACATCCCTCTGCCATTCAGTGTCACCAGGACCGACTTCCTCCAGCTTATTGGACAGCTACCTTACCCATTTCTGCTGCTCAGTGACTTTAATACTCACCATCCCATTTGGGGTTGTCCCAGAACCTGTCCAAAAGGTGCCCTCTTGGCTGACTTTCTTAATCAACTTAATGTTTCCTGCCTTAGCGTAGGAGCACCCACGTTCCTTTCAGACTCCTCACACTCCTATTCCCATTTGGACCTATCCTTCTGCACTGCACATCCTACTTGAGTGACAGTTTCCCATGTGCTGTCCATTTGCTGATTCCTACCCTACCTCTGTGCACACCCAAATCACAGCTTACTAAGGCCAATTTCAGGCTTTACTCCTCCCTAATGACCTTTGACAAACACTATTTCCCCAGCTGTGATGACCAGGTGGAATGCTGTACAAATAGTATCCTTACCACCGCAGAACGTTCCATTCCTTGCACTTCCTCTTTGCCAGACCATGTCCCAGTCCTTTGGTGGACTGATGAGTGCCTGAATGCAATTCACGTGCAGAGGTTCGCTGTCTGTGTTTTTAACTGTCATCCTACCATGGCAAACTGCATTCATTATAAATAGACGCATGCACGGTGCTGTCATGTTATTCAGGATAACAAAAAAGCTAGCTGGATTTCATTCACTAGTCCTTTTAACAGTTCCATCCCCTCTTCCTCTTTGGTAGCTCTCTGGAACCAAGATCCATTGCCCACAGTGTCCAGCCTGACAGTAGCAGGTGGCCACATTTCCCAGACGCTGGTGTGAAGCCACTGCCATATCCATACCTAAGTCCGATAAGGACAAACACTTTCCTTGTGGCCACTGCACCAGCTCTCTCACTAGCTGTGTTTGCAAAGTGATGGAACATGTGATTCATGCGTGGCTGGTATGGTGGCTTGAGTCTCATAATTTATTAAGCACTACACAGTGTGGATTTTCAGTGCACCGCCTTGCAGTTGATCATCTCATCACTTTGTCCACTCAGGTCATGAATGGTTTTCTGCAGAAATCCCAGATTTTGGTTGTGTTTTTCGATTAGGAGAAAGCGTACAACACCTGCCGAGGGACTCGAGGGACTGGTACCCTCTGTACTCTCTACATGTGGGGCTTTTGGGGGTCACCTGCCCCATTTCCTGGAGGAATTTTTAAAAGACAGAGTTTTCAAAGTACGTGTGGGTTCTGCCTACTCGGACACCTTTATCCAGGAAAACGGCGTGCCTCAGGCCTCCATCCTGAGCGTCATCCTCTGTATTGTCATTAACCCTATAATGGCTTGTTTCCCACTGGGCATCTCCGGCTTCTGTTTTGTTGACAATTTTGCCATCTATTGCAGTTCTTCACAGACACGCCCCAGGGGTCTCACGGTTCTTTCGTGAGTACGTGCGTGGCAAGCACGGGCCCCGAGCTATTGCAGCCTTCCTTCTTTCTAGAGCTGCATTTCCTTGCCCTTCCCCTCCTTTCCTCTCCTTGCTCCTTCCCCTACGCCCTCTCCTCTTCCTCTCTTGGTGTCCTTGCTTATGTTGGCCCCACTATCCTCCTGGTTATGTGGGTTTTGCAATTTGGTTTTGTTGCCTAATCACCTCATCCTTTTGGCATTTCCTGGTCCCCCTCTGGGGTTTGACCTCCATTACTAAATTTCTGTTCCGTAGTGTGAGCCATTTGGGGAAGAGCACCTTACCTAGTGTCTCTGACGTGTACCCTCCTAGTTCATTCCACCTTTTCTTTCACATCATTGTCTGATGCTAGGGTGCATAACCAGCACGGTAGTCAGCCCGTGTGGTGGGGTCGCTATGTACCCTTTTGGTTGAGCCCCCTGAACACACAGTGATTACACTTCTGATTCGTGAGCTGTGACCACCTCGTGTAAGCCTAGGAGTGGTTGCTTGTCGTCCTGGAGCATCGGAACTAACGGCAATGGCTGCCATGTCAGACGGCCCTTGCTGTGGCTGGGTGGCTCCCATGAGGAGAGCCCCTGATCGGAGTGGGTGGTATCAGGGCCGACGCTATGCAAATGAAATGCATATGGGTCCAGAACTCAGGGCGTTCTTCTGCGACCGTCCCTCCGTGTGGAACTGATTCTTTTAGTGCTGCTTCTACTGCCCCTTCGGGCTCTCCTTCCATGGCTACCCCCTGGGAGGAGGGTCAGGCCCATCGGCTAGGAGCGAAACCTTTCCCCCGCTATCTGGTTTGCACCAGGACTGATGGGGATACTTCCACCAATACCAAACCTTTATTTTTTGTGGAACACGTTGAAGACAAGTTTGGCGAAGTGGACACTCTGAGCACGATGCAGACGGGTTCATTGTTGATCAAAGCAGTTTCAGCTGCCCAGTTTGCTGCAGCTGGCTCCTTTATGCCACACAGCCCTCCTCAATCTCAAACAGAAAAGAAGAAGAAACATGTCCCAAGACAAGGAGCCTCTAGTGTCACCAGAGGTCCCATCCCCGGCTTCGCAACTTGATTCTGACCTGTTGTTCATGGATTTCACCCCCTCCTTGTCGGTGACAGGTGGTGACCCGGTGGCATGACTGGCTTTAGCCTGTTCAACCCCCATTTGAATTATCGTTCTGTGGTTATCCAATGGAATTGTAATGGATATTACCATCACCTTTTGGAGTTGAAATCCCTTATTTCGTCTTACTCTGCAGCTTTTGTGGTTCTACAGGAATCTCATTTTATTGATGATCACTCACTGACCCTCTGTAGGTTCTGTGTTTTCTGTCGAAATTGGGTTGACCCCCTGCGGGCCTCTGGTGGCATTTGTACGTTGGTTCGTACAGACGTTGCTAGCATGTGGATTCCTCTTCAAACTACATTGGCAGTGGTTGCTGTTAGGGTCCACCTGGACTCTGAGGTCACGGTTTGCAATCTTTATCTCCCTGCTGACAGGACTCTTACACCTGCTGCCTTAACTGCCCTTCTTCAGCAACTTCCTCCTTCTGGGGGACTTTAACACTCATCATCCCTTGTGGGGAAGTGCATTTCCATGTAGACGAGGTCTTCTCATAGACCAGTTTCTTGCCGACCACGACTTGTGCCTTCTTAAAGATGGCTCCCCTACTCATTTCAGTGCCAGTCATAGTACCTTTTCTGCCATTGATCTTTCTCTTTCTCCTCCCTCCCTCCCTCCCTCCCTCCCTCCCTCCCTCCCTCCTCCCTTCATTACACTGGTCTCCACATGACGACCTGTGTGATAGTGACCATTTCCCATTGATTCTCTGCTCCCTTCCCACTCTCCGATGGACAAGTTACCTCGTTGGTCTTTCCAACATGCCGAGTGGCCTCTATACACTGCACAGGTAGTGTTTTCTCTCTCTTTGTCAGTTTGTATTAATGATATCTACGTGACGTGTCTGATGCGATTGTTTGCGCTGCTAGCTTTGCTGTACCGCACTCATCTGGACCATTGTGCTGTCGGCAAGTCCGTGGTGGAGCACGGCCATTGCCATTGCCATCCGTGATCGCCGTCGAGCTTTGCAACACCTTAAGAGGCACCCATCCGTTTCCAACCTTATTACCTTTAAACGCCTTCGTGCTAAAGCCTGTTACTTAATCAAACAGAGCAAACAGATGTGTTGGGAGCGCTTTGTTTCTCCCCCTGGTTCTACTGTCCCTACGTCATAGGTATGGGCTACAATTCGCTCTCTCCAAGGTTGCCATCGGCAGTCCACCCTCCCAGGCCTTCACCTCCTGGATGGCCTTTGTACGGACCCACTGATTCTCACGGAACATCTTGCGAACCATTTTGCAATGGGATCAGCATCAGCCTCCTATCTGGCTGCTTTCCTTCACCAGAAACAGCGGGCCGAAGCTTCTGCCTTATGTTTTACCCCTTGTCAGTCAGAATCTTACAACAAACCTTTTACTGAATGGGAATTTCTTTCCGCACTTTCTTCTCATGATACAGCCCCTGGCCCAGACTCCATTCATAACCAACTGCTTCAACATCTCAGTGCTCAACAACGGCAACATCTTCTGGGGGTGTTTAACCATATTTGGCTCCAGGATGACTTCCCTTCTCAGTGGAGGGATAGCATCGTGGTTCCTGTGCTTAAGCCTGATCGGAACCCCCTGTTTGTTGACGGCTATCGGCCAATTAGTCTGACAAATGTTGTGTGCAAGTCACTTGAACAGATGGTAGCCCGTTGGCTCAATTGGGTCCTCAAATCTCGGGATGTATTGTCCCCTTACCAGTGTGGCTTCTGAGAGGGCCGGTCTCCGATCAATCATTTACTTCGCTTGGAATCCACAGTTCGGCAGACTTTTTCCCAGCACCGCCACTTGGTTGCACTATTTTTCGACCTTTGTGAGGCCTATGACATGGCTTGGTGCCATCACATCTTACTTACACTTCATCAGTGGGGTCTTCGGGGCCCACTCCCGATTTTTATCCGCCAGTTCTTGTTTCATCAGTCGTTCAGGGTTCAGGTTGGTACTGGTTTTAGTTGTCCATGGACCCAGGAGACTGGCATCCCACAGGGTTCTGTATTGAGTGTACTTCTTTTCCTCATTGCTATCGATGGACTTGTGGCCTCTGTCGTTCCTTCGGTGACCCCTGCTCTGTATGTAGATGATTTCTGCATTTGGGTCAGTTCGTCTTCGATGGCCTATGCAGAGTTGCAGCTCCAGGGAGCTATTCGGCGTGCCTCTGCATGGACCCTTTCACATGGGTTTCAATTCTCTCCTTTAAAATCATGGGTGGTTTAGTTCCGTCACCATACTATGATCCGGAGCTCCATCTCGATGCACAACTACACCAGCCTTGTTCCAGTGCCTTCAGTTTCACGACTTTTACACAGAATTTCACGACAGTACCTTTGTGTACGTACATTGATGGTTCTCGGACTGACCATGGTGTCGGGTGTGCCTTCGTCGTTGGCACCAGCATTTTTCAATATTGGCTTCCGGCACAGTGCTCAGTATTTACAGCAGAGTTCTTTGCCCTGTATCAGGCTACGGAGCACATCCAGTGACAGAAGCTTTTCAATTGTCACCTGCTCACTCTCTCTGTGCCCTTCAAATCCTCTGTGCGCTGTACACCATCTATCCCTTAGTGCAACAGGTCCAGGAAAGCTTTCACTTTCTCACCCTTGATGGAGCCACTGTGGTGTTTGTGGGTTCCAGGTCATGTCAGTCTAACAGGAAACGAGGCTGCTGCTAAGGTTGCAGTCCTTGTACTTCAGCCTGCTAGTTCTTACATTCACTCTGATGATCTCTGTGTCGCCATTATGTCAGGAAGTGGTGTCACTTTGGCATCCCTTCAGGAGAATAAACTCCGCATTATTAAACCTCTCCCGCTGCGAGATCATTTTAACTACGTTGCATATTGGGCACTGCCTTTTTAGCCATTGCCATTTGTTAAATGGCGCTCCCTCACCACTTTGTGCATATTGCGCCCAACTTTTAACTGTCTGCTATTTCCTGACATAATGCCCTTTTCTTTTTTGACCATTTATGTTCCCGTTTGTGTTTGCCATCTGAGTTATCGGCCATTTTAGTGAACAGCGCCAGGGCTGTTGATCGTGTTTTACTTTTTATTCATCGCGAAATATGGCAAAGGCCATTTAATTTATAGTTCTGGACCTCCATTTCTCTGTTGTATATTATATAGACCTTTCTCTACATCCCAGTTTTAGCTGTCTTCTCTACTGTCATTGGGGATTGACATGTAGTCATTTTAACTCCTCTCCTTGTCTTAGTGTTTCACAGTTTTGACATGGGCGTATATGATCCTAGTTGTTTTTGTGCCCTAAAACAAAATGGGGTAGAGATATGGAAGTCCTTACATTTTTTGTCAACTTATGTCTTTACTTACCCTTGAGGTCTCAAAATTTGTGAGGGAAAAAATGCTAAAACTTGCCTGGAAATCAGGGAATTTCACTTGGGGAAATTTGTGGCAACCCTGATTTGTGTCAGAGACAGTAAAGGACCTGGAAGAGCAGCTGATGGAATGGACAGTGTCTTGAAAGGAGGATATGAGATGAACATCAACAAAATATAATGGAATGTAGTCGAATTAAATCAGGTGATACTGAAGGAATTAGAGTAGTAAATGAGTTTTGCTATTCGGGGAGCAAAAAACTGATGATGGTCGAACTAGAGAGGATATAAAATGTAGAATGGTTGTGGCAAGGAAAGCATTTCTGAAGAAGAGAGATTTGGTAACATTGAGTATAGGTTTAAGTGTCAGGAATTCTTGTATGAAAGTATTTGTATGTATAGAGTGGATGGAAGTGAAACATGGACGATAAACAGTTTGGACAAGAAGAGAACAGAAGCTTTCAAAATGTGGTGCTACAGAAGAATGCTGAATATTAGATGGGTAGACCACATTACTAATGAGGAGATATTGAATAGATTTGGGGAGAAGAGGAGTTTGTGGCACAACTTGACAAGAAGAAGGGACCGGTTGGTAGTACATGTTCTGAGGCATCAAGGGATCACCAATTTAGTATTGGAGGGATGGAGGGAAGCGTGTTGGGTAAAAATAGCAGAGGGAGACCAAGAGATGAATACACTAAGCAAATTCAGAAGGGTGTAAGTTGCAGTAGTTATTTAGAGATGAAGAGGGCTGAGAGCTGCATCAAAACAGTCTCGGACTGAAGACCACAAAAGCAGCAACAACAACATTATAGTTGCAAAACTATGCTCAAAGACAAGTTTTGTAAAGCTCTACAAAAGTAAGGTACTAAAAAATATGTAGTTTATTTATGCTGTGTTGAAGAGAGAAAGAGAAAACCAGTACACTGCACTAATAGATTTGTGTTTCCTTCATCACTTTCCTCCTTTTAACTCAGAGGATGTAACAGATCATCTATTTATTCCACATGTGATTGTAAAAAGTATCCCTACAGCAGCAATAATTTTCAGTTGTAGAATTATGGAAACTAATCGGTGAAATTAAACTACAGTCAGCTATAGGGCTAACACACTTGCCCCATGCAGCTCATTGGCCTTCTGATAAATGCCAACAAACCTACTCTTAGACATTCACTGTACAAACAGCACGGCCAGTTTTGTGACATTTATAGGTCAGATAGTATTGTAGTGGTCAAAGAGTATCGTAACCTCGCTTGCGACCTCATTGTCACCAGAAAAACAATTTATGCTGTTGCCTGTTCCACCATAGGGACAGTCAATATGTTTATTCTGTGATCTGGGGTGCCACAAAAGCAGAGTTACTAAAAACTGTTTTTCGAAATTCTTTCACCACATTCCAGAATTTCAGTGAAAAGCTGTTGCCAACATGTGTAACTTAGAAATAGATATCCAGTAGCAGACCATCTTAAATCACAAAATAAAGGCGAGTCCTCCAGCCCAGAATGTATACCAGTTAGGTTCCTTTCAGAGTATGCTGATATAAGAGCTCCGCACTTCGCAATCGTATACAACTGCTCGCTCGGCAAAAGATCTGTACCTAAAGACCAGAAAGTATACAGGCCACACCAATACTCAAGAAAGGTAATAAGAGTAATCCACTGAATGAATTACCTGGAAGAAAATGCTCTGTTGACATACAGTCAACAAGGGTTCAGAAAGTATTGGTCGTGTGCGACATAACTAGCTCTTTATTCACATGAAGTAAGTAGTGCTGTTGACAGGACATCTCAAATTGATTCCGTATTTCTAGATTCCCAGAAGGCTTTTGATACTATTCCTCAAAAGCAGGTTCTTTTCAGATCATGTGCCTTTGGAGTTTTGCTTTTGGATTTGTTATTTCCTGTTAGAAAAGTCACAGTTTGTAGTAATTGACAGAAAGTCATCATGGAAAACAGAAGTGATAGCTGGCATTGCCCAAGGAAGATATAAGCCCTCTGCTGTTCTTAATCTATATAAATGATTTAGGAGACAATCTGAGCAGCTCTCTTAGATTGTTTTCAGATGATGATCTCACTTACCATCTAGTAAAGTCATCAGTAGATCAAAGCCAACTGCAAAATGATTTAAACAAGATATCTGTATGGTGTGAAAAGTGGCAAGTAACTCCAAATAATAAAGTGTGAGGTCACACACATAAGTTCTAAACGAAATCTTAACTTTCAGTTTCACAATAAATCACACAAATCTAAAGGGTGTTAATTTACCTAAATACCTATGGATAACAATTATAAATAACTTAAATTGGAGTGGTCACATAGATAATTTTGTGGGGAAGATGGCCCACAAACTTTATTGGCAGAATGCTTAGAAGACGCTACACTTGTCCGTCCTCTGCTGGACTATTGTTGTGCAGCTTGAGATCTTCAGCAGATACTATAGAGTACATCGAAAAAGTTCAAAGAAGGGCACCTTGTTTAGTACTATTGCAAAATATGAAGTGTGCAATGGATATGATACACAAGTTGGGGTGGGTATCATCAAAACAAACTTCCCCCCCCCCCCCCCCTTCTTCACCCTCCTGCCAAGATCCTTTCGTAAAATTACAATCTCCAACAATCTTCTCTGAATGTGAACATGGGTAACACTATAATCTGTGTAGTGTCAGTCAGTAAGGAGAGTTTTTGGACACCACAAACACCTTAGTCCTGTTATCTCCGATGTAAGAAAAGTTTGACACTGCGTGGAATCATTGCATGCCTTCCACACTGCATGAGTGCAGTTTTAGGCCCACCTCCCAATCATTATTTCAGGATTTTTTTCACATCGATCATTCAAAGATCACTTGCACATCTTTTTCTCTTTGTGTAATAGAAGTAAACAGCCTTGGGAGTAGTTTTACCTACTGTCTGTCTATTTCTTTGCTGACAATTTTTGTACTAATTGCAGCACTTCAGCCGTGAGTGAGTGTTCCAGAACATTGACAACACAGTGCCATAAGTAGAGCTGTGCCCATAGTTTCCAATTTTTTTTTTTTTTTTTTTTCAAACGGTATGCCTGCATTGAAAACCTTTCTCAAAGATCCTCATGACAGAAACATTATATTTTCTAGGATTGACATGGTTCCCCCACATTCAACAATTAAAATGAAATTACCATTAAAGCTCGAGAACTACTCCTGCATCAGCAACAGTTCCTGGTGCACGGACTGTGTCAACCTTATGCACCTGTCCAAAGCCGTATCATGAGTACACTATGGGAATCATGCATAGTATATGGTAGTCCCACTAGTGTTAAAACTGTAGCTCACAACTATTGTATTTTGGATTAGTCATGTAGATAGCCTCTTGTAAAGTATCCTCCTTCACCCCTTCAAAACAGACATCAACAACTTTTCCCATGCAATCAAAGTTTACAGTTTCCCTGAGCATCCAATCTATTAAGTCCTTTTTCCAAAAGGGGGGGGGGGGGGATTTGATTCCACTCAGTGGAGTCCTGGATACAGAGTCGCAACAGCAGTCCACATTCATTCTCTTGCGAACTTCATCATGCCCTACTGAAGCCTCTTGTTAGGACACATCCATGAACACCTCCCCTCCCCTCCTCTTGATTTGTGCTCTGCTCACAGATCCACCTGGAGTAGTTTTTAAGCTAAAAGAAAATAGTAGCCCACTTAACTTCCAGTGTTTGTTCTCGAATTTCCCAGTGTGCACATTGTGGATATTGGTCACTTGATGGTGGAAGCCTGAACTGAACTGGTTATGCTTATCCATGTAATGAGAATGTGGAATATTCCTCTCTACTGAGTAGGTGCAGTATCCTCATGGCAAAACCAATGACTGTAATCTGAGTCTCAGCAGTGGGATTTCTCTAATATGTTGTGCTCTTTGTCTGGCAATGCCTTTGATGTTGATGTAGAGGGCTAGTATGACATAAAAATTCAGTGGTAGCAGAGTCAGCTGCATCTTGCTAGAGGAAAACCCCTTTCACAGTGGGTGCTAATGATATTAGTACAGATTGCTGCATGGGCCCATGGTGATACAGTGAACTGTATGTAATCCTCAGTGACCAATCTACATCCAGCAGTTGTGTGGCATGGGCAGTTAGCAAAAGTCATCTTAGATATCAAACAAAATCAACAACCCAGACAAGAGGGTAACCAATATGCCACTGGACTGACTGTGTACTTAGCATCTGTGTTGTGTTTCAGAATAGACTAATGTAAGGCTTGTCCCTCTAAGTGCAACTGTTTCAGCACGACTCGCTCAGAGCTCACTCCATACATCCAGCTTTCTATTGGTCTTGAGATGGAATGAAACAAAAGTGAGGTGCAAACATTGTTGACAGAAGTCACAGAATTGCAGTGAGATCTGGGCCATTGTTGGTGACCATTGATCATAATGTTCAAAAAGTTTCGTTGGCTGGATCTTCTTACCTGTTCCAGGTATATTTATGAAATAAGGCAACTTACACACCCTAATTAATAGCAGTCCAGCAAAGTTATTTATTCATTTCATTTCAGTATTTGATTGGTATGGACCAGGGTGTGAATTGTTTGTGCTGATGTTTCCTGTTCATACTGTATGCAAGCATGGACTTGCGTATCCTGAGCTCTGACCATATGCTTCCTTTAAGTCCTCCACTTGAGATATTCCCCAATTACTTCACGTTCTTGCACATGGAGGTGAAGAAATGTTGAGGAAGCACTAATATTAACACTGCATAACATGTAACAATGTCTTATAATTTAGATTCCATTATTAGAAAGAATTAGGAGGCTTTATTTTCTGAACACGTACTGTTATAAGAAACTGATTGTTGTGGTGTACCAACCTTTAGCATTCTACCTTCAGAAGGCTCATGTTCTCTAAAGCCTGTTGTGGTGACTACAGGTTGTTAACTGATACGGAATAGTTTTTTTTATTAGTTTTTTATTTAAAATAAATGTGTGTCTAAAGCTGGAAAAGAGGTTTGCTGTCTTGGAATCAAAATATTGCATGACTAAATAGTAAAACTGGATGCTACTTTTCTTTAACATTGAGCAGTATGTTGTACATTCATATTTCTCAAAATTATCAATTTACCTGAACAATTGGTTCCTATGCATTTTTGTGGTTGACAGATGTCTGTTTTCTCAGCATGTAAATCCTCTCAGGATACCAACCACATAAATCTGCAGGGCATTCACAATGTTTAGTACAACCATTTTGCATTGTAATCTGCTTCTAATTCAGTTTATAGATTTTTAAATTCTCTTATGGTTGTATGAAACACTTTCATTGATGACATATGTGGCTTGCAAAATTACTGGCCATCAGATTCCTCAGAACCCATCCCCTTTTTCTAAAGTTTAGTGGTCAGTTGCTAGGGGCTGTAAATGAATACCATCAGATTAGTTTTTAAGTTTATGTCCATTTAAATTTCACTTTCTGTCTCACTGACCAACTTTTAAATAGTGAACTCCAACTTTTAAATAGTGAACTAGCACTTGCAATTACGTACATTTGCAGGCAAAGAGGGTTCCATACAAAGCCATGGGGAGGGGGGACATCTTACAGGCATTAGTAATATTCATTTATTGAGACTGGTGTAAATGCCAGACAAACTAAATTTTTGTACAGGTTAAAACATCTATCATAATTCATCCTCGTGGAGAGAAAAAAATTGCTCATTGTGTTGTAAGGAGAGCAGAGAAATGTTTCTTCCTTCCAAAGACATATTGGAAATGTCTGGATAAGAATCCAAACTTGAGTTTGCAGATAAATAAGTTTAAGTTTTAAGCATCATCTTAAAAAAAAATTTAAAAAAATAAATAAAATTCTGTAATTTTTTCGTTTGTTTGCAGATACATGTCTGCTGGCCTGGTACACATTGAAACCCACAGTAACATAGTATGCCAGCAGAGGAGTCCAAGTAAAACAGCACAGCTCATTATCCACTTTGTCAATGTGATGCATCGTATTGTTTCAGCTCCATTAATGACATACTAAGATACTTTTGCACAAATTTTGATGTGTACCTAAACTTGTAGGCATGTACATACAAATTAAATGCATACCAAATCATTTTTTTTCCATTGAGGTGATAATTAAAACTTTAACTAGGCCTTTTAATAGTTGAAAAGATGATGATGCTGAACTATTTTCTGACTGACAAAAGGTTAAGAAATGTGACCCAGACAGTAACACCAAATTAATTTTATATTGATACTGGAGTGAGAGTTTCACCAAATCCCTTTCTGTGAAAATGACAATTTCCTTTGAAGTTTAAAATTACAGTCAAAATCCTCCTTAGTGATCTGTACGTAAATTTCTTTAGTAAGCTATACATTGCCATTTCACATGTTTAATCTCAGTTTTTGTGACTGTTATTCACTTCTGCAAAACAAGATGGTGCAAAACAAGATGGTCTGAGACTTGATAATAGAAATTGCATCTTACGGCACAAGTCAGAAGTTTCAGAATCAGTTATGTTAAGTACAGTTTGTGATTTCAGAATTGCAAAAAAAGAGGTATGCAATGTTTAACCGCTGTTTGTTCTCTGTTTGGATAAGTACTTCTTACTGTTTCAGCTTTACCGACCCTTACTATTTTTATGTTCTTTTCAAATGCAGTGACAGTTTAACAGTTCATGGGTCACGTTTTTGTCTGCAGGTTTCTTTTTCCACCTTCAAATTAATACTATATTATCATTTCTTTTTTTCCTTCTTCCAGAGACCGGTCTGTCCTTTATGCATCAAGCCTGCGTGAGAAACAAAGTGCCTTGACATCTGGAGTGATAAAATTCATGTTTTATATCATGAATTTAAATTGATGTGATATTTGTGTTAAATTGATAATGTGATACTTGTGATACTTGTTTACAACATTTATATTGGGCTGCTCATCAGTGTTCCTTAATTTCTTCTTCTTTTCCTTACAAATGTGGTATACAAATTTTTAAAAATGATAATTCTACCAACATTTGTGTGTAAAAATGCTATAAACTGTTAGGAAGTAAGTCACTATTTAGAGATAGATTCTCTAACAGCTGTAACTGTATAGAAAGTAACAAAGTTTTAGTTACTATTTGTATGTGTCATATGGAACTGGTAATTTTATTCTGAGATATTTGAATTGTATTTCAAAATAATTGTAATATTAGTTTTATTAAAGGCTTCCTCTCTGGTTATTAAGATGACATATTGCTACCAGATAAGAAAAAATAAAAGATTCTTTGTTTGCATTAGTACAAAAAAGATAACTTTTAGTGAATCTAAAACCCTCATTTGTCTAAAATTGAAACTAAGGACTTCAAATGCATATTTTGCAACAAGGCATACCATCAATTACTCAAACAGTTTGAAACTAGGTAATGAGTATTTACATATCATCTGTAAATCTTCTTTTAATACCATTACTTCCCAGCAGTAGACCACGATGCCTTTGCAACAACACAACATTGTTTCTGTTAACTAACGGTGGCGTCATGCCTTAGGGATTCCTCAGTTAAAGCAGAAATTGTCTGCATCTAGCACAAAAGTTTTGTAAAAGGCCAGATCTGGAGATATGAGTGTTTCTCGTAACTTAATCCGTAGTGTTTGCATGTGTGAACAGGCCTTCATACTTGATACTTGCATTACAAGGGAGGATGGCTAACCATAACCAGCTAGTGCTCTCTCTAAAACCTATATCATTGTTCTGAAATGTCACTTGAACTGTGCCTTTGTCTGAATTTAAGATATTAAAAGTGTAATGTTGCAAGACTCGAGGACACACCAATTGCATTCATAGTAAGTGTCCAGCACTATCTGACCTCACATTGTTATGAATAAATGACTGAACACCTTGGATTGATGTATCCTCAGAGGAGTTGTAAATTTTAGCCCTGTCTTTCTTTGATGTAACAGTGTTTTTCTTCCATTGTTTGAGACCTTTGGTGGCCAGATGGTGTTTTTTTTTTCACACATTGTACTCTGTAAATATCTTCTGGGATGTGGAATGAGTTATGTTATTAATCAAAAGAAGCAGTCACCGTTGCAAGCAACTTCTGTAAAGTATGCTAACAAGAAGTTGACTGCTTTAAATAAAAAAAAAAAAAACACACAGACAGACAGACAGACAGAGAACATCAGTGTTAAATAGAAATTGTATTCAAGAGTCCAAACATTTTGAAAAATTATTAGAATTGCTAATAAGGTACTCTTACTTTCTTCTTAAATATTGGTGGATTCAAATTTCCTATCTCACGTTTCTCAGTAACCTTTTATGGTTCATGAATTCCCAGTTGGTCCTACAATTTGCCATTTAATCTTTAATGTTGAAAATGTGTAGGACCATGGTTAGTAAAGTGATGTGTTCAAACCTTTGGATTATAGACAGCTTTAGAGGAGGAAAGCAGTTACTTATTAAAAAAGAGCTACTTCTTCTATTTGCAGCTGCGTACTAATTGTTTATGGACCTTTACAGATTCAAAACACCCATCTGTATACTACAGAATTTAAAAACATATTAAATATGAAAATTAATCTTAACTAGGTTTACAATCCAGAGTTTAAGTGTTTGGTAAATGTTTTGTTTCTGATTAGTGGAGGTTTAATGATACATGCCTGATCTTTACTGGCAAAGTGGTAGACTTTTGCACCATAAGATTCCACTCTGAATTCTAGATAGGAAGCGATGGTTTATGTGAACATTTTTTTTCTTATGTACTGATCAGCCAGAACTTTGACCACCTACCTAATAGCCAGTGTGTTCACCTTTGGCATTGATAACAGCGACGACGCATCGTGGCAAGGGAGCAATGAGGTCTTTGTACTTCACTGGATGGCACCACATCTGCACATGAAAGTTACCTAATTCCCATAAATGCCGGGGAGGGGATCCAATGAGCTCTGATGCCATGTTCAATCACATCCTAGGTGTGTTTGATCAGTTTCAGATCTGGCGAGTTGCGGGCCGGCACATCAGTTGGAACTCGTCACTGTGTTTCTCGAACCATTCCATCTCACTTCTGGCCTTGTGAAAAATGCCACATGACCACCATGAAGGGGTGTACTTGGTCTGCAACCAGTGTATGATGCTCCTTGGCCATCATGATGCATTTTGCTAGCTCCACTGGACCCATGTATGCCCCACAGTATAGGTGTCAAGGAGCTTTCCCCTGGAAGACATCGGGTTCGCACCCTACCATTGGCATGATGAAGATATTGTGATTCATCAGACCATGCAGCACTGTGCCAATGGTCACATGCCCATTTGTCATAGTTGCCGCTGTTGTGGTATTAACATTGGCACATTCATGGGTCGTCAGCTGCAGAGACCTATCGTTAGGAGTGTTCGGTGTACTATGTGTTCAGACACATTTTTACTCTGACCAGCATTAAAGTCTAATGTTAGTTCCACCCAGGTTCCTCTCTCTCCTGTTTTACCAGTCTGCCCGGCCTACATCTGACGTCTACTACTGAGGGGTGGCCGCCCAACCTCATGTCATCTGGACGTAGTTTCACCTTGTTTTCATTATCTGTTAAAGGCTTTGCATAAAAATCGACATGCCATACTGCCATACCTTGTTCATGGGAAAGTAAAGGTGAATCACAAAAGGTGCTAGAAGTGACTGCCCTTAACTTGTAAACACAGTTGAACACAACGCTGCGGGTTCTCAAAAATTGCTGCTAGAACCTCTGGAGTTACTGCCTAGATTTAAAGTATCATGATCGCTCATAAATCTTCCAAGTTGTGTGGTTTATTCGTGTAGACCTCGCCTATTAGGCCACCCCAGATTATGAAGTCATGTAGTCTTAAATTAGGTGACCTTGGGGGCCACAGTCTTTTTGGAATCACTCTGCGGGGGGGGAAAATGATTAGACCTCAGCCATTGTCACTCGAGACATGTAGTGTATTGTGCTATCCTGTTGGTATCAGCAGAAGGCAAGTTTTTTTATCGTCCAACTAGTTCACAAATTCACGAAACATTTTGATCCAAACTTCACTTGTCACAGTAGACTCGAAAAAAATTGAGCCGGCGATGTGACATTACACAGAACATGCCAATCTTTTGTAAATGTAGGGATTTCTCGACAAATGCATGTCGATTTTCGTTACACAACAAACTTGTATTCTGAGAGTTTACATAGCCAAAGGTGTGGAACCCCACCTCGTCACTGAACCATTTGTACCACAATATTCCTGGCTTGAGCAATAAACTGCAGAAATAAACAGCAAAATCACGTCCCACATTCATGAGATAAAACGTTGACCAGAATTGCAGGAGAGGTCAGCAATTGTTTCACATCAGTCACTTTTTTCCCAATAAGGGCAGCAATCCCCCACTCTGAAGATTCGACACTGTTCCACCACTCTTGCTCACTAACTTTTGTATGCAGCACTTAGATGGTATATGCTAGTCACCAAAGGGTTCAATAAAAATTCGCTGACATGCCTTGCTGGAACCATTAATCCAATATTGTCTCACAAGAAACTCCTTCAAGAGAATAGCAATACACTGTCACTAAACACTGAGCTCCAGCCCCCGTGATGCATAGAAATACCCTGTTACATCAAATGATGTTGCAATGTTGCCGCGTCAAAAGTTACACGGTGCAATTTCGGAGGAATTACTATATGTTTGTGGGGACCTCTTTTGAATGGGACACTGTACTTTCCATTAATTGATGTGCTGTTGCCAGGCCAGTTTATTACCTTTTCATAAGCCAAGGAATTACACAATTTGCTATGTACTCATTGAACTTGACAAGTTTTGTTAAAATTTGGTTAAGCCTGATCCACATTGATACCATTTGTATGCTTAGTGGAAAAACTTTTGAATAAACTTTGAATACAGGGAGTGAAATGTTATGTACAAAATGTAAATAATACCAAAAGAGCAATTCAGAAAGTTGATTAAAGTTCGGTGAGGAGAAAGGTCTTCCATTGGCAGTGTAACAGTCAGATGCAGGTTGAATGGAATTCATAGTATTTTGAAAAGAGGTTATAAGGTGAACATCAGCAAATTAAAACAGTGGTAATGTTGTGCAGACAAATAAAACCAGAGGATGTTGAGGGAATCGGGTTAGGAAATGAGGCACTAAATGCAATAAATGAGACCCTGTGTGAACAGCAAAATTAAAGATATAAAATGCGGACTGCCAATGGCAAGGAAAGCTTTTCAGAAAACAACAAAATCTTATCAATTTAAACATCTTTAACAAAAACATGGATATCACCCAATGCTCTTCTAGGATTGTTTGTTTGGGTAATCATGTGGTGATAGAGACATGCCGAGAAGGGCATTCAAAATGACAGCTCTGAGATACACTAAGTGGTCAAAAGTATCCAGACATCCCCAGAAACATATGTTTTTTCATATTAGGTGCATTGTGCTGCCAGTTACTCCATATCAGCGACCTCAGTAGTTATTTGACATTGTGAGAGAGCGGAATGGGGTGCTCTGTGGAACTCTCGGACTTCAAACACGGTCAGGTGATTGGGTGTCACTAGTGTCATATGTCTGTACGTGAGATTTCCACACTCCTGAACATCCCTAGGCCCACTGTTTCAGATGTGATAGTGAAGTGTAAAAGTGAAGGGACACATACTGCACGAAATCGTACAGGCCGACCTCGTCTGTTGACTGACAGAGATCGCCAATAGTTGAAGAGGGCACTGATGACCTCGGATGTTGAGCGCCCATAAACCCCAACACACACACACACACACACACACACACACACACACACACACACACACACACACACTAGTTGAAGGAGGTCATAATGTAGACCATCATACAGTAATTCCAAACTGCATTAGGATCCACTGCAAGTACTACAACAGTTAAGTAGGAGGTGAGAAAACTTGGATTTCATGGGCAAGTGGCTGCTCATAAGCCACACATCATGCCAGTTTATGCCAAACAACACCTTGCTTGATGTAAGTAGTGTAAACATTCGACGATTGAACAGTGGAAAAACATTGTGTGTAGTGACGAATCACAATACATAATGTGGCGATCTGATGGCAGGGTGTGGGTATGGCAAATGCCAGGTGAACATCTTCTACCAGAGTGTGAAATGCGAACAGTAAAATTCAGGTGCGGTAGTATTACGGTGTTGTCGTGTTTTTCATGGAAGGGGCTTGCACCCTTTGTTGTTTTGCATGGCAATATCACACCACAGGCCTACATTGATGTTTTAAGCACCTTCTTGCTTCTCACTGTTGAAGAGCAATTCGGGAATGGCGACTGCATCTTTCAACATGATCAAGCACTTGTTCATAATGCACTGCCTGTGGCGGAATGGTTACATGACAATAACACCCCTGCAATGGACTGGCCTGCAAAGAGTCCTGACCTGAATCCTATAGGACACCTTTGGCATGTTTTGGAAAACCGACTTCATGCCAGACCTCACCAACCAACATCGACACCTCTCCTCAGTGCAGCACTCCATGAATAATGGGCTGCCATTTCCCAAGAAACCCTTCCAGAACCTGATTGAACGTATGCCTGTGAGAGTGAAAACTGTCATCTAGGCTAAGGGTGGGCCAACACAATATTGAATTCCAGCATTACTGATAGGGGGTGCCACAAACTTGAAAGTCATTTTCAGCCAGGTGTCCAGATACTTTTGATCACATAGTGTACGTGTATCCTGCAAAGGAAACAGTTTACCTGTAGGGAAAGGAGATACATGTGGTCAACTGCAGGAGGAGAAACAGAGTGTCAGTAAATGAGAGCCAGTTGGTGTTGAAAGTTAGTACATGGTGACATGGAAAAATACCAGCTGTCGCAAAGTACTCTGAAGATCTGCTAAACTGAGACGTTCAACATTATCCGTAAGAAGTAAATTACAACTCAGAACTACCAAATTGCAGAAGACATAAGGAACATTATAAATATATTTAAGAACAGTAAATCTCCTTGGGATGGTGGGATCATTGTAGAACTCCTGAAGTATGTTAAAAGAGAAAGTTATCATTGAACTGACAGATTCTTAAAAATGATGCGCCATGAAGGAATTATCCAAATGGGACAGAAATTGGTGGATGTTATGTACAACTACAGAAAAAAAAAAAGATTACAACTTTGTAAAAATTGGATGATTTATTCAAGAGAAAGAGAGACATGATACAGCAGTACCTGTGTTGTTCAGAAGTATGATGCAATGTTCCTTCTCACATGCATGCGTGTAATAAGCTGTAAATCTGGGTTCGAGTCCTGCTCTGGCATAAATATTCATTGTTGTCATTCCATTATATGGCTGATGGCTGCCGACTTTCACAACTGCAAATTTATTTCATGAAAGAGAGAGAATTTCACAAATTGAGCAAGTCAATAATGCAGTTGTCCACTTCTGGCCCTTATGTAAGCAGTTACTCAGCTGGTAGAGTTGCTGGATTTCCCCCTGAGGTATGTCATTTTAAATTCTGTCCAACTGACATGGTAGATCTTCAAAATTCCATGCTGCTTGAAGAACTCTGCCCATAATGGCCTTGCTTGGCCAGCAAGGTCATCAGATCTCTCCCCAACTGGGATACAACCAAGCAGCTCAGAATTTCGGTGATCTAATGGGCCAGTTGAACATAATTTGGCATTACATTCCTCAGGAGGACATCTGACAACTCTATCAATCAATGCCAAGCCAAGTAACTGCTTGCGTGATGGTCAGGGGTGAACCAGCACGTTATTGACTTGCTCAATTTGTGAAGGTCATTCTCTTGCATAAATCATCCAATTTTTCTTCAGTTGCAATCATTTTTTTGTCTGCACATGTACATTGAGGTGACAAGTCATGGGACAACAATATGTAAATACAGATGGCAGTAGTACTGCAGACACAAAGTATAAAATGGCAGGAATTGACAGACTCTGGACTCGGAATGATAGTTGGAGCTAGATGCAAGGGATATTCCATTTAGGAAATTGTTAGGGAATTCAATATTTCGAGATCCATATGTCGAGAGTGCTGAGAATACCAAATTCTAGGCATTACCTCTCACCACAGACAATGCACTGGACGACAGCCTTCATTTAATAATTAAGACCAGTGGCATTTGCGTAGAGTTGTCAGTGCTAACAGACAAGCAACATTCTGTGAAATAACCATGGAAACCAATGAGGGACGTGTGATGGATGTATCCATTGGGACAGTGTGGCGAAATCTGGCATTAATGGACTATGGTAGCCAGCGACGACTGACAAGAGTGCCCTGCTGATAGCACATCATCTGAAGTACCTCTCATGAGCATGTGACGGTATCAGTTGGACCCTAGACAACTGGAAAACCATGCCTGCTCAGATGAGTCCCAATTTCATTTGGTAAGAGCTGATGGTAGATTTCGAATGTGGCACAGACCCCATGAAGCCATAGGCCCAAATTGTTAACGAGGCACTATGCAAGCAGGTGATGGATGTGTTTACATGGAACTGACTAGGTCCTCAGGCCTGATTATTGACTGAAAATGATTATGTTGTGCTACTTGGAGACCATTTGCAGCCATTCATGTTTCCAAACAATGATGGAATTTTTGTGAATGACAAAGCGCCATGTCAGCTGGCCACAGTTGTTCACGTTGGTTTCCGGTCAAATTGAGTGAATAATCTGGCCACAAGATCGCCCGAAATGAAGATCATTGAATATTTATGGAACATAATTGAGAGGTTAGTTTGTGCACAAACTCCTGCACTGGCAACACTTTCGCAGTTATGGATGGCTGTAGAGGAAACATGACTCAAGATTTCTGCAGGGGACTTCCAACGACTTGAATCCATGCCACGTCAAGTTGCTGCACTAAGTCAGGCGAAAGTAGGTCCGACACAATATTAGGAGGTATCCTACGACTTTTATCACCTCAATGTACGTCTCATCTACTGATTTTCGTCCCAATCGGATAATTCCTTCATGGTGCACTTTTTCCTATTAGCGTAAAATGAGCAGAAATTGTTGAGTGCCGAGGAGGACTCCGAAAGGGCAGATCATATGAGGAACAAATTTTAAATCTGAAATGTAATCACATATCAAAAACAGAGAAGTAAGAATTTCACATCTCAGATTCAGTGGACACCAAAAATTTTCAAATTTTGGAGGAAACAGACCTTCAGCGACGCAACATCTAAGGTAGGCTTTCATAGTGCTTGAAGATCAAAACTGGAGTCCATGGAGGCACTCTCCCCTTTGTTCTTCAACTGTGTCCCTGATAAGGTGGTCAGAGAAAGACAGCGAGGATCATTAGGAGTGAGTGAGTGGAGTAGGACAGATGCAAGAAAAAAGGAACATGGTAGAACATCGCTTTCATTTACAAAATTGTCACATTTTTGGAATCGTTAGAGCTGTGTAATCAAACAAGAGACAAGCAGCTAATGCAGAGTCACAGGTATCTGCCAAGAAGATACATTATATGACACAAAAAGATAGCTTGTATTATCCATTTCCTAATGACTGACACCTAAATTTGAGCTTACATTGTAGTTACATCTTAAGACAAACATCGATGTTTTGTCCCTTGCTGGAATCTTAGAAGTGTCTACTTTTATTTGGGGTATGAATCTTGTAGTTGAAGTGAGATGACAACGTGATAATATTTAATATTTTTTGTAGAGTGTAAGCTTCAAAGAGTCACCGAAATGAAACCTATTTATGTTAACAACAGCCTCTGCACAGTATGTACAGATAACCATTTTGTACTACAAGAGGATTTCCACTACTTTCAGATTGGTTGGTTCGGAGAGAAAGGGCCCAAACTACAGGGTCTTTCCACATTCAAACAGGTCACGGAGAAAACCATCTCCCAAAAGAGTCTGGGAAGTAAAAAAGGCGCAAAACTAACTGGGAAACACACTGAAAGATAAAATGAAAGAGGCGAGACAAAAGGGGAGAAAATGCACTGAAAGGAAAAAAGTGGTAGAAGGTATTAAAAGAATATAGTAGATAAAGTGGGGTGGCTGATCACAAGAAGAAACAAGAATGAGCCAGCCATTCAGAAACACACTAAAATCTCCAGTCTAAAAGACAAGGCTAGAGGAATATAGATAGAGAAAAGACGAACACCAAGGTAAACAAACAGCAAAGACAGAGTGAGGAGTAGTTAAAGGTGGAAGCCTGGGGGAGAAGGTCAAACGCCTACCATTAGATTGTGTGATAAAAACGTCTCTCACAAATATGTAAAACTATATCAGCCATTGAGGCATTGTCTCCAAATACTATTGGCAGTGTGACGGGCAGCTAAAATTGGGCAGTCCAATAATATGTGGATGACAGTCAAGTGGGAACCATAGCAACACCTCGCGACGGCGGAGATGACCATGAGTTAATCAAGTATGGCCAATGCGGAGACAGCAAAGGGCAACGGAGTCCCCGCAAGAGGCTTGCATGGATTGTCTCCAGAGTGTGCACCATTCAGTATCCCATATCCCGAAAACTTTACAGTGCAAGACCGATCGGAGATCATACTCTGGTGGACGGATCTCGAGAGTTGGTTTACCTGGTAGCCTGTTTGGCCAGTCTGACAGCAAGTTAATTGCTTGGGATCCTGACATGTCCTGGGGTCCAACTGAAGGACACTAAACCTCAAGGAGACTCCTGGATAGTCATTACCAAAAGATGGTGAAGGAAGCACTGGTTGAGAGCTTGCAGGCTGCTTACAGAGTCACTACAGATGACGAAGGACTCACCTGCGCAGGAGTGGATATGCTAAAGAGTGTGAGAGCTAGCTACCAATTCTGCAGTGAAAACACTGCAGTCATCCAGCCAGGAGAGCTGTTCATTATGTCCAACATAAGCGTAAACCAAACCAGTATGACCATTGAGCCATCAGTGTGGACTATTTCTGAGCCCTGGAACTCATCAAGAATAGAGAAAAATCGCTGGCAGAGGGCCTAGGTGGAACTGAGCCTTTTGGGCCTTGCAGTAGATCCAGACAAAGCTGTGGCCGAGGCATGGACTGTGGAGGTATACAGGAGTGGACCCTCAGGAAAGTTGGTAGAAGTAAAGTGTCGATTTCAGTAAGCACAACTGGACACGGACTGCAATTGGAATCCCTGATCTGGGCCGTCATTGTGGTAGATGGATCACCATTTAGGGAAAAGGAGACGATCAATTGGATGGTGAGGTGAACTATGAACGTGGGCGGTATAATTCACATGCAGTTTTGTCACCTGATCTGCAGTGGAGGAACCCCAGCTGCCACAAGGCGGCTTTCACTAGGATCGTTCGGAAAGCTCCAATCGCAAGTCAAACTCCACAGTGGTGTATAGGATCCATCAGCTGCGATGCTGAGGGTGTTGCTGAACCATACACCAGGCTCCCTTAGTCAAGACGGGACTGCACAAGGGCTTTGTACATCTGTAGCAGTGTAGGGTAATCAGCACCCCTGTTGGTGTGACTCAGGCATCGAATAATATTAAGATGCCGCCAGTGCTTGTCCTTAAGCTGATGAAGATGGGGAAGCCAAATTCAGTGGGCATTGAAGACCAGTCCCAAAAACTGGTAAGTCTCCACCACATTAAGTAGTTGTTCATCAAGGTAAGGTTGTGGATGTGGATGGACAGTATGATGATGGCAGAAGTGCATGATGGCAAGTTTTGACGGCTGAAAACTGGAAGCCGTGAGTGAGGGTCTATGACTGCACCTTTCATATGGCTCCATACAGTCGGAATACAGTCACACCAATAGAAGAGGAGCCAAAGGAACTGCAAAAATCATCAGCATATAAGAAGGGGATACAGATGACCCCACTGCAGCTGCAAGACTACAGTATTAATGGCAATTAAAAGGGGGGAAGGGTGGGGGTGCTGAGTATAGAGCCCTGTGGGACCCCATTCTCTTGGATGTGGGGCAGACTGTGTGAAGCACTGACTCGAACTCTGAAAGTATGGAGTGACAAAAAATTCCATATAAAACTCAGGAGCGGGACTCGAGACCCCCACTCATGCATGTAATGAAGATATGTCACCAAGTGGTATTGTAGGCTTTCGTCAGGTCAAAAAAGATGGCACTAACACTCTTGACGCCAGGAAAAGGTTGTTTGGATGGCAGACTACAGGTAGACAAAGTTGTCAGTAGTGGAGTGACCTCGGTGAAAACTGCCAGCTTACCATTTGTTTGACCAGCTTGCACAGAACTTTGGTGTGACTGATAGGACGACAGCTATTCACATCTAGTGGGTTTTTATCAGGTTTTAGCACTGGAACGATGTGAAGGAAATTTGCCATCACTCCAGATGCTGTTGAAGATGGCAAGGTGGTGGTGCTGGTAATTTGCTGACAGATGTTTAATTATTTGGGAATGGATGCGGTCTGGTCCAGGGGATGTGTCAGGACAATCAGCATAATGTTGGAGGGCCCGCCTACTGTTTCTGATGACTGCAGTGATTTCTGGCAAACACCAAGGCTTTGCGGAGGCAACCTGAGGAACAAGGGACTGCCAATACAGCTGCGGCAACAATGGTGGTAGTGATGGTCTGGATCACCTCATCAATGCTGCCATGCAACGGAGATTCCCGACCACAGAAGTTGTCTTGAGCTCTCCAGTGGATAGACGGGAGAAGGGTAGGATTCTAAACAAAGAAATCAATGGCCAAGTATGTGACATGTGCCACACTGAAATGAGTGGGGCACCTGTATTTAGGAGGTGAAGGTCGAGTTGATTTAGTAGCTCCTCAATATCTTTACAATGGCCAGTAATCTTGGTTCCACCCCACAAAGGTTATTGGGCACTAAAATCACCCAGAAGTAGAAAAGATGGGGGGAGTTGGGAAATTAGTGCAGCCAATACATAGTGCAGCAGTTCACCATATGGAGGAAGGTAGATGTTACAGATAGTAATTTCCTGCGTTCTCCTCACCCTGAAAGCCACAGCTTCTAAAGGTGATGTGGGGGGTGGGGTGTTCACTGCAGACCAAGGTAATGACACAGATACAGACTCCACCTGACATTCTGTTACAGTCAGTATGGTTTTTGTAGTACCCCCGATAGCCACGATGGGCAGGGGTCCGCATTGCGGAAAACCAGGTTTCCTGAAGGGCAACACAAAAAGCAACTGTAATGCTTAAAATTTGTTATAACTCAGCCAGATGGGAGAAAAAAAAATGCAGCAGTTCCAATGGAGAATGACACTGTCGGGTGTCTGGGAAGGCATGAAGGGACCAAGGAGGCAGTTTACACCTCAGGGTCACCTGCCACCACCGGTTGAATGCAGTTATCCACAGCCATTGTGTCTGAAATGTCAGCAAGATCTAGGTCCTCGGGGGACAATAGACTGTCCACCTTGTCCTCAGACAGAACCAGAGTCTCATATTTCTTAACTGATTTCTTCTTCATCGGTTTGCCCTTGCTGCTCTTTAGGGGTTGCTGGGAGGGCTTCCCTGAAGTAGCATCATGGACAGAGTAACAGCATGAAGTCCTTTGACCAGTAGCATGTGGCTCCTTCAGCCACTGGCTGCGTCCTCTTTGACACTTGTAGAAACCTTGGAAGAGAGAGTCCTGAGAGACCACTTCCATGCAAGAGGAGCCGGAGGAGGCTGTTGCTTCTCTGGTTGGGGTGTGGGGACTAATGTCCTGAACGTTTGGGAAGACATTGCCCCCAAAGTAGAAGTTTTGGGAGTACTGGAAGAAGTGCCCCCAACCACTAAGGTTGGAGGGGGGCAGGGGATGGGATGGAACTGGATGGCCCTGAGGGCCCACTGAGCAAGTTTAAATGAGGAGAGTGTTGTTACTAATGAGGGGCACGACGTCATGGCAGCAGCCCAAGATGAGAGTAATTGAATGGGGTGCAACCTTTCATACAGTATTTCAGTGTAGCTGCTCTGTAAGTTATCTGTCAAGGATCTTGTATTCCATAATTTTCCTCTCCTTTGGGAGTACTGTGCTCTCCACAGTTGACATAGGTGGGAGGAGGGGCACATGGAGTATTCAGATGCAGTGGACGTCCGCAGTCTCGACATGTGGTGCTAGAGTGGTACTGGGAAGACATGTGCTCAAATTTCCAGCACTTACAGCACCACATTGGGTGAGAGATGTATGGTTTGACATCACATCAGTAGACCATCACATTGACCTTTTCAGGTAACAAAACACACTCAAAGGCCAAGATGAAGGCACTGGTAGCAACCACATTGTCTTTAGGTCCCCTATAGACATGTCACCCTACATTCTAAATTGGCACACAACTCATCATCAGACTGCAACAGGAGGTCATGATGAAAAATAATCCCCCTGGACTATGTTGAGGCTTTTATGGGGGTTGACTGAAACAAGAATATTACCCAGATTGTCACATGGAAGTAACACTCATGACTGAGCTGGAGATGCTGCCTGAATCAGGATTGACCCATTGTGCATTTTGGACGGTGCAGCCACTTCATCAAACTTATCCTCCTGGTGTTCTACAACAAAGAGTGGCTTGGCAGCCAGAAAGGAGTCTCCATCAGTTCTGATGCACACTAATTACTGAGACGAATATGGCTGCCTTCTTTGTGTAGCCCTATGTTCCTCCCTTCCTCCCATGGTATAGTCAGGGAGGCGAACAACTTGGGGGAATATGTTGCAGCATTGTATTCAATCTTCCCCTTCTTATAGACTGCTGGGGCCATTTGGTCCCCAGCAAAATAGGACTTGGTCTACTTCATTGCGGGGCATCCACCCTGATCCCACCCACTCCGATCAGGGGCTCTCCCCATGGGTGCCATCCAGCCACAGCAAAGGACACCTGGCATGATGGCTGTTGCCGGAAGTCCCAACGCTCCAAGAAGACAGGCATCCACTCCTTGTCATATGTGGGGAGGTTGCAGCTCAGGCATCGGCAGTGCGATCGCTGTGCTGTCACAGGGCTACGACCGAAAGGGTACGAAATGGCCCCATATGACAGACTGGCTACCGTGCTGGATACGGCATGCATGGAAATCTTCTATTGTCATGGGGGCAGAACAGGACAGCGGACAATCGATGGAGATTATGCATCCTGCAAGGTGTTCTTGCCCAGATAGCTGGAATATGGGTGGAGCAGCAGTGTCATGACAATAATAGATGCACAATATCATAATGTACGAGGGATATATGGTGCATCACATAAGCCGTCCTCTTCCAAATAGCCCGCACTGCGGAAAAATTCGGACAATGTGGAGATCAAACTGTCAAAGGGGACCATAATGTATAAGGCCAAAAAGTGGGCGACTCCTTTTAGTCACCTCGTACAACAGGCAGGAATACCTCGGGCATATTCTAACCCCCATACCTGCAAGGGGGTACTGCTTCCCAGTTGTTTTTGTAGACTGCCGCAATTTGCCTAATGATGATACATAGAACAAAGAAGGAAAGTGTAAACTGATAGCTGTGTTGTTGCATTTCACAGGTTATGTTTATAGTAATTCTGCATAAAGCACCATCATCATGTGTTTAATTTATTTGATTGTTCGTCGCGTGCTTGCATATAAAATGTTGCCAGACTTCTGAACAGTACTTCTATTTTGTTGTTCATTGTTGCAGTGTTCACATACATCTACATCTACATGGTTACTCTGCAATTAACACTTAAGTGCCTGGCAGAGGGTTCATCAAACCAGTTTCATACTACTTCTCTACCATTCCACTCTCAAATGGCACGTGGGAAAAAAGAACACCTAAATCTTTCCGTTCAAGCTCTGATTTCTGTTATTTAATTATGATGATCATTTCTCCCTATGTAGGTGGGTGTCAACAAAATATTTACACATTTGGAAGAGAAAGTTGGTGATTGAAATTTCGTAAATAGATCTCACCGCAAATAAAACCACCTTTGTTTCAGTAACCGCCACCCCAACTTGCGTATCATATCAGTGACACTCTCGCCCCTATTGTGCGATAACACGAAATGAGCTGCCCTTCTTTGCACTTTTTCGATGTCCTCCGTCAATCCTACCTGGTAAGGATCCCATACTGCACAGCAATATTCCAGCAGAGGACGGACACGTGTAACGTAGGCTGTCTCTTTAGTAGGTTTGTCACATCTTCTAAGATAGGACTGCATTTTATATGTGTGAAACTTTGCATCATTTACAGAATTGTGAAAATTCCATGGTGATCAGACCATGTGCTTAATTTGGGGCCCAGAAAAGAACAGGGTGTGGGCAATTGTGCATGTGAAAGTGTAGTGAATCGAATTTTCAGAGAATAAAGAGAAATTTCATGTTGTATATCACGAAAAACAAGTACTGGCAGATGACAGAAGTTTGCATTGGGTGAGTTTACAAAGAGTCATTGGAAGGAAAATCCAAGATGTCAGCATGTAAAAGGAATTTCCAACAGTAGTAGACTAGTAGCTGTACTGGAAAAGTTAAACAGCACTTATGAGATCTGGTATGGTGCAAATTATTCCAGAAAATGTAGATAGTAGGAACTAAAATGCCTTGCACCAGGAAACACATACAACTATCACAGAGGAAGAGTTGAAGAGTGTAATGACTGGAAAGAAGAATTCAAACTTCGTCTGGGCGTGGAAAAAGGCTTACAATGTGACACATTTGGAACAAATAGAGGTTCATGCAGAACGCAGGCTTATGTTTTATTGGGCAAAAAGATACAGATTAACACTCAGATTAATGCCAGAATCTAGTCCAGGAGTGATCTTTAAAAATTACCAACAGATCTGCAATTGCAATTGTTATACATCAGGCTCCATACCATACGATAATAAATCCAGTATCACAAAATCAATTTGTGAAATGGACAAAGGAGTCTATTATTGAATGGAAGGAAAGTAATAATGTAGAGCTTCCATCGGTAACGTCAAAAGAGGAATTTACAAAAACAGGACTACTGGAACATGCGCGACTGCACTTCAGGTTACAAGAACACCTTTTGGATTATATATTGCAATCAGTTGATGATAAAATTGAACTTCTGTGGTTGCCTGTGTAGCACTGCAAATTCAATGCCACTGAGCTTATTTAGTCCATGGCCAAGAAGAGGGCAGCAAAGGAGAACAAGAATTACAAGATAAATGATAGTTTACTTTATCTGTGTGTTTGCCACAAACAAGATAGCAAAGGATAACAAGAATTTAAGGTAAATAATACTTTACAGTTGTGTCACTCTGCTCTGGACAGCATCCCCAAGTATCTGGAGGAATTTGGTCATGTGCACAAACTTGAAAACTGTTACAAAGAGCTCTCAGTTGGCATTAAAAGCAATTAAGGTAGGTTTTATTTCATTCATCATTCTTTCCTGCAAAATTCATTCAAGTTAGTAGAATTTTTTCCTTTACTGTTAAAATTTACAATACATTTAATTATTCATGTAAGGTTTTGTACTGGATTGTTCAGTAATACACGGATATAAAAGCCAAACATTTTATTTCACTGCCCGCATCTCGTGGTCATGCGGTAGCGTTCTCGCTTCCCACGCCCGGGTTCCCGGGTTCGATTCCCGGCGGGGTCAGGGATTTTCTCTGCCTCGTGATGGCTGGGTGTTGTGTGCTGTCCTTAGGTTAGTTAGGTTTAAGTAGCTCTAAGTTCTAGGGGACTGATGACCATAGATGTTAAGTCCCATAGTGTTCAGAGCCATTTTTTATTTCACTAACTACCAATCTAAGGCAGGGACAACATAAGATTAAGTCTCTTTGATTTTTAATAATCTGTGAGTTATGCTGCTACACTGTTAATATTGTAGACTTCTTGCTGAACAACTGGTGTCACAGCAGGTTCATTATTCTGCATGGCTACAGGTAGCTCTATTACAACAGAGGTTGGTAATGGTTCACTGTCAGGAAGGCTGTTGGTTTCAGAATCAGAGTTGATCAGCTACATCATAATCACTTACTGGCATCACATTAGTTTCAGAAATTGCACTCTTATCACTAGAAATGGATGAGAAGAGTTGGTCCATATTTCCTACGAGTGTTACCATTAAGATCTTGTACAGTGTACATATGTCCACTCGTCATTTATGCATCAGAGTTAATACCGTTTCTCATCCATGCATGCATGTAGGACTCTTCCCAAGTATTATCTCAGATCTTCCTTTGCCTGGATATTAAATGATTTGGTTAGTCTTAATTGAGTGCTTAGGTACCTCCCAAAAGTAATCAAGGGTGGGCCTCTGAATGTGTGTTCTGCATTCCAGTACACAAGTAACTGTGTATACAATTTATCAAGGTTTGATGTTTCATCGAACATACTGGCTTTCAGTGCATGCTTAAAACTCTGGACAACATAAGATTAAACCATATGAAGTAGGATGGTAAGGTGCAATGGTTAAATGCCTAGGTTTACTTTTTACATGATGCAAAGTCTTTATTGTGACCCACTGTCTGACACAACCACTTTAAGCTGGCCAAACTGAGCAAACAAAAGGGATTAATGCATCAACTAGAGCAGACAGGTTGGTAGAGGGCATCTTGAGCACTTCTGGCCACTTGCTGTGGGCATCCACTACAACTAGGAACAAGGTCTTCAAAAACTACGCAAAACCAATATGAAGCCTCTCCCATGGCATACTAGCACATTTCCACGGGTGGTAAGGGGCCTTGGCTGGATCCCTATTGACACTAGAACATCCACTGCACAACTGTGATTTGTTCCATTTCTTTATTCAATCCAGACCATCATAAACAGCTGGGATTCCCAGCGGGCCGAGTTTCTTTCAAAATCCAATGTTTTAGGCTACTTGGGATTACAACTCTCTCCCTCTGACAACACAGTTATGATCAACAGAGTATTCAGTGCAATGCCTTGAATAGTCTGTAAGAATGTCTGGCACCTTATCTGACCATTGGTTATTTTTGACACAATTCAACACAACAGATAGTATTTTATCTTTGGCTACCTCTTTGGAAATTTCTTTAGCTGTAACAAGGGCACTGTCAAGCATGAGGAAATTTACATACCAGCACCGTCATCAGGTTCAATCTGCCCAGGTAATGGCAATCTTGATAAACAGTCAGCATTACAGTTTTCAGTGGTTTTATGATATTTAATGTCATAATCATATAGAGATATAGATTCAGCCCATCTTTGCTATCTCCAGTCACAAATACAAGATAGCGAAGCTTTGGGACAAACTATAGATGAGTAGTTTATGGTCTGTTATCAGTGTAAAGTGACATTCTCTTAAATCATACTGTTTTACACTCCATACAATGTATCTAGCTTCTTTATCCAAGATACAATAATTTTCTTCTGCTTTGCTTCAGGTGGAACTAGCAAACATTAGAGGTCTTTCAGGTCCATCAGGAAATACATGCAACCATGCCTGACTCAACAGAATCACAAGCTAGATCTAGTGGCAATGATGGGTCATGACAACACAAAACTGTGCGACAGCAACATACATTTAGCTTCTTCAGATGCTTTGGCACATGAATGCAGAGGACTTAGAATTCTTTGCCAGTTTGGTAAAAAATTTCCATAATAGTTCTCCATACCACAAAATGACGAGATCTGAGTTCGAGTTGTTGGCTTTGGGATTTTCTACATGCTTCTACTTTTACATCAGTAGTATTAAATCCAATCTTAACAATAATTTGACCACAATATTCCATTTCATTTTGAAAAAAACTTACTTTTCTCAACATTCACTGTTAGTCCTGCATTCTTATACAATTCCTTTAACACAGCTAAATGGAACCAATGCTCTGCCAGGGAGAAGCCTGTGATGACAGTAACATCAAGACAGCAATATGTTTTCTTAAGACCAGGGTGAATATTACCCATTTTTTCTTGCCATACAGCTAGGGCAGAAGCAATTCCAAAAGCAAGTCTAGTAAACTTATACAATCCCCAAGGAGTAAGAATGATTTGCAGATCTTGGGATGGAAACAGACAATATTTAAGTAAATTTTGGTGAATTTCTCACCTCCTCCTAGTTTAGCAAAAATCTCATCTAAATTTGGTAAGGGTATTGAGGAATGACAAGGTTTGGGTTCACAGTTACCTCAAAATCCCCACAAATTCTTACTTTAAGTGTTTGGCCTTTAGCCTGCTGAATGATAGCCAAAGCCAATGGGGGTACACCTATTGTGCCCTAACACATGATCTGACAAATTGACAAGAGTTTTTTCATCAACTATGATCTGTATTTTATTTTCTACAAGAAGTAGGAGAATTGACTTGGCATGAAGGGCACAGTTTGAGCCATTTCTATTAGCACTTGGGTACCATTGGCATCTTTTAAGGTCCCTAGCCTTTTTGTGAAAACCTCAGGATATGTCTTCACAAGTTTTTCTGCACAATCTGTTACTGGGTGGAAAACTAATTGTTTAACTTGATGTATTTTGACAATATTGCCCCAGTTCAGTAGAAGTGGGTGATGGCTTCCCAACTTATGGAGGCAATGAAAAGCTTTCTTCATCAACTTCGACAGCAACATTAACTAAATATACAGAGCCCTTCATGCATGTGTTATAATACTTAATATTTTTTTTTATTATCTCTTTGTGCAACTTGTCTTTGGGAAATATTTGCACCACTTCTGACATGTCATACAAGTGGCATGTGCACCTGTGTCCAATTCAAAAGGAATTTTATTTCCAGCCACAACTAGCTCTACAACCCATGCATCATTATTAACTATTTGTTCAATGACACCACTTTTATACGTTGGAACACACAACAAAACTGTGACAGTCCTCACACTTACTGACATTTTCTTCATTTAGATCACCTTTTTAGGCACCCAGTTTTCTAAGCATGATATTTTTAATACTACTTCCTCATCTTCTGCCCCACAAGCCTGATTATATACAGGACCAACCATTGCAGCATCTCCATAGTCACTGCAATATCTTGACATTTATTGAATGTCAGTTTGCATTCTCCAGCCCCCCCCCCCCATTTGTTTCACTTCTTAAACCACACACTAATCTGTCTCGTAGCGGTCCTTGCAGATTATCTTTAAACTCACATTATTGTGCCACAGATTTCAACTGATATGTAATGTGGAATGGATTCTTCCGGATGTTGGTTTCTCATGTGAAACTTATGGCACTCCCAAGTCACTGAAGGTGTGGGCTCTATATGGTCTTTCACTATTTCATCAAAAGTCATGTCCTATGGCTTTTAAGGATATTCTAAGTCCATGATAAGAGCTGCATACTCAAATGTGAGACTCAATAGGTAGTTCATTTGCAAGTTGTCTGAAGTCTTGTGCACAATGAACTTATTTTTCATAATAGAAATACACACACCGCATTGCACTTGTTTTGAGAACTTGGGCACTGCAATGCCATTGGGATTACCCATAACACTTTCGATCTTCTTGTGCTTATTTGTCTTCATGTTCACTGTTGTTGTCCAACATGCAACAGCTGGCAGTTAATTCAGATAATTTTCCCCACACACACTATTTCAGTGAAAATTTATAAACAAAGGTGCGTACATAGTGCTGTTCTTCAATTTCTCAATGCCGATGGTTATGTTTTGTGCTGGATTGTTCAGTAATACAAGGACATAAAAACCACACATTGTTCCACTATCTACATGTTTGTATACACACAAAAAATTAAGACATAGATGAAATCATAACAAAGGAAGGCAACTTACAGTAATGTACCACTGCGAACTTAAGTAACAGATATAACAGTTCATTTGTTTTACTATTATTTATCGTATGGCTTTACCAGTGCAAGTGCGGTATTGACATTGTAAATTTACATAACATAACATATAAATACAAGTATACGTATACACACATACATAATAATATAAACAGAACAAACACCAGTCATTATTAAATCTGAGCATTTGTTGAAAGCTGCTTTAGTATAAAGCATTCACATGCAATTTCCCATTTTATTTCCCCCTACTCGCAACAACAGGACATAGTCTGTCACTAGGCACTTATCGCAAATCACAACAGTGGTATGACAACTATGAGCCATCACAACCTCACATGTATTCCAGTTAAAAAACGCAATTGCTTTACAAACTTATGACTGACAAAAACAAAGGAGTATTCATTAGTAATGACATAGGATGTAACCAAAAAAGTTATGGTTTACACCCATATTTTCTACACCGCAATAGGTACAACGGCAAGCTGAATGGAAGCATCTTGCATTTGAAGCGGCAAGAAAATTATTAATCATAACATAACAAAAATCCACCTGCAAACGGAAATATGTTGTACCTTTAAGCTGTGCACAGGAAATATTTCTCCTAATTGTTGTCTGGTTTACATGACCCCTCAAAATAGTCACTCACAAGCTTTCTCTTAAATATTGCTGTGTATGTTGCCCCCTTTTCAATTACAATGTGATATTCATACACCAAATAACAGTAGACATTTCAATGATTCCCATTCAGACAGCTTTAAATTTCCAGGACAGAATTAGACCAGTGTCAAAGCCATCAAGGACAGAAGGGCAAAGAGGGATCCAAAGTATGACACTGAAAGAATGTTGGATAAAGGAGGAAGGTATTTGTCTGGACCTTATACCAAACTGAAGTGTGAATGATGAACTTTTGAAATGATAAACAGTACAGATCAGAAATGGGTATTAGCATTAGGAAAGCAGTGTTCCAGAAGAATGCTGAAAATTAGCTGGCTACATTGAGAAATTAATGGAAAGGTACTGAATCAAATTGGGGTGAAAGAACTTAATAGTAAAACCTGACTATAAAATGGGATAGGCTGATAAGGTATGCTCTATGGAATCAAGATATAGATAACCTGGTAATTTAAGAGGTTGTATGTAGGGATGATTTTTTTTTTGTAAATGGCTGTCCAAAAGGTAGTTAAATAGTTATAAGGTGGGAATAGTAGACAGCACTGTTAAGTTACAAGATTTTAATACTGTGATTGAAACACCATCCTAGTGAAGAAAGTTACTGCTTGCCAATGACCTATCATTTTTGATGGCCCATGTTTCGTAGCAGACTTTCCTGCTATTGGGAAGAAATCAAATTTTGTGAGCAATGATCTGAATGCAGTACCACTTATCCCAGTTATTGCCATCAGGGAGTTTAATATCCAAACAGGCCTCGGAAGGCCCAACAGTACTAGCCAACTGCCGTGTCATCCTCAGGCAACAGGCATTACTGGATGTGGATATAGAAGGGCATGTGGTCAGCACACCACTCTAGAGCACTGCATCTGTGTGAGTAGTGCTCATCTACATGATTCACTATGAACGCACATGCAGCTGGCATTCCACTCACTCAGTATCAAACAGCGCTCTCCTGCAGTGTGATGGCAACACCCGCATGCACACAACTTGGACACAATGTAGCAGCACTAATGGGCCCGGCAAGCATTCAAATGCAATTCTTTTTAGCAATTGATTTTTCATGTTTTCTATGGTGAAAGTGTGTGCTGTATACCTGAGTTTCACCAAGTGTTACCACAATATAACAAAAATAAAAGTGATGATTGAATAATGAATGTTACTGAAGGTCATCATTTCAGTTGTGAAACTGTACATTTTCGTCAAATAAATCTGATGAATTACGGTTCGCTTTCCATCAGCTGCTAAAATCGCACTAACATTTAGATGTAATATGAACAGAACAGATTAAAGAGATTTATGTTGAGAGTGTGATTACAGACCATAATTGTCAACTTCATTTATAATTAACAAAAAAATTAAACTACATCATAAGCTTTCACAAGTATATCGAACAAATGAACTAGTGTAGAACTTCCTATATTTGATAATATGAACAGAAAGGAAGCATAAGATATAGTGGTGAAAAGAGGTGTGTATTATTCAAATAGATCTGGATAATTATTCAAATAAGTGGATCATTCAAACAGATTTATTTGCCAATAAGTTAGATGTAAAATAAATAACATATAATGCCACTGTATTTTCTTTGTTTACTTCTTTTACAGAATTAAGATTTGTTCCCTTGGCCCAATGCACTTTCTCTTTTATAAATAACTTATTCATGGTTTGTCCAGAAATGTAGCTCAGTGGTTTGTTCCAGCCTACAAAACTTAGCCTTAGGGTTCAATCCTTGATTGGTCCTATGATTCTCTCTGATCTTGTCACTTCTTTCACCTCTAACAATGACAATAGTGCCAAGTCAAATTGCACTGTATTTCAGAGTGTGTGTTGAAATGTAAATCCCCCTATAACTGGCTGTATAAGTCTGTTCAGAGATGGGAAGAAATCAAGGGCACACCACCATGCCCAGTAAATTATTGCTGCGCTGAAACCGTCCTTCAAGTTGAACACAGTTTTGCTTCATTTACAGGATTGCAAATGAAAAGTAAAAAATGCTAGTAGGCAGATGACCTCAGCAGTTTGGGCTATAGCGCACTACGCAGCCACAATGTTCAGCGGCCAATTTAGGCAGCTAGCTGATGGTCGGTCATGACCAATCAGCTGAGTGAGATGAACATGGAATACGATATGCTTTTTTATCATAACAAACACATTTTATTATAACTATAAAAAATATTTTTCCATCATTTTACTTGCTGTATGCACTGCATATTATAAGTTCACTTACCTAGATATCGGAGCATATGGAAAATATACTCACTCATCTGTTTTTATGCAATTAATTTTGCATGAAAATCTCATTAGTAGAAATTTATGAATATCGGAGAAAAGCCCCATATCAAACAAGGGAGTGCCGATGTCATGCGTCATTGCTGGAGATGCATTTGGTATATCTGAAAATTTAATGAATCCTTATGGAAGGAGGAGCTGACAAAGAAAAAGATGGCTATAAATTTGAAGACATATTGTAAGTCACTCCACAACTGGTAATTCCCCAACTCCGACAAGTTATCAAAACTCATGAAATATGTTTCAGGATGCAAGGTAGGTCTGGCTGGCTGTTTTTGCACGTGCACGGATTCTGAAGACAGGAACATACATTCTCCACCAGACAGCCTGCTCACAACTGGCAGCGCGGAGCCAGCTGGCTGTCACAGTGGCCCAGTACAAGGGTTACACGAAATTTTTTTATTGGCTGCCGCAGATGGGCTGCCTAGTGCCTTACAGCACCACTATACTAGTGACTCGACCCCCTTCATCTGTCTCTGCACTTGCCAATACGTTTCCCTTCCTACTGCTAACATGGTGCAATAACTTTACATAAGCAGCCAACGTTAAGAATGCAGCTGATAAAAACTTTCATCTTCAAATGCCTTTCTTTGATTGCTGACACTATAGGACAGATGTGTCTCCTTCATATAACTGCACAAATTGTGTTTGCAGTGCTACAGAATGAGTGAACGAAGAAAGAACTCGGTGGTTTCTAATGATTCACATCACTGGACTTTTAATCCAAAGACTCCTAAATTGCTTATGGAATGCTTGAGCTTACCATTAGAACATGGAAACATTTTTTGATTCCACTTTTGTCTCTGCAATTACGTACAGCTTTGAGGTTTAAAAATTTTGGGAGAGAGACAGTTCAAATATATAAAAGAGTTCGTAATATTGCAGCACACATGTGACTTGTGTATTGTGAAAGTGTCGTCTTTCTATACCAACTACAATTATTGTAGCAAAGTTTTACACATGATTTAAAATCAAGTAGTTCCCATCCATTACTGTCCACGACCAATGGTGACTTACAACAAACTTCAGACATATAACTGCCAAAGAAATGTTAGTTAAATTGGATCTTAAGTTTTAAATGACATTATGACGTAAAAAGATGACTTTATTTGGAATGTGAGGTGCAAAGTGAAGTTAAAGTGGAATCACAATGAATTATTTGCCAAAAAGTAAAGCAGAAGTGATCACTTCTCAATTTTTGCTGAAGAATATTATGAGCTGAAAGTCACACATTGAAGTCTTAACTAATGACAAATACAGGGGTGCATTACATGTGTAGAATGTATTTTCTTTAGTGTAAACAATGGTAAATCTCCGTAAATCAAAGTTTGTTACGAGAAGTTTCAGAAAACATTGTTCTGAAAACTAATTTAAGAGAAATGAAGAGTATATTCATTTAATAAATGACAAAGAATTGGAGCTATAAATACAATTGGATTTCAGATTTATCTATTATTCTTAACATTTTTATTACAGATGGCGAATAAGTGTTTTTATTTGTACAAATGAATAATGTTTCATATAAATATCACCCAAGTCTTGTGCTCACATGGCTGTCATTAGCAACGGTAATCTTCAGCAACTTCCACCAGTGTTTGCAAAGCGTATTAGCTCTCTGTCACACACCATAGGCAAGTGCAGGCCACATGGATAGGCCATGCAGTTGCACAGCTCTACTGCTCTCCTAGCCATTGTCAATTTTCATGACCACAACCACTACTTCTTAACAAAGTAGCTCCTCAATTGGCCTCACAAGGGCTGAATGCACCCTGCTTGCCAACAGCACCCAGCAGACCCGAGTCCAACAGTACTTAACATCTGTGATCTGACAGGAACTTGTGTGATCACTGGAACAAGGTCATTGGCTTCATGTCTGATAATGTTCCACATTCCTCTACTTCATTTTATATTTTTAATGATTTTTGGTCTTGATTCTATACAGTAAATAAAGTTCCATCTTTCTGGCACAAAACTTAAATTCTGTGCTCATTTAACAAGGAAATGGTCTATTCAAATATGTCAAAATGTACTCTGAAATTTCTTATACACAAAGAATACAGAGGTAAAAAAAGGAATGAACAAAATTTTAACTGTCAAGGTGCATGCAATATGTGCAAAGACCTGTTTATAACCAATTGCCTACTTATAAATCAGTCAGTCAGAAGATGCAGTTGCAACGAGTGTAATGCCACTTAATACAAAAACTTGGGTACACACATGCATTTTTTTTTTAATTTGCTTGGTGTTACACTGCAAACTACTTCTACTGATCAGGAGTTTAATTTGTTGAAATTAAATATTTGTTATACACACAAAATTTTATAACAATTCTTGTACCCCAATGCTTATGATAATTTTTGAGTAATGTGTATTTCACTAACAATGTAACAGATCCTTGTTTATTTCCTGTAGTGATCACAAGCAAACTTTCCATCAAATGGTGAAAACATTGATTTTCCTTACACTGGCATACCTGATAAAAGAACAATGATTGCAGTCGAGCACTTCACAGTAATCACTATAGTTGAGTCAGCATAAGTTGATGCTTGACAGTTGCAGTGGGCTGGGTTTGGCAGCCTAGCAAGCCTACCTCTATCAATAATGCAACGTGATTTTGTAAATGTCTCCTTGGCAACATCTTAGTGTAGTCCAGCTCTGTAGAGGGCTACTGTTCATGCCTGCAGTTGAAAGCTGGCAACAGTGCTGCAAGCTGTCAGGGATTTTCTTACACCGTCTTGACTATAGTTTTATTTGGGCTGTATTTGGATGGTGTAAGAAATAACCCCAGCTGTTCTGCTTATTGTGCTGGGTACAAGGCATACTTGACCCTAATCATATTATGTTGTAATGCAAGTTCTGCTGATAAACCTGAAATGGCAGAGATCTATCGGAAGTTATATTGTGCAGTGGTTTCCCCAAAAAAATGTTCTCCATCGTCAGGAAAGAGAAAAGTTTTATTGTGAGGGTGAATCATGTTAGTAGGTCAATATGTAATGTGTTATGTCATATCAAGTCTTTCCATTGTCCTGAAAGACAGAGGTCTTGTTATGTCCAGGGCAAAGAGTACAACTAAAGCAATGAATTATTTTCTGGAGTTTTTAAGAAGACATTTTGAATATTAATCTTCCCCATTTTTTCCAGATTTCTGAAATGAAACAGTAATTTTTTTTTAAATTTTTGGTCCTGATTTGTCATGAGGTTCCTGGAAGCAGATAAAAAGCTGTGGAAACAGTAATCTACTCATACATGTCACTGGCATTATTGTATAAGAATATGTACAGCATTCATCGAATGCACAATGATTCAGGTCTTTTTACACTCCAAAATGGTAGTGTTGTTTGAATGCAGTTCTTTCACGAAACCTGACTTATCTGCTTTATACACAGCCGATGCTGGTGTAACAGCATCTTAAGTCTTCATGTCAGATATGAATTCCTCTATAATATTGCCTGTTAATGACATCTCCTTTACATGTTTCCTTTCAATAAATTTCGTATTTTTGTGACTTCATAATTGTACCATTCCTTGAATGTCCTTAAAAAGGTGCATGAAAATCAGCAGAGTTCATCCCGCTTGCAGTTCAGGGGGCCCAGTCTTATAGATCTCCATTGGTAATGGTGCATTCTCTCTCTAGCAAATCTAAATCTTTCAATCAGTTTTCCTTTCACACTTTTGCAAATTTCATTTAGGTGGGTATTTCATACTTCGCATAAGCCTGATTTCCATTTACACAATTCACATCCAGATTTTAAGAAACAAAACTTGTTTTTCACACTAACTTTAAACGTTTCTCCCTCATTTGTTTAGACAAAAGTTCACAGCCTTCTCTTTGTCACTGAAATCTATCACTGGAAGGTTTTCTTTGGGGAGGAAGGTATTCTTGTTCTGGATTCTTACTGGCACAATGATCATCATTCATACAATAATTCATGGAATCATGAGTTATTTACAATTTCTGCTTATGTTTCCACAGTAAGTCTTCGTGAGAATTAGATGATTTCGATTGCATACAATGTTCTTTATATTTCACCTTTGGAACATTAATTGGATACCACATTGCTGTGAAACCCTGGAACCTACACCATGATAGATGCTATTAGCAAGCATATACACTGCTGGGAAAAGTCAATACAGCTTTTGAAGGGTTTCCAATTTACTCATGATTTACTCCTGCAACAGTGCACATTGAGTATATGAAATGATTACATTTAAAGCTTAATAGCACAAGCAATTCTTAGGTACCATTCTAATGCTTTAGATGACAAGAAGCGATGTGGAGCTGGTTTGCAAACTTCCCACCTCTCTCCCACAGGTTGACTTAGTACTTGATATGCACAGCCGATCTTCTTCTCTGGATAGCTGGCCATGTCGATCTCCAACAACTTCTTCTCCGAAGAATAATGCTGGTTAAGGGAATTTATCAGACTCTCTCTCTAATCTTGAAATAACTTGGTACTGGAAGAATACTTTTAATTTAGTCATTGTATATTTCAAGTTCCACAAAAAACAAATTCAACAATTCTCATATAAGTATTCGAACTCGTGCGAGTCAACCAAGTCGTCAAACATTAGACTCTCTTCATCGGATTTGTCTCTCTCACACGTCTATTTAAAATGTAGTGGGTTCGAGATGGAGGAAGGCCAACAAGTGGTTCTAGAATTTACACGGAAATTCTCGAAGCACTATACACCATCATTGTGTACATTTATACCACATATAACAACAATTCATATTTCAACAGTTCTTTTAATAACTGTGAATACCCTTTTTCTTATTATTTAGGTATTCCTTACTTTTTTCATTTTACTTTAATTATAAAACGTAAATATTTCAATCAATGTTGGAGTTAGCTCTTTCAGTATCTAAAAAATCGTGAGGACCATTTTTTTTTTTTTTCTTATTTCTGCTCTTTATCCAATCGTAAATTCCAGGTTTCATGAAACTTGAGTACTTTATTCTAATTCCTTGTGCTATTTTTTCCTTAGTATGTACTAGTATCATTATTTATAGTAGTTTGTAGTCTGGAGGAACTCTGGGCAAATGAAAGAGTTCTTTTCGACCCTTATAAACTCACATAAAACATAATAAAGCTGGTGGTATATAGAATTCAAACTAACCAGAATAATTCCTATTAAATGAGTGGCTTCTGCCACGATACTATCTTTTTCCCCTAGGATCAGTACCTATACCTTACATATGGGTTGACCCTTTGAGTGCACTTCCTCCTTCCATTCTGGTAGGTACGCCCCTTTATAAAAATATCCCTATTCATCAGGCCACAGGTTGTCCTATCTCTAAGTAGGTACACCTGGCCTATATCCTTAGCAAATGCCAGGTACATTCCCCTTATCCTTTATGAGTAGGGGGGTGTAAAGCTAGTTCGCGTCCGTAGTGTAACACTACACGTGCACCCTGGGTAACGCTAAATGAACTAGCACATACTGGCAGTCAGATAATCTGAGGATCTCCTGACTATAAGAAACTTTCAGTAATAGTTATGTCACCAGACAGACCAAACGGCCCTTCTTAGGTCCCTCTGACCAGGAAACTCGGACCCGTGGTTCAAATTTGTCACATAAACATAGAAGGCATAAGCTATGCTAAGTGCCAATTTCTACCAAAACTATTAAAAAATGACAACATTGACTTGGTTGCTATACAGGAAACTCACTGTGATACAGTGCAACAACTAAATAAAAGGGGAAAATACCAGGCTATGAACTGTTGGGAGCGACCTATCGTAGGTCTTATGGAATGGCCACATGTGTCAAACAAGATATTGAAGACGCTTTCCTAATTTCTACAACCACCAACGAAGACATTCATAACGTTGTCACAAAAATCGGAAGCATTACCATCTCCAATATTTATAAGCCACTTGCTACACCTTGGCCAGCCCACGTTCTTCAATCTCATCCACAACCTGCTGCATACGTTGGGGATTTCAATAGTCATCATGAACAGTGGAAGTATTAAGACAATGATGCAAACGGAGACGCACTAGCAAAATGGGCAGAAGATGAATACTTATACCATGTATTCGATGCTAAGGATCGATTTACGTTTAGATCAGCTGCCTGGAGACAGGAATACAACCCTGACCTGTGTTTCGTCTTGTCCAACAACAGAGACCAACCTCCCATGGCCTCGCGTAGAGTTCTGTCCGACTTTCCGCACAGTCAACACCGTCCAATCATAATAGAGGTAGGAACTCAAATTCCCCTAATTACCTCTATACCTCGCCCATGATGGAATTTTAAAAAAGCCAATTGGACTGGGTTCTCCACAGATCTGGACAAATGTTTGGGATGGATACCACCTACTAGCAAAAATTACCAAAGATTTGTTGGTGCCATGATATGCACGGCCAAGAAGCACATACCAAGAGGGTACCGCAAAGAATACTTCCCTGGATGGTCCCAAACCAGCGAAGAACTATACCAGAGCTTCCTTGAATCCGGAGATCAGGAAATAGCGGATGAACTGCTTCACAGCTTGGATGCTGCCAGAAGACAAAAGTGGACGGAAACTGTAGAAAGCCTCAATTTCCAAACATCTAGCAGGCAAGCATGGTCTCTGCTGAGAAAACTAGGTAGCAGCCCACTAGCACAACGACAAAAAGCAGCTGTAAGACCAATTACCATAGCTGCACATCTAGTTAACACACCTAGGACACCAAAGGATAAAACTCATACAATCCAAGTGAAGCGAGAACTCAAAATCTTAAAACATGAAGCCACAGAAACTGAACACTCTCGCCCTTTCTCTAGCGAAGACATAGAAAAAGCTCTGAAAGATGTCAGACCAACAAAGGCACCAGGTTTCGACAACGTTCACCCTGAATTCATAATAAACTGTGGCAAGTATACAAAAGTATGGCTGGCTCAATTTTTCACAAACATAATGCAAACTGGCAATATCCCACAAGAACTCAAACGATCTAAGGTAATAGCTATTCTAAAGCCTGGGAAGCCAGCGGACAACCCAAAAAGCTACAGACCAATTGCCCTGCTGTCTGTAATTTACAAATTACTAGAGAGGCTTATATATAACAGAATTAGCCCAGAATTGTTCATGGCGATCCCAGTTGAACAGGCAGGCTTCCGGCCAGGGAGAAGTTGTACTGACCAGGTATTGTCATTCACTACTTACATTGAGGCGGGATTCCAGAGAAAATTGAAAACATCAGTCGCCTTTATTGACCTCTCAGCAGCTTACGACACTGTGTGGAGAGAAGGCATCATGTACAAAATTCTTCGAGTAATTCCTTGCAAATCTATAGCATGCTTAATAGACAGCATGCCCAATGATAGGGTGTTCCAAATAAGTATGGACACTGACTACAGCTCCATCAAAAAACTAAAGAATGGCTTACCACAAGGATCAGCGCTTGCACCACTGCTGTTTAGCCTCTATATTGCAGACCTGCCGGAAACACAATCAAGAAAGTTCCAGTATGCTGAAGATTGGGCCCTCGCTACAAGATGCAGCACAATTGAAGCATCTGAGGATATCCTAATGAAAGACCTGAAGATAATGGGTGAATATGTCCGTAAGTGGAGACTTCAACCAAATGCTTCCAAAACAGAGGTTAGTTGCTTCCATCTCAACAACAAACTCGCTGGAAAGGAACTCAACATTCGATTTGAAAACACCATTCTCAGGCATAATAAAACTTTGAAGTACTTGGGCATGACGCTGGACAGAACACTATCTTTTAAAGAGCACCTAACAAAGACTGCCGAAAAATTAAAGACAAGAAACAACATTATTCAAAAGCTCTGTGGTACTACCTGGGGAGCAGCGGCCTTCACTCAACGCACCTCTGCTTTAGCAGTTATATTCTCGGCTGCCGAATACTGTGCTCTGATTTGGCTAAACAGCCCACATGTAAAAAAGGTGGATGTCCAGTTGCATAACACTCAAAGGATGATTTCTGGAGTAATTAAACCCACTCCAATGCAATGGCTCCCAATATTAAGCCACATCCCGCCGCCACACCTGCAACGCACTGACACCCTTGTACGTGAATACAAAAACATCATGGGAAATCGAAGCCTGCCAATCCACCAAGACATTGAGGCTGCAAACACTAATAGGCTTCGATCTAGGAACCCGCCAACAAGAACAGCAAGGAACTGTGTACAAGAAGGTTTCAGTATCACAAACGCATGGTCTGAAAAATGGAACGCATGGCAAAATCATAACATGCCCTGCATTACACAAAAGCCACCTGGTTTTGACCTACCACGCAAAACGTGGTCCACTCTAAATAGGATTAGAACTCGTCATGGCAGATGTGCTTACTCCCTGTATAAATGGGGTAAAATACCATCCCCTCAGTGTGACTGCGGAGAAAGTCAGACCATCAGCCACATTGTTGAGGAGTGTTCCAGAAGAGCCTATAATGGGAGCCCCGACGACTTCCTGCTCGCAACTCCAGAGTCGATATATTATATTAATAGACTTGACGTTTGTTTGTAATCTGTAAACTTTGTTATATTAGTAATGTTGGTTTGCAATTATTAACGTTTGTTATATTAGTGATTTGTCTGTTTGTTTCTTATGTGTCTGTATTGCCATATGATAAATAAATAATAAATCTATGAGTAGGCCTCATGGTTCATTGCCCTCGTATACATCTTTATGTACACTGAGTCCTCTTCCACTTTTCAACTTCTATAATCTTAGTAGATACTGTGTCTACACATATTATTCAACTCATGGTAGATATTATGTCTACCTGTATTAATCAACTCTTAGTAGATACTATGTCTACAAATATGATCAAGTCCCACTTCTCTATGACTCATCACTTCATCAGTGCGTTTGCTACCCTGACTTTTCTTAAATGATTATCACGATTAACTCCAACCTTGCTTATCACTGTTTAATAATTATTCCACAAGCTCTTCTGCACTTATCTCTCTCAGCACATGAGTTGATTGCTACAATTCTTTCTTTACATGTATACACCTCTATATACATGCATGTATATACAAGATAAGACAAAGAAAAAGGAACAATGTAAAATTATCACTTCAAAAACAATGTGTGCATCTTTTCAGATGTAGACATATGTTTTCACCTTACAACCCTTGGCAGTTCTTACATCCTTTTAATCTGTAACTTTACTGTTTGTATATTCGTATTACTTTGTGTGTCTGTGGAAGTGTTTTCGTGTAGTCTGATTCTTCGGCCTTCTTCTCTGAAGATAAGTTGTAGGTTATTGGAAAGCACGGAAACTAGGAAGGACTTCTGTGATAGAAGTAGATTAATATGGAAAGAGGGAAAAATAGATAGGTCCTCAAACAAGAAGTAAGAAAGGAAAAAAGGTAGATGCGGTTGCTAAGATCAAAGAAGAAAAAGAAGTCAGCCCCAAAGACAGGAAACCCTTCCCACCCCCCTTCCTCAGGATCCCTACCACACTGGTACTTGAGTGAGAAGCCAGAGGAGGCATGGTGTTAAATCGTCTCCTACAGAATGGACATCCACACCTTCACCCTTGAGGTCCCCGAAGAAAATCTTAGCAACCCTATGCAGGTGAAGAATCAGGCACACTTGTTTGCAAGGGTCGTTTGAAAAGTGTGATGTGTGTTTTGTGTTAGTCAGGATTTATCTGTTAGTGTAAATCGTGTTTTTACCTACACTACCCACCCCGTTTTGACATCGATACAAACTCTCCCGTCTACATCACATCTCATAAAAAGTGTAAAATATTCTGTACCAAGTATAAAATTAAATATTCCATTATCACAATCATTTAATTAGTCACAATATTATGTTTTCCACAAATATAATATTCCATTCAGTTTACTAAGAAAAATATGCTTCAATGACTAACTCTATTATCTTACATTCAGTGTGAGAATGGTATTCTCACGAATTCACAAATTATTTTGAAAGTTATGTGTCAGGTATGGTTCTCCCTACTTACTTAGAACTGTGTGACAAAAAAAGGATTACCAGACAGCTTTCAAGAAAACCATTTTTGGAATCATTGTAATTATGATTCATATTAACAGAATATACGAATTTAAATAAATAATAATTTCACCCAGACTTCTGCCCACAGATTTGCACAGGAAACTGGTGAAGAGATTACTTACAAGACTAATTCAGGCAAAAATAAAACCTAACTATACGTGGAGACCGCATCGGCAGCTGTCAACATTATGATCGAAACCAAGGGAGAGAATGGCTGGCTAGGCAGATTTAATCTATCTTATTTCAGGGATAATATGCATACCAATTGCCACTTCATGTCGCTGCCTAGCAAAGTCAGGATAAGTTGGGGCGAGCCGAGACGAGTCATAATGACATGTAGGGGCATCCCTGGAATAACCGAGGAAGATGCAATCAAGATTCCTAACGGGCACAACTCTCTAACAACCGAGGACGACGTAGTCACATACCAGGAGCAATTTTGGGTGACGTAATCACAATTTCTCACTGGTATGTTTCTCTAATAACCTCTAAGTGGGGGTTGGTAGAATAGTATAAGAAGTTGGGGGAATTCGGTGCAGGAAAATGTTATTACAGAAGAAACACCGAAAACAACTCGAGATCCGACGGGTCGTCACTCCACCTGTTAACACAGAATGTTAACGTCCCTGGGAGATATATAACTTTAGATCCTTTACATTGTACTTTCTTTTTTCTGACCCAGTTGTAGGATCCACTAAAAATAATGTCTTGGGATGGATTACCGTTTGAAACCGGTATGGTCCTTCACACTTTTAGAAAAACTTGTGTGTCTCTTTCTTCAGGGCAGTACTCTGAAGATGCTGTTTGCAGGACTAGGTCACTGACCTTGTACTGTGGTTTTACAGCTTTCTCAGTATGCTTACTCACTCTTTGTTGTCCCTTTTCAACTAAATTTCTAGAAACTATTTCCCGATTCAGTTCGTAGTTGACAGTAAGTTGTCCAGGCCAAGAAAAACATTTAATGAGAGGTTCTCCTACAAAGGGTTTGTCTATTACTGCCAAAGATGTTTAAATCCAGTTGATGAAGGCGGTAATTCATTTAAAATAAGTTCAAAGTCTTTAATTTTTGTTGCCCATAAAGTATGTTTTTCATGGCAGTAGGTGCGGCATAATTTTTCAATTTCTTTCATAACTCTTTCACATAGATTCGAGGATCAGTTATAGTTGGATATTAATACTTGATTAGTATCTTCCCAAGCCAGAAATTCTTTAAATTCATTACTGACAAATTGTGGTCCATTATCGTTTTGGTTTTCCCACCTCCAGAAAGTACTGTTGCAAACAGTGTATAACCGTCTGTGTATTTGCTCTTTTGATAGGATATAACTTAATATATTTTGACCAGCACTCTATTATGACCAAAATGTATGACACTCCTCACTTTCCTTTAGGAAATGGTCCAAAAAAATCTGCTGCTGTAAGATCATGTAACGATTTAGGAATAATTGGACACATTTTGTATTTAATATGAGTGTTACTCTCTTTCACATTGTGACAGATTTCACAGGTCCTTCCCAGGTAGCTGAGATTATGAGGATATCATCTACATATAATATTAAATCCTTCAATAAATCTCTTCCTAATGCCTCATCAGAGCACATATAAATACAGATACTGAGATATTTAGTCCGAACGGTAGCACATTGAAATGATATGATATATCAAACAGAAATGCTGTATACTTCGATTCAGGATGTAGCCTAAATTTCCAGTATCCCTCCATCAGGTCCATCGTGCTGAAAAACCTTGCATTTACAAATTTGGATAATAATTCTTTGATATTAATTGGTCTGTCTCGTTCTGTCTCTATATGCTTCTTCAATATACTAGCACTAATCACACACCTGTAACCTTTTTTACCACTACTAAAGGGTTATTTATGATGCTAGAACTACATTCTATTATATTGTTGTCAATCATTTTGTCAATTTCCTTCTTAACTGCTTCTTTAAAACTTACTGGTATTGGATATGGCTTACAGAAAAATGGAGTGTCATCTTTGATTTTAAACTTACATATGCAATCACTGATATTACCGGGAGAATCGAAAAATACTACCTCATATTCCATTAGAATTTTATATAAATCTAGTTTTTGTTCACTGGTTAATATTAGAGATTCATTTACTTTGTTTTGTATGTCAGCTCGCTGTGATACATGATTTACATTATCAATCTCTGGTGATAATCGTGCTGTAGCTGTTAATCGTAAACATTGACATTCAGTTGTCTTGCAATGTAATTATTGGTTACAAACGGTATCCAACATTTACTCTCACCTTTACCAAAGCAAAGGAGATTTTCCTCGAACGCTGAAAGGCATAATCAGTCTTAAATGATGATGAAGATGATGATTCAATATGATGTTAAATTCTAATAACCAATCTAGACCAAATAAAACATTCCTACTAATATTTTGACAAAATCTGATTTTTCCAATGTGCCTGTTCACTTGGGTTTCATGTTTCACAACCTTACTTTGTGTTCAGGTTACACCAACTATGTAAACTCCAATACTGGTAACAGCGGTAAGTAATGCATAGTCTGTAATGGGTTAAAGAACACACTAGAAATGAGTGACACCTCCTCCCTGAGTCTATAAATATGTTAACTCCAGAAGTCTCTGCAGTTCCTGCTATTATTGGTTGTGGATTGCTTGTAGTCAAGCGTGGTTTTTCCAGTAACAACCATTCTTTTGTAGGTATTTTGTGCATGAAATTAACATATTTAATATGAACCAGGCCTCCTAGTGTATCTCTACGACCTGGGATCCAGCCCTGGATCCATTGACTCTATTAAGATACATTTACAACAGGTTTGGTTTAATAAACAACAGAAAATATGAACATGTCTTGCTTCTAGCAAGTCCAACACATGAATTACTTAAAAATCTAATCTCATTTTTTCATTTGTTCTTAACAAACATCACAGTCACTAAACCAGCAAAGAATAGCACAAGCTCTTCTCTACCCTTACAATGAAACTCTATGGATCGTACAGCAGGTACTTGTCGGCCGCCATTCGGCTGCTGTGTCCACATTTTGCTCATGACTGTTTTTAGATCTGCACACACAAACATGCAATGCACAGTAGATCGGATTCATCTCTCTCACACTTCTATTTAAAATATTGTGGATTCAAGACAGAGGAAGGCCAAGTGGTTCTAGAATTTACGCGGAAATTCTCAAAGCACTACACCATGTATCTGACCCCCACCGAAACACCCATATTAGTACATGGTATAGTCTCCATGGGAGGCCATGTAGGCGCTGACTCTGGCATCCTGTTGAACATACGAATGGTGAATACTGTCCTGGGAGATGTTATGCCATGCCTGATTGAGAGCTGTTAGTTGACGAATCACTTCTTGTTCCATTATGTCCCATACATCTTCGATTGGGGACAAGTCCAGAGATTGTGCTGGCCAGAGAAGTTGCTGCACATCTTCCAGAGAACGTTGTTTTGCAGGCAATGTATGGGTGAGCATTATCCTGTTGGAACACAACAACATCTTCCTGTTGCAAGAATGGCAAAAGAACAGGTCTAACATCAGTTGGCATGTACCGAGCACTGGTTAACATCCCCTCCAGAAACACTACAGGTGAACAAGAGTTGTCATACCCCAGACCATAAGGCCTGGAGTGCGGCCAGTGTGTCTTCAACGAATGAACTCTACAAGACAGCGCTCACCAGGTCTACGACATGTGTGCAAGCAACTATCACTTGCATGCAGGTAGAATCTGCTTTCATCACTGAAGACGTTGGTGCACCTTTCCATCTTTCAAGTGATCCTCTCATTGCACCGGTTGAGCTATGCACGCTGATACTGTGGCGTGAGTGGAAGATGGGCTAGAAATGACAATGCTTATTGTCCCACTGCTAATAACTGGTTTACAAGAGACTGTGTTTACACACTTGGGCTCACAAGACTTCTTATCTGTGCAGTGTTAGCTACACAATCTGCCACTGCCACAACGATTCTGACTGGCATCTCTGCTGTGTGAACATCCAGAATCTTGTGTACAGGTGTGAGAATGTTCACGTGACTACTTGACTATGATGTCAGCATCATTGCACAGCTGATACAGCCATCCAACTTGTGTGTCAATTCTCTGAAAAGGCCATAATTTTCTTCACACATTTGCACCACACTGAGCCTTCTGGCTGTGAACATTCCCTATTAAAGGGTAAATACAAATGACGCTCTGGTAGCTATCAGGGTTGCTATAAGTTTCCCCAAGAGCAATTCTCTAATATTTCCCTGATTTCCAGAGAAGTTTTAGCATTTTTCCCTGAAATATTTTGAGATCTCAAAGTTAAATTAAGATGTAAGTTGACAATCTGTCTTCGCAGCTACGGTACAAGAAACAATAATGCAAATGAGGAAAAACTAAAAAAAAACTTGCAAGCAAATGGCGTTTCCTGGAGTGAGCAAAATTCTTAAGTATTACCATCAACGTCTTTTGTAATGAACTGTTTTTAGATGGAGAAAGCAAGCCAAATGGTATACGTGTTTCATTAAGACCACTGATGTTATTTTATTTCAATAAAACAAAACACATTTTGTGACAAAAATACGCATTTCCTAGGAGTCGCAAGACAGATTTAAAATACCTCCACTGATTTTAGAAATAACCTCAGAAAAAAGTAGGCCTCTTGAAAGAAATGTCTAAGGTGGGGACAAATTGTACAAACCAACACTGTAGGTGACTGCCAATAAAACGTTTGTTTTACTATGTTTGTTATTATCAGTTATTACCCACAGTGTTATATCTATTGTTTTACAGGTATTGTGTAATTTTTCTTTTGATATATATATATGAGTACATCGAGTACAAACCGGCAGCAACTGACAATTTTCTTCTTATCGTCCATACTTTTCAACATATGAACTACTTTTTAAGTGTCAAAATGTACTAGAACAAATAAAAGTGTATAAAATGCTACACTGCACAATCTACTTGTGGTGAAACAGTCACAACTCCTGAAATCCATCGCCCATGGCCTTTGGCCTGCTGATGAGCACCACAGTCCTGAGTCCATAAATCCACTGCAGTGCACCATCCACAAACAGACCCGGCATGCTGTCAGATCGGTGAGACTAGATCCAACGGGCAGGACCTGCACATTAGTGGGAACCGAATGGCTTCAGATTGGCAGGCCTGACCCATTACAGACACCAACAGAAACGGCCTGCGGTTTTGGGCCATTGTGAAAGTCCACTTGCGTGGCCAGCTATTCTCGAGCTACAGACAGCATGTTGATGAAATGAGTCCACAACTATCAATCCATGCAACAGATAACTTGTTCAAATACTCTGAAAATCAATAATAATGAGGATAGGTAGCAATTTACTGTAAAGATGATTGCTGAGCCACAAACAGGCAGACAGGAAAGACAATCACACTCAAACAACTAAATTTTCAGCCACAGTTTTTGTCGGAAAACAAGAGCACACACACGTTCACACATGACTGCTGTCTCCGGCTGCTACACCTACAATCTCTGAAAATCAGATCCAAACAAACCATTCATGTCTCCCTGCCTCTCGTTGGCAGCTGATAGGCTAGTCACAAGAAGTGGTGGCTGCACTGACTGCAAGCTGAGGGGAGTGGTAGGAAGGGGGGAAACAATAGTAATGAGAGAGTAGGAAAGCTGTGAAAGTACTCAGTTGAACCCAGCCTGTAACGATGTGTGACATCACAGTAAACAAATCATTTCATTAGGTTTTTTCAGATTTTTTTTTCAAATTTCCTTGATATTTCTGTGATTTCCTTGACATATTTGAAATTCCCTGATTTCCTGAACCTGTGGCAACCTTGGCCATGCCACTATGCTGTTTGATGACATTGAAACCATTCTCAGTACATCTACTATCCCCCTGGTTGCATATGCCGTCATGGAATCAAAATCAACATCGTCTTTCCAAATGTACTATATTTTTTTTTCCTTCAAGCAGTTATGATGAAAACACAATGAATAATAATCCAGTTTTGTCCCCACTGTTCACACTGACACCACAAAAGCAACTGGTAATTATTATGGATATTTTATGAATTGCAAATTTGAGTGACATTACTGTGGACAACTGCCACAGGGATTATCAATGGATACTGAAATTCCCTTAATAAATTACAATCTGGTTTTGCTGCATTATCTGTTTATCAATGCACCAACAATCAAGGCTATGCACATGCCGTGTTGTGCGTGTGCAGTCTGCTATTGCTCCAGTAGGGGTGTACACTCCTCCAGCTGCCTGAGAAAGCACGAACCTGGGAGTTTTCAAATTTTACTTTAGTGCATCTTGGCAGCTAAAATTTTAATGCTGTATTTCTTTTTGTGTATTCTTCTTGTATAGTTTAAAAAAATTACAGGGCACATTTCAACATGTCAGACTGGACCATTGCCTTGTAAGAATGCCAATGCCTTTTTCACAGTAGCTGCTTTGCTTATAATATATTCCCCTCCAATCAATACCAAATGGGGAAGTACTTTATACCCATCTTGTACAAATATTGTTAAGAGCATAGAATTGTTTTATAAGTTTGTAATGGATAGGTAGAATGCCTGTACTCTTGACATTTTGAATAACTGAGTAATTGTGCTCAGTGACATAAGATTTTGTAGAATGAATTAGTTACGTATTTAATACTATTCCGTGTTTGGTTTGTGCATTCTTTCATGTTTGAGGCGCTCCACGAATGTTGCACGGTGATGTGAGACAATTACCTGATAATCTTACAACATCCCAAGTATGTGTCTCTGAGCCTGCATCACAGTGCGCCGCACCATGGAGTTTCTCCTGTGGGAAATACCGTATCATTGGACTTCCCAAAAGTGAAGAGCTTCTCTGAGAAATCAGAGGTATTGTTAATCAGACTTTGAATAGTAAGCACATAATCAGACAGTTGTAAAAGGCTAGGTTAAAATTGGCAACCCAATTAATGATTTCATTGTTTGTGAGAAATGTGTTCCTCTGTACTTTTTCAAAACTAATTGGTTAGCACAAAGGAAAATTAACTTCACAGCAAGGTTCCAATTGACAAATTTCAATGCCACAGTCAATAAAGTCTATGGGAACCCTCGCAAGTGGCGACCTCGAATTTCAAGCCTACAAGCAGTATGAAAGTAGTAGTTCGATGCGAGATGGCGTAATATAGTTATTGCCAAATTATTGCAAGAAACAAGATACTCAAGACTGTGATATAGTGGCAGCTTTGTAAGCATTGGCTGCATTATATAATATCAGTGAACTGAATAAAATATATGGATATTCTTCAATGATGAATCTGATAGCTGCAAGCAGTTACAATAAAGTAGTCCTGTTACTGCAAATTACTATTAGCAACTGTCAAATTTAAGTTGAAAGGGACAGAAGGATTATTCTCAAGTGGCTAAATCGATGTTTTAATTAAAATATAAAACAAAAATCTTTACCAACTCTATTCACAAGATTTTTCTAGATGAACCAAGAGCTTTTACACTTGATATTGGATTGTTACAAGAATGTATTGCGAATTATTAAAGGAAGAAGGTTAACATGATGTTTGTTATCAGTGTTCGTGAAATTTTATCATCATTTGCACTATTTGTGCATGAAGTAAAATCAATTGTGTCAGTCTACAAAGTATTATACAGTGACAATGAGAGAATTGGGCTTGCTACCAAGTACACTGGTCGGCAGCATCCATCGTCACAAGAGCTCAGTGGATTAGAACTTCACAACTTCGAGCAGACCTGCATACAGAGTATGCATCTGTGCCTACCAGTATCTGCAGCAGTCTAATAATAATTATATCCAATGGATGATAACCATTTGATTTTTCTTTGGTGGCACTTCCTGTACAAATTTATACTCTTATTTCATGCTTTGTAATTGGCAGGGCACAGTTATCAAGCAAGGCATGACATTTTCATATTAGCACTAGACATTCTTCATTTACAATAATTACTAATTAGTCATTTATTATGAATTTATCCACAACAAATATGGATTTCATTAACCCCTTAACCTACGATTTAAGTTCCACTGGGCTGGGCTCAAAATTTAAACATCAACACCTGGCCTTTGAGCCATTCTACGGTTCACCAAATCAGTCCTGTGTTGTAACAACTGCACATGACTTTTAGAATGTTAGTATATGTGTAAGATTCAACATGTTTAATTTTGTAAAATATTTTATAAGTAAGTACAGCTTCTTGTAATAAATGTGTAAGAAATACTGCAAAATATAAATTATCAATCAATACAATGTAATATAATTCAATACCACTTATCTAAAATTCCTGAATACATTCATTATTCACATAATTAGTACTTTTGCAAAAAGCAATAACACGGTCAGTAATCTTCAATGGTGTGATATCTCGCTCAAAAATACAGGTACATGTACTGGAATTTAGCAGCTTCTGCACTCCCACATTGTTCCCCTATGTTTTTTTTTTTTTTTTCCATTCAAATTTTGCAGTCTTGATTTTGATGCTGTTAGGTCAATACGCTTATGAAAATGGGCCCAACGTTTCACATGCAGTCAATCTGGTAAATCTCTGTACAATTCTTTTCCTTGTCCTTTACAATCAGGTTTTGGTATATGCTTCAGTAATGATTTATGCACAAAATGTACGAATTGAAAAGACCGATCTTGAACAGAAAAAGAAATTTTTTCAATATCCTTTCCTGTATTTTCTCATGATTAGAAAGAATGCTATTATCTTATCTTGCCGAACAATTCCAATCAGTCCCCTGTTGTATTCAATAACACAACTTAGTTTCAAAGTACAGCTGGACCTTGTGTAGTCATTTCACTGGTGTCTATCGTCATTATATGAATGTCTTGCTTCTCTTGCCAGTTTACCCTGAGTATTCAATTGGAGCTCCTCATTCTGCATCCCTTCCCCCTTCAATTGTCCTTTACAGAAATCTTTCGGTGTATTTGAGTGTACTGTGCCAATGACATTTGTTTTACAATTGTACAATAGTGTCATAAATGAGTATCAATTATCTAAGTATAAAGTGTGTACTCTGTTTAACACCAACTGCAATAGTTCTGACAACACTTCTGAAAGCACTATCATCACAATTTATCTTATTATGGCCAATATATATTTTAAAGTGGGGGACATTAGAGAAGCCTCCACGAAGGGTGTGTCCTGACAACTAAGCCTTACACATCCGGGCATCCCCTGGGTGTCTAGGTATACCTAGACGGCTGATTCTCTCACACCAGAAGCAAACAAACATGCAAGTAAATAAACGGTCCTTATCAGAGCCAACTTTAACTATCTTATCTATAAATATTGAAGGCATATCATCAGCCAAAGAACATCTGTTATCCAACCTATGCCGTGACAAAAAATGCGACATCCTGTGTATACAAGAGACGCATAGAGATGAGCGACAGAGACGACCAAAAATACCGGGCATGAAACTAGCTGCAGAAACACCGCACTCTCAGTATGGAAGTGCTATATTTGTAAGACCAGGGCTTCAGATAATCAGTGCTCACTGCACCGTAGAAAATAACATCAAAGTCATCTCAGTGGAGCTGAGTTAACTGCGTGGTTACCTCTGTGTATAAGCCCCCTTCGGCTGCATTTTCCTTCACACCACCCAGGAACTTCCATAACAGCAAGACGTCTGTAGTAATCGGTGACTTTAACAGCCATAGTCATTTGTGGGGATACTCTGAAGATGACGAAAATGGGGAGGCCGTCCTCTCCTGGGCTGAATCCTGCCCGTTGTCTCTCATACATGACAGCAAGCTACCCCCTTCCTTCAACAGTGGCAGGTGACAACGTGGATTTAACCCTGACCTCCTCTTTGTGAGTGAAGACATCACACAGCTTTGCTCCAAACCAGTGTGCTCGCCCATACCAAAGACGCAACACAGGCCACTACTGTGTCAAGTTCTTCCAGCAATAAGGCCACAGGAGGTGAATTTCAAACGGAGATACAATTTCAAGAAAGCTGATTGGAAAAAATTTGCTAAGATGCTGGACAAGGAGATTAAGTCTGTGCGACCTATTCCTGAAGAGTATGACAGCTTTGTTCAAACTGTCAAACATTGCTCCCGGGCATCAATTCCAAGAGGGTGTAGGACAATGTATCTGCAGGATGTGACACCTGAAACAGCTGCTCTGCTGGACGGATACTATCGACTTTATGAAGAAAACCCTTATAGTGAGGAGACTTATCTGGCTGCGCAAAATACTCTCTCCTCAATCTCTGAGGTGAAGAGAGAACAGTGGATTAAACTGATGACAGAATGTGAGATGAGTAGAAGTAGTCAAAAGGCCTGGAGATTGTTACGACACCTTAACAATGATCCCTCCCAACCCAATACGCATACAAATGTGAAGGCAGACCAGATCGCACACCAGCTTTTGAAAAATGGTAAACCTGACCATACCAGTAAAATCGGGAGACGAACCCTGGAAAGGGAGCCCGAACAAGAGGGAAACTCTCTGTCTCGACCATTCAGTTTGAATGAGCTCGATTCAGCTCTAAATAAGTGCAAAGTCAGAAAAGCAGCAGGGGTAGATGACATAAGAAGTGAACAGATCAAGAACTTTGGTCCAGGCGCAAAGTGCTGGCTACTCGAGCTAATGAATAATTGTGTCAAGAGCGGCAAGATACCAAAATCTTGGTGGAAAGCAAACATTATAGCTATACATAAACCAGGGAAAGACCAGGATGACCCCAAAAGCTATAGGCCAATCTCCCTCCTATGCCAACTGTATAAGGTATTGGAAAGGTTGATACTCCAAAGAATTACAGATATGATAGAACCATTACTGATCCCTCAACAGGCAGGATTCAGACAAGGGAAGAGCTTCACAGCACAGGTGTTGAATTTGACACAGCATATAGAGGACGGCTTCCAAAGGCGGCAGATAACAGGAGCGGTGTTTATAGATGTTTCAGCCGCCTACGACACTGTCAACCACAGACTCTTGTTGCTGAAGCTATACAACCTCACCAAGGACTACAAACTATCCTGTCTAATTAGAAATCTTCTGCAGAACCGAAGATATTTTGTGGAATATCAAGGACAAAGAAGCAGATGGAGGCAGCAGAAAAATGGGTTGCCACAGGGCAGTGTACTGGCACCCACCCTCTTCAATATATACACTAATGACCAGCTGTTACCAGAAGGAACACAAAGCTTCATATATGCAGATGACCGAGCAATCACAGCACAAGATCACAGCTTTGAGAGGGTGGAGCGGAAGCTAACTGATGCTCTGAAAGAATTAACTGCCTATTACGGGGACAATCAATTGAAACCAAATCCTTCTAAGGCCCAGACCTGTGCTTTCCACCTCCGAAACAGACAAGCTAGTAGAACCTTGCAGATAGATTGGGAAGGAACCTCTTTAGAACACTGCAAGACTCCAAAATACCTCGGAGTCACTCTGGACCGTGCTCTTACATATAAGGAACACTGCTTAAAAACAAAGCAAAAAGTGGCTGCCAGGAACAATGTGGTTAGGAAGCTGACTGGAACAACATGGGGAGCACAGCCAGACACAGTGCGCACATCCGCATTAGCCCTCTGCTACTCTGCAGCTGAGTACGCTTGCCCAGTATGGTGCAGATCTACACATACAAGGAAAGTTAATGTTGCTCTGAATGAGACATGTCATATCACTACGGGTTGTCTAAGAGCCACACCTGTGGAAAAACTGTACTGCTTATCCGGCATAGCCCCCCCCCCCCCCCCCCCCGGACATCCGAAGAGATACAGCAGCACGGAGTGAAATGAAGAAGGCATTAACATCCGAAGCCCACCCACTACATGGCCAACAACCGGCACAGCAAATACTTGTGTCTAGAAAGAGCTTCCTTCACCGTACAGAACCACTCACTGACACTCCACATCAACACCGGGAGAAGAGATGGCAGGTCAGATGCCAGCATCTGGAGGAGTAGCTGATTCCGCAAGAAGTTCTTCCCCCAGGCCACACAGAGAAATGGTCCACATGGAAATCACTCAACCGCCTGTGTTCTTCCACAAGATCCAAGAATAATCTGGAGAGGTGGGGCTTCCAGGTGGAGTCTCTCCAGTGTGACTGTGGAGCTGCTGTGCAGACATCAACACATCTACTACAATGCACAAATTTCATGAGCGATTCATCCTGTTTCATTTCTGATTCAAATACTTAGTCACAGATCTTATTTTGCTAAATTTGTCTGTACTTGCAACCAGATCATTATTTGCTAAGTACAAATATCTTGTAATTTGCAGGTATCTGTTTAGCAGCATTGTTTTTCTACATATGGGAGTTTCTGTAGCAGACACCTTCCATCAGTTCAGTCTGATTTCTTTTTTCACCTGTGCCTTTATTATAGACAATGCCAAATATCTTTTAATTTCATTACAATCCATTCAAAACCAATTGTCATTGATTCATCATATTCTGTTTGGATTGGTTCACATTTGTTCTGCGTACGGGTTAGTGTCAGTTACAATATTTTCCCAGAACATTCTACCAACTATTATATTAAATATATCTAGTTCTCTATTATTTACTGCTACATGGCATCTGGTTATCTCTTATTCCAGAAGTCATTGTCTAGTTCTAGATTTTTGGACTATTTTGTATTTTTTTTCCAAATCCAGGGCTCCGATAGTTGATCTTCATCAGTGGCATCATCACAACATTTACATTTTGAAAACATTTTGTGGGGAAACATCCGTAATATTGAAGAACAATTTTGACATGCAAATGTAATGAAGAATAACATATCACTGAGTGTGATACAAAAAGTTAATAGGAATTCATCACGAGTCTGGCCTGTGCTGTGCGTGGTGGGGCACATCAGAAGTCACTACCATAGTACCATGGGCCAGGCCCGTGATGTTTACATTTGCCCGACTGACGTAGCATGGGCCAGGCTCATTGTAATCACATTTGACCTTAACACCAGATCACGAGTCTCTCACATTGCTTTAGGTTACAGGATTAATGACCAAGCTAATGTTGAATGTTTTTCACAAACTTTGCTGAAGTGATTTGAGCAGATAAATAACAAATATGTTTTAGAACAATAAAATGATAAATTTTTGGGAACTGATACCTGATGTGCACAGGCAGATATGAGATTCAACCAGACACATAATTTTTGCTAAATCAGAAGAGACAATATCAGACATCAAATCACAAATAAATAATAGAACTGGAGAGGTCTGAAAAAGTTTGGATGCTGTTTTCAAACATGTAGAAGAAATAGATTTGAGATCAGAAACTGTGGAAAACAGATTAGAAACCAAGTTACATGATGTCCACTGATTATGTCAAAACAAAAAGAGTTAATAAACTGTACAGACATTTTAGAGAAAGTGTTACTGGAGAAAAAAACAAGCTTACATAACATTACACACGGAGACACAGATGCAATTTCTCTGATGATTAATAGGCTGGAGCCAAGGATTCGGAGGTTAGAATGTTGTGATAATATGATGTGATTTGAATAATTCTCACAATATGACACATCAAATAGTACTAGTGGTAATATTACCCACAGTAATATGCACAGTGCACATGGAAATAATGAATGTGGTATATTCAGTACAGACTGTACTTCCATAGAAGAAAAGAAAGAATGTGACAAAGTCAAATAAAGGTAAGCTTAATGTTTATGTAAGTGATTATTTAACACCAATACTGAGTAAAGTTCTAAGTAATAAGTTTCCAAAGTTTATGCACCATTAAGTGGCATACATCCCGTATTGCTATTAGAAGCATTTCTGAGTAGATTACCAACAAGTTGGGCAGATCACAATGAAATCCGGTTTGTGGTAAGTCATCTTACAGGAACTACTGCATAATGGGGCATGTTAAAATTGGACAAATTTAACACTTAGTAGGACTCTGAATTAGAATTTAAACCTAAATACTGGAGTGGAGGAGCACAAAAGAAATTGAGACTGAAATTATTACAGTTTAAACCATATAACAACACTAATTGGAAAGAATACTGAGACTTTGTAGAACATCAGTTAAGTAAAGCAAAATATCTGGACAATCAGACTCATGAGGAATGTTTGTTGGAAGTTATTTTAAGTCGACTACTATGGAGGGTGCTTGGTAAGTTGATAGTGAAAGACTGGGTTAAAGTAAATAATTTTTAGACTATCTAGAATAAACAGATGATCTAGAAAGTCATTCCAATGACAGCACAATGAGTAATGGCACAACGAATAATGTCATGAATAATGGCATTAATTCTGAAACAAAAAATGCAATAGGTAACGCTAATTACCACTACCTAAACAAGTCAAAACGAAAATGGAGAAATAATCATAATCCCAATAATAAAATCAGTCCTATAGAACTGTGAATAGCCAAACTATTAGTGAAAAGGAAGTGGAAAACTTGTAAACCGCCAGAGTGAGGCTCGGTCCCCTGCACTGAATGATAACAATCTGCAAAATTTGAGTTCCTTCTTATTAAGACATGATAATGGTGTTGCTATGGGAAAAAGAACAATTTATCAAGAAATACATCCAGCCTAAGCTACAAGGATCCATACCATTGTCTATCACTTGCAAATCAGAACAGCAGATGATTCATGCATTTGCCAGTTTATTGGTGAGTGGAAAAAAAAGTAATGGCATTACAGGAACTGTAGGTAAACCAGTCCAGTCACAATTACTAGTAACATTTAAGCTAAATGAATATATATTTTACTATCCCATGTACATGGTGGTAGGACTGAATGTAGCCATGATATTAAATACTGATTGGCTGATTGACCATAAAGTTGCCTTAGACTTTCACAATAGCATAGTAACATTTCCGTATGTTACAGGAGAAAATATTGTGAAATTGTATTTTGATGAAGTTGCCACATTTAATTCTAATATACACTTACTGCTAAAGCTCAGCTAACTGAAGGTTTCAGTAACACGGAATAGAATTGTATTGAAGAAGCAACTATAGGGGACATCAAGACTAATGTAAGTAAATCTACAGGATTAACATCACAGGAAAAGAAAGGCTTGTTACATTTACTAAGCAAGCATGTACCAGTAAGTATATTTTCACTAAGACTGGGAGCTGTTAAAGATATTACCTCATACATCATATACAATACCAGTGGCAGCAAAAAGCCTAGTAACTCAGGAGATTAACAGAATGTTAATATGGGATGTTTTGAACCATTTGGTGCTTGTTACCATAGCCCTTTAGTTGTAGCTAACAAATCAGATGGATCAGTAAGAAAGATGCTTGACACTGGGGCAGTGGGTGGAATAACTGAACCCAAATGAGTCAGACCTCCTGTCATTAAGGTATTACTAACTAGATTTATAGGCATGAAATACATAAGTATTGTTGACTTAATGGAATGTTATTGGCAAATACAGTAAATAAGCTTAGCACAATGTTGGGATTTTACTGAGCAAAACCCAAATAAAGCTCATATAAAATGGAAAGTATACAAGAGCCTATTACTTCACAAGACAAGCAAAACAAAGACATGGTGGTTATGCATTCCAAATTAACATATTACATTACTAATTTGGTATTTACATCTAGGTTACATATAGTTTGTACCAAAGAAACGTGTCATACATATGAGGAAGAACTATAATTTTAGAAATTTAACACAACATGTTAAGAAAATACTACAATCCTGCAAAATTTGCCACAAGGGAAAAATACAGACTATGAAGATGAACAACTTACTGTATCCCATTTTTCTTGTGGCTTTACAGGATTTGGTGGCTATGGACTTCCTTGGTACCCAGCCTAGAGGAAGGAGAGGTTTGGTGTACATCTTCATCGTCTTTGAATTTTAGTCTAAAGTAGTGACATCATATCCTTTGAAATGACCAACTACACTTGCTATAATTTCCAAACTAAGAAACAATTACTTTAAGAATGTAGGTAATTCTATGACTTTATCACCAGAAAATGGCACTCAGCTTACTGCTAAGCAGTTCCAGGAATTTACAGCTTAGAAAAGTGTGGATCACATATTGATTTCAAAATAGCACCCACAAGCCAACCTGGTCAAAAGAATTATCCAAGGACCATGTAGGTTACATAGAATATATTGTGCTAATAAACATTCTAAGTGGGTAGATTTGGTAAAAGACTTTGAGCAGGTGCTGAATGAATTGCCACATTCTGTAATGCAGATTTCACTGAAAGAAGTAACGGAGGAGCAAATTGAAGGTGAATCCACATTTAAACAGATCAAATGGCCAGCAGAGGGTGAGGATGATGTGCCCCTGCCAGGAGCAAATATTAGAGAAGCATTAATTACAGAAGGAGAGAGAAAAGGAAGATGGAAAAAGGGCTTCCAGTATCTTATAAGGTTAGCAATGTTGTCTTAGTTATGACCTTTTGTAACTATTAGAATGCCTAATCCAAAAATGGCAGTATTAGGTGACCCAGCATGGGAAGGAAGAAAGGCAATGGTCTTTTGTCAGAAGTCAACCCTAATAATATATTAAAATTTAAAGTAAAGGAATACCCAGAAGAAACATTCAATCTAGTCCAAGGAACAAGAGGGGTATGGGTATTAGTTGGCCTAATTTATGCTGAAAATATATACATATAAATGTAAATAGAGGACTTTAGAAGTTTGGTTGATGGGGAAAGGAATCAGCAGCTTTCAGAGTGGGCGATGACAGATAAAGTGTTACAGTGTTGGATTTTGAGTCGGAGAGACCTGTGAGGTAAGGAGTGACCCATGTTAGAGTGAGTTAAAAGGTGTAGTAATGGTGCATTAGTGAAGTTGTATGGTAGCATGCTACTAGCATTACTTGACTTAGATGGGAAGCTAAGTGAGAATGTTCTGGGAATTAGTTCAAGAAATATCACTTCAAAAATAGTTATGGGAGTAACAACTCAGTATGTTGTTGTTGTTGTGGTCTTCAGTCCTGAGACTGGTTTGATGCAGCTCTCCATGCAACTCTATCCTGTGCAAGCTGCTTCATCTCCCAGTACCTACTGCAACCTACATCCTTCTGAATCTGCTTAGTGTATTCATCTCTTGGTCTCCCCCTACGATTTTTACCCTCCACGCTGCCCTCCAATACTAAATTGGTGATCCCTTGATGCCTCAGAACATGTCCTACCAACCGATCCCTTCTTCTGGTCAAGTTGTGCCACAAACTTCTCTTCTCCCCAATCCTATTCAATACTTCCTCATTAGTTACGTGATCTACCCATCTAATCTTCAGCATTCTTCTGTAGCACCACATTTCAAAAGCTTCTATTCTCTTCTTGTCCAAACTATTTACCGTCCATGTTTCACTTCCATACATGGCTACACTCCATACAAATACTTTCAGAAATGGCTTCCTGACACTTAAATCTATACTCGATGTTAACAAATTTTTCTTCTTCATAAACGCTTTCCTTGCCATTGCCAGTCCACATTTAATATCCTCCCTACTTCGACCATCATCAGTTATTTTGCTCCCCAAATAGCAAAACTCCTTTACTACTTTAAGTGTCTCATTTTCTAATCTAATTCCCTCAGCATCACCCGACTTAATTCGACTACATTCCAATATCCTCGTTTTGCTTTTGTTGATGTTCATCTTATATCCTCCCTTCAAGACACCATCCATTCCGTTCAACTGCTCTTCCAAGTCCTTTGCTGTCTTTGACAGAATTACAATGTCATCGGCGAACCTCAAAGGTTTTATTTCTTCTCCATGGATTTTAATACCTACTCCAAATTTTTCTTTTGTTTCCTTTACTGCTTGCTCAATATACAGATTGAATAACATCGGGGAGAGGCTACAACCCTGTCTTACTCCCTTCCCAACCACTGCTTCCCTTTCATGTCCCTCGACTCTTATAACTGCCATCAGGTTTCTGTACAAATTGTATATAGCCTTTCGCTCCCTGTATTTTACCCCTGCCACCTTTAGAATTTGAAATAGAATATTCCAGTCAACTCAGTATAGCCCGTAGAATTAGTTCATCGATGCAAGGTTCGCAGGAGAGCTTCTGTAAAGTTTGGAAGGTAGGAGACGAGGTACTGGCAGAAGTAAAGCTGTGAGTACCGGGCGTGAGTCGTGCTTCGGTAGCTCAGATGGTAGAGCACTTGCCCGCGAAAGGCAAAGGTCCCGAGTTCAAGTCTCGGTCGGGCACACAGTTTTAATCTGCCAGGAAGTTTCATATCAGCGCACACTCCGCTGCAGAGTGAAAATCTCATTCTGGAATTTGATTAATAGTCGCTTGTGAGGAACAGTATCAAAAGCCTTCTGGAAATTTAGGAATATGGAATCAATCTCAGAGTCCTTGTCGACAGCACTCATTACTTCATGGGAATAAAGATCTAGCTGCGTTGCACAAGAACAATATTTTCTGAATCCTTGTTGGTTATGTATCAATAAGTAATTTTCTTCAAGGTGATTCATAATGTTCGAGTACAGTATATGCTCCAAAATCCTACTACAAATTGAGGTCAGTGATATGGGTCTGTAATTCAATGGGTTACTCCTATTTCCTTTCTTGAATATTGGTGTGACGTGTGCTACTTTCCAGTCTTTAGGAATGGACCTTTCATCAAGTGAGCGGTTGTATATGATTGCTAAAAAGGTGCTATCGTGTCTGCATACTCTGAAAGGAACCTGACTGGTATACCATGAGGACCAGAAGACTTGCCTTTCTTAAGTGATTTGAGTTGTTTTGCAACACCTAAGATATATACTTTTATGTCACTCATGCTAACAGCTGTTCTGGTTTCAAATTCTGGAATGTTTACTTTGTCTTCTTTCATGAAGGAATTACAGAAAACTGTATTTAGTAACTCTGCTTTAATGGCACCATCATTGGTAACATTTCTATCACTATTGCGCAGTGACGTTGTTGACTGTTTTTTGCCATTGGTGTACTTTACATACGAGAGAATCTCTTTGGGTTTTCTACCATATTTTGAGGCAATGTTTCATTGTGGAAACTATTAAAAGCATATCGGCATTGATGTCCGCACTAAATTTCAAGCTTTTGTTGTAGTAAGTACTATAAGAAAATTGTGTTATGAACACTGGCATGATTACTCAAGTACAGGGCTGGCAGATGAAGGGTACAGAATTGTTTTATAATTCTGAAATGGATACATAGAATGCCTACCCTTTATGTTTTAAGTAACTGAGACATCATGCTCAGTGACACATAGGATTTGTTTGAATGAACTAATTACATATTTAATACTATTCTGCTTTCGATGTACAAGTTTTTTGCAAGTTCCAGGTGCTCCAGGAAAGTTGTGCAGACACAAGACTGCCACCCAATTTGCTTACATCATCACAAGCATACAACTCAGAGTCTGCAGCACCATGTGTAGCTCCATGAAGTTCCTCCTGTGGAAGTTCCATGACAACGGGGTTCCCAAGACTAAAGAGTTTCTCTGAGATGATGTGAGACACCTAGTAGAAGCCACAGTTGTTGTTAATCAGACTTCAGATAGCAAGCACATAATTGGACAGTTGTAGAACACCAGGCTAAATTTTTCTACCTGATTTATAAGATGTTTTTGAGAAATGTATTCCTCCATACTTATTCCAATAATAATTTATTAGTACAAGGGAAAATTAACTTCACAGAAAGGTTCTAACTGATGAATCTCAATCTCACAGTCAAGAAAGTCAACAGGAACCCTCGCAAACATCATCTAGTCATATACTTTCTATTTTAAAATTGTGGATTATTCTACCAGATCTTATAAATGTTTTAAAATTTTTCTGTTAAACTTAAATTTTAGGATCAAGTCTGCCAGTAGCGGATGCAACTTTCCACAGCAAAAGTCTTATTCAATAAACAATAGCATTAAAAGGTATTTTCAGGTTCTAGACCCTACTTGCACATTACACAGCAATATTACTGAAGTGATTACTGCTATTAATGTATACTTGGCTTGCTCCACATTTCAGGTGTTTTTTTCCTCCATTATGAGATTTATGGAACACAGTAAGGGAATCAATTAAGTGTACATCAGAAAACAATAAAACAATATTATGTCCAACCGCCATTGAATTTCTGATTTCTTTTTCCACTGTACAATTCTACTGGAAAACTTAAGGGGACCCAGTCGTCATGGCCTGTAGTTTTACTAATATTATGAAATTTAATAACTCAAAAACTATGATAGATACTGGAATAAAACTTTAACCAAATAATTGTAATTGTGACCTCTATGTGGAAAAATGTAAAAGCTGTGGAATACATAGTGGACGGAATACTGATTATTACCTTAGTTACTAAATTAGATGTAATTTTTATGTTAGGTCCACTGTAATTCCACATTATTCAAAATAAAACATAACAACAAATTTTATTCTTTTAATCATTAACTTGCCAAAACAGTACGACAGGGATGTTTACCAATCTGTTGTTTTATGTATTTAAAAAAAAGGTTTTTCAGAAGTCAATTTGTTCTCTCAATAATTTAAAAAAATATGACATGCTCAAATTTAAAATAGTTAAAACATTGTTGGATACTATGGTTCCCTGAATAGGCAAGCTCTGTATTATTATTCATGTAAAATTTTGATTTTGTAGCTTTAACATTGGATGAGATAATGAGGCATAAGAATGCAAAAACACTGATTACAGGAAACTGAAATTAAGATTTGCATGCCATTTTCTTTTAACTGATAACATGTCAAAACATTCCAGCTCCATATACATGCTAATTCTGAGCGTCTTTTTCACAATGTTTAATTTTTTTCTTTATTATTATGACCTCTTATCTTGCTTTCAGTAGCTTTTTCAGCTTTAGCAACATGTTGCCTGTCCACCTGTACAACACAGTTTTCATAATCTCCACAGTTTTGATGCCTAGTCTCCTCATGGATTTTAAGCTGCTTGTTACTACATCATTATAACATATTATGGTGTCCATTACACCAATCTGAAAAGCTGAAATGCCAACAAAAAAAGTTTTTGGCCTGCGCTCCCACATGTTACTATAGAAGCTTTCATTCGGATTCTGTATTTTGTCATGTAAACATTTTTCTATGAATTTAGAATCTGAAAGATGTTCTACCATAACAGTTTGTGGCATGGTGTGTGCATGTGTATGTGTTTGTCCATTTGCTTCATACCTATTGTATTTGCAAAATTACGTGTTTCCTTTTGGGCACAGGCTGTGGATGACCATCAGTGGATACTCTGTGAAACAGAGTTGCCCAAATTGCTTTTTTCGTATCACTGACATTTGTGCTGTTCCTCCTGATGGCTATACCGTAATACTCTGTGAGGTTTTCTATTTCTAATTTGTTGAGTCTGTTTTGTCTACCGATTACTCTACCATCAGAGTGTTTTTTCCTCTCACGTCTTTGCACAGTTTCTTAAGTCTTACCCCCACACCCCACATTTGATTTTTAATTTCACTTTCACCATATGGTTTAGCAGCCACAACATTATTGAAGCCTGCAGAATTGCCATCACAGAGGTGGTGAGTGTATTTCACATTCCTGGAATTAACTTTTCCTGCTGTTGACGACACTTTTTATCAGCTCCGTCAAATTTCTTATGCCCACAATTTTAATTTACACCTGACTTTGCATCAACATATTTATAATTTTACTGTGATTTACGCATTATGAAAAAATGTTTGTGGAGAAAATATGATGCTGGCATAATGTTGGCCATCCAGTAGTATTTACAAATATTAAGGGCTCTCTACTCAGCAGATTTGAATGGGTAAATGAGTAAAAGTTGCAACAATTCATGCAGTATCTCCCGCCGCTGCCAAGCTCTACGTGGTGTTGTGGCTGATGGGTGTAACTAGGTTCGTTCGTTCGAATGAAGATATCATGACCAATCACAACCATTTCCAAACTGTCTCTACTGCGCAAATGCAATTTCGTGATTGTTGTGATCATCGTGACACCTTTGCCAAACCATATTTAGCGTGTTTCAGCATATGGGCACGTGGAGCAGTAGTTGACACTGTCATTCACTTTGTGTTGCTCAAATGTTTTTAGTGTAAACACAGCGTCGGTTACGTATTTTTTCATTCTGAACAAAACTTGTTTCGAGAATTTATTCTCGTTGTCAAGTGCAGTATTTACATATGCATTTTTTGCAATGTTACACAAACATACAGAGTGAGTGTGTGTGTGTGTGTGTGTGTGTGTGTGTGTGTGTGTGCGCGTGCGAGCGCGCGGGGTTTTCTACTTAACTGATGAGGCACAATACCTGATAACCTCAAAATGAGTCCTGGGCAAGAGATGCAGAATAACACATATTGAAACACCATACAAAATACTTATTTACATATAAGTATAAGTATATTTACATAAGTATTTACAAAATACTTATTTAAATATTTGCACCTGACAATGAGAACAAATTCTCGAAATGTGTCATGTTAAGCATGGAAAAATACGTAACTAGTGCAGTATTTCATTATTTAAATAATGAATGACAGCTGCAGGCTTTAAATACGTAACTAGTGCAGTATTTCATTATTAATGAATGACAGCTACAGGCTTTCAAAAAACATCAATTATAACACGTTCGAAATAAAGTCAAATGTTTCCACTTCCCAGGCAGTTATCATTTCCAGTTACACCAGCGGTTTTTATTAGATAATAAATCAGATAATAAAAAGTCCCTGGCAAGTCTTTTGATGCCTACTGTACATACATCATACATGAAGTGCAAGGGGGGTATCCTATATGTAACTTTTACAGCTTAAAACATTATTTCCCATGTTTTACATTTTCTCGCATTTTAAACCAATTTTTCTTTTTTTAAGTCCTCTGAAAAGTGTAAAAGTGGGGTTTCACTGTAGATTCATTCAAATGAAAATATCATGACGAATCAGAACTATTTCCAAACTGTCTCTACTCCGCAAATGCAGTTTTGTGATTGTTGTGATCATTGTGACACCTTTGTTGAACCATATTTAACGTGTTTCGGATTATGGACACTTAGAGCGCTAGTTGACACTGAAGAGATGCCGAATAACACATATTCAAACACCATACATAGTACTTACTTACACATCTTCACTTGACAACAAGAAAAAATTCTCGTAACGCGTCATGCTAAGCATGAAAAAATAAGTCACTAGTGCACTATCTCATTATTTAAATAATGAATAATGGCTGCAGGTTTTCAAAAAATCGATTACGACATACTAAATTGGGACAAACGTTCCTACTTCCCAGACAGTTATCAATTCCAGTTACATCAGCAGTTTTTATAAGATAATGAACCTTCATTAGATAATAAACAAGTCCCTGACCAGTCTTTTGATGCATGCTATGTACATATATCATAAATAAAGTGCCAAATATGTAACTTTTACAGCTTAAAACACTATTTTCCACATTTTACACCATTTTTTGAAGTCCCTTGAAATGTGTAAAAGTGGAGTTTCACTGTACTAAAAATAGAGACTGTCCCCTTGCTTTCTGTGCCACCACCGAAATCTTCAATGTTTTTACCACATTTTTGTTCATGTATCTGGCACAACCTTGTCGTGTTTTGTCAAGCATTCATAGTCCCACACCTTCCCTGTATCTACAGGTAAGTGTGGCAACTCCATTCAGTAATGTATGGCCTCTCTTCTGACAGAACCATCCACTGCACCAACAATATCAGTACATTGACAAATGTCTACAGTTTCTTTCAATGCCCTCTGTATAAATGCTTCAGTAAGTTCTGTTAGGGGATTACGGTAACATTTATAATACCTCTCAAATTTGACAGGTGGAGGCAGGAGGTCCACCAAAGCACAGGATATTCGGGCTGCTTTCCTTTTCTTCCCTTCCCAATACATCTCATGACATAAGCAAGGCTAATGTTCACTTATCTTTTGTGCATGTTACAGGAGATGTCAATGTACATATTGCTACTTTACACATTTGACATTCCAGTACAATTTTGCTGGCTAGGTTTCTTCTCTTACTTACGTCCCACTATAATAATTGATTTTTCCCTATTACAGTACTTACATTTAGCAACAGACAAAAGTAATTCCAAAATCCTACACTTATTAATTAAAATGTAACAATTATTTTCAATATTTTCAATATCAGCACCGAGTTCATTTTTGGTAAGATGGATGAACTTGCATTTTGAAGAACTTCCTGGCAAACATTTAGGCCTAACCTCACTTCACTAAGGCATAACAATGTTTTCATTTTTGCAATTTCCAACAACATGGTTGTGTTGATTACCATAAAATTTACAACTGCAAATTAAAGATTAAAGTTCTTAGTTTTTGGCAATTCACACTGTAAAATGGTTGAAATACAAAGTCACACCAAGTTTACAAAAAATTCACACACACACACACACATTACCTCATGTAATCTATTTGTATCAACAGAAAGACTGACTGCAATTAATCCTAGCTCATAATAGAATCAATATGTTCTCCAAAGGTAATGCACAAATGAGTTGCTATGGAAATAGCTGTGCCAAAATTAAATAATGAGGCACTGTGGGCAAAGTTTTATGTTTGACAGTAGTGTGACAGCTGGGCATTCACACCCGCATCTGCTTTAGAAAGGCATTTAAACATCAAAATAATGGAGTATTATACAAAAAAAAGTGTGTTTTTAGACTCGGGAAGAATAATGGAATGTCATCAAATAAAAAAATTCTATCTTTTGGGCCATCCAGGTAACTGAAACTATTTTTTTCATGATCACACAGAAGTTCCATTGCCAATATGTGTTTGAAGAGTCCCCCCCCCCCCCCCCCCCCCCAGAACAGTAGTAGTAAGACTGAAAATAAAAGCCAATACAAATTTTGTACCTGAAGTACTATGGCTCTTTCACATACTAAAGTGCCCTGTATATGTTTCTGCTTCTCTTGATGCAAAATGATGCTTTTACTTCCTTTGTTTCCTGAAAGATAAATCAGTGGTTCAAAAAATTTCAACACACACTGTATCTTATCCACTCTCAGAAATGAACCCCTCTACACTTAAAAAGTTTATTCCACTTTTGTTTTCTTTTACATCTTTTTTTCTACATACATTCTCCTCTGATAAATCTTCTGGACTCTATTCTCCTTATATTTGTGTACTTCTAACTGTCTTCTTGTTTTATACCAAGAACATCTTTCAGACACTTTTTGTGAGACAAAGGAGAATGAAACACAAAAATAAAAGTATTTCACAACATGTATCTTAAAATTAGTTCAATACAACACAATGCCAATATATCAACATATGAGCTTATATCATTTTATGTGAATGCTGAATTCCCACTATAATAAATTTGGCATGCTAATGCAGCACCTTTTGTAACAGTGAGTTCTATACAGACTTTATATATATACATACTAACAATAGGTAACATTTGTCTCTGGTACATACACAACAAGGAAATAAATATTCTTCTCCAGTATCTTAAGCCCACATCACTGTTCATATATTGTAACATTCAACTGGTGCTCTGCATGTTGGACAAGAGGTATTAGCCTGTGGAAATACATTACAAGACAAGAAATTTAAACTGGTGTTATCCAAACAAAATAAATATTTGACACATCAACTAGTAACAGAATCCTAAGGTTCTTACATAGGTACAACTATGTCTTGCAATCTTATCATTTATAGCCTACTGTGGCAGAATTTTAATTGCTTTGTGACAACAAAAGTAGCAAGTGAAAGGAAGTGCATAGTCATTAATACTAATCATCATGTTTGTTTCCTACATCACTAATACTTCTCTGAAGCTATTCAATGCCCTTCCACATGTAAGTTAGCACTCCTTTCACACTGAGGTGACAAAAGTCATAGGACAGTGATATGCACATGTACAGATGGCAGTAGTGTCATGTATACAATGTATAAAAGAACAGCACATTGGTGGAGCCATCATTTGCACACAAGTGATTCACATGAAAAGGTTTCCAATGTTGTTACGGCTGCACAATGAGAATTAACAGATTTTGAACATGGAATGTAGTTTGAGCTAGCTGCATGGGATATTCCATTTCAGAAATTGTTAGGGAATTCTCTGAGATTCACGATGTCAAGAGTGTGCTGAGAATAACAAATTTCAGACACTACCTCTCACCAGGGACAAAGCAGTGGTTGGCAGCATTCACTCAACGACTGAGAGTAGCTGTGTTTGTGTAGAGTTGTCAGTACTAACAGACATTGCATCAAATAACTACAGAAATCAATGTGGGATGTATGACAAACATATCTGTAAGACTGTGTGGCAAAATTTAGTGTTAATGGGCTATGGCAGCAGGTAACTGACACGGGTACCTTTGTTAACAGCATGACATCGCCTCCAGCAGCTCTCCTGGGCTTATGACCATACTGGTTGGTCTTAGATAACTGCAAAACCGTGGCCTGACAGTTGGCCCAGACCCCACAAAGCCATAGATCCAAGTTGTCAACAAGGCACTAAGTATTCTAGTGGGTATGATAACATATCAACAAGGTTAATCAAAGAGTGCTCACGCAAGTTTACTTCTATCTTAAGTTATTTGTGTAATCAATCTCTTTTCGGTGAAACATTTCCAAACTGGCTAAAATATGCTGAAGTTAAGCCCCTTTACAAGAAGGTGGATAAAGAGATACCATCAAACTATCAACCAATTTCACTTTTGCCTGCTTTCTCAACAAACATCTGAAAAGGTTGTGTTCAAGTGTCTCCTTATGCATCTGACTGCAAATAATATATTGTCCAAGTCACAGTTTGGATTCCTTAAGGGTTCTGATAAAGAGCAAGCTATTTACACTTACAGTGAGAATGTACTTAATTCATTAGTTAATAAATTAGAAAATGTGGTTTTAACTAAGTGCATATTTGACGTTGCTCTATGTTTTCTACATTTCAATCACATCCATGACAGCTGCACTTAGTGAGTAGTGCTCTCTCTCTCTCTCTCTCCCTCCCTCCCCCCAATCCAAAAAATCTTCTTTTCTTAAGTTTATGTGATAGAAAGCAATTACTACACACAAATCAATGAAGCAATTGATTGTTACCACCAGGGGTAGCCAAGCTGCTTATAGTAGTGTTCAAACCAAGGTGCTGGAGGTAACAGCCACCAAGTCTTTCTGCTTCTTCCAAAACAAATATCTCCGTAATTTGATCATATGGATTTCAGGTGCTAAACTAGCTGCATCTTATCATCCACTTCACAATGAGCGATAAGCAATATAACCACATCCAATTCCTGCATGTATTGGATAGACAAAGACCCAACACTTATTTGGCTGCAACATTTACTGAAAACCAACACACACTAATTTGTACCCTACATCATTATTCACCAAGTAACTGCTTTGTACCTACACAGTAGCTTTGAAGTCTTTGACCAAGAAAGCTAATATACACTGAAACAACATAGCAACCTTTTTTATGCAGGAATGAGTATACCAATCATAGATGAAACTGAACATTAGACTGAGAGATGAAGAAAACAAAAAACATTTGAGAAAGTGCTCCTCACACACATCAGCAGAAACTGAAAGGTCATTAAAGAAAAATCTAAAAGATGTATTCCAGCCACCACTTAAAACAGAACAAACCTTGTCAAGTCCTACAAAGGATATCATAAAACTTGTTATACAGCACATCGGTGCAAGACAATGAAACATTCACTTTCCTAGCTTTTGCAACTATTAGTTCCTTCCTCAGAGAGAAGAAGGGAGGGGAGGGAGGGGGAGGGGAAGGGAGAGGAAAGGAGGGTCCAGGAGAGGGGAGGGAGGGGGAGGGGGAGGGGAAGGGAGAGGAAAGGAGGGTCCGGGAGGGAGGGGTGGGAAGGGGAGAGGTACATTTGGGGAAGATTAAAAATGAAGGGCAGGTGCCTCAGGTCCTACAATGAGAGGGACTCAACTGCTAAGGACAATGGAACATGGGTTACAAAGGTGAAACCAGAGGTGTGACAACATGGGATCAAATTTAGTATGCCGTAAGCACTTCAGTCCAAAAATGATGACAGTGAGAAATACAAATTAAGATAAAAGAAATAAACAGAGCAATTAAGAAGATAGAGAAGGTGTGGACTGGACAGGAAAAAGAAGAAGGGAAGTATTACAAAGATGAAAAGTGAAAGCAATAAAGGATGATGTCCGAGCAGACTAGGGCACCAATGTGGAGCTACAGTTATAAAATGACAGCCAGTCAGTGACAAGAGTGGGGAACTCTTGTCTGACAAGCTAGAACTTCTTTGGGTGTTTCTAGGTGTGTGGTTATCTCTAACTATGCTGCTTTTTATTACCTTAAATTAATGGCATTATGATACTTATAGTGCTGTCGATCTAACAGTAAAGTACGAGGGTAATCCCAAAAGTAAGGTCTCCTTTTTTTTTTTTAAGTACAGAACTCTGTTTGTGTGGCAGTTGGTCACACTGTTATGAAGAGTGCTTCAAGCGCTGTGTGTAAACATGTGCACGCCACGTCAAGGCACTCAATCTCGGCTTGGCAGCCATTGAGAATGAAGCTCCCATTGGATGTTACCGCAAAGTGCAAATTGCGCACAGTTATTCGGTTTTTGAACGCAGATGGCACTGCGCTGATTGAAATCCATCGCCAATTGATGGAAGTGTATGGTGAGTTGTGCATGGATGTCAAAAATGTTCGTAAGTGGTGTAGAGTGTTTGCAGCTGGACAGACTGAAATTCACGAGTGGGAGACCGTCAGTTTCTGAGGAGACAGTGTTGAAGGTTGAGCAAAGCATGCGTGAAGATTGTCGGATCATCCTGGATGATGTCTGACAGGTACTGTGAGACTCTGAAAAAACTCAAACGAGCAATTCAGAACCGGAGAAGAGGAATGTTGAGTAAGGGAGTACACATTCTTCATGACAAAGCTCGCCCACACATCGCTCGGCAAACCGTTGCTCTCGTGCAACAGTTTCAGTGGAACATAAACACCCACCCACCCTATAGTCCTGACTTGGCACCCAGTGACCGTTCCCTAAGTTAAAAGAACATTTGGCTGGATTAAGATTCAGCTCCGACGACGAGGTGAAAGAAGAGGTTCATAACTTTCTGAACAGCATGGCGGCAAGCTGGTATGACATGGGCATATAAAAACCGCCACAGCGTCTACAAAAATGCATCGACAGAAATGGTGATTATGTCGAAAAATAGCTAAATGTTCAAGCTGTTAACTGATGTAAACCATTGTAGAAATAAAAAGGTCTATGTACTTATAAAAAAATAGGAGACTTTTGGGATTACCTTCTTATTATCCAGCAAACACAACACACAATACGTAACTAACGCAACTGTTTTTCAATATGTATTAAAAGTTTGCCTAGCTTTGACTGTTTAGCTGAAACCATTATCTTGAGGTAATTTAATTAGTAGGCCTACTCTTTTGCTGTGGTAAGTTAGATTAACTGTTCGCACTTCTACGCACTCATCACCAATTGTCTGTGGTTTTATGGCTGCATTTCTGGCCCATGGTTATTAGGAAAATTTCGCTCTATTCAACATCACCTACCTTGATCTGACCTTGTCAGACTCCTTCTCTCCACCCTGTACAAAGTATATATTGGAAAAAAGGGGGACATGTGCTAGCTGAGGTTACATCCACGAGAATGTCAGGACATAAGGATATGTCAGGGGAACAAGAATTGGGCGAGAGGATTCAGATACCCCATGTAATGTAGCAAGCACCCAGGCTAGAGCACGTGAGCAACTGGTACCAAGTGGGCCATGGTGGACAGTTTTTCTCTGAGTGTTCCCAGTCCTTAAGTCCACTATTCATTTCATTTCTTTTAATCCATCTTTACTAATCACTGCCACCTCTGGACTGAAGCAGGCAGACTACTTACCAATGTATTATCTTAGGCCTCCTATTTTTTCTGACACCTCTCGCTTTACATTTGTCTCCCCTCAATCTTTCTTAAACTTTCCTAGCTAGTCCCTCACTTTTCTCTCCAGAAGGGCAAATTTATCCAAAAATTAGAGTAGTATTGTGTACTTGTGTGTGTGTGTCTATCGACACAACTACATGTTTTGTCTCCTGAAGGTAAGTCCTAGTCAGCAACTTTGTCTCATAATTTTATCACAAAATAAATTATCACAGAGAACTCTCACACCACAGAACATAAGGCAAATTGTGATGTAACAAAGTAAGTCAAAAAAATTACATCTTCTAGGACTGGGTTATAACCTTTTAAAAATACAACTACGCAATGAAGTTCATAATCAGAGTATGACGTTTGACCTTGAGGTAACTCTAAGCAGACAGTTAACCAAGAGGAACATCCACACAGGTTACACTAACTAATGACCTGAGATGGCTTCGGCAATATGCCTTTCACATGCAAGTGGGTTCAAAATGCAACAGCAATAGTGTGATTGAAAACCGGACCTGTGTTTTGGAAGTCTATTTCGCCCCACCATGTATGCACACAAGAGAGGAAAAGATGGAGATGAACCATCATGACGATAACTTGAAGATGTTAAAAAAATGTGTCATTACGCTAATATGGCAGCACACATCTTATATTACTTGGCTAAATTTCTTCAATAAATCAAAACAGTCCTACACTGGGAAAAGTGCAGGGTTATTCATAAGTACTCCCATGATCTCTAAATATTACTGCAACAGACATTACAAAAGGGCTTACACATGTCAACAGCGACACTTTCCATCATGGTACAAAAAAGGTCATCACGTTGTTAAAACTACTGCCATATACACCTCAGTGTAAAATGTCCGACATTAGTCAAAGTGTTTAGGAACCTCCTCACAGTGATTTCACACTTTCTCTGTTATGTTTCCGTCATGTTAAAAGATTTCAAAATTGAAAATTTCATGCAGGGCTGTTACATTAAACATGTATTGACAACATCAGTGTCTACTGATGTACTTTGCAAATGAATCTTGGTTGTAATTATTAGTAAAAACTTGAGAGAGATTTGTTATTGGGAGAAATATCTATCTGCTGCTAGACAACTGTATGAAACGTAAGGGTTATATAACCTGAATGCATGTGTACCTACATACATTCCAAACTTCCCATCCTCACCTCCTATCTCTAGCCTTAGAAATTTTATGTCCCTCCTCTCTCTCACTGCCTCTGTGTGTGTGTGTGTGTGTGTGTGTGTGTGTGTGTGTGTGTGTGTGTGTGTATTGGGGGGGGGGGGGGGGGGCACTTGGGCGGAGAGGATGTGGAATGTCTACAGCAATCTGCAACAGATCTGACTCAAGTTTTTGAGGTGTTAAGCACAACTCCTTACAATAACTGTTGAGTTGATCCCAGAACTCCATGTTCCTCTCTTTTAAAACTTGCTCGAGTTTATATTTTGTGTACTACACTAACACTCTTACAAGAATGTAAATAAAATGTTTTAATTTCACAGAGCAAATCTGAATTATTTTCTAGTCAAACAGAAGATTGGGATTAATAAGTAAATGGGAATGCCAGGTAATCAGCTAACACAATTTCAAATTTTTTAATGAAAAGTTATATATAATATAACATAAGTCACTAAAAATAATTATCCTTAACTTTAAAATTCATCATAATTCAGAACCTGATCAAAAATTTTTGCAGGGGGGACAAATGGTAAAATTTCTATAATTAATACAACATAATAAAACACTTATGAAAATACACAACTTACATTAATCCAGGCAAAAATGCAGTGTGTGTGAAAGTAGTGTCCACAAGATAAAACACTGCTAACACTCCTTAGTACATTTTCTTGACAAATTACACACGAACCAACTTCGTTTCTCCTTCGTCTCCTCCGATTTCGACGCTGTTCCCTACGAATTAAATGCCTCAGTTCCGTTTCCTTAGAAACATCCATGTTTATCTGAGAGGTCAACCCTGAAATAAGTGTGCAAATAATTAGTGTTTCAAACTTACAAGAGCTGTCAACTGACATTATTGTTTGGAAAAACTGTCTGTGCTTAGAAAATAACATAAAATAGAATCAGTAAACGTAAAATACTGATGTATAAACACAGTTAAATTGTGACTAATCTCATTATAAATATACCTACAAATTCCTGACCCACATTCTACCTTGTATCTCTCTCTCCCTCCCTCTCTCTCCCTCTCTCTCTCTCTCTCTCTCTCTCTCTCACACACACACACACACACACACACACACACACACACACACACACACACAATTTAAGTCTGCTATTTCTTGAGAGAGAGAGAGAGAGAGAGAGAGAGAGAGAGAGAGAGAGAGAGAGAGAGAGAGAGAATACGCTTTTTTGTGTGTGTGTGTGTGTGTGTGTGTGTGTGTGTGTGTGTGTGTGTATTTTGCTGAATGATTACTACTCCATGTTTTAAGAATTGTGTTTATTTATTTATCTGGTTCTGCATTAAGCAGAAGAGCCTTGAAACAAAGTCCAAATTTCTTGTCGCTTTGTGGATAATGTATTATAAGAGGCATCCAGAAAGTAAGTTCTAATCGCGTCTAGAGATGCGCATGAGCAGGAATAGGGAGGAGATATGTGGAAATAATGCAGTGCAATTTCAGTCTTGTGACAGCAGTATTTACCACATACTGCTAGGATAAAATGGCTGTTCTGATACTGTCTCCCGCCAACCATAGGATTCGTGCAGTTATCTAATTTTGGCACACTCAAAAGCAATCTCCACCAGAGTTCCATCACCAATTGTGTCCCATGTATGGACACAACACCATGAGCAACAGTATGAACAGACGTTGGTGCAGGGAGCTAGGTAAACTGTGAACCAATATTCACAACAAAAACTGTAGTGGCCAACTGCCCCTGGTGATACCATGGAATGTCAATGCTGCAGTCAGATGTTTGGTTTTGTGTATGTTTGTCAGTTGCTGTAGCACACAACTTGTTACTAAGTCCAGAGTGAATTTGGCGAAATAGCATTTTTATTCCAGAATCCTCAGCTACAGCCATTTGACATTCGCTACTGTCTAAAGTACTCTACATTCTCTCAGCATTAAAGTCTTCACCTATACGCGTCAACTATACGCGTCTACTACACACGTCACTGTTGTTATTGTCGTTGTTACATGTTTTCTAATGCCATTGGCCCACCTTTCACTGGGCCTTCCAGTAAACCTTTTTTTGTCTCTTGGAACTCTGCAAAGAATTTCCTTGATCAACCTACTATGCCGCACCAACTTCCATTTCATCTTCACTAGCCAAAATTATGTGTAACGCTACAGTGAGTTTTCTGATCCATTTGTTCCTGTCTCTGCCAGTAATCCACAACATCCATCTCATAGTAGGTTATTTAGAATTCAGTTTGTTTAACAATTTTCACATTAAATGTCCATGTCAGACTGTCATGCGTCAAAACTCAAGATTCACACTAATTGTAAACTTTCCTTCTCAGACACATTGGAAGCACAGTTTTTTAAGACATATTTAGTTTACCAAAGCCACCCAGGTCATTTTTAATCTTTCCGTTTATTTTCCCCTATCCAGCTAATCATTCTCTGCAACAAATACAGAAACACACCAATTTGTTCTCCGACTTCATTACTAATCTGAATACTTATCTTGTTGATTACAAATTATTTTAGTGTTAATCCAACAGGTTTCTGTTCTACACCAGTATTTCAACTTCGTCCATTCATTGTTGAAATTTAACAGTGCTAGAGGCAAACATTGCAGTATCATCAGCAAAACAAAGATGTGCCATTACACACAATCATTTTCCCAGTAGTTTTTATTACATGGTCTTCAATCTGAAGAAAGATCTGATGGAGCTCTCCATACTTGTCTATCCCGTACAAGCCTCTTCATCTCTATCTCAACATACATCCACTTGAACCCGCTCACTCTAGTCAACCCTTGGCATTCGTTTACAATTCTTACTCTTTGCATTTCCCTCCATTACCAAACTGATAATTCCTCAATGTTTCAGCAATTTTCTGTCAACCGATCCCTTCTTTTAGATAAGTTGTTCCAAAAACTACTTCTCTCCTTAATTCATTCAATACACACTTTACTATTGTTGCAGATTATGACTTTGTATCTATACGGGCTATGACAATGAACTTATTATGTTCATTTAGTTCACCCACATTCTTATTTTTTTATTATTAATCCTACTCTCGCATTACCCTTTTCGATTTTGTGTTGATAACTATTTACTCACCCCCTGCATGATCAACAATTCTATTCTTCCTGCCTTCACAAAATTCTTACTATATCAAACTCCAAAACATCCATTTCCTTTCATAAATTCTGAAACTACCTACACAATTAAATGATGTAACAATTCATGCTACACCTGTAGAATGCGGGATTTGTGTTTTCTGATAACGTCCTCCCGTGTAGTACCCACCTGGAGATCTTAATGGAGGATTATTTTGTCTCCAGAATTTTTTCCCTGAGGATAACAGTTTAAAAATAGGAAAATTCCTCTAGTTTTAGTGATACAGCATCTCCTTCAGTGATTCATATCTCATTCTAAATTTCTTGCAATAATGATAAAGTGCGAAGAAAGTTTCAACATTGACATATACACTCTTTTATACAAGAGCAAAGGTTGGATCAAAGTGTGTTTCATAAGGGTTGTTAATGCAGGTTTCGTTAAAATTACCTGTAAGCTTTATCGAGAGATGTGAATCAGAGATGGGATTCCTCTCATATACAATTAGTTCACACCTTTAAAACTGTCTATTTTGCAGAGACGGATAATGGTCACTAAAAATCAGTTTTTTCTGATTGTTTTACACCAAGGCTTTTTTTATTTTTTAATTTTATTTTTTTTTTTAAAAAGAGGAGGATTTCTGTTATATGAAAAAAGTTGGTTGCTGATAAAGCAATGATTTATGCAGCAGATGGATTGGCTCCAAGTAATAATCTTGAGCACCAGAGAATGATGTCTGATCTCTATAGTGGAAATGTTATAAAGTGATGTGAAGTCATTGGAAACATCTCAATATCAGTCAGAAATTTCCACAAAAGCCATGTTTGACATCAAGGCAATATCCAAACTGTCGCTAAAAACAGTCATGGCTTTGTTCGCCGTAAAAATAGTTCCCATCGCAACTTATGGAATAGATCTCATTTGGGAAAAGTAGAGTTAAAAGACCTAAGGAGTCTCAAAGCAGTTAAATCACGCTTCTTGAAAGCCGCCTCAGGTGTTTCAAAACACACACAGTCGAGGCTAGTAAATGAACTCTCCAGGGAACCCTTCTTCATAGAGTAACTGCATATGAAACACCCATCCACCAACAACTTGAATAAACTCCTACATGAAAGAGAGAAGAAGAGAAGGGAAATTTGGCTGAACTTTCATACAACAGAAGCCATGACAAACAGATCCTGGACCAACACAAATGAAGAACTCCGACACCTGAATAGCAGTGCATGGATAAAACCACAAAATACGCAAGACCAAGAGTTTCCACGACCCCGGCAGCAACTGTGTGTGTGAATTGTGTGACCGACCCTGTGACCATTACCAGGTGACCAGCTGTAAAAAAACGAGTAAAATCACTGGTAGAACTGTAAATAATGAACAAGGTGTGATATGAGAAAGCATTGTAATTTATGCAACCTATTCACAACTTGTGTGCATTTATTCTAATAACAAGAAATTTCACAAATGAAAATACCTAGATACTTAAATCACACAAAATAGACAACTTTCTATCAGAAAGGTCGAAATTGTCAAATAACCTAATGTTAAGAAATTTAAGTTTTAGGGCGCAAAACTGCTATGGTCATTAGCGCCCAGCCCGTGACTTAAGACAGTAAAAAACCGAAATTGAAAACCAGCAGCAATGGAAACAAACTCATAAAATTGGAGAAACTAAAAGTAGAAAGAATGCTTAAAAATCCAGTACAGACAGGGGGTGGTTGTCCCCCCAAAAAAAAAAACTTCAAATGACTGACGTCATTTCACTGTCACTAATAAACTGGAGAACGCGGTCGGCTGAGCGCGTGTCATCTGCTAAAATCGACGATAGATCAGGCGATAGCTGTAGACGGGAGCGTAACGGATTAAAATAGGGGCATTCAATTAAAAGGTGTCTGACCGTCCACGGCTGAGAGCAGTGGGGACAGAGTGGAGGAGGATCACCGCTTAAAAGATGTCTATGGCTAAAAAGACAGTGCCCTATCCGGAGTCGAGCTAAAATTACCTCCTCCCGACGACGCGTTCGGGAGGAAGAAGTCCAAGCGCAAGGAAGGGCTTTCACTTCCCGCAATTTATTACGGGGAAGTGTTGACCAATGCGCATGCCATAAATGAGCAACTTGGCGACATAAACCGCTCCGTAGATCGGTGAAGGGAAGCGACTGAATAGCTGGCCGAGGAAGAGAGACTGCAGCCTTGGCCGCCATATCGGCTGCCTCATTCCCACAGATACCAGCGTGTCCCGGGAGCCAGAGGAACGCCACCGAGACGCCCCCCAGGTGGAGCAAGCGCAGACTGTTCTGAATCCGGTGGACCAGAGGGTGCACAGGGTAAAGAGCTTGGAGACTGAGGAGAGAGCTGAGAGAATCGGAGCAGATAACGTACTGTATCCGCTGATGGCGGCGGATGTAGTGGACAGCCTGGAGAACAGCGTAAAGCTCCGCAGTATAAACCGAACACTGGTCGGGAAGTCGAAAGCGATTTGGGGTGTCGCCAACAATATAGGCACTCCCTACACCTAAGGATGTTTTCGAGCCGTCGGTGTAAATAAATGTGGCGTCCGTCATTTGTGCACATAGAGCAGCAAATTCCCGACGATAAACAAGTGTAGGGCTACCATCCTTGGGAAATTGACCAAGGTCACGGAGCAGGCAGATCCGGGGACGGAGCCAAGGCGGTGCTGTACCCCAAGTTGTCAAGAAGGTTTTCGGAAAGCGGCAGGAAAGAGAATGGAGCAATTGACGGAAGCGGACTCCCGGGGGTAGTAGGGAGGAGGAGCGGCCTGCATACCCTACATCAAAGGAGGCGTCGAAAAAAAGGTCATGGGCTGGATTAGCAGGCATGGAAGACAGATGGCTAGCATAACGACTCAGGAGGACTGCTCGCCGATTGGACAGCGGAGGTTCAGCAGTCTCAGCATAAAGGCTTTCCACAGGGCTAGTGTAAAAAGCTCCAGACACTAAACGTAATCCACGGTGGTGGATAGAGTCGAGACGCCGAAGAATAGACGGCCGAGCAGAGGAGTAGACTATGCTTCCGTAATCCAATTTTGAGCGCACTAAGGCGCGATATAGGCGGAGAAGGACCACTCGGTCCGCTCCCCAGGAGGTATCATTCAGGACACGGAGGGCGTTAAGCGATCGCAGACAGCGAGCCGAAAGATAGGAAACGTGGGAGGACCAGCACAGTTTTCTGTCAAACATAAGACCCAAGAATTTAGCGACGTCTGAAAACGGAAGGTTGACAGGACCTAGATGTAAGGAGGGCGGAAGAAACTCCTTCCGTCGCCAAAAATTGACACAAACGGTCTTACTGGGTGAGAAACGGAAACCGGTTTCGATGCTCCACGAGTGGAGGCGATCAAGACATCCTTGAAGACGTCGTTCAAGAAGGCTGGTCCGTTGAGAGCTGTAGTAGATCGCAAAATCGTCCACAAAGAGGGAGCCCGAGACATCAGGAAGGAGACAATCCATAATTGGATTTATGGCGATGGCAAACAGGACAACACTCAGCACGGATCCCTGGGGCACCCCGTTTTCTTGGGAGAAAGTACGGGAGAGAGTAGTGTTCACCCGCACCCTAAAAGTGCGCTCTGCCATAAATTCGCGAAGAAAAAGGGGCAGCCGGCCTCGAAATCCCCAAGAGAACAGTGTGCGGAGGATGCCTGTCCTCCAACAGGTATCGTATGCTCTCTCCAGATCAAAAAATATTGCTACCGTTTGGCGTTTCCGGAGAAAATTGTTCATGATATAAGTGGAGAGAGCAACAAGATGGTCAACTGCAGAACTATGCTTCCGAAATCCGCATTGAGCTGGTGTTAAAAGACTGCGGGATTCCAGCCACCAAGCTAAACGGTAATTCACCATACGCTCCAAAACCTTACAGACACTACTCGTGAGAGAAATGGGGCGATAGCTAGAGGGGAGATGTTTGTCCTGTCCAGGTTTCGGAACGGGAACGACAACACCTTGCCGCCACCGTCTGGGAAAGGTACTGTCGGTCCAAATTCGATTATAAAGGCGAAGGAGGTAACGCAGACTATGGGTTGATAAATGCAGCAACATTTGGACATGGATACCATCCGGTCCTGGGGCGGAGGAGCGAGAAGATGAGAGGGCATGTTGGAGTTCCCGCATGGAGAAAACAGTATTGTAGCTTTCGTGATTTTGGGAGGAGAAAGCAAGAGGTCGCACTTCCGCTGCACGTTTCTTCGGGAGAAACGCTGGCGGGTAATTTGAAGAGCTCGAAATCTCAGCAAAGTGCTGACCCAACGAGTTAGAAATTGCGACGGGGTCCACTAAGGTATCATGCGCGACAGTGAGCCCAGAGACCGGGGAGAAACTAGGCGCGCCTGAGAACCGTCGAAGCCGACTCCAAACTTCCGAGGAGGGAGTGAAGGCGTTAAATGAGCTAATAAAGAATTTCCAGCTTGCCTTCTTGCTATCGCGGATGACGCGACGGCATCGCGCACGGAGCTGCTTATAGCGGATACAGTTGGCCAAAGTAGGATGGTGACGGAAATTGCGAAGAGCACGTCGCCGCTCACGTAGTGCGTCACGGCATGCCTCGTTCCACCAAGGAACTGGGGGGCACCGGGGCAATTCGGAGGTGCGTGGTATTGAACGTTCCGCAGCTGTAAGGATAACGTCGGTAATATGTGTGACCTCATCGTCGACGCTGGGAAAGCGACGGTCATCGAATGTCGCGAGAGACGAAAAAAGTGTCCAATCGGCTTGGGCAAACTTCCAGCGTCGCGGGCGCATAAATGGCAGTTGAGGCTGCAGTCTGAGGACACATGGAAAGTGGTCACTCGAGTGTGTATCATCAAGGGCGAACCATTCGAAGCGCCGAGCTAGCGGAACAGTACCGACCGCAAGGTCCAAATGAGATAAGGTTGTCGTGGAGGCAGACAAAAATGTGGGGACCCCAGTGTTGAGGCAAACTAGATCCGCTTGGTGGAAGACGTCTAGCAATACGGAGCCACGTGGACAAGGGTGTGGAGATCCCCAAAGCGGGTGGTGGGCATTGAAGTCCCCAACCAGCAAATAGGGGGGTGGAAGCTGACCAAGAAGATGAAGGAGATCAGCTCGTGCCATTGGTGTGGACGATGGAATGTATACAGTACAAAGAGAGAACGTGTATCCGGAAAGTGAAAGACGGACGGCGACAGCTTGGAAGGAGGTGTTTAAGGGGATTGGGTGATAATGGAGAGTATCACGGAGAAGAATCATGAGTCCTCCATGGGCTGGAGAGCCTTCAACAGAGGGGAGATCATATCGGACAGACTGAAAATGAGGGAGAACAAAGCGGTCATGGGGACGCAGCTTTGTTTCCTGAAGACAGAAGATGACCGGCGAGTAGGAGCGTAAGAGGACCGACAATTCATCCCGATTGGCTCGAATGCCGCGGATATTCCAGTGGACAATGGACATGGGGTGAAAAGAGAATGGAGGAATGTGACCAAAGTTGCTGTCAACTCAAAGACTGCTCGGAGCTAGCAACCGACAGCATGGAATGGCATTCAGCCGAAGGCAGAAGATCCTGATCCATAGGTTGGTCAGAAGCAGTCCCTGCCACCAGCGATCGGCCGGTTGACCGGCCACCAGCAGTGCGCCTCGGCGACACAGAAGATGGCCGAGGGCGATTTCCGCCAGGTGGTGCTGTAGAGGGGGCACGCCTTGGCGGAGAAGGAGAGGAACTGGGTTTCTTTGTAGCCTTCTTGGAAGAATGTTGTTTAGATGAAGGAGGAACCGATGGTTGTGAAGTTGCGGTACGTAAAAACTCTTCACGAGTATGCTCTTTTTTCGAAGACTTGGCGTCCGACTTTTGGACTCGAGATGTAGCAGAACCCGACGAAGGGTGAGCCATAGAGTGGGCAGGCGAAAGAGGTGAGGTTGAACGAGCGATCTTTGCGCTGGCCGATCTGACGACCGTGGTACTAAAGGTGAGGTCGCAAGTCTGCGTGGCCGCCTCCTTTGTTGGCCGAGGAGAAGCAAGGACAGTGCTGTATTTTCCTGTCTGAGGCACGGTGGGCTTGCGACTGGCGAATAATTTTCGAGCAGCAAAGGTCGACACCTTTTCCTTCACCCTTATTTCCTGGATGAGCTTCTCGTCCTTAAAAACGGGGCAATCTCGAGAGGAAGCAGCGTGGTCACCCATACAGTTGATGCAGCGAGGGGATGGAGGTGGACAAGCACCCTCATGGGCATCCTTGCCACACGTAACACATTTGGCTGGATTGGAACAGCACTGGCTGGTGTGATTGAACCGCTGACATCGATAGCAACGCGTAGGGTTTGGGACGTAAGGGCGAACGGAAATTATCTCATAGCCTGCTTTGATTTTCGATGGGAGTTGAACTGTGTCAAATGTCAAGAAGACAGTGCGGGTTGGAATGATGTTCGTGTCAACCCGTTTCATTACTCTATGAACTGCCGTTACGCCCTGTTCAGACAGATAGTGCTGAATTTCTTCGTCAGACAATCCATCGAGGGAGCGTGTATAAACGACTCCACGCGAGGAATTCAAGGTACGGTGCGGTTCCACCCGGACAGGGAAGGTGTGGAGCAGAGAAGTACGCAGCAATTTTTGTGCCTGGAGGGCACTGTGTGTTTCTAACAACAGGGTGCCATTCCGTAATCTGGAACAAGACTTTACAGGACCTGCTATTGCGTCGACTCCTTTCTGAATAATGAAAGGGTTGACCGTGGAGAAGTCGTGACCTTCATCAGACCGAGAAACAACAAGGAACTGTGGCAACGATGGAAGAATCGTCTGTGGCTGAGACTCAGTATACTTACGTTTGTGAGCAGACTTAGTGGAAGGTGAGGAAACCATTGCGGAAGAATCCCCCATGATTACCGGCGTCTCCGATGGCGCGCTCCTCCCTTGTGGGGGCCCTCTCTGAGGGCACTCCCGCCTTAGGTGATTGTTCACACCTCAGGTCACACCTCCCGACAAACGGACGGAGGGACCAATCGGCATTTTCGGAAGGTATCAGCTCGGGTAATCACCCCTCCCTGGGCCTGGCCGTTACCAGGGGGTACGTACGTGTCCTACCTGTCTACCCGGGGCGGGGAATTACGCGTTACCCCGTCACCGGCTACGCACGAAGGGCGTGGGTCGGCCTTCAGACACGCACAGGGAGGAAGAAAGAGAAAGGGAAAGGAAGGAAGAGAGGTCTCAAACGCCGCAACGGAGAAAAGAGAAAGAGAAGAGGTAAGGAAAAGAGAAGGACAAAGGAAGGAAGAAGACAGAGAAGGACAAAGGAAGGAAGAAGACATAAAAGCAAGGAAGGCAAGGAATGCAGTACATTTACGAGCGTCCGTCTCCGGACGTAGGCACAAACCATACTCCCAGATGGGGAGAAAGAGAAGGAAAGAGCCAGAGGTGAGGGGAGGAGGGGCGAAGATAGGGATGGGGAAGGATGCGGAATGGGAAGGTATGCAGCCCGGAAAGGAAGGAAGGCCACATTAGCTCGGGGTCCCGTGCTCGCTACGCACGTATCCACAAAAGAGTTGTGGACTCCCTGGGGGGTGTGTTGCAACAGTGCATATGAAGTACATGAAATGATTACATTTACAGATCAATAATACAAGTGGTTCTGAGACACCAGGTATTTGACCCATGCTGAAACACCTATATTAGTACTGATGCAGCCGCCAAGGGCAGCAATGCAGGCAATAACTCTGGCATCCAGTCGGTCATACAGATAGCAAATACTGTCCTGGGATATGTTATGTCATGCCTGCTCAACCTGTTCATGTAGTTCGTAAGAGTTGTTGGCAGACGAGTCCCACAAGTCTCTTCTTGTCTCCTCATATCCTACACATGCTCAATTGGAGTTTCTGCTGGCCAGGAAAATTGCTGCACATCTTGCAGAGCACACTGAGTTTCATGAGCAGTGTTTGCTTTGTTTTGTTATAGGGTGAAAAAACAACTAGGGTCATATGCACCCATGTCAGAAACATAGAACATGAAATGGAAATAAAGTCCCATGCTTATAAACAGAGCATATGGGAACGATGCGGGAGACCCACTCCAAGATACTAGGCAAGGTCCTAATGGACGTGGTTTGCCGTTGCCTTCCTCTGACCATAATGAGGATAAATGATGATGATGAAGACGACAACACTACCACCCAGTCATCTCGGGCCAGGTGAAAATCCTTAACCCCGCAGGGAATCGAACCTGGGACTCCGTGTCGGGAAGCGAGAATGCTACCACGAGACCACGAGCTGTGGACATAGAACATGGAGAGAAAAAAAAAAAAAGGAGAGAAGAAGAAGAAGAGTTAAAAATGACTACATGTTACGTCCAATCAATGGATGGAAAGACAGCTAAAAACAGGGATTTGAAGTAAGGTCCATAAAATACACCATACAGAAATGGAAGTACTGAACTAAAGATTAACCATCCTTCACCATACTGCTTCGACAGACAAACAGTAAAACATGATATACAGCCTGTGTGTTGTTCAATAAAACAGCTGATAACTCAAGACAGAAAACATAAATGAGAACATAAGTAGTTAAAAAACGGGCATTCCATCAGGAAATGGCGAACTGTTTAAAGTTGAGGACAATGAGCACAAAGCGGTGGAGGAGAACCTCAGAACAAATAGTGATGGCTAAAATGATAGTGTCCAATATGCTTCATAGCTACAATGATTTCCTCATGGCGAGAGGGACCGAGAGGAGGTGTCCAAGCCACTGGGAGAAGTTTGATTCTCTGGAGCTTGAGCCCATGAAGGGAGAACCAATGGTGATGCCAAAATGGCACCGCCCGCTGACAGACGGCAACACAGAGATCATCAGAGGTAATGGAAGAACTAGCAGCGGAAGGTACAAGGATTACACCCTTGGCAGCAGCGTCAGCAGCCTCGTTTCCTGTCAGACCGACGTGACCAGGAACTCACTTAAGCATCACAGCGGCTCCATCAAGAGTAAGCAAGTGGCAGCTTTACTGGACCCATTGCACTAAGGAATGGACGGTATACAGCACACAGAGGCTCTGAAGGTCACAGAGAGAGTCAGAGCAGACGGCACTATTCAAAAGCCTATGTCTATGGATGTACTGTGTGTCCTGATGTCATGGCCACTTTGTGGGTGAGCATTATCCTGCTGGAACAACACACCACCTTCCTGTTGCAAAAATGGCAGAAGAACGATGTGCTGAGTGCTGGTTAACGCCCCATACATAGACACCAAAGGTGAATGAGAGTTGTAGTTTATCGTATCCCAGATCATAATGCCTGGGATGGGACCAGTATGTCTTGGATGAATGCACTCTACAAGACAGTGCTCACCAGGTCTACACCGTACATGTGAGAGACCATCACTCGCTTGCTCGCAGAATCTGCTTTAATCACTGAAGACCACAGTGCACCATTCTACCTTCCAAGTGATCCTCTGATGGTACCAATTGAGTCATGAACATCGATCCCGTAACATGAGCGGGAGATGGGCTAGAGGTGTGCTTACCAGTAGTCCCACTGCCAATAACCAGTTCACAAACAGTTTGTGTTGATATGTCTGGGCTCACAAGGCCTCTAATCTGTGCTGTAGTAACTGTACGATCTGCCACTACTGCCATTACAATATGACAATCCCGGAGGGCGTCAGTGCTGCATGTACATCCAGAACATCGTCTACAAGAGTGAGAATGTTCACGTGAGCATTGATACAAGCATTATTGCACAACTGACACAGCACATCCAACTTGTGTGACAATTCTCCAAAACGATCATCCCTCAACTCGGAAGGCCACGACCCCTTTCAAACTCGCTCAGTCAGCTGTAGCAAGCATAAGTATACAATGATTCTTTGTATCCTCTTTTAATCTCTCGCAGTTAAGTGCACACACACGCTCTCTCTCTCTCTCTCTCTCTCTCTCTCCACACACACACACACACACACACACACACACACACACACACACAGCCAAACAACTTTTTGGGAATATCTTGAAAAAAATACTATCTGTATGAAACTTCCTGCTCGTCAGTTTATGAGAAATGTTTCCTCTAGATAGCTGACTTTAGAACCAGATGAAGGGTGACATAAAACAATGGTCAGCCATTGAAAAATACTTTTTTAGTTCATACCGAGTACAGAAGCAAACTGACAAGTTCTTTGAAGGATTATTATTATTATTAAATTTTGTAGTAGTTTTATATGTTGATTATAATTGACACATAAGTAACATTCAGGTATTTTAGCAATTTATTTTTGTGTGTATTTTATTACAGAAAAATCTACACACCTGCAATATATTTCAACATCCTCCCCCCCCCCCCCCCCACACACACACACAAACAAACAAACAAACAAACAAACTAAGGAATTAAGGCTTGTATCATATCTTCACAGAATTTGGTCGCCTGCAACGTGAACCTGTTTTGGACTTTACCTTGATCTCATCACCACTTGAAATGTGCTGACTGGCAAGAAATTTCTTGAGATGAGAGAAGAAATGGAAGTCCGGTGGAGAAAGGTCCAGACTGTAAGGGAGGGTGACAAAATTGTTTCCACAAAATTAATCAAGCATCATCACCACCACCATCATGTCCGTCCCCAGTAGCTGAGTGGTCAGCACGACAGAATGTCAATCCTAAGGGCACGTGTTCGATTCCTGGCTGGGTCGGAGATTTTTTTCCGCTCAGGGACTGGGTGTTGTATTGTCCTAATCATCATCATTTCACCCCCATCGACGCGCAAGTTGCTGAAGTGGCGTCAAATCGAAAGACTTGCACCCGATGAACAGTCTACCAGATGGGAGGCCTTAGTCACACGACATTTACATTTTTATTTATCATCATCATTATTACGTAATAAATAAAAATGTATATGTCGTGTGACTAAGGCTTTATCATCATCATTATTATGTGTCCACAGCTCGTGGTCTCGCGGTAGTGTTCTCGCTTCCTGAGCACAGGGTCCCGGGTTCGATTCCCGTCGGGGTCAGGAATTTTCACCTGCATCGAGATGACTGGGTGTTGTTGTGTCGTCTTCATCATCATCATCATCATCATCATCATTTCACCCCCATTACGGTTGGAGGAAGACAATGGCAAACCACCTCTGCTAGGACCTTGCCTAGTACAGCGGTGCGGGTCTCCCGCATCATCCCCTATGCTCTGTCAAGGAGTATGGGACTTCATCATCATCATCATCATCATCATCATCATCATCATCATCATTACATGTGCAGTATGTGGTCACGTGTTGTCATGAATGAACATGATACAAGTCAGTAGTTCCGTATTGCGTGGCGTAACTTCAGTGTCTCTCAGTAATCTGTAACACCGATTGCTGTGTCTTGTTCCATCTGGTTTGCTAACAAAATTCACTGACAGTCCCAAAACTCAGTACAAATGATTTTTCTTGGAGAAAGATGTGGCATTGTATTCTTGGGTTTAACATCTACATCTGCAGACATAATCTGCAAGCCACCAATAATTTCCTTCCATGTTCCACTCGTAAATAGAGCAATGCCTCCATATGAGCCATAATTTCTCATATCTGTGAAGTACTTAACCGAAATGTACGTTGGTGGCAGTGTAATTGTTCTGAAGCCAGCTTCAAATGCCTGTTCTCTAATTTTTCTCAGCAGTGTTCCTTGAAAATAACATCATCTTCCCAGCAGGGATTCCCATTTGAATTCTCCAAGTATCTCCTTAATACTTCTGTGTTGTTTGAACCCTTACTGGTAACAAATCTAGAAGCCCATTTCTGAATTGCTTTGATGCCTTCCATTAACCCAACCTGGTGTGGATCTCAAATACTCCAGCAGTACCCAAGAATAGGTCACAATACAGCGTCCTGTATGCAGTCTCCTTTACAGGTGAACCACACTTAACCAAAATTCTCTCAATAAACCCAAGTTGACCATGCGCTTTCCCTTCCACAATCCTTACATGCTTGTTCCATTTCATATCGCTTTGTAATGTTAAACCCAGATATTAAAACAACATGACTGTAACAAGCAACACAATACTAATGCTGTATCTGAACAATACTGATTTGTTTTTCCTACTTATCACCATTAACTTTTTTTTTTCTAAATTTATATCTAGCTGCCATTCATCACACCAACTAGAAATTTTGTCTAAGTCATCTTGTATCATCCTACAGTCACTTGCCTTCAACACCAGCCCATAGTTCAATCCCGCGTCCGGCCATCCTGATTTAGGTTTTTCCGTGATTTCCCTACCCAGCTAGCACTCAGGCTTATTTCAAGGTGGATATTGAGTTTAGGTTCAGTTGAAAATTCAAGATTGAAAAATCAACCTGTTACACAGCTTATTTCAAGGTGGATATTGAGTTTAGGTTCAGTTGAAAATTCAAGATTGAAAAATCCAGCTGTTACACAGTTTACATCAAGGTGTAAAAATTTAGCTTGAATTAAAATAATTTTCCCAAGCTTGAAATAAACTATAATTTCCCTGGAAGGCTGTACAGCAGATGCGCGCGCAGCATAGCTTCCAAAGACGTCCACGGGAAGCGCCACAAGTGTTTATAAGCGTTGCACTGAAGGCCATTTTACCTTTGTGACGCGCGTTAATGATCGTTGACTGTTGTGAAGTTTGTTTTCTACTGGAAAATAGTTCGGTAAGCGTGTGGCGTCTGAAGAGGATATATAGTGTATTACAGGTACGTTGGTGCATTTTTCTCTAGTGGTACGTTAATATTACAAATGATAAATATTATTATGTAACGTAAAGAAATATCATATTCTTTTACGTAGAAAAATTGAGCCTGGGTGAAAGTGAAATGGATTACCAGCTAAGAATACATATTACAAGTTGTTCAGCAAAAAGAGGTCATTTCAAACTAGCTCTCTAGTACGTGGCACCAATAAATTAAAATTTAATGTTATTTTACCTTTTTAAAATCTCGCCTTTTTATATATATCGCCCTATTACATTTGTTTACTTGTAAGTACTCGCATGTGTCACACCATGAATGAATAATCTTGAAGTGCGAAAAGTTTCTTTGTGAATACAAATAGTAATGACATGGTGAACGGGAAAAAGTACATCAAGAACCAGTCACTACATAGGTGTCAGTCTTTTTTTATTTACGTAGCTTTGACTGCTCTTTAATTGCGGTAATATGAAATTTCTTCCCATTAGTATGACACTCATGACACAAAGTAAACATACTCAAGAAATTCAAGTCAAATAAGTCTTAAAGTTGGGGCAACAGTAAAATCAGAGTTGCAGTCTGTTATTACGCCATCAGTCTTGAGAGATTTTGTTGAAGCTTTTAATTCTTTCTGTGATGATGGACACAAAATTTCTTGTGACTCGTGCTTGGCAAAAGTTTAAGCATATTCATAATAAGAGTAATATTACTTTTCATGGAAAGTAGAGGCAAATTTTGGATCTGGGCTGTACTGTGAAGGATGAATCTATTGAGAATGATTGTAGTACTGTTGAGAAAGCTTACCGTATTCCAACATTTATGAACAACAGGGGACACTTCTCATTTGACTAGAACTTTTAAAAAAATCTGAGTTTATTGTGAATGTTTGTACCTTTTTAATGTTGTATTTAGCTTAAATAGTGTGTGTTTAGTTTCACTAACATAACTAGAGATAGAATAAAACATCTAAATTTTTCTAAACAGTAGTTTCCTTATAAGCTTACAGTATGAGGTGTGTATGATTTCAAGTAATTGTTTCTTTATAATTCAGATTAAATGGCCCTGAAACTGTTAGAAATAGTGATGTGTGGCTTCTTCATGATGTCATCGCAAAATTACCGAAATGTAATCTTTACTTTAAAAATTTCAAACAAAAAGTTATTTCAAATTACTTTAAAAACTCTTTGGAATGAAGTCACCAGAAGCAGCTGCTTACTCAGTGACGTTTATACTAGTTAATGATTCTTACTTTATCACTGAGTTTGAAGTTATTTTGGTAATTTGGGGCATAAATTATATTTAGGTTGATTAGTTTCAACTTTTTACATTTTTTATGTTTAGGTACGGCTAACATTTTCTTTTGCCTGTTACAGGATCATTATACCGGCAGAAGTCAGCGATATTTGATCCTGCTCTGGTCTGTGTGCTGGGGCTGGAGGGGCTTCAGAATAATTAAATTTGAAAACAAAACAATTTTAAACACTTTGAAAATAAAAAATTTTAAACATACATGTCTTAATAATTTGTTTCACACCATTTCCATTCTGATATCTATTTATTTAATTAATTAGGTTCAATAAATTCAGATTAATAATTATATAGCTTAAAACAAGCTGTAAATACCAGGCTGTATTCCACGTGTGTAGATACAGCTGGAGCCAAACTTGATAAGTCAAGCTTGAAATATAGCTTGAACTCTGCCAACTTTGATGTTTGTTTCAAGCTTGAATCCAACTAACAGGCCTGAATATTCCAGCTTTGATCAAGCTTACATACTTGAACTTCACATCTGGAAACAAGTTTGAAACCAGCTTGCTGTGCTATCTGGGTAAATCACTCCAGGCAAATGCCGTGATGGTTCCTCTGAAAGGGCACGGCCGACTTCCTTCCCTAATCTGATGAGACCGATGACCACGCTGTCTGGTCTCCTTCCCCAAACAAACAAACCAACCAACCAACCAACCATCCCATAGACCACACATCAGCAAACAACTATTGCAAATTGCTGACCACTGTCAGTCAGGTCATTTAAGTAATCACACTTCCCCGGGGAACACCTGGCAATACCCTGGTCTCTGATGGAACACACACAGTCGAGGACAACTTACTGCATTGTTTTACTTAAGAAGTCTTCAAGCCACTCACATATCTGGGAACATATTCCACGTGCTTATACCTTCGTTAACAGTCTGCATTGGGGCACTGTGTCACATGCTTTCTGGAAATCTAGAGTTATGGAATCTTCCTGTTGCCCTTCCTCCATAATTTTCAGCATATCATGTGACGAAAGGGCAAGTTGAATTTTGCTTGGACGATGCTTTCTAAAACTGTGTTGATTCGTGGACATAAGCTTTTCTCTCCAACAAAAATTTATGATATTTGAACTAAGAATATGTTTAAGTAGTCTGTAGCAAACTAATGTTAAGGATATTGGCCTGTAATTTTGCATGTCCATTCTTTTACCCTTCTTATATGCAGGAGTCGCCTGCACTTTTTTCCAGTCACTTGGGACTTTACACCAAGTGGGAGATTCATGACAAATGCAAGCTAAACAGATATATTTCAAAGAGATTAAGTACTTTAAATAAAATAAATAAATAAAAAAACAGCAACCCTGATATGGTGTTCAGTATTAAGTCAGACTGCCTACAAACTGCACTTTAAAAAAATCCACCTGATACAGCCCAACAACAAAGATAGCAAACATATGAAATTTGTATTTCTTGTTAAAATGTAAGAAACTTTTATCTCACCTGTTATTTGCTTAGTAAACAAATCCGTCCTTACAGTTATTCGTGGCATGCTATTGTCAGTCTTTTCCAACAGAAAATCACATCTTCTCGCTTCAGTTTCATAGCCGCATATTTCCTATATCTCAAAACATTCAACGCAGTTTACGTCGTCCGCTACCCAGTAAGCTCAAGCTCACTGTTTGTTTACGTGAACAAAGAGGTTCGTGAACAGAATACAGAGGCTTCTACCCCCAACGAAATGGAAACGCACGACTATTGTCGCGAGGGCACTGTCTCGCGCCAGTAAAATCACAGCCTAACATAACAGTCGCGACACTCACTGCTGTAAAAGTTGTTGCCTTTTGACAGATGGAGCGACACTAACGCTCCAAGTGGCAGGTAAGGTGAACTTCAGACGCGTTGTAAGCATAATGTTTGTTTACATCCATTTCCTACGTAATTTACGAATTATTCGAGTTATTTTCTTGCCTCCAAGAGTTTTTTTAGTATCGGAAGGCATATATGTTTCTATTAATGATTCTAAAATAAGCGCAAGTATGGACAAAAACCATGAATAGAGTGGCAAGCTACAACACATTCGTGAAGAAACACTTGTGACATTGGACAGAATTGCAGCTTACCACGTTGATATCAAAAGAATATAAACACACAGATTCACATGTAAGGAGCACAGACATGCACCTCTACACGCAAAAGCGATCGACAGCTCGTTTATCGTTCTGTAGGCCTACTGTGTGAGTCATTGTTGCCTGTTGCCACAAGTACGACCTTAATCTTTATATTATTCAAAGTGGGTAAAGCAACTGCCAAATAGTGGCAGAAATATGCTGACAACATTATAATGAGCTGATTACATTACATTTCACGAAAAACCAAATATTTGAATAATTTTCAAACAATCTGTCTGTAGGCACTTTCCTTGCCCCGTAATAGTTTCGCTCGATCTGCACATTCTGACACTTCACACGCTTTTGTCTAGCTGCACTTAATCTAACCACTTTATCGTCAAAGCACGTCTGTGGTGACGATTCGCACGAATCTGGCACTGCTACATGGAGAGCTGAACTGGCTGCTTCTGTGTCATACGACTGTTTTACAGCTTTATATTGACTGTCGAATATTTGTGGCAGTTTCCTCTTCATCGTCAGTTGAGGTGGCTTACTTAGGATGTCAAACAGTGTGCGTACTGCATTCGACACGACTTTGTTATTGTCTGCGTTCATGAAGTGGTTTTCTTCGAAATGTAGCGGACAAAACCTAATATTATTATACAGGTAAATTGGGTCTTTCTTCATAAGGTCTTCTCGTCTGCTATTAACAAGCCATTTTCTGCTCCTAAAATGATACATTCATCATTTATACACATGTAGTTTGCAAGTGAATCCTGACGATACAGTTTAGTAACATGATGGTATATACCTCTCAGGATCCTTAGTAAACCTAAAAAGAGACAGCTGTGGTGTTTTCTTCCTGTTGTTGCTGCAATTTATTGCGCTACAAACCATTGTATAAATCAAAATAATCAATCACTATTCGCTTTCACGATCGCGCCGAACTCACAGTTCAACCTACCAGCCGCTTGGGGCGCTGCTGGCGCTGTAGGCAACAAAATCGAGGCGAAGTGTCACGACTGTTATATTAGACTGTGGTAAAATCCTATCTGCGTTGATGTTTGGACCGGAAACCGGTATTACGTGCCTAGTGCTGTCCACGCCTGGCTGTAATGACAGCAGAGCAGCTGGTGCGGGATTCTATCTCGAGTGGAATATGATTATATATTCGTATCTTTAAAACTGGTATACTTTTAATTATTTTCATTCTTCAGTTATCCATACGCACTTAACAAATTATCGAGTATACTGAAAAGTCAGACTGCTATTAAAGGGGAAAATATGATGGCAATTACATTTCAGTTCTGCTTCAGAATTTTCGCCTGACACAAAGAAATCAAGTGATTGCTATTTTTGTAACAGATGTGTGTGACCTCGTTGCTGAAGTTGACTCAAGATTAAAGAGTAATCAACATTTTCTGTAATGCGTGTGGTCAAGTTAATTATCATTGTGGATTAGATATTGAGAAATATATTATGTTATTGAAGGTTTTCCAGCAAATTTAATACAAGACCATACCATACACTAGTGGCACATTGGGGATTAATTTAAATACATTTCTATAGATATTTTAAATGTAGTTATCGCTTTACAAAATAACAGAAACAAAACAAAATATAACAAAGGAAGCAAGCGAGCGATATGTGAGAAGGCGAGTGTAGCACATGTCCAACAGCTTCGTTCCGAATGGTACAACATGTGCAGCCAAATGTTCTCTGAAGCCGAGTACGCATGGTCACCTGATGTAAGTTTTCAATCCGAAACGTCAGTGCAGCCAGGCGTTTCACTGGGCGAGACACACCACTATTCCGCGACTCAAGCAACAGTAGCAGAAGTAATTACTAACAACTGCTGATTCTCCATTACGTCTCTACATCACTCCTAAACTGTACGAATTTTGAACAACATCTGCGCACAATGTTTCAGCACATACCAAAACCATTCCTAATTTACAGTGACTTCAGTGCCTACCATACAGCATGGAGGTGCCATATGAATCATAAAGCTGCGTTCATGCACGCATCTAATATGGCGCAAAAGCTTGTGGATTTCGTGAGCAACCATTCACACAAACTGCCACAAATTCTACATAGCTATACAGCTTTCCATGCAGCGTCAATTGAAACCGTATGGACGGGTATGAATGTTATAGCGCAGGTTATGGCATTAGAGCTGTGACAAGGAAAACGAAACTCAAATGTTGGACTCGAAAATTTCATACAACAATAAATCAGGGGCCACAAACGTAATTATAAAAGAAATAACGCTTGGATATGAAAAAGCTGTCTCCAATGGCAAACTAACCAACAGCTGGCATGAAAATGTAATACTCAGCCGCGACACTCTTCCAAGATTTTAGAATCTTATTGTATTCGTTGATTTAGGCATTTCGAACAACTAATTTTTAATTTAACAGCTGCCGTATTGCACTCAGGAGCATGCATATAACTCGCAATTTATACAACACTTGGTCTCTCAAATCACAAAGTTTATACAACTCGTTTTTTTGGTTCCATATATTATTTATTTATGCATCTAAAAATCATTTAAGATTTTGGGATATGTCGTTGGTTTGCAAATATAGCCCCCCCCCCCCACACACACACACACAAACACACCTGCAGAAAATCAAACATGGGCTGCTGTTCTTGTAGTTCCAGAAGCTCTGAAAGTGTGCGTGCCGACCACTGTTTTCACTTTGTTCAGTAATAAGATAAAGACACTGAAATCAAGTGGAGTATAACAGCATTTACTCCACAATAATTGTGACAGAATGCCGATTTTTCGAAATACTGCCACCAGGGAGAATTGAGGGAAAGAATGTGGCGTGACAAAGTACAACCAAGTTAAACTTTTTGTGGTATGACAAAACTTGCATCTCTTAAGTTGCGCCACTAAAAGTGGGGAGTTCACAAACGCAACTGTAATATGCCACTAGCTGTGCTGATACTTTTGTTGCATGTGTGAACGCTTCTTCACGCAGTGGAGTACATACTGCCTTGTATTGATGACTACAATATGATCATATACAATGATGGATTGGCAACATTAAACCATGGACCATGGATGAGGCCAACTGCAGTGGATATAACCTAAGCTTCTCTGTGTATGAGCCAAATTACAGTTTGGTGTGCTCTACCTTGGCATCAGATCATTTCTCTGGAAATATGCATACATAATGTGGGAAAAATAAACAAGCATATATTTCCGATAAATCTACTTAGAACATGGATAAAGTGTATTGGTATAAATATCTTCAAATTCTTAAAATAGAGGTAAAAATCGACGAAAAAAATAAAACAATCCCCACACAGAGCTTTTATACAGCTGCATAACTGTATAAATTATGCGACAAATGAATTCATCCTAAAGAAAACCTTCAACACATGAGTGCTGCACACTCAGTGATGGATGTTTTGCTGCCAGACCAAGACAGACACATGGCATTAGACTCTGCTGTGGCTGCTGACAACCACATAGCATCAAATGTAGGGTTCTGCTGTGGCTGGTGGCAGCTACATGGCAATCTACATGTTGATAACAAAAGCAAGAAGATTGGGCAGTCAGTATTGGAATAACGACTGCTATAAGCAGAAGGCAAGCATTAAGTACAAGTAAATCCACTACTGGCCATTAAAACTGATACACCAAGAAGATAACGTGCCACAGACGTTAAATTTAACCGACAGGAAGAAGATGCTGTGATATGCAAATGATTAGCTTTTCAGAGCATTCTCACAAGGTTGGCGCCAGTGACGACACCTACAACGTGCTGACATGAGGAAAGTTTCCAACCGATTTCTCATACACAAACAGCAGTTGACCGGCATTGCCTGGTGAAACGTTGTTGTGATGCCTTGTGAAAGGAGGAGAAATGCGAACCATCACGTTTCCGACTTTGATAAAGGTCGTATTGTAGCCTATTGCGATTGCGGTTTATCGTATCACGACATCGCTGCTCGCGTTGGTCGAGATCCAATGACTGTTAGCGGAATATGGTGGGTTCAAGAGGGCAATATGGAAGTCATGCTGGATCCCAACGGCCTTGTATCACTAGCAGTTGAGATGACAGGCATCTTATCTGCATGGCTGTAACGGATCGATCAGCCACGTCTCGATCCCTGAGTCAACAGATGGGGACGTTCGATAGACAACAACCATCTGCGCAAACAGTTCGACGACGTTTGCAGCAGCATGGACTATCAGCTCGGAGACCATGGCTGCGGTTACCCTTGACACTGCATCACAGACTGGAACGCCTGCGATGGTGTACTCAACGACGAACCTGGGTGCATGAATGGCAAAACGTCATTTTTCGGATGAATCCAGGTTCTGTTTACAGCATCATGATGGTCACATCCATGTTTGGCAACATCGCAGTGAACGCACATTGGAAGTGTGTATTCGTCATCGCCATACTGGCGTATCACCCGGCGTGATGGTATGGGGTGACATTGGTTGCACGTCTCAGTCACCTCTTGTTCGCATTGACAGCACTTTGAACAGTGGACGTTACATTTCAGATGTGTGCTGACCCGTGGCTCTTCCCTTCATTTGATCCCTGCGAAACTCTACATCTCAGCAGGATAATGCACGGCCGCATGTTGCAGTTCCTGTACGGGTCTTTCTGGTTGCAGAAAATCTTCGACTGCTGACCAGGCCAGCACATTTTCCAGATCTCTCACCAATTTAAAACGTCTGGTCAATGGTGGCCGAGCAACTGACTTCTCACAATACGCCAGTCACTACTCTTGATGAACTGTGGTTTTGCGTTGAAGCTGTATGGGCAGCTGTACCTGTACATGCCACCCAAGCTCTGTTTGACTCAATGCCCAAGCTTATCAAGGCCATTATTACGGTCAGAGGTGGTTGTTCTGGGTACTGATTTCTCGGGATCTATGCACCCAAATTGCGTGAAAATGTAAATACATGTCAGTTCTACTATATTATATTTGTCCAATGAATACCCATTTATCATCTGCATTTCTTCTTGGTGTACCAATTTTAATGGCCAGTAGTGTATATAACTCAACTTAATATGAAAAAGTTATAGAACTTGTAACGGTACTTTGCTACCGCGCCTCCGCCAATACAAAGATATGATTTACGGTCGCGCATCTAGAAGAGCGCTGCACCAGCCACCGATTTTTATAGATAATTTTGATCTTTTTTTTATTTTTGTGTAGGTGTTTGTTTTTAACAACTAATTGATTACTCTCTCTCTCTCCCTTGTCTTCATACGAAAGGCGTGTATTTTTCGGCGCTGTATTAAATATGCTTTTAAGTGGAAATTAAAACTACATTACAAAACGAAATTATTTCAATAGTGATTCGAAATGGTTATCGCCAAATTTATAAATTAATCCTGACAGTGACAACTTAACGAAATTTTCAACAGACAGAGAACAATGAAAACAGGTAATACTACAAGAAAATTAAGAAGACAGCCACAAAGACTATATTATAATTAATACTACGTTTCTAACAAAATTATAAGGTAAATTTCAACTAATTTCTGATGCTATTTCCGTACAGTCGCGTTTTGTAGTGTTGCCGATCCAGTCTGCCATGCACGGTCAAATTACAGCACTAGCTCAATCAGTAATACGAAGTCCACCTTATCCGTAACTTATACCATCAAAATTCAAAACCCAATCAGATGTTCTATTTTGTATTTTCATGGCAGAACCCCGAGGAAAGGAGACACTACAATTGGCGTCCTGGTGATAGGACTTACAATCTCCGGATTTGATACAAGTGCAATTATTATAAATTTTGAACATTTTATCATATTTCAATCACTTAATAGCATCAGAAAATGAATTTGGACTAGTTCTCATTCATTTCAATTGTAATGTTACGTGCATGAAATTTACAACAACATTGTTTGCCTGTTATTAATTCGTGTTAATTTTCATTTTCATGCTGAGGAAATAAATTTGTTAAAAAAAAGGATAAGGATAACGTTCCATAAAATACTTTCCACGGACACGAAAGAAAAGTTTTGGATTGAAGACTGTATATCTGATGTTACATTTGCAACATAAGACTAAAGAACAAAAAAAAAACAAATTGGTGAGTACAGAAATTTACATTTTTTCCAGTTTCAAGCAGACATCTGTACTTCCTTTATTCCAATCTATTTATTTCGAAATTATTTTTCCAAATTGTAGTTAAAATTGATTTACTATTATTGCAAATGGTAAGTGAAGAGCATATTCACAGTCATTTATTTGTGAGAGGGAAATTTCAGCACCAGTTTAATAATTCAATTTCTAATTAAAAATTATGTAGAAATATCCATTTCCATAAGAGAAATTTCAGATTTCAACATATCATATTTAAAAATTTTTTTGCCATTGGAAAATTTTATTTGCAATTAATTACGAGAATCGCAAGATGGACACTGGACGTGTAGAAATTGTTTCCGCGGACGAGCTTAGTGAAAGTGACACATTGCAAAACATGTCCGACAGTCAGATGAATATTGAACTTGGTTGTTTTGGGGAAGGAGACCAGACAGCAAGGTTATCGGTCTCATGAATATTGAACTTAATAGTGAGGATGTTCAAGACATAATTCTACCGGATCGATTAAGACAACAACCCCTATATTTAAACAGATATACAGGCGAATGGAGAGTGAGTACTACACGACAAAACGTGACACTGACAACGTAAACTTCAGAACCAGACATCAATCAGACATGAAAAAATGACGAAACTAAGATACAGGACTCTGACATGCTCAACCAGATTCTGAAGTTACTTGGTGACCAAAACAGAAAATTTGACACTTCAGACAAAAGACTTGACGCTTTAGACGACAATTTAAAACGTGACATTGGGAAATTTGGCACTAAATTCGATGAACTGACACGAGACATAAAACAAAATTTTGAAAAACAATCGAGACAAATTGCCGACTTGACAGAAACCACCAGTAGTCTTGGAAGGAAATTTACTGACTTATCAGACAAGGTTATGAGACAAGAAAATGTATTTGTGGAATTCAGTGACGAGACAAAAACTGACTTACGATGATGTAAGGAGAAATTGTTAACAGTAGTTTTTGAACAAAAGAAAAGCCAGTACCCAAGTTGACAAATTACGACAGTCACACAATTCCGTAAAAACAAACCAAGAACACTTAGACCTGACGATTACAGACCTTTCAGGCAGATTAAATGATGTAACATTGGAGAAGAAATCCTTACAGGAAAAGTTAGGAAAACATGAAGACAGAGCAGATATAGCATCTTTAAAGAATGACACAACTGTAGCAGAGAAACTTGTACATGAATGCAAATTATGTGATGGTTATTTAGATGAGAAGTTTGAGACAATGCCACAGATCATTTAAGATAAGACAATGGAACAAGTAAAGGGAGAAACAGATAATATTCAGAAAGAGGTACGTAAACTTAAAGAAAACGTAATACCAAGTTTGTCAGTGATACCAAAACCCATAACAGGCTACCAAAACACAAATGAAAATCCGAATAATGCTAGACCCAGCACACAGCCGAAAATAGGATTACCAATGAGTGATACAAATCCCAATGAACCATTTTCAATGCTGCCACAAGATCAAAATTACTATCAGACATCACCACAAACTATGTACAGTTTGACACAAAATGCAGGACCCATAATACCATCGGGAGTAGCTGATGAAATATTAGTATGACACGGATACTTTCAGACATTTTCATGTGATGAGAAAGAAAAAGTGCATCCGATTGTTTTCATCCGCTCTTTTGACGGTATTTTCCCGAGACATTGGTTAGAAGCTGATAAAATTCGATATGTTACAAATTTGTTACGTGGAAGAGCAGCTAAGTGGGGAGCAACAATGAAAACACGATGTTTAACATTTGAACAGTTAGAACAAGCATTTCTTGAGCAATTCTGGTCGATCACAGAACAGCAAAGTTTAAAACGAGAAGTATACAATAAAGAATTTTATAACCCTAAGAAAGAGACTTTACGTCAATACTTTGAACGCTACCTAGACAAAACATTATGTTGGACAAAACCAGCAGTTTTACGAGACGTAATTAGAACACTTAAAAGCCACTTACCATTTCCTTACTGTGATAAATTAATAGGAGTGTCCAAGGACAACATAAAGAATTTTTTCAGTTATGGTTGTTTACAGAGATGAAATCAGGAATTTCAGTCAACTGTATCTGATCCATCCAAGCAATTCGCATACGCACAGCAACAGAAATGACAGAGGCTATTGGAATCCGCCTCCGACACCACAACAAAACACTCAAAGAAACAATTCGCACTACACTGGGACAAATCCATTCAATATTAGGAGAAACAACTCGCAGCATTGGCATAGAAATGGTAATTATTACTATAATGGTTATCTGAACAATAATTACAATCAGAACAATAACAGTTATATTCAAAATAACAACAACAGAAGAAGGAACCGAAATTATAGAGATCTAAGAGGAGAGGATAACAGGTACCATCCAGGATATTTTTAGAGAAACAACATAGAACAACATCCAAACACGTATTGCAGGAATAACAGTAATGACAATACCAGTTACAGTCATGGACGAAATAATGTATGCGGAAATCACAATGGACCACCACCACGACACATGCAATACAGCAACCCTCAATTCCTACCTAACGGAACTCCCAATGCAACACGAGGTAATGTCAACAACCAAACAGCTGATACTTCGGTGACGCGCGACAGAAATGTAAATATTATTGAGTTGGGCAATGAACCCAACCCGCAGCAACAGCCGAATTTGCTGGAAAACGAACGACGACCGAGCTAAGCGCTCGAGTTACGGTCGATAGGGAGCAGAGCGCAACGGAACCGACGATTTGTTTTCTCCGACATGATGACAGTAAGAAAAAAGGATGTAGATGTTAATAGTACCTGTAAAACAAAGAAGATTATTCAGGCTATAACACGAGTTATGTTTAGTAGTTATGAAGTGGAAGTAATGTTAGATACAGGAGCAGCAGCAAGTGTCATTTCAAAGTCTTTATATAATGAACTCAAACAAATAATGAACATACAAACATTGCCAGTACAGAATTGTCACATTATAAGTGCCACGGATAACAAATCAAAGAACGTGAAATTTCAAGCTCTCATTAACTTCACATTTTCAAATATACTACTCAATTACAGTTTTCTGGTAGTAGACAAATTAGTTATGCATTGCAGATTAGGAATTGACTTTTTGAATGAATATCAAGCAATCATATATTTAGGAAAAGGGAAATGTCATTTAACCATAAACCAACAACAACTGACAATAGAGTTAACACAGGGTAAAAACGTAAACAGTAAACAAGGTAAGTTTGAACAGTTACATTTTGTGTATCCACCAGCAACAAACATATGTGATTTAACTTTTAGTCAAGCTGTATCTCAGGGAATTAAACCTAATGATTTATATGAGAAATGTACAGAATCTGAATATCTGACGAAGGAACAACAACTTGAATTACTTGAAGTTTTGCAGCAATTTGCTGAGGTATTTGTAGAGAAACCTGGAATTATTAGAGGCTATACTTATGAGATGGATGTTAAACCACACAAAACATACTGTAGAACATATTATAGTATTCCTTGGTCAAAGAAACCTGCAGTTTTGAAAGAGATTGAAAGAATGCAAGCTTGGGGTATCATTGAAAGGTCACATTCACCATATTGCAGTCCGATCCTAGCAGTTAATAAAGAGGATGGTAGTGTAAGATTAGTTCTGGACGCACGAGAAATGAACAAAGTCATAATCCCTATCAACACACGACCTACAAATTTGGAAGAACAACTTTTAAAATTGCATAATGTACAGTATTTAACCAATATCGACCTCCACACATCGTTTTGGCAGGTGAACCTCCATAAAAACAGCCATAAATACACTGCATTTCTATGTGAGGGACATTGTTATCAATTTTGTGTTCGACCCTTTGGTCTACGAGTGAGTGCTGGAGTATTTATTGAAGCCTTAGATGCTGTTCTTGGACCACAATTGTTATCTCAAATCACAGTTTATGTTGACGACATTGTCATTGCCACCACTACTTGGGAAGAACATGTTCATCTTTTGAAGCAACTTCTGACTAAATTTTCTGACGCAGGTGTCATTATCAATTTATCAAAAACGATGTTAGGGAGGAGAGAAATCAAATTCCTTGGTCACATCATATGAATTGAAGGCATTTATCCAGACTCAAGAAATATTGATGCAATTAAGACTTTTCCATCCCCACAGAAATCGTAAACAACTCAAAGCCTTTGTTGGTCTATCTTCATTCTTCAGGAAATTTGTACCCTATCACCTTCTTAACAGTCCATATCTTCTATCTTTACTCAAAAGGAATAATATTTGGAAATGGACGGAGTTCTGTCAGACAGATTTTGAAGCGATTAAGAATGCTTTAGTAAATGCACCGTTGTTATGTTATCCTGACATGACGTCAGACTTTTTCCTATTAACACACGCAATTTCCTATGGGCTTGGAGCATTTTTATTCCAGATTCCTGTAGAAAATGAACAAACAGTCATCAAACCTATCAGTTTTGCTAGCCACACGCTCACTGAATGCGAAAAGTCATATTCAGTGACCGAGTGCGAAACACTTGCCATAGTGTGGGCATTTCGCAAGTTTCGGTACTTTCTATGGGGAATACGTACTAAGCTTTATACTGATCATCAAGCTCTTTCTTTCCTGCTATCATGCAAGTTATTACATTCACGTCTTGCACGCTGGTGTGCATCACTACAAGAGTATGATTTTGATATTATATACATAAAAGGAGAATCCAACATTATAGCTGATACTCTATCTCGTTTGCCACAAGGCCTACAAGAATTTTCAGATGTGACAGAACAAACATCAGATTTCAAAATTTTACTCATGTATAACGGTATGTTTGCACCTTACTACAAAAACATGTGCAGGAAGTTAGCCATATTGCAGGACAATGAACCCAGGTGGATCCAGATAAAGAATAAATTACGTGCAGGAACAGACCCACATCTTGAAAAATATTACACATTACACAAAGAAGTACTATTTCACCGGCGAAACCCAGAGTCACAGCATTGGTGTGTTTGCTTACCTGAAGCTCATGTTCATGATTTTATTTTATTTACACACAGAACTTGGGGACACTATGGTGTAACCAAATGTGCAGATAAGATTATACAATATTGCTATTTTCCAAATTTAAGGCGAAGAGTATTGAGGAATATTAGGAAATGCATCATATGTCATAAAGCCAAGTATTCTAATCGCACAAGCATGAATGAATTGCATCCAATCATACCTAAAAGGCCATTACAGCTAATTTCTTTAGATATTGCGGGACCCTATCCACAAGCACGTGGAGGAATGAAATACATCCTTGCTGTGTTAGATGTTTTCACAAAGTATTTAAAATTATATGCTTTACATTCAGTTTCTATCACTGCTATTACCATACGTCTATTAACAGATTATTTTGTAAGGATAGGAATACCTGAAGCTATGATCACGGATAATGCAGCATATTTTACCAGTTTAAAATGGAAGACTTTTATTGAAGAACAGAATGTTAAACATATTTTAATTTCAAGATTTCACACGCAAGGAAACCCAGTAGAAAGAACATTTCGAGAATTTGGACAGTTTATGAGAACACACACACCAGAGAAGCACACAAAATGGGTAGAACACTTAGCACCATTTGAACAAATAGTGAACAATTTAACTCACATTTCTACTGGATACACATGAACCGAATTAATTATGGATAAAACAGAAAGGAATGAATGGACAGACCCTACCTAAATTTACAGCAACAACAAATCCTGTTAGTTTAGAAGAAAAGGTAAGACAAGCTTACACAACATTATGTGACAAAGAAAAATGACAGAGGTGTCAGGAAAGCACAAACATTTCAAGTTGATGAGTTAATTTTACTAAGAACACATCCTAAACCCAAAAACTGAAACATTTAAACAGGAAATGGCAGGTCTTATACTCTGGTCCATACCGAATTGCAAATATTCCACACCCTGGCTGTTATTCAATACAATATCCATTAACACATAAACCCAGAGGTCTACATCCACAGACATATTTGAAAAAATACATACAGTAAAATGTTAGCTAATGAGAAGAAACTAGATTTGAATGCTATATCACATGTACTCATGGAACGAAAGATTGGCATGCCTGAGGTAATAACTTATGTGATGTCTTATATATTCTTATAACTAAAGGTGAAAGTATAGATTTATGTGGAAAGAATTATTTACAGCAGCCACTGTTGAAAATATACCAGAAGATTTAAATCTATAACACTTTAACACAAATCTAATCGGAACTTGTAATGAAATTTTTTGTAGTTATGTAGGCTTGACACTTCAGATTGGAAGAATTCTTTAAGAGAACATATTTAGCAGTCATCTAATGGCATAATTAAAGCTCATCTACTGTACTGAACTAATGCACCATTAAATAGAAAGGAGAATATGGAGAAAACAAAACGTCAGTCCTCTGTTGCAGCTTACACTCTCATCCCTCCCTTTAAAACAAATTTATGCATGTTGATGAAATATTTGACATTATATAATTTGTGATTATTTGATGGTATGGAGAGACATACACACATATTTATTTATGAATAGAATTTTACAGGTACCACAAGGTAAATACAGAATGCATATACAGCATGGAACACAGCAGCAATTATCTGACAAACACTAAGATGATTTATTTATTTATTAAGTAAAACATTTATTTATATTGCTTGATACTCATGAAAGGAAGGAGATGAACTACACAAACTTTATAGGAACATGATTGACTTGAACTAGAGATATATATATATATATATATATATATATATATATATATACACATTTACCACACTGATGTACATACTTGTAGGATCCTAAGATATTTAGAGGGGCACCACTTTTAGAAACCGTAATAGAGGGTGTAACGGAACATATTAAAGGCTTTACTTTACCGAAGTATGCGATACCCTCCAAATTCAACCAGTTTAACGAGTATTTATGATTATAGAAAAGTTATTGTGTATGTTAACAATGATTGCATAACTTGTCTCCATAAACAGTCAACCCATTAAATTATACTGAATAACTGACCCACACAAAAGTTTATATCACTTGATCACTGATACAGCAAATGTCATCATGTAAAAACACTGAGTTCATCTTAAATAATTAATATGAAGTACGAAAAATAGTGGACAACTTTGGTATTTTGGATCTCCTTAAATAAAAATCACCCAGTGAAACCTATTTGTTCACTAGGAGCGTTTTCACTCAGTATTCACGAAATCAATCCTATTTTAGACGAAAACCAATGTAATTCTTAATAATTCATGTTATTTACTTATTTATGCAAATTAGAGAAGTCAATTGACAAACTTCTAAAAAACGGTCTTTTTGTAACAAAGAATTATTCTGTCAAGTCAACAAATCTGTCTGTCATTTTAATAACATGTTAAATTATGTCACTCGATGCAAATTAATAACTTTTCTGCACAAATTATGATAACAGATGTACATGTGACTTATAAACTATATCTCGTTTTAGTAGTTCTTTGACAATGTTATAAATACGAGCAGCAAGAAGGGTCGAGAGGCAGTCGGAATGTCACTTTGGTAAAGTGTGTTTGTGTGTTATTGTTTGAGGTGGATAAACAACGCAAAGAACATGTAAAGGAAATACTACTTTGTGTTGTGTCATGGTCTTTGGTGGACAGTGGAATTAAGATGGCCACCAGAGTAATAAATATTTGAAGTTTACATATTTGTTGGTTTCGCTCGTTCTTTATCATCAAAAGCACATAAAAAATACGGGACCTCATGTTTTTAACCCTAGACAACCAGATGTAGAGCCAGCAGCAGCATCGAGAGACAGCAGCGATCCAGCAAGTAGCAGCGATTACTACAACACAATGCATTTTAATGGCGCCAACCTAACATCAAGTGCTAACAAGCTCCGTAAATGGGAGTGAAATAGTGCGATTATAGCAATTAGCAATATCTACGACCAGGTGACCATTACAAAAGTGGGGTCTCGTCCGGGATCTTTAATTGCATCGATGATAATAGTGCAGCGATAAATTTCGTATGTGCTTAGCACTCCAAAAAAGTTTATTTGTCCAGTGTGGCAACAGTGAAAATATGTCAAAAATAAATAAATTGTGTTTGTGCGACTACCAAAAACCATCATCACACCGCTTGGAAGATTAACGTCTGGATTATGTCAATGGAATTCATCAATCAAGACTTCAGCTTCGATAAAACCGAATATAAGTGAAGAAAGCCAACAAGAACACCGATCACGACACCATAGCATAGCTACATAATGCAAGGTATTTTGTTGTTGTCATTTAAAATAATTAATAGTTAACATGTCTCTACCTGAGAGTGATGAGATCGTAGGAAATGTAAAAATTGAACCAGGGGATGGTGAACAATTAAACTTAACAGAGTGGCTAGCAGGGTTTGCAACTCAAATAAGCTCGCAACTTAAACAATCAAGTGAATAAGTACGTTTGGATTTTAAACAATCAAGTGAACAAGAAAGTTTGAAACTTAAAGAAAACACAGATAGACTGGTTAAGTTAAGTTTGGATTTTGATCTGTTAAGTACTCATCTCAATGAGAAGTGTGAGGAAATTAAAACTATCCTCAGTAAGGACACTAGAGAACAGTTGATACATTTCAGAAAAGAATTTCAAGTTAAAGTTGAAAGTTTAAATGAAAACATACAAGCTAACACAGACAGCATTGCTGTCATCTACAACAGAGTAGATACTGAAGTTGAAAGATTAGATCAGAGAATAGACAAAACATCAGAAAACCTTAAATATGAATACAACCTGTATACTACTAATGTAGATACAAAAGTAGAAAATATACACACTAAATATACACAATTGGAAGATGCATTGATGTCAAAACAAATGTTTTACAGTCAAAATACAATGTATGGGCACATCCAAGTGAAATGCTTTCCTGCTGAAAATCTGCACCCTATTGACTTTATTCACCAATGTAAGGATATGTTTGTTGTAGGAATGTCAGATAACATAAAAATTAAGTTAGTAAAACGGCTTCTAGAAGGGGAGGCCCTATCCTGGGCAAATGAGAATAATGATTCTTGGAATACTTTTGAAGAGTTTGAAGCTAAATTTATTTGCAAATTTTGGTCACAATCCATACAAGCCAGATTAAAGTCAGAATTTCTAAATGGACCAGTGTATAGAGGGAAAGTAGGGGGAATGCAAAAATTTTGCAGAGATCAATTGAAAAAACTTGCTCACTTGAATAACTCTTTTGATATTATGACACAAATTGATGTTTTAAAAAGAAGGTTACCAGAGAGACTGCAGTGGGAATTGGTCCATGGACCAGACGATTCAATGGGAGAGTTCCTGAAATTTGTAGATAGATTAGATAGGGCCTTGGAAAGAGAAAATAACCAAAGTTTTGGCTCTGGCAACAACCAGTATGGGGGGTGGAACAGGAATGTAAATAGAGATTATTATGGGAGGAGAGACTTTGAAAATTCTGGAAATAATGCTTCAAATAGGGGAGATAGGAGATATGAAACTGATTTCAGAAACAATACACAGGAGGGAGGATGGAGGAGAGATAACAGGAATGATAGAAATAGGTATTGGGGAAGAGAACAAGATAGAAGGGGGTTTGCTGAAACTAGTAAACAAAACGACAACTACAAACGGACAGACCGAGGGAACCAGCCGGGAAACGGTGGACAGTCCCACTAGATGTCCGTAGTTTTGGGGCTAGACAATATTATGACAGGACAACACATAACCGAAACTGGAAAAGGAGAGGATACAATGTAACGAGTAAGTACCATGAAAATACTGATGTTGTTAGAATGAATAAATTAGAATTTAATAAAAGGTTTTGGAATACTATGAGTAAAAGTGATACAGTTAATAAAAACAGTGTTCAAGCACAGGTAGTTAGTGAAAGTGCAGAAGTTGAAGGTATTGCAGAGTTCCATAGTTGGGCTGAAAAAGATACTGGTGTTAATAACAAGTCAGACACACCACAAATAGAATCTATTTTGGGGGGCTTATTTGATAAGAAGGGGGATGACGAAGTGTTTAATGGAGCCAAAGACTCAATTGCTGAGATTCAGATACATAGGGGGGAAACTGAAGATGGGGTTGTTGTGGAGGAGGAGGAAGAAGTAATAGAGGGACATTTAAATAATGATCCTAAATCAAGTGATGTTATTGATGAGAGTGTGGAGGAAGAAATAAAAGTATTTGTAGAATTGAAAAGGGACTATGTGGTAAAGGTAAGTGATGTGACAAACTTGGGTAATAATGAGGTTAATTTAAGTGAAATGCAGACTAGGGAATGTGTATCTGAGGACAAGCTATTGCCTATTGGGAACTATGAAACACTAATCTATGAGAATGGTAATAATAGTAATATTAAAGAAAATATGAAGGGATGGAATGTAAATGTGTGTTTTCAACAAAAAGGGGGTAAGTTTTTAGAAGTTTTGTGGAACAACTATGGAAACTGTATAAACAAATATGCCTTTTGGAAAGAATTAGCAAAGGTAAGTGCAACCCTGTATCCTACATGGTGGACAAGAATCCGTAGTGGACTTTATAAAAAAGGGGCTGAAAACAGTAGTTTGTTAAGTGACAACACAGTGTTAAAAGGAACAGGTGAAAACAAAGGGTTATGTTTAATTCTCAATGCTTTGCAAACAGAGAGGGGTGTGTCTAAGTGTAGGAAAGAGACATTAGACTTAGGAACTAAAGAAATTGAAAATGATCTAATGTTTGAAAATACTGAAATAGACAAAGATGTTGAGCTAGATTGTCCATATGTAAAAGTAAACATTGACATTTGTTCATTTGAAATAAAAGAAAGCCCATATCCTAATGCGTAGAGACTTATCTTTCCTAGATCAAGAAGGTTATTTGGATTAAGAAACATCACTGAATTAAAACCATATAAACATGATTAAGCACATTTCCCTGTTTGAATACAGTTACTTACCCATTTTCCATAAAGCATGTTATCAGCAAAGATTTTACTGGGTGTGTCAAATAGCAACTACCACTCATCCTACAGACCCTGGAAAAGTTTCAGATCTCTCAGAGAATGGTTTTATATTTTTATTGTCACTATTGAATATTAAATTTTGAGACCACATCTTTACTTGCAACGGGCAAGAAGGTGACAAACATTTATTACTTTCTTTTTGTATTGTTGAATAGGGGACATACTTGCACCAAATAAAAGACAATGTAAAAATTGTTGTGCAAGACTCATCATTTTGTTACTATTGTGTTCTTAGGCATATGATATGTGTACAATTTTCTACAGCTAATCAGATGTTCACCAAGTTTGATATTTGTGTTATGTTGTGACCAATTTAAGTGTCCAATTTTAGTATTAATATGTTCTTGTACTATCTTGACTGTGTCTCAATGGGAGACAATGTTTAAAAAACTCTTCTTTTTTTTGCAAATGCATATTATACTCATACATGTGACTACTCTAGTGTTTGTGTTGATATATTAATGTCCATACGTATAATTATGTTCTTTGTTTTCATTTCTTTTATGGGGCTCAAAAAGAGCAGACAGTTGCAATATTTTCCTATAGACATATGACCTGTCCATCTATGTAATATATTTATGTTCCTTCGATTATCTTGATTAATCTGTGACTCAATGAGAACTGACTTTGAAATAATTTACATATATTTTTTATATATCTTAAAATCGCATGTGATATATTTGTGTCTGTTTTCGATCATTTTCCATGTGGCTCACTGGGAGCAAAGATTAACATTTTTTTTTACTTTCATATATTACTAAATATTTTTATTATGCTGTCATACTGAGAGCCATAACACAAAGTGCGTTTGAAACAACACAACTGAAATATTTGCAGGAATAAGTCATTTTGAAACGGTGTAACGGTCATTGCATACATACACATTATGCATAGTAAAACAAAAAAATTATTAAAGTAGTACGTTCCCAAATTTTAACCATTTAACACATTTGTCCTAGTCGGCTAATATCATTAACATTCTGTAAATGATATTACCCGAGGGGGGTATTGTAACGGAACATATTAAAGGCTTTACTTTACCGAAGTATGCGATACCCTCCAAATTCAACCAGTTTAACGAGTATTTATGATTATAGAAAAGTTATTGTGTATGTTAACAATGATTGCATAACTTGTCTCCATAAACAGTCAACCCATTAAATTATACTGAATAACTGACCCACACAAAAGTTTATATCACTTGATCACTGATACAGCAAATGTCATCATGTAAAAACACTGAGTTCATCTTAAATAATTAATATGAAGTACGAAAAATAGTGGACAACTTTGGTATTTTGGATCTCCTTAAATAAAAATCACCCAGTGAAACCTATTTGTTCACTAGGAGCGTTTTCACTCAGTATTCACGAAATCAATCCTATTTTAGACGAAAACCAATGTAATTCTTAATAATTCATGTTATTTACTTATTTATGCAAATTAGAGAAGTCAATTGACAAACTTCTAAAAAACGGTCTTTTTGTAACAAAGAATTATTCTGTCAAGTCAACAAATCTGTCTGTCATTTTAATAACATGTTAAATTATGTCACTCGATGCAAATTAATAACTTTTCTGCACAAATTATGATAACAGATGTACATGTGACTTATAAACTATATCTCGTTTTAGTAGTTCTTTGACAATGTTATAAATACGAGCAGCAAGAAGGGTCGAGAGGCAGTCGGAATGTCACTTTGGTAAAGTGTGTTTGTGTGTTATTGTTTGAGGTGGATAAACAACGCAAAGAACATGTAAAGGAAATACTACTTTGTGTTGTGTCATGGTCTTTGGTGGACAGTGGAATTAAGATGGCCACCAGAGTAATAAATATTTGAAGTTTACATATTTGTTGGTTTCGCTCGTTCTTTATCATCAAAAGCACATAAAAAATACGGGACCTCATGTTTTTAACCCTAGACAACCAGATGTGGAGCCAGCAGCAGCATCGAGAGACAGCAGCGATCCAGCAAGTAGCAGCGATTACTACAACACAATGCATTTTAATGGCGCCAACCTAACATCAAGTGCTAACAAGCTCCGTAAATGGGAGTGAAATAGTGCGATTATAGCAATTAGCAATATCTACGACCAGGTGACCATTACAAAAGTGGGGTCTCGTCCGGGATCTTTAATTGCATCGATGATAATAGTGCAGCGATAAATTTCGTATGTGCTTAGCACTCCAAAAAAGTTTATTTGTCCAGTGTGGCAACAGTGAAAATATGTCAAAAATAAATAAATTGTGTTTGTGCGACTACCAAAAACCATCATCACACCGCTTGGAAGATTAACGTCTGGATTATGTCAATGGAATTCATCAATCAAGACTTCAGCTTCGATAAAACCGAATATAAGTGAAGAAAGCCAACAAGAACACCGATCACGACACCATAGCATAGCTACATAATGCAAGGTATTTTGTTGTTGTCATTTAAAATAATTAATAGTTAACATGTCTCTACCTGAGAGTGATGAGATCGTAGGAAATGTAAAAATTGAACCAGGGGATGGTGAACAATTAAACTTAACAGAGTGGCTAGCAGGGTTTGCAACTCAAATAAGCTCGCAACTTAAACAATCAAGTGAATAAGTACGTTTGGATTTTAAACAATCAAGTGAACAAGAAAGTTTGAAACTTAAAGAAAACACAGATAGACTGGTTAAGTTAAGTTTGGATTTTGATCTGTTAAGTACTCATCTCAATGAGAAGTGTGAGGAAATTAAAACTATCCTCAGTAAGGACACTAGAGAACAGTTGATACATTTCAGAAAAGAATTTCAAGTTAAAGTTGAAAGTTTAAATGAAAACATACAAGCTAACACAGACAGCATTGCTGTCATCTACAACAGAGTAGATACTGAAGTTGAAAGATTAGATCAGAGAATAGACAAAACATCAGAAAACCTTAAATATGAATACAACCTGTATACTACTAATGTAGATACAAAAGTAGAAAATATACACACTAAATATACACAATTGGAAGATGCATTGATGTCAAAACAAATGTTTTACAGTCAAAATACAATGTATGGGCACATCCAAGTGAAATGCTTTCCTGCTGAAAATCTGCACCCTATTGACTTTATTCACCAATGTAAGGATATGTTTGTTGTAGGAATGTCAGATAACATAAAAATTAAGTTAGTAAAACGGCTTCTAGAAGGGGAGGCCCTATCCTGGGCAAATGAGAATAATGATTCTTGGAATACTTTTGAAGAGTTTGAAGCTAAATTTATTTGCAAATTTTGGTCACAATCCATACAAGCCAGATTAAAGTCAGAATTTCTAAATGGACCAGTGTATAGAGGGAAAGTAGGGGGAATGCAAAAATTTTGCAGAGATCAATTGAAAAAACTTGCTCACTTGAATAACTCTTTTGATATTATGACACAAATTGATGTTTTAAAAAGAAGGTTACCAGAGAGACTGCAGTGGGAATTGGTCCATGGACCAGACGATTCAATGGGAGAGTTCCTGAAATTTGTAGATAGATTAGATAGGGCCTTGGAAAGAGAAAATAACCAAAGTTTTGGCTCTGGCAACAACCAGTATGGGGGGTGGAACAGGAATGTAAATAGAGATTATTATGGGAGGAGAGACTTTGAAAATTCTGGAAATAATGCTTCAAATAGGGGAGATAGGAGATATGAAACTGATTTCAGAAACAATACACAGGAGGGAGGATGGAGGAGAGATAACAGGAATGATAGAAATAGGTATTGGGGAAGAGAACAAGATAGAAGGGGGTTTGCTGAAACTAGTAAACAAAACGACAACTACAAACGGACAGACCGAGGGAACCAGCCGTGAAACGGTGGACAGTCCCACTAGATGTCCGTAGTTTTGGGGCTAGACAATATTATGACAGGACAACACATAACCGAAACTGGAAAAGGAGAGGATACAATGTAAAGAGTAAGTACCATGAAAATACTGATGTTGTTAGAATGAATAAATTAGAATTTAATAAAAGGTTTTGGAATACTATGAGTAAAAGTGATACAGTTAATAAAAACAGTGTTCAAGCACAGGTAGTTAGTGAAAGTGCAGAAGTTGAAGGTATTGCAGAGTTCCATAGTTGGGCTGAAAAAGATACTGGTGTTAATAACAAGTCAGACACACCACAAATAGAATCTATTTTGGGGGGCTTATTTGATAAGAAGGGGGATGACGAAGTGTTTAATGGAGCCAAAGACTCAATTGCTGAGATTCAGATACATAGGGGGGAAACTGAAGATGGGGTTGTTGTGGAGGAGGAGGAAGAAGTAATAGAGGGACATTTAAATAATGATCCTAAATCAAGTGATGTTATTGATGAGAGTGTGGAGGAAGAAATAAAAGTATTTGTAGAATTGAAAAGGGACTATGTGGTAAAGGTAAGTGATGTGACAAACTTGGGTAATAATGAGGTTAATTTAAGTGAAATGCAGACTAGGGAATGTGTATCTGAGGACAAGCTATTGCCTATTGGGAACTATGAAACACTAATCTATGAGAATGGTAATAATAGTAATATTAAAGAAAATATGAAGGGATGGAATGTAAATGTGTGTTTTCAACAAAAAGGGGGAAAGTTTTTAGAAGTTTTGTGGAACAACTATGGAAACTGTATAAACAAATATGCCTTTTGGAAAGAATTAGCAAAGGTAAGTGCAACCCTGTATCCTACATGGTGGACAAGAATCCGTAGTGGACTTTATAAAAAAGGGGCTGAAAACAGTAGTTTGTTAAGTGACAACACAGTGTTAAAAGGAACAGGTGAAAACAAAGGGTTATGTTTGATTCTCAATGCTTTGCAAACAGAGAGGGGTGTGTCTAAGTGTAGGAAAGAGACATTAGACTTAGGAACTAAAGAAATTGAAAATGATCTAATGTTTGAAAATACTGAAATAGACAAAGATGTTGAGCTAGATTGTCCATATGTAAAAGTAAACATTGACATTTGTTCATTTGAAATAAAAGAAAGCCCATATCCTAATGCGTAGAGACTTATCTTTCCTAGATCAAGAAGGTTATTTGGATTAAGAAACATCACTGAATTAAAACCATATAAACATGATTAAGCACATTTCCCTGTTTGAATACAGTTACTTACCCATTTTCCATAAAGCATGTTATCAGCAAAGATTTTACTGGGTGTGTCAAATAGCAACTACCACTCATCCTACAGACCCTGGAAAAGTTTCAGATCTCTCAGAGAATGGTTTTATATTTTTATTGTCACTATTGAATATTAAATTTTGAGACCACATCTTTACTTGCAACGGGCAAGAAGGTGACAAACATTTATTACTTTCTTTTTGTATTGTTGAATAGGGGACATACTTGCACCAAATAAAAGACAATGTAAAAATTGTTGTGCAAGACTCATCATTTTGTTACTATTGTGTTCTTAGGCATATGATATGTGTACAATTTTCTACAGCTAATCAGATGTTCACCAAGTTTGATATTTGTGTTATGTTGTGACCAATTTAAGTGTCCAATTTTAGTATTAATATGTTCTTGTACTATCTTGACTGTGTCTCAATGGGAGACAATGTTTAAAAAACTCTTCTTTTTTTTGCAAATGCATATTATACTCATACATGTGACTACTCTAGTGTTTGTGTTGATATATTAATGTCCATACGTATAATTATGTTCTTTGTTTTCATTTCTTTTATGGGGCTCAAAAAGAGCAGACAGTTGCAATATTTTCCTATGGACATATGACCTGTCCATCTATGTAATATATTTATGTTCCTTCGATTATCTTGATTAATCTGTGACTCAATGAGAACTGACTTTGAAATAATTTACATATATTTTTTATATATCTTAAAATCGCATGTGATATATTTGTGTCTGTTTTCGATCATTTTCCATGTGGCTCACTGGGAGCAAAGATTAACATTTTTTTTTACTTTCATATATTACTAAATATTTTTATTATGCTGTCATACTGAGAGCCATAACACAAAGTGCGTTTGAAACAACACAACTGAAATATTTGCAGGAATAAGTCATTTTGAAACGGTGTAACGGTCATTGCATACATACACATTATGCATAGTAAAACAAAAAAATTATTAAAGTAGTACGTTCCCAAATTTTAACCATTTAACACATTTGTCCTAGTCGGCTAATATCATTAACATTCTGTAAATGATATTACCCGAGGGGGGTATTGTAACGGAACATATTAAAGGCTTTACTTTACCGAAGTATGTGATACCCTCCAAATTCAACCAGTTTAACGAGTATTTATGATTATAGAAAAGTTATTGTGTATGTTAACAATGATTGCATAACTTGTCTCCATAAACAGTCAACCCATTAAATTATACTGAATAACTGACCCACACAAAAGTTTATATCACTTGATCACTGATACAGCAAATGTCATCATGTAAAAACACTGAGTTCATCTTAAATAATTAATATGAAGTACGAAAAATAGTGGACAACTTTGGTATTTTGGATCTCCTTAAATAAAAATCACCCAGTGAAACCTATTTGTTCACTAGGAGCGTTTTCACTCAGTATTCACGAAATCAATCCTATTTTAGACGAAAACCAATGTAATTCTTAATAATTCATGTTATTTACTTATTTATGCAAATTAGAGAAGTCAATTGACAAACTTCTAAAAAACGGTCTTTTTGTAACAAAGAATTATTCTGTCAAGTCAACAAATCTGTCTGTCATTTTAATAACATGTTAAATTATGTCACTCGATGCAAATTAATAACTTTTCTGCACAAATTATGATAACAGATGTACATGTGACTTATAAACTATATCTCGTTTTAGTAGTTCTTTGACAATGTTATAAATACGAGCAGCAAGAAGGGTCGAGAGGCAGTCGGAATGTCACTTTGGTAAAGTGTGTTTGTGTGTTATTGTTTGAGGTGGATAAACAACGCAAAGAACATGTAAAGGAAATACTACTTTGTGTTGTGTCATGGTCTTTGGTGGACAGTGGAATTAAGATGGCCACCAGAGTAATAAATATTTGAAGTTTACATATTTGTTGGTTTCGCTCGTTCTTTATCATCAAAAGCACATAAAAAATACGGGACCTCATGTTTTTAACCCTAGACAACCAGATGTGGAGCCAGCAGCAGCATCGAGAGACAGCAGCGATCCAGCAAGTAGCAGCGATTACTACAACACAATGCATTTTAATGGCGCCAACCTAACATCAAGTGCTAACAAGCTCCGTAAATGGGAGTGAAATAGTGCGATTATAGCAATTAGCAATATCTACGACCAGGTGACCATTACAAAAGTGGGGTCTCGTCCGGGATCTTTAATTGCATCGATGATAATAGTGCAGCGATAAATTTCGTATGTGCTTAGCACTCCAAAAAAGTTTATTTGTCCAGTGTGGCAACAGTGAAAATATGTCAAAAATAAATAAATTGTGTTTGTGCGACTACCAAAAACCATCATCACACCGCTTGGAAGATTAACGTCTGGATTATGTCAATGGAATTCATCAATCAAGACTTCAGCTTCGATAAAACCGAATATAAGTGAAGAAAGCCAACAAGAACACCGATCACGACACCATAGCATAGCTACATAATGCAAGGTATTTTGTTGTTGTCATTTAAAATAATTAATAGTTAACATGTCTCTACCTGAGAGTGATGAGATCGTAGGAAATGTAAAAATTGAACCAGGGGATGGTGAACAATTAAACTTAACAGAGTGGCTAGCAGGGTTTGCAACTCAAATAAGCTCGCAACTTAAACAATCAAGTGAATAAGTACGTTTGGATTTTAAACAATCAAGTGAACAAGAAAGTTTGAAACTTAAAGAAAACACAGATAGACTGGTTAAGTTAAGTTTGGATTTTGATCTGTTAAGTACTCATCTCAATGAGAAGTGTGAGGAAATTAAAACTATCCTCAGTAAGGACACTAGAGAACAGTTGATACATTTCAGAAAAGAATTTCAAGTTAAAGTTGAAAGTTTAAATGAAAACATACAAGCTAACACAGACAGCATTGCTGTCATCTACAACAGAGTAGATACTGAAGTTGAAAGATTAGATCAGAGAATAGACAAAACATCAGAAAACCTTAAATATGAATACAACCTGTATACTACTAATGTAGATACAAAAGTAGAAAATATACACACTAAATATACACAATTGGAAGATGCATTGATGTCAAAACAAATGTTTTACAGTCAAAATACAATGTATGGGCACATCCAAGTGAAATGCTTTCCTGCTGAAAATCTGCACCCTATTGACTTTATTCACCAATGTAAGGATATGTTTGTTGTAGGAATGTCAGATAACATAAAAATTAAGTTAGTAAAACGGCTTCTAGAAGGGGAGGCCCTATCCTGGGCAAATGAGAATAATGATTCTTGGAATACTTTTGAAGAGTTTGAAGCTAAATTTATTTGCAAATTTTGGTCACAATCCATACAAGCCAGATTAAAGTCAGAATTTCTAAATGGACCAGTGTATAGAGGGAAAGTAGGGGGAATGCAAAAATTTTGCAGAGATCAATTGAAAAAACTTGCTCACTTGAATAACTCTTTTGATATTATGACACAAATTGATGTTTTAAAAAGAAGGTTACCAGAGAGACTGCAGTGGGAATTGGTCCATGGACCAGACGATTCAATGGGAGAGTTCCTGAAATTTGTAGATAGATTAGATAGGGCCTTGGAAAGAGAAAATAACCAAAGTTTTGGCTCTGGCAACAACCAGTATGGGGGGTGGAACAGGAATGTAAATAGAGATTATTATGGGAGGAGAGACTTTGAAAATTCTGGAAATAATGCTTCAAATAGGGGAGATAGGAGATATGAAACTGATTTCAGAAACAATACACAGGAGGGAGGATGGAGGAGAGATAACAGGAATGATAGAAATAGGTATTGGGGAAGAGAACAAGATAGAAGGGGGTTTGCTGAAACTAGTAAACAAAACGACAACTACAAACGGACAGACCGAGGGAACCAGCCGTGAAACGGTGGACAGTCCCACTAGATGTCCGTAGTTTTGGGGCTAGACAATATTATGACAGGACAACACATAACCGAAACTGGAAAAGGAGAGGATACAATGTAAAGAGTAAGTACCATGAAAATACTGATGTTGTTAGAATGAATAAATTAGAATTTAATAAAAGGTTTTGGAATACTATGAGTAAAAGTGATACAGTTAATAAAAACAGTGTTCAAGCACAGGTAGTTAGTGAAAGTGCAGAAGTTGAAGGTATTGCAGAGTTCCATAGTTGGGCTGAAAAAGATACTGGTGTTAATAACAAGTCAGACACACCACAAATAGAATCTATTTTGGGGGGCTTATTTGATAAGAAGGGGGATGACGAAGTGTTTAATGGAGCCAAAGACTCAATTGCTGAGATTCAGATACATAGGGGGGAAACTGAAGATGGGGTTGTTGTGGAGGAGGAGGAAGAAGTAATAGAGGGACATTTAAATAATGATCCTAAATCAAGTGATGTTATTGATGAGAGTGTGGAGGAAGAAATAAAAGTATTTGTAGAATTGAAAAGGGACTATGTGGTAAAGGTAAGTGATGTGACAAACTTGGGTAATAATGAGGTTAATTTAAGTGAAATGCAGACTAGGGAATGTGTATCTGAGGACAAGCTATTGCCTATTGGGAACTATGAAACACTAATCTATGAGAATGGTAATAATAGTAATATTAAAGAAAATATGAAGGGATGGAATGTAAATGTGTGTTTTCAACAAAAAGGGGGAAAGTTTTTAGAAGTTTTGTGGAACAACTATGGAAACTGTATAAACAAATATGCCTTTTGGAAAGAATTAGCAAAGGTAAGTGCAACCCTGTATCCTACATGGTGGACAAGAATCCGTAGTGGACTTTATAAAAAAGGGGCTGAAAACAGTAGTTTGTTAAGTGACAACACAGTGTTAAAAGGAACAGGTGAAAACAAAGGGTTATGTTTGATTCTCAATGCTTTGCAAACAGAGAGGGGTGTGTCTAAGTGTAGGAAAGAGACATTAGACTTAGGAACTAAAGAAATTGAAAATGATCTAATGTTTGAAAATACTGAAATAGACAAAGATGTTGAGCTAGATTGTCCATATGTAAAAGTAAACATTGACATTTGTTCATTTGAAATAAAAGAAAGCCCATATCCTAATGCGTAGAGACTTATCTTTCCCAGATCAAGAAGGTTATTTGGATTAAGAAACATCACTGAATTAAAACCATATAAACATGATTAAGCACATTTCCCTGTTTGAATACAGTTACTTACCCATTTTCCATAAAGCATGTTATCAGCAAAGATTTTACTGGGTGTGTCAAATAGCAACTACCACTCATCCTACAGACCCTGGAAAAGTTTCAGATCTCTCAGAGAATGGTTTTATATTTTTATTGTCACTATTGAATATTAAATTTTGAGACCACATCTTTACTTGCAACGGGCAAGAAGGTGACAAACATTTATTACTTTCTTTTTGTATTGTTGAATAGGGGACATACTTGCACCAAATAAAAGACAATGTAAAAATTGTTGTGCAAGACTCATCATTTTGTTACTATTGTGTTCTTAGGCATATGATATGTGTACAATTTTCTACAGCTAATCAGATGTTCACCAAGTTTGATATTTGTGTTATGTTGTGACCAATTTAAGTGTCCAATTTTAGTATTAATATGTTCTTGTACTATCTTGACTGTGTCTCAATGGGAGACAATGTTTAAAAAACTCTTCTTTTTTTTGCAAATGCATATTATACTCATACATGTGACTACTCTAGTGTTTGTGTTGATATATTAATGTCCATACGTATAATTATGTTCTTTGTTTTCATTTCTTTTATGGGGCTCAAAAAGAGCAGACAGTTGCAATATTTTCCTATGGACATATGACCTGTCCATCTATGTAATATATTTATGTTCCTTCGATTATCTTGATTAATCTGTGACTCAATGAGAACTGACTTTGAAATAATTTACATATATTTTTTATATATCTTAAAATCGCATGTGATATATTTGTGTCTGTTTTCGATCATTTTCCATGTGGCTCACTGGGAGCAAAGATTAACATTTTTTTTTACTTTCATATATTACTAAATATTTTTATTATGCTGTCATACTGAGAGCCATAACACAAAGTGCGTTTGAAACAACACAACTGAAATATTTGCAGGAATAAGTCATTTTGAAATGGTGTAACGGTCATTGCATACATACACATTATGCATAGTAAAACAAAAAAATTATTAAAGTAGTACGTTCCCAAATTTTAACCATTTAACACATTTGTCCTAGTCGGCTAATATCATTAACATTCTGTAAATGATATTACCCGAGGGGGGTATTGTAACGGAACATATTAAAGGCTTTACTTTACCGAAGTATGCGATACCCTCCAAATTCAACCAGTTTAACGAGTATTTATGATTATAGAAAAGTTATTGTGTATGTTAACAATGATTGCATAACTTGTCTCCATAAACAGTCAACCCATTAAATTATACTGAATAACTGACCCACACAAAAGTTTATATCACTTGATCACTGATACAGCAAATATCATCATGTAAAAACACTGAGTTCATCTTAAATAATTAATATGAAGTACGAAAAATAGTGGACAACTTTGGTATTTTGGATCTCCTTAAATAAAAATCACCCAGTGAAACCTATTTGTTCACTAGGAGCGTTTTCACTCAGTATTCACGAAATCAATCCTATTTTAGACGAAAACCAATGTAATTCTTAATAATTCATGTTATTTACTTATTTATGCAAATTAGAGAAGTCAATTGACAAACTTCTAAAAAACGGTCTTTTTGTAACAAAGAATTATTCTGTCAAGTCAACAAATCTGTCTGTCATTTTAATAACATGTTAAATTATGTCACTCGATGCAAATTAATAACTTTTCTGCACAAATTATGATAACAGATGTACATGTGACTTATAAACTATATCTCTTTTTAGTAGTTCTTTGACAATGATATAAATACGAGCAGTAAGAAGGGTCGAGAGGCAGTCGGAATGTCACTTTGGTAAAGTGTGTTTGTGTGTTATTGTTTGAGGTGGATAAACAATGCAAAGAACATGTAAAGGAAATACTACTTTGTGTTGTGTCATGGTCTTTGGTGGACAGTGGAATTAAGATGGCCACCAGAGTAAAAAATATTTGAAGTTTACATATTTGTTGGTTTCGCTCGTTCTTTATCATCAAAAGCACATAAAAAATACGGGACCTCATGTTTTTAACCCTATACAACCAGATGTAGAGCCAGCAGCAGCATCGAGAGACAGCAGCGATCCAGCAAGTAGCAGCGATTACTACAACACAATGCATTTTAATGGCGTCAACCTAACATCAAGTGCTAACAAGCTCCGTAAATGGGAGTGAAATAGTGCGATTATAGCAATTAGCAATATCTACGACCAGGCGACCATTACAAGGGATACCACTCTTAGAAACAGCAATAGTGGGGACACCACACTCAGAAATGTTATTAGGTATAGGAAATTTTTCATTATATAAAGTAAACATGTATTTTGTCTATCATATTTTATTTTGTGTAGTCCACTGTAGGAGATGACTTTACTAGTATTTATGAAGTAGTTAGCAACCATCCCATGAACCTATCCTCCTACAGAGGGCTGTCTTGAAGCTTGAAATATGTGTAAATTTTATTCCAGGACGCAAGATGAATTTTAGGTTGAATATTCTAGCGAGTTGCCATAATTAGAATGTTGCAAGTGTAACGAAAGGGAAAGGAACAAAAAAAGGAAAGAAAGGAAAAAGAATGAGTTAACAAATGAAATAACTAAAATGTACATTTCAATCTGAATGTAATGTAATTCACATGTCAGCACAATTATATTGAATGTAACGTAAAAATTTACTATTTTTCATTTAACTCTGTATATGTACTATATGACAACAATGTAAATATCTCAAGTAATCATTAATTGTAAATATTTGTGTATTCATGTACTTATTATATCAAAAAATGTATTTTAAGGAGATGTTAATGAACTGCAAAGGACTTGTGCATGTAGCACATGATTCATATAAATGGAACTCAAAATGCAAAGAAGAAACCAACGTGATGGAACACTGGTCAAGACATATTTACATAGTGTCAATATGCCTTCCTTGAAGTGTATGGTATAGTGGAAGCTGGCAGGTCTTCAGGTTTTTGTAAAGGACAACCTCATCACCTGTTGTAGGCAGTGAGGTGTTTCCTGTGCCCTCATTGATCATTTATACCCCGGTGGACGCCACCAAAATTCGACTGCTGGAGATCACAATTTCGTGTTGACACAAGGAACAAACTTTGGATTTTCTTCAAGTCACAGCAAGAGATCCAGGCAGTATACACACACTCAGAAGCCGATACTACGTTTAAAGACATTGGAACAATATAACAGAAACATTTATTGTTAGAATTAATTCCATTGTAAACACGAATCATGTGAACTGAATTCAATCACTGCGCTAAGCAATGATAATACGCCGCAGTTCAAAGACATTAATGTTATGACTCCTAAAGAAGATACATACCAAAAAAGTCTGTATACGAAGACTGATATGCAAAGAGCATTGTGCTCAGAAATATTTTTTGTAATATGTAAAATTCTTGTTTTCTCATAAATATATATATGTATGTAAATTTTCTATACTGCCACACTCGCTTGAGGAGCGTGTCAGTAGAGGAGGCATTGTAACGGTACTTTGACTACCGCGCCTCCGCCAATACAAAGATATGATTTACGATCGCGCATCTAGAAGAGCGCTGCACCAGCGACCGATTTTTATAAATAATTTTGATCTTTTTTTTTCTTTTGCGTTGGTGTTTGTTTTTAACAACTAATTGATTACTCTCTCTCTCCCTTGTCTTCATACGAAAGACGTGTATTTTTCGGTGCTGTGTTAAATATGCTTTTATGTGGAAATTAAAACTATATTACAAAACGAAATTATTTCAATAGTGATTCGAAATGGTTATCGCCAAATTTATAAATTAATCCTGACAGTGACAACTTAAAGAAATTTTCAACAGGCGGAGAACAATGAAATCACGTCATACTACAAGAAAATTAAGAAGACAGCCATGAAGACTATATTATAATTAATACTACGTTTCTAACAAAATTATAAGGTAAATTTCAACTAATTTCTGATGCTATTTCCTTACAGTCGCTTTTTGTAATGTTGCCAACCCTGTCTGCCATGCACGATCAAATTACAGCACTATCTCAATCAGTAATATGAAGTCCGCCATATCCGTAACTTATTCCATCAAAATTCAAAACCCAATCAGATGTTCTACTTTGTATTTTCACGGCAGAACCCCGAGGAAAGGAGACACTACAAACTACAAACAAGCTAGGACCAAGAAGGTACTGAAATCAGTCAAGACTGATAAAGATGGATAAAATATTGTAGCAGTGGAACCAACAATACTAACCTGACAGAGAAGTGGCACAAGATCAACAGATTCAGGAATTCTGTCCATACATCCAATCACATAGAGTCATATGAGTGCACAGAAGAATTCTGCAACCTCATTACTCAACCAAGTGTTTGCAACAAATCACCCAGAAGGGAAAGGCGAACACTAGCAACTCAATATATGCTAACTAAACTGTTCAGTAACGACAAACTGACATCAGTCTTCAAAGACAGCGCCAACACAGCCCCAGGAATGTTTCAGATCACTTAGACTATAATAAAAAAATATGCCTATGAATGCATTAGAGCTACGTCTCCAGATATATACTGGAATCTGGATGCATCAAGAATCAGTACAAGAATGTAAGAGACAAATCATAAGCTCTATATACAATAAAGGAAAAGACCTAACGTTAGACAAATCTTACATACTCATTGTGTACCACCATGCATTACTAAAACAATGGAAAAGTAATAAAAAACCGACTAGAATTGTGGTTATAAGATTTCTGCCTCATGGTGCCCACGAATACAAACATTGTCAGTTAGTGGACATTGATTGAAATCAATGGTAAAATTGAAAATTTGTGCCCAACTGGGATTCGAACCTGGATTTCCTGTTGCTCTGACCACTAAGCCATCCAGACACAGTGGTCACTGCAGTTGCATGGACTACCCAAGCACATCTCCTGTCACACCTAAATTCTCAACTTATCCACACACTACTAATATAATGCCCCATGCCCACTATCCTCATTACTCACACTATTTCACTGATTCCATAAGTGTTTGAGCCTGGTATGCATCTGCACTGGGGCACAGGGCTACTTTTAAATCTTAAATGGAAACACCCATTTTTACTGCAGATTCGGATTCTCCATAAAAAAAGTAAGCAAGTTATATCTGAAACAATTTTTTAAAACTATTACAGATGGCACTGAAATCGAGAAAAATTAAAATTGGGGAAGAGCTCTGATTTATGTAGAATGATCAAAAGTGACGCATCAAATCGATAAAAACTGTGCACCAATTCTTTCATTACGCCAAATTAAGCTATTTTTGTACAAAATGTACAATATCCTACTTTTAGCATTACCCAGGAACAACGACACGGGCGTAGTAGAATGATGTTCCCATGGAGTGCTTCATTAGTGTGATTCCCCTTGCCTTTCCCAATTTGGGGTGCATAATTAATGCAATTAGCCACGAAGAAATTGTTCCAAATTATCCCCATTTACTCCAATGCGGCCGGATGAAGTGGCCGAGCGGTTCTAGGCCCTACAGTCTGGAACTGCACGACCGCTACGGTCGCAGGTTCGAATCCTGCCTCGGGCATGGATGTGTGTGATATCCTTAGGTTAGTTAGGTTTAAGTAGTTCTAAGTTCTAGGGTACTGATGACCTCAGAAGTTAAGTCCCATAGTGCTCAGAGCCATTTGAACCATTTTCTTGCTGCAATGCATAAAGTCAATCGTCTGCAAAAGTTGTCCACAGTTTTGAGCAGCACATCCCGTGGTACGGCTGCACACACTCTTTGAATGCGTTGCTCCATATTGTTTCTGGTTGTGGGCTGTCTTTCACAAACAGTATTTTTTTTAAATAACCCCACAAGAAAAAATCAGGACATGTTAAGTCTGGTGAACTTGGAGGCCACTGAATTGCTCCGTCGCATCCTATCCACCAACCTGGGTACCGTAAATTTAAAACGTTCTGCACATTTTTAACATAATGGGGAGCTGCTTCATCCTGTTGGAACCACATTCGTTGCCTAGTTTCCAAATCAACATCTTCCATTAGCTCTGACAAATCGTTGCGGAGAAGTTGTAAATAAGATTCCCCAGTAACATTTCGGCCAAAAAAATACGGTCCTATCAAGTATCATCTAAAATTCCACTCCAGACCATTAACAACCATTTGTCTTATTTCTCAACGGGCCTCTGCCAGTGTGGATTGACAGGGGACCAACAATGACAGTCATGACGATTTAATTCGTCATTGTTTTTGAATCTGGCTTCATTGGTGAACATAACATATCTAAAAAAATCATTGACACGTCTTATTATTTCCAAGGCCCATTTGCAGAAATGCAAGCGTATTTGCATATCTTTCAGCATTAATGCCTGTATCAGTGAGATATGATATGCATGATATTTATGTGCCTTCAAAATCCTCACAACAGTTGATTTCCGTCTTCTAGCTTGTCCCTGGACTGCACGGACACTAATTTAGGGATCCATCTCAACACAGGCGAGAACAGTAAGGGTATGAGCGTCATTTTCATTGCATTCGCGATGATGAGGTGGACAGTGTATGTATCCACTTTGAGCTCGTTGAGTGCAATTTCGAATAATGTTTTCGCTTGGATGTCCACTGTTTGGAAATGATCCACATACAATTGTGCAGCTGCAGCTTAATTGTTATGGCATTCATCTAAAATTAACATCATATCAATACTCTTTGTAGGAGGATAGTGAGCCATGTATCTCTAAAGAATAATTTACTTTCGTCAGATGATGTTTACAGTTCACAATCTGAAAGTGAAGTGACGTCTGATAGCATAGGTGACTCGTTTTGAGATATGAGAGTGCCATGAATACGATTCACTAGTGGCTGCAATCAATAAAAGACTTCTCCATACGATCCAACGCAGTTATGTGGTTGAATGGAAAGACTTGATTCACGCAGGTATGTGGTTGAATGGAAAGACTTGATTCCATATCGCAGACAGCATTTCTACCAGAGCACCTGTAGAACCAGGACCGATTGTGACAGTAACTTGGTCGTTGCAACCGTGTTTTTAACATCTGGCAGCTTGTAAGACGATTACGTTTCCCTTTCTAAGACACAGAGGTACCACTCGCAACATGTCCACCCATCGCTGATTTTCGCTCAATATTTTTCGCATCTCCAGCATTCACTTTTTGGCGAAGTATTATACTTAGTAGTAGGGGAAGCGTGATATATTCGCCTTGAACATCAGGCTTATAAAGTGTGTGTGTGTTCTGACGTGTGCAAAGAAAATGGATATGTCCCGTCGTAAGGGAAGGTATGGATTTGACGTGGTATACTGTGATAGCCGCAGACAGAATGAAGAATAGTTTTTACTTGGAAAATTATGTCAAGTGATAAGAATGGTACAGATATTTCCATTTCTAGAGCCACAGTCGTCAGGAGGGGTATTTCCGATACTTCACCGATTTCAAATGTTGTCCGATAGAGGCTGCAATCGTAATATTTAATTGTAAGTACAGTGTTCAAATATATATGTGGCCTAGGACGATTTTGTCTGGGGGTGCGTGGCGGTCGATATCGGTGGCCTGTGGTGGGAATTATTCATGATTCTGGCTTATGGCAAGAACCGTCAGAATGGAAAGGCCAGTTGTGGTACAGAAATATACACTCCTGGAAATTGAAATAAGAACACCGTGAATTCATTGTCCCAGGAAGGGGAAACTTTATTGACACATTCCTGGGGTCAGATACATCACATGATCACACTGACAGAACCACAGGCACATAGACACAGGCAACAGAGCATGCACAATGTCGGCACTAGTACAGTGTATATCCACCTTTCGCAGCAATGCAGGCTGCTATTCTCCCATGGAGACGATCGTAGAGATGCTGGATGTAGTCCTGTGGAACGGCTTGCCATGCCATTTCCACCTGGCGCCTCAGTTGGACCAGCGTTCGTGCTGGACGTGCAGACCGCGTGAGACGACGCTTCATCCAGTCCCAAACATGCTCAATGGGGGACAGATCCGGAGATCTGGGCTAGTTGACTTACACCTTCTAGAGCACGTTGGGTGGCACGGGATACATGTGGACGTGCATTGTCCTGTTGGAACAGCAAGTTCCCTTGCCGGTCTAGGAATGGTAGAACGATGGGTTCGATGACGGTTTGGATTCAGTGTCCCCTCGACGATCACCAGTGGTGTACAGCCAGTGTAGGAGATCGCTCCCCACACCATGATGCTGGGTGTTGGCCCTGTGTGCCTTGGTCGTATGCAGTCCTGATTGTGGCGCTCACCTGCACGGCGCCAAACACGCATACGACCATCATTGGCACCAAGGCACTCTCATCGCTGAAGACGACACGTCTCCATTCGTCCCTCCATTCACGCCTGTCGCGACACCACTGGAGGCGGGCTGCACGATGTTGGGGCGTGAGCGGAAGACGGCCTAACGGTGTGCGGGACCGTAGCCCAGCTTCATGGAGACGGTTGCGAATGGTCCTCGCCGATACCCCAGGAGCAACAGTGTCCCTAATTTGCTGGGAAGTGGCGGTGCGGTCCCCTACGGCACTGCGTAGGATCCTACGGTCTTGGCGTGCATCCGTGCGTCGCTGCGGTCCGGTCCCAGGTCGACGGGCACGTGCACCTTCCGCCGACCACTGGCGACAACATCGATGTACTGTGGAGACCTCACGCCCCACGTGTTGAGCAATTCGGCGGTACGTCCACCCGGCCTCCCGCATGCCCACTATACGCCCTCGCTCAAAGTCCGTCAACTGCACATACGGTTCACGTCCACGCTGTCGCGGCATGCTACCAGTGTTAAAGACTGCGATGGAGCTCCGTATGCCACGGCAAACTGGCTGACACTGACGGCGGCGGTGCACAAATGCTGCGCAGCTAGCGCCATTCGACGGCCAACACCGCGGTTCCTGGTGTGTCCGCTGTGCCGTGCGTGTGATCATTGCTTGTACAGCCCTCTCGCAGTGTCCGGAGCAAGTATGGTGGGTCTGACACACCGGTGTCAATGTGTTCTTTTTTCTATTTCCAGGAGTGTATATATATATTAGTTTTGTCTGGCTTTGGTGTCTTTGGTGTCAACAAATATAGAGTAGCCACCTTTTTGGAGACTTCAAAGCCCTAAGCTAATGTTCAGACAAGTATCCTGCTAGTTAACTTACAACAGATAGGACGATCATCTCAATCTGTAGAAGGAATATCGATTTAATCAGTGAAGGACCTGTAAACAGGACAAATCATAATTAATGTTCTAAATCATACAGTTGAAATTACACAATGCAAGAAGCAAAAAAAGTCCTATTAAACATGGGCACTAAGAGCTAAGAGCACTTCTACATCTTCAATACTGTAAGAGAAACCTCTTCTGCTGGACTCTCTTTGTTTTTTATATTTTGGGAGGAAGCAGTATCGACCAAAACAAGAAAAAGTAGTCTAGTAAAACATGGCTCTAAAGTGCATATCTATTTTTCCAATAGAAGAGATGTATTTCACGGTGACGAAAATCAACGTGTACACATTGCTCTTAAAGTATGTACATTACTTGCACGTTTTTTCTTGTTTTGGTCCAGGCTACCACCCCCCAATGTTTGCAAAGTAGACAGCTTGCAGTAGAAGAGATTTGCTTAACTGTATTGAAGATTAAGAATTGCTCATAGCTCTTTGGCATGCGTTTCAGAGCCCTTGTTTACTGGATTTTTTTGCTTCCAGTGCCATATATTTCCAACTGTATGTGTTTTCGACATTAATTGTGATACATCCCATATGATAGAAACAATGGGCTCAGGGGACTGTGTAATTTACACAATGGTATATCGCAAGGATTGGTACTCTGCCCACTATTATATGCAATATATTCCTGTGATGTGGAAAGAGTGCCAATTAAGTCACTTATTTTTATTCAGTTTGTAGCTTACATGTATGTGTGTTTACTTCCCACACAATACTAAAGAAATCAAGAAAACAAACATACCTCATTGATAAAGAACTTAAGACATTTACTCTATGTAAATGGTCTGATAATCACGCCTGAGAAATCTGCAGCAGTCAGAAGAAGGATGGCATATCAAGACATTGTTTAATACATGTGGGTGATAAAATGACAGAGGTGAAGGTGCATACTCGATTTTTAGGAATGACACTAGACAGTTAGCTTACTTGAGCATTGCACATTACTACCTTAATTGAAAATAGCGAGCAAATGCTTAAGTGCTTCATATTGTTAAATCCCTTTCTACAACATGGTTGAGGTGGGGAGGGGGCATATTCTTCATAGCTGTTATTCCTGTTCTACTTTCTCATTCGATCCAGACTGGATTATGGATATATATTCTACAACTGCACAACCTGCAAGCTGTTAGCAAAGTTAGATAGATTTTAATATTGCTGTATACATACCAGCTTAAGTGCGATAAAATCCACATCAACAGTTGCATTACTGATGGAAGTATGAGACATGAACCTTTGTATAAGAAGAAATATGCTCATGGAATGATTCACAATAAAGAAACTATCATGTTCACAACATCCAAAACACCGAATTCTACGACTGTTCCATAAACTCCTCCAAGAAATCAGGGCAAAAATTCATATAATTTCATTTCGACACATAAAGATTTGGCGCTTATGTAGAGAGATACTGCCTCAAACATACAATGGCTTTTCTGCCAATATGACTATTTCATCCTCAGGTATCACATTCTATTCCAAATGATAGGTTCTCTCTATCGTTTGGAATGAAATGTAATCCCTGAGAACGAGATAGTCATATTGGTAGACAATTTTTTGGAGACAATAACAGGACTGCAAAAGCATATGGAGGAAACAGGAAACTGGGTAATCCACATGCATACAGATGGTTCAAAGATAGCAGAAGAAAACAGAACAGGATTCGTCATATTCAGTCCATAACTACAGACAGTACAAAATAGTTACCATCAAATACCTTTATCTGTCTGACTGAGAACGTTGCATTTTTAAAGGCAGAACAATGTTGTATCAATCAGAAGTAGTCATTTTTTGAGACATTATTAAACTTTAAGAGTGTGCTACAAGTGATGTTTAGTACAAAAGTCTCAAAAACCGCCAATGAGCAACTACTTCAAGTTTGTTTCTTGTACTATGAATACCTAAGAAGACAGAAGCAAAACGCACTTGTATGGGTGAAAGCCTGCTGTGGAATCCCGCACAATGAAAAAGCAGATGAATTTGCAAACCAGGCTGCAAGCAGTGGGACTTCACTAGACATGGAGCTTCCCTTCATGGAATATGGGCAACCGATTCACAAAAGAGAATTTGATTCTTGGCAAGGTGAATGGACACAGGACTCACGACACAAAGGATGTCTCTATGTTCAAATACAATTGATTGCATTAATACACATCGACAAGTGACATCTAAATTGAATATGAGCTGTATTAACTGCCCCTTGCAGAGGTACATTTGTTGTTCTCTATATTTCACGTCGTTTTGTGAGATATGCTGATGCTGCCAGTGTTCATCTTTGGCACAATAGCCTAAAATGGGTCACAAAAGCAGCTAAGTGGCAAAATCTGTGCAATTTGCACAGTTATTTACTCATAATTACGTGTAAAAACCTACTCCCGGAATTTCCTTTGTGTTCGAGTAAAGTCACATGCATCATATAAATTCATTTCAAAAACTTTGGTATAAAAACTTGATGTAAAATTTAAACTCATTTTTCGCGTTGAATTTATCAAAACTCACTCAGTTGGACTGATATATTGTGTGGTATAAAACCGGCAATTGTAAACATAAACTGTGCTTTCAGGATACATTGTGCAGTATTATATGGTCAACTGTAAACATAACGCTAATTCACACTGACCACTACGATTCTGTCACGTCACTGCAATGTCACATTGTGTGAGGATGTATTCACAGTGTCCGTCATGTTATAACACGTCAAGTAAGTTCAGATCATGTCACCTCAGCTTATATGGCTGTGTACAATTGTTATCTATCTGTAACAATTAATGAAGAACGAATAACAAATATGTAGAATAACAACTGATATTAATTGTGAAAACCATGACTTAATGGAAGCACAATGAAATGAAATATGGAGGATGAGAGCATGGCTGTGTATTGGGATAAAATGAGCTTGGAGGTCACATGATCAACAATAGACAATGATGTCATCTATCAGAACATTGTTGTTTATTTCCCAAGAAACCTAGACGGTGTCATGTCATGATGTGACATGATTTGATGACCAGTGTGGATACCTTCTAACTGTGCTTTCCAGAAACATTGGCCACAGTACCCTCGACCACAACAAACAAGTCCCAGATTTTATTATATAATTACATAGAAAACGTATTTTTTGCAGAATTTCTGATGCTTCCAGATATTTTCATAAATTATCAGTGTCTTGCGTAACTTATATCATAGTAAATGGTGTGTGTGTGTGTTTTACGATTACTGGTGGTGGTGGTTAGTGTTTAACGTCCCGTCGACAACGAGGTCATTAGAGACGGAGCGCAAGCTCGGGTTAGGGAAGGATTCGGAAGGAAATCGGCCGTGTCCTTTCAAAGGAATAATTCCGGCATTTGCCTGAAACGATTTAGGGAAATCACGGAAAACCTAAATCAGGATGGCCGGAGACGGGATTGAACCGTCGTCCTCCCGAATGCGAGTCCAGTGTGCTAACCACTGCGCCACCTCGCTCGGTTTTATGGTTACTGTAATATTACAGCAGGCACCCTGTTTTGAATGAAGTAAAAATACAGAGGAGCCCCACAAAACACTTAAGAAAGTGCAGAAAAGAATGATTAGGTTATTTCATCGATATGTTAGAGGACTGTGTAATAAGGTAGAAGAGCTTGTTGTCTGTTTGGAATATTTAGAGAGCACTAAAATAGACACAGTGTGCCTATCTGACCACCACCTAATCACAGGGCTAGATACGTTACATGTGAAAGATAACACTCTATCAGCATACCTATGAAAAATAATATGGGAAAAGAAACAGTTGTGACATACAAGTATACTGAGACAACTAAGAAGTTCATAAAATATGAGACAAGTAAATTTTGTAGTGATCAGCACATAGAGGTGTGCACTTGTGAATTAATACTGAAAAATAGTTAACTTTTAATGGCAACTGTACATAATGCCCACTGAAATATTTCGAACTGTTTATGAGGAACCTGGATTCCTGAGAGTCCAACCTATCAGACAACAACAAGTGGTTAATCATCTATGGTAAATTCAATGTACACATCCTAAAGATTAAAAAATAATCTGGAAACCTTATTTGGATCCTACAATTTGATTTCAGTAATTAAGTTTACAACATGTGTGGATAAAGACAGTAGGACTGTAATCGATAATATTTTCCTTGGTGAAGCTGAAAGCAAGAAAATAACTGTTTACCTCATAATAAATGTTCTTTCTGATCATGATACACAGTTAGTTAGGATAAATAATGTAGTGCCTTACAGTATGGATACTCCTCAATGGAAACCAGTTACAATAATATTATACAATATTTTTAAGAGCAATTTATGAGAGATTACCTGGGATGAAATTTGCAGTGAAGCAAATCTTAACATAAAATTTGATCTATTCCATGACAAAATCACATCATTATTTGAAAATAGCTTTCCACATAAGCGAACCAGAAAGGACATTAAACAGCAATATCAAAACAGTAGGATGATTTTGTATGTTCTGGCTCACTCGTTAACACTCTCAATTTTTTATTTTTCATAAAATTGATCTAATTATCGAGAACATACAAAATCATCCTACTTTCACTTTTACCTAATAATAATATATTATAATAAAATAATATAAAAATAATACATTATAAAAGTCATTAATTTTAAATACATTTCCCATACGTGAACGTAATAGAATAATTAAAATCTATTAGTTAACAAAGTACATTTATTAGTTAACAAATGTAGTTTTTTTACATTGTTAACTCTATATCATATCATTAACCGATTTTAAAAATTCAAAGTTCTAACATAATCTACATTAAAAGAGATATCCAGAAAAAATATAATGAATAAAATCAGAAATCATATAAAAAGAAAGATACTAAAATTTTCAGTTTTTGTTTTTTCTATCTTTCTTAAAATGTTTCAGAAATGTATATTAGCATGAAGTTAACACTTTTATAATTTTTTAAGTTTCTCATTCTTTTATATAGAAGCAAATATTAATAATTAAACATTTTCAGTAAGTAATCTATGTTGTGCACCTGATGTAAGATCCTTTTTACCATACCTAATTACATAAACAAGTGTATAATTTGGAATTTTGTCATAAAAAGTTGCACAAAGTTTCATAGTTGCTTTCTTTGTAGTATAACATTCATTCTACATGTCACATTGATTACATAAATTGAATAATTAGTTATAAAATTAAATGGACTAATATAAATATCTGATTTTAGTAAAGTAATTAGTTTAAAATCTAAAAATGCATCATATGCTCTTAGAAAAATTTTTGGTGGATTAATATTTCACGTTTCTTGAGGAAAAACTTCAATTTAAATAAATATTCTGTAGTTTAACATGATCAAATAATGATGAATCAATTAATTGATTATTTTTACGATTTGTCTGAAATACAACAAAATCAAAATATGGCATATCAAATTCTGTAGAGTTATAGTAACTTGTAATATCTAGTTCAAAATTGATTAACCAGCAACTTCTTGTGTTTGAAGTTCATAAAAAGAAATTGGTAGTTTCGGATTTTTAAGAATATTTTCACGTTGTTCAAGTTCGTAATTTGTTTCATATTTAACAAGAGATACACGAATTTCCATAGATTCCATAACAATTTAACCTTCTTTAGGAAGAGTATCTTTTATTTCAATTCCACCATCATTTTTATCAGCCAAACGAAGAATTACGTCTCCAGAAGATGAACTACGTGTAAAAATTACAGTGATAACTCCTTCCCACATAATTTCTTTATAATCTTTAAAAAATCCACCAAATAACTATAATGGATGAAGTACTTCATTGTTTTACTATTTACTTTTCCTGTATTAATTATATGTCTCTCTAAACTTATTTTATCAGTAACAGATGAAGTAAAACAGATGAAGAAATAAAAGGATGCTCAATTCTAGATAAAATATTATTTCCTTTCTTTATTGTTACAAAGTCAAACAATTTAGTTACATAATTATCAATTAATTTTTTTTTATTTTCTATCATAAGTTGGATAAACTGTTCAATCATTTCCAATAATACTAAAATTCATCTATAATTTTGCATCATTTGGATGAAGCCAACCATCACCAATATTTATTTCAATTTCTGTATCTTTGTTAGGAACATTTAAATTATTTTTAGTTTTCACATTCACAGGGAATGAGTAAAACTGATAACTTTCGATTTTATTCATGATTGTTTTAGCAATTAGTTATTTATTAAGGAAAAAATTATTAAGATATTAAGGTATTAATAAAATAACTTCTAAATCTTGAATTGTATCAAACATTTACACCATATTTTCGTTCATAAATTATTGATATACCAAACTCCGCATTGTGTTTAGATGAAGCAAATATATTAGTTTCTTTATGAAAATGAACATTATGTTATACATACATTCAATCAGCAAGATTGAAACTTAAATTTATTAATTCAAAAGGAATTATTTTAGGAACATCTTTAGCTACAACTTTTTCATTAGGTAAAACAACTTGATTTTTAAAACCAAGAAAACTTCTTCTATACCCATACACAATTTTACATCACTTTCAATTGTTACTAAGTTTAATATTCCTTCTGCTTTAATGTGTTTATTGGATTTTTCAAGCAAATAATTTTTAAGAAACTTTAAAAACTTTATTGACCACAAGAATTTCTATCGTTTCTCCATCACGATAAAGTTTATTACTTTTTGTTGTAACATTTGGTGTTAAAAAAGTTGAATAAAAACCAATTAGTGAAACATTAGTATAACAATTCAGTATTGGAACAATTAATCTTTTTCTAAGTATTGAAGGTTTATTGCTAAGTTGAAATAATCTACTCCTTTACTACTGAAAAGAATTATTAATAAATGAACAAAACAGATTCGGAACCTGAAGTAAGAATTCCAGAAAATAAGTTAAAAAACAAACTTGGTAAACTTTTACCTAATTCTATTACATGTGCAATAATTGGACCAAGTGTATGTGGAAAAACTACATTAATGACTGATAATTATATTTTAGCTTCAGGATGGTTGAATTGGAATAAAATTAAACATTTGTATGTTTATTCAAAAAGATTAGATCAACCAAACATCAAGAATTTATAAAACAATGTAAAAAATTGAAGATAAAATTAATAAACAAATTGTTAGTTTTATTGAAAATAATGAAGAAATTATTCCTTTAGATGAATGTGAAGATAATTCAGTTGTATTTGATGACTTCATTCTCGAAAATCAAGATATCGTTAGAGAATATTTTACTACAGGCAGACACAAAAGTATAGATTGTTCTTATGTAGCTCAAACTTATTCAAAAATACCAAAACAGTTAGTATAGAGACAATTTAAATTTTTTAAATATTTTTAGATGAGATGATACAGATTTAAAACATATTTACCATGGGTCTGTAGGTGGCGATTTGAAGTTTCATTATTTTATAGAAATGAGTAACAAATGTTGGAATGATGAGTTTGGTTTTTTCACAATAGATATGTCTAGAATATCAAATGAAGGTAAGTTTAGAAATAAAATACAACATTTCTTAAAAACATAAACATAAATGTTAGACATAAATGTAAATGTAAAGATAAACTTGAAACATAATTATAAATATAAACATAAACACTAAACATAAAACTTAAAAATTAACATAAACATAAAACTTAAACATAACTATTTTTTTCTTCCCTAGTAAATGTTTGCAAAGTATGATGAAGAAGTTGCTAAAAAGCTAAACCAGGGTCTCTGAAGATTCTGTGACAAGCTAGGTTGTAACTTCCTAGACTTGTGCCATAGGGTTAAGTGTTGCACGATGCCACTAAATGCATCAGTTGTACACTAAACATTAGAGGCATCTACCAAGTATCTGCCTGTGTGTGGTATGCACACAAGTGTTTTTTTTAGATTAGGTAACTCTCCATTAAGTCCAGATAACGTTTGATGTAGGAAACCTAGAACTATCAGTTTAAGGTCTGAGGAAATGCCTCTCACAAGTGAGAGTACTAAATTCCAAGTGATTATCGGCTGAAGCATTAGCAAGACAGTGCCAGACTTTAAAGCGATCCTAAAAACACTGAAGCTCATATAATACTAGGCACAGAAAGCTGGTTAAAACTTGAATTTTACAGTATTGAGATCTTTGAGGAATATTTAAGTGGATAACGAAAGGATAGGGAAATGAGATATGGAGAGGTTTATTTGTTGCCATAGACAAGACAACCAGATCCACCAAGACAGAAACTGAAGCTGCATTTGAAATTGTTTGGGCAAGACTCAGTATCAAAGGTGGGCATAAAATTATAATAGTGTTCTTCCATCGACCACCAGACTCACTTCCTGGTGAAATGAAAACTTTGGAGAAAACCTCATTTCACTTCTATGTAAACTGCCTAATCATCCAACAATAAACTGATATGTTTTTATTAGTTTTGGGCATAGTTTGGAACCCCACTTGTAATGGAAATATATTGGATCTAATGGAAATAAACAGACTTAACCTCATTGAAGAAGTCTATATCGAAACTAGTATCAGTAAACAACAATGAATACCAAACTACAAAGAGCAGCCAAAACAAATAGAAAGATTTATATGTTCACCGAACTAGACAAAGCTGCTGTAGTGTCAGATATCAATAATAGCTCAGAACAGGAGCATTTTGAGGAACTATGGCTCAAGTTTCAAATATAATTGATCACACACAGGACAGATTTTTACTCAGTAGAACGGATCACGATGGGATAGATTGTCCATGGTATACAGACACTGTAAAGAAACTTCTAGAGAAACAGAATACTTCATGATAGGTATAAAACAAAGCAAAGGGCTATCGAAAGAGAGATACTGAATGAAACACATTTGGCAGTCAAGTGAGCAATGTGTGAAGCTCTCATTAACAACTGTAGTAGAATCGTCAGAATATCTTTCACAAAACCCAAATAAATTCTGGTTGTGTGTAAAGGAGGTTAGTACCACCAAACTTAGTGTCCTGTCACTCACGGACAATGCAGGAACTGCAACTGAGAGTAGCAAAGCAAAAGCAGAAATGTTACACTCTGTTTTTAAATGTTCTCTTACAAATGTGACATTGAGATACAGTTGAAATCGTTAAAACTGAACAAACCTCAAGGTCCAATGAAATCCCTGTTAGATTCTATACCCAAATAAGGCTGAGTTAGCCCCAAAGTTAACTGTAATCTGTTGTAGATTTTCGAACAAAAAGCTTTTCCCAGTAGCTGGAAGAATGTGTGGGGCACACCTATCTACAAGAAGGATAGCAGAAGTGATCCACGTAACTAATGTCCAATATCCTTGACAAGCTTTAGTTGTAAAATCTTAGAACATGTTATGAGCTCAAACCTAATGAGATATCTCGAACAGAACGACATGCTCCACACTAACCAACATGGGTTCATAAAACACAGGTAATGTGAGACCCAACTCGCTCTTCTCTCACATGACATCTTGAAAACCATAGATGAAGGCAGTCGATGACAGACTTAGAAGTGTCTTTGGGTGTGCCCAGAAAAATGTGTTGGGTCCCTCGCTGTTCGTGTTGTATGTTAATGAGTTTACGGACAATATTAATGGGAACCTCATAAGTTATCTACGATGAAGTAAAGTCTGAACGAAGCTGCACAAATATTCAGTTGGACCTTGATAAGATTTTGACTGATGCAAGGACTGGAAACGTGCTTTAACTGTTCAGAAATGTAAAACTGTGCACTTTACAAAACGAAAAAACACAATATCCGATGAATATTACACCAGTGAATCACATTTGGAATCAGTGATCTCGCACAAATACCTGGATGTGAGACTTAGTAGGGACATGAATGGAATGATCACATGGGAATTAGTCATGGTTAAAGCAGGTAGTAGGCTACTTACTAGTAGAATCCTATGGAAATACAATCAGTCTACGAAGGAGACTGCTTACAGATCACTCATATGACCCATTCTGGAGTGTTGTTGAAATGTGTTATAGCTGTACCAATTACAATTAGCAGGCGATACTGGCAATATACTCAACATGGTGGTACAAATGGCCACAGGTTTGTTTGACCATGGAAGAGTGTAATAGAGATATTGAAAGAACTCAACTGGCAGACTCTTGATGTTAGACAGAAACAATCCCAAGGCAGTTTACTAACAAAGGGTCAAGAACCGGTTTTAAGCAATGAAACTAATAAGATACTATAACTCCCTATATATCGCTCCCATAGGGGTCTTGAGGGCAATATCAGATTAATTACAACATGGACAGAGGCATTTAAACAATCATTCTTCCTGAACTCCTTAGGTCAATGGAATGGGAAAAAGCCCTGGTAACTGGTACAGTGCGACTGCAAGAGTCCACATCGGAATTCGCTAAAAGTCGACAGATTCCTGACAGATACTCTTTAGTTATTCATAAATTAGCAACTCTGCTAAAGAAGTAGTCCAACAACTCGAAAATAATTGCAAGATTTAATCTTCCCTTTTGATGCAGCGACTGACTTGTAGTGAGTCAAACGTTTGGGTCATCAAACGAATAATATCATGACAAAAACATCAATGTAGTTGACAGAATTATCTGTCAGATGCTTGGGTTATCAATATTCCTTGGGATAGTAAACAGTGCGGAGTCTCTTAGTTGTACTAGTGATCACGTCAGGTGCAACCTGATTACATCCGGTGCAGCTCTGAGCTCAAAAGGAATGCCTCAGACAGAGCACGAAGAGTCTCTACATTTGATACCGGGGTTTCGTAGACAAGAGCTTTCAAATGCCTCCATAAATGAAAGTCAAGAGGGTTGAGGTCAGGAGAGCGTGGAGGCCATGGAATTGGTCCGCCTCTACCAATCCATCGGTCACCGAATCTGTTGTTGAGAAGCGTACGAACACTTCGACTGAAATGTGCAGGAGCTCCATCGTGCATGAACCACATGTTGTGTCGTACTTGTAAAGGCACATGTTCTAGCAGCACAGGTAGAGTATCCCGTACGAAATCATGATAACGTGCTCCATTGAGCGTAGGTGGAAGAACATGGGGTCCAATCAAGACATCACCAACAATGCTTGCCCAAACGTTCACAGAAATTCTGTGTTGATGACGTGATTGCACAATTGCGTGCGGATTCTCGTCAGACCACACATGTTGATTGTGAAAATTTACAATTTGATCACGTTGGAATGAAGCCTCATCCATAAAGAGAACATTTGCACTGAAATGAGGATTGACACATTGTTGGATGAACCATTTGGAGAAGTGTCCCCGTGGAGGCCAATCACCTGCTGATAGAGCCTGCACACGCGTACATGGTACGGAAACAACTGGTTCTCCCGGAGCACTCTCCATACAGTGACGTGGTCAAAGTTACCTTGTACAGCAGCAACTTCTCTGACGCTGACATTAGGGTTATCGTCAACTGCACGAAGAATTGCCTCGTCCATTGCAGGTGTCCTCGTCGTTCTAGGTCTTCCCCAGAAGCGAGTCATAGGCTGGAATGTTCAGTGCTCCGTAAGACGCCGATCAAATGCTTCGAACGTCTTCCTGTCGGGACACCTTCGTTCTGGAAATCTGTCTCGATGCAAACGTACCGCGCCACGGCTATTGCCCCGTGCTAATCCATACATCAAATGGGCATCTGCCAACTCCGCATTTGTAAACATTGCACTGACTGCAAAACCACATACGTGATGAACACTATCCTGTTGATGCAACGTACTGATGTTCTTTATGCTAGTACTGTAGAGCAATGAGTCGCATGTCAACACAAGCACCGAAGTCAACATTACCTTCCTTCAATGGGGCCAACTGGCAGTGAATCGAGAAAGTACAGTACATACTGACGAAACTAAAATGAGCTCTAACATGGAAATTAAGCGTTTCTGGGCACATGTCCACATAACATCTTTTCTTTATTTGTGTGTGAGGAATGTTTCCTGAAAGTTTGGCCGTACCTTTTGTAACACCCTGTATATCTCTGTGTTGCGTAGTGGGATCAGAAATCCATCCTTATATTGTAAAAAAAAGACCCAAAATTTCCTTCGCATAACTGACACATTTCTAAGCACATATCCAACGCACGGGCGGACAACTAGTGGTTTGTCACTTCTGAGTGTTGTGCATAGAGTGATCACACGTGATCCTCCTCCTGATACGTTAATTCGCCGCTCTTGGACAGCATGAATAGTAATCATGCAGCGGCTGCCTTCGTTCTGATGTACAATGCTGTCATGGGGCTCCTCCTTCTGCACCACATACTCTCCTCTGCACAGGGAGAAAGAAAAGGTGAACTGATGTTAGTTATAATAGTCTGTGTGTGAAATAACTTAAATTTTGGTCCACATAACAAATTTTGGAATTATAATCAAAATTATGTTACACTGTAAACGTCTCACTTCTGTTTCATTAACTGATGCCCCATACCTGGCTCTGGTCTGAAAGAGATATGCACTTGAAAAAGACATACGAGTAAGTGTGATATGTGAAAATAAGATGTCATGGATTAATGACAATGGACTATGTTTCAAAATGCAAGGAGATGGAGGCATGGGGGATGGGGGATGGCTCTTGAAATTTCGCATGGGGTGACAAAACCCCTAGAGCCAACACTCGTCACAACGATACTCTGCATTTACAATCTTTTATGGTTTCAGAAATGTGTTATGATAATACTTCATTTACTGTTCTGGTGTACAAAGCACATAAAATTTTGTATCTATAACTAGACAAAATTACATTAAACAGACCAATTAAAACGAAGTCAATGAAAAGGTCAAATAGAATAAGATGAGGGATGATGTGACTTATCCAGTGAATCTGTTTCAATTTTTTGATACTAAGAAGGACACACAAATACTGAGTGTTTTCAGACCAGTTCTGGAAAGAACATAATTTTGTTACCCACACACTACTTCCGACTTTGAAATAATTAGGTATTGAAAACAGCAACCAGCCACATTGTTTTAGACCAGTCAACTGCTATTATAAAAACATTCCCTACGTGGTGCCACGTATCAACACGATGATGGTGCCAACTCTGAAGTGAAATCATGAGACAATAGGCTCACTGTGGTGATACCTCTTCATACTCACCATATGGATGACCGTTCCACAGAACGCTCACCACACTCAGACCCAAAATGACTACGAAAATCAACAGGCCTACCTGGTGGTCGAAACTGTACATGTTCACATCATAGTGACATTACAAGAAAGTGTTACCAAGGTGAATCAAGAATCTCCCATTATGCAATGTACCTTGCCATCTTCTCGCAGGAGACCAAAATGCATGTGGATGAGGAGCTGGTCATATCACAACATGGATTTCCACATTCCGCTACAAACCAGAAAGTGAAATAAAGAATCTGGCATGTCTGGTTTTTGCCTTATGGAGAGGAATTGGGCCAATGGAATATGACACCGTTGTATATCAGAAGGAGAAGTTATCTGTTGTCATATTGTATGGCGTTAAATATCATATTTTTTGGGTTTCCTATCTCGTAGAGTACATGGTATAAATATAAGCTTTTTCAAAGCATCAACAAATTGAATATCTTTCGAAAACGCTTCGTTTCAGCTATGATTTGTTATAAAAAAATGACAGGAAACTACATGTCAGCAGGTGACTTCCTTCAGTTGATGTTTTTGAGTGTTATAAATAGTGTGCTATGAAAGCATACCTTTTCATTGCTATGGCGTAATAGTAATCTATCAGAAGCGCGTCTTTTTGGTTCAGTTTGCATTTTAAATATCAAATAATGACATTTAGATACAGACTGTAGACAGTGTATGCCATGTACAGAAAATGTGTTGCTATGTCGAAGCTGTATTTATTTATTTATTTATTGTTCCATGGGACCAAATTAAGTAGTAGTCTCCATGGTCATGGAACGAGTCAATACATGAAATTATAACTCGATATTAGAAACAGATAAAATGAAATATAAAAAAAACATATTCAGGTGACAGGTCATAAGTTTAAATGAAGAAAATCAACAATGTAACACTGGAATTTGCTTAATTTTTTAGCTCTTCCAGGAGCTCCTCGACAGAATAGAAGGAATGAGCCATGAGGAAACTCTTCAGTTTATACTTAAAAGAGTTTGGGCTACTGCTAAGATTTTTGAGTTCTTGTGGTAGCTTATTGAAAATGGATGCAGCAGAATACTGCACTCCTTTCTGCACAAGAGTCAAGGAAGTGTATTCTACATGCAGATTTGATTTCTGCCTAGTATTAACTGAGTGAAAGCTGCTAACTCTTGGGAATAGGCTAATATTGCTAACAACAAACGACATTAAAGAAAATATATACTGTGAGGGCAATGTCAGAATTCACAGATTTTTGAATAGGGGTCGACAAGAGGTTCTCGAACTTACACCACATATAGCTCGAACAGCCCGTTTTTGAGCCAAAAATACCCTTTTTGAATCAGAAGAATTACCCCAAAAAATAATACCATACGACATAAGCGTATGAAAATATGCGATGTAGACTACTTTTCGTGTTGAAGTGTCACTTATTTCAGATACTGTTCTAATGGTAAATAAAGCAGCATTTAGCTTCTGAACAAGATCCTGGACATGGGCTTTCCACAACAGCTTACTATCTATCGGCCAGCCGGAGTGGCCGAGCGGTTAAAGGCGCTACAGTCTGGAACCGCACGACCGCTACGGTAGCAGGTTCGAATCCTGCCTCGGGCATGGATGTGTGTGATGTCCTTAGGTTAGTTAGGTTTAAGTAGTTCTAAGTTCTAGGGGACTTATGACCACAGCAGTTGAGTCCCATAGTGCTCAGAGCCATTTGAACCATTTTTACTATCTATCCGAACGCCTAGGAATTTGACCTGTTCTGTCTTGCTTATAATATGCCCATTCTGTCTGATCAAAATATCGGTTTTTGTTGAATTGTGAGTTAGAAACTGTAAAAACTGAGTCTTACTGTGATTTAGCATCAAATTATTTTCCAAAAGCCACGAACTTATTTCATGAACTACATTATTTGTTACTGTTTCAATATTACACACAAGATCCTTCACTATCAAGCTGGTGTCATCAGCAAACAGAAATATTTTTGAATCACCTGTAATACTAGAAGGCATATCATTTATATAAATAAGAAACAGCAGTGGCCCCAGCACCGACCCTTGGGGAACGCCCCACTTAACAGTGCCCCACTGGGACTGAACATCACTACCATTCTCAATATTGCGGAGAATTTCCCTCTGCTTTCTGTTCTTAAAGTAAGAGGCGAACCAATTGCAAGCTACTCCCCTTACTCCATAATGGTCCAACTTCTGCAGTAATATTTTGTGGTCAACACAGTCAAAAGCCTTCGTTAAATCAAAGAAAACACCTAGCGTTCGCAACCTTTTATTTAATCCGTCCAAAACCTCACAGAGAAAAGAGAATATAGCATTTTCAGTTGTTAAACCATTTCTAAAACCAAACTGAACATTTGACAGCAAATTATGTGAATTTAAATGCTCCAGTAACCTTGTATATACAACCTTCTCGATAACTTTAGCAAACACCGATGGCATAGAAATAGGTCTAAAATTGTCAACATTATCAATGTCTCCCTTTTTATAAAGTGGCTTCACTACCGAGTACTTTAATCGGTCAGGAAACCGACCACTCCTAAAGGAAAAGTTACAGATATGGCTGAGAACTGGGCTAACATACATAGAACAATACTTCAGTATTCTGCTAGATACCCCGTCATATCCATGAGAGTTCTTGGTCTTTAGTGATTTAATTATTAACTCAATCTCCCTCTTGTCAGTATCATGGAGGAGCATTTCAGGTAACAGTCTCGGAACACTTTCTTCTAAGAGCGCTATATGATTCCCTGTTGGGACTAGGTTTCTATTTAGTTCACCTGCTATATTCAGAAAGTGATTATTAAATACTGTACATATATGTGACTTATCAGTAACACGGACATTCCCACTATGCACTGATTCTATATCCTCGACCTGTCTCTGCAGACCAGCAACTTCCTTTACGACTGACCATATGGTTTTAATTTTATCCTGAGACTTAGCTATTCTATCTGCATACCACATACTTTTTGCCTTCCTAACAACATATTTAAGCACCTTACAATACTGTTTGTAATGGGCTGCTGCATTTAGATTTTGACTGTTTCTAACGTTTTGATATAATTGCCACTTTGTTCTACAAGATATTCTTATCCCTCTAGTCAGCCACCCAGGCTGCCTGTTTGTGCTAGTACCCTGTTTTAAACGTTCTATTGGAAAGCAACTTTCAAAGAGCATGAGAAAAGTCTTGAGAAAAGCATTATATTCATCGTCTACTGTATCAGCGCTATAAACATCTTGCCACTCTTGTTCCTTTATAAGGTTTACAAAGGTCTCTACAGCAACTGGATCAGCTTTCCTGAACAGCTGATGACTATATTTAACACGTCTTGCAGCATAAAAATCTTTTAAAGTTAAAATTTGCGCATCATGATCTGAAAGGCCATTCACCTTTTTGCTAACAGAATGCCCTTCTAGTAATGAGGAATGAACAAAAATGTTGTCTATGGTTGTTCTACTGTTCCCTTTCACTCTCATTGGAAAGAATACGGTTTGCATAAGATTATATGAATTAAAGAGGTCTACCAGCATCCTCTTCCTTGCACAATCACTTATACAATTAATATTGAAGTCACCACATGTAACTAACTTTTTGTATTTCCTATAAAGTGAACCAAGAACCTCCTCTAGCTTTAGCAAAAATGTTGTGAAATCGGAGTCTGGGGATCTATAAATAACAACAGTTACAAGTTTAGCTCCGTTAAATTTAACCACACCTGCACAACATTCAAACACCTTTTCAGTGCAGTACTTTGAAACATCAATTGACTCAAATGCGATGCCGTTTTTCACATACATGGCTACTCCCCCACACCGCAAAGAGCTCCTCGAAAAGCAGCCAGCCAACCTGTATCCTGGTAAAAGAAGCCTCTGAATTATCTCCTTATTTAAGAAGTGTTCAGATATACCAATAATTTCAGAGTCAACATCTGTAAGCAGTTCACTAACTTTATCTCTAATACCTTGTATATATTGATGAAATATACTAATTACCTCATTACTCGGATACCTAAGCTTTGTCAACAGTGATTCCCTTGTTAGAGAGACTTCCCTTAAGCAGGAATACCTATCAGCTGACTTCAATCTAAAAAAGGTGCAGCTCTAACACCCACTACTGCAGGAATTTTTCCATGAGTGATCCCACCAACCCCACCTATGCTGTCACCTATAAGCTTTGCCAACCTCCCCTTCTCATACCTGTTGAGGTACAGGCCGTGTCTAGTGAAACCCGTCCTGCTGATAGACTCCACCGACACCACTGAAATGTGACCTTTTCTTTCTGTCATCAGCGCACCCCCAAGTCTCTTGTTATTACGCCTGGTGGCTGTATTAAGATGAGGCCGATCACGACGCTGAAACAGTTCCACGAAATGCACATTCGTGTTGCCAGTCTGAGTGGCTATCTTTTCCAGGTCACCATCTATGTTATACTCCCCATCCCTATCAATACTATTACCAGCCCCACCCACAATCACTACCTCATCCTCTTTAGTAAAATCCCTACATAACCCCCCTAAGTTAACAGTCACCTGGGCCAACCCTGCATTAGGTTTCGCAATGCTGGTGTCCTTGTACTCACTCCCCAGCACTTCCTGCAACTGCTGGCCTACACCTCTGCCATGAGAACTACCTAACAACAGAAACTTCTTCTTCCTCTTCGACTTTGCAACTGTTCTAGGCACAGTAACTACTGAGGTCTGCTGCATACTTCCTACATCTACAGCTACTAGAGATTCCTCTCCACTAGACTCTGACAGTTGATCATATCTATTGTAAACACCAATAGTAAAACTATCTGAAAATCTTCTTCTCCTAGCAGATCTCTTGCCAACAGCCAGTTCCCATTCCCCAACCCCCTTCTCCCTCCTCATCCTATCTAGCTCCTCCTGTGCGTTTTTCAAGTGCACGTGAAGGGCACAGATCTTACGCTCCTGCTCCTCTATCAACTTACTCTTGCTACATAACCTGCAGTTCCAGGAGAGGATCTCACCAGAATGCCCACTGGCTTCCCCAATGCATTCCCCCCAGTGAAAATACTTCGAACAAGTCTCACACTGCAATCCACTACTCACGAACCTACGGCAAAGCCCACACTTCTCACTCATGGTAAAATTTTACTTTTTCTTAGTTCCGCTACTACAATAAGAAGATGTTAAAAACCTGACTACAATAATCACAAACTTACTCTACAAGGGAAGTAACTACTATTATTAACAGTATTAATAAACAAGAAATGTGAATATAACAAAAGACTAAGACAGAAAGAGAATCAAACGTCTAATGACACAGTAACGAAGCTGTAAACAGTTCCCAAAAGGTTCTTCTGAAATTATTTCACCAGAAAACACCAAGAACACCAGTTGAAGACTACTAAAGTTCCTAAATAAACCACTATACACAAACAATTAATTAGTACTTAGCTTTCGATGCGCCACTACAGCTGCAACTGGTCAGCGCGGAATGTAAACACAGGCAAGAGGTTCAGTTGCTCGATACGAAACACTCACAAATATCAGGTCACAACACAAGAAATGCAGAGGTGAATGAAGAAACCACTAATACGTCACTTATATAGTAAATATTATCACAAAAACCGTTAAAATATGTATCTGAAACCTAAAAATATATGAAAACTGAGAGAGCGATCTCACACGCAGTCACTCGCTTATGATGTCACACCAAAGAGCTGTAGTGCAATTGATAGCGTTGTGGGCTCATGAATAATGATGAGAAAGGTAGTACGTTCGTGTTCACCCACTCCAAAAAATGTTTTCTATAAGCTTCTCGTGGCTTTCTTATTCATTTAATAGAAATTTAATTTGAAAAGTCAATGTTATTTACTATAAATAATGAATTTGCTGCAATTCTTGTTTCAAAGGCCAAGCACTAGAATGCTCCCCCAGTGCCCAGATATCTTAACATGACTGCCAGTCTGTGTCTAAAGGTAAATACAAGTTACGCACTGGAAGTTTTAGCTGTTATTAAACTTTCTGGAAAATATATGTACCCATCTCAGGGTTTATGGACTGGCTCATGGTTTTATCTTCTCGGTAAATATCTTTTTCGCTAATGGTGACCAGCTTTAAAAAAATCTCCTCTTCTATTCAAATGAAATTACAAAATGAATCTCGATCTTGAAATCTCGTATGTTATGAAGTACTTATTTTAGTGTGTTGGTAGTCAATGTAACATCGAGAGTATGGATATTACGCATGTGCAAATTGACATTAGACACTATAACTTAAACACATTCAATTTAAAACCGAAAATGGGATGAAAATTCATTTGTGTTCACAAACAACTTTTACTAGTACGTATCTCAGATCGTTGTACAGCATTATGTAGTCCTTACACCAGGTATTCGCTGTTCAAGCAATCAATGAGTCTAGACTCTTCTTCGCTATTTTCTCCCCTCTTCTTTGACAATCTCTAACCGAGGTAACGCAGCTACTGTATGCGCGTCCATTTTGGTAAAGAAACTACATGTCTTACGATCCAAATAAAGCTGGTAGTGGCTGCTGGAGAGCGCTGAAAGCGTGAAGCACGTTAACCAGCTTGTCCCGTGTGCCGACGGCGCTTTCTTTCGTCAGGTCGGTTGTCCCATCCGCGTCCACGTCAATGGTATCTGCCTTGCACCGTGTGAGGATGTCGAAGTCTACAATCTCCACCTATGTAGTAGCAACCCAAGCTTACCACATCTCTGGAACTCCAGACTGTTCATGTAGCACAATTACATTACATACGCGAGATAGTTCTGGCGAGAAAAGAAACCACATATGCGCACTAGATTGCACTACCATGTGAATCTGGAAGAGGACTGTTTGATTTCTTATAAAGTCGTTCATTGTAACTAAAATTTTTCATCAAGTAATAGGTTTTATTTTTGTTATTGTTAATTTATTAAGTAACTGTGGTTTATTTAACTATCTTGGAGTTATCTTATTACTGTCCTGAATTCTCGGCTGAACTATTCGCCTTATATTATGACATTTTTAGCACAAAAATATGTTTATATAAATTTAGTTTTATACAGCATTTTGTAAATGGAGGGAGTTGTTGTTTTGGGGCTATTGTTCATCCAAACTTACCTTTATACAACATTTTCCACATGGAGGCTGCAGTTAGTTTTCGAGCTGTTGTTTATCTAAATTTACGTTTATACAGCATTTTGCACATAGAGGAGGCTGTTCTTTTTGAAGCTATTGCCTTGGCAGTGTCTGTAACCCTTTGGATTAGGCCACAACAACGACCACGAAATCCGGACGGTGTTGGGTTCAACCATGGCTGAGGTGAAGAGCTGAAGGTAGTGGCATATGTTCTCTATGAACGAAGGATCTGAGACCTGAAGATCAGCTGGAATTTCGGAACTTTGTGAGAATGTACGTAGCTTATTTCGACTAGTTGCTGCCTATGATAAAGAAAGAAGTTCGCTCAAGTGACAAAGTAATGTGGGAGGCAGTTTCACCTAGCCAGAAGTAAGAATTAAATCAGCTGCTTATTCAGTTTGCGATCAGACTCTATGGTCGATTATTGCCAGTTTCTCCTATCTTGCATCCTGAAATAAAGCAAAAGATGCAATCAAATCAAACGTGTTTCGTCATTTGCGGCAGAAGATATACAAATCGAAATTCACACATATGAAGTTATATGCACATTTACTGAGAAATAAACGTATTTCAGGTGTATTTTATTATGATACCGGTCATGACGACTATACAGACACTTTTCCTCACTATACCCCTGGATTAAGACGCTAAACACTTGTTTGGTCCATTCCGTTTCTAGAATACGAAACAATCAGTAAAAAGAATGCTTTTCGAAAACAGATTGTATAAAAGAACGTCTGCAGGAAAAAATATTGCTTTTGTTTCATAACTGCATTTGTGAAAATTTTCTCACAGAAAACTCTTCATTATGAAAACCTGGAGTTGCCTGTTGGCCACAGATGTCAACTTGTAACAGCACACCATAAACAATAACGAGAGTACGCCCGTCCACGCATGTGTGTATTATCGCTATCTAGTGCACAAGCGCGGTTTCGTGGGAGTTTAGAAATGGGTCTATAACAGCGAGTGGATAATTCATCAGCTAATTCTCTACGTTCCACCCGTTCCACCGCCAGAAGGGTGTCGCGCTAGACGTTCACCGTTCGTGGCTCATCGTCGTCTAATACCCGCTCAAAACAATCTTAAGACACTACTTATAGCGTTCCTTGGGGTGTAGTCAAAACCATGAACTCGACCATCGGAGTTAAACTGATATAGGAATTTCCAGGATTCACTGCCAGTCACTGCGATATCGGCACTCAATAATCTCGGCTTATTATTGGATGATTCAAAGTCTCCCATATTTGTTTTGTTTCGTTGCAAACAGAAGCTAGTTTCATGGGGCATTGTGTGAGGGTGTTGCACTATAGAATCTGCATTGTGTATTATTGCTTGTAATCTGCTTCATTTTTGCTCATATCCATAATATTGTGTGGAGTAAATGATTCCATATTTGTTTCTGTTTCATATGAAACAAAAGCTGGTTTCGTAGCTTAGTGTTCTATGGACATTTGTTCCTGTCTATTAATTCGCTTGTGAACTGCTCCACTTAAGTTCTTTGCAAGCATGTTTTTCGTATTGAAGTTCGTATTGAATTTCCAGGATTCACGCCAGTCACTGCGATATCGTCACTCAATAATCTCGGCTTATTATTGGATGATTCAAAGTCTCCCATATTTGTTTTGTTTCGTTCAAAACAGAAGCTAGTTTCATGGGGCATTGTGTGAGGGTGTTGCACTGTAGAATCTACATTGTGTATTATTGCTTGTAATCTCCTTCATTTTTGCTCATATCCATAATATTGTGTGGAGTAAATGAAACAGAAGCTGGTTTCGTAGCTTAGTGTTCTATGGACATTTGTTCCTGCCTACTAATTCGCCTGTGAACTGCTCCACTTAAGTGCTTTGTAAGCATGTTGTTCGTATTGAAGTTTATTTCAGTTCGCATCCATTTCTGTACTTTCATGCATTCAATAGAGAACTCCTTGTTAATAGCTTTTGATGAAATTAGTATTCAACTTTATTACATCTTGTCTCGAATTGAGTATGTATTTATGCTTTGAATGATGTTGCCACTGAGTATGTTTTGTAGTAGTAGTGACAGAGTATGTAGTTATTGGGCCAGGTATTATTATGCAGCGAAAGTATTCTGATTGGAAGTTCATATTTGTAAATGAGATTGTGTGGTATAATGTGAATGCACTTCATTTAGTACACACTAGTTATACAAAATTCACTAGTAGATCCAATGACGAAAGCATGAGAGAGTGAATTATTTCCGTTTGAATTTTCATTGGAGTGAGAGGATAATTGTAGTACATTGATATCTGCTAAAATGTACTGTCTGGAGTAGACTAACCCGTTAATAAGTTAGCAAAATCACAGTGATTCTGGGAGAAATTTCGAAAAGCTATTTGTCGTGATGTCAGGAAAAATAATGGAGGGTTCACAGTTTCATGATACCCTAAATTATCCTTGATTTTTATAAATGCTCTGTGTGATCTGTTTTGAAAAAAGTGACATTCTATAATTAGCAATGTATATTGGAAAATGTTAAATAAATACATCTGGTGTGCAAATGACGATGAAAAATAAAATCAGTCAACATAGATTTTATTAAGTACAAATTTAATAAAATAAAATTCTAATAAATATAGTGTAGCATTACTGTTCAGTCTTGTTAGCTCGAAATTGCGCAAGACGTACTCATGACTAACACAAAAAAAATTTGGTCCATGCAGGAATACATTAAATCTAACAGCAACTTTTATCGGTTAACACGAATTTCGGTCAATCGAATTTTGAACTCTTATTCAGTTCTAAGCGTTATCAGATTTAATTTTAACACAAACTTCCAATTTTACAGTAATTTTTTCCAAAATGAATGCAAGAAATTTAACTACGGAGCTAATTACCCATTGTTGACTCGTATCTAACATACTGTAGGTCAGGAGCCATGATTATCGGCGTGTACGGTACATTTAACCAAAGATTATAAAAGTATGTTTTATGGATATTTGCGCTTTGTCACTCACAATGGAAACAAAATAAAAGCTGATACCGCCAATATAAAAAAGTAGTTCTTTGGGAGAACTGGTCCGATGGAAAATTCGTTATAAGGAAGGAAGGTAACCGGATTTTTCGAGTAAGGTCGATGAATTTATGGATTACAGGTTAGACAAAAAAGTCTGAAGCAGCAACGTAAATTCCAAGATAGTATGTTTGATGTGTTGACTTTGCTGGTTACATATTCCCCAAGACCATTAATTGCGTCTTAGAGCTGCTACAAATATTTGTTTCTAATCTTGATGAGCCTTGGAATACATCATAGGTCAATATGCTTATCTGGTAATTATTACAACAATCATTTTACAAATGGAGAGCAGAAAAAATAGCTCACCAAAGAAAGCCATATTTTATACAAGAAAAGAACACTACAGTATATGTAAGTAGTAGGGCAACAGCAGTGTGGCCCTACTCTGCATTGTTGTCAGATGTATTCAAGATGGCAGATCTGAGATGGAGGCGATATAGTTGACAATGTCACAATGACGTTCAAATGTTTATGGGAAAATATGTCAACTGGTCTACCTCCGCTAACTTAACCCATCCCCTCCCCTCCTCTATCCTCTATTGGCCCCTCACCAAAAAAATGATGGGAAAATAGGACAGTTAGGATACCTCTTCCTTGGATTTGACAGGAAAGGAGTCAGTCTGTGCTGGGCTGGTGAGTAGGATGGAACTAAGTTTTTATCTTGTATATATTGTTTATTTAAACAATTTGAGTTGTCATAGGGAGGAGCTTAATCCACTCTGTTCACCATGAGGTCCAGCATTCAAGTGACCTAGAACACAGTAACGCCAGCACAGATGCAGTCGTCCCTCCCAAGATGGCGGTCCAGAAAGAAGTGTACTTTATTTATTTTCAGTGGTAAGTTAGAACAATTTATTTAGGGATGGATTTCACAAACTTTATTTTTTGTGCTGCTACAAAATACTCGCCTTAATGTGCTTGAGGTCAGAATACGTAGGCTACAGACCTGCAAACTCCTCGTAAATTAACGAAATAATGCAGCACACAAATGTACAGAAACGTAAAATACCCCTAAACTGTCAAATTAATGCATATGAAATGCCCTGCAAACACTAATTATAAGCAGTCGAAATAATGCATTGCACAGCCTACAGACATATCCACAAAATAGTACAATACGTGGATGGACAGACACGTTCACTACGTGTAAAATTCTCAGAAAATAATGCATGTACAATGCTCTGCAAAAACGCTGACAACACTTAGACAGCCCAAATAATGCAGTGCACAAACATTAATTGCACATAAAAATGCTTTCGAACTATCGTTAAGAAAAGACATGGCTCCATGTTGCATTGCTGCAAATACATTCAAGATGGCGAATCGATAATGGCAGTGATAGATGTGGCAATGTTGCAATGACGCTATGGCGGAAGATAAGATTTTGGCGGGAAAATAGGTCAATTGGGCCACCTCTGCTAATCTAATCCTTTCCCCTCCACCCTCCCCTCCCCTCCCTTCCCCTCCCCTACTAAAGAAAATGGTGAGAAAATAGGGCATGAAAATTTTGGCCAGAAAATAGGTCACTTAGGCTACCTCCACTAGCGTAAGTCATCCAATCACCACCTCTTCCTTGGAATTGGTAGGAAAAGAACTCGGTCTGTGCTGGGCTGGTGGATAAAATGAACATAAGTCTTTATTTTGACTGCATTGTTTATTTGAACAATTTGAGTTGTCATGGGCAGTAGCTCCATCCACTGTGTTCACCATGAGGTCCGGACTCAAACTGACCTAGTACACAGTACTGCCACCAGAGGACACTGTCGTTACTTCTGTGACGTAATCCAAGATGGTGACCTGGGAAAGAAAAGGCGGGAAAAGGACTGAGTCTGTGTCCAGCTGCTGGATAAGAAGGATTACACTTTGTAATTCTTCATGCTTTCCTGGCGATCTGTTGACATCTTGGATATTCGGGAATCCAGCCAGATGTTCGCGTCATTGCCGGACGATGTTTCAACAGTGTGCTTTGCTGTCTTCTTCAGGTGCTACCTGAGACTGGTCCTTGGGTCGATCGAGTCCAGTATTTATGCCTGGAAGGAGCTGGACGTTCCGTAATCTGTCCGCGCCGAGTCGAGTGTTCCGTCTGTGGTCCACGCCCGCCAGACTCGGCTTCAATGGACCCCTCCATTCGTGGATGTTCCGACGGCCGTCAGCGCCCGTTTTGGCCGTCCTCAACGGTTGTGGTCGTCGTCTGAGGTGTGTCAGACCCGATCTGAGAAGTTGGGTACTCTGTCTCATGACTGTTACTATGATTTCCTCATCCATCATGTGTTACACTTCCCAGAAATCGTAATGTCCTGCTTTCAACAAATAGGAAAAATTCCTCATATTAAATTCTATCATGATTTTCTCGTCAGTAATTCCGTTTCTTTTCCCTTTTCACAACACAGCTCCAAAATTTTATTCTGTAGTGTGATGAGAGATGGGAGCAGGAAGCTGGACCATGGCAGAATCTTTGGCCTCTTCCTGTTGAGGTCCATATTCCCATGGGAAACCTACTGCTAGGATTGCCTTGAAAGTATATAAAAGTTAATCATAGTAGTGTAATTTGTTCTTGTAGCAGTAGTGGTAGTAGTAATAGCGGTGACTTGACGTTCATAATTCTATTTCATACTTGTTGTTACTTAGTGCATACCAGGAATGCAGGTTGACCTGGAAACAGAGCTGGAGGCTGTAAAACACCAACGCCAACAGCAACATTCAGTGGAACAGCCTCTAACAGAGAATATCCAGCAGCAAGAGTCATGTCAGAATAGGAAAAAAATATATCTCTGTAGAAGCTGTGTAATCTTTCTCTAACAAGGGAACCTCCCCATCGCACCCCCCTCAGATTTAGTTATAAGTTGGCACAGTGGATAGGCCTTGAAAAACTGAACACAGATCAATTGAGAAAACAGGAAGAAGTTGTGTGGAACTATGAAAAAAAAAAGCAAAATATACAAACTGAGTAGTCCATGCGTAAGATAAGCAACATTAAGGACGATGTGAGCTCAGGAGCGCCGTGGTCCCGTGGTTAGCGTGAGCAGCTGCAGAACGAGAGGTCCATGGTTCAAGTCTTCCATCGAATGAAAAGTTAAATTTATTTTATTTTATTTATGATAATCACATCCACAAGAAAACCTAAATCGGGCAAGGTACAAGAATCTTTTTACCCATTCGCCAAGTGTACAAGTTAGATGGCTCGACAACATATTCCTGTCATGTGACGCACATGCCGTCACCAGTGTCGTATAGAATATATCAGACGTATTTTGCTGTGGAGGAATCGGTTGACCTATGACCTTGCGATCAAATGTTTTCGGTTCCCATTGGAGAGGCACGTCCTTTTGCGGTGCGGTCGCAAAACACAGACACTAAGCTTATTACAGTGAACAGAGACGTCAATGAACGAACGGACAGATCATAACTTTGAGAAAATAAAATTTTCACTCGAGGGAAGGCTTGAACCAATAACCTCTCGGTTGGCAGCTGCTCACGCTAACCATTGGACCACGGCGCTCCTAAGCTTACGCTATCCTTGATGTTGCCTATCTTTCACATGGACTACTCAGTTTGTATATTTTGCTTATTTTTTTTTCATAGTTCCACCCAACTTCTTCCTGTTTTCTCGATTGATCTGTGTTCAGTTTATCAAGGCCTATCCACTGTGCAATCTTATAACTAAATCTGAGGGGGGTGCGATGGGGAGGTTCTCTAGTAAGTACATTTCAACGTTAAAAAAATTATGTTTCGTCTTATTACGGCAACCATTCTAGAGGTGCTTGACTTCATAGAAAGGCAGCTGGAGACTGTTCACTGGCAACAACAGGTGCTGGAGCAGCCTGCAACAGAGAATGAGATGTCTGAGCAGTCTTGTAAGTAGAAATTAAAAAAATTCTGTAGTGCTTAAATATATTCCACATATGTGTATACACTCCTGGAAATTGAAATAAGAACACCGTGAATTCATTGTCCCAGGAAGGGGAAACTTAATTGACACATTCCTGGGGTCAGATACATCACATGATCACACTGACAGAACCACAGGCACATAGACACAGGCAACAGAGCATGCACAATGTCGGCACTAGTACAGTGTATATCCACCTTTTGCAGCAATGCAGGCTGCTATTCTCCCATGGAGACGATCGTAGAGATGCTGGATGTAGTCCTGTGGAACGGCTTGCCATGCCATTTCCACCTGGCGCCTCAGTTGGACCAGCGTTCGTGCTGGACGTGCAGACCGCGTGAGACGACGCTTCATCCAGTCCCAAACATGCTCAATGGGGGACAGATCCGGAGATCTGGGCTAGTTGACTTACACCTTCTAGAGCACGTTGGGTGGCACGGGATACATGCGGACGTGCATTGTCCTGTTGGAACAGCAAGTTCCCTTGCCGGTCTAGGAATGGTAGAACGATGGGTTCGATGACGGTTTGGATTCAGTGTCCCCTCGACGATCACCAGTGGTGTACAGCCAGTGAAGGAGATCGCTCCCCACACCATGATGCCGGGTGTTGGCCCTGTGTGCCTCGGTCGTATGAAGTCCTGATTGTGGCGCTCACCTGCACGGCGCCAAACACGCATACGACCATCATTGGCACCAAGGCAGAAGCGACTCTCATCGCTGAAGACGACACGTCTCCATTCGTCCCTCCATTCACGCCTGTCGCGACACCACTGGAGGCGGGCTGCACGATGTTGGGGTGTGAGCGGAAGACGGCCTAACGGTGTGCGGGACCGTAGCCCAGCTTCATGGAGACGGTTACGAATGGTCCTCGCCGATACCCCAGGAGCAACAGTGTCCCTAATTTGCTGGGAAGTGGCGGTGCGGTCCCCTACGGCACTGCGTAGGATCCTACGGTCTTGGCGTGCATCCGTGCGTCGCTGCGGTCCGGTCCCAGGTCGACGGGCACGTGCACCTTCCGCCGACCACTGGCGACAACATCGATGTACTGTGGAGACCTCACGCCCCACGTGTTGAGCAATTCGGCGGTACGTCCACCCGGCCTCCCGCATGCCCACTATACGCCCTCGCTCAAAGTCCGTCAACTGCACATACGGTTCACGTCCACGCTGTCGCGGCATGCTACCAGTGTTAAAGACTGCGATGGAGCTCCGTATGCCACGGCAAACTGGCTGACACTGACGGCGGCGGTGCACAAATGCTGCGCAGCTAGCGCCATTCGACGGCAAAAACCGCGGTTCCTGGTGTGTCCGCTGTGCCGTGCGTGTGATCATTGCTTGTACAGCCCTCTCGCAGTGTCCGGAGCAAGTATGGTGGGTCTGACACACCGGTGTCAATGTGTTCTTTTTTCCATTTCCAGGAGTGTAGTATAGTAGAGAGGAAGTCTTTCTCTAACAAATCAGTACATTGTTACAGCCTCCAAGTTCAGTATAGTTGACAAGTTGCTGCAGGGTGCCTCGGACTCTGAGGTGTGTAGATCACCTGAGAGCCATGATGAATCAAGGTTCAAGCTGCCACTATCTGAATGGGCTCAGGCAGCGTCTGAGGATTTGGGGTGATGATCGCTCCCTGGCACCAAAATGATGGCATTAGCAACGTTTTCTCTCTTTGCAGTATCTGTGTTATTCTAATCAATGTATTTTTCTTGCTCCCTCTACAGTTGGTTCATTTATGTACTTAATTAATGTACTCTTTCATACAGCAGCGCTGACTCCTGTGCGAGTATTGCATGCACGACCTATGCAAAAGCTTGCTGTACCCATCATGGGCTGGCCCAGATGCCACCACCCAGAGAAAGAGCAGAGTCGCAACCCGCAGCCAGAGCTGCAATGGTCAGCATCTCTGCGACCTAGCTGTTCGGTCTGGCCACACCAGGGATCCAATGCTCTGCACCAGCATCTTACACCACCACCACCTCCATTGCCTTCAATTAGTTCTAGTATTAATAATAAAGATAGTGATATGCCAAGTATCAGCCCTCTCCCCCATCCGAAAAACATCATGTGACAAATAGACTGCAAAATGATCAAGGATATGTTCAATGAATGCATTTTGGATACACGGATCAAGAGTCCAGCAGGGTGACACAAGAATGTTACAAATTTCCTGTTGGTGTGTCGCCCTGTTGTGGAGAGAGAGCTCATCAAAATCATGAATGATCCATGACATTCCTCCATGAAATGCAGCGTCTTATTATGCTGCCCTCTATTACATCCTTCCAAAGTGGAAGGAGCTCTCATAGAGAAAAGTATTGTATATGGGGCAAAACAGTGTGATATCTCAGAGCACAATCACTAAGTGGTTCCATTACCTTATCTCAGATGCTATTAGGAACTGGCTTTCAGAGATGGCTGGTAAAGGATCTGGTAAAGCACTCAGCCTTGTTCTACATGTCGATATCGACTAACATTTCCATGACCCAATAAATGAAGGCTCTAGCTATGTCAAGCTAGTGAAAGAATAACAGGCAATAACTGTTTCACATGGTCAAGCCCAGCCTGTGAAAGAAATTATAATCAAACTCCTGAGCGTCCTAAAAAATGCAATGTAGATGATAATATTCATGGGTATTACAACTTTGATGGTATTGATTTCCCTGTCAAACTTCAGGACATACCCAAATTTGAGAGGCAGGATTACGGTTTTTTGGTTAACGTTTTTGACTTGAAGAAGAACAGATCAGATGGTGATGACGACAACAACAGTGTAATCAGCCACAAAGTCGATGGACCCTCCATTTATCCGATTTTACAGGCCAGTGCAAGCTGCTTGTTAACATGCTGCTAATCTGAGATGAGAATGAAAATCATCACTATGTGTAGGTCAAGGATTGTACTGGCTCCTTTCCTCCCAATAGGATAAACATAGGATAAAAAGCGTACTTGCTACAGGTGCCTCACCAACTTTTCGTCAAGCAAGTCATTAGCTTTGAATACTACAGATAGTTCTTCGATGGTGTTGAAATGTCGACATAGAAAAACAATTTTTTAAAGTTTAAGAACCACCTCCTCCAGGAGCGAAGTCCCTTTGTAGTGTATGCTGTCTTTGAGTGCCTCATCCCTCCTTAGACCCGATGAGAAGGGGATCCTATAGCCTCACATACAATCTTCACTGAAAAACATGTACTGTATGCAGTGGCATACCAGGTGGTAGGTAACTTTGATTCCAGTCTCAGCCACCACAGATCATATGTTGGGGAGAATCCTCACCAATCTTAATAAACTTTTAGGGGAGGCTGATAAGCTTTACAGCACCAACATTCCCATGACCGAATTGCAGGAGAATATTCATCTGTACAACAACACAGTTGACTGTCACAGTTGTGGGTTGCTGTTAGATTGGAAAATGGAAACACCTCATAGGACCACTGTCATCTTATGGGCAAATTTCGCAGTGCAGCTCACAATGCATGCCAATTGAAGTATCAATTGCCACGACACATATCCGTTTTCTTCTATAATGTCACTGAGTATGATGCTCACTTCCTTGCTGAGAATTTGGCTAAATTCGGTATGAAGAATGATCAGGCCAGTATTCTCCCAGAGAGCGTTGATAAATATATTTCATTCTCCAAACGAATGACGCCCAGAATTGTGCTCCACGTCCTCGACTCGCTACGTATCATGCAAGCACCACTCTAGAAACTTGTTGAAACTCTACCTCTGAAGGATATGCATGTCACCAAATCAGTGTTTCCTGCAAGGGAAAGTTCCAACTTGTAATTAGGAAGGGGGCTTCCACATATGAGCATCTGGATAGTGTGACAAAACTCGACGAAACAAGTGAAATTACTGGATAGTGCAATAAGCAGGTCATTTGTGAGGATGGGGTTGAAACCTGCCCATACTCACACTAGTCACTTCATGACATCGGTGGAGGGAATCGTAGGGAGTGAATCAGGGTGGAAGAGGAATGAATGTGTGTGGAATAGTATCACCCATTTATCATAGTGAGTAAATAGTAGTGGATTGTACACTGTATGTACTATAGTGTAAATAGTTTGTTTCATGCAGACCACACCACGTAAACATTTCTTTTTTCATGCACTTTATGTGTGCTTTGTATATAATTTTGGTGTGTCTATGTAGAAAAAACTGATAAAACTATAAACAACTTCCAAGAAAAAAATTATAAAAAAATCTGTATGAAAACAAGGCTGCAATGTATTTTGTTTTCGTAAACTGTCTGCGTGTCATATAAAAATGTGTTCCAGGTACACTCACAAATAGTCTAGTTTTTAAGTTTCACCTGCTACTGGCCATCCCAGTTTGATTAGTTTTTTAGTATTTCTTTTTCCCAGTTGAGTAGAAATTGCAGGTATTCTGGATAAATCCAGTGCTAGTGTTGTCCTTTAATACAGTGTGTATTGTAAAAAAATTGTCATGTTGCTCAAAACTGTTTGGAATGTCTGCTATAGTTTTTATTAGTAACAGTACTAGTTTCAGGCAAAACGTACCTCTGTTTGACTGTTCTATCTCATTGTAAAATATAAAAGTACGTGTTTTCTAAAAGAAATAAATTGTAACTGTTTCGCAAAGTATCAAAAATGTATCTATTTCCTAAAAGAACTAAATTGTATCACACGAAACAAATCTGTGAATGGTATCTCAGGAACCAATGTGTAGAAAGAAACAAATTTTATCAGTGAACATCTACATACATATGTGTCTGTGTATAAATGAACCAAATTGTAGCTGTTTCACTAAGTATCAAAGAAACGTATCTGTTTTCAAAAATAGTCAATTCTATCATCGAAACAAATTTTATCTGTGAAATGTAACTCAGGAACCAATGTGTAGAAGGAACCAAATTGTGTTACCTAACATTGACATGCATCTAATCTGTGTCTGTATCTAAAAGGACAGAATTGTATCTCAATAACGAGACTGTATCTCAAGAATCATATTGTATCTGTAATAATTGAATAAACGAATAAATTCCTCACCATATGTCTTTATTGTTGTTATTTACAGATGACCTACCCCATTCGTATATACAAAGTTTGTGAAGGAAACAAGTGACATTAGTCCAGAATGAGATTTTCACTCTGCAGCGGAGTGTGCGCTGATACGAAACTTCCTGGCAGACTAAAACTGTGTGCCCGACCGAGACTCGAACTCGGGACCTTTGCCTTTCGCGGGCAAGTGCTCTACCAACTGAGCTACCGAAGCATGACTCACGCCCGGTACTCACAGCTTTACTTCTGCCAGTACCTCGTCTCCTACCTTCCAAACTTTACAGAAGCTCTCCTGCGAACCTTGCAGAACTAGCACTCCTGAAAGAAAGGATATTGCGGAGACATGGCTTAGCCACAGCCTGGGGGATGTTTCCAGAATGAGATTTTCACTCTGCAGCGGAGTGTGCGCTGATATGAAACTTCCTGGCAGATTAAAACTGTGTGCCCGACCGAGACTCGAACTCGGGACCTTTGCCTTTCACGGGCAAGTGCTCTACCAACTGAGCTACCGAAGCACGACTCACGCCCGGTACTCACAGCTTTACTTCTGCCAGTACCTCGTCTCCTACCTTCCAAACTTTACAGAAGCTCTCCTGCGAACCTTGCAGAACTAGCACTCCTGAAAGAAAGGATATTGCGGAGACATGGCTTAGCCACAGCCTGGGGGATGTTTCCAGAATGAGATTTTCACTCTGCAGCGGAGTGTGCGCTGATATGAAACTTCCTGGCAGATTAAAACTGTGTGCCCGACCGAGACTCGAACTCGGGACCTTTGCCTTTCACGGGCAAGTGCTCTACCAACTGAGCTACCGAAGCATGACTCACGCCCGGTACTCACAGCTTTACTTCTGCCAGTACCTCGCCTCCTACCTTCCAAACTTTACAGAAGCTCTCCTGCGAACCTTGCAGAACTAGCACTCCTGAAAGAAAGGATATTGTGGAGACATGGCTTAGCCACAGCCTGGGGGATGTTTCCAGAATGAGATTTTCACTCTGCAGCGGAGTGTGCGCTGATATGAAACTTCCTGGCAGATTAAAACTGTGTGCCCAACCGAGACTCGAACTCGGGACCTTTGCCTTTCGCGGGCAAGTGCTCTACCAACTGAGCTACCGAAGCACGACTCACGCCCGGTACTCACAGCTTTACTTCTGCCAGTACCTCGTCTCCTACCTTCCAAACTTTACAGAAGCTCTCCTGCGAACCTTGCAGAACTAGCACTCCTGAAAGAAAGGATATTGCGGAGACATGGCTTATCCACAGCCTGGGGGATGTTTCCAGAATGAGATTTTCACTCTGCAGCGGAGTGTGCGCTGATATGAAACTTCCTGGCAGATTAAAACTGTGTGCCCGACCGAGACTCGAACTCGGGACCTTTGCCTTTCGCGGGCAAGTGCTCTACCAACTGTGCTACCGAAGCACGACTCACGCCCGGTACTCACAGCTTTACTTCTACCAGTACCTCGTCTCCTACCTTCCAAACTTTACAGAAGCTCTCCTGCGAACCTTGCCCGCGAAAGGCAAAGGTCCCGAGTTCGAGTCTCGGTCGGGCACACAGTTTTAATCTGCCAGGAAGTTTCATATCAGCGCACACTCCGCTGCAGAGTGAAAATCTCATTCTGGAAACATCCCCCAGGCTGTGGCTAAGCCATGTCTCCGCAATATCCTTTCTTTCAGGAGTGCTAGTTCTGCAAGGTTCGCAGGAGAGCTTCTGTAAAGTTTGGAAGGTAGGAGACGAGGTACTGGCAGAAGTAAAGCTGTGAGTACCGGGCGTGAGTCGTGCTTCAGTAGCTCAGTTGGTAGAGCACTTGCCCGCGAAAGGCAAAGGTCCCGAGTTCGAGTCTCGGTCGGGCACACAGTTTTAATCTGCCAGGAAGTTTGAAGTGACATTAGTTCTGTACATGAGTCCTATTAAGGAGGTGAAGTTTAAGATGGAGAATAACGAAATATATGTAATGGTTGCACAGGACTATGCCTATCGCACTACATGTGTTTCGTTGTGGGAGCAGGTGGCACATGACCGTGTCCACTTCCAAAGATATACAGCCAACATGTCTAAAATTATATCTCCTGTGGTAGGAGAACAACAGACATGATGTGGAGAAAGTTATGTACTGGCAAAGTGAGAAAGAAATGAAGTACACACAGATTATGACATAATAATTCATTTATTTCTCTTCTATGTTACAACTAACTTTACATTTTCATAATCAGACACAACAGTACTTTAACATGACTTCTTCTTCTGTCGATGGAGAGCAGATCACCCATAGAGTTCCAGTTCCTGAATAGCATCAAATTTGAAGATTCGATGCATAGATGTGACCTTCTCCTCGTCTTTGATGTAGATGATGGTATCTGTGTGGTCAAATAATCAAAACAATGCCACGATATCTTTACAGAGTAAATAGGATCATCCCAGTGAATTCTATGGTAGAAATGTGTTAGGCACTTTGTACTCTTCTGTGTTTTAAAAAACTTCACATCTTTTATGTTGGATGTCAATACCATCACCAGTGCTATGATGAGCGTATAGTATAGGTCTTATAACGGTTTTGTATTTCGCACTGCATTGGTTTCCTGCTTTCCTATGTACACCAGTCATTTGCAGTATTTCACCATACATCTCCAGATCTCTGGGTGAATAATTTACAGTTTTTGCAGGATTTAGGAAAATGAGGTTTATTAGACCAGTTGTTCTCTGAAATTCCCTGTCACCTATCTGTATTGTTTGTTTCTTTTAAACTTATGGTTTGCATGCCTAACATGTATGGTTTTTCACCACTGACACCAGATATTTTGTATATCCTGTTATCACTGTGGTGATTAATGAAAGCCGACCGCTGTGGCCGAGCGGTTCTAGGGGCTTCAGTCCGGAACCATGAGACTGCTACGGTCACAGGTTCGAATCCTGCCTTGGGTATGGATGTGTGTGGTGTCCTTAGGTTAGTTAGGTTTAAGTAGTTCTAAGTCTAGGGGACTCCCACTCGAAATGAGGATACTCATTTTCCAAATCACAAACAATGACATACAAAATTCAAGCAAAAACAACCAAGAAATAGCACATAATCAAACAATGACTGAAATAGCTATAGACATGCCTCGACCAAGTTCAATCAGGACAACCAAAGTTTAAATCTAAACATAATGAGAAACAAATGCATACACAAATTGACACAGTGAAGAAATCACTGTTTGAGGAGGGGACACAACTTGGCTATGGGCCTTTTAAACTGCTTGTTCGCCGCCTTCACTAGCACCACACACACACGCTTGTCAGGACCAGGAAATAGCTCGATGATGACACCCAGCTTCCACATCAAGGGTGGTAAGTTGTCTTCCTTGATCAGCACATGATCGCCGATCTGTGGTTGCCAGGCTGCCTACGAAGTCCATTTGGTGTGCTGTTGCAGGTTGTGCGTGTACTCCATTGACCACTTCCTCCAGAATGAATGGTGCAATTGCTGTGTAAGTTGCCACCTGTGCAACCGGTTGGCAGGGATTTCCAGGATGGAAGGTTCAGAGTAAGTACAAAGTTAACCAATTAGCAAGTGACCAGGAGTGAGTACAGCAGGAGAATAAGGTTCATCAGAGAGAGAACACAAGGGCCTTGAGTTCAAGCATGCTTCTATCTGACTCAGTATGGTGGTTAGTTCATCAATCGTTAAGGACATGTTACCAATGACACGTTTCAAGTGCGAATTCATTGATTTGACTCCTGTCTCCCACAATCTGCCAAAGTGAGGAGCACGAGGTGGAATGAGCTCCCAACTAATCCCTTCTGACGTCGAGAAATTCACCACATCCTCAATAGTGCTGTTATTGGAGAAAAACCGTTTGAGCTCATTGTGTGCTCCCACAAATGTAGTGCCATTGTAGCTGTATAGGTGAGAGGGCTTTCCCCGCCTGAAAATGAACCTTCTCAAAGCTGCTAAGACGAGTTGGTTTCCAAGTCACTTACTACTTCTAAATGGATGGCCTTGGTTGCCATACAGACGAAGAGTGCAATGTAAGCCTTGGTGGTGACCTTACTTCGTCAGCCACTGTGCTTTACAATTATGGGACCTGCATGATCCAATCCACAATGTTTGAATGTGAGCGACTCTAGCAGCAGGTAGCTGACCCATTAACTGAACTACTGTCTTGGCCTTGAATGTAAAACACCTTAGGCATTTACTGATGATTCCCTTGATGGCGTTTTGTCCATTTGGGATCCAAAATCTCTGACGTAACAGAGACAAAACGAGTTGGGATCCAGCATGTGGCAGATGTTCTTGCTCAAAGTTTATGAGAAGCCTAGCCAGGTGATGCTTAGGCAGTACAATGATTGGGTGGTGCTCATCATAAGTTATGTTGGCATTCATCAGTCTCCCTCTTACACGCACTATGCTGTCGGCACCAATGAAAGGATGTAGGTTCTTCAGCTTGCTGTTGTGTGGCAGAGGTGAGCTGGCCTTCAACAGAGAGATTTCGTTACCATAAGGGCCGAGTTGCACAATGCCAAAGGCCTTATTAATAGCCCTTTGGGATTCTTGAGCGGTAAGCGGCTCAGTTGTTCTGTTAAATCGCAAACGCCTAGCATTACTGGCCAATCTCAGAACATAAGCTAATACCCTAAATGTCCTTTTGAACGAGGAATACCTGCAAAGAAGTTCATCATCAAGTGCAATCACTGATGCCAAGGCTACTTGTGTACACCTCCTGTCTGGCACTTCTTCCGATTTCTGTAGCATGAAGGCTGTGTAGTCAAGGTCAAGACTAGGTAGCCACGATGGACAAGACCACCACTGGGATCTATGCCACGTGACAAGTGGTCCACAGGGTTGTCCTCGGACCTTATGTGTCTCCAGTTAGCAACTGAAGTCAGTTTTGTATCTCGGCGACTCTGTTGGCCACAAAGAGTTTTCAGTGACCAGGATCACACTGCAACCAACAGAGAACAATCATCGAGTCTGTCCACAGATGGATGCCACAAGCATCTTCAATACCCAACGCACTAGCTACCCTCTGAATGAGTCATGCTAGGAGTTGAGCACCACATAATTTCAGTTGTGGCAATGTCTGCTGTTTTATGGGAGCAGTCCTGGATTTTGCTGTGATCAATAAGACTGACACATCTTCATTGACAAAGACACACCTTGTGTATATACATGCACCATATGCTAACTGTGAAGCATCACAGAATTCATGAATTTCTAATTCTACATAATGTGGACTAGGAATAATCTTACATCTAATTACAATGTCAGTTAGAGAGGGCAACTGCTCAGCAATATCATTCCATTCCTCAATTAAATTGGGTGGAAGAGCTTCATCCCAGTCAAGGTTTGATTGCCACAAATGTTGCATGTACAATTTACATTTCACTACTGCTGGGCCTAGCAGTCCCAGTGGGTCATAGATTGATGCTATAAAAGACAAAACATTACGCTTTGTAATGTTAGTCAGCTGACGACTCTTCAGTTGCACCTGACACTGGAAGATATCAGAATCAGGATGTCAGTATATACCTAAGGTTTTTTTTGTTGGTTCCCCAGTAAGGTGGCATGGCAAGGACGTTTCTGTGTCCTGCACTGGAATGGTTTCCATAACTCTTTGACTGTTCCAACACAACTTCCTCGGTGGAAATCCTCCTGGTGCGAGTAACTCTGTTAACTGAGTTTGCAGTAGATGAGCTTCAGCTTCCATAGCAGACCTACCTAAGCAGTCGTCTATGTAGAAACTCGACATCAATGCTCGCGCTGTCACTGGAAACCTGCCCTGGTTTCCCAGAGCTAGCTGCTCAAGACACCTTGTAGCCAGTAAGGCAGCAGGAGCGGTTCCATACGTGACTGTACACAGTCTGTATTCCTGCATCAAATCCGATGGAGATTCACGTCACAAAATTCTTTGGAAACCTCTATCTTCAGGATGTAGACACCTGTCTGAACATTTTGGCTATGTCAGCTGACAAGGCCACACTGAAGATGCGAAACCTTAAAACAATGGAAAGTAAGTCTGGCTGGACAGTGGGACCAACCATCAACATGTCGTTAAGAGAAACTTCCGTGGAAGTGGCGGCAGAGCCATCAAACACTACTCTCATCCTTGTAGTCGAGCTGCATTCTTTGAAAACAGCGTGATGTGGGAGGTAGAACCTTGGACCAACCACATTTGGAGAGTTACAAATCTCCGTATGCCCTAGTTCAGCATATTTACGCATGAATGCAGAATATTCCCCTTTCAAATTCGGCTGCCGCTCAAATATCGTCTCTAGATGCTCCAACCTATGAGAGGCCTACTGTCTTGATTCACCCAATGGTTTTCAGTCAGGTTTCACTGGTAATAGAACTACAAATCTCCCTTCTTTGTTACTTGTTATGTGGCGCTGAAAGTGAGCCCCACACAATTTGTCCTTTTACTCAATGCCTTCGTAGCCACTTCTTCTAATTCCCAAAACCTTTGCAATTTGGTATCTAGATCATCACCTCTGACAAAGCAAAATGTCACAGTGAAAGAAGGCATGTTGTGTGGTGTAGCCAGTATTCTTCCAGCCAAAATTCAACCAAACTTTGTCTCAACCAGTGATGGATGATTCGGCTGCACCAACCTTTCATTACATAAGACATCAAAGAAGACTTCTGCTCCAAACATTAAGTCTATGGCGGAAGATCTGTTGAATTACGGATCAGCAAGTGCAAGCTGACACGGAATATTCCAGGAACTTTTGTTTATATAGCTAGCTGGTAGGTTGCTAGTAACACTATCTACAATGGCACAATTAGTTTTAACATGAAAATCACTAAACCTAGATGACAATTCAACATTACAAGTATGTGACACTGAAGCTGCAAAGGCATTGTTTATCCCATTTACTGGAAATGACTGTTTGTCACACTTCAGTTTTAATTTATCTGCCAAGGCCTTAGATATAAATGATAGCTGACTTGTACTGTCGAGCAAGAGTCCTGCCTACCTTGGCTATCCTTGATGTTGACGACAGCTGTTGCCAACAACGCACTGCAGTGGGTGTTTGTGTTTGCACTTATGGCTGGCTTAATGGACTACATACTGAGTTACAGCTTCACCGTTGTTACCATGTTTAGGATCAGTGGCTTGGTGGAGCAGGACATTGTGCCTTCTCTTGCAGAACTTGCAAATGGGAAGCTTGCAGTTGCGTGCATAATGACCACTACGGCAGCACAACAAACAAAGCTTATTTATAGTTACATGATCGCGCCTCTCACTGACACTTTATTCAATAAATCGTTTGCAATCAGTGAGTATGTGATGTTTATTACAATAATTACAAGTCACTTCAGTATCAACATTGGCTAGATGAGCTCTCCTTACACGTTTCACTTGATTAGCACTGCTCAGGTCACTCCTCGGTTCCTTAGGTGTAGTGTCCCTAAATTTGATCAATTCTAAAGCTTGGCATTTTGTCTCTAAGAAATCTATGAGCTGCTTCAATGTGGTGAACGTCGACCCAGACATTTTTACCTCCCACTTCTGACGATCTGTGGGACGCATATCAGTCAAGATTTGTTCAGAAAGGATAACCTCATGAAGTGGCACATGGGGTTTGAGAGCTACTAAAGCTTTCAAATGGCTACATACATTGTTATTCAACTTCCGATAATCGGTTGACGTACCGTGGCTGATGGTAGGTAAGTTTGACAAAGCCTTAGTATGTTTGGCTGTGACTATCTTAGGATTATCGTACCTTTATGTGATAAAACCCCAAGCTATTGACAAATTTTCTAACATGATCAGTACATGTTTTAAAAGGTCCCTTGCTTCACCTCGCAAAGTCGAATTTAAGTAATGACATTTCTGAACATTGTCAAGCAAGTCATTATTTATTGTTAGTCTTGAGAACACATCTCTGTAGGAAGACCATTGGAGGTAATCCCCTTCAAAGATTGGCAAACTGATGGAGGGTATTTTCAGATTACTAATGCTGCCTGACGGATTCGTGTGAGCAGGCTCAGACTCTTGAGCGTGCCTCTTCATTAAACACTTCATAACTTCATAGTACATTCAATGATTTCACATGACTTTTCAAAATCCGCCCTATCAACACTGTGATCAGTTAAATCATCCTCCATTTCAAGTTGGCACTGCAGAGATTCAAAATCCGCTTGGATTTGCGCCAATTTGTTTAACCTTTACTCTAAGGTTTCAATGTTAAGAGTCTCTGGATCGTTCATTGAATTATTTAAGCGTGAAAGAGTGGTCTTTGCAAGACCACTCTGCTTGACTAATCTAGACCTTTCTACTGTTTCCATGGTAGGGAAGAGCAGGTTAGAAACAGGACGCTAAACAGTAACACTCACCAAGACTGTGGCGGCGTGGAGTTGGCGGCTGCGGGGTCACGTGAAGCAACTGGCACATGTGATGAGCGGCACAGCTTCCGTTGGCGCCAAAACTGCAGCGTGGCCGTGGACGACGTCAGAACCGTTGCTGGTGCGGACGTGTGTTCGCGTTCGATGCGATCACGTGCGATCAGTAGCCGGTCACAAGTTCTGCACTCACACTGTGGCCAGGGCTGTCATTTGCGTAGTCCCGTACACACCTTAGAGCACACACCAGTGGTTGCTCACAAGCTGCAAACACTTGAGGTACAGCGTGGCTATCAAGTTCAGTTTCGGAAAGCAAATCCTCGCGAACGCACTTCCGCGCGATTACCATACGCTGCGATCCACCCTCGCGTGGTCACTGTATCTGGCCTGGAGGACCAAAATTTACACGCCTCTGGTTCCCACGTACATTTGTTGAAGATGTATAGATCAGAGCGACTATGATCTCTCATCGTTTCCACCATCACACAAATAAGTAGACGTAACAAGGTTGGATATTAAAAACACTTCATTGCGTCTCAGTACGCTGCTCAATATCTAGCCAACTGCGCGTACTATACTAAACAATCAACAATGAGGTGGCTACGAGTGGCAGCCCTCTGAGACGTCCGACATGTGACTTCCAGCAGTGGCGGAGTCTCAAACCAGTATGAATAGCTCCCAGCACTGCGGCTGGGGCAGCAGTGGGACAAAAAAATGTTTACCTGCCGGCGGAAACTCGGCCGCACAATGGTGGCCAGGCTACCCTTAGAGTTCCAACATTTCACACAGGGGGCAGACCAGACTGGACAACATCACTGTCCAGTTTCAGACTGCCACCAGATGGCTATTGTGGGCCCAAACAAAGAGCATTTGACAAAAGACAATATGTTACATCCATGTTTGTGGGTACTGAATGGGCATATTGTAATGCTATTGTGTCCTTATTTTGGCAACAAATGTTAGAGATAGGACTGCCCTACAGTTTCTTGTATGGATATGCAAATTTTTTGTCAGAAGAACTGTCCTCTTAGTTTAAAAAATGAAACTGCAGGCCCAAGATATGCCACTCTTGGCCTTCCACAGGGATATATACTGAGCCCTATTCTCTTTAATGTTTATATGGAAGACTTGGGAACCAAGCCGTCAAGAGTTATACAGATACTCCAGGATGCTGAAGATATATGTATATATACTTTTGGTACCAGCCTTGAAGAAATGAGGAGACTAATGAGAGCAGCAATGGACAATTTAGAAGCCTGGTTGATATATAAAGTTTACAAATCTCAGCCCTTAAGAGGCCAATTGTTAATTCTGGTAGGTGAAAGATTCCACAAGGACTGACACACATGAGATTAAATAACCAGATTTTTCCACTGAGAAGTCAAACTAAAAGAATATCAAACTAGGAATGATAATGGAACCGTGTCTCTCATGGGCAGGACATATTGCATATCTCATAGAAAAGATCCAGCCTTGTCTCAACGTGTTGTGCTCGTCCGCTAGGATATTGTGGGGTGCGGATCATCACAGTCTATTAGTAACACACAGGCATCTCATAAGATCTAAAATCGACTCTGGCAGCGCGCTCTACTCCAGAGAGAAGAGGAAATCAATTTGGAAACTATAAAAACTCCAGTTTAGCTGCAGCAGAACTTGCCTAGGAGCTATGCACTCCATGCTAGTGAATGCATTGTTAGCTGAAGCTTTAGAAATGTCAATGCTCTACACTGAACATTAATACAGATATACACCAATGAGCCAAAACATTGTTGGTTGGGTTGGGTTGTTTGGGGGAAGAGACCAAACAGCGAGGTCATCGGTCTCATCGGTTTTATGAAGGAAGTCGGCCATGCCCTTTCAAAGGAACCATCCCGGCATTTGCCTGAAGAGATTTAGGGAAATCACGGAAAACCTAAATCAGGATGGCCGGATGCGGGATTGAACCGTCGCCCTCCCGAATGCGAGTCCAGTGTGCTAACCACTGCGCCACCTCGCTCTGTCAAAACATTGTGACCACCTCTTTAATAACATGTTTTTTCACGTTTCAAACACAGTACAACAGAGAATCTGCTTGGTATGGATTCTACAAGCCCTTCACAAGATTCCGGAAATATCTGCACAACATCTCTACTCAGCGATCAAACAACTTGTGGGATTGTGGTTTGCAGACACACAGCTGGCGCCCGATATGTGTTCCAGTAGGTACAGATCAGGCACATTTGCTGGCCGACACACCAATGTGAGATTGCTATAACGCCCCTCAAACCACTGTAGCACTATTCTGACCGTGCAACATGCAACATGCTGGAAGGTATCATCGCCGTAGGGGGAGACATCAAACATGAAGCAATGCAGATGGTCCGCTATGTTGTTCGCTTAGTTCACTGATGTCATGGTGCCTTCGATTACCACCACAGACACCATGGAAGCCCAACTCAGTGTACCCCATAGCATAATTCTGCTCTCACAGGCCTGAATCTGTGCCGTGGCGCACGTTCCGTGCAGCCATTTGCTTGGATGACTGCGTGTAAGAACACAGCCATCGGCGTGGTGTAACAAGAAATGGAATTATTCGGTAGGCGACGTGTTTCTATTAATCCATGGTGAAAACTTAGTGATCCTGTGCCCATTGCAATCGTAACTGATGATGTCGTTGAATCAACACAAGATCAAGTAGGGGTCGTGCGATGTGGAGCTCCATGTTTAGCAATGGCCTTTGAACAGTGTGCTCTGAAACACTTGTGCCTGCTCCCTACTCTGTCGTCAGACCTACCACACATCGCTGTTTATCCTGGATTACACAGTGACGGATTCTCCAACCTCTATGTATTGTAATTAGAGATGGTCGCCGAATACTACACGGCCTACTCGTTATTTCACAATCCTTCAACCACTTGCCATAGGTGCTCACGGCACTAGTACGCCAACAGGCGACCAGCTTCGCCGTTTCCGAAATGTCCACAATCACTGTTCATTCGTCTCTCTGCCACTTACATTCTCCTTACTGCGCCACATGCCCGCAATACCAACAGGAGGCATTCAGCCTTACGGTGGACAGTGGTCTTAATGTTTTGGCTGATCAGTGCATTCTAAGAAGACTTGCTGTAACTGACCACCCAACCGGTATAGCAAATCGACAGATGGTTTCAGGAAGACATGAATAGACAGAGAGTAAACACTGTCCTAAAATCGGAGGTTTCGGAAGCCTAAGAGACATTTTACGTAGTCTCCAAAGAACGCCAAAATATCCCAATTCGGAAATCAGTATAACAAAATTATTTCAGTAGCTTATGTCTTCTACTTACCAATAAAAAAATAATGTTACAGAACAATAAGTAAAAATCTGTATTACTGATAATGTACCGGAATATCTCCAGATTTATACACTCCTGGAAATTGAAATAAGAACACCGTGAATTCATTGTCCCAGGAAGGGGAAACTTTATTGACACATTCCTGGGGTCAGATACATCACATGATCACACTGACAGAACCACAGGCACATAGACACAGGCAACAGAGCATGCACAATGTCGGCACTAGTACAGTGTATATCCACCTTTCGCAGCAATGCAGGCTGCTATTCTCCCATGGAGACGATCGTAGAGATGCTGGATGTAGTCCTGTGGAACGGCTTGCCATGCCATTTCCACCTGGCGCCTCAGTTGGACCAGCGTTCGTGCTGGACGTGCAGACCGCGTGAGACGACGCTTCATCCAGTCCCAAACATGCTAAATGGGGGACAGATCCGGAGATCTTGCTGGCCAGGGTAGTTGACTTACACCTTCTAGAGCACGTTGGGTGGCACGGGATACATGCGGACGTGCATTGTCCTGTTGGAACAGCAAGTTCCCTTGCCGGTCTAGGAATGGAAGAACGATGGGTTCGATGACGGTTTGGATGTACCGTGCACTATTCAGTGTCCCCTCGACGATCACCAGTGGTGTACGGCCAGTGTAGGAGATCGCTCCCCACACCATGATGCCGGGTGTTGGCCCTGTGTGCCTCGGTCGTATGCAGTCCTGATTGTGGCATTCACCTGCACGGCGCCAAACACGCATACGACCATCATTGGCACCAAGGCAGAAGCGACTCTCATCGCTGAAGACGACACGTCTCCAGTCGTCCCTCCATTCACGCCTGTCGCGACACCACTGGAGGCGGGCTGCACGATGTTGGGGCGTGAGCGGAAGACGGCTTAACGGTGTGCGGGACCGTAGCCCAGCTTCATGGAGACGGTTGCGAATGGTCCTCGCCGATACCCCAGGAGCAACAGTGTCCCTAATTTGCTGGGAAGTGTCGGTGCGGTCCCCTACGGCACTGCGTAGGATCCTACGGTCTTGGCGTGCATCCGTGCGTCGCTGCGGTCCGGTCCCAGGTAGACGGGCACGTGCACCTTCCGCCGACCACTGGCGACAACATCGGTGTACTGTGGAGACCTCACGCCCCACGTGTTGAGCAATTCGGCGGTACGTCCACCCGGCCTCCCGCATGCCCACTATACGCCCTCGCTCAAAGTCCGTCAACTGCACATACGGTTCACGTCCACGCTGTCGCGGCATGCTACCAGTGTCAAAGACTGCGATGGAGCTCCGTATGCCACGGCAAACTGGCTGACACTGACGGCGGCGGTGCACAAATGCTGCGCAGCTAGCGCCATTCGACGGCCAACACCGCGGTTCCTGGTGTGTCCGCTGTGCCGTGCGTGTGATCATTGCTTGTACAGCCCTCTCGCAGTGTCCGGAGCAAGTATGGTGGGTCTGACACACCGGTGTCAATGTGTTCTTTTTTCCATTTCCAGGAGTGTACTTGCCTCGTTTACATGGGGCTCACAAAACCGGATTTCGTAAACTGATTTCCCAATACCGCTTCTGAATGGTCATGTAAACACTTCAAAATCGATTCTGGAAATCCGTTCCTAGTTTCCGGTTTTCCATTTCTGATATCGATTTTCGCCTCCATTTAAATGCAACCGGTTTTGAACCATACTTGGATTGTCAATTTACGTCTAGTTTTCAGAATATTCGATTAATATGGACTTATGGTCCAGTGAAGAAGAAGCAGAAATATTAGGCTGTAATATTCAAGTGGGAGAAATAACAACTGTGTTGACTGAATCAGCAACTGGATCAGCTGTTTTCCAGACATCTTATTTAACTGGGCTAACAAATCAGTTTCAGATCTTAATATGCAAACACGACAAAGGAAAACGGTTTCCGAAAATCAGTTTTCGTCTTTCATAAGATACGTTGCATGTAAACGTAGTGACTGATGGCTCCAAAGGCCCAAACAGTGGTAGAGCGAGTTGTTCTTCTCTACACCCAAGCACAAATCAAAAGGAATTGATATTGCTTTCCAGTGAAACTTCTAGGTTTTCGGCAGAGCTATAGCGTTACTCGCAGCTTTGAATTACTCGCAGACCCTCACAGCAACAAGTAATATTATTTTAATGGATTGCAGAAGCTTGCTCCAGGCACCTACAGACACCTGCCATTCAAAAGAAATCTAATCCACTGCTAAGGGACATCAAATAAGCTACAAAAAAACTAATTTATCAGAAATAAGACAAAATTTATGTGGACCAAAGGACACGCCAACATTAAATATAATGAAATGGTCGATGACTTAAACGAAAACCGCTGTACAACACCGTACTTTTACAGATATCTTATTACTGTCATCAGACATGAAGACTAACATATGAAGAAGAACAAGGCGAGAATGTGTAGTGTCTCAGTGAAAAATCCTGCCATTTCTTTCTTTAGTTAGTATCTTTTGGAAGGAGAAATTATTATTATTATTATGGACACAATATTTTTTTCAAGTGGTGTACGCTATAAATGTTTAATGGTTGTACACTCTTTAAGATCATAAAGTTTAATATTTCGTCTATATACTTGAAAGTAATTGTGTGGATTCTTGTTAGTACACATTACACATAGGCCACTGATACAATATTGTCCACTTTTTTACTCAGACTTCATATATTGTAAGTAATTGGAGCTTAAGTCTTTAAAAGTATCCCAGTACAAGTGAAAATAATTTAGTCTGTCTATGCAAGAAAAACAGTCTCACCACATTAAGCATCTGTACCTATGTGTGCATGAAGTTAGAATTAGACACCACAAAAACACAGTTACAATACTACAAAATATCCTCCATAAATCAATAATGTTGTTAAGGTTCAATATCTTTCACTCTTACACCAGCATAAACTTTCAGCCTTGAGCAAAGCCATTTCGATTCTGGAATTCTTAATTACACCAGTTCTATACCTTTTGTAGAAAGTATTTGTGGTAGTCAGATCTCAGAACTTCTACAGAATGATAAACAGTCTGTACACTTTATGTTGTGGTATTTCATAAATAGTTACTGAAAATTAACATCCGCGCATATCGGCGGACACCGAGGAGACCAGTGATGTTACATTAGTCTCCATGGCAGGTTGAGCTAAAAATGGTGAAAACACAAGATGTGGCAAATGGGAATTATAATTCTTTAAATAAAAATATTTACCCTCATTTACTTCTAAGTCTCTATTTCAGAATAAATAAAATTTCACACACTAACAGACCTGAGCACAGCAATTCGATATTACTCACAATGAGTATATGAGATCAATAGCAAGCAAGCTTCACTTCTAAAAAAATGCTTATAATTGGTGTATTTTATATTTAGTTGTCAAAAGTATCCATGGGAATGCTATATTGTCCCTTTGAAAGACCACGCATAAATGAAATGCTTGTTGTGGGCATTCCACAAGTATACTTAATGCACAGTATACACTTCAGTGTCACATTTTATTATAACGTCACACATCTGGAAGTCATTCATGGAGACTAAATATTAGTTATTAAAAGTTTACATTTAGTTTTACAGTTTGTTGACTATCCCCACTACAGGCCACCAATTGTTAAATCAGTAAATTTGGTGTGAAAGTTTGTTGATTATCCCTATTACAGGATGTAAATTGTTAATCTCGGTTAACTACGCTGCTCAATATTATAAGAGTTTATGAAGCTTTAAAATGTCTTTGTTTTATGGAGTGGAGGTCCAAATACGTAAGCCATGAAAATGTTGACATCCACCCATTTGGGCTGGTTGTTCAGAGAAAAACGGCTAAAAAAAAACAGGCATTGATCGACATTCAACTCCTTCATACTCAATATCCATCAACTCATTTAACCATTTAACGTCAACATTATTAACATTTAACATATTGTGTCAAAAAATTATGCATTTTTAAAAGTTCTTTTTGCATGCAATTAAATGTTTCTGATTTAGACGTCATGTTTGTAGTCTTCTTTCAATTTCATATTTGCCTAACATTATACAGGGCTATTACAAATGATTGAAGCGATTTCATAAATTCACTGTAGCTCCATTCAATGACATATGGTCACGACACACTACAGATACGTAGAAAAACTCATAAAGTTTTGTCCGGCTGAAGCCGCACTTCAGGTTTCTGCCGCCAGAGCGCTCGAGAGCGCAGTGAGACAAAATGGCGACAGGAGCCGAGAAAGCGTATGTCGTGCTTGAAATGCACTCACATCAGTCAGTCATAACAGTGCAACGACACTTCAGGACGAAGTTCAACAAAGATCCACCAACTGCTAACTCCATTCGGCGGTGGTATGCGCAGTTTAAAGCTTCTGGATGCCTCTGTAAGGGGAAATCAACGGGTCGGCCTGCAGTGAGTGAAGAAACGGTTGAACGCGTGGGGCAAGTTTCACGCGTAGCCCGCGGAAGTCGACAAATAAAGCAAACAGGGAGCTAAACGTATCACAGCTGACGGTTTGGAAAATCTTACGGAAAAGGCTAAAGCAGAAGCCTTACCGTTTACAATTGCTACAAGCCCTGACACACGATGACAAAGTCAAACGCTTTGAATTTTCGGCGCGGTTGCAACAGCTCATGGAAGAGGATGCATTCAGTGCGAAACTTGTTTTCAGTGATGAAGCAACATTTTTTCTTAATGGTGAAGTGAACAGACACAATGTGCGAATCTGGGCGGTAGAGAATCCTCACGCATTCGTGCAGCAAATTTGCAATTCACCAAAAGTTAACGTGTTTTGTGCAATCTCACGGTTTAAAGTTTACAGCCCCTTTTTCTTCTACGGAAAAAAAGGTTACAGGACACGTGTATCTGGACATGCTGGAAAATTGGCTCATGCCACAACTGGACACCGACAGCGCCGACTTCATCTTTCAACAGGATGGTGCTCCACCGCACTTCCATCATGATGTTCGGGATTTCTTAAACAGGAGATTGGAAAACCGATGGATCGGTCGTGGTGGAGATCATGATCAGCAATTCATGTCGTGGCCTCCACGCTCTCCCGACTTAACCCCATGCGATTTCTTTCTGTGGGGTTATGTGAAAGATTCAGTGTTTAAAGCTCCTCTACCAAGAAACGTGCCAGAACTGCGAGCTCGCATCAACAATGCTTTCAAACTCATTGATGGGGACATGCTGCGCCGAGTGTGGGAGGAACTTGATTATCGGCTTGATGTCTGCCAAATAACTAAAGGAGCACATATCGAACATTTGTGAATGCCTAAAAACACTTTTTGAGTTTTTGTATGTGTGTGCAAAGCATTGTGAAAATATCTCAAATAATAAAGTTATTGTAGAGCTGTGAAATCGCTTCAATCATTTGTAATAACCCAGTACAATTTAAAAACTCTGATAATCTCAGAAGGCTGCCACTGGTGATGCCATGGTTGTAGTCTGCATCACACGCTGTGATGGTTCTCCAAGTATGGCTGACGGAACGCCCAGTAGGAACAGTAGATTGAACCCAGAACCACGTCAGAAAACTGCTCAGCTGCTACCACCTACGTGTTGTGGTCTTGTACGGTGTGGCTGGAATTGCCTTGGCTGTACATCTCCATCATGCGAATTCAAGAAAACCGTCAACAAGGGATTAGACATTGTGTGCTTCTGATGTTACACGCTATGGAAAGAATGTGTGATAACATCATTGTTTCTTCAAGACCATTTCCAAAGCATTGTTCACTGACATTACATACAGCAAGAATTTTGCATGAAGTTAGGCCACTGCGGTTTGGGCTATGTTGATACACATCTTTCCACAAACACATCTTTCCACAAACACATCTTCTTTGCAGTCAGTAATTATCACTGTTGGCGTCTGCTAGCTGGTACTATGCATACTAGCAACATTAGCATTGCACTCATACGCCATTTAGAGAGTCTCACCAGCCATTAACGAACATACTCATTGTTGTCTGCCAAGAAATATCTGCAGTTCCACACACATTCGTTTCATTTTTGCAGTATATCACTACACTCACAATCCTAACAGTTATTTTAGTATATGGTTATATCATTTCACAGTCTGGTTTTGTGAGAATACAGATTGCCTTGATATCATATAGTCCAACACTGTTCTGTCCTCCACCAAATAAATACCTGTTGTCACATTGTTTTACAATACTGGAAATGTCACATTTAATACCACTAACACCCTTTGTGGTGGAAGTCCTTGCTAGATGATGCACTGTTATATACCTTTGTACATGTTCATCGGTTTCTCTTGTCTTAAGAATATTCTCATCATATACATAACTTGTCATACATCAGTTACAGTTCTGTGTGTTACTTAAGGCATACAAGTTTTCTTATTTCTTTCCCTGTTGCCAAATCATTGAACACACGAGTGCTGAGTCTTGACCACAGATACTGGCATGACTTTACGATAATGAAATTAGAAAATTTAACATTTTAACTGTTATGTTTTAAAATGTTCCCTGAACAAATACCATGTGATCCTGAAACTAAGTCAAAGTGGATACCCCCAAATACGGAAAAGATAAAACTTCATCATGAAGTTGTATATACTGATGGTATACACCAAAGCTACATGATTAAAAAGTGAAATGCACAGTAAATGTTCATTTTTACTTTATATAGACTCTACATTTATCTTTGCTCAAGTGGCATTTGAACTTAATACACTTCAGCTACCATAAACATAAAGAATAAAAAATTAATACAAAATGAAAATATTAAGAAAATTATGTATTTTTACATAAGTCTGTTCAAGTAGGTTAGGCTTCATCTAGAACCACAAAATCTTTCCTTTCTATGGTAAGTCTTACTCTGACTACAAGGTGTAGCTTCTGAAAAAAAATTCTTTAAATTCAATATCTCTTCTGTCACCCAAGGATTTCTACTTTTTACCTACTGAATCCTCTGTTTCCTCCACTATTTCATCTCTCAAAGCTACCCAATCTTCATCTACTGTATTCCTTTCCCCTGTTCTGGTCAATTTTTCATTAATGCTCCCTTTGAAACTCTCTGAAACCTGTAGTTCTCTCAGTTTATCTAGGTCCCATCTCCTTAAATTCATTACTTTCTGCAGTTTTTTCAGTTTTAACCTACAGTTCATAACCAATAAATTGTGGTCAGAGTTCACATCGGCCCCTGTAAATGTCTTACAATTTAAAACCTCGTTCCCAAATCTGTGTCTTACCATTAAAATCAATCTGAAACCTTCTGGTATCTCCAGGTCTCTTCCATGTACACAAACTTCTCTCATGATTCTTAAACAAAATTTTAGCAATGATTAAATAAGGCTATGTGCAAAATTCTACCAAGCAGCTTCCTCTTTCATTCCTTACCCCTGTCCATATTCACCTACTACTTTTTCTTCTCTTCCTTTTCCTACTACTGAATTCCTGTCCCCCATGACTATTAAATTTTCGTTTGCCTTAACTATTTGATTAATTTCTTTTATATCATAATACATTTCTTCAATTTCTTCTTCATCTGAGGAGTTAGTTGGCATATAAACTTGTACTACTGTGGGAGGTATGGGCTTCATGTCTATCTTGGCAACGATAATGCATTCACTATGCTGTTCATAGTAGCTTATCCATGTTCCTATTTTTTTATTCATTATTAAACCTATTCCTGTTATGTTATGTTAACCAGGAACCTAGAAACGATGGAGAGGCTCCATCCCTGCCACAGCTGCAGTGGTCCGCAACCCCACGACGACTATCGCAGTCCACATCACCCCTCCACCACCCCACTCCGAACCCACGGTTATTGTGCAGTTTGGCCTCTGGTGGACCCCCCAGGGAATGTCTCACACCAGACGAATGTAACCCCTATGTTGGTGTGGTAGAGTAATGGTGCTGTACATGTACATGGAGAACTTGTTTGCGCAGCAATCGCCGACATAGTGTAGCTGAGGTGGAATAAGGGGAACCAGCCTGCATTCGCCGAGGCAGATGGAAAACCGGCTAAAAACCATCCACGGACTGGCTGGCTCACCGGAACCTCAACACAAATCCGCCGGGTGGTTTTGTGCCTGGGACCGGCGCTCATGCCTGCCCGGAAAGCAGTGCGTTAGACCACATGGCCAAACTGGCCACTGAACTTCAGTAATTCCCACTATATCTAACTTTAACCTATCCATTTCCCTTTTAAAATATTCTGACATACCTAATCGATAAAGCGATCTGAATTTCCATGCTCCAATCCATAGAGCGCCAGCTTCGTTTCTCCTGATAACGACATCCTTCTGAGTAGTCGCCACGTGGAGATCCAAATAGGGGATTATTTTACCTCCAGAATATTTTACACAAGAGGATGCCATCATCATTTAACCATACAGTAAAGCTGCATGCCCTCAGAAAAAATTAGGGCTGTAGTTTCCCCTTGCTTTCAGCTGTTCATAGTACCAGCACAGTAATGCTGTTTTGGTTGATGTTACAAGGCCAGTACAGTCAATCATCCAGACTGTTGCCCCTGCAACTACTGAAAAGCCTGCTGCCCCTCATCAGGATCCACACGTCAGTAGTAGGGCAACAAGGACATGGCCCCACGTTGCTTTGCTGATTCACGTTGCTGGATCCAAGATGGCGGCGATAGGTGTGGCAATGTCGCAATGACGTCATGGCAGTAGTCAAAATTTTGATGGGAGAATAGTTCAATTGGGCTACCTCCACTAACCTATGACATCCAACCACCACCTCTTTCTTGGAATTGGCGGGAAAAGGACTCAGCCTGTGCTGGGTTGGTGGATAGGACAGACGTAAGTCTTTATTTTGCATGCATTGTTTATTTAAACAGTTTGAGTTGTCATAGGCAGTAGCTCCATCCAGTGTGTTCACAATGAAGTCCAGAATCCAAATGACCTAGTACACAGTACTAGGCGCTGTCGTCCCTCCCATGACGAAATCCAAGATGGCAGTTCAGAAGAAATGCAGGAAAAGGACTCAGTCTGTGTCCAGCTGCTGAGAGGTAGAAGTTTACTTTACTTATTTTCAGTGGGAAGTTAGAACAATTTATTTAGGGATGGATTTCACATAGTTTATTTATTAAGCTGATAAAAACACTTGCCCTTATGTGCTTGGGGTCAAAATACATAGCCTACAGACCTGTAAACTGCTCGTAAATTAATGAAATAATGCAGTACACTGATGTTCAGATATGCAAACAACTCACAAAGTGTCAAAATAATGCACGTAAAAAGCAATACAAACAGCTCACTAGTCGTAAACTGTCGAAATAATGCATTGTACAACCTACAGACATGTTCACAAAAAAAGTGCAGTACACTGATGTACAGACAGGTTCACTATACATAAAACTGTCGAAAAATAATTTATGTATAACACTCTGCAAACACGCTCACAACGCTTAGACAGCCGAAATAATGCAATGCACAAACACTCGTTGCACGTAAGAACACTTTCAAACTATTTAAGAAATTTGACGCAACGTATCAGCGATCTGTTCCCTTCAGAGGTCCAAGTCGGAATGATAACTGGATGTGTCGGATGCACACACCAGTCCAGGCTGCCCCGCATACGAGGCGCTTCTGGCAGCATGCAAGTGTTTACCTGCCCAGCATGACTGACACATAGCCATCACATCTGCGCGTCCAGCGGCGAGGGAGATGTTTACCTAGCGACTCACTCTTGCAGGTGCAGCTAAAAGATAGTCAGTGTTATACTGATGTCTCATGTCTATGTAAATAAGAGCCACTGCTTCCTCTGGACACGCTACAGAAATCTTTTGAGCTGCTTTCAGAAATTGTTTACGAAAATATCCCAGAATAACACATGACGCATTCTACCTAGCGAACCTAAAAGGACAGCCTGTCCATCACATGTTACCCTTCCTGGAAATCGAAATGTCCTGCTTACAACAAATGTCACAGAAATGGTAAACGTTCACCCTTGTTCTCGCCATTAAAAGTCTTCATCATGTCTTTGCATGCTTGCGAAAACACCGTTAATCATAAAAGCACTCTTGTTGTTTGGAAAGAGAGCACTGCCTAAGCACAGATGGGAAAATCAGAGCAATTACGCAAACAGAATTCGAAGCACTGTCCTACAGAAGAGAAAAATGGCTGGAATTTTTGGCGTCCTGCAGCTGCTGTTCTGGAAATGGCCTAATGCCACAATGGCGGATGAGGGACAGCATTCCAACAGAGATGGACGGTCTGCTTCAACTTGTCTTCGAACACTTGAACAAAGAAAACATCACGTTACTCTCAGAACTTTTCCTACATACCTTTCCCCCATCTTGTTCCAACCAGTCTGTAGAGGCCCCTATACCCTGCACCAAGGCTGTCTTGTAAATGAATGGAGCATTCTGATTGACTCTTTGTTGAATTTTCCCGCCAAACTGTTACTGCTGCCGGTGTGGGAGCACTATCCACTTTTTTTTTCTCCAGATGAGACGATCAGCGGCTAAACTATTGTTATGGCTTCTCGCCGCTTGTTACGACTTCTGCACCACTTGTTAGCAGCAGACACAGCGGCTGCGCCAAAGACTGAGACGGCGTGGAGTTTTACAATTATTTATTGAACTTTCTTTACAATTTCTCCCTCGTCGTCGCTGCCCAGCCCTGCGGATCTCTCCGCTTGGCTGCTGCTGTGTAGACTCTCCGACAATGCGCGCAACGCGCGCCACCAGTGCTCCGCTGAAGCAGGATGCCCTTTAGTTGAGATGAACTCATCGCCGATCGGCGCCCCCGGAACCGCGTGGCCGTGAGGTCAGCTGCTGACGCCTACTGCACCGGCGGCTGGGAAGCCATCAATCGCGATGCCCGCAAGGTCCCATCATGGACGGACCACGCGCTGTAGGGACAGCTGCCATGAAGTCCGGGCGTCAGTCCCTGGAGGCGCCTGTGACTAACACTGCACTGCGGCCAGTCCTGCTGGAAGTTCTCGCTGTAGTTAGTCAGCCATGGTGCAGACCGGACTCGGGCCGACCTCCAGAGCTGAAGTTGACATCTGGCGGCGAACGGATGACTCCTGCAAGCTGGAATAGACTTCCGGAATCGTGACCTACGAAGATTGAACATTCGGACACGGACCACGTCTGTCCACAGATCCGAACTGCCTCCCAATGGCTTCTGTCTGTTGCTGCCTGCACTCCACTATTTACATCCGACAGGAGGGCGGTTTTTACCCTCAGTGGCAGCTTCTTGTTATTACTCCCACAGTATATTGCACCGTAACTTAGCATGCTGGCCTCACTTCTCCTTACTCAGCACTCTCCAGGCTTCGCTCGGCGCTTGGTCTGTGTGTGTCCTTGCGTCAGCTTGTTGGTAGACTGCAACTGTCAGCAAGGCTATCTGTGCTGTGCTTGCTTTGCAACGCCTCGATTGCTGGCTGCCTCTGTTTTGCCATTCTCCACTGCGTGAATCAACGCTTACTACATGTGGCTGCAACATTGCCTCCTCCTAAAAATTAAATTCGTCCCCGAATTTACCCTATACGTTAACTCTAGTTCTGTACTATATTCTACTTTTTCCCTATAGACATCCAGGTTGCCCTGACTCATGCCCTACTGGTAATCCATTCTACAGGAATCTCATGGAGCGGTATTGCATTAACATGCTGAATCCTCCGTTTTAATAAGACATATACCACACCGATAAATACAATCAACACAGTAATAGTACTGGTTGAAATACCAATTGTCACTATGCTACGTTTCCCCCTGGTATCGTACTCCTCCACATGCCTTAATAATTGCTGCACTGAAATTTGACCTTTCTTCGAATCTACTAGTTTATCTATCGTTTTCAACAGTGTAGCATCCAAGGCGTTGTTAATATACGTCAAATTTTCTTCTGGAATGATGCTGAATGACGCATCTGGCCAGTACAACTTCAGATGAGTATCTGTAACATTGGTGACTCCCATGACTGTCGCTGGTAAGCTGAAACGATCCCCTAATATTTCACAATTTGTCCCATTGATTAACAAATCACTGTCCCATAATTCCATCTCCGTGGTTGCTGTCCAATTCCCGTTGCCATAACACTTGGCTGATATCCTCTCCATAGCAAATACAGAATACAACCAATGCCTCCCAACTTGCTGAAAATGTGGCATAGGCTTCACTATTATTCTCCGACACTCCGAAGCTTCTGCTTCTGCCCTAAATAACTGGATCTCACACGACCCCTTGCCCATGAAAACAACCTGTGATGGAGAAATGGAAACTGACTCCGTTAGACATCTACTCAATTCTAAACTCGACATAGTAGCATGAATTTCCCCCTCCTTAAAAATTAATAAAACCACCTGTGTCCTGAACTGTATGCCCATGCCCATGCGATTCCATCTGACCTGATAAGGATGCACTGTGTAACAGTGATACTGTCTCCCCACACTAGTTACTGGAAATCTAATCTCTATATACATCTTAACTAGATCCGTTGTTACCTTAATCCTAGACATATAGTACAAAAGTGACATATTCACTTCAATTATCGGCACTACGTGCTCTACCCCCTCTGGAAACACTCCCTCTGCCTGCTTCAGACTCCGTCTGAATTCTTCTGGTGACATCAACGTCACACTCACCTGCCTGTGCACGAAAATAATACACACATGATAATTACTGTTAACTACACATCCCTTGAACGCAACTTATTCTTAATACCCGGTTTACTATCTACTTCTGTCACTTCTTTTCGCTTTCTGCCAGAAGGAGAAGTACATATACATGGATCTACTAGCCCTGGAACGGCTTAACTCTACTAACGTGAACCACCGTCGCTTGGTAGGCAATTGTAATTTTACATTGACAGGTGATGTCATTTCCACTACCTGATACGGTCCCTGGAACTTGTTTGTGAACTTCTTGGTTCTCCCTTTTGGATCATACGGATTAGCTAGTAGCACCCATTGGCCTACTCTGTACTATGGCAACTTCCTCGTTGTACCTCCCATCCGTTCTTGTCGTTCCAATGCTTTCATGTTAGCTCGTCTAACTCTCTGCCATACTTCCTTAATGGTTTTCGCAAATTGCCTTACATGCTCGCCCTCCGCTCCCAGCCTTGGACGAAGCATGTCAAAAGGTGACGGCATCTTCCACCCATACACCACTTTATAGGCGACAATCCTGTCGACATATGTACCTTACTATTATATGCACTGGTTACGAATTGCAAGTACACATCCCAGTCGGTTTGTTGACTATTTACATAGTGACTCAACATCTTAGCAATTGCGCGATGCACTCTCTCCGTTCGTCCGTTTGCTTGAGGATGGAATGGACTAGTCCGTAGTTTCTTTACCTTCAGTAACTTACCCAGTAGGCTCAACAGATCAGACGTGAAATTAGTACCTTGATCCGAGATTAAGGACTAAGGTATCCCATACCTGAGTAACCAATTATTAACTAAAGCTTGTGCCACTGTACTTGCTTTCTGATCTGGTAATGCGACCATGACTAAATACCTAGAAAAGCGGTCAATCACTGTTAACACATACTTATTCCCTGCTGCACTCCTATTAAGTGGACCTAATACATCGATTCCGATTTGTTGGAAAGGTCTGTCTGCCTCTGGTAATCTTTGAAGCTGAATCTTTTGATGGCTCAAGTCCGCAAGCTGTGCGCATGGCACACAATTCCTGACGTACTCGTCCACGTCTTGACATCGTGTCCTCCACCAAAACTTCTCCGCTATCCGCCTATCTGTAGCTCTTCTCACGCCATGTCCTGACAGAAAATGGTCATGCGCCTGTTGCGAAACTTCAGATCTTAACGCTGCTGGTACGACGACGCGCGGGCCGCATTTCGTCGACCTGCAAAGTAACCCGTCCTGTACTAGGAACTGCGGTTGCTTTCTGAACAATTGGCAATCACTATCCACGGCTTGTGACCTTTTCCACTCATCTTCAGTCACCTCTATTACTTGTAATACTGCCACTTTCCTGCTCAATGCGTCAGCATTGGCATATTTCACACCTGGCTTGTGTATTACCTCATAATCGAACTCACTGAGTTTCAGCACCCATCTCACTAGCGTACTCGCTGGGTCTTTCAGACCTAATAACCATTTCAGAGCTGAATGATGCGTCACAACCTTAAACCTTCTACCGTACAAATAACATCGAAAGTACGAAATCCCGTATATTACGGCTAACAATTCCTTCGCCGTCGTGGAGTAATTTTGTTCCGCCTTGTTAAGTTAACGAGACGCGAACGCAATCGGATGTTCTTTGCCATCAATTTCTTGCCCAAGTACAACCCCAAGAGCGTGATAAGACGCGTCACATTGTAGTATAAACTCCTTCGAAAAGTCTGGAAACTTCAAAACTGGATCTGATGTCAGTATCCGTTTCAACTCTTGAAATGCTTTCTCGCACTCTGACGTCCACTGGAAGGTAACACCTTTTTTTAGCAACTTAGTAAGTGGCCTCGCTATTTCTGCGAACCCCTGTGCGATTTTCCGATAACAGCTCGCAAGACCAATATACGATTGCAGTTGTTTAACCGTTTGCGGAACCGGAAAATCTTGTACTGCAGAAGTGAGACGAGGATCTGTCCGTACCCCGTCCTGACTGGTAACATGCCCGAGGTAATTTACTTGTGCTTGCGCAAAATGGCATTTGTCCAAACTTAATGTTAGCCGTGCTGCCTCTAATCTTTTAAACACCTCCTCTAACCATTCCACATACTGCTCTATATCTCTTGAAAAAACTATAATGTCATCCAGATACACTATGCATTTTTTCGGTTTCAACCCGTGAAGGGCTCCATCCAACAACCTCTGAAATGTTGCTGGAGCGTTTTTTAGTCCAAACGGCATTCTTTTATACTTGAAGTGGCCACAATGCGTCGTAAATGCTGTTTGTGACCTGTCCTCCGGACATACTTCAACCTGGTGATAACCGCTTCGCAAATCCATAGTAGAGAAAAATTTACACTGCCCTAGGTTTTCTAACGTTCTGTGATATTCGGAATCGGATATACGTCCACCACTGTCCGTTCATTCAAATGTCTGTAATCGCAACAAAAGCGAAATTTTTTCGACCCGTCCGGTGTCTCCTTCGGAACTAGGACCACGCTACTAGACCAAGGACTATTACTGTGCTGGATTATCCCATCTTCCAGTTGTTGCTCTATTAATTGCTCTACTACTGGTTGTAATTTTTTCGGTAGTCTGTATCGCTTATGATACACCGGAGCGTGATTCCCTGTCGGAATACGATGCTGTATTATCGGTGTAGCAGGTAACGTACCCTGTGCTTCAAACAATGCTTTATACTTTAGTAATAATGCTTCCATACCCGAATGATCATTTCCTCTCAAATGATTTACCTTGTTACGAAGTGCAGACGTGCTGACGGTTTGCTTTACATCATAGTCTAGCCTCGAACTATCGATGTCCTCTTCATCCATTAACTCTACTGTGGCTATTACTAATCCCTTGGGCAGATCGACATCATCCCTCCTAAAGTTATCTAAACTCACTGGAACCATAAAATGCCCGTTTATGTCCGTTACCAGTGATACACTCCTACGAATAAAGTAATGCTTTTCGTCTAAAACCTCATTACTCGGTAGTGGCTCTACGAAGAATAACCCCTGCTGTGGCACATCGACATCCACCGGTACACAGATCAACTTCCCTGTACCTGTTCGTACTTTGTCACACGAAATCACCTTTAATGCACTTGTACGCAGTTTAATTGGTATCACCTTAGCTATAGGTGCACCTTGCGACTCTGAAACATTTGCAACGGCTGTACCCATTGAGAACAAGTTCCCATCGAGTTCCAGCGTATGTTGCTAAAGGTCAATTTTGGCGTGATGTTTAATCAGAAAGTCCAACCCAAGTATCGCTGAAAATCCCTGTCCCACAGTTGACAATACCTCCATTTGCTCCCAGAACCACACGTTCCCTATCTTAAACTTAAGCTGTGCTGTCCCTAGTGCAACTAATTTTTTATCACCTACTGCGCGCAATCTGCATCTCGGAGCTTCCAATCCTTTCTTGCCCACGAGGTCCACATTGACAACTGATAAATGCGCTCCAGTATCCACTAAAGCTCTTCGCCACTTATCTTTTATCCAAACCATCAAACTACAATCCGCCTCTTCGTGCACTCTCTGAGTACCTCTTTTTACTGGGAATGCCTCCCGACGGCAGGAACACTCCCTTTTTCGTTTAACAGTTTTTTACCTGCTGTATCATTAACCCATTTCTTGGCTTTACACTGCCGTGCCTTATGCCCTATTTTCTGACAATTGAAACACTGCGGTTCCCTACATTGTCCCTTAAAATGACCTTGCTTCCCACAATGTCATTGCGACTTCCAGTGGCGCTATCCATTTCCTGCAAATATGTAGCTACGCGCAATGCTGCTGCTAAGTCACTTGGATTTTCCATCCGTATCAGGCGTGAAAGATCCGGCGAGACCCCTCGCAAAAATGCGTCTAAAGCTCTATTCTCTGCTTCTTTCAATAGAAGTTCATTTGCACTCGCATCTTGCGTTAACTCATACATGTGCGCATTCGTTCTCCTAATTGTGTCTGAAAATTCTTCTACCGTTTCACCCGTTTTTTGCATCATCCTCCCCAATTTTTCTCTAAAAATTCTGGCACTGTTTTGTTTCCTAAACCTTTGCAATAATCCCTCAGCCAACTCTGTGAACGTAGCAGCATCCTTTAACCCTTCGTGGTATGTCACATAAGTCTTTGGGTCACCTACTAACCGTAACCTCGCCGTTTGCAAACACATTTCATCCGACCAGCCACACGGTCTAGCCGTACTATGTACGTCACCAATGAAAACATTCACATCCTCTGATGTTTTACCCGAGAAGGAAGGTATCAAATTAGCTGCTGAACAATCTGAAACACCGAAAAGACAGTACCCTTGTACTCTACACTATCGCTTCCCAAGCCTGATGGAGTATTTTGCAACAATTGTTGCTCCATCTTCTGCGTGTGCTGCTTTTGCAATTTATTTTCTTCAATCGGTTTCTTAACTTGCTCTGTCAATGCGACTACGGCGTCACTTGTCCCGGTTGCACGTGTCTCTGGCATTTTCCATGTGGTATACCTCACCTCACAAAAATGAAATTGTATTACCCAGAAGCAAGTTAATTCCTAGCAAGTCTAATCGCAAGCCATCTAGACTTACCACATTGCCCCGTTACATGACCACAGAAGCCACACACACCACAAGTCATCGGTACAAATTTATCGCAAGGAGCGACGTGACCTGTTAATCCACACACTACACATTTAGATGGTACTAAGTTAACGTGACTATGATTCCCACGAAACTACGATAAGTCTACAGGGCTGCTAGGCCTTTCAAATGACACTCTCACATCCCTTAACGTTACCCTTGACATGTCTAGCTACACAGAAAACATAGAGAGAAGGTAGTTGCAGGAATCACCCTATTCGGTATTTCTCGGTTGCTCCGCACGGTGCTAGTCAGTCATGGTGTGGGTGCGCCTGACACCACTTGTTATATCCGTTTGCTACTTGTTACGACTTCTGCACCACTTGTTAGCAGCAGACACAGCGGCTGCGCCAAAGACTGAGACGGCGTGGAGTTTTACAATTATTTATTGAACTTTCTTTACAATTTCTCCCTCGTCGTCGCTGCCCAGCCCTGCGGATCCCTCCGCCTGGCTGCTGCTGTGTAGATTCTCCGACAATGCGCGCAACGTGCGCCACCAGTGCTCCGCTGAAGCCAGGATGCCCAGTGGTTGAGATAAACTCATCGCTGCTCGGCGCCCCCAGTACGGAACCGCCCATGGAACCGCGTCGCCATGAGGTCAGCTGCCGACGCCTGCTGCACCGGCGGCTGTGAAGCCGTCAGTCGCGATGTCCGCAAGGTCCCGTCATGGACGGACCACACGCCGTGGGGACAGCTGCCGTTAAGTCCGGGCGTCAGTCCCTGGCAGCGCCTGTGACCAAGACCGCGCTGCGGCCGGTCCTGCTGGAAGTTCTCGCTGTAGTTAGTCAGCCATGGTGCCGACCGGACTCAGGCCGACCTCTAGAGCTGAAGTTGACATCTGGCGGCAAACGGATGACTCCTGTGAGCTGGAATAGACTTCTGGAATCGTCACCTACGAAGACTGAACATTCGGACATGGACCACGTCCATCCTCAGATCCGAACTGCCTCCTAATGGCTTCTGTCCATTGCTGCCTGTGCTCCACTATTTATATCCGGCAAGAGGACGGTTAATACCCTCGGTGGTAGCTTCTTGTTATTACTCCCGCAGTATATTGCAGCATAACTTAGCATGCTGGCTTCAATTCTCCTTACTCAGCACTCTCCAGGCTTCGCTCGGCGCTCGGTCTGTGTGCGTCCTTGCGTCAGCTTGTTGGTAGACTGCAACTGTCGGCAAGGCTATCTGTGCAGTGCTTACTTCGCAACGCCTCGATTGCCGGCTGCCTCTGTTTTGCCATTCTCCACTGCGTGAAGCTACACTTACTACATGTAGCCGCAACACTATTTTGTACCGATCGCCATATTGCACTGACAGTTAAACCTTGCAAAAAATCATAAAATACGGAAATACACTTCCTCAATTACCCTGTTCTGCTACTGCCGAGGAAAGCAAGAATTTTTCAGAGTGAAGTCAATCTCCAACCCGTCTATATCACCACATATCATATCGATGTAGTTAACATACAATTCGGATCCTGCGCCATACAAAGTCACCACTTCTGCATCCTGCATATAGCTATCGACCACCAGACAGTCGTACACATACTATGAAGACAGATAGCAGAAGAAGTTGCACTGTCTATATTCTTCCCAGCACCAGATATTTCCAGTGAGGTTGGGCGGTCATCCACAGCAGCCGATGGTCAGGAGTTATCTACCCCTGCACACACACTGGCTCAACACGTGACCAGAGCACTCTCAGCGGACTGAGGTCACTCTCTGAACTGTTGTACAAAGAATGGGTCAGTTCCCATTGGCACAAAGGCGTTACTGTTTCTGATCGCGACCTGCTTGCTTGCTTGCTTTCTACACCCATCTCCAGAATCTGAGATTACAAAAACATACGTATTTTCACATCGTTCACCAGAATATCATACCATTTACCCAGTACTTCTCGATATCAAGCACATAGCAATGTCTCTTGCATAGCAGTATCGCTTGCACGGTATAACTCCGAAGATATAGACTGGAAATTATTTCTCTAGAACCCCGAAACATTAGCGAGGTGCAGCGGGGTGGAACGTGCTGTAAACCACAGAGAACGAGAAACTTATTTCGTCTGCGAAGACCTTAACATGAAAACTCGAAAAAAATAGAGGAACTTGATAATTCCACTCGCGAATACCGATGTCATTGATATAACAGATTCCAAATCATCCTTATAATTTACAAAGTCAACTAAGGTGTTTCTCATGCCTAGAGAACCAGCAAAAACGTCTTCCATCTGTCTTTCACGTTATGGATGCGCGCAACACACACCACAATCGATGTTCTCTCAACCCAAGAAAGACGGGAAATATGCAGAAGAAATCAACCAGACAATTTACATGGGAGGGAATAATGCTCCAGCGCAAACACACGTCCATATTGAATCTTCTCAAATTTCCTCGGAGAACACACACCATCACGAAGGCTACCCAACACATACCGAGTATTAGTTCGCTATTCAGCCATCTAGAGCGCGACACGTTTAGGTCAACTATATTTCTGTACCACAACTGGCCTTTCCATTCTGACGGTTCTTGCCATAAGCCAGAATCATGAATAATTCCCACCACAGGCCACCGATATCGACCGCCACGCACCCCCAGACAAAATCGTCCTAGGCCACATATATATTTGAACACTGTACTTACAATTAAATATTACGATTGCAGCCTCAATCGGACAACATTTGAAATCGGTGAAGTATCGGAAATACCCCTCCTGACGACTGTGGCTCTAGAAATGGAAATATCTGTACCATTCTTATGACTTGACATAATTTTCCAAGTAAAAACTATTCTTCATTCTGTCTGCGGCTATCACAGTATACCACGTCAAATCCATACCTTCCCTTACGACGGGACATATCCATTTTCTTTGCACACGTCAGAACACACACACACTTTATAAGCCTGATGTTCAAGGCGAATATATCACGCTTCCCCTACTACTAAGTATAATACTTCGCCAAAAAGTGAATGCTGGAGATGCGAAAAATATTGGGCGAAAATCAGCGATGGGTGGACATGTTGCGAGTGGTACCTCTGTGTCTTAGAAAGGGAAACGTAATCGTCTTACAAGCTGCCAGATGTTAAAAACACGGTTGCAACGACCAAGTTACTGTCACAATCGGTCTTGGTTCTACAGGTGCTCTGGTAGAAATGCTGTCTGCGATATGGAATCAAGTCTTTCCATTCAACCACATACCTGCGTGAATCAAGTCTTTCCATTCAACCACATAACTGCGTTGGATCGTATGGAGAAGTCTTTTATTGATTGCAGCCACTAGTGAATCGTATTCATGGCACTCTCATATCTCGAAACGAGTCACCTTCTTCGAACGTATCTTTTACAGTAAAATTCCATCGTGTTTTTAAGTAGCTCCTATGCATCTGGTAACTGCTCCTCAGACTCTGCCCTGCCATCTCTGCAACTTTGTGAATGTGATCATTTTAATTTAAGTCGGAACTGAGCAGAAGTCAGAGAGAGCCATATCTACCACTTTCTGCAACCCGTGCAGAACAGAGTAAGCTGAGTTAGTTTGACAGGACCTTAGAAGAGCCAGCCATGACCAAAGTCTTCCATCTGGTGGGCAAGATTTATGAGACAGGCGAAATACCCTCAGACTTCAAGAAGAATATAATAATTCCAATTCTAATGAAACCAGGTGCTGACGGGTGTGAAAATTACCAAACTATCAGTTTAATAAGTCAAGGTTGCAAAATACTAACACATAATCTTTACAGACAAATGGAAAAACCGGTAGAAGCTGACCTTGGGGAAGATCAGTTCGGATTCTGTAGAAATGTAGGAACATGCGAAGTAATACTGACCCAACGAGTTATCTTAGAAGATAGGTTAATGAAAGGCAAACCTACGTTTCTAGCATTTGTGGAGTTACAGAAAGCTTCTTGACTGGAATATTTCTTTGAGATTCTGAAGGTGGCAGGGGTAAAATACGGGGAGCGAAAGGCTATTTACAGTTCGTATAGAAACCAGAAGGCAGTTATCTATGTCAAGGGGCATGAAAGGAAGGCAATAGTTGAGAAGGAAATGAGACAATCATGTAGCCTACCCCTGATGTTATTCAATCTGTACATTGAACAGGCAGTAAAAGAAACCAAAGAAAAATTTGGAGTAGAATTAAAGTCCAGGGGGAAGAAGTAAAAACCTTGAGGTTTGCCAATGGCATTGTAATACTGTCAGGGACAGCAAAAGACCTGGAAGAATAGCTGGATGGAATGGACAGTGTCTTGAAAGGAGGATATAAGATGAACATCAACAAAAACGAAATGAGGATAATGGAATGTAGTCGAATTAAATCAGATTATGCTGAGGAAATTAGATTAGGAAATGAGACACTTAAAGCAGCAGATGAGTTTTGCTATTTGGGCAGCAAAATAACTTAGGACGGTCAAACTGGAGAAGATATCAAATGTAGACTGGCTATGGTAAGGAAAGCGTTTCTGAAGAAGAGAAATTTGTTAACAACAAGTAAAGATTTAAGTGTTAGGAAACTTTTGCTGAAAGTATTTGTTTGGATTGTAGTCGTGTACTGATGGCAAACATGGATGATAAACAGTTCAGTCAAGAGGAGAATAGAAGCTTTTGAAATGTGGTGCTACAGAAGAATGCTGAAGATTAGATGGGTAGATTACGTAACTAATAAGGAGGTACTGAATAGAGCTGGGGAGAAAAGGGATTTGTGGCATAACTTGACTAGGAGAAGGGATCAGACACGTTTGAGGCATCAAGTCATCATCGATTTGGTACTGGAGGGAAGCGTGGAGAGCAAAAATCGTAGGGGGACACCAAGAGATGAATACACTAAGCGGATTCAAAAAGATGTAGGTTGCATTAGTTACTCAGAGATGAAGAGGCTTACACAGGATAGAGCAGTATGGAGAGCTGCATCAAACCAGTCTTTGGACTGAAGACCGCAACAACAACAACAAAGTAGGCATCTCTGTCTGATATTACTGCCTAAGATTTTCCAGCCTTGGATATACAGTCCTGTACTATTTTACGGATTATTGCTGTAGCTGTGGATGTCTTTAAACCATACAGCTTACATACTTGGAGAAAGTGTCAGAAACAGCTAAGATATTCTTCACTTCTCCTCGAGATATTGGTAAACACACTGGTATGCCGACCAATACGAGTTGCAACATTCTTATTTGACACATTATGTGCTTTGCCGTTTGGAATATCTTGCATGTCCGTACGATTTTTTACATTCCCTGTTATAGGTAAGTGGTATAGCAATGGCTCTTTATTATGGCCACACACTTATTTATCTTAACGTGCTCCCATGTCAATTGTACGTGCCAGATATAGTTTGTTAAACATGATTCTGGTAAACAGACACACCACACCTCTATGTCTGCTTCTCTTCTACGATACAAGACTGAATTTTCTATCTTGTACGTGTGGTTCAGGGAACACGCTGGATTTTGTGTCAAGGTCGTCTTTATTTCAATAGAAGTTGCATCTGCATTTTTTAATACTGCCACATTCTTACACATTTGAGAAAAACGTTTTCAGTATGTCTGGTCCTTGATCAAAAACACTTTATATTCAGTTGACTGTTCAATCAGTTTGGTGAGTTCGTCCATCCCATACAGCAAGCGTGGTAGAGCATCCACTATGATGTTATCGCTACCTTTGACATACATAATGTGTATTTGGTACTTTTGTAAGGTTAACATCCAACATGTCAATCTGTCTTGAAGAAGCTTCCACTTTAATAAGAAACTCACTGCTTGATGGTCGCTGTACACTTTCACTGGTTTACTGTAAGTATAGAAATGGAACTTTCTAACAGTGCACACGACTGCCAGAGCTTCTTGCTCAGTAACAGGGTACGACCATTCAGAAGTTCTCAACACTCTAGTAGCAAAGCTTATTATTCTTAGTTCCTTTTGACCATATACTTCTTCAGATGGAAACAGACAACATCCTTGGTCATATGAAGATGCATCTGTAGTGATACAAAAATCGTTTGCCATATTCGGATGATGTAACAGGTTAGCGGCCAACAATACTTGTTTAATCTCAACAAAGGCATATTGGCATTCATTGGACCATATCTGTGGTACGTTCTTCTTTAGTAAATTCAACATAGGTTCACAGGTTAGTACCTGACCTGACAAAGACCTTCAGAAGAACGACACAATTCTGATGATCACTTGTAATTGTTTCTTTGTCCGAGGTCTTAGAAATGTCTCAATCTCTTTACCTTCTTAGGATCAGGTACTTACTATACCTGTAGACAAAATTACGTGTCTTAGAAACTTCGTCTGTTGTCAGCTGAACTTTGATTTTTCAAGATTCGCTGTCACACCCACTTCTGCAAACGTTTGCAGTACCAATAGGATCTCAAAGTGTTCCTCCCACCTGCATGTCGCAATTAACAGATCATCCACTTAAACTGTCACGTTATCAGGTAGTTCTGGGCCAAGCACTGTATCAAGTGCTGTAATGAAGACTCTGGCACTTACGTTCAGTCTGAAGGCCGAAACTCGAAATTGATAACTTCGTCTGCAAAATATAAACATGGTATAGTCCTAGATTCTTTTGCCAATAATATTTGCCAGTGAAGGCTTTTAAGTCTATCGAGCAGAGGAATTTAACATCAAAAAAGTTCCGTGTTGGTTCATCTAAACTCTCCAGTCTAGTATAGGCACGATTACCTTTTTATCTCTCTGGTATGCTGAACTAAATCTAATTTTCGACCAGCCTTTGTCACAGCAACTAAAGGGTTACTGTATGGTGATAGTGAACGATTGATGATACCCCACTGAGCCATCTTTCGGATTTCTTTGCTAACCTCCTCTTTCTTGGTCCACAGTACTGAATAATTAGCATGGCAATATGTATTGTGTGGTACCACTTTAATTTGGTACTCATACCATTTGATGATGCTAGGTTTGTCCGAAAACACATTAACACTTTTATGCAGAAGGTGTTTTAGATCATCTTTTCGGATATTGGATAGCTATTCTGATTTATGAGTTTTTAACTCAATGGCTTCCTCAGTCTGTGGCACCTTGCTTTCTCCGTCATCTGAGTAGTAGAATTCTGCTCCATATTGTCGCAATACACTAGGTCCCCTACATACAATCTTAACATTTTGACAGTACCTGCCTTGCTTTTCTTTCGTCCTAACTAATGTCTGTGACCTTTCGCCTCTGTTGACTATAGTGATTTCTCCTTGAGAGAGGTCAATGTTCGCCTCACTCTCTCTGAGAAATTCACAGCTGGGTATGCACGCCACCGAGAGTCTTTGGACTACAAGAAAGGTACTTTGTACAGATTGCTCTATCACATCAATTACAACTTGTAGCTGATATTTAATCAACTCTGACTGGGCACTGATAGCATCCATTACATGGATGTGCTTAACTGGCAAAGTTGGTAACTCTTGATTTGGGACAACCTTTTGTAGAATTTCACACTCATCACATTGGTGACACACATGTGTCTATGATAATGTTAAGAGATATTCCACAGATATTAGCTTCCCCTGTGGCTTGAACTAATTCTTTTTCTGTCTTTTGACAGGATAGTTGTTCACCTAATAACTCTTGTTGTGTGTCAAAGCCGTCTCTATACCTTAACATATGAATGTCACTGTTCCACACGGCCAAACTAAAGAGAAAATTGAGGCCGATTCTATTTTATCTGAGCAGATGTACTAGGTCCGTGCACATTTGCTACTTCCACAATTTTCACAGTTTGATTGTTGTTGTTGTTCCACTGAGGTGAGTGTGGATTTAATCCATTTGCACTACCCTGACTATTGAAGTTTGAAGCTTGACTATTACTCTGCATAGGTCCTCGATTACTACTACCTGGAGCAGGATAACTTCCTAACTTCGAACTTTTCTATTTTGGAATGTTATTTGGACTTGAGTCACTCCTATCCTCATGTCCCCTCTTCTTATTAAACTACTGGTTATTTCCGTTATTATTAAGCGATCTATTATTAGTATTACTGTAATCATTTTTTGCTTACCATTGCCGTTGTTATGTGGCGAATGGTTCCTGTTGTCACACTTAGCTGATGACAAGTTGCCATTATTGAGCTCGCTACTACGCTTTAAATCTTCTTGTATTAAGTCTATAGAATCGAGCATGGACATAAACTGTTCTGTGTCGCTCTCAGACTTGTTTATCAATTTCTCCTTTATATGGTGAGGCAGTCTTGCCTTCAACAACAACAAAAACAACAAAAATGGTTCAAATGCCTCTGAGCACTATGCGACTTAACTTCTGAGGTCATCAGTCACCTAGAACTTAGAACTAATTAAACCTAACTAACCTAAGGACAAAACACACATACATGCCCGAGGCGGGATTCGAACTTGCGACCGTAGCGGTCGCTCGGTTCCAGACTGTAGCGCCTAGAACCACACGGCCACTCCGGCCAGCTTGCCTTCAACAATCTAATAACATCTCTATTAGAGATTGGTTCATAACAATAGCGAGTGTTATTGATATATCGTTCAAAGTATTTTCTAGGATTATAAAGTTCTGGCGATACATCTATTTGCGTAAACGCGCCTGAATCCCGTTGGACCAAAATTCGCCCAAGAATGCCTTTCCAAACATTTCTTGCATATTGCAACTTTCAGAAATTGTTGCCCACAATGCAGATCCTCACTGGATGTGAAATCAAGTAGAATGTATTCGTTGCCTCTCGCTTCATGTTTTGGGCAAGATATTTTTAAAACTATGTATGAAAATTACAGGACGTACAGATGTTTTGCCATCTATAAATGGTTGACATTGAGACCTTTTTATCAGACTTTCTTCCAGTGCCATTCTAACACAGGAGGCACTGCCCCCACAACCAAAGTGTATTGCTTCAGACAGTGACCGTAACTGTTCAAATAACGGGTATGTTGTTGCATCTGCCCACACGGGAGGTTGTAAGTGTTCTGAAGCATTTGTCCACATGGTCAGTTAAATACGTTTTGTGTTCTTGGTTCACTCAGGAAGTGGATGTGCTACGATATCTATCTGTGCATGCCGAAAGAACGTACGCATTCCGCCTATTATCATTCATAGCACAAATATTTGTGCCTAACACTCTGGAGCATTCCGCTTCCAAACTGTTGCGTTAATTTTGTTTCTCAAATCTGTGTCACCCGACACAGGCTTCCCAAAACTCACATTTACAATGTGGCTATCTACTTTCTCACCTGTTATGTGTTGGATCGCATTACTGACCTGGGTTTCAACGTGATCAACTACTGTATTTCGTAGTCTTTATCCTGCAACCTTTGGTTAAAGCCATAATCGCATTACTTAACTTCTTCCTCATATTTACGTTATACACTTTCATTAGCTTCAATATCTAAATTTGATTTCTGCTACATTCTCCTTTACCTTTAATTGCTCAGTCTACAGTGCAGTTACTTGTGCAGACAAAGTTTGCATAAGCATGGCAAATCTTTGTACGCTTCTCTAATTCATTAAATTTCCTCAAGGATTTTATTTTCGTGTTCTTCCAGTAAACGATCACATTCTTTGCTTCTTTCGACTTGTAAACATACGCGTTTTTTTTCCTTTCCTCTTGTAACCGATCATGTTCATTTAATTCATTCAGAGTTGTTCATACTTTATTATCTCGCTCTGCATCTCTTTCGGCTTGTAACTAGAGATGAGTCTTTCGCGAACTAATGGGTCCAAAGGAACGGTTCAGCAAGATGAACGATAGGAGTGAGGAACGAATTCTAAGGAATGGTGTTTTATAGCTCACTTCTGTCACAGCTTTCTACTTATAGTTTCCAGGAACGGGAAACGGTCGGTCTCGTTCCCGCAACGGCACATCGGCCAGTCTCGTTCCAGCCTCAGCCCCGTTCCCGTCTGTCTCGATCTCGGTCTCCCTCGGCCGGACTCATCTCGTCCTTCTTCGCGAGGCTACTCGTTTCACTGCCGACTGCTCCTAGTTAGTTCAGTCAGTATCGAGTTGTTCGTTTCGTTCGCTGCTCACACCCATTCTAGCACTTTCGAGACGAGCGACGTAGCTCCTACGTCGGCCCGACAGTACCCCAAAAAGACGATCGACGTAGCTCCTACGTCGGCCGATTATCAGCGATGTTAACGACTCCCAGCGCATGACTTTCATATTCTGTAGGTTTAAAAGTACTCTCTGGTTATCCTAGTACCAAGAAAAAATTATAGATGGCAGCATATGTCACTGTTGGAGGTGGTACAGGAGTATATTTTGAGACATTTGCTTTGCCGCGCTCACGCTCGACTTACAACAGGTGCGCGGCAGTTCGAAACTTTAGATTGTTGTCGGCTGATAGCTCTGCGCTTTATTTTCGTCATGGCCTTGCGAGAAGAAGAAATAGAGTTTTTATTGAACAATAGTGGTTCAGAATTAGATGAAGAAATTGAAGATTATGACATTAGTGGTGGTAAGCTATTTTTTGTCCGAATTTTCCGTAAATCTGTGGTTTGATTCCTGGTCAGAAAAAAGATAATTTTTACGAATTTTCTTATAGATGAAAACGACCCCTCGGATGCTGAACCGTCAGGAAGACCTGAAGATGAGGCTGTTGACATCGTTGTCAACAAACACAACTGGTCATAGCAATTTGCCATATTCTTCTGGCCAGTGAAACCTGTGACGTAGGGCTTTGTGTTCCAAAATGTTTCGAAATATTTCATACAAAAGCCTATGTAACTGTGTGAGTATTAATAAAATAAACGTTCATATTTCAACAGTTATTAATTTAAAACGAACAACTTCAATCCTATGTCCCTTAGAGGTCCTAAAACCTAAAAAAAAATTTTTTTTCAGTGTGAAAACAGTATACTCTCCAATTAATATACAATCCTTGTCACTAATGTAAATGTTTATTTCTTTGCAGTACTCTGAAGGGAATGGACGTAGTTTTTAAATGCAAAAGAGCAATATATTTTCTGTGGTATAGAATCCGCTGCAGAAAATTCAGAAAAACTGTGAAATCGCGCAGTACCAGCCGGTTGTGCGTCCACAATCGCGCTCAGTCCTCAAAGTGCTAGATCTGTTTCAAACCTTTTTTGAACTCTGGACTTCTGGTTCTTCTCGTATTCTATTCAGCGTCCACAACCGCTAATTAAAATGTATTTTATAATTACGTACATTACAAAAAAAATTACGTGGTATGTAATACACATATCTTTTCAGGTAAAAGAAGGCATATAAGCTTACTTCACTATTTCGATAAACAGCAGAAGATATATTTATAAAAAAAATATGGTTTTTTGTTATTACACATGAAAGGAAGTCAGCGTGGCACACATGAGTGGCCATTTTCCGTACTTTTTTTTTATCCAAAGTAAAACAGCATAGTCATTGTTATGGAAGGCAGACCGATTTACAACCGAATGAAGCCCACGCTCCTTGATCGAGTGTCTGGTGTTGCATTTAGTAAAGAGAATACAATAACTTCTAGAATATTATTTCAGTGGCACAGACTGCTCGCTTATTACGTACGATTTGTTGACCGCTACGAGTGGAATAGACAAACATGTAATAATTAGGCAGGAAAGAAATAACAAATAAGCTAATGCAAACAACAACTTCGAAACAGTAGATGACTATTGGTGGGCGACAATGAGCAGTCTAGTACTTGGGGCCGACTTTTCGTGCGCCACCTTACACTATTTCACTGCGATCAGGTACGTAACGCTACAGTTGGCGAAACGAGACGTTCTGCAGAATCATGAAAATTGCTTCTACAAGTGTGTATGAATTCTGTAATGGATAAAAACTCTGTATTCCAGAGGGGGGGCAAGTGCCCCCTCTTGGCGCCTTCCATCTTCAGTCACCTGTGTTACTAATTTTCAGTTTTTCATAAGAACCATATGCCATGTACAAATAAACGGTGAACGAGTAAAAATGAACGATTCCCAAGAAAGAGCGATCACCAGTGAACTAGTTCCCAAGGATGAACGAGTTTGCCCATCTCTACTTGTAACCGTTCACGTTCTTGGTCTCTCTCTTATAGGCAAATTCGATAATCTATCAGTCTCCCTATGATCACTCTGCTTTGTAGGTGTAGTAGCACTAGTGCTTTCTGTCGATTTCTGATTCTGGCTGATTACCACCACCCGCAAATTCTACTAAATTCTCAGTTTCTTGCTGTGTTGGTGGTACAGTTTCAATATCAGGTAAGCCTTGGCTAGCTTGCTGTTCTACTTGTTTTCACGACCTAACCAATTTACTCACACGAGTCACAGCAAGTCTTCACATTACATACACAAATCAAAAATGCAGTAAAACTCTACACAGAAAATATCACAGAAGAAACATGTGTAAATGGCGCAGTGCTATTGACTGAAATATGTCACTACCCTTACCATAATTCTACTGTGCATCCACAGTTAGTTTTGTCTTGACAGCTAACCTTAACTTTCCCTTGAACTTTTTGTTTGTGGTATATAGTCATACGTTTTGAGCTAACTTTTTCCTCATATAAGACATGATCTCCCTCTCAGGTGTAACATGCAACAAATGCATACAAATACAATTACTACACGGAAATAATTGGTTGTCTAACAATATGTAATTGTGTACCATAATTATTAAACAAACAGTGTATTATGGTCCATGCCCCAAAGTTTATGGACGCCACTTTTGTAGTGTGTTATTGGGAAATATTACTATTTTCTTGGTTAGTTAATGTCTTTTCAAACGAGAAATTATTACTGTTATGCACACAAAATACTTTTGCAGGTGGTGTACGTTATAAATTTTTAAAGACTGTACACTCTTTAAGATCAGAAAGTTTAATATTTCATCTATAAATGTGAAAGTAATTTGTGAATATTTGTTAGTACACTTTTGCATTACACATAGGCCACAGATATAATATCTACCCAATTTTGTACTCTGTACTTTATATATCAGAGGTAATTGGCGTTTAAGTCATTAAATGCATTCTGCTACAAGTAAAAATAATTTAGTCTGTCTATGTAAGAAAAACAATCTTGCAATATTAAGCCTCTGTATCTATGTGCGCATATAGAATGAATTAGACATACAGAAACACAGTTTCAGTACTGAAAAATATCGTCTATAAATCAAATGGTTCAAATAGCTCTGAGCACTATGGGACTTAACATCTCAGGTCATCAGTCCGCTAGAACTTAGAATTAATTAAACCTAACTAACCTAAGGACATCGCACAAATCCATGCCCGAGGCAGGATTAGAACCCGCGACTGTAGCAGTCTCGCGGTTCCGGACTGAAGGGCCTAGAACTGCTCGGCCACTGTGGCTGGCGTCTATAAATCAGTAATGTTGTTAAGGTTCAATGTCTTTCACTTTTACACTAGCATAAACTGAGAATTAATTAGTTTACTTTGAGCCTTGAGCCAAGCAGTTACCGATTCTGGACTTTTTACTTACATCAGTTCTGTACCTTTTATAGAAAAATATTTGTGATGGTCAGATCTCAGAACTCCTGCGGAGTGATGAACTGTCTTCGTGCTTTAGGTTGCACCATTTCATAAATAATTACTGGAAATTAAAATTTTCAATGTAGCAGCAGACAACAAGGAAACATTAGTCTCCACAGCAGCTTGCGCTAAAAATGATGAAAACTCAAGAATGAGGCAAATGGGAATTACATTTCCAAAAATAAATACATTAACCTGTATTTACTTCTCTATTTTGGAATAAATCAAATATAACAGAATAACAGACCTGAGCGCAGCAATTCACTGGTACTCAGATCGATACAAGACATCAATAGCAAGCGAACAAAACGACCAGACAATAGGAAGAGAGAGCAAAACAAACAGAACAGAATGTCACGTTCCTATCACATGATTATATACGTTAAACGATAGCAGCCAGCGATTACATGTTGGGTTCTTCTATACATATCTTTAGCAATCATAAATGACATATTTACTAAACGTTCATAATTACAGATTTCATTACTGTTAACAAAAAACTATATAGTTTGTATATTTTATACTTAATTGCCAAAGATATCCATGCAGATCCTATAAATGGGATGATAATATCAAGCCTCAGTGTGCATTAAAGGGAATTATTATGGTGAAATACAGTCGAACATTCCTTCAAAGCCTTGGTTATACAAAATTAAGGTGAACAAAAAATTTATAAACTCCATAATCGGAATGAGATGTAATCATGGATCTCTCCCTATCCATCTTAACCAGCTACATGTCCGAGACAGTCCTTATTGTGAAAGTGATGAAATAACAGCAGGAGATATCAATCACATCTTTATTGAATATAAAGCATATGAAAGCCAGCAAATCGAATTTATTCAACAGTTAATAAGATGCCATCAACCTGTGCCTATTTTCATACCAACTTTCCAGCATCAAAATAATATATTAATTCTGAAATTAATAGATAAAAGTAACATCACTTTGTAAAACCCCAAAACACTGGAAGGTGGCCGGTTAACAAAATGAAGTGAAGTGACAGTGATAATAGCAAATGAACCATCAATTTCGACATGTACAAATACATTCCTGGGCAACATAGTTCTGTTTTTCCTAGAGGCAAGCGAATTGTTCGTTTGTGCCAACATTAAAAGAATGTCGTCGTGTCACAAAGAGACCTTAACCAAAAATATGTAAAAAATTAAGTTAAATATTAAAAACTACACCAGTCTTGAAAAAATAAATATACAGTAGTATGGTATGTACACTACAAAAAAGAAGAATTACATTTACAGTTCTATAGATATAATGTTCGATGTTTTAGTACTTGTGGACAGTGTTTAGCCTATGAGGAAGAAATATTAGATGTTAACGAACTCCAGGTACTGCTAGAAGCTGTAATGAAATGAAATGAAGCTCCCAATCAACTGACTGACAAAACCAGGTGCATACATGGTCCTGTTAAGAAGGTTATCCACAGTGAGAGTTCTGCCTCAGAAATGTTGCCTTCTAGGGGAAAAAAATCATGCTCCCAGTTCCCACATGACTAAGTGGGCACACCTTCACGAATATCAACTAGCTATTATCAATTGGCAGTCTTTCACGCCAGGGTATGACATTAACTATCCAGGCAGTGATCAATATGGCATAATGGCAACTGATTAATAACTGATTATTAGCGAGATAACGATGGCTTGGGTGTGATAGGTTGAAATCATAGTGACTTGAAACTGAGTATCCTCAATTCCCTAGCAGACACAAGGGCCACATGTGTTTCCAGGCTTTGACAAACTGCCTATTGGCTTCTGTCTCGGGTTCTTCGGCCGACGTTCATCTAATGATTTTTCTGACGTTTCGCCAGCACGAGTGGCTGGCATTGTCAAAGCTTCACCCTCCACTGCCGGTGGTGAACTGGAGCCGAGGTCGCGGCCGCAGACTATATGTACCCGGCGCGCCAACGTCCGAGGGCTTCTCTGCGGTCATATCCGGTGCGGTTCTCCTCTTGCTACCTGCGACGGTCGTTCGCTGCAGTACAGGAAGCCAAGATCCATTTACCTTAAGGCTTTCCTCTTTCTTGTTGAAACTGTTCGCGTGTTTTTGTATTTCTACAACTTCTCTGAACAAGCGCGTGTGATAGTGCTTCTCTACAGCCAGAACTTCCGTGTCGGCGAATTTTATTACGTGGTCGGTCTCATTCAGTGCGTGCTCTGCCACGGCCGATTTCTCCACCTGCCCCAACCTGCAATGTCGCTTATGCTCTTTGATCCTGGTGTTAATTGATCGTCCAGTCATTCCGACATAAACTTTTCCGCATGTGCATGGTATACGGTATATTCCCGACATTGCAAGTGGGTCTCTTTTCTTCATCGCCGATCTAAGACACTCTTTGATCTTCCTTGTCGGTTTGAAAATCGTCTTTACGCCATGTTTGCGCAATATACGGCCGATTCTGTCCGTCACTCTGGGAATGTATGGCAGAAAGGCCGTACCCGACATTTCTTTTTCTGGTTCCTTACTTCGCCGAGTGTTTGGCTCTGTTACACTTCTAATGTAATTTATGGAGTACCCATTGCTCCTCAGAACAGTTTCCAGGTGCTGCATTTCTCGTTTGAGGTGTTGCGGCTCACATATTCGTCCTGCTCTCGTTACGAGCGTACTAATCATGCCTCTTTTCTGGCTCGGGTGGTGGTTTGACAGTTTGTGCAGGTATCGGTCCGTGTGCGTCGGTTTTCGATACACGCTGTGTCCCAGGTTTTCGCCTTCCCTTGTGACCAGCACATCTAGAAATGGCAGTTTCTTGTCCTTTTCTACTTCCATGGTAAATGTTATGTTGGCATGGAGGCTGTTCAAGTGTCTTAGGAAGTCACCGAGCTGTTCTTCACCATGGCTCCACACCACGAAAGTATCATCGACGTACCTGTACCACACCTTAGGTTTGCAAGTTGCCGAGTCCAGTGCCTGTGCTTCGAATTGTTCCATGAAGAAGTTGGCCACCACTAAACTGAGAGGACTACCCATGGCGACGCCTTCCAGCTGTTCGTAGAAATCGCCATTCCATGTCAAATAGCTCGTGGTGAGACATGCATGGAAGAGGTTTTTGATGTCTTGCGGGAACATGGAACCGATGTGCTCCAGAGCGTCACTGAGTGGCACTTTCGTAAATAACGAAACAACATCAAAGCTGACCAGTATGTCGTTTGGTGCAAGTTTCAGTTTCTTCAGCTTCTCAATGAAATGTCCTGAGTCCTTAATGTATGTGTCGGTCTTCCCCACGTGTGGCTGGAGCAGAGAGGCCAAGTGTTTTGCCAGTTTATACGTTGGTGAGCCAGGAGCGCTAACGATCGGTCTCAGTGGAACGCTGTTGTTATGGATCTTGGGTAATCCATACAGCCGAGGTGGTAGGGCTTCCGTGTTGCGCAGGTTTCTCTGTATGTCCGCCGGCAGAGAAGACGCCTTGATTAATCGATTCGTATTCCGAGTGATACGCTGCGTCGGATCTGCGCTTAGTTTTCGGTACGTCGTCGGATCTAATAGGTCACGGATCTTTTGCTCATAATCTTCGGTCTTCATTACGACGGTCGCATTCCCGTTATCGGCAGGCAGTACCAATATACTCTTGTCGGCGTTGAGATTCTTAATGGCTTGTACCTCTTCTTTCTTCAGGTTGCAAGCTGGTGGTTTTGCTCGGTGCAGTATCCTGGCTGTTTCCGTGCGTATTTCCTATGCCCTTTCACAAGGAAGGGTCCGAATGGCTGCTTCGGTGTTGGCAATGATGTCCTCCATAGGTATAGTTTTCGGGACGATAGCTAAATTCCCTCCTTTTTGAAGAACAGACACTTCCTCTTCGGACAATTGTCTTTCAGTGAGGTTGACCACTGTGTGTGACACGTCGGGAATCGCTTTGTTGGTCTGCTTCCGGCATCTTTCAAACTTTTTCTTCTGCCGCTCGGTGCAGCGCTCGAGTTCGTTCTGCATGCTCCTGTGAGTGATGCCGTCGATCTTGTCCCAGTCGTCTCGATGCATTCTGCTACTTAGTTGATGGAAAATGTCCAGAAGTTCCTGATCCGTTCTTGCCAAGTGTCTCCGTGTTGTATGTATTCGCTCACGAAGAAAAGCTCGTTCCATTCTGTCGTAGATACGATGTGCTTGGGCGGTGGTGAATAGGCGCTTACATCCCAAGAACATCGGTGTAGCACATTCATCTCGGCACCTTCCAGCTGTTCGTAGAAATCGGACCGATACCTGCACAAACTGTCAAACCACCACCCGAGCCAGAAAAGAGGCATGATTAGTACGCTCGTAACGAGAACAGGACGAATATGTGAGCCGCAACACCTCAAACGAGAAATGCAACACCTGGAAACTGTTCTGAGGAGCAATGGGTACTCCACAAATTACATTAGAAGTGTAACAGTGCCAAACACTCGGCGAAGTAAGGAACCAGAAAAAGAAATGTCGGGTACGGCCTTTCTGCCATACATTCCCAGAGTGACGGACAGAATCGGCCGTATATTGCGCAAACATGGCGTAAAGACGATTTTCAAACCGACAAGGAAGATCAAAGAGTGTCTTAGATCGGCGATGAAGAAAAGAGACCCACTTGCAGCGAACGACCGTCGCAGGTAGCAAGAGGAGAACCGCACCGGAAATGACCGCAGAGAAGCCCTCGGACGTTGGCGCGACAGGTACATGTAGTCTGCGGCCGCGAGCTCGGCTCCAGTTCACCACCGGCAATGGAGGGTGAAGCTTTGACAATGCCAGCCACTCGTGCTGGCGAAACTTCAGAAAAATCATTAGATGAACGTCGGCCGAAGAAGCCGAGACAGAAGCTAATAGGCAGTTTGTCAACAAGTGGCCACGAAAGCCTTAACAATTTTGTTTTCCAGGCTTTGTTCCTTTCATAGCGTCCTAGTTTACGCATGTGTTAGTTTTGAGATGTGTGATAGGAACGATATACAGATTGGTCACCAGCATCTTGAATCGCCAGTGGAGGGGTGAGATCCCTGCCAGGGTGTGTACCACTCGCCACAAGGATGTGTCCTGCAGCCCTTGAAGCCTCAGTACCTTATCTGAGGAAGGATATGCCTACTCAGCACACAAATATTCCAAAATAGTTTGGTATCACTCGAAATCATTATTCACAGTTACTACACAGTGCAACTGTACAACACTGTTGTTAGGTCCAGTCAACAAGGATTTCACTGTTTTGTAAGCAAATTTGACCAACTTTACAGAGCTGAATTTTATGGCCTGTCTTTTTCGTAATTGTTAATTTAAATCCAGTTCCATTCACTGCATGAGCAGTAAATATTACGGAAAGTAAACATTGAAATTTATTTTACACACTTAATTTTTAATGGTAGGAAACCAGTGTACTGGGGAAACAGGGCTTATGAACAGAATGACCTCCTCCATGCCAGCCACCATGGATTCCAAAAACGTAAATTATGTGAAACCCAGCTCATACCTTTGTCGCATGACATACTGAAAGCCTTGGATCAAGGCAGTCAGGTAGATACAGTATTTCTTGATTTCTGAAACCCTTTTGATTCAGTACCTCAGCTATGCTCCAGGGAGGTATGTTGGTACCATGTGCTGTTCATGCTGTTTTTAATGACCTTGAGATCTTAGGGGCAATATTAATAATAACCTCCGACTTTTTGTAGATGAAGCAGTTAACTAGAGTGAAGTACTGTCTGAAAGAATCTGTGTTATTATTTTTTCAGCTCCTGATAAGATTTCAAAGTGCTGCAGAGATTGGTAGCTTGATTTGAATGTTCAGAAATATAAAACTGTGAACTTCACAAAATGAAAAAAACATGGATTCCTGTGACTATAATATCAGTAAGTCACAGATGGAATAGGTTAACAAATACCTGGGTGTAACACTTTGTAGGGATACAGAATGCAGTGATCATATAGGCTCAGTTGTGCATTCACAACCTGTAATATTCATAATTGTGTAAATTTTACATCCAAATCTTGTTAGTTTTAACTACATAGAATTAAAAATTAAGTCGTTTTGCTTGTCTGACCTTCTTACTATGAAACTACTCAGCTTGTAAGGTTTGAGTTTAGACCGAATTGTAAATGTAATTGGATTTTCCAAAACATTTACAAAAGTCTTTTTCTTCCAATACCCTCACTGGAAAGTTAAATTTATTAATGTTCATGAAATAAATGACTAAGATGATTGTGTAATAACCCAGTCAATAGAAACCAAAAATGGTCGAATATGGGAAATAATTCGTGTAGCTGCAAATTTTTGTACAGTGGAAGGAAGGAGTCCAATGAATAACATACTAGAACTCCTGACTGATTGGAGATGAGGTAACATTTGATGGTCACTTGTACGTTTTCCTTGGATAACTCGAAGACCAGGGCCTCTGCCAGAAATATATCTAAGCACAAAATTAAACTACATTAAATTTCCTACTAAAAATATCCTACTCAATTTTGTCTCCAGGACCAATAGTTTGCCCAAAAAGAGCAAGAGGATGTTGAAAATCTTGTGTGATGCACAAACAGTGTAGCTTAGGTGGTATTTTTTGGCTAATGTTCTGTAGTTTCCCGACTCGACAGACCGCATGCAGCCTACATCAAATTGTTTGCCTCAACATCCTCTATACCCGTGTGGTAAATTGTAGGCAAAATAATCGGTTACACTTCATGTGCGCTGGTCAGTCGTTACTGGAATACTGGTTACTCTTTGTATTTTGTTCTTTCTATTAATGCATACTGATAAAACAAATATCGCACTGGACTAATTTGTAACCGCTCTATCGAACGGTCACGTAAAATTCCACTTTAAAAATCATCTTGTTTGTAACAGGTAACAAACTGACACTTTCACACGTCACTATGCATCTCATGAGAGTTGTGATGAGCAGTTTTTGTTTGGGATGACTCTAGCTCCAAATTGCAAAAAACTAACTTGAGAAAATTATATATAATAGAGGGAACACATTCCACATGGGAAAAATATATCTAAAAACATAGATGATGTCACTTACCAAATGAAAGCGCTGGCAGGTCGATAGACACACAAACAAACACAAACATACACACAAAATTCAAGCTTTCACAACCAACGGTTGCTTCATCAGGAAAGAGGGAAGGAGAGGGAAAGACGAAAGGATGTGGGTTTTAAGGGAGAGGGTAAGGAGTCATTCCAATCCCGGGAGCGGAAAGACTTACCTTAGGGGGAAAAAGGGACAGATATACACTCGCACACACACCCATATCCAACCGCACATACACAGACACAAGCAGACATTTGTAAAGGCAAAGAGTTTCGGCAGAGATGTCAGTCGAGGCAGAAGTACAGAGGCAAAGATGTTGTTGAAAGACAGGTGAGGTATGAGCGACGTCAACTTGAAATAAGCGGAGGCTGAGGCCTGGTGGATAACGAGAAGAGAGGATATACTGAAGGGCAAGTTCCCATCTCCGGAGTTCTGACAGGTTGGTGTTAGTGGGAAGTATCCAGATAACCCGGACGGTGTAACACTGTGCCAAGATGTGTCAGCTTTCAGACAACACCACATACAAAGTTTGCCAAGGTAATCCCATTCCTGATGTCCAGGCGGAGCTTCAAGGAATCCTCAGAACCTTATGCCCCCTACAAAACCTTTCACCTGACTCCATCAACCTCCTGACCTCACCGACACCCCGCACGCCTACCTTCTACCTTCTTCCTAAAATTCACAAACCCAATCATCCCGGCCGCCCCATTGTAGCTGGTTACCAAGCCCCCACAGAACGTATCTCTGCCTACATAGATCAACACCTTCAACCCATTACATGCAGTCTCCCATCCTTCATCAAAGACACCAACCACTTTCTCGAACGCCTGGAATCCTTACCCAATCTGTTACCCCTGGAAACCATCCTTGTAACCATTGATGCCACTTCCTTATACACACATATTCCGCATGTGCAGGGCCTCACTGCGATGGAGCACTTCCTTTCACGCCGATCATCTGCCACCCCACCTAAAACTTCTTTCCTCATTACCTTAGCCGGCTTCATCCTGACCCACAACTTCTTCACTTTTGAAGGCCAGACATACCAACAATTAAAGAGAACAGCCATGGGTACCAGGATGGCCCCCTCGTATGCCAACCTATTCATGGGTCGCTTAGAGGAAGCCTTCTTGGTTACCCAGGCCTGCCAACCCAAAGTTTGGTACAGATTTATTGATGACATCTTCATGATCTGGGCTCACAGTGAAGAAGAACTCCAGAATTTCCTCTCCAACCTCAACGCCTTTGGTTCCATCAGATTCACCTGGTCCTACTCCAAATCCCATGCCACTTTCCTTGACGTTGACCTCCATCTGTCCAATGACCAGCTTCACACGTCTGTCCACATCAAACCCACCAACAAACAACAGTACCTCCATTATGACAGCTGCCACCCATTCCACATCAAACGGTCCCTTCCCTACAGCCTAGGTCTTCGTGGCAAACGAATCTGCTCCAGTCCTGAATCCCTGAACCATTACACCAAGAATCTGAAAAAATCTTTCGCATCCCGCAACTACCCTCCTGACCTGGTACAGAAGCAAATAACCAGAGCCACTTCCTCATCCCCTCAAGCCCAGAACCTCCCACAGAAGAACCATAAAAGTACCCCACTTGTGACAGGACACTTTCCGGGACTGGATCAGACTCTGAATGTGGCTCTCCAGCAGGGATACAACTTCCTCAAATCCTGCCCTGAAATGAGATCCATCCTTCATGAAATCCTCCCCACTCCACCAAGAGTGTCTTTCCGCCGTCAACCTAACCTTCGTAACCTCTTAGTTCATCCCTATGAAATCCCCAAACCACCTTCCCTACCCTCTGGCTCCTACCCTTGTAACTGCCCCTGGTGTAAAACCTGTCCCATGCACCCTCCCACCACCACATACTCCAGTCCTGTAACCTGGAACGTGTACACAATCAAAGGCAGAGCCATGTGTGAAAGCACCCATGTGATTTACCAACTGACCTGCCTACACTGTGAAGCTTTCTATGTGGGAATGACTAGCAACAAACTGTCCATTCGCAAGAATGGACACAGGCAGACAGTGTTTGTTGGTAATGAGGATCACCCTGTGGCTAAACATGCCTTGATGCATGGCCAGCACATCTTGGCACAGTGTTACACCATCCGGGTTATCTGGATACTTCCCACTAACACCAACCTGTCAGAACTCTGGAGATGGGAACTTGCCCTTCAGTATATCCTCTCTTCTCGTTATCCGCCAGGCCTCAACCTCCGCTAATTTCAAGTTGCTGCCGCTCATACCCCACCTGTCTTTCAACAACATATTTGCCTCTGTACTTCTGCCTCGACTGACATCTCTGCCGAAATTCTTTGCCTTTACAAATGTCTGCTTGTGTCTGTGTATGTGCGGATGGATATGGGTGTGAGTGTGAGTGTATACCTATCCTTTTTTCCCCCTAAGGTAAGTCTTTCCGCTCCCGGGATTGGAATGACTCCTTACCCTCTCCCTTAAAACCCACAACCTTTCGTCTTTCCCTCTCCTTTCCTCTTTCCTGATGAAGCAACCGTTGGTTGTGAAAGCTTGAATTTTGTGTGTATGTTTGTGTTTGTTTGTGTGTCTATCGACCTGCCAGCGCTTTCGTTTGGTAAGTCACATCATCTTTGTTTTTATATATATATATATATATATATATATATATATATATATATATATATAGGGTGTCCCATTTATCTTGACCACCCTAAATAACTGTTTGTCAACATGCAAATTACAACAAAATCTCTCAAGTAAATGTTCTTTTGCCGTCAGGGGGGACATCAATCAGCATGATTGCCTTCATTGTACCTTTGTTTTATCAAAGATATGAAAAGCGGTATGTCTTTTTTAGATGGCACCCTGTATTTTTAATTTGGTAATTCATCTCCTCTCCTAAAGACCTATTCAAAAATGTATCACAGTGCACCATTCACTGAAACACAACGTTATTAATTACATAACACAACATTGACTTTGATCCCGGGCTCACAAACTCGTCCACTTGCAGAAGTTGTCAGAAAACAAATCAGAACCAAGTAAAAACATAACACAAAAATGACTTTGACTCTCCTGTACCATTGCCCAGGAGTAGAACATTCAAAGGTGCTCAAAGTAGTGACCCTGTTCACCGATACACTGGTGCACTTATTGAATGAAAGAATTATTTACTGATTCCAGTGTAGCCTACTGAAGAGAATTACAAGCAAGCGTCCAAAAGTGCATTATCTGTCACGAGGTTAACATTCAGAGTAAACTGGAGTCACTGCCAAAGCTGAGATGGTTTTCTATCTTCCAAATGTTCGTCATAGATATCCTGTTTTAATTGGTACATGGGTGTCTGACAAAGACATTGCAGTTGTGCAGATTTGGCTGTGTCATACTTGTTGTGGGTAGATGGCACTTTAGTGATATCACTGATTAATTCAGCTTGGTCTGCCAGATGACAAATTAAGGTGATGAATCGAGTGTAATCATCTAAAATGGTTTGATTGGTCAGAATATGTCAAAAATATGTTTTTCCCAAGGAGGCTCTTTAAAAGAAAGGTGGGATGTCTTATATTCAGGGTTGTCTTATACTCAGGTAAATACACTAAGTTACTGCAAGTTGCTGATAAGGTGCATGCAATGCTAGATTTGACTGTGATGGGCTTGGCATCGACAGCTGCCAAAGTTCCAGGTGAATACAACTGACAACCACTGAGTTAACCCGAAGAAACAATGCCTTACTGTGCCATCATATCATGTTAGCACTCACCAAGCATAGCCAAACTCCAAAGTCTACGTGCCACGGTTGATGTGATGACCAAGCAGTTTCAGGCATTGGTTACAGACTGGCCCTACTAAAAGGTCTTTTTTTTTTGTCATCAGTCTACTGACTGGTTTGATGCGGCCCACCACGAATTCCTTTCCTGTGCTAACCTCTTCATCTCAGAGTAGCACTTGCAACCTACGTCCTCAATTATTTGCTTGACGTGTTCCAATCTCTATCTTCCTCTACAGTTTTTGCCCTCTACAGCTCCCTCTAGTACCATGGAAGTCATTCCCTCATGTCTTAGCAGATGTCCTATCATCCTGTCCCTTCTCCTATCAGTGTTTTCCACATATTCCTTTCCTCTCCGATTCTGTGTAGAACCTCCTCGTTCCTTACCTTATCAGTCCACCTAATTTTCAACATTCGTCTATAGCACCACATCTCAAATGCTTCGATTCTCTTCTGTTCCGGTTTTCCCACAGTCCATGTTTCACTACCATACAATGCTGTACTCCAGACATACATCCTCAGAAATTTCTTCCTCAAATTAAGGCCGGTATTTGATGTTAGTAGACTTCTCTTGGCCAGAAATGCCTTTTTTGCCAAAGCGAGTCTGCTTTTGATGTCCTCTTTGGTCCGTCCGTCATTGGTTATTTTACTGCATAGGTAGCAGAATTCCTTAACTTCATTGACTTCGTGACCATCAATCCTGATGTTAAGTTTCTCTCTGTTCTCATTTCTACTACTTCTCATTATCTTCATCTTTCTCTGATTTACTCTCAAACCATACTGTGTACTCATTAGACTGTTCATTCCGTTCAGCAGATCGTTTAATTCTTCTTCACTTTCGCTCAGGATAGCAATGTCATCAGCGAATCGTATCATTGATATCCTTTCACTTTGTATTTTAATTCAACTCCTGAACCTTTCTTTTATTTCAATCATTACTTCCTCGATGTACAGATTGAAGAGTAGGGGCGAAAGGCTGCAGCCTTGTCTTACACCCTTCTTAATACGAGCACTTCGTTCTTGATTGTCCACATTTATTATTTCTTCTTGGTTGTTGTACATATTGTATATGACCCGTCAGTCCCTATAGCTTACCCCTACTTTTTTCAGAATCTCGAACAGCTTGTACCAAAAATTGTCGAACGCTTTTTCCAGGTCGACAAATCCTGTGAAAGTGTCTTGGTTTTTCTTTAGCCTTGCTTCCATTATTAGCCGTAATGTCAATTGCCTCTCTCGTCCCTTTACTTTTCCTAAAGCCAAATTGAACGTCACCTAGCGCATTCTCAATTTTCTTTTCCATTCTTCTGTATATTATTCTTGTAAGCAGCTTCGATGCATGAGCTGTTAAGCTGATTGTGCGATAATTCTCGTACTTGTCAGCTCTTGCCGTCTTCGGAATTGTGTGGATTATGCTTTTCCGAAAGTCAGATGGTATATCGCCAGACTCATATATTTTACACACCAACGTGAATAGTCGTTTTGTTGCCACTTCCCCCAATGATTTTAGAAATTCTGATGGAATGTTATCTATCCCTTCTGCCTTATTTGACCGTAAGTCCTCCAAAGCTCTTTTAAATTCCGATTCTAATACTGGATCCCTTATCTCTTCTAAATCGACTCCTGTTTCTTCTTCTATCACATCAGACAAATCTTCACCCTCATAGAGGCTTCCAATGTATTCTTTCCACCTATCTGCTCTGCATTTAACAGTGGAATTCCCGTTCCACTCTTAATGTTACCACCATTGCTTTTAATGTCACCAAAGGTTGTTTTGACTTTCCTGTACACTGAGTCTGTCCTTCCGACAATCATATCTTTTTCGATGTCTGAACATTTTTCTTGCAGCCATTTCGTCTTAGCTTCCCAGCACTTCCTATTTATTTCGTTCCTCAGCGACTTGTATTTGTGTATTCCTGATTTTCCTAGAACATGTTTGTACTTCCTCCTTTCATCAATCAACTGAAGTATTTCTACTGTTACCCATGGTTTCTTCGCAGCTACCTTCTTTGTACCTATGTTTTCCTTCCCAACTTCTGTGATGGCCCTTTTTAGAGACGTCCATTCCTCTTCAACTGTACTGCCTACTGCGCTATTCCTTATTGCTGTATCTATAGCGTTAGAGAACTTCAAACGTATCTCGTCATTCCTTAGTACTTCCGTATCCCACTTCTTTGCGTGTTGATTCTTTCTGACTAATGTCTTGAACTTCAGCCTACTCTCCATCACTACTGTATTGTGATCTGTGTCTATATCTGCTCCTGGGTACGCCTTACAATACAGTATCTGATTTCGGAATCTCTGTCTGAGCATGATGTAATCTAATTTAAATCTTCCCATATCTCCCGGCCTTTTCCAAGTATACCTCCTCCTCTTGTGATTCTTGAACAGGGTATTCGCTATTACTAGATGAAACTTGTTACAGAACTCAATTAGTCTTTCTCCTCTTTCATTCCTTGTCCCAAGCACATATTCTCCTGTAACCTTTTCTTCTACTCCTTCCCCTACAACTGCATTCCAGTCGCCCATGACTATTAGATTTTCGTCCCCCTTTACATACTGCATTACCCTTACAATATCCTCATACACTTTCTCTATCTGTTCATCTTCAGCTTGCGATGTCGGCATGTATACCTGAACTATCGTTGTCGGTGTTGGTCTGCTGTCGATTCTGACTAGAACAACCCGGTCACTGAACTGTTCACAGTAACACACCCTCTGCCCTACCTTCCTATTCATAACGAATCCTACACCTGTTATACCATTTTCTGCTGCTGTTGATATTACCCGATACTCATCTGACCAGAAATCCTTGTCTTCCTTCCACTTCACTTCACTGACCCCTACTATATCTAGATTGAGCCTTTGCATTTCCCTTTTCAGATTTTCTAGTTTCCCTACCACGTTCAAGCTTCTGACATTCCACGCCCCGACTCGTAGAACGTTATCCTTTCGTTGATTATTCAATCTTTTTCTCATGGTAACCTCCCCCTTGGCAGTCCCTTCCCAGAGATCCGAATGGGGGACTATTCCGGAATCATGACACTTCTTCAAATACAGGTCACATGTCCTGTGGATTCACGTTATGTGTCTTTAATGCAGTGGTTTCCATTGCCTTCTGCATCCTCATGTCGTTGATCGTTGCTTATTCTTCCGCCTTTAGGGGCAATTTCCCACCCCTAGGACAAGAGAGTGCCCTGAACCTCTATCCGCTCCTCCGACCTCTTTGACAAGTCCGTTGGCAGAATGAGGCTGACTTCTTATGCCAATGCTGATTATTTATCAAAATTTAGGCAGTGGCGGGGATCGAACCCGGGACCGAAGACATTGAGATTATGAATCAAAGACGCTACCCCTAGACCACGGGTTAGTCAGTGTTTAGTGAGTCAAATACACACCTTGCGGGTGATCGACCATAAAATGGGATGTTCAGGTGGGAACAGAGGCAGTTTAGGCTGGGGTCTTTGTATGTGAGATAGATAATGGGTGTGATGCGTTGCAATTATGGTTGGCCAATCAGATATCGACAATGAGGGAACTTATTGAGATCGTGGCACGGTAAGAAATGTGCCTCCTGGTACATTGTAGTACACAACCAGTTGTGTAGGCATGTGTGAAATGGGCAGATGTCTTGGCACATTACGTGACCAGGGCATCACAGTTGACTCAAATATCATATTACCGTTTGAAATAGGTTCCACTTTCTGATTTTGTACTCACTGCTGTGAGTTTGCGGTATTTTCTACTTTGAAGTCTGGTAACAAGTTGTCTGTTGCCTGCCATTGTCGAGGCATAGTCTGTGTTGTGTTGCAGTAACTTATCTCTCATAACCATGGTACACTCGTGTTTAATCACAGATCAAAGTCCACACAATCATTGCACTGACGGCACATATCACATGCATTATTGCCAGGTGTAATGTTCTGTGGAGCGGATAGAGCTGTATTCAGAACAACATATGGCTGCATTGTTAATTCGCAGTAATACAGTATTTACGAAAAATTGCAAGACGCATTTCATAGTTGACAGGGGGGAGGTCACCACCATGGGTGTATTCCCTACTGGATAATAGGGAATCTCCCAAAAATTGAGTGTAATTGCATATATACATATTTACGAGATACACGATAACATAGTGTGACAACAACGATTTATAGCTCAGAATGCACTGAAGTCTCTTTTGGCTCATCTATAGAGGTTCCTCTCCTGGCTCGCCAGTCGGTCGCATGTCACAGTCGGTAACATCACAAAATTAAGTCACCCAAGAACGCTTCACAAAATTAAGTCACTCAAGAACACTTCAATGAATTTGTTGAGAAGTTCCTTACTTATAACTAGTGATCATTTTATTCTGTAATTACAGCAGCTAATTTGGGAATGAAACCCATTATATGCGGCTGATAAAACTATTCCTCAAACTTCACTGTAGATGCAGAATAAATCATTTAGGCCTATGTAAATCTAAATATTTTGTGGACAGAGGTAAAGTTGTGAGACAACTATACACCAAGTTTATTTTATTTAAAGGGCGGTGATCACGTGGCAAAAAGGGAATATCAATAAAATACTGTGAAAATGAAATGTCAGTAAGCTGGACACGTATATTTTTTTAAAATATTCCCGTCCATAGTGGACTGTGACTACACACTTAAAATGCAAGAAAAAATGCACAATATCTGCGCCAGTAGCCGTTTTTCTTAACTTACCGCAACGCATTTAGAAGCTTACTTTATAATCTTCAGGTGGTGCTAGCCCAAATTGCTTTCATTTACGCTCAGTTTGCGAGCAACTAGTGACGTTCATGGGGGATGAACATGTTTTGAATCGGCTTGCAATTTTATATATATTGATAAGTTTATCCACATTTCGACCAAAACTAACCTTTTTGCTGCCGGAGTACACAGAAAGCGCCACTGATTACTGTTTATTGAGAAAAAACGAAGCTAGCGTCAGCCGTTTCAGGTACGTGAACGGCAATTTCATGGATATGTGATACCGCAGACGACTACAGACTCTGCAGGTAAGGTGGCGGACAAGACTTTATAGTTCCCTTCAAACACTGGTTTGCGCTTAGAAACAGAATGGTCACGTGATTTTAATTTCCGGTCAGTAAACGTCAAAACAGTCAAATGCTTACTGTCGCACAGTGACAGTGGTATGCATGTGCAAGTTTTCTTTGCTTGTGGAAGCACTGCTCGGAACAGATTTGATGTGACGACGAAAGTACTTGATTATGTGAGTATTAGAAGGAAACGTACGTACTCGTTAGTCGTGTTGTGAAAACACACGAAGTGTACAATGAATAGTGGCAAGTACGTACAAGTGTTTCTGATAGCACAGCCTTCCTGTAAGTCTGGTCCTGCATGTACCAGCGATATATGGAACCAATATTTCATTTGTTAGGATTTACCGAAGTGTCGGAAATCTTTTGTTCTTTTTAAAGCGGAAAAAACCTGTATCGAACAGTTTTAAATACGCTTCACATATTGTTAAGGGCATGTTGTGGATCAAATCGTTGTCGAAATTTAATTGTTGCGAGGTTCTGAAATGCTGCACGCAAATTTTGATTCAATGAGCGACCGTGAAGCAAGGGACTAAGCGCAATTCATGTTTTGTAGTGTATTAGCGTAGTATGTAATTCCATCTTGAATATCATCGTATGATAACAACCGGATGAACTGTGCCGTTGGTCGTATTTCACAAGATGCCCATTGCCTGTATTCATGTGCTTTCGAAGTATGTTATTAATAATTTATAATACTAGAATAAAAGATCAAACCAGTAAACATTTTTCATAGTAACTCGCTGAATGGAGACTAGTCCAACATGTTTGATTCACGTCTGCAGTTTTAAGCTAAATGCAGTTAGTAATGTTGTTTTCAACAGCCTGTACAACTTTTAAAATGTTACTATTAGCAAGCTGGTACATTCTACTATTCTTGGTGTGAAATTAACTTATGACGTTTTACCAAAAACGTATCTTTGAGTCTGGGTATGAATGATTTCGAAGAAATTCTTGGAGCTGATGCCATACCGTCTATTCAGATCAACGTTTCAATCATAGTGGGCTAATGTGTTCACTGAAACTCAAAGGGTCAGTTGCGGTGTTTTGGTTATAAAGAAACAGCATTTTTGAGTTTACTATGACAGTTTTCCTGTCAGTTTGTCATATGTTAGCAGTGAGACTTTCTAGAATTATTCTGGTGCATTTTCAAGTACTATGACCCTTCCTTGTCATAATAATATCCCAAAGTTTTAACTGTACCCAATTTACCCCTTGGATGGGGGATCTGGGATATAAAGTGTACTAATCAAGTAAAACATACTATAATGTCTTATTATGCTACAATTACTGCAATGATAATTAAGAGTACATCCTTGAAACCCATGTTGCAGTACAAATGTCTAAGTTTCCAAAATGTTTAATGCAAAATCAATAATGTGTGTTACTTGACAAGATAAACAAATAATTAAACGTAATACTATTCAAGAAAATTTGAAATATCTCTCTTTAAAATCAGATGCAAAAAAATCTTCCAACTTATTGTCCTAAATTAATCCATTCTGTATTGCCCATTTCTATGAAAATCTAGTAATTGCCATCATCCTTACACCTGGATAAAAACTTCACTTAATATTGGTTTCACTTTTGTGTGTGTTGTAATTTTATGCTCCTTTACTATCTTACCACATTCACTTTGGTAATGCGCTGAAGCCCATGGTCCTATTATTATTTCTGAGTTTAATTCATGTAGCTTCATTACCTCTGTCAGTAAGCCTAGTGAAGACTGCCTTAGTGTGTTGTATGGAATGTTGAACTTTTTAGCTGCAGCAGACACAGACATCTCTTTTGTTACTACTTCCCCGGCCTTCTCAGCATCACTTGAGTCGTATGTGATGTCCTTTATATGCATGTGGCATGACCTGGAAAGGCAAACTAAGACCATTGTCCACCATAAAGTGCAGTTATACCAAAATTACTCCACATTCCTGAAATGTTAATTACTAACAAACTATTAGTGATATATTACTAATTATATTAAAATTGGGTTTAAAGCATATGTGATTTAGGGTCGAGGCCCCAGTTATGGCCACATTAAGGGCAATTCGAGATACACCACATTTTTAGTATAGGAAGAAAGTATACGAATTACTTAAAAAAATTGTATCTATTGCTTCAAAGTCTACACATTACAACCATGTAAAAACAAATATTCTAAGTTATTTAACAAAAGCAGAAAAAAATATTGAAAAATAAATGGCACATTTCCCCAGTTTTGGCCATGTTAACCCCACCTATGGCCAGTTGTTTCCCCACTTATGGCCACTTTATATTATAATAAAACTATGGCTAAAATAATTGTCAATCCATGTGCCAGAAAGTAATTTCTGCTTTATACAAGTATATAAGACAACAGACAACAAACATACATCAAATAGGTAAAAGGTACAGAAACTGAATGAACAGAAAAAAAAATTCGTTAGGCAAAGAATTGTCCCAGTAATTACTTAAATCAATTTCCACACAAGTTTATTTCTCACGAGTATCAATGGAACCAGGGAACTTTGTTTTTAATGAACGTCCTTCTTGCATCAAGACTGGATCTGGCAGTTTCCCTATAATATCTTCACCCGTTATAGTCGAAACATCATTTGCAATGTATTCTAAACAAGTTTTCTGAACATTAGAACTTTTTAGGCACTGAATTTCATATTCAGAGTCAGAAAGCACTTTCAAAATTACAGATACATACTTAAAAATTGCAGGTCTTGTTCTTCTATTTCCTGTTAAACTAAATTTTACCAAAATAAAGTCCCCTACTTTCAAATTCTCACTCGAAGATAGTTTCATATTTTCTGGTATTTCATCTTCATCTCCTTCTACATAGTCATCGAAACTGCTTCCATTGTCCGTCCATTCTCGTTCCTCGGAAGAACTTGTTGGCCTATCACTTAACTCTTGTCTGTTTCTTGTTTTCCCCTTTTTTACGTGTGAGAATGCCAAGTGCTGCTCTTTGGACTTTAATTCCTTCATAGCTTTTCTCTTCCTTTTTTCCTGCTCCTTCTCCTGCTTCTCTTTTTCCTTCAGTTCATGATATTCCACCCACTTGTCACTAGTCACAACAGTGGGTGTATGTTCTTTCTTTCTCTTTGTGCCTCGTTGTTTAGGTTCTGGCCAAGTGATGACACTTTCAAAAACTGTTGCTAATGATTTTGGTGGTGTCACTTGGATACACACTGAAGATGGACTATGGTTGGATATTGGAGTAACTGAATTATGTGAAATACTGTTGGGGGTTGTTGATATATCTGCAGGAATAAGACTGTTGGTGGGTGTTGAAGGAATATCTGAATTGCGTGTTGAAAATATGTCAATATTATCAACATTTTGATTAAGTCTGTCTGCGTTTTGTGAAACATTCTCTGTTTGATTATCTTCAGAGGGAGGCACTATGCTATCTGTCAGAATGTCATCAGTGTTACCACTAGCACCATGCATTTCAACCTCATCAGCTACTTTCTCCAGAACTTGAAAAGTAATAATGCTTCTTGATTTCCTTCCCACTCATGATTGCTTCTCTTGGTTGCTCTGAACTCATCTAGAAGGACAGGATCAATTTGCTTTTCTATGTATGAGAAATGTCTCTGAAGTTCCTCATTTGTCTGAACTGTGGTTGAGGCTGGTATACTACGAACAACTATCTTGCTGTAATCTACATTGTTCACATTAAATGGAAACAGACCAGTGGCCCTGAAACCAGCACGAATATTTGCCACCATTTTAGGTTCTGTAATAATTTGTGACAGAACAGAAGGTACATCAGATTTTGAAATTTCAGTGCCATTATTTTCAAAACGCCATTTCTGAACAATCTTCTTCCACATTTTTTTCATAGGTCCAAAGACAGCTACATCTAATGGTTGCAAGATGTGTGTAGAATTGGGATGGAGAGCAACTAGAATGATCTGATTTTCCCTACAATATCGGCTCAAATGAAGTGTCAAATGAGAGCAGTGCCCATCTAAAAATATTACTACAGGCCGGGGAATTTCAGCTTCTTTCAAGAACGGATCAAATACATTTGTTATATACTCAAAAAAACTTTCACCTGTCATCCACCCATTTTCTGTTTTTCCAATGCCCCAGTTTGGAGGAGCTGCTTTCACCAATGATGCTGGAATCCTTGCATATTTGAACAGTGTTAAGGGAGGAGCAAATTTTCCAGCAGCATTCACTGCAAACAATGTAGTAACGTTATCTTTGTCAGAGTTACACGACTCTTCATAAACATGATGGCCACGAGGACCTATGATTAATTCCCCTTTAGGAGCCAGAAAAAAAGTTTCATCCATATTAAAAATTCTATTTGGGTCATTTAACACATCCATATCATTTAAAGTGATGGATACTTCGTGAAACCAGTTTCTTACTTTCTCTTCTGTAACAGAACCTCTAGACCTATTGACATATTCTGCATGTTTTTGTGACAGAACCTTGTGCCTCTTAAGAAATCCATAATACCACTTTTTTCCAGGTCGATTGTTAGTAAATGTAGCCTTACAACTTTCCATATCTGCATTCTCAATAAGTTTGTGCACAGATGCACAGAGATTTTCTTTAGTAACTGGAAATCCCATGCTAGAGCAGTCCAAAACCCAGTCCACCAATTTTTTTTCAATTTGTTCTCCTAAGACAGAATGTGGACCACAGTGCCCTGTAGATTCTTTTGGAGATACACCAGAAATTTTGTTTCTTAATGTTGTCCTTGGAACTTTGTACAACTGGCTTGCAGTAGCAACCTTCATTCCCTCATCAATAGCCTTTAGAGCATCTTTAACTTTGCTGGGAGAATACTGAAACTTCTTATTCTTTGGTTGACTCATTTTTCCTATAAATAATGCACAAAGATTTAGTTAAAGAATGTTGCATATATGTGTCTCCACTTATGGCCACATGCGTGGCCATAACACGGAACCAGGGCTAAATATGGATCTGTTAATGGCCACATACTTTTGATAACATGTTTTTAGGCTGAGCGATATAAAACTTAAAAGAAATGAAAATATAATGTCTTATCTTACCTCTGAACAGATTAAGTTTCTCCTGATGTTTTATTTAAACATGTAAAATACAAAAAAACAGATCATGAGTTGCTTAAAGAAAACTTCTGCAAAACCCAGCTTCCGCAACACTGATCATTTCACAAAATGGTGTCTCCAAACAAAAACAGACAAAAGAATTATTATGTAGACAAATGAAGAGAGCCTTTCACAAAGTTTATAATAATCTATAGTAGAACTGGCTGGTATTCCAGAGAAGCTTAAAAATTAACCTTTGACATCAAGGTGGCCATAAGTGGGGTAGTGGCCAAAACTAGAGCCTTCACTCTATACATAGTTTCTTACAGTATCACAGCTGGTTTCTCAACTGCATCCTTTCAACTATAATTGTATGTCTTTACTGCAATGTTAAGAAAACGAACATTTATTTCAAAATCGCAGTCTCACTTTGGCCAACAGAACTTACGGACACCATATTATAACCACCTGTTAAATGTGGACTACATATTAGAACTGAATATGTATGAGGATTAGATTAACAATTATGAAAAAATTGTCATTTGCATCCAAACTATCCCATTATCCCTTCTTGCTGGGGATTTTAAAGTCCTCCCTACCCTTCTCCTTAGGGATTTTAATGTCTGTAACTTCATGTAGAGTGGAGCTTTGACCACTGACCAAAACGGGATTGTTGAAAACGTGCTAGCAGGGCTCGATCTCTGCCTCCTCAACACTGGAGCTCCCACACACTTTAGTGTGGCACATGGCACTTTTTTGGCCATTACTCTTTCCATCCGTAGCCCTGGATTCCTCCCCTCTGTTCAGTGGGGAGTTCACGACAATGTGTGCAACAGCAGTCATTTTCTGATCGTCTTATCTTTTCATCAGCATCATTCATGTGGATACCCTTCCAAGTTGGCCTTTACTAATGTGGATAGGGATGTCTTTTCTTTGGTCGCCATTTCTGCTGCCGCACCACACAGAGACATTGATGAGTCCTTTTGAAACTTGACGGGTGCCATCCTTTTGGCAGCTGCTTCAGTGATTACTTCTTCCTCGGGTTGTTCTCGTCAGAAGGCTGTCACTTGGTAGACCTCTGAAATTGCTGTGGCTGTTAGTTATTACCATGCCCTTCAATTCTACAAATGGTATTTATCTCTGGACCACCTTCTGTCCTTTAAATGGCTTTGTGCCTGGTCCCGTTTAAAAATAGATTTGCTGGGAACTGTGTGTTGCTGCCATAGAGCCGCATACTCACTCGTTGCAGGTATGGGCAAAGGTAAGGCACATTTTTGGCCTCTGTTCTCGTACAGGTATCCCAGAAATTTCCCAGAATGGTGTTATCCTTGCCAGCCTGGACTCTGGTGCTGAGCGTTATGCTCGGCATTTTGCCAAGTCCTCAACACTGGTTCACTGTCCGCCCATGTTCTGTTTTCTCAAACTCTGTCTGAAACAACTCCCCTTACCTTTTGTTCCCTGCTGCCTGGAGCCTTACAACTCCATGTTTAGCAAGTGGGATTTTGCCAGCACCTTTGCTCTCTGCCCTTATATGGCTTCTGGACCAGACTTTGTCCACAACCAAATGTTTTTCAGTGAGTAGCCAACATCGTATACTTGCCATTTTTAACCATCTGCGCAGTGAGGGGAAGTTCCCTTCTCAATGGCAAGAAAGTGTCGTTATTCCAGTTTTGAAATCGGGTAAACTGCCTCTTGAGACGGGCTGCTGTCCGAACAGTTTAACTAATGTCCTCTGCAATGTGTGGTGAGTCGAAGGCTGTATTGGATCCTTGAATCCTGGGACACCTTTTTGGCTTTGATGCGGGATGGTTTTCACTGAGGCTGCTCTACTGCAGATAATTTAGTCCACCTGGAGTCGACTATCCAAATGGCTTTTGCATGGCATCAACACCTTGTTGCAGTCTTTTTCGATATGCATAAAATTGATGATGCTATATGGTGCATCTACATCCTTGGCACCTTACATGAGTGGAGCTTCCGTGACCCACCCACTCCTAAATTTTATCTGGCACTTTCTTTCATGTTGCACTTCTCAGGTACGGGTTGCTATCTCCTGTAGCATCTCCCATCTGCAAGAGAATGGGGTTCTGCAGGGTACTCTTCTGAGTGCCCCTCTTTTTAGTGGCTGTCGAAGGTCTGATGGGAGCAGTGGGGCCTATGGTGTCCACCCTTTTGTCTGCCAATGATTTTTGCATTTATTTTTGCTTGTCCGTGATAGGCATTGCTGAATGCATACTGCAGGGAGCAATATACAGAGTGCCTGAGCTGGTACCTTCCTCTATGCTGATTGGTCCCTCTGTCTGGAGTCCAAGAGGTGTGGACAGTGACCTAAGGCAGGTGAGCCCCCCATGAGGGTGGATGGTCACAATTTCACTACATTTAACCCATTTGTTATTCAAAAGGCTGTAGATGCCAATGCCCAGTCTTTTGAAGTCCTGCTCTTGGTTGCATAATGAGACCTTGCTTCTGGAGATGGATAGTGCTTTTCAAGCAAAGAAACTGCTTAATGCAGTACTTCTCCACACCGCACTCTGAATTCCTCCCATGATGTCATAGCCACTCGGCTGCTTGATGGTTTACCAAGGCTGAAACAACAGCCTGCCTCATTGACCAGGGAGTGACTGTAGTTCATCACGTCATGAAAAAGGTTGATAAAGAATTAGTGCCAACCTGCACTCTATTCCTCACACTTGACCATGTGGTACTTCCATCAAAAATTACGGTGGCTACGAAGCTATTACTGTCGGACTGCATATCCCAAATCCCATGCATTGCTCTAAATGTGAGTGCTACAACCACACCCGTGAATCTTGTGAAAATGCAGCCAAATATGTAATGTGCGGCAGGGATGCTCATGAGGGTGTGTGTCTGCCTCCTTCCCCTCACTGTATCAACAGCAAGGTTAACCATGCTGCCTCCTCCCATGACTGTCCGATGAGAGAACCGTTCAGGAGATCCAGGTGAAGGAAAAGGTTTCCACTCACATTGTTTGGAAAATGATGGCTAACCGCAAACCTTGTACACCACCCTCTGTCAGTTATAGTACAGTTCTCACTACACCCCGACCTATGAAGCACATGGCTGCGTAGACTTGCAACTTCCGGTTTAGTGCCATGCTTGTGAAATCATCCAGCTCCCAGGTCACACTCTCATCTTCACCTGCTACAGGTGCATGCCCTACCAAGAAACGTTCGCCTGCGCCAGCAAAATTGTATGATTCGCAAATAGAAGCACAGAAATCTAAAAAGGAGTACTCTCGTGATGACTTTCTGCGCACATCTAGCCAGCTAGCATCTAGGTATGCACCTGACAAATGGCATGATTCTAAGCAGTCAGAGGCGTGCGATCTTCCCCTTCTCCGCCTCAGTGTTCTTCTTCCACGGTGTTACCATGCGATACAATCACTCGACTGACCTCCATTTCACTGGGACACACCACGAACAACCAGTCTGCTGGCCAGCCAAAGGCAAATTCTGACGCCCTCTGTCAAACTAATGGCCAGGATCCTCCAGCCTCTGAACCTGGTCATTGTGCACATTTGAATTCTGGCACTCGGCAGCCATCATAGTGACTCCCCTGCTATTTGACACATCTCCTGTCTATCATCAGATGTGATTATTCTCCAACAGAACATTAACAGCATCAGGTCCAGTAGGGTTGAGTTACAGCTCCTCTTGCGATTATACATACCAGTTGTTTTCTGCTCCGGCTTGTGGGTAAGTCGTGTTGCTCATTTGAGATGAAATGTATAGTTGCACCATTTTCTTGCACACCGAGCTTCAGGCTATTGCTGTCTCTTTTTCCCTTCCCAGTTTCTCCTTCTCTCTTTGGGAATGTCTACTCACTCTCGTCTTTGGCTGTTTGCAACTTATTGTTCAACTTCCTCCTCCCTTTCTGCTGCTTGATGACTTAAGTGCCCAACATCCCCTATGGGGCTCTCCGTGCTCGTGTCAGAGAGGCTCGCTCCTGTCAAAGAGGCTCTCTCCTATATCTTCAGCCAGCTCAATCTCATCTGTTTGAACATGAATACAGGGTTATTACAAATGATTGAAGCGATTTCACAGCTTTACAATAACTTTATTATTTGAGATATTTTCACAATGCTTTGCACACACATACAAAAACTCAAAAAGTGTTTTTAGGCATTCACAAATGTTCGATATGTGCCCCTTTAGTGATTCGGCAGACATCAAGCCGATAATCAAGTTCCTCCCACACTCGGTGCAGCATGTCCCCACCAATGAGTTCGAAAGCGTCATTGATGCGAGCTCGCAGTTCTGGCACGTGTCTTGGTAGAGGAGGTTTAAACACTGAATCTTTCACATAACCCCACAGAAAGAAATCGCATGGGGTTAAGTCGGGAGAGTGTGGAGGCCATGAGATGAATTGCTGATCATGATCTCCACCACGACCGATCCATCGGTTTTCCAATCTCCTGTTTAAGAAATGCCGAACTTCATGATGGAAGTGCGGTGGAGCACCATCCTGTTGAAAGATGAAGTAGGCGCTGTCGGTCTCCAGTTCTGGCATGAGCCAATTTTCCACGGGCTACACGTGAAACTTGCCCGCACGCGTTCAACTGTTTCTTCGCTCGCTGCAGGCCGACCCGTTGATTTCGCCTTACAGAGGCATCCAGAAGCTTTAAACTGCGCATGCCATCGCCGAATGGAGTTAGCAGTCGGTGGATCTTTGTAGAACTTCGTCCTGAAGTGTCGTTGCACTGTTATGACTGACTGATGTGAGTGCATTTCAAGCACGACATACGCTTTCTCGGCTCCTGTCGCCATTTTGCCTCACTGCGCTCTCGAACGCTCTGGCGGCAGAAACCTGAAGTGCGGCTTCAGCCGAACAAAACTTTATGAGTTTTTCTACGTATCTGTAGTGTGTCGTGACCATATGTCAATGAATGGAGCTACAGTGAATTTATGAAATCGCTTCAATCATTTGTAATAGCCCTGTACATCACATATCTTCCCAATTCCATCCCTTTTCCCTCTTGGGCCATATGATTTGTACTGCTCAGTTTGCTTGTTGTCTCGAGTGGTCTGTTCTCTCTGACAAACACTCAAGTGACCGTTTCTCCTGTGTCATTCGTTTGCTGATGCCTATCCCATCTGTTTTTCTAACCAGCTGGCAGCTTTCTGAAGCTGACTAGCAGCTCTACTCCTCATTGGCCACTTTTTATGAACACTATTTCTCCTGCATTGATGGCCAGATAGAATATACCTTACAAACACCATTCTCACTGCCATGGAGTATTCCAAACCTTGCACCTCTTCCTCACAGCAATGTGCCTCTTTCCCCTGGTGGATTGAGGCATGCCGTGATGCAATCTGCACATGGAGACGATATCTCTGTGTTTTTAAATGCCATCTTACGATGGTGAACTTTATCTGTTTTTTCGTACCCTCTTACAAGGTTGGGCTGTATCTAGAGCGTAGCTCTTTTCAGCCATAGGTGCTTTAATAATGTTGGGACTCCATTTATTTATATTATTTGGGAAAAATTTATATTTCCTGTTTTTACTTAAAATATTAATTATACAATTCAATAACAATAATTCTTCAGTAACTAATTATATGTCTTCTATTTCTATCTGTCAATACATTATTTATTTTTCTTACTTAATCTACTTCTTCCTCTTTTCTTCTTGTTTCTGAGTGGAAATAATGTTATATCCCGGCATTCGCCTTACGGTTTGCGAAAACCCCACCTGGGATAATGTATCTTATATAATGTTTTACTTTATTTTGTATTTTTGACTAAAATCTCACTTAATTTTTTAAAAAATTTTTATTGTGTGACTGACAATTGCACTTCAGCTTTCATTAACTAAATGGCTAATATTATTAGAAGGTCCAAGTGGAATTGTCCTATCCAATTCTTCATTAGTCTCCCTAATACATTGTGCTATAGTATGTGATGGAAATTTATTCTGGTAGCATGGAAAATTGAAATGCATAATTTCTTCTTTTAGTGTTTTAGTTGTTAGCGTATCAGAGTGAAGTCTATTCATTCCTATATTGCCGACAAGCTCAATCAGTCGGTGCTGTATCGGTAATATATTTACTGAATTATATATATCTTGATTTGTAGTGTAGAGACTTGACCTAATAGCGATTCGTAAGATTTTTCTTTCCGTACTTAAAATTCTTTCTGTATGCTGTTTACTTCCAAACTATGCTGGTGCCCCATATTCCAAAACTGGTCTTATAAACATTTTATAAGTATAAATTAATGTACTATTGGGTGCTCCTGTTATACACCCTCTAATTAACTTTAAAAGCCCGATTCTTCTCCTTACCTTTACTAGGATATTATCTATGTGAGGCTTCTATGACAGTATTGCGTCCATTATAAGACCTAAATAATTTGGTTTTGGTAAAATTTCTTCTCCCCAGAGTTTTAACTTTACTTTATCTGGTGTTTGTAATTTATTAGTAGTAACATTTCTGTATCTGAATATCACAAATTGACTCTTGTGCGCATTAGGTTTAATGTGCCAGGTACTGAGCCACTTTTCTAACTTTGTGAGGTATTGTGTATTTGTATTATTCAATTCTTCGGACGTTCTCTCATGACACCAATAAACTGTATCATCTGCATCAAGTGTCAAGCCTTCATTCCAATGGGTAGGCAGTGGAATATCAGCTGTATATAAGGTGTACAGCAAAGGTGAAGGAATAGCACCCTGTGGCACCCCAGCTTCTGGAATGAATGGACTAGAGAGTTTATTATTAATCGATAAATATGTAGGTCTATTGTCAATAATAGTGCTAATTAGTTAGATAAATTGAATTGGGATACCAAAGTTCATAAGCTTGTAATATAATACTGGTCACCACACTGTCGAAAGCTCTTTCTGTATCCAAATATAAGGCTGATGCACAATCTGTAATATTTAAGGTCTTAGTAATGCTAGTACATATTCTGATAATCAGATCTATAGTTGAATGTTGTTGCCTAAAGCCTGCTTGTATGTCAGGTATAAGTCTTTGGTCTTCTGCAAATTAATGCAATCGTCTGTTTAATATGGATGCAAAAGATTTTCCAATAGTTGACAAAAGTGTTATAGGACGATAGGACGTTTGATTATTTAATGGTTTTCCAGGTTTTGGTATCATAATTACTTTTGCTATTTTCCGTTGTTGCGGTATTTGTTGTAATTTAAAAACATTGTTGTACAAACAGTGTAATATTCTAATTATTTTTTCACTTGGTGCTGCTGTAACATGTAGTCTGCTAATTCCATCCGTTCCAGGTGAAGTGTTTTTGTCATTATTTATTGCTTTATCTATTTCTTCTTCTGTAATTTCTTGAATCAGTGCTAATTGCTCTTCATTTAAAACTTCTGGGGATGTTAAAATCATTGGCATTTCTTCATCAACTTTTTGTTTATGCGAATTATTAAAACATGGATCCTTAGGTATTTTATGAGTTTCTATTAGAACTTCTCTAAAAATTTGTGCTTTTTCTTGACTATCTGTTATTATATTCCCATTATATTGTAGTGGAGGCTCAGTGTTTATTTTATCTCCTATAATACGTTTAAAAGTCTTCCAGAACTTGTTTGATTGTTTGTGATCTAACAATACACACGTTTTTGGCCATCTTTGCGAGTGAAAATTTGCCAATTGTCTTTTAACAAGCATATTCAATCTATTACATTCTATTCTCAATTCTTCAGACTGAAATCTTTTTAGCTGTCAATATATCCTACATTTTTGTTTTGTAGTTGCCAAAATACTTTCAGGTATCCTTTCTAGATTCTCTTTTATTCTTTTTACTGAAACACTTTCTATTCTGCTTGTTTTATAGCTGTTACAATGGCATCATTATATTGGTTTAATTCTTCAGTTGTTGTTATATCGATCACTTCTGGTATCTTTTCATCAAGCAATGTTTGATATTTTTCTTGATCCATGTTTTCTAAATCGTATATTACTTTAGTACTTTGTTGGCTTTTAATAGAATGGTACATTGTAGTTCTTACTAATAGTGGTAAATGATCACTAGCAATACTTTTGCCTATCCAGTGAGCAGTAAAATATCGATGTATATTGTTAATATATGAAATATGATCGGGTATTGATGTACCTCTGTGGTTTATAAAAGTGGGCTCATCATTGTCGACTCGTTGAATATTAAAATTTTTAAGGATAGACTCTAGTGTTCTACCATTTGTATTCGTTGTGGAATCTCCAAAGGTATTAGATCTTGCATTTAGATCACCCATAATGATAAAAGGGCCCAGATTTGTCATACATTAAAAAAATTCTATAGGTAATCTGTCCTTTGGAGGGATATATATTGTTGTTAAAAAGATAAATTTCTTAGTTCTTGTTTGTGTCTTCAGTATCACAGCTTGTACATTTTGCAAATTATCTGGCAAATCAATCCTAACTGCTGGAAAATTTTTGCTTTGTGATACTGCTACTCCTCCACTAACATTCCTTTCACTAGTATTAGTATCATGACATATAAAATAGTTGATCTTTATTGGATGCTCAGATGCCTTTGTCTCTGCAATACCATTCACATTAACATTTTCTGACTCTATAAGATGTTCTATTAAATTAATTTTCGATAGTATACCATTTACATTGACAAAGGCAGTAATAGTTTCTCTAACAATTACATAATTTTCACGAGGATCCATTTTTATATGCTATCTACAAAATTAGAGCTGGTTTCTACTCTTTAAAATATTTGTTTTTAAGTACTGTTAACTTTTGGAGAAGGTATTTCTTCTACTTGTATATTTCTCTGTGCACTATTCTTTTCTAAAGGTGGCCATTGCTTTGGTGCCAACTGTAGTGGTTCTTCTATTGTATGTAATCGGTCCTGAAGATTGTTTTATGTGGATATGCATGGAGTTTAAGCTCTGTGTAATAGCAATCTTCCTGTTGAAAAATTTCTTCACTACATCTCCAATGGCTGTTTCTATTTTATTCTTCCTATCGGGTAGTATATTGATCAGAGCTGTAGTAACTGCTCCAAGCAGATCATCTAGTTGAACATATTTTTCATCAATTTCAGCTTCTTTTGTAACTGGTGTATTGATACAATGCACTTTGGCAGTTGTCAGTCGATACGGCCTCTTTTGGTCTCTTAGGACATCTAACATCGGTTGCTAGGTGGTCATCGCCACCTGTCTGGCATTTTGGTTTTACGTTTTTAGCTGTGCAGCTACGTGTAAAATGTTGGCCTACACATTTGCCATATTTTGGTGGCTTTGTGCAGTTATTAGTAGAATGTTCGAAGCTATAACATTTTACACATTGTACTGGTTGTGGATTAGGAAGCTTTGAAGTTTCCGTTGCATGTACCTTACAAAACATCTTCAAATGATTTTTTAAAAGATAATCTACTGTATGTTGATCACGCTTAATCACGCGCATTTTTGCAATTTCCTTTCCTGTTTCTTTGGATTTCATTCTAACTACCCTAACAAAATTAAGATGTAGTTCCTTGAGAACTTCTTCGACGTCATTGATTGTAACATCAAAGTCAACCTTTGTTATGACAACACCCAAACTTGGAACAAAATTCTCGAAATTTCTTTGCTGTTGTAGCCTAGGATTATAATTGAGTCTCATTGGTTCAACTTTCATTTCTGGTCGGAAATTTGCCTTTAGTTTTTTGACTATTCGTTCCTCAATATTTGGGTTTTTACTGGCAAGAATAACACTACCATTTTGACTGAATTTTATGTCAGTTATTTCTTGTGCAAAATTTACTTGTTTTAATTTAGTGCACAATGTCTTAGTTGTTTCGCCTTTTTCTAAATTTGAAATGTGAACTGCATGCTCATGATCGGTAATTTTTTTTGTAATTGTCTCTTCGTTGTCAGACTCGATGTCTGTTAAATATTTTTTTTTCTTCAGTTTCATTTGGGTAGTGTAGCCCTGTTCTTCGTTACCTTGAATAACTATGTTATATGTATGTTGATTGTCCTCTTGAATGGTGTCTGTAACATTTAAGTGTTGCTCTCCATTTTGGCCAGTGACTATTAGATCTTGCTGTATGTTTTCAATTGGCTGTTGTGTTAGTATTTCTTCATTAGCTGTCTCATTTTCGACTAACTTGTGTTTGTGTTTTAGTTTTTGCATATCTGCTTTCTTTGTCATACTAGCATAAGCTGAAGTGCTATGTCTTTGATTCTACTCGTGGATTATTCTTTGCCCTGTTCTGTGCCTTGGCCTCTGCAAACGTGGGCTGAACCGACATGAATGGGGCCCTGGCTTGCCAATTCCCTATTTCTGGCTGTCTGGAAACTCGCCTATTGAATAACGGATACAGATGCAGGACACTACAATTTTGTGTAGCAAATAAATTTGCTAATTTGCTTCAACAGGCTTTGCGAGACTGCCTTGCTGTGCGAGACTTGCCGTTATAAACAGCAATGTGCACAGTGTTGCTGCATTTTCAAGGACAGCAGAAAAGCTAGTTGGCTTTCTGTTCAAAGTTCTATTGACAGTTTTACTCCCTGTTCTGTTGTTTGGGGTAATCTCCGTTGGCTTTCAGGAACCACATTTAGACCCTCTTGATATCTCCAACGCCTTGGGCCGATATTTTGCAGACATTTAGTGTTTCACCCACAACCGTCCTGCCTTCCTCCCTCTGAAACTGGCGATGGAGGCAAGGATGATATTTCTTGTCCCAGAGTCATGGGTGTTACAATACTGCTTTTACTATGAGGGAGCTTAAACATGCACACTCTTTGTCCCAGTTATTCATTCCAGGGCTGGACGGCATTCACATTCTGATGTTGCAGCACCTATCTACTTCAGGACCTATGCTTTCTCCTCGATACATATCAATGCATTTGGACAGATTGCACATTTCCCATTCGCTTGCGTGAGGCCGTTGTCATTCTCATACCTAAACCTGGTAAGGACAAACACCTTCCTTCCAGCTTCTGCCCAGTGGCCCTCACCAGTAGCATCTGCGAAATGGTGGAACATACACTCCTGGAAATGGAAAAAAGAACACATTGACACCGGTGTGTCAGACCCACCATACTTGCTCCAGACACTGCAAGAGGGCTGTACAAGCAATGATCACTCGCACGGCACAGCGGACACACCAGGAACCGCGGTTTTGGCCGTCGAATGGCGCTAGCTGCGCAGCATTTGTGCACCGCCGCCGTCAGTGTCAGCCAGTTTGCCGTGGCATACGGAGCTCCATCGCAGTCTTTAACACTGGTAGCATGCCGCGACAGCGTGGACGTGAACCGTATGTGCAGTTGACGGACTTTGAGCGAGGGCGTACAGTGGGCATGCGGGAGGCCGGGTGGACGTACCGCCGAATTGCTCAACACGTGGGGCGTGAGGTCTCCACAGTACATCGATGTTGTCCCCAGTGGTCGGCGGAAGGTGCACGTGCCCGTCGACCTGGGACCGGACCGCAGCGACGCACGGATGCACGCCAAGACCGTAAGAGTGCCGTAGGGGACCGCACCGCCACTTCCCAGCAAATTAGGGACACTGTTGCTCCTGGGGTATCGGCGAGGACCATTCGCAACTGTCTCCATGAAGCTGGGCTACGGTCCCACACACCGTTAGGCCGTCTTCCGCTCACGCCCCAACATCGTGCAGCCCGCCTCCAGTGGTGTCGCGACAGGCGTGAATGGAGGGACGAATGGAGACGTGTCGTCTTCAGCGATGAGAGTCGCTTCTGCCGTGGTGCCAATGATGGTCGTATGCGTGTTTGGCGCCGTGCAGGTGAGCGCCACAATCAGGACTGCATACGACCGAGGCACACAGGGCCAACACCCGGCATCATGGTGTGGGGAGCGATCTCCTACACTGGCCGTACACCACTGGTGATCGTCGAGGGGACACTGAATAGTGCACGGTACATCCAAACCGTCATCGAACCCATCGTTCTACCATTCCTAGACCGGCAAGGGAACTTGCTGTTCCAACAGGACAATGCACGTCCGCATGTATCCCGTGCCACCCAACGTGCTCTAGAAGGTGTAAGTCAACTACCCTGGCCAGCAAGATCTCCGGATCTGTCCCCCATTGAGCATGTTTGGGACTGGATGAAGCGTCGTCTCACGCGGTCTGCACGTCCAGCACGAACGCTGGTCCAACTGAGGCGCCAGGTGGAAATGGCATGGCAAGCCGTTCCACAGGACTACATCCAGCATCTCTACGATCGTCTCCATGGGAGAACAGCAGCCTGCATTGCTGCGAAAGGTGGATATACACTGTACTAGTGCCGACATTGTGCATGCTCTGTTGCCTGTGTCTATGTGCCTGTGGTTCTGTCAGTGTGATCATGTGATGTATCTGACCCCAGGAATGTGTCAATAAAGTTTCCCCTTCCTGGGACAATGAATTCACGGTGTTCTTATTTCAATTTCCAGGAGTGTATGATTAATGGTCGGCTGATGGAGTGACTCGAATCTCGGAATCTTCTCACAGATGCTCAATGTGGATTCTGTAGGCAACACTCTGCAGTTGATCATCTCGTCTCCTTGTCAACTCATAATATGAACAATATTTTATGGAAGAGCCAAACTGTGGCCGTATTTTTTGTTTTGGAGAAAGCATATGGCACCTGCTGGAGGACAGTTATCCTCCATGTTATGTATGAGTGGAGCTGCTGGGGTTGTCTGCCCCTTTTTATCTGGGAATTTTTAAAAGACTGTGTCTTTAAGGTACGTGTGGGCTCGGCTCTGTTGGTCACTGTTATTCAAGAGAATGGGGTGCCTTGGGGTTCTATACTTGGCTTTGTATTATTTGCCATAGCCATTAACCCTATTATGGAGCCTCTCCCACCACGTACCTCAGGCTCTCTTTTCGCCGATGACTTCGTGATCTATTGCAGCTCGCAACGAACCTGTCTACTTGAGTGGCATCTTCCTTGATGTCTTGATCATTTTTACTTGTGGAGAATCAACAATGGCTTCCACTTTTCTGCTGATAAGACTGTCTGTATGAACTTCGGGCAGCACTGGGAGTTTCTTCCCCCATCCCTACATCTCGGCCCATTCCTTCTTCCCTTCATTGACACAACGAAATTTATGGGACTAATATTTGTTAGGAAACTCTGTTGGTCTTCCCACATCTCTTACCTGGCAGATCGTTGTACTCACTCCCTCTAAAAAGTTCTACCTGTTTTATGCAGTATCTCGGGGGGAGCGGATTGGACTGTCTTCTGTTCATACTGGTCTCCTGTCCGTTTGAAACTGGATTACGGGTGTATCATATATTCATCCACAAATCCGTCTTTCTTACATTGTCTTAACACCATCCACCATTGTGGAATATGTTTAGCCACTGGTGCCTTCTATATTAGTCCCATTGAAAATCTTTATGCTGAGGCTGCTGACTTTGGATTGTCCTACCAGTTTTCGTTTGCTGCTTTGACAGCTTTGCTTTACCCTCCCTGCCACATTCTCCATGGGTACGAGCTCTTCATTGCCCTGGCATTGTGCTGAGGTATGTGTTCATTTTGGATTCCATTCAGTTCCCAAGGACACTACTTCTGGCCTGCTGTATCACAGTGAGTGCATCGCTCTTCACATGCGGCTTAGCGACAGTGTCTTTGTCTACATCAATGGTTCCAAGGCCAATCATGGTATGGCGTGCGTGCATTTGGTGATGATTCTTTTAAATATTGACTCCTTGACCAGTGCTAGATTTTTACCATGGAGCTCTACGCTCTCTGTCAGGACGTGTGGTACATCCAGTGACACGGGCTTGCAAATTGTGTCATCTGCTCAGATTCTCTCAGTGCTCTTCAGAGTCTTTGCATGCTGTATTCAGTCCGCCCTCCAGTACAATAGATCCAAGAATACCTCTACTCACTTACTGTGGGGGGAGGCAATGTGGTATTCCTGGTCACATCAGCATGCCATGAAATGAGGCTGCTGATGTTGCACCTCTCCTCCCTTGGCCTGCTAGTCATTCTGTTCCCATGGATGAACTTTGTGTCACTGTCTGTCGGCGTGTAGTATCACTTTGGAGTGCACAGTGATCTTCTCTCCAGGGAAACAAACTCCGCGACATTATACCTCTCCCAATAGCATGTCGACCTCCTCTCAGCCCACAGGTCGCGAGGAGGACATTTCAGCCCAGTTGTGTATAGGACATTGTTGTTTTAGTCGCTGCCATATATTAACTGGTGACCCTGCCCCACTCTGTGCCTGCTGCTCTTGACCCTACATTGTGTGCCACTTTCTGATCCAGTGCCCATTGTTTTATGTTTATGTTAACATCTTATGTTTGCTGTCTACTTTGTCAGATGTTTCAGCAGATGACACATCTTCTGTTGATCGTGTCTTACTTTTTATTTGCTGCAGCTGCATGGCAAAACAAATTTCATTCCTCCCCTCCCCTGCGGGGACCTCCACCATCTCAACTATTTTTTGAGAAATATTCCCTAGGGGCATCCTTGTCCTTAGCTGCTCCTATTTAAAGTTGTTTAGTTGGGTTTTAGTCTTTTTTGCCTCAGGTTTTTAGTTAGTAATATTTTTTTTTTTCGTTACATATGGGCACTTATGACTTTAGCAATTTTGCACTCCAAAGCAAAAAAAAAAAGTTACGCATTTATGTCATCACCATACAGTCCATCCCCACCCAGATCTATATCTTGGCAGCCAATCGCTTGACGTGGTGGACTCTCATTGGATTTTGCAGGACTGGTCTTTAATGCCTGATTGACATGGGTTCCCCATCTCCATCAATGGATGTGTTGGCCACACCTCAGTGCTCTCCGATGTCTTAGCAACACCAGCTGGAGCACAGATCGCCCTACTCTTGATGCAGCTGTACTCAGTATTGGTCCAGTCCTGCCTAGATTACAGGAGTTTTGCCCACTTCTTGATATCACCTTTGATTTTACAGATGCTAGACCTGATATACCTCTGTGGGGTAAGACTGACAGCTGGGGCTTTTTGGACTAGCCCTCTGATCAGTCTCCTAGCAGATGCAGGGCTTCCCCCGTTGTGCCAGCAACAATTGATCACTTACGTGTCACGCATCCGCTGTGCTGCGCCCTGGAACACCCAAACTACCGTCTCCCATTTCCAGATAGAGAATTCCACCTCCTGCAACAGTGGCCCAGGTATGTCCCCCATCGTACTTTCTGCCCGGGGGGGGGGGGGGGGGGGGGGTCCTCTGGCTGCTCCCTGGATGGGGCATCTTGCTTGCCTTTCTTCCTTTCCCGCCTTGTCTTCTTCCTTGTTCCTTTCTTTAGACTTTGTTGATCTTCAGTAGACTTTGGAGTTTTCTTTTCTTGGTTTCATTATCTAGTTCCTTCTTTGGTGTGTAGTTTTCTTGACTTGGTTGTTCCAGGTAGGAGGGACTGATGACCTCGCATAGTTTGCTCCCTTTAATCATTAAACCAGCCAACTGTCCATATTCAAAGGAAAGTGAACAGAGCGAGAAGTGAAATTTCTAAATTCCTCAGTTTGCCTGTGTCAGGCAAATCTTTATTTAAAAAACAAATACACTCAATCTTAAGGTGATACATCTGTCATTCTTCGTGTGTTCTTTTTTGCAAATGGATATGGACCAGATTTGTGTCGTCTCTTCAGGTATTTCAGAGTTGCTACTCAAACAGATGCCTGAGGTATCTGTTAATACTTTTTTTCGGTATGTAACAATGTTTTAGAACCTCAGTAGAAGTAGCTATAGGCTCAAAAGTCTTACTCCATTTCATATTCTGCAGGGTAGTGTTCATATTCATGTCAGCATTGTTATTTTGTTGGTCTGAAGTATTTGTTCATGGTTTAAAAGACTCTGAAATTATGTTTTCGACTAAATGCCATGAATGTAGTTAGTTATTCCGAATAAAAAAATTGAATGTTTTTGTATGTTGTTTTTTGTGTAACGATCTTAATCTTCTACACAGAATTTAATCTTTACTATATGTTCTAATTTTTATTAATTGTAGTGATGTACAAAATAGAATTGTCTACTAACACTAGCATTCTTTGTTGCAGTACACCATGACCTTGTCAGGTTCCTTTGTCTTTCTCCCTGGTCATATGTATAAAACATAAATCTGCAAGACGGTAAGCTCAGTTTTTTTTCTGAAGCACAAGGATGCACTTATCTAAAAAATAATGCACCCATTTCCAAGCTCTGTAATTACAATTTGTTCTCTTATTAGAACTGCTCATTAGCATAATGGCATATGGAGGAAGGGGAAGAGGCGGCAGACGAGATGGGAGATGGATTGATAGCTCGCTCCTCCATCAGTACCACGATGAATCGCAAGGCTTTCTTCAACCAGATGATGCACTTTCTGCTTGGATCAAACAACTAATCGAAATGTGGCGTCGATGTGAGTATTTATATTGTTGAGTTTGCCTGACTTGCTTGAGTGCCACATAGTTGTTGAAATTATTCAATAATTATATGAATATAATAGAGGGAAACACTCCACGTGGGAAAAATATATCTAAAAACAAAGATGATGAGACTTACCAAACAAAAGCGCTGGCAGGTCGATAGACACACAAACAAACACAAACATACACATAAAATTCAAGCTTTCGCAACAAACAGTTGCTTCGTCAGGAAAGAGGGAAGGAGAGGGAAAGACGAAAGGATGGGGGGAAAAAAGGACAGGTATACGCGCGCGCACACGCGCGCACACACACACACGCGCGCGCACATGTGCGGATGGATATGTGTGTGTGTGTGTGTGTGTGTGTGTGTGTGTGTGTGTGTGTGTGTGTGTGTGTGTGTGTGTGCGCGCGCGAGTGTATACCTGTCCTTTTTTCCCCCTAAGGTAAGTCTTTCCGCTCCCGGGATTGGAATGACTCCTTACCCTCTCCCTTAAAACCCACATCCTTTCGTCTTTCCCTCTCCTTCCCTCTTTCCTGACGAAGCAACTGTTTGTTGTGAAAGCTTGAGTTTTATGTGTATGTTTGTGTTTGTTTGTGTGTCTATCGACCTGCCAGCGCTTTTGTTTGGTAAGTCTCATCATCTTTGTTTTTAGATATATTATTCAATAATTAGTTGTTTTAAGCTCCCTTACAAAGTAAATGATTTGTGGGTAAAAGTTTTGTGTTGAATCCCCCTTGCATTTGTCACAGTTTGTTTGAAAAATGTATGTAATATGTGCCAAAATGTGTATCAAAGACTTGACCATTATGTAATATAAATTTTCTGAATTTACCTTGCAGTGTCAGCTTTTGTAGTGAAAAGTGCATTAATTACTGCAAAGTGTGTTGCATATGGTGCAAATGTAAACATTAAGCCACAGTACAGATCAACTTTATTTTACATTCACATTCATTGGGTTTGCCAACTCTCAACCTAACTATCACCTTCCCACCTAACGTGGAACTGGTGCTATTCTACAGATCAATCTATTACCACAATCAGTACTCAGTTTCTGATCAGATGAGTTCCAGGTTATTCCCTGTGAAACATGAAAGTATTGGCTATGACGCAATTTTTTTCTTCTTCATTTTCTTCTTCTCCGTATTATGTCATTAGTGAACTGTCTTAAAACTGTCACTGTTTTGATAAAATGAACCGTCTTGTCAAAACAGGGCTGTTCCATGAGAACATGGATATGGACACAAACCTTAAAAATTAAAAATATTCTTATTACAATTCTGATTACCATTTCTGTTAGCTGAAACGCTTTTTTGAAGCTTCATTTTCATGTTAAGAAGTGCTGGGACTGAACAAATGGCCTTATAGCATGTCTAAAATTTCAGCTTCTAGACCCTCTAAGAAATTAGTTTTCAAAAGTACTACAATGATGCATTGTAAAGTAATTTATTAACAGAATATACATGAAAAACTTTACAAGTATCGTAGGTCAGCCCATTTCGACAGTTTATATTGATTTTATTTAATTAGTAAAGTCCCCAGGCTGATTTATTTTTTATTGCTATCTCCTGTTATTCCGATACCGAAAAAAGTGTGAAATTTATTTTTCAAGCTCAATGCAATTTTGTAGAATCCTGAAAATAAGCATGGAAAAACAGATTTATGAGATACATGTCTCACTACAGAGAAAAAATATTCAATATAAACAATGTTTAGTAGCGTTTTTTTTTAAATAGACATTGGCTTATTTTTAACAATTACAGTGTTTCCACAATTCTCAAACAAGATATTTCATTTTTGTAGTTGTTATCATGCCCCTCACATCAGCTGAGAGAATGAGAGATTACTGGAAATGACTGAAGGAGAAAGGATTAAGTGATGATATTAAGGGGAAGGACAGGGAAAGGACACTTTCAGCCTTTTAACTCCTGCTCAACTTAAGAAGCAAAGAGAAAAAGAGGAACTTAATCAAATGAAATGATAATTAAATCAACACCCTAGCTGCAAACAGGCGTTGATGTACTCCATTGGGGACATGTTGAAAATGTGTGCCCCGACCGGGACTCGAACCCGGGATCTCCTGCTTACATTGCAGACGCTCAATCCATCTGAGCCACTGTGGGCACAGAGGATAGTGCGTCTGCAGGGACTTATCCCTTGCACGCTCCCCGTGAGATCCACATTCCCAACATGTCCACATCACTACATTCGTAGTGCGCCTAATAGATGTTTGCCCATCATACTCATTACTCGTGGCAGATTAATCTACCAAGACCCGCACGAGTTCGGGCATAGCGTGTGCGTTCGCACAAGAAGGTCAATGGCTGGGAAGCCATATTTTAACTATATATGACGGTAGTATCTGTTCCCGAAAGAACAGACACACTATCCTCTGTGGCCACGGTGGCTCAGATGGATAGAGCGTCTGCCATGTAAGCAGGAGATCACGGGTTCGAGTCCCGGTTGGGGCACACATTTTCATGTCCCCAATGAAGTACATCAACGCCTGTTTGCAGCTAGGGTGTCCATTTAATTATCATTTCATTTCTAGCAAAGCTGCATGGTCATCCACGGTAACTGTTCTTTCGGGAACAGATACTACCGTCATATAAACTTAATCAAAGAAAATTCAGAAATAAAGCTAGAGCCAGCAGTGAAGGCAATGGTAGTGATGCTTGCGTCACCTACACAAATAGTCCATGTAAATCACCTGCTACATTAAGCAAATCAGTTAAACATGTGGCAACTTGTTACCTAGAAGTCCAAGAAAGTTCTCTTGGAATTAGTTGCTGTTCATGAAGTTTTAAGTAAGTGAACAACAGCTGAAAAATCAGATTCAACGCCTAAATCCAAGCACAGAAGAAGCTTTTGCTATTTTTTTATGTTCGAGATAACATTTCATGACAAACTCCTGGAATGAAAGATTATATGATAATGAACCACATTTTCTGACTTCATTAGCACAACAGTCTGAAACCAAGAGAAAGATGTTTGCATGATGTCAAAATGTGAAAAGTGTGCAAATGTATCTTTGGAAGTTAAGTATCCTTTGGATGAGAACTTAATGAAGAAGCTGATCAAATGGACCCAATGGCAAACAGTGAACCATTGAATCACTCTGAAAGAGATTCATGGTACTGTTGGTCAGAGTCTTGATGCTCTTTCAAACATGCTACCCCAATTATTACAACATACATGTATTAAAAGACAACAATCAAATTTTTTTGAAAACAAAAAGAATTCTGCAAACAAGAACATAATCTTGGTGCAAGTAGATTTTGCAGAAAATTATACGGTTCAGCTACAGAATGAAGTCCAGAGTGCCCATTGGTCAAAACAACAACTCACTTTGTTTACAGCATTTGTTTGGGACTCACAAAATGATGGATATTCTTGTGCTGTTGTTAGTGATGAACTTGATCGTAATAAATATTCAGTGCGTGCTTTCCTAAGTAAAATTGTAGAGCACATTATATCCATGAACCCAGAGGTAGAATCTGTCACATTCACAAGTGATAGTGCAGCCGGTCAATTTAAGCAGCAGTTCCTGTTTGCCAACTTGGCATTTTTCAGAGAATGCTATAGAATAAATATTTCATGGAACTTCTTTGCCACATCACACTGCAAAGGTGTTGTGGATGGGACTGGTGGAACTGTAAAGTGTACAGTCTGGAATATCTGCAAAGCTGGGAAACACATACTATCTGGTGCTGGGGACTTTGCAAAAGCTGCACGTGAAAGATGTCATGGCATAAACTTTGTTTTATATCTCTGCCTTGCAAATTTCAAAGAATACAGAGGAATTGGATCAAATGTGGATGGGAATAGTTCCAATAGAGCAGACAAAAACCACCCATGCTGTTACACCTATTGCTCCATATATTATTGAGTACCAGCATTACTCACTATCTCCCCAGAGGTTTGTGTACAATTTCAAAAAGCGATCTTCAGCCAAAGAAAACTGATCAATCATTCAACTTTGGTTTCCTATGCTGTAAGAAACAGATAAAGATTTTTTGTGGGGCAGGTGATTTATGTTGAAGATGGTTATGAAATTTCATTTCTTAGAAAGAATGATGCAAATCGAAAGATATTTACATTTCCCTAAAAGGAAGATAAATGTTGGGTAGAAAAAGACCAAATTGTAGAGAAACTAGCTGCACCTACTGTAGATTGGAGGAATAAGTACCATTTTCCCTACCCAATCAGCAGTGCAGAATAAAACTGGTAATTTTCAAGTGAAAGTATCATTCCGTTACTATTAAGTGACATTCTGTTACCAGCAATTTTATTTATTCATTTATTTATTTATTTTATTTTGTTAGTAAAATATTAGTGTCATGCATTTATCTTCTATGTGATTTTGTTTCCCATTTATCTCTCTTCACAGTATAATTTTTGTGAATTTTTATAGGAAATGAACGAGCTGAATTATTGTTGCATTATAAATGAGAACAATACGCATGTCTGAATTGTCATTCCATTACCAGAAAGTTTTTTTTACATAAGTCTCATTATATGAATGAAACTTCAACTATTAAATAACGTAACTTGTGTTCCTTTGCTTATGTATAAAATACAAATTTTTTGTCTTTTATCATGATTCTTTGTCTTTACTATCCTTATTGTGCAAAAACTATCACCAAGTGTCATTCCATTACTCATGGAACTACCCAACATTGACAGTTATAAGACAGTTCACTTAAGATGTAATATGGACGTCACATCAGTCTAGATGTACTTGACAATGGTGATAACTGCTGAAACAGTCTGTTCTGAATAAAGAGTATTTAATTATACATAGCTATTTGGTGCATCTTTTCAGTAATCATGTCATTATCAGATATAGTCATTGTTTCCTTCTGTATTCTTGTTTTTCCTCCCTCTGTTGTTTGGAATTTCATAGTACTTAGTATTACTCATATTTGCAAGAGCTGTTATGCAAAAAGCAGTCCACTTAATCTGATTTATTTATTTACCCATACATAGTCTTGACAAATGGAATTTCTGTTAATTATGTGGGGGCAATGTTCTTTGTTAAATATGATGAAATACTCCATTTCACTTGTTTGCAGTCAGTGAAAGTTAATCTGATTTTTGTTTACTGAGTTGTTCTTAATTTTGAAGACCATTAAAACAAATTATTGTATATGAAATAAATACTTATTTTCATTTCACATGTGGAGCTTAAGAATTACATTAAAAATTTTTAGTGAGATTTCAATGAAATCAAATGTCGCTTTGCTTGTTTACTATATTTTCTAATGCAGTTGTTAATATACAAACCTTTCTATTGTTAAAAACGATTTTGTTTTAGGGAAGAAGAGTGATGCTGTAAGACAAATGCTGCACAATTGTTTTGCTGCTGCTGGTAACCCCTATATTACAGCTCTTCAGATAATGTTAAATAGTGAAGATTTCTACCAAGCTAAAACTAACTCTTTAGCATATACAGGTAAGTGAACTGCGTCATCTCCAATAATGATAGAATATATTTTGAATGCAACTTGTGAGTAAAGCTGACACTAAAAATGTTGTGTTTGTTTTAATGACTGAGCTATTATCTATAAAGAAGGCTGTAAATAGTGGAGCCTAAGTTGTGCTTTTCCTCATGATTTCCAGGCGGGCTTTGATGTGGTTTTTTATTATTTGACAAAATATATGTTAATATTATATCACGTTATGTAGAGTCTCACTGCAAACTGAAGAGTGAGGAAGCAAGCCCCCACTCTCTGTGCAGGAACAACTACAGGCTTTTTCATAAAGTTAGATCAACCTTTCTGCAGCATGCCTTTCAAATCACTTGGGACATGTGAGGAGTGTTCATTTTCCACTAAATGCAGTAACACTACATAATAAAGCAATTAAGAACTAATCCAACTATTGGAAGAAAAAACCGGAACAGAATATATGTAAATCACCGCCTGCTGCGCTGCACTGCTAGGCAGGAAACTGATTGTTAGTCACCCCTGTACTCCAATTGTAGCATTCTTCTGGGCAATGCCATTTCCTTCACAATGGTGGCTGCTTGCTTATCAGTTTACAGATAGACCATATCCAGTTGGAATGTGCATTACTTTAGTTCATTTAAATCATTTGCATCTCTTTAGTGTTGCTGCTGGGAGATGGTAATACATGCTAGAATTCTGCAACTTCTTCTTTCTGGAAGGCCAGTCCTTTTACTGATACAGCGCATTTCATGAGAGACATTATATTGCGTTGTCATGACACACTGAGATGAGAAAAGTCATGGGATACCTTCTAATATAGTGTTGGACCTCCTTTTGCCCAGGTTAGTGCAGCAACTTGACATTCATGGACTCAACAAGTCGTTGGAAGTCCAATGTAGAAATATTTAGCCATGCTGCCCCTATAGCTGTCCATAATTGCGAAAGTGTTGCCTGTGCAGGAGTTTGTGCACAAATTGTCCTTCCCATTATGTCCCATAAGTGTTCAGTGGGATTCATGTCAGATGATCTGGACGGCCAGATCATTCACTTTAATTGTCCAAAATGTTCTTCAGACAAGTCACGAACAATTAATGCTCGATGACATGACACATTGTCACATTTTCATCCATAAAAATTCCATCATTGTTTAGGAACATGAAGTCCTGAATGGGTGCAAATGGTCTCCAAGTAGCTGAACATACCCATTTCTAGTCAATGACCGGTTCAATTAGACCAGAGGACCCAGTCCATTCTACATAAATACAGCACACGCCATTGTGGAATTACAACCAACTTGCACAGTGTCTTGTTGACAACTTGGGTCCATGGCATCGTGGGGTCCGCGCCACTCTTGAACCCTACCATCAGCCCTTTCTGGACTCACTTGACCAGGCCACAGTTTTACAGTCAGGTAGGGTTCAGCTGATATAGTCACAAGCCCAAGAGAGACACTGCAGGCAATCTTGTGCTGTTAGGAAAGCCACTATAGTCAGTCGTCTGGTGCTGTGGTTAATTAACGCCAAATTTTGGCGCACTGTCCTAACGGGTTCATTTGACATACTTCCCACACTGATTTCTGTAGTATTTCACTCTGTGTTGCTTGTCTGTTAGCACTGACAACTCTATGCAAATGCCACTGATCTTGGTTGTTAAGTGAAGACCATCGACCACTGCATTGTCTGTGGTGAGAGGTAATACGTGAAATTTTGCTATTCTTGGCACACTCTAGACACTGTGGATCTCAGAATATTGAATTCCCTAATGAGTTGCAAAATAAAATGTGTCATTTGTCTAGCTTCAACTACATTTCGCATTCAGAATCTGTTAATCTCCAGCGTGCAGCCATAATCATATCGGACACTTTTTCATATGAACCATCTGTGGTTCAAATTACATCTCCGCAGATGCGCTGCCCTTTTATACCTTATGTATAGGATATATCTGCCATCTGTATATGTCCATATTGCTATCAGGTGACTTGTCACTTCAGTATAGTGTAGAAGGTAACTGTAAGAAATTTGTAATGAGACGAACAGAAATGACAAGTATATTCAAAGGCAATAATTGCACTGAAGTCTTACAAGGGGAGGCCACGACATTTGGAATGCGGATTTACTTCAAACTTCGTACACTCGTAGTACTCCATTGGGACAGCAAAATGTGAAAGCAGTAGCGCGTACTTCTCAAGCGTTATTGAGAAATTCACAAGATAATTTCGGTCATCAAATATATACCTGTGCATTTCCATTTTTTACCATGAAGCGGCGGCAGCCAAGTGGTTAGTGTTCAAGCCCCGTAATAGCTGGATCGAGTCCCATTAGTCAGTTTTTTTTTTAAATTTTTTATTGTTTTTCCCAACACATACTCTTTACTATTGTATTAAAATTAATCCAATGGGGAAAATATGTGTAATCAGATGAACTTTTCTTAATTTTACAATGTTATTTGGCAGTCTACAAATTTTTATCATCACAAATAATATAATATTCATAACTATCGACTAGTAAATGACCAAACATGTCAAGTGATACTGAAAATGTATGCTTGTCCGTGATTTGAGAAATTCCCTTACACCTGTAAGGAGCCCGAAACTACGTGTTACCTGCAAGTTTTGACAGGCACAGACGGCTTTTGAAAGATGTACAATTAATCGCTTTCGACATTAGGAGTAAAAGTTGCAGAATGATATTTTTCGCAAAAACATGGAAAACATAAAGTTGAACGGCACCAGCTGCATTGAATAAATGCTTTGTTTCCCCATACACAAGGTCTTTTGAGGTTTTCCATCGAAAAACAAACCTTGTTAACATTTTCAAAAACCCCCTCTTTCAGCCAATAATTTGGAAGCAAACCATGCGTAACGCAGCATTTCCTTCAATATTGGCTCTGGTAATTGGTCATGCAGTAACAAGGGTATGTTATAGAGTCTTCACGAGAAGCAATTTCTCGTTCTTTTTAGATTAAATACTAACAATTTGTTCCACGTTCTTCGTCATCGGTGAAAATTTTGTCATACAAACCAGGATTCATTAGTTTCTCAATGGTATTCTAAACCTTTGGTCCAGACTTCCCGTAGCTTCTTGCAAACAAAGAAACACGTGTGACAATAATTCACCACACAATGTTATCGCATATTGTGCCATGTAAGAGTGTGTCACCTTATTCATATTGCGCCTTCTGACAACCACGGTCTTCGAATTTCTTTCGGCGAGAGTTCTGGTGTATGTGGACTGGTACTGGCAACCTGTCCGGTCTGTACTGATAACTTTTTTTTTTTTTTTTTTTTTTTCCGAAATTCGGGATGATTGCCCTCATCTGTAATTGAAACTTTCTCGCGGCTTCCAGCATTTCTTCTGCAGACACAATTTCCTCAAACTCACATACCGCGTGATCTTCCTATGCCGAATTATGTGCTGTAGTTTGATTTTTTTTATCCATGAAAGCGATGCTTTGAAGATGAAGTCCTCCGATTCGAATTAGCCTGCAGCAGCCAAAGCCTACTGCTGTAAGTTTCTGGTTGTTGCCTGAAAACGAAAATCAGAATTTCATTTTATTAATATAATTATTTCTTTGAATGAGGTTGTAGAAGATATAGAAAATTAGATGTAGAGTGATAAAAATGAACACTTACTTGCTGATAATTTTGGCGAGACTCCACGAAACGTTCATAGGTCCACGAATCAATTATAGAATATTTATCGATCGTTGATCCTCCAGATTTTCCGTTTTCTTCCCATGTCTTCAATTCGTTTTTTCATGTCAAACTTCTAGACCCTTTTATCTGGATAGTTTGGAGACTCTATTTGGGATGTTCTTTCACCAGTTTAACAACTTTTTCCCATTGTATCAATTGTAATATAAATAGTAAAGAATGTGTGTTGGGAGGGGGGGGGGGGGGGGGGGGGAACTGACGAACGGGACTCGATCCAGCGATTATGGGGCTTGAACGCTAACCACTTGGCTGCCGCCACTTCATGGTAAAAGTGACAATGCACAGGTATATATTTGATGACTGAAATTATCTTGCGAATTTCTCAATGCTTGAAAAGTACGTGCTACTGCTTACACATATTGCTGTCATAATGGGGTACTAAGGGTGTATGAAGTTTGAAGTAAATCCACGTTCCAAACATCGTAGCCTCCCCTTGTTAGTGATATGTGTTTGCCCTCTGGACAATACAAGCAGTGGGACATGGTTCTTAATAAGGCGTGTGATCACCATGGACTGTAGTGTGTGCTCTGCAACATACTCCCTTGCTGGCCACAAAGTTGTTAAGAAGTTCTTATGGTAGAGTGTTCCATTCCTCTACCAAAGCGGTTGACAGCATGTAGGTGGTGGTTGTTGCATATGGAATTTAATCACCTAATTGTATATACATGAGTGGACAGGATTAAAATACATAACGTGTGTGACACACCTAACAGCAGTGTCTAGCTAAGCATTGACAGTCATTATGTGTAATCACCAAGACTGGCAGAGAAATTGTATTTATCTTAGTTGGACACTTTTTGTGAAAGAAGTTAGTGGAGCCTATCACATGACAGTGTCACTGTTGTATAGTCACCAGGATAGTTCCTTTCCTTCTTCAAAATTGACTGGCTTTGGAGCCCCCCCCCCCCCAATATGTGACCTGGTCAATCTGTAAGTATCCATACTTTTTTTTTCCCCCACCTGAAATTCCTTAATGTATGAAAAACAGATTTTTGTCTGCAATCACATTCATTGAAGGATCTAATGTGCCTTTCAATGTATGCAAAGTGAGGCAGGTATGATGAATTTTGTTCAACGTGCTTCCTGCAGTGTCATAGTTCGTCATAGACACTGTGGTGGATACCTAAATAAAACTTACAAAATGCCTTCACTTTTCTAAGTGAAGTTTTTGTATTGTTTTATATTTGGATTGCTTTCATTCTATATGTTAGTTAGTACCAGCATTATATGTTTGGAGTCTTTGTACCTATTTTTTAATGCATTGACTGCCATGTCTTTCATTGGGAACATGTCTCCCGATGGCCGTGTAATAAGTTCTTAAGGGGTGTTTAAATGGGTCATATTTTACAGCAGTCAACATTGCTGCAAGGTGGCTGCAATACATGGCAGTTTTGTGATACGGCTGGGCAATATTGCTGAAGCTTCACATAATTGCTGATGTATTGCCAACGGGTTGCCAGTATTGTCCACCAAGCGTGGAGAACATTCTGTATTGCAGGGCAGTATTTCTCTCTGTTGTGTGATTATATGCTCTTCTGTGTGTGTGTGTGTGTGTGTGTGTGTGTGTGTGTGTGTGTGTGTGTGTGTGTGTGTGCGCGTGTGTGTATGCTATGCTCTCGGTGTCATCTTTGTTTCCTACTCCTCTCACCGAAAGCACTGCAATCGCATATCTGTGCGAAAACAGTATTGTTTCACTTTTGTTCCAAAGTTTGTGTTCATACATGTAGCCACATATGTTGTAGATGGTTATTGTTCTGGCTTTGTTGTGTACAGGTGTGGAGAAGTGAACAAACAAGAGAAGTATGAATTTTATAACTGCAATTCACATACGGGGGAATGTAACATACATAGTTAAAATAATCTGTTATTGACAAGAAATAAGTGTAAACAATGCCGACCGTAACATACCATATCATACATTAAAGCTAAGGGATGTCAATATTAATGTGTACTAAGTTCACAAACTGGAGGGAGGGGAGAAAAAGTTTGCAAGCTGTTGCCAACGAGCTTGGATTCAAGTATTATGAAGCATACAAAAAATTCTGAGGTGTCTGAACCAATACCAAATGCAAGGTAAAAGAAGTTGCACAGGAAGAGTGGAAGCGCAGGTGGCTCTTCATCCATATGGTTTTTAATTTGTTAGGAGTTTCACAATTCTGAGACGTACCTGAAGCAGGAATTGATAGTGTGAACAGTAGTATGTGTTGGAGGAAAAAAAAAAGAAAAATTCTTATTTCAAACTTCCTGTAATTAAATCTTGCAGTCAAATCAAAGCATTACATATTTGTGGTAACACGAGATGTATAGAATAGTGAACTTTAAAGTGGTATGTTAAACTTCTGTATGAATCATCAGTAGTTAAAAACTGAAGTGTGATTGCCAGTTGGGTCGTAACTGGTACACACTCTCAAATTTGTACTGGCTAGTAGAAGCCAATCTTGGGGAAGATCAGTTTGGATCCCGTAGAAACATTGGAACACATGAGGCAATACTGACCTTACGGCTTATCTTAGAAGAAAGATTAAGGAAAGGCAAACCTACGTTTCTAGCATTTGTAGACTTAGAGAAAGCTTTTGACAATGTTGACTGGAATATTCTCTTTCAAATTCTAAAGGTGGCAGGGGTAAAATACAGGGAGCGAAAGGCTATTTACAATTTGTACAGAAACCAGTTGGCAGTTATAAGAGTCGAGGGACATAAAAAGTAAGTAGCAGTTGGGAAGGGAGTGAGACAGGGTTGTAGCCTCTCCCCGATGTTATTAAATCTGTATATTGAGCAAGCAGTAAAGGAAACAAAAGAAAAATTCGGAGTAGGTATTAAAATCCATGGAGAAGAAATAAAAATTTTGAGGTTCGCCGATGACATTGTAATTCTGTCAGAGACATCAAAGAACTTGGAAGAGCAGTTGAATGGAAAAGACAGTGTCTTGAAAGAGGATATAAGATGAACATCAACAAAAGCAAAACGAGGATAATGGAATGTAGTCGAATTAAATCGGGTGATGCTGAGGGAATTAGATTAGGAAATGAGACACTTAAAGTAGTGAAGGAGTTTCGCTATTTGGGAAGCTGAATAACTGCTGATGGTCGAAGTAGAGAGGATATGAAATGTAGACTGGCAATGGCAAGAAAAGCGTTTCTGAAGAAGAGAAATTTGTTAACATTGAATATAGATTTAAATGTCAGAAAGTCGTTTCTGAAAGTATGTGTATGGAGTGTAGCCATGTATTGAAGTGAAACATGGACGATAAATACAGAATGAGATTTTCACTCTGCAGCGGAGTGTGTGCTGATATGAAACTTCCTGGCAGATTAAAACTGTGTGCCCGACCGAGACTTGAACTCAGGACCTTTGCCTTTCGCGGGCAAGTGCTCTGCCATCTGAGCTACCGAAGCACGACTCATGGCCGGTACTCACAGCTTTACTTCTGCCAGTACCTCGTCTCCTACCTTCCAAACTACCTTCCAAACCTACCGGCCATGAGTCGTGCTTCGGTAGCTCAGATGGCAGAGCACTTGCCCGCGAAAGGCAAAGGTCCCGAGTTAGAGTCTTGGTCGGGCACACAGTTTTAATCTGCCAGGAAGTTTCATGGACGATAAATAGTTTGGACAAGAAGAGAATAGAAGCTTTCGAAATGTGGTGCTACAGAAGAATGCTGAATATTAGATGGGTAGATCACATAACTAATGAGGAGGTATTGAATAGAATTGGGGAGAAGAGGAGTTTGTGGCACAACTTGACAAGAAGAAGGGACCGGTTGGTAGGACATGTTCTGAGACATCAAGGGATCACAAATTTAGCCTTGTAGGGCAGTGTGGAAGGTAAAAATCGTAGAGGGAGACCAAGAGATGAATACAGTAAGCAGATTCAGAAGGGCGTAGGTTGCAGTAAGTACTGGGAGATGAAGAAGCTTGCATAGGATAGAGTAGCATGGAGAGCTGCATCAAACTGGTCTCAGGACTGAAGACCACAACAACATGTAGCAATTCTCCTGCAAATTGCATGTATGAGATTTTCAAAATTGTTTTGACGTTCTGGTAAAATCGTGGGACAGATATGTATCCAACACAGTGTCAGTTCATAAGTTAAATTTTGTGAAGCATTCCATTAAAAAACACACATCCACAAAACCTGAACTCTTGTGTTCTTTCTTAGTTGATTCCTTGGGTGATGTAAAAGCAGTAGAGCTGCACTCACTTCCATTAGCTCATGTTTGTTTATTTTATGGCTACTATAGGTGGCAGAAAATAACTAAACTTTAAACCGTTACTGTAATAACCGCCCATGTGTAACTAGCAGTTTCTAAAATAACAGGGGAAAAGAATCCACCTGCTTTGTTCCACACCCCAACATTGGGTTGTATAGACAGATAGTTACCAAATAGCTGACTGTGTAATGTCTGAACAACAGCCCACAAAATTCGTACCAAAAGTTGCATATACAGATTCAAAATTGTTTTGATTGCCTAAACTGGCCATAAATGTCTAATACAAAGAATTACATGCTGTTCAAATACTCAAGTACAAAATCATATACCGTAGAAAAAAACATATTTCAACATCAAAAGTTTGTTCCTGAAAATCAGAAGTTAAATAGCATGGAGACAATAAAAAAAAATAAAAAATAAAAACAATTAAGACAGTGTAAAACTTTCTTAATTTTATGAAACAATTCCCATCTTCCAGTTGTTTCACTGATTTCTTCTTATACAATCAAACCTGCCACTGTTCCACTTAGCTGAAATTAGGTCCATGCCTTTTATAGGTCCAAATGTTTGCCCCCATATCCTCCAGTTTTAGTGGTGTCCTGGGAAGTCGTTATACTCCCTCATTGTACATGGGGAACAAAAACAAAACCTCTTACCTTAGTATACAGACAATTACCACAGCTAAACTTACAAGAAAATTCTCATTTTTCTGACATATATTCATTACATAATATTATATACACATGCAGCATATGTCGCAAAATGTCACAATAGTATTCTTATAAAGTGATCTGGATGAATTGAAAGTCACCACACACCAAATTTAACACAGAGAAGAGAAACTGCTTCTGAAGAACAAATACACATGGCTGACATTCAAACCATCACAACAGAAGTAGTATGTCATATCTGTAGAAGGACGAGCAGCCAGATCAGAGCGGATGAAGGAATTTTGGAAAACGAAGAAATTGCTGACTGCTAAGATCTAAACTTAATCATTGTAGACTCTGTTGTATTATATTTGATTTTAGTGCTTCAATGTGGGTGTAAACTATGTAAATAAACAAACAAATAAATAAAGATGATTCAAAAAGAATGGAGTCTCTTCCGTGTACTCCTGTATTTTAACCCAAACCATTGTCTCACATAATTGAATTCAAGAGTCAAGTTTTTAGCCATATTTTATGTCTTCTAAAGAGAACAAAACCATGATCACAATACCGTTACATAATTACCAATTAATTGAAATTAAGGTGGTGGAAGTTGCTTTAAATCATTGCATTACTTCACTCAGATTACTACCTTCCAGAAAACTAAATCCTCATGAAATTCCCAAAATGTCACCAAATTATCCACTCTTGCCAGAATATTCAAGTTACCTTTGAGTTACTGTTACCATAATCCGTTCATCATAAGAATAAATCTGATGTAAACATTGCAATATGTATTCTTCCGCATTTGCTGGAACCTCATTGGATTTCCGTTTCATGTGAGACTAGCCAAGCTGTGGAGAGTACTGTGAAGTATGATAATAAGGGTACGTTTTGTGCTATGTGTTACGAGCACATCGACCTAGCAATACTACAGAACAGCGCGTTTAACTTGGACAGCACAGGCCCCTCTGCTGGTACAGCTAGCCAGCAATGACGTGGCCAGCTGCAGTTCACACGTAAAAAGAGATGAGTAGAGGTGCAATACAGCTTCAAATGCCATTTAATTTTTAAGCAGAATGAAATAATACACTGCAAATCTCCCGCAATATGTTCCTTAGACGACTAGATGAAAACTGCAACACTTTATCATTTTTAGCTAATGTTCTATTGTAATTAAAAACAAGAATGATGAAAATTCGTGACTTAACCACAGAGTAATTTTTCTGCATAAGCTGTATGTAACTTAAGAGAGTATTGAAGGATTTCACCATATAGTTAAATGTTGAAGTCACTGCAGGTATTACTTACAGTCAGTCGTCTGGTAATCTCTTAGCTCCTTCCTTATCTGAATCTGAGAAATACATTTCAGTTTTGGAGGTGTCACCTGCTACGTTGATAATGAGCCTGTCAACAACAGAATCCACAAAGTCAACAAGGTGCAGGCAGCATTTTCTCTTCTTCTTTTATGATGAGCTGTTCTATATCCCGCCAGCGTTAGCCAATGACGTGTGAAAAAGCTGCATGCGTTGGTTCCAGTACGTCTGACATCTTAACAGTCTCGTTACTTCTCGGGCCAAACCCCACAACTTGGCTCCAGGTCAGTTCTGTTGGGTTCATATTGTAGTGGTACAGTAGCAAATGTAAAAATGCAGCATTTGTATGATGTGCTCGATGCTGTGAAAATGATTGTTTTTCATGTTTCTGTGATACTTGTCTGCCTCTGTGATATAAAACGATGGACATAATCCAAATAAAGAGTATTTGGTTTTTCATTTTTGCCTTAGAAATTAAATTGTTATGTTTTCTTAATTAAACAACTTTTATGAACAGCCTTTCATAAAACATTGATAATTAAGAATTTGTATTTGAAATGGAAACAGGAATTTCGCGTCCAATATGTAATTAGACACAACAATACTTGCATTATTCATAAAAAAAGAAGTACAAGATGTAGGTATTTGAAATTGAACAAGAAAACAAAAGGGCACTGGGGAGATTTGAACCAATGCATGAATTACTGCATTTAGCTCACATTCCATTACGCTACCGACTGTGCTACATGTTCATATCACCTGCAGTGTGTACAACACTGGGAAAACTTCAAAGACAATTATCTCCGTAAATTTATGAAAAACATTAAGAATATGTATTTCTCGGCACTTTTCAATCGTGTTCTGTGTGCATTTCACCACGGAACAGAAAGCAGCCTCAGCCATTTTCATACTGCGCATTAACAGTGCGATAATCAGATCACAGCGGTGCAGAGGCTGTGACTGTACATGATTTTTGAAATAAAAACTATGTAGCTGAAGCGTGATTAAGAAAAATGTTGGTGGCTGTTAATACATTTGAACGTCTTAAAGTTTCATTTAACAGAAGTTAGTAATAATATATCTAATACTTCCAAGAGCGTAACAACACCAGTGTATGTGTGCTACTTCTTCTGACCAATCATCACGTTTGTGATTGTTTACATCAGGTTTATTCTTGTGATGAACGATTTATAGTAAATAAGCAGAAATATTTTCCTCATTGTATCATCATTATCTTAAGCCAGTCACTATCCAGAACACAAATATCAGTTTCCAGTAGCCTGTGAAATAAAGCGTGTAGCAGTATATAACCAGTACTGTAGCAAAATATTACTCTTTCATTAAACTTCCCATTTTCTTTGTCGTTAATTACACATACAGGTATTACCAAATGTTGCCCAGTTTAGATTTCCAGTATAACATGATAACACTTGCCAGTATACAGGTAGCATTACATTACTTGTTAATGTCTGTTCCATCATTTACTTTGTTCTGACCTTGTTATCTGGAGGAGTGCATTCTCAATAAATAGCCTACCACAGTGACAGACTTCCTAACCATTAATACCCTAACATGCAAAAATGAGTCTACTGAACCACTCTCCACAGTGACAAATCCTAGTATTATATGCAAACTTTACTCCTAACAGACAAACTTTTTCCTGATTTCTTAATATTACTTTAAACTGAGACCAGAAGTACATATGAGTCTTCCTTTTTCATTCCACACACATCTTTAGGCAACTGTACTTAAACCTCACTTCGACTTAACTGATTCCTGATGGGATGTAACATGGCATATTTTAATATAGATTGGCAAACTTCTCCATAAGTAATTGCCTTAAACACCAAAACATTTGTGTTACCACAGGTAGTACTAAACTATTTATTTGAGATTTTCTCTCTTTCTTTTCTTCTGCTGCTACACAATTTCCTACTGACATTAGCTGATTACTTTGGATCTTACATGTGATTCTCACGTACTTGCTCATTTTTCACGTATCCTGACATCTTTCATTTCCCATTTATCTTACCTTTTGTCTGAAAGAAATATATTAATGATGAATATTCTCCAAAAACTCCCAAATAACCATGTCAAAATCCTTATGGGTGATTTCAATGCACAAATCGGTAAAGAAAAGAAATATCGATATGGGGTAGGTAAATGGTCAGGGCATACACAGACCAACCGGAATGGCATTGCGACTCATTGAAATCTGCAAAAACCACGACCTATTTTTCAAATCAACATTTTTCAAGAAAAGAGCCTCGAAAACGAAAACTTGGATCTCACCTAATCCATTACTAGGTGAATATCAGTTGGATCGTGTAATGATCTCCCGCATAAATACAGTAGAAATCATGAAACTTAAAGTCCTTAATGGACTAGACCTAGATTCTGACCATTACCCGAAAAAATTCTCCCTAGATGTCATTCCAGAAAAAAGAAACTTCTCTAAGAAATCTCTACACCGTAAATATGATGTACAAAAGATAAATGGTAATGAACAATTTACAAAAGAAACACAAAATTTAAAACCACAAAATTGTCAACAACTGCTAGCAGGACTTTTAAATCAGCTGAAACTGTAGCACCGCAAACAAGAACACGTAAACACCCATGGTGGACAGATGAGTGAGACCAACTGATAAATCTCAGAAAACAGGTGTGGCAAAATTGGTTGTGCAACAAAAATCAAAAGACCCTGGAAGCTCTCAAAGATACCAGACAAACAGTCACAGAAGCAATACGAACAGTCTGTAAACAACACGAAGACAAAAAATTGTAAGACATAGAAAATGATTTCAAGAAAAACAATTCCCGAAATTTCTAAAGAGTATTCAAACAAAAATTAACAAAGTACTCTCCTCCATCACTCCAATTCAAAAATGAACATGGGGAAATTGCCCATACCAACACTGAAAACTGTGAAATTCTTGCAAAATACTTTTCTAAATTACTGAATTGTGAAAAGCCTGCAGAAAAATTTGAGTTCCATCTCACACAACAAAACCCAGACTCAAAGCCACCAAGTTTACAGGAGATAATTCAGTCACTGAAAAATAACAAAGCATCAGGAGAAGACCAAATCATCGCAGAATTATGGAAAAATGCAGGAGAAAATCTTATTGCAAAACTCAAAGAAATTATACATGAAACCTGGAAAACTGAAAAAATCTCCACAGATTGGAAGACAGCAATCATACATCCTCTGTACAAAAAAGGAAGTAAAACAGACCGCAACAACTATCATGGAATCTCTTTACTGTCAATAACATACAAAATTCTGTCTAAAGCCCTACTAAATCGAGCAGTACCTCAGCTGGATTCAAAACTAGGCGAATACCAAGGTGGATTCAGAAAAGGTTGATCGTGTGTAGAACAAATCCTTAACTTGAAAAACTCAATGAAATATTTTCATAGAACTTCAAACAAAAGTTATGTCATCACGTTTGTCGACTTTAAAAAAGCATATGACAGTATAGACCGAGAATCCGTTTTTGAAGTATTAGCAGAATTTGGACTGGATCAAAAGACAACAAACATAATAAAAGAAACACTCACGGAGACCAAATCCAAAGTAAAATTTATGGGAGAATTGAGCACAGAATTTGAAATAGGCACAGGAGTAGGACAAGGGGATGTACTGTCCCCAATGCTCTTCAATTGTGCTCTTGAAAAAGTGTTAGAGAATGGAGAAAAGCAGGTGCACCAGCACACAGACTGGGACCAAGACGTAAGGGCATAGAATTAGACTGTTTAGCATTTGCTGATGACGTGGCACTGATTGCACAAGACATTACTGATGCACAGAAACAGCTAGAATTATTACAAGAGCAGGCAGCAAAAATAGGATTACAAATTTCATTTGAAAAAACAAAATTTATGACTGACATCAAAGATGCACCTTTTGATCACAAAATTGGTAATAACTGCATCTCTTGAGTAAAAGAATTTAAATATTTAGGGGAATGGATTGCAGAAAATTGTAATGAAAAGAAATCTGTCAGATCAAGAGTCCAGAAAATGGACCAAAAACATTTACAACAAAAGAGTCTCTCGTGGAACTGCAAAATATGACACTACACTACAGTAATTAAACTCGAAGCTCTCTACGCATCTGAGACACTATACCTTCAACACAGAACACTAAAAGAGGAATTAGAAGTGAAAGAATGTAAAATAATGAGGAAAATCCTAGGACCAAGAACTAAAGATGGTGTGCATTATCCAAAGCCCAATGCAGAAATCTATAAAAATATCTCCAAAATAACAGACATAATGCACATGAGAAGAACCCAATTCATGGGGCATTTAGAAAGAATGGACTCAAACAGGTTAATGCACAAAATCCATACGTTTTTAAAGAACAAAACTACAAGACCGAACTGGTACAGACAGACAGAAAAAGACCTGAGAGAATTAGGGTCTCCAAATCTACACGATAGAAATGAAATCGGAAAAATCACAAACACACGGGGTTTTGAGGAAGAAGAGAGAAAAACTAACCAACATACATGGTCTACGCAACGAAAGCTAGCCCATTCGTTGTTTATGAAGAAATTACTGGGTGAAAGGGAAGGCCAACAAATGTTGATTACCCTTGGTCCTAAGTGATCTATCCACGAAGAAGAAGAAGAAGAATGATGAAACAAAATTATTCTCATTGTGATCTCCAAAAGTGAAATAAATATAGCATCTCATCAATTTCACCAGATACTGTGTATTTGCTGTATATTGTCCTTGCTTCCATCCTCTTATAATTACATTACTTACGACCACTAGCCAAATACAAAATAATATCACTGCAGAAATTTTACTAAAACATATTATTATACTAAAAATCAAGTCAAATGCAACAACCAATCAACTTTACAAACAACTGACAGTGTAGAACAGGAGGTTGAGTGCCTCAGGAAAAAGGAAAAATGAGACACCCAGTTGGGGTAAGCATTATTGCTTCATAGTGAATTTGATATAGAGCATTGAACCCATTTGTTGGTAGGTTCACAATCAGTTGGACACTCTGCTCTTCCATCTGATATTGTACTACTTATTTCAGACCATCATTTTTCCAGAACATCTATTGAACCAATGAAAACCACAACCAGTCCTTTGAACATTTGACGCCCAGCAAACACAAATGTGTTGGGGCTTACGAAACGTGTGACGAAATAATATACAGTGGTTGTGACAATAAAGAAGTGAGAGGCAATGGACAGGGAATGCATTCAAAAATTGTTCTCAATGTTTTTACATTGAAAATTAACTCATGATTCTTATTACTACTTATTGCTTCCTGTACATTTTGTGCAAAAGACAAGTACTGAAATTTACTTTTTGCGCATTGATGCTGAAAATTATTTTATTCAAATTTACTCAGAAAATAATCTTTCATACTTTCTCATCTTTGCAAGCTGTTCACTTCTTTATCCATTTCTAATGTTGTCTGCATATCAATCATTGATAACTTGAACAGATTTCATTAGTTTGATGACTTTTCTCCTCTTAATTAGCACATACTTCCACACAGCATTACTTACACTGACATTCACTAATTGCATTTCACTTACCTTATCACTAATCCTTAGTTTTGTATTAATTGCCAACAAGGTCATTATTTTCATCAATAGTTTCATTTAGTACCTGTACATCCTCCCTCTTCACATCAAGAATATCAATATTTACATTAATTACTTTCTGATCAGCCCCCAGATATTGCATAATATTACTTACTTGCACTGCATCTGCAGCCAAGTAAAAGTATTACCACCACCACCACCACCACCACCACTTGTATCAGTATGTATGTCCATATTTGTCTGCCCTATCCCCAGATCCACAACATCAAAAACAACTTTGTCAACATTTGCACTTAACATCAGTTCACCTTCTGTTTCAACATCACTAATTGTGCCATTATTTAGATAAACATTCTCATTATGTACCACCATCTTCTCAGTATCCACAGCATTTCCCTGTTTTGTACCAAACATCATTTCATTATAATCATAAAAAAAACCAAGTTTGTATTACTTCAGTTACATCAGACTGAGAATAATCAACTTCCATTCTCTTATTAAATTTGCTTTCTATCACAATTTAATTCAACAACCCACCATTCCCATAATATTCTAATTTGGAATCAAAATGCTCTGTTGTCATTTCACTTCTCTCCATCAAAGAATTTTGCACAGAAACTACATAATTATTGATACTTTCAATACTGTTGCTCAATTCTGATTTTAAATTTGTAAAATACTCTCTGATACAACTTCTAATGTCACTCTTAGTAACCATGTTCTTTCTCGCATACTTAAAATCTGATTCTAACTCTCTCATTAACTTCAGTATTTTGGACAGGAGATTCTCATTTACTGAGACTTGCTGAACTTGACTCCCAAAACTGTCTTTACTTTCATGTTGCTCAGTTTTATGAATAATTAAAATGTCAGTTTACCTTAATGAACCTCCTCACCAGTTGTGGCTGTCATTGTGTTGTCTGCTAACTGCTGCAGCTCGTAATCTCTGCGTTGGTCCCAGTCACACCACATTGTTGAAGTCCACTCTGCCTTACATTATTTGGCTCTCGTGCTCTGGGATGTGACGTCAGTTGCACATTGATCAGTGACTGTCCACAGTGCAAGACGACATTGATGACGCCAGGTAGTGCTGGCTTCTCGCTGATCAAGCTTTCTTCTCCATCCTGGCATCAGTTCGTGCATGCACATTCAAACAGAAATTGGCTGTGCACTGTTCACTTCACTGTCCACATGCAATTTTAGTCAATTTATACTCCACATGAAAATGTATTTCCTATGTCTCTGTCCACTGTCTCTCACTTCTTACTGTTGCAACCCCTGTCTATTAGTATGCCACATTTCTCGGAAGCCTGAATTGTGCCTGGGTGGAGCAGTCATTGCCCAGAAACAGCATCACATGTAACATTACCATATTTACCTGTGCTAATCTGTCGTCGGTCATTGCGATTCTGCCGAATCTTGCTGAAAAGTAATTGGTGAAAGTAGGCTATTTCAAATGATGATGTCCACACTGGATTTACAGTCCAAAACACTAAGCTACAATGTGATATTAAATAACCTACTGCTTATGGCAAGATCAAGTATTATTCACTGTAATTCATGCACAGGGAAAGAGTAAGCCACATGCTAAACTCTGTTGATGTCCTGTGTCATGATTGTTTGAGTGCAGTAATTAAACACTGATGTGAACCAAAAGTGGCAAGTAGATCATGAACACGTTCCCTAATTACACTGCGCTTTAAAATAAATGTAGTCATATCAAAATGAAAATGATGTGCACAGTAAAAATCATTTGGAAATAACACAGTTCACAGGCCCATCCTACTTTCAAAGTGAGCCGTATTGAAGATTAACACAGTTCACAAAACTATTTACAGGTACATCGTTAATCATTGAAAAATGGTCACTGAATTACAGAAAGATCTTATGGATTAGAAGTTTAGATGACACTCAGCACATTGTACAAGTTGTAATTTGTCCTAATTCGTCTGCGTGGATTGTACTATCACTTTTGAGCACAGATCTTGCTCACGTCATACCCTTCCACAGACTGATTAAAATGGTTTCCGAGGAACTCCTTATATAGATTTACCATAATTAGAAACACTTTCAGCTGTTGTTGTTCGCTATGTTTTTACAAATTACAATTAAAGTTTTACATTCATGATAAATCAATAGTAGCAAAAGATTATTCATATCAAATCCTTCCTCGAGAACTGGTTTTTTGATACTGCATTATTGATACCTTGTCAGATTACTATCAGGTTAGTATGCAGGAGATTGGGGCTTCCAAGGCAGTGTACTCAGTGCTACGTTGTTTGTAGTCACTATCAATGGTATCTCCTCTGCCGTCAGGAAGTGTGTTAAATGCTCTTTGTTCATGGTTGATTTTGAAATATTTTACTCTTCTTTCGATCTTACAATGACAGCGAGACAACAATAGACAACCATCAGGAAGCTGGAAGCTTTAGCTAATAAAAGTGGTTTTGGATTCCCACCAGAGAAGACTACATGTTTCAATTCTAAGTATGTTCAATGAACTTTGAACCAACCAAATTTCACAATGGGGGATAATATTTTACTCTTTGACACGTAGTGAAGAGAGGGCTTCAAATTGTTGATTTTTAAATGCCGCAGCGGAAAGGTGCAGGCAGCTGACAGGTCCTGCCCCTTGCAGTTTTATAGGGTATTTGTCAGAATACGGTTAGATTACAGCAGAGTGGTTTATGGATCAGTCTGTATTTCTCGCCTCAAGATGTCAGATGCTCACCACCAGGGCATTCAGATATCGATTGGAACCTATTTGACCATACCAGTTCAGAATCTGTGTGCAGAGATTTGTCAACCACCACACTATATTTGGCAGCACCTCCTTGTGGCTCGACAGGCCCTAAAAATCTTAGCATTGCCTCAGTCATTGGCATTAAAGGTGGCAGCCTACTCCAGCTTTGAGCAGTTGGAGATACATACTACTTAGTGTCTCAAGAACCTGGCTATATCAGACCTTTGAATACACAGTCAGGGATGGAAACCACTTAGCATCTTCAGACCCCCAAAGTGATTTTAAGCTTGATGTAGTACAAGAAAACATTGTACAGAGGTTATTTTTACAACTTTGTTTTCTTCAGTTTTAAGTACAGACCACAGCTTTATCATTGTTTATATGGATGAATCCCTACAAGAGAATTCCCATGGTTGTTCAGCTATTTTCTGAGATAGTTTTCGTAGTGCATCTTCCGGAACAGTTTAGAAATTTTGATATGTTGCTACACGGCATTGTGACTACACTGGAATGGGTTCACAAGTGTCACAGTAAAGGTTTCTCATGTGCTCTGACTCCCTCAGCAATCCAACAAATTTATTTGGTGGACCAGCTCAACCACACCTCCTTACAGCTGTTCCAACACTGTGGCAAGGAACTGGTGTTTTACTGGGTAGCTGGACGCATTGGGCTTCAGAGAAACAACATGGTGACAAAATAGCATGTCGGAATAGTGTTGTACGTCGACGTGTCATTCCATTGCACGCTGTCATCACATTATCTGATAGACAAATAATGCATCAGTGGGAAACTGAAGGATTGGAGGTGATGGAAAAAAATCAACTGCAGTCACTTAAATCGAACACACAGACGTGGTAGTGTTCATGCCATCCTCTCTGATGGAAGGAAAGGCTGCTCACCAGAGTGTACATAGGATGTAGCCCTTCAACACATGGTTTCCTCCTCTGGCAGGAGGATCACCCACTCTGTGAAGTTTGTGGTGTGCCACTTTCGGTTTAGCATATTTTGCTTACATGTGTCTTATATGCTGACATCAGGGTAGCCCTCGGTTTATGCTGCAGATCTGCACACCATCCTCTTCAATACTGGCACCAATAATGTACAGGTTGTGAAATTTTGTAAACTGTCAGTTCTCATCCCTAATGTGTTGGGGAGGCAAGGTGGACTTCAATGCATTATAAACTACTCCACATGTGGGGACTGCCATTTAGGAAATCATTATTATACATATCTACCAGCTGTGATCGATCATTTTATTGTTCTGTGGCCTGTTGTCTTGTTTCTTTTTCACTATGTTCAACATAGCCTTGAGCCTATGGTGACTTCTGACATACTGCACATGTTCCTTATTTATTTTTATAAATTTTTTGTAGTAATTTTGAGTAGTTTTTGTAGTGGGCAACTATTGCAGGATCTTAATCACTTTTTTTTTTTGCCAAATGATACATTTCCCTTTCGTTTCACATGATACTAGAGTCACTCTAGTGATATGTGGTTTTTTATGTGGCTTTTAGATGTACTCTCTGATTAGTTTATGTAGGAATGTATTTTCAAATAATGATATGAATTTAAATTTTATGTCAGCATTTGGTTCATTATAAATTTCAACCCGGACCATCTCTTGTAAACTGTTATTAAAAACATTTGTCTTGGAGTCATTAATAATTCTATACTTATGCTCATAAATTAAGGATAATTGCAGTATGTGGTGCCACACAACGTGGCACTACACAAAACTGGCGCTAATAGCATAGGCACATAGGGAACACACACAACACAGATCTATAAGTCCACGGTATTGGTGATAAGTTGAGAAAACTGTCCCAAAACACATGTGCTACAAAGTGCCACTGTTTCCTGCACATGTACCCCGACATCAATATGGGACATGATCACCATGCACACGTACACAGGCCGCACAACGGGTTGGCATACTCTGAATCAGGTGGTCAAGTAGCTGCTGGGGTATAGCCTCCCATTCTTGCACCAGCGCCTGTCAGAGCTCCTGAAGTGTTGTAGAGGTTTGAAGAAGTGCAGCGATATGTCAACCAAGAGCATCCCAGACGTGCTCGGTGGGGTTTAGGTCTGAAGAACAGGCTGGCCACTCCATTCGCCTGATATCTTCTGTTTCAAGGTACTCCTCCACGATGGCAGCTCGGTGGGGCCGTGCATTATTATCCATCACGAGGAAGGTGGGACCCACTGCACTCCTGGAAAGGCATACATACTGGTGCAAAATGACGTCCCGATACACCTGACCTGTTACAGTTCCTCTGTCAAAGACATGCAGGGGTGCACGTGCACCAATCATAATCCCACCCCACACCATAAAACCACTACCTCCATACAGGTCCCTTTCTAGGACATTAAAGGGTTGGTATCTGGTTCCTGGTTCACGCCAGACGAAAACCCGGCAAGAATCACTGTTCAGACTATACCTGGACTCGTCTGTGAATGTAACCTGGGACTAATGTTCCAATGACCATGTACTGTGTTTATGACACCAGGCTTTACTGGCTCTCCTGGGACCAGGGGTCAGTGGAATGCACCTTGCAGGTCACCGGGCGAATAAACCGTGTCTGTTCAGTCATCTGTAGACTGTGTGTCTGGAGGCAACTGTTCCAGTGGCCACGGTAAGGTCCCGAGCATGGCTACCTGCAGTACTCTGTGCCCATCTGTGGGCACTGATGGTGAGATATCGGTCTTCTTGTGGTGTTGTACACTGTGGACGTCCCGTACTGTAGTGCCTGGACACGTTTCTTGTCTGCTGGAATCATTGCCATAATCTTGAGATCACACTTTGTGGCACACAGAAGGCCCATGCTATGATCTGCTCTGTTTGACCAACCTCCAGACGCCCCAGTATTCTACCCCACATAACGTCATCAATATGTGTTCTTTAAGCCATTTTCAACACACAGTCACCATTAGCACGTCTGAAAAAGTCTGCACACTTACTCGCTGCACCGTACTCTGACGTGCACCAACACACCTCTGATTATGTGGACTGCTGCAAGCGTCACCGTGCGACGACCACAGGTCAAATACACCACATGGTCATACCCCGAGGTGATTTAAACCCGCAAACCGCCCACCAGAGTGTTGTTTCACCATATATCAGCATTATCCTTAATTTATGAGCATGAGTGTAGTTGATTTCTACTGAGGAGGATGTGTACTTTAAGACACTATCTTATTCATCCTAACTAACGTGCATCATGATTAGAGAGAGCATTTGTTACTGGGTTTGTATTTATTTTCTTGCTTTGAGCTTCACTAATGGAAACTTAATCAGTTAGGGTCCTACTGTCTTTATTCACTTGTGTTGTAAAGTTAATTACTGAGATCAAATTGTAGGATCCAAATAAGGCTTCCAGATAATTTTTCCTGTCGCAACCCTTTAGGAAATCTGCATTGAAGTCGCAACAGACCAATTGACTGCTTGCTGCTGTGTGATAGGTAGCATAGTAAGGACAGTTCAAAGTGTCCCATTGGGGATCTATATACAGTTACAATTAAATATGAATCAATTTTATGGTATTACTTCACAAGCAAACTTTTCTGTGTGCTGATCACTTCAGAATCTGTCTCAGAGTTTTTGAACTTTCGTTCTGTTTTAATATATTAACAACTCCTCCTCTTCCCATATTAGGTCTATATGAGTAAGATTCTAGAGTCTTAATCTTATATAGTTAACTAACATTGACACAAATCACCTTCTTACATGCACTGTACAGTTGAACATACATGTAAGTAAAGGTAGAATAAGTTGGTGTACTGCTGCCAGATTTACCAATCTGCTCACTACATGTGTTGTAGCCAGTGATATCTTCACATATCCATGCGGTGAACGTGCTATTTTGCATTCTTGCATGTCTGTCACGTGAATGTGGTTGTCTGCTCTGATGCAGTTTCTTGATCTTCTCACCACAACTGCTTATGCCATTTCTCTACTCTTTCAAAAAGTTGTTATCTCATTAAGTCCTGCAATAGTTATTCATAAATTATTTTGTGCCCACACAGACCCTGTACTTGATATGTTTTTAATTTCTCTTTCTTTCTCTCTCTCTCTCTCTCTCTCTCTCTCACTCTCTCTCTCTGAATGCTGTAGTAACAGTATTTTAATAATCTGTTTTGTATCAGTTGTTACTTCTGTACCATTAAGAGTGACCAAGGAAGTGTGTGATAGAGACACTGTCACTTTGTCGCTTTTTGGCATGTCTGTGTTTTACATGTTTTAACCCCCTGTGTCTTGTGCTGTAATTGTAAGGGTGCTGATAATGTTGAGCACCCTAAATAAAAAAAGAAAAATAGTATATTTTGGACTACCCTCAGCTATGTTTGAAAGTGAATATTTATTTAGTGCTTCCTTTTACTGTGATAATAGACTTTAATCGTCACTCCAAATTGCGTTAAGAAAAATTTATATAAAGACTAAATTGTCTTCTAACTTGGTCTTTCAGTTTTACTTTCTTTGCTGTCTATCATCAGTTTAGGGAAGTGATCAAGAATCTTACACATAGTGACTGCAACTTTGTACGTTTTAATGGTACAACTTGGAAGGGGACTTTTAAGGGCATGTCCTCTTAAATTTCCTTCATACTTGTGAGATTTGGAGGTCAGTGCACAGACATCAGTTCCCTGAAGCATATGATACAATTCTCAAAAAAACTCTGAACATTACTTTTGGAAAATAGAAAATTTAAGACTGTGGCTAACCATTAAAATTTTTGAGATTGTTAATATAGTTGCCAGTAACTGAGTGCGTAGCTTAGAAATCTACTAATTGTAAAGTTGTTAGTTCGAATCTTGTTGGTTGCAATTTTTTTACTTTTATTTAAATTTCATCCTTATTAACAAATTTAAATGGTTCTTAAATAACCCTGAATAAATATTTTTTTATAAGAATAACTCCTTTCTGTTTTTAATTACTATTTGCATAAAGATAAATTAAAATTTGTTAGACAAACAGAGTGCCTTGTTGCTAAATGAAAAAGTTGTATAATCAATGACATTGTTCAGCCTGAAAAAATAAGAAAGTGTTTCATTTTTCTATTTCATTTTTTGCATTTTTATACAAAATTTTAACATGTTGTGAATACTCACATTTGAATGCAGTAAGTAGTTATAAATAGAAAACTGTTATTTTTATTTAAAAAATAATGATTCAATATTGTTAATTCATATTTTAGTTTTAGTAAATACTGGATTCAAATAAAAGTAAAGAATTGTTATGAACAAGATCTGAACTAAAGACACTATGATCACTAGGCTTTTACACTACGAAGTCAGCATTAAGCAACTGACTTAATAAGCTCAAAATATTTTGTAGTTAGCCTAACTATGCTCAGAAATATTCTAATTTCTGGAAATGTTTTTGAGAATGTGTTGTACTGCTTTAGGAAATGAATGTCTGGGCTCTGACCTTTGAATTGTATGGGTACAAAGAAAACTGAAGGAATCAAGTCCGTGAGGTCACTTTGTCAGTCTGATCTACAAAAAACAGATGTAGTGTACCACAGAGTTAGCACAGTGGCAAAGAAGATATTTAAAGCAACAGTTTCAACTATCCAGAGGTTATATGGAGAAAACAGAGTGGTGTGTCTACAAGATATGCAATGGATGTAATATAATCCTTCAACTTGGGGAAAAATTCTTGAGCAAGATTTGCGGAGCATTTTTGTAATATACTCACAGTGACTGTTGTGACTATTTAGAAACCTAGCAGGCTACATTCTTAGTTGTTTAATCACTATCCTTAATCTGACATGATGAAGGTCTCAAACACTTGAACATAGTGTGAGAGTAGGTTGCAAAAGAGTCTTATATATGGTCATCTTTATTGCTGTGTTCCACTTTCCCAGAATTCTTCCAGTAAATATAAGTAATCTGTTTCAACCCCTCTTGATTTCTCCCTACTTCATTTCACTTCACTTTGCTATGTTACACTTGCTTGAAGAATAGATGTGACCATTCCCATTGGCATATTAATAATGCTATTGTCAAAAGGTACTGCTCTTTCCTTCCATTCGTGTGCATTGTCTTGCATTTATGCACATTTAAAACAAGGTGCTAGTCATTACACAAAGCTGATATTCTGTCTAAGCTGTTCTAAATTTTCCCGCAGTAGGCAATTTCCTGTACTCAGCTATGTCACCAGAAGTGTTTGCTATTAACACTGTTCCTGGTGTTCCCTGTGCTTTTACTGTGCACATGCCATTAAGGATAAATACGAGGACCTAATCAGTAAAAGATTCTTTGAGACAACATTATATTTGTGAAGATGTTTGTACTTTTTATTGTAGTTGAAAGTACCATACACTGTCAAATGTCTTTTGAAAGGGAAGTAATATGAGTGTGAGTGTTTGACAGCATTCTTGAATTTTGATGTCTCGTTTGAGATAAGTGCTAAGGTCAATGCATGGAAGTGATACATCATAGATCTGTGCTGATTTTAGGAGAAAAATAATGGAAAATCCAAGGAAGTATACCTGAATCTTGAATTATGTCGAATATTCGTTACAAGAACAATTTTCCCAAATTTCATTCTTTGTAGTATGTTACAATAACTGTAGCACTTCTCCAGTCAGCTACTGTCTGCCTTCTGTGCTGTTTGGCACATTGAAGATGTGCATCTTTATGGATCTCTGAGACCAATGGTCTTTTGTAAGGTGGCAATCTTCAAATGTCCATGGCATGCAGGGCAGTGTTCGCTTGGAAACTGGTTGAGACGGGACTGCGCTCTCTGACAGCAGCAGTTCTAGATTGAAACAGATTGTCATTCAAGAAGTGTTACACTCCTCTCCCGTGCCCGACAATTAATGCCATTCTATGTCCATTGTTTTTAAGCCACGTTAAATGACTGTGTGTAGTATGCCTTATAGACATGGCACTGCACTAATTCCGTAAAACTAACAGGCACATACACACCACTTCACTGCTATGACTTATGTTGGTGATGATGGAGCTTCACATAACTTTGTAGTACCAGTTCTATACCATCTACAACACTCCATAGCAAGTGATGTGCTCTTTTAAAGTTGTGGCTAATATTGTGTTCATTGGGCATATTGAGAAAAGCAGGGGGCCCCAGGATAGAACCCTATTACGTTCTGCCTGTAGGACATAGCAGTGAGATTGAGATCTGTTTCCAGATTTTAGACATTGGAGGACTGCCTTCTGTTTTAGCCTGTCTGATACCATTCTTCAGCACTTTGCATTACTGGCTATTATGAAATTCTTTAACTGATCTTTTTTGGACTGAAAGTTCCTGACAGATTAAAACTCTGTGTGTGTGTGTGTGTGTGTGTGTGTGTGTGTGTGTGTGAGAGAGAGAGAGAGAGAGAGAGAGAGAGAGAGAGAGACTAGGACTCAAAGCCAGGACCTTTGCATTTTGTGGGCAAGTAGTCTCCCAACAGAACCACTCACGATCCATCTGCACAGCTTTACTTCCACCAGTGACTTATTTTCTACCTTCCAAATGTGTCAGAATTTTCCCAGCATGTGGTCTTAGATTGTCCTTAATATTGCAATACAGCCTCAGTTTTCTTGTATATGTCATTCTAATGACATTATAGCATCTGTCACGTTAGAAGTTGACCAGTTTGGAAGCTTTTAGTACATCTACCTCTGCTGTGAGATTTAGTCTTCCTGACTATATTTTGCTGTGAGTTGTACTGAATGATGTTAAATTCTCCTCTCCAAGCTGTGATGTGGCCATATTAGATCAATCAGTCAATGCATTATCTGTAATTGTGCTTCTGTTTCCATTAGTATTTGTTTGGTTCTGTTTTTTTGTATGTGAATTCTTTTGAATGGAACATTACATTTTGCATAAATGGCCACTCCTCCCACTTGCAAAGAATCCCTCTCACAGTGCCACAGTTGCTGGTCTCTCATTACAATTAGTACTTATATAGGAATATCAATGCTAATTTCACGTATAACTGTAATCACTTTGTATTGAGGAAAGAAAAGTTATGTACAAAACATGCAAACAATAAAAAGACAATGAATAACTGACACTTTCATGCAACATATCAAACTCTATTGATTGGCTGCTTATGCCCACTCTGTCTGCCCCCTCCCCCCACCCTAATCCCCACCTCCTCTGGTAACAGGAGTACTTAAACCTAACTTGTCATCTGGCTCTTATGCAGACAGTTGGCTGTGGCACAGGTGAAGTTGTAGGTGTTGTCACAAGTGTGGCCAGTGGTGAGTGGTTGGATGTTGACCTTTTAGTTGAGGACTGTGTGGGTGTATCTGGTTGATGTATAACTGTGGTTGTTGGCTTACCATCCAAAGACAGTGACAGTATGACCTGTCCTGGCTTCACTCTCTCAGTAGATACCTTGCTGTATTTGCCATTTTACAAGATGTTAAACATGTTGTCCCCAAGCGCAGCAAATGGAAAGGTCCAGTGTATGGGGTTGGGGACTGAAAGTGGCCTTGAACTAATTCAAAGCATGACATGGAAGAAGTTTGTCAGTGCTTTGTGTACAAGAATTCAATGTTTACCATGGCGTGAAGCAGTAGCTGTCAGATCTTCGTGACATGTTCCCAAATTTGCCGTACCAGTGGTGTTAGTGTGACCTGGTCTGGCAGTGGTGCAGGTGTTCCAGCAGTCTTTCAGGATCTGCAGTGGTTCCATGTATACCATTTCAGCCGATGACGCACCATTGTCAGATTTATAAGCCATCTGTAGTCCTAAAAGGACCCAAGCACACACTTCTGTCCACTTCTCTTGGTGACATATGAGAGTGGTCTTTAAAGTTCTGTGCCATCTTTCAACCAGGGCAGGATGAGAACTTGTGGTGTGGTGGCTTTGAAAACTGCACAGTTTAGTCAATTTGTTGAAAAGATTGCACTCAAATTGCCAGTCTTGGTCTTTTGTAATGTGGGAAGGGCAGCTCAAGCACGCTAACCAATTTGCAATGAACATTTTTGCAGTTGTCTCGGTGAATATGACTGTGACTGTTGTAGCTTCTGTCCATCTTGTGCATCTGTCGACTGCTTGAATAGAGACTTGTAACCTTCTGAAAGTGGCAGGAGCCCCATAAGGTCAATGTGTATGTGAGCAAACTTCTCTGGATACACAGAGAAATGTCCAATTTCTGCATGAATATGTTGTCCCATCTCGCATCAGTGGCATTGAGGGCATGCTTGAGCCCAGACCCGAGCATTTTTCTGTCACTCACCCCCCCCCCCCCCCCCCAAAAAAAAAAAAAAAAAAACAAAGGCATTCGGTTAATAATTTAGTTGTGGCATGTGCCCCTGGATGTTGTGTACACTGTCAAATGCCACTTTCTGAAACTCCAGCAAAATTTATGGTCTTGGCTTCAGTTGACACATTGCACCAAATTTTAGAATTGCCGCTAGGTATAATGATGTACTTCATCCACAGTCCTGTGAAAGGATACTTTAGCAAAAGTTACTACTGTCATTCTGTCGCACGGGCCATGGCGAGATCATTGTAGTTCGAAATATTAACCAAACTTATAATGTAAGAAAAATAGTCATTGACTACATTGACTATTTTTCTGTGCCTTTAATATGATGTATGCCACTGGTAAATTAACTGATAAATTCAGTGAATCTGAATTGTCGAGAGGAACATTGATCACTGGCATTTTGAAAGGCTGACGTGATTGGTGTGGGGTCTGTATAGATTGTCGTGGCTGGACTTAGATTTGAGGACAAAAATGTCTCCTACTCTTTTATATCACCAGGAGCTCTCTACCATAAGCACTACATTTCCTCTGCCATGGTTAAATAAATAAATAAAGAAATAAATAAACAAAATTAACTTAACAAGTGCCAGTGATTGCTGATTTTTTGATGTGGAGTGGCACCAATTGCATTTTTGCAGGCACTACAATGGTAACCAGTGGTGTAGGTGGTATATCATGGGCAAGCAGCAATGTTTCTGTGAAGCTTGTCTGTAGATAAAAAAAAAGCTTTGTCCATTTCTGGAGTTCACTTGATTACTTGTTTGCCCTTGGTCTTATGACTGGAAAGTGCATTCATTATGGGTGCTTGAATAGAAGTGATCTCTGGAAGATGATGATACTAAAAAATTTAACATGACTAGAAGACATCTCAATTGCTGGTAATCGTTCATCTTCAGAAGGTCACATTAAGCAGACAACTTCTCTGGTAGTGGGTAGATACCATGAACAGAGATGCTGTGGTCAAGGTAAGTTAAATCATTTTTGCCCGGGAAGCATTTATCTTCAGTTTGACACAATGCTATGGCTCTGTCATACTTCAAATAGTTAGATGAGAATGCCAGGATATTGTCCAAATATGGGAAACAAAGTGAGACTCCTTACAAAACTTCATCAATGAAACATTGCCAAGTTTGAGCAGGAACAAATGGCTTGAACAAGAATTGAAAAAGACCAAATTGCATAATCACTGCTGTTTTTGGTATATCACTAAATGCTACCAGAATAGATTATAAGCCTTGCAGCAATCCAGAACCGTGAAAACATTTGCACCTGCCAAAGCTCATTTGAATTCCTCGATATAAGGTATGGGATACCTATCTGGTACAGTTGCAGCATTCAGTCATTGGTAATCACTGCACAAAGGGCACAAGCCATCCTTCTTGTGGACCAGATGCATTGGAAATGCCCACAGACTGTTGGAACGATGTGTAACTCTGGATTGAAACATTTCCTCATGTGTGTAGTCAAAGACGTGTGCAGTTCTGCGATTTCATTGTGAAACAGATGGGTCCAAGATTGTATGTATGTAATGCATGGTACTGTGCTCAATGGTGCACTGTTGTGTCAGCCTCTGTGACTCCAGTGAAAAGTCCACTGTACATGTGAAATGTGAAAGGAAATCAGCACGTAAGACAGGCCAAGTGGTATCAGCAGCCATAAAAGTCCACTTGAAATGGGACACAAAACCTATACAGGTTGTCAGATTTTTGCTGCCATGAGGGAAGATAAACGTTTTTTTACAGTTGTTAAATGTAGGGGCTCATTGGATGTTCCATGTTGGACCCAGGCAGGGGGTGTGCTGACCTCTGAACTGCTATCAGTCAAGAAAGACAAACTAGAAATTTTGTCAGAAATATGTTACTACTGTGACGCTGTTGTGCACGCCAGAGGTAGTAGTGATTGAGTTGCCTGGAACAGGCACTGTACTGTTGTAGATGGCATATTTGCCACTGTGTGGCTGTCTGTGACCGTGCTTTTTATGATGCCACTGTCTATAGATGTGGTGATATAATTCAGATTGGCCTTGCTCTTTGGTTAGTCACACAGCTTTGTGCCTTTTTCATTCAAAAATGTATGATACCAACAGATGTTGGTAGACCTTACTTGGAAGTGGCTGTGACCTTGAGACTGAGGAACAGGACAATATTTTGGACGTGGTAGTATGAGTACCCGTGGTCTAGGGGTAGCGTCTTTGATTCATAATCAAAACGTCTTCGGTCCCGGGTTCGATCCCCGCCACTGCCTAAATTTTGATAAATAATCAGCATTGGCGGCCGAAGACTTCTGGCATAAGAAGTCAGCCTCATTCTGCCAACGGCCTTGTCAAAGAGGGCGGAGGAGCGGATAGAGGTTCAGGGCACTCTCTTGTCCTAGGGGTGGGAAATTGCCCCTAAAGGCGGAAGAATCAGCAATGATCAACGACATGAGGATGCAGAAGGCAATGGAAACCACTGCATTAAAGACACGTAACGTGTATCCACAGGACATGTGGCCTGTAATTGAAGAAGTGTCATGATGATCTCTCCATTGGCAAAAGATTCCGGAGTACTCCCCCATTCGGATCTCCGGGAGGGGACTGCCAAGGGGGAGGTTACCATGAGAAAAAGATTGAATAATCAACGAAAGGATAACGTTCTACGAGTCGGGGCGTGGAATGTCAGAAGCTTGAATGTGGTAGGTAAACTAGAAAATCTGAAAAGGGAAATGCAAAGGCTCAATCTAGATATAGTAGGGGTCAGTGAAGTGAAGTGGAAGGAAGACAAGGATTTCTGGTCAGATGAGTATCGGGTAATATCAACAGCAGCAAAAAATGGTGTAACAGGTGTAGGATTCGTTATGAATAGGAAGGTAGGGCAAAGGGTGTGTTACTGTGAACAGTTCAGTGACCAGGTTGTTCTAATCAGAATCGACAGCAGTCCAACACCGACAGCGATAGTTGAGGTATACATACCGACATCGCAAGCTGAAGATGAACAGATAGAGAAAGTGTATGAGGATATTGTAAGGGTAATGCAGTATGTAAAGGGGGACGAAAATCTAATAGTCGTGGGGGACTGGAATGCAGTTGTAGGGGAAGGAGTAGAAGAAAAGGTTACAGGAGAATATGGGCTTGGGACTAGGAATGAAAGAGGAGAAAGACTAATTGAGTTCTGTAACAAGATTCATCTAGTAATAGCAAATACCCCGTTCAAGAATCACAAGAGGAGGAGGTATACTTGGAAAAGGCCGGGAGATACGGGAAGATTTAAATTAGATTACATCATGGTCAGACAGAGATTCCGAAATCAGATACTGTATTGTAAGGCGTACCCAGGAGCAGATATAGACACAGATCACAATACAGTAGTGATGGAGAGTAGGCTGAAGTTCAAGACATTAGTCAGGAAGAATCAATACACAAAGAAGTGGGATACGGAAGTACTAAGGAATGACGAGATACGTTTGAAGTTCTCTAACGCTATAGATACAGCAATAAGGAATAGCGCAGTAGGCAGTACAGTTGAAGAGGAATGGACTTCTCTAAAAAGGGCCATCACAGAAGTTGGGAAGGAAAACGTAGGTACAAAGAAAGTAGCTGCGAAGAAACCATGGGTAACAGAAGAAATACTTCAGTTGATTGATGAAAGGAGGAAGTACAAACATGTTCCGGGAAAATCAGGAGTACAGAAATACAAGTTGCTGAGGAATGAAATAAATAGGAAGTGCTGGGAAGCTAAGACGAAATGGCTGCAGGAAAAATGTGAAGACATCGAAAAAGATATGAATGTCGGAAGGACAGACTCAGCGTACAGGAAAGTCAAAACAACCTTTGGTGACATTAAAAGCAACGGTGGTAACATTAAGAGTGCAACGGGAATTCCACTGTTAAATGCAGAGGAGAGAGCAGATAGGTGGAAAGAATACATTGGAAGCCTCTATGAGGGTGAAGATTTGTCTGATGTGATAGAAGAAGAAACAGGAGTCGATTTAGAAGAGATAAGGGATCCAGTATTAGAATCGGAATTTAAAAGAGCTTTGGAGGACTTACGGTCAAATAAGGCAGAAGGGATAGATAACATTCCATCAGAATTTCTAAAATCATTGGGGAAAGTGGCAACAAAACGACTATTCACGTTGGTGTGTAAAATATATGAGTCTGGTGATATACCATCTGACGTTCGGAAAAGCATCATCCACACAATTCCGAAGACGGCAAGAGCTGACAAGTACGAGAATTATCGCACACTCAGCTTAACAGCTCATGCATCGAAGCTGCTTACAAGAATAATATACAGAAGAATGGAAAAGAAAATCGAGAATGCGCTAGGTGACGATCAGTTTGGCTTTAGGAAAAGTAAAGGGATGAGAGAGGCAATTCTGACGTTACGGCTAATAATGGAAGCAAGGCTAAAGAAAAACCAAGACACTTTCATAGGATTTGTCGACCTGGAAAAAGCGTTCGACAATATAAAATGGTGCAAGCTGTTTGAGATTCTGAAAAAAGTAGGGATAAGCTATAGGGACTGACGGGTCATATACAATATGTACAACAACCAAGAAGGAATAATAAGAGTGGACGATCAAGAACGAAGTGCTCGTATTAAGAAGGGTGTAAGACAAGGCTGTAGCCTTTCGCCCCTACTCTTCAATCTGTACATCGAGGAAGCAATGATTGAAATAAAAGAAAGGTTCAGGAGTGGAATTAAAATACAAAGTGAAAGGATATCAATGATATGATTCGCTGATGACATTGCTATCCTGAGTGAAAGTGAAGAAGAATTAAATGATCTGGTGAACGGAATGAACAGTCTAATGAGTACACAGTATGGTTTGAGAGTAAATCGGAGAAAGATGGAGGTAATGAGAAGTAGTAGAAATGAGAACAGCGAGTACATCAGGATTGATGGTCACGAAGTCAATGAAGTTAAGGAATTCTGCTACCTAGGCAGTAAAATAACCAATGACGGACGGAGCAAGGAGGACATCAAAAGCAGACTCGCTATGGCAAAAAAGGCATTTCTGGCCAAGAGAAGTCTACTAATATCAAATACTGGCCTTAATTTGAGGAAGAAATTTCTGAGGATGTACGTCTGGAGTACAGCATTGTATGGTAGTGAAACATGGACTGTGGGAAAACCGGAACAGAAGAGAATCGAAGCATTTGAGATGTGGTGCTATAGACGAATGTTGAAAATTAGGTGGACTGATAAGGTAAGGAATGAGGAGGTTCTATGCAGAATCGGAGAGGAAAGGAATATGTGGAAAACACTGGTAAGGAGAAGGGACATGATGATAGGACATCTGCTAAGACATGAGGGAATAACTTCCATGGTACTAGAGGGAGCTGTAGAGGGCAAAAACTGTAGAGGAAGACAGAGATTGGAATACGTCAAGCAAATAATTGAGGACGTAGGTTGCAAGTGCTACTCTGAGATGAAGAGGTTAGCACAGGAAAGGAATTCGTGGCGGGCCGCATCAAATCAGTCAGTAGACTGATGACCAAAAAAAAAAAAAAAAAAAAAAAGACCTTTTAGTAGGGCCAGTCTGTAACCAATGCCTGAAACTGCTTGGTCATCACATTAACCATGGCATGTAGACTTTGGAATTTGGCTATGCTTGGTGAGTGCTAACATGATATGATGGCACAGTAAGGCATTGTTTCTTCGGGTTAGCTCAGTGGTTGTCAGTTGTATTCACCTGGAACTTTGGCAGCTGTCGATGCCAAGCCCATCACAGCAGTCAAATCTAGCATTGCATGCACCTTATCAGCAACTTGCAGTAACAGTGTATTTACCTGAGTGTAAGACAACCCTGAATATAAGACATCCCACCTTTCTTTTAAAGAGCCTCCTTGGGAAAAACATATTTTTGACATATTCTGACCAATCAAGATCACAGACTTTTAATAACCTATTGCCATTTATGGGTTGTCATTATTTTCTTAATACAAAGAGAAACAAAGAAAAAGAAATGGTTTACATTAATTTTTACATTCAGTGCCTTGTTTTAGGTAGCCTGTAATCTTTGGTATCTCTATTTTAAATCATCATCATTGTCATCCTAACAGGACAGCTGTGAAACTTATATCTTAATTGTCACAAATATTTGGCTGTTCCTTCCGAATACATTGCTATTTCTGAGGTTGTGGTTACAGTGGGACTTGAGAACATGGCTGTTTCTTCTGAATAAATAGTAAATTTCACTTCTATACTAATGTGAGAATGTTACAATATCTCTTGCTCTCCCATTGGCTGTGTCGAACCAGCAGCTCACACCCCCTAATGTTCCTGTTGTACCCCACAAGGAGCATTGACAACATTGTTGCATGATGCACTAAGTGCTGTTAGCTCCAGTCTGTTTGACTTTTAACATCTCCTGCAGAAATGTATGCTATTGTCAAGTATTTGTCCAATTTTAAAGTCATTTTGATTTTGAGGACAAATGGATTCAGGCAAACTAGTTTAAACATGGTAGATGTTCATAAAAAGCCAAAGTATGCAGTGTAGATTCCCATGGTTGACAGCAGGCGAAATTTTATGCCTGTACAACACCCTCCCTTCCCGCACTTGCCATGATTAAGTTTCTCAGCCAATCTGGTGTCACTATTATCCCTCCAACTATTCCATAGTGCTGTGCTTGAACTACAATGAAACATGAATGGCAATATCTCCTAGGGTGCAGGTCATATGTAATAACAGGAATTAGTATGTAAGTACAAAATCGCAATCACGATTCAGTACAATTCTCATACTTTCGTTCGTCCCACTATCTAGTGACATCTGTCTGCACTGTCTCCATGTGTCTTCCAGCTGCAGTTTATTCTTGGGGTAATAATTGCTATCAATTTCATTTGATTTTTGTTTGTTAGACATTTAATTCTGGATTAATTTTCTGCCTTGTTTCATCTGAATGTCGCCATCTTGTTCTAAAGCTGGTTTTTCCCCAGTATTATAAGATTTGAATAGTGACCAGATTTCTCATTTACATTCCATGTAACTCATTACAGTTTCTCAGAACCAAATAAAATAGTGACAGGGTTCAGAACCAAGTAACGGATTTTGATGGACAACATTTACGCATTTGAATGTTACCTTTACTTAAAAAGCAGCATAAATACATACAGTATACGGTATCCATAGATATATGAAAACTTTTATTGCAAACCTTTTTAAAAATAATGGCAGTGTGTAAGTTGATAGAATTAAATACTATTTCCTCCTGTGTTTATGTCCGCCGCTCGTGGTCTCGCGGTAGTGTTCTCGCTTCCCGAGCACGGGGTCCCGGGTTCGATTCCCGGCGGGGTCAGGGATTTTCACCTGCCTCGAGATGACTGGGTGTTTGTGTTGTCCTCATCATTTCATCATCATCCCAGAAAGTGGCGAAATTGGACTGAGCAAAGATTGGGTAATTGTACGGGCGCTGATAACCACGCAGTTGAGCGCCCCACAAACCAAACATCATCATCATCATCTCCTGTGTTTCACAAAATTGTCAATTTTAAAGCAGAGCATTAGTTTGTTGTAGTGGTTAGTTCATAGTTTCTTGACTATCCCTTGCACTAGCACCATGAGTCAAATGTCACACAATAGTTCGAGCAAGATTGATACTGTATCAAGTGCTTCAGCGTATTGGGGAAATCTTTAGCCCATTCAAAAGCAAGGATTGTTTGCTAAGCACTACCCTTCAGAATTCTTCAAAATAAATTCATACGAAACCTCAATGGCCAAAGCTTCATTTGTAAATGTGAGATGACTGCTATAATTAATCATCCGACGTCGTCGTCTTCAGTCCAAAGACTGGTTTAATGCAACTCTCCATGCTACTCTATTCTGTGCAAGCCCCTTCATCTCCGAGTAACTGGTGCAACCTACATTCTTCTGAATCTGCTTACTCTATTCATCTCTTGGTCTCCCTCCTTCTGAGATTTTTATCCCCCCCCCCCCCCCCCCCCCCCCCACACACACACACACACACTCTTCCCTCAAGTACCAAACTGGTGATATCTTGATGCTTTAGAGTGTGTCCCATCAATCAATCCCTTCTTGTAGCCAGGTTGTACCACACATTTCTCTTCCCCCCAGTTCTCTTCAGTACCTCCTCAGTAGTTACATGATCTATCCATCTAACCTTCAGCATTCTTCTACATCACCACATTTCAATAGCTTCTATTCTCTTCCTGTCTAAACTGTTCATCCATGTTCCACTTCCATACATGGCTACACTCCATACAAACACTTTCAGAAAGGATTTCCAGACCTTAAAATCTATACTTGATGTTAACAAATTTTTCATCTTCAGAAACACTTTTCTTGCCATTGCCAGTCTACATTTTATATCCTCTCTACTGTGACCATCGTCAGTTATTTTGCTTCCCAAATAACAAAACTCGTCTACTAGTGTAAGTGTCCCATTTCCTAATTTAATTCCCTGAGCATAAACTGATTTAATTAGAGTACATTTCATTATCCTTGTTTTGCTTTTGTTGCTGTTCATCATCCATCCTCCTTTTAAGACACTGTCCATTCTGTTAAACTGCTCTTCCAAGTCCTTTGCCATCTCCGACAGAATTACAATATCATCGGGAAACCTCAAAATTTTTATTTCTTTTCTCTGGACTGTAATTCCTAGTACCAATTTTTCTTTTGTTTCCTGTACTGCTTGCTCAATATACAAATTGAATAACATCACGGAGAGGCTACAAGCATGTCTCACTCCCTTCTCAACCACTGCTTCCCTTTCATGCCCCTCAACACTTATAACTGCCATCTCGTTTCTGTGCAAATTGTAAATAGCCTTTCACTCCTTGTATTTTACCCCTGCCAGCTTTAGAAATTTGAAAGGGAGTATTCCAGTCAACAGTATCAAAAGCTTTCTCTAAGTCTACAAATGTTAGAAACGTAGGTATACATTTCCTTAACCTATCTTCTGTGAGAAATCATAGGGTCAGTATTGCCTCATGTGCTCCGACATTTCTTTCCCGATGTTAGTTAGTTTTTTGCTGCCATGACTAATTAAAATGATCTTTTGATAATTTTCACACCTGTTGACACCTGCTTTCTTGAGGTTGGAATTATTATATCCTTCTTGAAGTTTGAGAATATTTCACCTTGCTCACCAGATGGTAGAGTTTTGTCATGGCTTGCTCTCCCAAGGCTATCGGTAGTTCTAAAGGAATGTTGTCTACTCCAGTTGACTTTTTTTGACTTAGGTCTTTCAGTGCTCTGTCAAATTCTTCACGCAGTATAATATCTCCCATTTCATCTTCATCTACGTCCTCTTCCATTTCCATGATATTGCCCTCGAGTACATCGCCCTTGTATAGACCCTCTACATACTCCTTCCATCTTTCTGCTTTTCGTTTTTTGCTTAGGACTGGTTTTCCATCTGAGCTCTTGATAATCTTTCAGCTGCTTCTCTTTTCTCCTAAAGTCTCTTTAATTTTCCTGTAGTCAGCATCTATCTTATCCCCAGTGATATATGCTTCTATATCCTGACATTTGTCCTCTAACCATTCCTGCTTAGCCATTTTGCACTTTCTGTCAGTCTTATTTTCTAGACATTTATATTCCCTTTCGCGTGCTTCATTTATTGCATTTTTATATTTCCCCCTTTCGTTGATTAAAGTCAATATGTTTTTGGTTATGTAAGGATTTCTACTAGCCCTCGTCTTTTTACCTACATGTTCCTCTTCTGCCTTAACTATTTCATCTATCAAAGCTACCCATTCTTTGTCTACTGTATTCCTTTCCCTTGTCCTTGTCAGTTGTTCCCTAATGCTCTCTCTAAAACTTTACAGCTTCTGTTCTTTCAGTTTATCCAGGTCCCATCTCCTTAAATTCTTGCCCCTTCGTAGTTTTTTCAGTTTTAATCTGCAGTTCGTAACCATAAAATTGTGGTCAGAATCCACATCTCCCCCTGGAAATGTCTAACAATTTAAAATTTGATTCCGAAATGTATGCCTTACCAGTATATAATCTGTCTGAAACCTTCCAGCATCTCCAGGACTCTTCCACGTATACAACCTTCTTTCATGATTCTTAAACTAAATGTTAGCTATGACCAAATTATGCTCTATGCAAAATTCTCCAGGCAGCTTCTTATTTCATTCCTTTCCCCCAGTCCATATTCACCCACTACTTTTCCTTCTCGTCCTTTTCATGCACTTGAATTCCAGTCCTGCATGACTATTAAATTTTCATCTCCTTTAAGTATCTGACTAATTTCTTTTGTCTCATCATACATTTCCTCAATCTCCTCCTCATCTGCGGGGCTTCTTGGCATATAAACTTGTACTACTGTGGTGGATGTGGGCTTTGTATCTATCTTGGCCACAATAATGCGTTCACTGTGATATTTATAGTAGCTTATCCATGTTTCTATTTTTTCATTCATTATTCAACATACTGTTGCATTACTTTTATTTGATTTTGTATTTATAACCCTGTATTTACTTGACCACAAGTCCTGTTCCTCCTGCCATTGAATTTAAGTAATTCCCACTATATCTAACTTTTAAAATTTTCTGAAAACAAAGATGATGAGACTTACCAAACAAAAGTGCTGGCAGGTCGATAGACACACAAACAAACACAAACATACACACAAAATTCAAGCTTTCGCAACAAACGGTTGCTTCGTCAGGAAAGAGGGAAGGAGAGGGAAAGACGAAAGGATGTGGGTTTTAAGGGAGAGGGTAAGGAGTCATTCCAGTCCCGGGAGCGGAAAGACTTACCTTAGGGGGAAAAAAGGACAGGTATACACTCTCGCTCGCTCGCATGCGCGCGCGCGCGCGCGCGCGCACACACACACACACACACACACACACACACACACACACACACATCCATCCGCATATACACAGACACAAGCAGACATTTGTAAAGGCAAAGACTTTGGGCAGACATGTCAGTCGAGGCGGAAGTAAAGAGGCAAAGATGTTGTTGAAAGACGGGTGAGGTATGAGCGTCGGCAAATTGAAATTAGAAATTAGCGGAGATTGAGGCCTGGCGGATAGCGAGAAGAGAGGATATGCTGAAGGGCAAGTTCCCATCTCCGGAGTTCTGACAGCTTGGTGTTAGTTGGAAATATCCAGATAACCCGGACGGTGTAACACTGTGCCAAGATGTGCTGGCCGTGCACCAAGGCATGTTTAGCCACAGGGTGATCCTCATTACCAACAAACACTGTCTGCCTGTGTCCATTCATGCGAATGGATAGTTTGTTGCTGGTCATTCCCACATAGAATTCTTCACAGTGTAGGCAGGTCAGTTGGTAAATCACGTGGGTGCTTTCACACGTGGCTCTGCCTTTGATCATGTACGCCTTCCGGGTTTCAGGACTGGAGTAGGTGGTGGTGGGAGGGTGCATGGGACAGGTTTTTGTACCTAATCGATAAAAGGGTCTGACGTTCCACGCTCCATTCCGTAGAACGTCAGTTTCGTTTCTCCTGATAATGACGTCCTCCTGAGTAGTCCCTGCCTGGAGATCATCTGAATGGGGGACTATTTTTACTTCTGGAATATTTTACCCAAGAGCTTAACTGTACAGTAGAGCTGCATGCCCGTGTGGGAAAAATTATGTCTGTAGTTTCCCCTTGTTTTCAGCTGTTTGCAGTACCAGCACTGCAAGGCTGTTTTGGTTGGTGTTACAAGGCCAGATCAATCAATCATCCAGTCTGTTGCCCCTGCAACTACTAAAAGGCTGGTGCCCCTCTTCAGGAGTGACCATTTCTCTTGCCTCTCAACAGATACCCCTCTGTTATGGTTGTATCTATGGTATGGCTATCTGTATCACTGGGGCACCCAAGCCTCCCCAATGGCAAGTTCCATGGCTCATGGGAGGGGATCATCCATTAAACAATGTAAAAACGTTGACCTCAGCAGCAATAGTTTAATCTGCAAATGTGACAGCCCAGTATAATTTTGAATGACAAATTAGGGAAAAAGCCTTATATTATAATATGGTAAAAATGATATGTAAAAGCTGCCATTCGAGCACTGTCAAAGTTAGCTGTACCATGAAGGCAAATGCTGTTGCCAGATATGTTATAACAAATAATCAGAAACCACACTAATGTCAACTGTAGCTTGTAAATGTCTCAAAAACTCCTATGGGTTTTTGTCGTCATATTTTTCATGGTACAGTTGTTGATGATGTTTTTGATCAGGTAGTTTAGTGCAATGAGCAAGTAAAGTTGTCTGAGAGCAAGGTATGCTTGTTGGTGATGTGGGTGCAAAACAATGTCTGAAATTAAAGTGGTTGCTTGCTGGTCCAGCTTACTGACCGTCAGTGTGTAAACTGCTTGCAGTCTTCAGTCACCTGCCAGTGTACAAAAATGTTCAGTGGAATGGTGAACTATATAGGTGTTTCAGTTTGTTCAAGTGTAAATGGCAGAGCCAACAATCGTAATTGTGACACAGGAGAACTGCAAGCCAGTGGGCGGAAAGTCTTTAGTTCATTGGGGGAGGGGGGGATATACAGACACAACACAGATGAGAGCACTGGCAATAATAACCTTATGTAAGTCTTTAATCTTTTGTGGCCATTGTCACTGAAGTAAACTTTCTGGGTTGTTAGCACACATCTTATTTCTCCTATACATCTGGTGTCCTTGGCTGACTGAACACTGTCAAAGATCAGTGTTTCATTCTTGTATAAAAGATAGTTTTTCTGTGCTTATTCTGGAGAAGTGGGGTTACTGGGTAAAATTCGTAGAGCTGCCATTGGTGGGACATCATCATTGGATAGTAAGTGAAGTTTCCTGTGCTAATGCTGAAGTAGTGGGGTTATTGGCTAAAATTCTTGTGGCTATCATTGGTGGGCCACCGTCATTGGATAGAAACAAAGTGGACAGAGCAAGAAAGGTGGCTTCCTGGATGTTGTTTGTATTGTTTGCAACCGCGGCTGTGTATTAACTTGCTGATGGTGGGGAGCTATTGAAGCCGGAAGCCTATAGCCATAAGCTCTATTGAAGTTATGTTCATTATTAGAATCTCCAATTGCTTCTCGGACTTTCCTTTTACAGATATTGGTTTCCTTGGCAAGCACATGGACAGTATTGAAATCAGAGTCAAGGCCACACACAGTTCTCATGATGTTTCACTACTGCAAATTCCACACTTTGTTTTGACTGCATGTGGCATTCATGTTCCTTAACATGTTCTTTGATTAAGTAATGCTTAAATAGCCTTCTTGTTGGCTCTGCTAGGTGATGACACATTTGTTACAGGGCTGTCCAGCAAAGAAGGGCTTCACGGGTTCCACAATTTCTTAAATGACAGTTACCGTAAAATCAGCTTTACCTTAGAGGCTGAGAGTGAGGTCGGTCTCCCGTTCCTAGGTGTGTTGGTATATCAGAGATCTGGCAACACTAGAAAATGGCATGTATAGAAAGCCTACTAACATAAATAGGTATTCAGATGCCACTTCGCACCATTACCCCGCCCAGACACAAGCAATGCTCAACACACTGTCTTAACATGCCTTCCATATCAGCCACAACAGCTTGGAATTGGAATTAGATTTGTTAAAGAAGACAGTGGATGCCAATGTCTACAATGAGTTGTCCACGGACAGGGCGTTCAGATGAAATATTAATTATGCTAGTAAAATGAAAAGCTGCCTTGTCATTCTGTTGAGCCACTGGAAAAATGGTACACAAGACTCTTTCTTGAGTTAATAAAAAATAGACTTTTTCTGAAGCAGAACAGATGCACCTGATTACCTCCGCACTGTGGGCAAAGTTTATATAGGTAAAACGAGGAGGACTATTAAAGAACCTACCAAGGAACATGAAAACCACACCCGGCAAAGTGTGAAACATGTAGTATTTGATCATCATGAGAACTGTGGTCTTGAAATTGATTTCAATAATGTATGTGTTCTGGCTAACGAAACCAACATTTATAGAAGAAAAGTTTGAGAAGTGGTTGAAATCTGTAAGAATGAATGTAACATCAATAGAGAGGATGGCTATAGGCTTCTGGTTTCGTGAATCCCCACCATCAAGGAAGTGAATGTGCAGCTGCAGTGTGCGAGCAATACGAACAGCATCCAGGAAGCCACCTCTGCAGACAATAATATAGAAGAAATATGATGATGTGGCCTAACAACCTAAAGGATTTTTCTTTCAATGATAACCTTGTTAAGTCTATTTTGATGTCACTACCTGGCGTAGCGGGTGTATATCACACAGATGATTGCAATTTATCGGAGGTTGGAATGCAATTTATCCAAGGTTGGAATTACTTGTGTTTCTTCATTCATTGATTGCAGTGAGGCGCTCCAAAACTTTACCTCTTTCTGGAGGTGCTGCATGGCATTAACAGTTTATACACATCCTCCCATGACAAAATCATATATCGTGGGTTGCGTAAAATACTTGTGGGATTGAAACTACTCTGTGTTGTGGTTACCAGTTATGTAGATGAAATTAATACCCACATATAATTATCAACACTAATTTTACATGTAATTATCAATGCTAATTTTACATATAATTATAATAACTTTTTGTTGAGGAAAGAAAAAGCAACATATAAAAATGTGAGCATTGAATAACCAGAAATTTCATGGAACATACATCAAACTCAATTGATTGATTATTTACTCCTACACATTGTTTATTGTTAATGCTGGGTTCCCCTTTGGCAAACTTTTCTTATCCACTAGTGCTTATTACTCTTGCCTAAGGTATAACCTCTCTGTGCATTCTAGAGCCTTGTGTGGATGTCTGACTGCTTTTACCTCTCCATCCACAGGATCTTGATGAAAAAATGTTACCATTGCTTGGGATTCATTAATCAACTAGTAAAGAGGGAGTGGGGGAGATGACAGCATTCTTAGATACGTGTGTAGGGGAAGAATTGTTCCAACCACATTTGCAATTTGAATGATTTACATCGTTTAATAAGAACTTATGACAATGTTTCTTCTTCTTCTTCTTCTTCTTCTTCTTCTTTGTGGTGTAAGTGAGAGTGGAGTGGAAACAACTGTTGATAACATTGAGGGTGTTAGTTGAGGACATTGAGATTGATAGAAGTGTCTCAAACATTCAAAGAAAAGGACGCATATTTGAATCACGTTTATTTCTAGGATTACTTTGTGGCTCATTGGAAGAACACACTATCCAGATTTTTTATTGTTACATTCCTCACATACTGATGTAAATTCTCATGTTTTTGCAGTGTTGCAACTGCAAGACCAGTTCTTGGGAATGCAGTCAGGTAGGTGTGTGTGTGTGTGTGTGTGTGTGTGAGGGCACACATACATGTACCAGTGAGGTGTGTGTGTGCATCTCACTGGTACAATATGACTGAAATAAAACCCCGTACCTGGCGATGGCGCATCCCCAGTATATAGGCACCATCCTGACAAATCAGTACCACCATCTGCTAACAAGACACTTGAACCTAGCTGCGTACCCAAGATTGCTTTCACTCATCACATATTTCTTGAAAGACCTTTTTAATGTTAATGTGAAATCACTAAACAATAAGCAACAAACTTTGTTATTTTGTCATATGTAATCTGGATTGCTTTATTTTCAGTAATGGAAGAATTTTCTGTGTGGTTGGATAATCATAGGCAGTACCTGGATGCTTGTTTAACAAGGGAATTGAAATTTGAAGCATTTTTAGCTGTGCAAATGCAAAGAAATCACAAGTTGGTTAAACTTGTATATGCTACATATGAAATGGCCCAAGATAGTGAAATTTTTTATGATGAAATCATGAAAATGGTTTCAAAACGACTGTACAAAGAGGTAACTTAGTATTTTTTAATTTTTTCTATTGTATACAGAATGATTTTTAGTGTGAGAGGTGTTTTTGTCATGTACATAGAAAACATAGAAGCAAACGGAAAAGCCTATGTGAACATGTATGAAAATTTGCTTCGTTTCATGCTGGTACTGCCAGTACAGTGGTACAGTTTCTTTCGATTACATCTTCAAAATGTCTTCCTGTGACTTTAATACAAATTAATAGTAAATTTGTGGAAACTTTTGCAGTCAAATACTTCATGCCATTCAATTCTGTTGATTCCTGCCTCTTGGAGGAATATATTAAATAGGTGAGTGGGGTGTGCTCGTGTATTTTTTTCTTTAACGATGAACCAATTGAAGTTGTGGGTGAATGAGAAGATAACTTTAAATAGGACAGTGTGACTGTATTTCAGTGTAGGAATAAAGGCTAAGCCATTGGAAAGAAAATATTTCTCTGGAATGGTTGGGGATCCGGAAGTACCCTTCTAATCACACAATATTGCCACTGATACTTCTATTGTCTCATCAGATTACTTTGCCAAGACTATGGTTTTCTCAGGTCAAGCTCTGAAATGAGATTACCTCTCTCTTTATATTTTTTCCATACCACACACTTTAGCTACATTGCCCACCTGCAACCTATAACATCCTCGCCAGACTGTATGATGTTCCAAGGCCAGTACCCACACCCAAAGAATCCTACCTCTCCAATTGTTCCTGCTGTGAAACATGCCCAATGCACTGACCAACTACTACTTAATCCAACTGCACCATTGGCAAATTCTACTTCATCAAAGGCAGAGTAACAGATGAAATTACACATGTTGTTCACAAATGTGGGTGAATTGGATGTTTTATATATCACTACCACTAAATTGACCAACTGCATGAAGCATACAGAAGAGCTGCCTGTCTAAGGGACACCCTGTACCCAGTTGCTGAGCATGGTTTACTGAAAGATTCAAAGGATCCAGTGTGCATGTTGCACTATATGCGTTATTTGGATTCTCCCTCCCAGCATTATTTTCCCTGAATGCTGAGGTGGGAACTTGCTCTCCAGCATATTCACACCCAGTCATCCTCCCAGTATTAACCTTCGCAAACAAACTCCCTACCCTACTTATTTATGTATTTGCATGTTTCCATTGTAAATTTTACTTATGTCTTTGCCTATCCTCCCTCTTCATTGTTTCTTTTCCTTTTTTTTTCTATTTTCCTATAGTTCCTAATTTCACTGTTCATACCATTTATCATTTCTCCTCTGAGTCTTTCTTCACTTCTCACTGTCCTATCAACTCTGGATTGAAGTTGCTGCAGTGCTTGATGTACGATCTTTAATTTTCTTCTCTCCTCTTCATTTTTGTCTCTACTCATTGAACAACAGGTGGATCCCTCTCAACTTGGGGTCTTAATGACCTGCCCTTCCTTCACAACTCTTACAAATATAACCCTCTTTCGCCTTTGTTAATGAAACTAACAGTTCTGAAAGATAGGAATAGTTTTTTCTGCTTTTATTATAGCATTTGGGAGTATTGAAATTGTGCCTCCTGAAGGTAAGTTCTGACCAGCCAGTCCTCATAATTTTACATTTTTCTTTTGATACTCTAATACACTGCAATTGTACCCACTTCGACACTTGAAGTAGATGATCTTCCCTCAGAAGTACTGAGATCCTTGCACAAAACAACAATGACAAAATAATTCCACTTGGTTTGCGGAATATATGAGATGGATGAAATAGCCTCTGACTACCAGAGGTATCTATCTGCTTCTAAATCATACTCCATAAGCCACCTAATGGTTTGTGGTAGAGGATACATCTGGTACCACTAAATTAACCCACATACCCTGTCCCACTCGCAAATGATGCATGGGAAGAAGTATTTTCAGTAACCCTCTGTATTAGTCTAATTTCTCGAATTCTCTTATTCTGGTCATTTCTTGAGCTTTATGTTAAAAGAAGTTATATGTTCTCTAACTTTTCTCAGAAAGTGCTCTCTCAAAATTTTAATAGTAAACCTCTCCATGATGCAGCACATTTGTCTTGTAACATTTGTCATTGGAGTTTGTTATGCATCTCTGTAACGCTCTCGTGCCGATTAAATGATTCCACCAGGAAATGCACCGCTCTTTGTTGGATCTTCTCTATATCTTCTAACAGTCCTACCTTGTAAAGTTCCCATATTGATGAACAGCACTCAAGAATTGGTCAAACAAACACCTTATAAGCTGCTTCCTTCGTGGATGAGTTACATTTCCTTAAAGATTCTTTCTTTGAAGCTGTCTGGGATCTGCTTTTCCTACTATTTGTTTTATGTGGTCATTTCACTTAAGGTCGCTCTGTATAGTTTTCATAGATATATTTATGGTAGATACCATAATCATCAATGGTGTAGTTGTACAGTAGTGGATTTCTTTTCCTTTGTACCTGCAATATATTACATTTATTTGTGTTCGGGGTTAACTGCCAGAACCCGTGCTGTTTGTCAATCCTGTGCTGGTCATTCTTCAAACTGATGCTGTCTCCTGGCATTGCTACTTTCCTATAGATAACCACATCATTTGCGAACAGTCTGAAAGATCTGATGCTTTCTGCTAGATCATTAATATACATTGTAAACAGTAACGGCCCTATCACACTTCTTGGGTGTACTCCGGAAATTACCTTTGCATCTGCTGATTTTGTTCTGTTAAGAGTGACATGTTTAGTTCTATCTGCAAGGAGATCTTGAATCTAGTAGCAAATCTGATCCAATATATGAGCAAGCACTGTGGAATGGTGTCAAATGCCTTCCTGAAGTCAAAGAACACGGCATCAATCTGAGTGCCATTGTCTACAGTACTATGGATCTTGTGGAGGTACAGAGCTAGCTGAGTTTCACAGATCTCTGTCTGTACAGATCTCTGTTTGCAGAATCTATGTTGACTTTTGTAGAGGAGATTTTCATTCTCCAAAAATGTCATAATTCTTTAGCATAGAACATGGTCTATAATTCTTCAATAGATTGACATCAACGATATAGGCCTATAATTATGTGTGCCTGTCCTACTGCCCTTCTTGAAAACAGGAATAACCTGTACTTTTTCCAGTCATTTGGTACCCTTCATTGTTCCAGTGATTTCTGATAAACTGCTGCTAGAAGGGGAACAAGTTCTTTCACATAGTACAATCTTATAGGTATCTCATCTGGTCCAGATGCCTCTCCATTACTAAGTGATTGGAGTTGCTTTTCTACCCAGTGGTCAGTTATCTCAATATCTCCAGTTTTTATTTTTGTACAGTGATTGAAAGGAGGGACTGTGTTATAAACATCTGCTGTGAAACAATTTTGGGAGACCGAATTCAGTAATTTGGCCTTCTCTCTGTTATCTTCCATTTTGGTGCTGGTATGTTCACTGAGTGAATGAATAGAGGATTTAGAACCACTTACTGATTTTACACAAGACAAAAACCTCTTAGTGTTTTTACTAAGATTAGTTGAAAAAATTGTACTATCAATGTGATTGAACACTTCTCTCATTGTTCTCGTTACACATATCTTTCCTTCATTCAGATTTTGTTTGTCACCTAAGCTTTGATTTCTCTTCAATCCGTGATGAAGCTCTCTTTGTTTACATAACCATTTTCTAGCATTGCTGCTAAACCATGGTGGGTCTTTCCCACTGCTTAAGAACTTGCTCGAAGCATGCTTGTTTGTCTTGAGGCATATTCAACAATGCTTTTGAATTTTTTCCATGTGTGCTCCACATCTTCATTTTCATCACTGAAAATTTATTGTTGTGTACTCAGATGCTCTACAATTTGTGTCATGTCACTCTTACTGAGCAAAAAATATCTTCCTACTTTTCTTAACATTCTCTGTAAAACCTGTAGTCATAGTTGCTGGTACCTTCCTTTACATTAACTGATTAGATAAGTTCAGATCTGTTTGTTGCTAGGTGGTCTAAGATGTTACCTTTACATTAGTTCTCAAACTGTTCAATAGCATGACTGACAAATTGGTCAACCCTGTTACAACAGCATGATCAGGAAAATTATTAATGATATTCTGCAAGTTCTCTCTGAAGCTCTACCACTATGGCTCCTGACACTAGTGGTCTATAAAAGCGTTTGATTACCTTTTTTTACCATTGTTTGGTGCTTAACTTCATCCAGGTTAATTTACATTCGGAATCTGTGATAACCTCACTAAGTATTATTGAGTTCTTTACTGCAACAAATATGCTACTACCAGTGATGACTAGCCTATCCTTACTATAAATATTCCAATCTGAACTTGAGATTTTGTTGCTATTCACTACCAGTTTCAACCAACTTTCTGATCCTACTACTATCTGGGAATTATGACCTTCAGTAAGTGATACTGATCCTAGAACTTTTTCTTGGATGCTCCTGCAGTTTACTAATATCATATTACCATTATTTCTCTCTGATCTGCCATAGTGAACATTCTCTGAGATCATTGTGGCTGATGTAACTTCTATTTTGGCAGGCATTTCGTGTCTGATCCCAAAGGGTCTCTCTGTAACCTAAAAAACCCATATGTACACATCACACATACTCCAGTACCCTAGTAGCTAGTTCCTGAAAAATTTGCATCCAGTACCATTACAGAGTCATCCATGACTCTGGTTTAGACCTTCCACTCTCCTCCAAACCAGAGGATTCTGACCAATTCTGGGTATGATGCTACAAATAGTCAGATTAGCGTGCATCCTGCTTGCAATATTAGTTACCTTCACCAAATCGGCCACCTCTTGAAAGGAGCCAAGGCTGACCTCAGAACCTAAGCGGCATGTGCTTTTCGTGCTGATATGTGCTGCCACTATTTGCAGCTGATTGCACCCAGTCAGCTCAGCAGCTGGTGGCAGGGCCACCTCCTCCCCATCGTGGATGAGAGCCCCAGCAAATATACTGAGTACACACTAGTGTTCTTTCTACCCTGCATGGCATTTCCCCCTAGGGGCTCCATTTCCTGGCCTATGTTGGAGCTTCTAATGATTAGTGTACCTGTCTTCTGCACTTGTCTGGACAGTGCAGGAAAATTGGCTGCTGGCCAAACAGTAGAGGCATGCCATACTGGTTCAGAAGTATTATCAGCACTGGGTAGAACCTCATACATGTTGCCAAGGTGTAAGAAGCCAGCCATGTGGCCTGTTTACTCTTTCACCTTCCACTCAGTGACACATGAACCCACCGCTGTCTGCCAGTCACTCTCAAGTGAGGGCGGACCTGTCAGATGTTGCTTATCAGAAGACGCAGCAACAACCAGGTCACAGGGCGATTCCAACAGCACCAGAGGTGTCGCAGGTCTCATCACCTCCGCCCCGCTGTCACAGCAGCCAGTTCTCCTTTTATATGCCCACAACAAGAGCAATCACTAGTCATATCGTACTGTGTTAAAAAACTTATATAAAATCTCAAAAAATACAAACAAAGCATTCAGGATTAAGTTAGAAAGTATTAACAGATCCCTGCAAGAGAGAAAATTGCCACACAGTGACACTGCTGAGGTTGCAACATACATGAAATATAACGAGGAATAACAACATGAAACACACACTAAGATATGCTATGCAGAGCAGTCACTATAGTCTGAGACCATAAGATCTGCAAGCTCTTAAAACAGAAATAAGTACCTCTACTGAAAATGGGTGTATCAATAATGAAATAAATCAAACTCCAAAGGAAGCAGGTGCCGATAGACATTAATATTACAGGATGACGAGTGTAATAAGTTTAGTTGCGAATACTTAAATGTGAACTAATAACAGAAGAATGGAAAGACTGGAAAGAGCTGACCTCGGAGGAGATCAGTTTGGATTCTGAAAAAAAGTAGGAACATGCGTGACACTGACCCTACGACTTAACTTAGAAGTGAAACTGCAGAAAGGCAAATCTTTGTTTATTGCATTCGTAGATTGAGAAGTTGTTTGACAGAGTTAAATTTTGAAAGTAGCTTGGATAAAATACACTGAGCAAATGGTTATCTAGAACTCTTACAAAAACCACACTGCAGTTATGAGAGTCAAGGAGCATGAAAGGAGATGGGATTGTAGTGTATCCCCCATATTGATCTTTACATTGAGTAAGCAGTAAAGGAACCAGAGAGAAGTTGGTATAGGGCATTAAATTTCAAGGAAAATAAATAAAAACTTTGAGGTTTGCCAGTAACTTCGTACTCCTATTGGAAATGGCAAAGGTCTTGAAAGATGATTTAAATTGAATGTAAGTGTTATGAAAATAATGGTTTTATGATTGATGACTGCTTTACTTACTATCTTTCTGGCACAAGACGTGACAATTGACACTAAACAAAAAAAGTGGAGGTCCTCCGCATGAGAAAATCCAATAAATTTTGGTTACATGATAAATCACACAAATTTAAATGTTGCCAGTTCAACTAAATATGTAGGGATTACAACTGTGAACAACTTCAATTGAAACCATCTCGTAGAAAATATTGTGGGAAGGGCAAAACAAAGACTGTAATCAATTTTTGAAAACATAATGGAACTGGATAGATAAAAAAAATCTCTGTGCCAAGCAGCAGCAGAACAACACGCATGTCTATAGGTTAAGGAAATGTGCAAGCTGTCAGTGCCAGTGGCTCCTTCTTGTGGAGAAGGGCTGAAGGGGCCAGAAGAGGGATGAGGAAAGAGGACTGGCAAGATTTAGGAAATGGAGAGAGTTTGGAAAAAATCACTCACAACTTTGGGTCACAGGATACTTGCTGGATGGAAAAAGAAGGAAGTCTTTCCTTCTCTACCTGTCCGATAAGCCTCCCCTGTCCCGCAGTTCTGGGTGACTTCTTTTTTTAATAATGTTTCCCGTCTTTGTTCTTAATTGGATTATTAATTTCTTATGCTCTAATCCACCCTTACTTCATACTCTGTAGTCATCACTTCTGTGCTGTGAAGGTAACTTAGTTCTAACTAGTGTACTATCTCTGACCTATTCTCTGTGGCCTCCCCCTTAATCTTGGTCTCCCTTCTTCATCACAACAGATGGGTTCCTCTCACCCCAGGATCTGAGTCGACTACCCTTCCTTTTTAACCTCCCCTAACCCATCCCTTTCCGGCCCCTGGGCAAGGAAGTAATAGTTCGGAAAGCTAGAACAGTGTATGTATCTTTTTATGTGTATGTCTCAACAGTACTAAATATTTTTCTGTCAGAAGTTTATGTGTATGTCTCAACAGTACTAAATATTTTTCTGTCAGAAGTAAGTGCTTTCCAGCAGCTCTGTTGCAAAATTGTTAGTAGTAATCCATATTCCTTTACAGACTGTAGTATTTTTATTTTCAGTGAATATTTTATTTTAACAAACAGTGTATGTCTTCTTCCTACATTGGCGCAAAAATTGTGTCCAGTTTTAACAATCTAATGAGAAAAGACAAGAGGTAACCATACAGAGAAGGCATTATGCCATAGATAGGCAGTATGAGCAAGAACTATGCCATGGTAGCTCTGCTCATCACTTTTGTTCTCCTTCAGAGCACACATTGAGTTGTATATGTGCATGTGTCCTGAAGAAGAATAAAAGTTTGTGAGCTGAGTCAACATGTTTCAGTTACTAAGCTCTCACTGTCTCCATTATGGGGTGAGTTGTTATTATGACTCTTTCCATTGTTTATTATCTACCCAGGATCTTCAAACTTCATATGATTTACAGTTGTGCTTTTTTACTGAATAACCTCAAATTTTCAGGCTTGCCAGAGTGCAACACTTCTGAAATTGCATGATTATTTTGCAATAGAAGACTTCATTATTCCACTAGCACTTCAAGATAAAATGTCAATTGCTGAAGAATTTTTGTCAGGTTCTGTTCCACACCAGAAAAAATTAGTAATATTCCTTGACAAACTCTTGGAAAAGAGAGCACTCAGAAATGAAGTGGATTCAATAGCTGTGTAGGTATTTAAATTTTTGTCTTTGATACTGATAACTCAAACTATTGTGCTGCTTTTGAACAGAGCAAAAATATTTGAATCCTTGAGATTAATTAAAAGTGAAGTTGAATTTTGTGCCATTATAGTTGGTATGTAGTTTGATTTTATCAGATCTTAGATGACCCCATTTCCATCTCCATTATCTGCAGTAGCGCTTTATTTGTGATAGTGCTGTCATTGGTGCAAAATAGTAGTCTAAGAAAAACCACTACTGAAAAACTTGCCTCATGATACATACATTGTGTCATTCACAAGGCTGTATAAAGGACAAATGTTTGTAATTTATTATTTGAATTTGATTGAATACCTACTGAAAACACTGCACACTTTCTCCTGTTAATACTTCATTTACATATGCAGATCTTTGTATTAGTCAGTAGATCATGAAGACAAAATCACTGAATTCAGATCCACATTTTGTAATATAATAGAAAGAAACATTCCACATGGGAAAAATATATTAAAAAAGATGCTGCGACTTACCAAATGAGAAAGCGCTGGTAGATAGACACAATAAAAAACACACAAACTTCAAGCTTTCGCAACCCACGGTTGCTTTATCAGGAAAGAGGGAAGGAGAGGGAAAGACGAAAGGATGTGGGTTTTAAGGAAGAGGGTAAGGAGTCACCCCAACCCCGGGAGCGGAAAGACTTACCTTAGGGGGAAAAAGGGAGAGGTATACACCCGCGCGCGCGCCCACACACACACACACACACACACACACACACACACAGATATATCCATCCACACATATACAGGCACAAACCGACATATGTAAAGGCAAAGAGTTTGGGCAGGCTTGTGCCTGTATATGTGTGGATGTATATGTGTGTGTGTGCGCGAGTGTGTCATTCACAAGGCTGTATAAAGGACAAATGTTTGTAATTTATTATTTGAATTTGATTGAATACCTACTGAAAACACTGCACACTTTCTCCTGTTAATACTACATTTACATATGCAGATCTTTGTATTAGTCAGTAGATCATGAAGACAAAATCACTGAATTCAGATCCACATTTTGTAATATAATAGAAAGAAACATTCCACATGGGAAAAATATATTAAAAAAGATGCTGCGACTTACCAAATGAGAAAGCGCTGGTAGATAGACACAATAAAAAACACACAAACTACAAGCTTTCGCAACCCACGGTTGCTTTATCAGGAAAGAGGGAAGGAGAGGGAAAGACGAAAGGATGTGGGTTTTAAGGAAGAGGGTAAGGAGTCACCCCAACCCTGGGAGCGGAAAGACTTACCTTAGGGGGAAAAAGGGAGAGGTATACACCCGCGCGCGCCCCCCCCCCCCCCCCCCCCCCCACACACAGATATATCCATCCACACATACACAGGCACAAACCGACATATGTAAAGGCAAAGAGTTTGGGCAGGCTTGTGCCTGTATATGTGTGGATGTATATGTGTGTGTGTGCGCGAGTGTATACCTGTCCCTTTTTCCCCCTAAGGTAAGTCTTTCTGCTCCTGGGATTGGGATGACTCCTTACCCTCTCCCTTAAAACCCACATCCTTTCATCTTTCCCTCTCCTTCCCTCTTTCCTGATGAAGCAACCGTGGGTTGCAAAAGCTTGAAGTTTGTGTGTGTGTTTGTGTGTTTTTTATTGTGTCTATCTACCCGCGCTTTCTCGTTTGGTAAGTTGCAGCATCTTTTTTAATATATAAAGAAAATGGAACAAGATCGGAGACTGCATCACATTGGCAAACAATAGAAGGAACCTGCTTACAATGTCAGGAATATATCATGTACATCTGAGTTGAAATGACCAGATTATTCATCAATACTGGGATCATTGGACATAAATGATCGTTCAGGTTGAGGAAGGGAGAAGAATCAGCTGTGATGGAGAATGTGCTGTTTGAGACTGACTAAATGATAAAATTTGCTGATGCGCGGGTTGTCCCTGTGGAGAAAAGTTGTCATTCCTGTTTATTCAGGAAAGCTATAGGAATTCACAAACATGTCAGTTGTTTTAACTAGAAAGAAGAAAGCCTGAAAATAAATAGATTGTGGATTCCCATGTTGCAGCGATTATTCATTGAAGGCAACAAGGTGCAAACCAAGGTGGCAAGGACTAGGGAAATGCCCTCAGACATTGACACAACATGTTCATACAGTCTCTCAGCATGTGATTGACTCCAGTCTGCCAGCCACTAATGCCAGCCAAATGTCAAAATATCTTTAAACAAATATCGATGAAAGATCCTGAGACAAAAGCCATCAGGCAATTCATCAAGTGGCCACAAAAGACACAACAGTTTTGTAAGAAAATAGATAGTTCTCTATCTTCTTACATTACTTTTCGCAAAAAAAAAATTGCATTATGTACTGGCACATAGCTTGTTGATGACTTTTGGACTTTCAAGTGGATTGCGGGATGACCAGAGAAGCTTATTGTGAATGATGTTCTTCCTTAGGGTTGTTAATGCATGATTTCTTCTCTACATCTCGTACTGTTACTAATTTCTTGACACCTAATAACATTAGCATTCCTGATTTTGGTAAACAATTTTGTGTGATGTTGTGAACAGAAATAAATTTGTTGTGGACCGTTCTTGTACTTATGACATTATTTACATTTATGGTGATGGTGGTGGTGGTGGTGGTGGTGGTGGTGGTGGTGGTGGTGGCGGCGGTGGCGGTGATGACGATGATGATGATCATGATCACAATCAGGATCATGATCACTGTTCTTTCAGATGACTGAATTCTGATACATAAAAAAATCTTCAGTACTATTTTTTTGCAGTTTCACAACAAGACTCTTTCTGATTGGTCTTGTTGCTGGTTTTAATTCTGTAGTGTCGGATTATAGTCAGAGTACTTGTGTTTTTCTTTGAAAATAAAGTTAGTGTGTGATGTAGGTGGCATGAGTATAATGTATTTTCCAGTATTCTTTGGTAAATAAATCAATTGTGGGTGGGCACTGTGGGTTTGAACAGAAGATGTATATGAATAATGTCCACAGATGTGTGTGAATAATGTCCACAACCAAGAAAACATTAAAATAAATGAAATGGCAATAATAAATCTTTGGTGGAAACATCAGTTTTTAATTTACTTGTTTCATTGCATCACTTCTTGAGAGTATTGTAGCATCATGAGTGTAAGCCTGTACTAGATGTAACAATGTTTCATACTGTATTTGTGCAAGAATAGTAGTGACATCAAAAAGATGATCCTTGTGTTTCAGTAAATTAAAAGTACCAGATGTTAAGTTGGATAAGTTTCATTACAAACCACTTAGCAAACTTGTGGGGAGATTAGTCAAAATGTACAATCTTCCGGAAGAAATTTGCCCAAATCTCAATCAGAGGAGAAATGAAGGTGCACTGCAGTTCCTACTTCACAAAAGATATCAAGATAATAGTTTAGGTGAGTATTTGCAGACACAAATGTTAGGTACTTGTACATACTTTCATTTTTTCTTGTGAAATTATCACCTGTAGTAATGAAGCTTGAGTCAGTGTAGCATTTATCTGGTAAAAACAATAATATTTTGTAACAATATTGTGAAAAGGAAAAATTGCTACTCACCATATAGCGGAGATGCTGAGTCGCAGATAGGCACAACAAAAAGACTGTCATAAATACAAGTTTTGGCCAGTAAGGTCTTCGTCAGAATTAGATGACGACCACACACATACACACTCACGCAAACACGACACACACACATGACTGCAGTCTCAGGCAACTGAGGCCACAATGCAAGCAGCAGCACCAGTGCATGAAGTGAGTGGTGACTGGGTGGTGGTAAGTAGGAGGCTGGGGCGGGGAGGAGGAGGAATAGTAGGGTAGGGGTGGCAGACAATGACGTGCTGTTGGGGAGCGTGCAGGGATGACATGGAAAGAGGGTGTGGTAGCTATGTGCAGTTGGGAGGTTAGACAGAAGGCAGTGGAGAGGTGGGGAGGGGTGTGTGTAAAGTAGATAACAGTAGAGGGTGTGCTGAGTGATAGACAGCCTCATTTAAACTACATTTAAAATTATAATAAGCTGTCAGACAGTATCCCTCAGGTTTAGAAACACATGCGCATGCACCTGACCATGTCATCTCTGGTCACTCAGACCGAACTCATGTTAGTAGCAATCTGTGGTATTTCATATTGTTGTTGTTCCATCCAAGATTTTCCATTGGTGATAACAAGACATATTCCAGGCTGTATTTAAGGATTTTAGTATTCTTGTACTCGTTTTCGAGTGTTTTTTTTTTTTCAGGGCACTAATAATATCCTGCGGTATGTGTCATCAAATTTCTGCATTTTAGCTTAGAATTTCTTCGCTTGCTGAAAAGTGTCCTCATTGTCCTGATACTACTGCTTCCTCACATCATCAAAAAGTAAATAAAATAATAATAATAATAATACTAATAATAATAATAATAATAATAGCAATAAAATACTGAAAGGTTAAGTGTTGTCACATTAATTCAATCACATAATTTAAGTGAACTCTTGCAGTCATTGATATGAATTATCACCAACATATGGTGGTGACTTACCTGAAAAACATGGAAAATTGGAAATTATCAGGACAATTTAATTTACTGGAAAAGTTAGACAAATCTCCAAATCTCATGGAATTTTGAAAACTTCAGAAATTCTGAGAAAGACTTGGGGAAAGACATTTTCTGAGAAATTTTGTTTCAAATCATTCTAAAATCTTTTGGAAACAATCAGTTGTGGAGCCATGTAAGAAAAGGCGTAGAAGTACATGAAATTGTTATAGTCGGTGTTGCTCGGTCACAGCCACTTCTAATGTGCTTGCGGGCCTAAGGGATCTTCCCTTTGTCTGGGAAGTCCCTTGCTCAAAGTCTGTTTCCCAATGCATGACTTGACTCTGATGATAGACAATATTGTGAATGTGATGATGTATGATTGCGGTTGTGACAGTTCATGATTGTGAATGCTATTGAGTGTGATGTGTGGGTAAGAATTTATGTAGCTGTGAATTCTTCATTCATATAGATGCAGAAGTGGTTTTTTGGCTTTTAAATTAATTAAAAAATATAAAATGCACATATATTTAAATATGTATCTTTTGTAGTTCAGTATTGAATATTCAGCTTTTCATTCTTTTTTTACTAATTCCTATTCAAAATAGTAATTTGTGAACATTCTGACAGTTTCATGCTTAAAGTCAACATTGGCCATAATGTAAAGAATGTCTTGCTTGAAACATGACGTTTCATTGTCATCAAAACTTTTTGATATCATATTCCAGTGACAATAGTTCAAACAGTGTTTCTGAGAGAATTTTTTGTGTACTTCAGTTTGTCACATAATGACACAGTACAGCATGAAATGGAGACATAGGTAACGAAGACGTTTCCAGTGGCAGAGAGACTTCTCAACTTACAGAATCTTTGATAAAACTATAAATCATAGCTGAATTTGGAATAATTGCTAATAACTGATGTGGAAATTTAAAAAAAAAGTCATTTGTAGCTTTGAAAATTGGTGAAGTATAACTTGCTCTCATGTACAACAAAAGCAGGCTCAAGAAAATTTGGACTTTCAAACTTAAGAAACCTGGAAATTCCATGGAAATTCTTTGATGAAACATTCGACCATCTTGCAACTTCTCCAGAGAAGACTAAAGGCTATCTGATACGTTACGGTCAAAAAGAAAAGGTTATTTACATAAATTCTTCCATTTCCTCAATGCTCGTTATAGGTGAACGATCATGCACAACACATTTTATTTCCAGAATTAGATTTTCACTCTGCAGTGGAGTGTGCGCTGATATGATATCGGTATTATCAGATATCTCCTTCAGATAAAATTAGGGCCATTTTACTAAAATTTAGTTTAGAACAATGGGCACCATGAAACAGAGCACTCAAAATGGATTGAACATTTAGTTGTGCTAATGGAGTACTTAATCAGAAAATAGAAACTCATAGTCCATAGAACAAATTGTTTATTCAAGAATAATTTAGCAGTAGTGGAATCTACCTCGAGATCTTTCAGGGACATTGTCTGGTTTGTTGCTCGATGAACCAATGCTGCATGTTGTTTGCAATGTACAGACTATTTTCTAACCGATTTTGCACTCACCTGTGTTTGTTTACTTTATTTACATCTGTTTTAAATCCATTTTTGGCCTCATTCAGTCACTTAATCCCGGATATGCAAATGAAATATAAGTGCCAGTATAGTTTGCTGCCATAGCGCACACACTGCAGTTGTCGGGGGGGGGGGGGGGGGGGGGGGGCTTTCAGACAGAAGGGAAGGAAGAAACAAAACGAAACTTTGTGGGTTAAGATGGTGCATGATGTTATCTCCTGAGGCAAGCTGACTCATAACTATTGTAAACGGTCCATATCCTTTATACTGGCATTGGGATGGAACCAAAGTCCGAGCTGGTTGCACACATCTATCAGGGACAGATCTGGGAATGTTACTGACCACAGGAGCACCTCAGCATCATGCGGATTGTTCCTAGGCACATGTGCAGTGTGCGGAAGAGCCTTGTGCTGTTGAAAAATGACACCATGGTACTGTCGCATGAGAGGTAAGGCATGAGGATGTGGGGTATCCGTGGCTAATGTTGTGCCGCCAGTTCACCCAATCACTAGCAGCCTTGTAATAGCTCTCCACACCATGATGCCAGGAGTAACACCTCTCCAGATCACCAACTTACTAACCGAGGGTGATCATCTGGGGTAGTGCAGAACTGTGATTCATTGCTGAACGCAGTGTGATGCCATTCATCAGCAGTCTCTGCTTCCCGATCATGGCACCATTCAAAGTGCAACTGTTTGTCAATAAGTGCATTGTATAAGTGATTCTAGAGTCACTATGAATATTTTGAGAGAAGTCATTTTACTACATAGACTGATTTTATTTAAAAAAGTCACTTACTGAACAATTTGGCTACTAGCATATTTTACTCCTCATGGGTATTTTCCAGCTATCTCTGCTGCCTGCATCACACTAAAAGAAGTGATCATATAGCAACCTATATTCCACGCATGTGTACGGAGGAAGTGACACCACACATTGCATCCTTAATAACTGTTTCCTACAATCATGGTAGTTATGGGCACATCTACCTCAGTGTATGCAGGAAATTGACTTCCTTCAAGGCAGCCATTCATATTGTGGGCCTATGCCTTTGCATGGGACGGTAATGTCCTAGTGCGGCTGTTGCAAGTCTCCGGCCAAAGATGCGGGGTTTCACAGAATGTTCCAGGGAATCTATTACTTGTTCTCAGGTGGCAAGTACAGATGCAAAGGGGCTTTGCACACAATATACTGATCTTGCCTGGTGGTAGTCAGATGTGATCTAATGGAACATTGATTATGAGTATGCCTGCTCTCACTTCCCAAGCAATCCACCATCAGGCCATAGTCACAGCCAAATACTCCACAAATCTGGACATTGCATGATTTGACCAATGACCAAATGGAGATCCACAATGAGGCCCCCTTCAAACTCTGACCCGTGCTGAGAACACTGTCTCACATGAGGCCATGGCACATCAGTGCTTTTCACTGTGATCACTTATCTGACATTGTTCGCACCCCTTACACCCTGTCAGTGTAAAATTTCTAAGACTGTGTTAATAAGAATATAGTTAAAAGTTAAAATAGTGGTTTCAATGCTCAGGTGCTCTACTCAGTCTCCAGAGTGCAGTTGTTTGTAGGTGTTACTTGTACAGTCCACAGGGGGAAAAAAGAAAACACTTGTCTAGCAGATAGTTCGATTTTGTTTGGCTGCAGCATAATATAATGATAAATTCTAGGTACTACCATAGATATTGACTTTGGGCTTGAGTACAGTGTCAGTTGGATTCAGACAATGGAAAATCGGGTATGGAATAATGCAGCATTATGAAAAGTATAGATTACTGCTTCCATATAGCGGAGATGCTGAGTCACAGATAGGCGCAACAAAAAGACTGCCAAACAAGTAATTTGTCTAATTCTGATGAAGGCCTTTTTGGCCAAATGCTTACTTGTTTGACAGTCTTTTTGTTGTACCTACCTGTGACTCAGCATCTCCGCTATATAGTGAGAATTTGTCAGTTGGATTCATATTTGCAGTAGAGCATACTTTGAGTAATTATGTGGGCATCCTGATGTAGTTTTGTCCTTGGTTTCCTACAGTCACTCAATGATACAGGGACGGCTACTCCAGCAGGGTCATAGCTGTTTCGTCTCGTCATCTTCCTTCAGTTGAACTACTGGTGACAACAAATAACAGCATTTAGTCAGAGTGGATTTCCTCATGGCATGTGAGTACACATGAAATGTATTCAGTGATGCAGCAATGGAAAGTCCAGGATGAAATAACAACAATATTATGAAAAGGGTAGCGTACTACTCACTGTATAGAGGATATGATGAGTCACAAACAGGCACAACAAAAAGACAGCTATAAATTTTAGCTTTTGGCTAAAAAGCCACAGTAGCTGGAGGCAAAACATATTATGGGTGACACAAGGACAAACTTACTGCTGAATGAATATATTGACACAAGGTCCTCATGGCATGGGACCAGCATGCATACTGTTTATACAGATCCAGGGTGCTGAGATTTAGCAGCAGTCAGATCTGGGTTGAGCCTCATGTGAACATATCACTCCCAAAATTCAGCAGTGTTCACACATCTTCAAAACTCTGTGGCCTGGCAGGAAAATATACCACAGGTATGGTTGTCAGATGTCCAGCTGTCCTATATAGTCAAACCTCGATATATCGAATCTCTAGGGAAGGCAAAATTCATTTGATATTTTGAGGGTTCAGTATAATGAGGATTGATTGTGAAATAATAATAATAATAATAATAATAATAATAAGTTTAAAACCCACAATTTTTTGTTATTGTATTATGGTTTTTCTCATGTTTGTGTGTGATATGGGCCTGTGGTTAGTTTTATAAAAAAGAAGTCAAGATAGATTGTTAAATTTATAAGTTTAAAAGCCTGGTGTACCACTCACATGGATGTGGTGTACCACTCACATGGATGTGGTGTACCACTCACACGGATGTCGTCAGTTATCCGGGTAGGCAATAGCTGGAGAAAAGAAAAAGGGAAATGATTATGTGGCATTGTGAGATAGGAAAAGGTAGCACACTGAAACCACTGTAAAGTATTCTCTATCTCTTTCAGTGCACAACACATTGCTCTTCCGCCTTCATATATGCACACCATTATAGCAAGTTTTCAGTTTAAAAAAACTTGAGAAAGTTTGCTAACTTTGACAAAACATTGTTATAACAAAGCATCACAAACATCTTTAGTTGCTATTCTTTGTCCTGTTTTGAGTTTTTTCTACGTTTCCACATTCTCATTTACTGCTCCTCTTTGCAAAAAGTCTGTTAACATATGACCTTTATCATTTCTGGCACTGAACAATATTTCTTTTGTTTTACTTTGATTTTGAATGATCAACTAGTAATGCGATTAGCTATCATTTATCACATATGTGTATAAAAATCCTACATCAAGATCACAATTTTGCTTTACTGATTACCAGTTTTGGCTCATTTCCAAATCATCTTCAGACCTAAGATCACAAAGAAACATGAGACCATGTTGTGATCTGCGCCCTGCTTAGTGACGTACCAACCAGGCCTCCACTTGATCCTTGTGACAGACACTTCACTGTACGGATTGGGGACTGTGCTGACTCATAGACATCATGATGGCTCCTGCTCAGACTAGGTGCTCTCAGATAGAGAAGGAAGCTTTGGCCATTGTCATTGCTGTGAAAAAATTCCATGTTTTTCTCTATGGTACCAAATCGTTGGCCACTGATCACAAATCTTTGGTTTCCTTACTCAGAGACCTTCTGCGTCATTACCAGATAAAGCAGCACATCACTTTCCACGTTGAGCCCTTTTCCTTTCACATAACAACTATGAGATTCATTTCCACCCTACAAATCAACAAGCAAAAGCTGATGCTTTCTCCATGCCTGCCACCTGGTCTGAGCCCAGTATTTGATCAGGAGGAATTGCTCAGCCTTAGTTCTCTCTGTGTATTGCTACAGCTTTTTCTGTATGTAATTGGTTCCTGCTGAATGTTACTAAAATACTGTGTTCAAGTTGTTAATGCTTCCATGAAATAAAGTTGTGTTCAGTCTACTGGTTCTGTTGTAATTATACCTAGTTACAACATTTTTATTTGAACAATTGTTTGTCTGTTTGCTGTCAGTACTTATTCTGTAATTAGGACCTATGAATTGCATTTTGTGCCTATCTGTTACTCCAATACACTGATGTTGAAATATTTCTCATTTTAGCTGCATTGTTTTCAAACTGATAGTTTGGTAGTTGATCCTAAACATAAAAAAGTATGTGTGTAGACAGTTAGTGAGACCCATTATAGATTGATTACATGATTGATAATCAATCATTGGAAACACTGAGAACAATAAAATATGTAGGATTCAGAGTCTGAAGTGATAGAAAGTGGAATGGCCACCTAGTACCATTTTTAAGGGAAGATTGCCAGATACAGAGTCATTGGGAAAATCATGAGGAAATGTAATTCATCCAAAAAAAGGAGGTGACTTACAAAACTCTAGTGCACCAATTCTAGAGTATTACTCGATAAGTAGGATTAATCGAAGAGAGAGAAAATATCTAAAGACAACAATGAGAGTTGCTCATTCAACTTCAGTGACGGACACTGCAAGAGGTGTTGTGTGTCACAGTGAGGAAACCTACATAACAAAGACCTAAAGCTACTTCAAGTGATTATTAAAGGCAATAAAATGGCTTTGAGGAAACAAAAGTTTTCGTGAATAATTATAGAGACAATTGTGAGAAAAAAGTTAAGTGCTACTATAAATATCACTACTACTTCTGCCAGTTCAAGATTACTTTCATCAGTGAATATTGTAGGTGTAAGGTGAAAATATTAGAAGTAAACTATATTTTTAGATACTCCACTGATGAGATATAGTGGCTCTGTGTGCCGCCACTATTTTGCAGCAGTACTAAGTAAAGTAGCAGAGCTGCCACAAGCGCCGCAAGTGCACCACGGATGCCAGTAGGTGCAGAGTGGACCGAAACATTGATACATCAGATGCAGCAATAGCACCGTCCAGTTTCCACATTGCAGGACAGGAGCCAACACTCGCATTACTAAAGATGCAGCAGATGGGGTGCAGACCTCGACAACAGCAGGCCAGTTGCCACCCTTCTGGCTACTGCCCTGTTTTGGTGTATGTGGTTGGAAGCAGTGCCTTCGCACAACAAGTGGGTGCCAAAGCTGTATAAATACCAATAATTTTTAGCCAAAGACATCTCAGACTGCCAACAGGGGAGGTCCACACCTGGTGATGGGGGTGACAGCATTTTGCAAGCCCTCACTACGAGGTTTTGGGCTCTGCTACCAATGAGCTGACCTCTAATTGTAAATCCACTCCCATGGGCTTTACACCTTTCAGCTGGTGGGCCATCTCTGGGCTCACTTTAGCTGCAGCTGGACTTTGTTTGCCTTGGAGGCTCTTGACTGCTGGAGCTGTGTAGCCACCTAACCACCTGTATTTGTGCAGTCAACCTGGTGCTGTATGTCTCTGTTCATAGTGATGCACACCACCACTGGGGCTGTCTTCCTGTGAAATAATGGCGGCAGGCTTCTCGGTCTTCCGTGAGCTGCGGAGTGGCACTGCGACCATAGACGGTCTGCCACAGATGTTACATGTTGGCATTTTGGCACTGGGTGCCTATTGCATGAGCATCACTCACCTCGCCACTGTCAGCATACTTGAGGGGCATTGCTACTACGGGATGACTGTATTTTGAGTAATCATCAGACAACATTGATGACAATCAACCACCTCATCTCAACTGTAGAGGCCACCATCCCTGGGCCTCTACACATCTAATAAGTTACATGCTGCACAAAAATTTAGAAAATGTTCTCACACTTGTGCATAGATTCACTCTTAGATGCAGATAGACTGGGTACACAGATTCTGTCACACAGATACCTCATCATATAAGAAATTCTGCCTTTCTCCCTTCCTCCCTCTGTGTGTACACTTGTGAGAAAAGGGGGGATGGGGTGGGGGACATGCTTGCTAAAATATTAATTTCCGTGTGGTTACTGTTACTATTAACTTGAAAGAGTTACAGTATTTTGTGCTTCCTGCAGAATCTGACTCCTGATAAAAGGCAGAATACTGCAAAAATAAACTCTTAAATTAAATTAATTAATGGTAACTGAGGTAGAAAACTGTTTAATTTATTGCATTGTAACTGTCTAGTTCCAGACACTTTCGGATGACTTGCTTTCGATTCTGTTTTGTGCATTTTACGAATGATTTATCAAGCTGTTACTGGCGTAGTTTACATAAAGTTGTGCAATAAAACTATGATACAGTCTGTGTTATTGATGATACAATTATAATGATTTGAAATGTGTAAATTTTGGGAATGCTGCTTTTTAACAGCTTTTCTATTTCTCATCATCAATATCAGTTATTTTGGGTAACAATCATTCAAGAAGCAGTTTGAATCAGTTTTACTCAAAAGTTAAATGTCATTTAGTATTTTAAATTATAAGAATATCATTTTAATTTCAAAGCTATTCATGTGGTAAGTGATTCTTCGGATAACAATTTCTACTTAGGTACTGATAGCTGGCGAGAAATGGTACGAGAAGCAGTACAAGATGATGTACGTTTACAAGAAGAGCTTATTGTTTTAGTAAATTTAGCAAACGATCCAGAAGAAGCTCTGTACTGGACTAACTATTATAACATCCCACAGAGTAAATGGCCTGAAAATGTAAGAATATATTCACAGGAAAGGAAGTTAAGGTAAAAAAACCAAGTTGTTTAAACTTTTCGCTGTTACTTCAACAGTGTTTTATTTATAAATAAAGTGTTCATCTGTAGTGAGAGTGATTAAAGAAGTGACAAAGGATCAAACTTGTCAAATCCTAGTTTGTCCATTATAAATAAGATTTTTCATGACTTATTCCTCATTGACCTGTAGTAAATGTCAGAACTCTTCTTTGATCATAGTTAAATTTCATTCCTTCCCCTATCAAACCTTTTCTGCCAAAGTAGTAAGTCTTTCAACATAGTAAATAGGAAATGAAATAAACAATAGTTTACACAAGCTGTGTGTTCCAGATTACAGACATATAATCATTGACTCTCTGCAGGAGGTATTTGTGTATTTTTATGTTCAGTTGCGAATCATAAAAAGGGTGAATTAGAATATCGAATGTGGTATTGTAAAGAAGTCTGTTGACTGTATAGGATTAAGGAGGGTATGTTTGAGAAGTATTTTCCTTGAAATAGTAAAGGAAGAGGTTAGATTTTGTAAAATGTGCTTCATTAAGTGGTTTAATGTACTTACAAATACTTCCTGAATATTTGGGAAAGGGCAAAGGCACATCATATCTCACTCATGCATGATTCACCTTCTGATTGGGTGTGACCCTTATCTGGAGCACCTCTTCAAGAATAAATAACGAGAGGGAAGACCTGGAAATGCAGAATGGGTGTTTGCCCATATCACTAAAAGCCCAAAGTGTGAATTGATGTCAAGTACCTTCCACCATACGCTTCATAGCGATTTCCAGATTATGTGCGTAGATTTAGATGGACCCTAAAGATAGTACAATGAAACAGAGTAAATGTAACAGTTAAAGATCCGGAGTTTTGGGTACTTGGGAGCAGCATGGCAGATAATATTTCTAACTGTTTGTATAGTGACTCCATCGTTAGGCATCACGGTGATCCACCAAATAGGTTCTGACGATGTACTAAACTAATTTTATGGAAAAGTGGAAATTAAAGTAGTAAATGGTGCAACTGTTGACTTAATTAGTGGAGCAGTACTTGCAGCAATGTCTGAGGACACAGTGTGTTGCAGTTGGCTGCCACCTTTGTCAGCTTTGTCATGACCATGGTGACCACCTCTAGGGCCTCTGTCATTGCCTACTGATACCTCTTCATGTGTAGGCAGTGTAATGGATGGCACCGGACCATATATCTGGTTTTTAAAATGGAGTATGTGGTTTCTTCAGTATACAGGGTGTTTATAAATGAGTATCGGGGTTTTAAGCTTTATAATATTTGTTATATTAAACTTACAGTTATAAATGATATCTAAAATGAAAGAGCAACTCAAACAGTTTTACCAAGAATTTTATAAATGTTCAATGTGATCACCATTTGTCACAGGGCACACATCAAGTTTGTACCCAAGCACTGGAAAGGGCAAAGGCACTTCATATCTCACTCATGCATGATTCACCTTCTAATTGGGTGTGGCAAGGGGCCCAATGACAGGGCTTGCTTTGCATGGCCTCCATCTTCACCTGACCTAATGCCATGCGATTTTTTTCCTTTGGGGCTTCATCAAGGATCATGTGTACGTTCCTCCGCTACCAGCAGACCTCCCTGAATTAAGAGACAGAATTGAAGCAGCTGTTGCTACAATCACTGAAGACACACTTATCAATGTTTGGGAAGAACTCGGCTCTAGACTTGATGTGTGCCATGTGACAAATGGTGTATACATTGAACATTTATAACGTTCTTGGTGAAACTATTTGAATTGATCTTTCATTTGACATAGCATTTATAACTGTTTAAGTTTAATATAATAAATATTATAAAGCTTTAAAACCCCAATATTCATTTATAAACACCCTGTATATAATATTGTTTTTAATTATCTTGTTCGCAATAAAGTTTACACCTTAATTTCTATCCTGATCTGTTTATGTGTAGCAAACAAATGTTTTGATTTTTTGCTGTACATAGCCTTCATTTTTTGCCTCATTTCTCATAAGTATACTAGATTCCATTTGAACTCCTTTAATTCCTCTTCTAGCTGTACTAACACATCTTTGGATCATAGAATTCTGGAATTTATTGTCCTTAAGTAAAGGTAGTTTTAACTGATTAGGCATTGTTAAACGAAGATATATGCACACTATTCATATAGGCCAATGAAAGCACAAATTGCTAATAGGAAAAATGAGATGGGTCAAATATAGCAAAATGGAACAATTTTATAAAGATTTATGAGGAAGGTAGGTGGAGGAAAATGTCAAAGCTTTGGTTGTGCACTGCACATCACTGTATTCACTTTGTTTAGCGAAAGATCTTGCTTTCTCCTGAAACCTCTAGTATATCTCATTATCAGTCTCTTTGGAGAATTATTTGTTTGCAGCGAAGGGTTGTAAATTTATTTATCAGTATTCTTATGTAACTAAGTCCGCATATATTCTAATTTTTGTCAAATTGTGCTCTTTCTTATTTTTAAATTGGACTTCTGCTTTTGAAAGATGTTTTTATATTTCTTGTTAAAAAATCTATAATGAATCCACAGTGCAAAGATTTGGCACAGTCTTTCTTAACATTTCCAAGTAGCTGGGAAATGTAGCCTACTTTTTACTGTTTATTTTTCATGCTTAAAAAAACTTGACAAGGCAGTTAAGAAGATAGAAAGAAAATTCTATTTTACCCTGTGATTGTTGTTTGGTATCTTCTTTTTTTAAAAAAAAATCATAATTTAAATGGTGACTTATTTCAATTTTTACCTAATTATTCATAAATGCTAAAATAAAACAGTGTCAGACAATCTCTTGTATTTCACCTCACAATGTGTTTAGAGAGTTTACACTTTCATCTTCAGGTGGTACAATGATATTAAGTTAAATTTTTGCTAGCTGGATGCAGCCAGTATCAAAAACAATCTGTTCCAGTGCACAGAACCCTATAGTTTGTCATAAATGTAAATCTTTAACTGGATTTGTCTCATGGAACACACATCAATAACATACTTCATCTACATCTACATGCAATACACTGTACAGCATGTGATGGAGGGAACCCCCATACCACTACTAGTCATTTCCTTTCCTGTTCCACTTGCAAATAGCGCAAAGGAAAAGCGACTGTTTATATGCTTCCATATGAGCTCTAATTTCTTGTACCTTATCTTAGTGGTCCTTATGTGCAGTGTATGTTGGAAGCAGTAGCATCATTTTGCAATCAGCTCCAAGTGCCGCTTCTCTAAATTTTCTCAATAGCATTCTTCAAAAAGAATGTTTCCGTCATGTCAAGGATTCCCATTTGAGAGCCTGAAGCAAGTCCGTAAAACTTGGTCAAACCTACCAGCAACAAATCTAGCAGCCCACTTCTGAATTGCTTTGATGTCTTCCTTTAGTCCGATCTGGTTCAGATCTCGAACACTCGAGCAAATTAAAGATGAATATTTTATGTTATTGGTTCATGTCTATGAGACAAATTACTGGAACAGATTGAAAAGGAAACCAAAACAAACAACTAGCTGCATGCAGGTAGCACAAATGTAACATTACATCAGTGTGCCACCTGAAGATGAGAGTGTAAACGCTCAAAATATGTTGGGGAATGAAAGAAAGAGTGACTGATACAGATAATTTTTATTTCATCTTTTATTATTATCATAAAAAGTCACACTTCCTACAGTTCCTTACACCAGTCCAACATGGACAATGTAAGGCCAACTGTCCATGATGAGATGAATGTTACTTCTAGTAATAAATTCACTGTAAGAGATTTTGTGTGATTTAGTTCTATTGTTAATACTCTCAAATAACTATTGTTCTTTTAATACATCCTACATAATTTGTCTTCATATTTTTACAGGCTTCAGTGTGAAAAATCTGAAGAAACTGAAGAAAATTGGGACAACAGTTTAATTACGTATCATCAACTAGCTTTACCATTTGACAGTATTATATTTGTAGATTCTGATGAGAAGCTGCAACTTTTTATTGAATCAGTAAAGAAAAATCATGTGAGTCAAATAATTTAGAAAATGTTTACCCACTTTCACTGTTTTCCATTAGAATATAAACATTGGAAATATGTGCCATATATTAGTTAGTGTTGATGAGCATCTGATAGTAGTCATGAGCATATTGTAATTGTTCATAGCTTCATGAAATGATGTCAGCTGCATTCATGTGTGAAATCTTGTTGAAACTGACATCTCTTCAATAGAGTTTTATGTTTTGTTTTAGTTAAGGGGAACTTCTTCTGAATAGCGTCATCAGAACATGTTTAATGATTATTCAAGGTATGACTTTAGAGTAACAGAACTATTGCTGTAAAACATTTTATCACAAAAACATGCTTATTTAGTTATTGAGTGTGAGACTCAATATACTTCCCTCCTATCCCTACAACACACAATTTGAAATTTCCATTGATGGAAACAGTGCTGGAAGTCTTCCCCTGTGAGCTCCTTGATGTCGTGTGCCACATTTTCTTTTACTGCTTCAGTGGACTGAAATCTTATCCCTTGTAATGCAAGATTTGATCTTGGGGAATAGATAAGACACAAACAGTGCTAAATCTGATGAATAAAGTGGGTGTTTTAATACTGGGATGCTGCACCTTGCGAGAAACCTCTTAACAGACAATGCTGTATGAGCCAGTGCATTGTCTTGATGGTGAAACCATGACTTATTCTCCCACAATTCAAGTCTCTCTCTCTCTCTCTCTCTCTCTCTCTCTCTCTCTCTCTCTCTCTCTCTCTCTACACCCCCACCCCACCCCACCCCCCTCCTCACACCGTGTGGAGCAAGAACTTAAAGGTAGTAATGTTGATTAATAGTTTGTCTTTCAGGAACCCAGTGAAGATATCCAGTTTCAAAAATATCGAAAAAAACAATCGTCATTGCTTTTAATTGTGATTTGCTCATTCAAGATTATTCTCCTCTCGGTGAAGCTGAGCCCTTCCAATGCATGGATTGGCACTTAGTTCCTGGATCATAAGTGAAAACCTAAGATTCATTACATGTTATCACTCTTCCTAAGAAATTGGGATCACTTTCAATGGTATCCATATTGTCAGTATAAACATATCATGAGCTTCTTTTTGTTCAATTGTGAGATTTTTCGGCACCAGTTTCACACAAACTTCTCTCCTGTTAAACTGGTTATCTAAAATTTACTTTAACACATTCTTTGTAAATTCATGCAGTTTCAGCAATCATTCGAATATTCAACATATTCAACCAGTGGTAAGAGAGAATCAGATTACCTACTTTTTCAATACTTACATTTGCTTTTGATGTTGAAGGCCATTACAGGCATGAATTGTCTTCAGCATCTTCTCTGCCATCTTGGGAATGTGTGAATCACTCAAAAACTCATGATAAACTGTCTTTGCAGTACACTTATTTTAGTAAAAGATAGGTTTTAGTAGCAGTTTTCTCATGTTTCATATGAAACTTCACAACAGTTTGTTGCTCTGTTATTACACTTATCATTTTCCTGGCAAGAAAAAATAACATCTTTTACACACAAATGAAGGCTGTGGCCATACTGATTTGTCTACAGACACCAGGGATGTGTCATTTGACTGAGAAAGCTTCATGCTTCACAGCTATTGGTTTTTCATCTTTGTGCATGCGTACTTACTATGTGACAGCATCAGTGTCATTATTTTATAGCCACACCTCATATGATCACATGTCAGTGCTTTCTAAAATACAAACTGTGAAGGAACAAAGTATTAATTATGTTAGGGTACTATACATTATTTACATTATCATCATCATCATCATCTAGCATTATGTAACATACGGAAAAAGTGCACAGCTGATCTAGATGTTTAAATTTGACGGCCAGGTACCATCATTTACCGTCACTTCATCTCTGTCTTGCTAATCACCTTTAAATGCATGGAGGGGACAATTCTCCAAATATTCTCTTATTGTCTATTGCTCTGCACCACAGCCACATACATTTTTACAGTAACATTTCTTCTTTAAGGTGTGGACAAATCTCCCTTGTCCTGTTTGGATGGAATTGAGTCCTGCCCATTCACAGTGGAGAACACCAGACCCTGCAAACTTGTTCACTACATTTTAAATTAGGTCTATGTGGTGGGGTGAATGTTCATTCCATAGTTCTTTCCATTTCGTGGTGACATGGAAAATGTCTTCGGCTCGAAGAACACACCAAGGTGATTTTCACGACTTCATATGTATAGTTGGTGGTCTCTGGAATGCACAGTTTGACTATGTTCTTAAAAAAATTCTGTCTTCTTAAGAACTTCTGATTTGACAGCTTTTCTTTGAGATCTCGAGAAGCAATACTGCACGAAACAGGTAACCACTAAATGGAAATTGATTTTACAGTGCTAATTATCATCCTCAGGCTCATTCAGACATATTTTATTTGCATGTGTGCGCCATGTTCTCTTACAGGACTACAGTTTGCCATTTGAAAACACGAATGAAATTGCAGCATTGCATAGAGCATCTGCCTTTGGTCCCCAATTGTTTTCAGTCATTTTGTGGAGAAGATTTACTCTTAATCCAAACTTCTATTACAGGTTCATGCAGTGCTGCTTAAATAACAGTGTCTGTCTGAGAGGATGACACATGGGTATTTAGGGAAGTAGTTATGGGAAACTTTCATCACATCAAATAGTACCTCTAGCTTACACTGTGCCTCTTTATTATGTTGGTGCAATGTTACAACCTCGGTTTGCTTGTGTTTGGCTAGAATCACCATTTATAAAAGTACTCATTCAATATAGTAAAGCCACTTGAGAGCTGTAGACATAAAAATGAAATGGAATAGAGCAAAGTCTCATCACTGCTACGGTGGCAGGTTCGAATCCAGCCTCGGGCATGGATGTGTGTGATGTCCTTAGGTTAGTTAGGTTTAAGTAGTTCTAAGTTCTAGGGGACTGATGACCACAGATGTTAAGTCCCATAGGGCTCAGAGCCATTTTTTATTTTAAAGTCTCATCCTAGAAACAGACCATTGTTCAGGGTCTTCTATCTACTGGCTTTTCCATTCAGAAATACTGAAAAAAATTTATCAGAGAGTGGTTTGTTGAATAAAGGTGCTACCTTCAAACTTGAAATTACATCAACAAACTTGAGTCTCAGATCTTCTCTCCATACGATCCAGCTGCTCTCAAAACCACAAAAGATGCAACCAATTTGAGGCCTCTCTGAAATCCAGGTTCCATCACTGTTGTGTCAGCTTGATTGAAGCAGTCTTTTTCTTTTTTTTTTCCCCAAACCACCCTAAGCAACAAAGATTGTTTTATTAATGGCTTCTTTGATGCTATTGAGAATAACCTCGCTGGTAATTTATGTGCCATCCTAATTAAAGGGAGAGCCCAGTAGTTAGCAGCCTCTGTTCCTCTTTTACCTGGTTCCAAAGCTGTAATTCCATTACCTTTCTGAAAGTTTCTGGGAAGTTTTGCAGTTCACATGATTTCGCCAAATAATGTTAGGAGCCATTGTTTTTCTGTAGGCTTACAGTTTTGAATAACTTCAAATACACTCCACAAAATCTAGCAGTGTTCTTACTCTTCAGTATGCTCAGAGCTGTTGTGAGTTCTTACATGTGAAATTCATGTTCTTAGTGACATCTTGGTTGTAAATGGTATCTCTCTGCATATAGTAGTTTAGTCACAGTTTGTTTAAATTCTGTACATAATTAAGTCTTTGAAACTTTTATTAGTCTTGCAGTAAATACATTAGCATTTACTTCTACATTTCTTCTAGGTCGTTTTCATGCAGATGTGTATGGACATCAAAATCCACATGGCATAAACTTTTTTGCCTCAGCTTTTAGAGGACCCACAATTCTATTGTTAATGAGGTTTGTAGGGATACAGACACTCCACAAGAGCAAGAGGAAACCGTGTTCAAAACCCCTTCAGAATATTTTGAATTAGCTCTTGTGAGAGTTCCTGTAGACACTTCTGGTTTTCGTTCTGACGCCGCAACTCTTCCTTTCCTATATCTTTACTACTTTTTATCTATATAATTGATGAGCTATTGGTTTTGCCAATTAACAACTTTTTAATAACTGTGGAAGTATTACAGGCATCGGGTCCCACCTAATGTGTCACCCGCCTATATGTTTTACATGAACCTTACGAGACTTGATCGATCTGTTTACAAAGAGAAAACAGAATATCTCTTCCTCTGACATTGTCCAACAACGACCTAGGAAGCTCGACGCCCTCTTGGCCCAGGCTCTTCCATGGCTCGCGGTAGTTTGCAGCATTCGTTTTATTCCTTGCCCACTTGCCGCTATGTCGAACTTTCGTGGTGATCGTTGGGCAACGTCTTCCATGTTATCTGTAACATAAATAAACTTTCTTCCCACAGTATTTCTGAAAACCCAAAAACAAACTTAAATAACATAATAATAATAATAATAATAATAATAATAATAACTGTTCTTACAGTTATTCGCATAAGTCTTGGTCGATTTAATGAGGGGTGGGACAGGCCTAAGCCTTGTGGCACCACAATCTCATGAGTCTCAAAGGCTTGTACGACATAGACCAAAAGAAATGCAGCCATTCCTGACTTCAAGAAGCTAAGAAGAGAAGAAGAGTCTTAAGGCTGATGAGGTTTCTCCATTAGGAAGAAGGATAAGTAGAAAATGCGTAGAGACTAGTCAAAAAAGTTAGTGGCAGTGAAGAACTTACTGGGAATAGAAGCACAAATGAGAGAAGCTGGTGGCACTAAACAAAAAGGGAATTTTCTGAGCACATTACTTTGTGTGTGATCGTGGAGTTTTAGGAAATTTTGTAATGCTCAATCTATAGCTCTACAGATTGTTTTTTAAATTTGTTGTTTTTTCCTCCTGTTGATTGGTGTATGATTGTACTGTGGGAACTCGCAAGTTGCTAGAATGCCTTACCTGCAGGGGAAGAGAGGCTAAGAATGGATTCTCCTCCAAGGTATGTTTACTATCCATTGTTTTGAATCAGTTGACAAACCATTATCCATATGGAAACTAAGGGTACTTGGTTCATAAATACTCTTTGAAAATTTTCAGCTGCAAATATGACAGAACATTACACCAATGCTACACTTTTGCCAAACATTGTTACAGGCGGAAGGGAATGGTGCTCTGATTATTATGCAGAAACCCAACAACAGTTGAGCCAAAAGATGATTGCTTCATCACATGACTAAAGAAAGCATAATTGGAGGATCAAAATGAAAACAATTTATCTTATCTTTCCTTTCCTTTCCTTTCCTTTTTCCTTTCCTTTCCTTTCCTTTTCTAGATGAAAGGGACATATTTCATGAATGTATTCCCAAAGGCACCACAGCCAAACAACATTACTACATCAACAATGTAGGAAAAGACAGGTTGCTACTTACTGCGAAGAAGACATCAAGTTGTAGACAGTTGTGATTAAAAGACACATATAGCTTTCGGCCACAGCCTTCATCAGTAAAGAGAGAGAGAGACTCACAACATTCATACACAAACACAAACAAGCATACTTCACACACACACGACCACCAACTTCAGCATCTCGGGCCAGAATGCAGCATCACGTGGGATGCAAGCAGCAATCTAGAGGGAGGTGGAGAAGGGGGAGGGGAAGGGATAGTAGTGAATGGGTGGGGAGAGAGGAACATGGCCTGGTGGAGTGTGCAGGGACTAGACCGACAACAGGTGCAGTGTTGGGAGGTTGTGGGGCAGGGAAGTGGGGCAAAATAAAAACAAGAAAGGAGAGCAGTTGGGAAAGACGGGTGGATGAGTTGGCAGAGGGCTCCAAATATACAGGGGGGGAGACAAGAATTGGGAGGAGACGATAAGGACAGAGGAGTTGAAAACTGTTGGGTCGAGGGTGTGGGGACAATGTGTTACCTTAGTTTGAGGCCAGAATATTTATGGGAGTGGGGGACATGTGGTAAAGATAACTCCCATGTTACCTTAGGTTGAGGTCAGGATAATTATGGGAGTGGAAGATGTGTGGTAAAGATAGCTCCCATCTGTACAGTTCAGAAAAGCTGGTTGTGGAGGGAAGGATCCAGATGGCTAGGGTAGTGAAGCAGCCACCGAAATCAAGTGTGTTATGTTCAGCTGCTTGTTGTGCCACAGTGTGGTGTACTTCATTCTTGACCACAGTTTGGTGGTGGCTATTCATCTTGGTGGACACCTGGTTGGTTGCCATACCAATATAAAAAGCTGTGCAGTGATTGCAACAGAGCTGGTAAATGATGTGGCAGCTTTGACAAGTAGCCTGGCCCCTGATGAGGTAGGATAAACCTCTGACAGGACTGAGATAGGAAGTGCTGGGTGGGTGGACTGGACAGGTTTTGCACCTGGATGTTCTATAGGGCTATGATTCTTGTGACAATGGGTTGGGATTGGGAATGGTGTAGGGATGGACTAGGATGTTGTGGAGGTTGGGTGGGTGATGAAACACCACTTTAGGATGGATGGGAAGTATCTAAGGTAGGATGTCCCTCATTTCAGGGCACAAGGATGGGTTATCAAAGCCCTGGTGAAGGATGTGGTTCAGTTTTTCCAGTCCAGGATGGTACTGGATGATGAAGGGGGCACTCCTTTGTGGCTGGTTATTGGAGGTGGTGGGAGGATTGGGATTTTGAGGAGGAAATGGCACATGAGATCTGTTTATCTGTTTGTGGACTAGATCTGGGGAGGGAGGGATAGTGCCTGTCTGTGAAGGCCTTGGTGAGGCCCTCAACATACTAAGTAATGGAGTTTTTGTCACTGCAGATATACTGGCCGTGGGTAGCCAGGCTATATGGGATGACAGCTGTCAAAATGCAGATACTCTTGGCAGTTGGTAGGTATAATGTGGGCAGAGGTGTGGATCAGAGAGGAGGTGGTTAACATTTCAGAAGGTGACACAGTGAGTTGAGGAGGACCACTTGAAGAGGATGGGAGAGAAGATGTTGAGGTTGTGAAGGAACGAAGATACGATGTGTTGGCTCTGGCCCTGGGTGCAGATCATGAAGATTTCAGTGAACCTCAACCAGACTGGGGGTTTGGTGTTTTGTGAGGATTAGAAGGTTTCCTCTAGATGGTCCATATAAAAGGTTAGCATAGGAGGGTGCCGTGCAGGTGCCCATGGCTGTGCCACAGTTTCAGATGAGAAGTAGTTGTGGGTTAGGATAAAGTTAGTAAGGTGTGTGAGGAGTGAGGTAGTAGGTTTGGAGTCTGAAGGATGTTGGGAAAGGTAGTGTTCAGTAATGGTAAGATCATTGGTGTGAGGGATATTGGTGTATAGGGAGGTGGTGTCAACAGCGACAAGTAACGATCCATGAGGTGAAGGGGTGGGAATGGTGGAGAGTCTATGAAGGAAGTGGTTGGTGTCTGATGTGGAAGGCTAGATTGTGGGCAGTTGGTTGGAAGAGTTGTTCAATGAGTGCCAAAATTCTTTCAGTGGGGGCTCAGTAATCAGCTACAATGGGGCATCCAGGATTGTTGGGTTTGTGGATTTTGGGAAGCATGTAGAAGGTGGGTGTCCGGGGTGTCATAGGAGTGAGAAGGGAAATGGATTCAGGGGAGATGTTATGGGAAGGGCCTAAGGATTTAAGCAGGATTGGAGTTTCTGTTTGACTTCTGGGATGGGATCACTCTGAGAAAGTTTATAGGTGGAGGAGTCAGACAATTAGCAGAGGCTTTGTGTCAGATAGTCACTGTGATTCATAACAACAGTAGTGGAACGTTTGTCTGCAGGTAGGATGATTAGGTCAGGCTGTGTATGGCTGTTCTTTCTTCTACTGAAAGGTTGGTGTTCTGGCGAAGGAACCTGGGCAAGGATGGTGAGGCTAAGTTGGAGGTAATGAATTCCTGGAAAGTGACCAGTGAGTGGTTAGTTGTCAGTACAGGGGCAGATCACAGTTGGATGATGGTATGAATTAGAAGAGGCAGGGTTCAATGTTGGAACTAGGGTGATGAGTTTCCTTTACTTTACATCTATGGTCACACATTTTTGTTATCAGACAATTGGTTTCGGTCTATAATGACCATCTTCAGATCTGTTTTATAAAAACTTCTCCTAATATACTGGAGGACATGTTTTTATAAAATAGGTCTGAAGATGGCCATTATAGACCGAAACCGGTAGTCTGATGACAAAAATTTGTGACCCTAAACATGAAGTAAACAAAATTTATTCTATATTCGGGTCACTGTTCAATTTGTGACCATGTCGCAGCTTGTGGAATTAGGGTGATTTGAGGGATCGCTGGCATTCTCATCTCCCATCCTGTTTATTTGCAGCCCTCTGCCAGTGCATCCGCTTGTCTTTCCCTACTCCACTCTTTCTTTGTTCCTTTTTCCCCCCACCTCCCTGCCCCACAACCTCTTGACACTGCACCTGTTGGCAGTCTAGTCCCTGCGCACTCCACTGGACAACGTTTGTCTCTCTTCCCACCCATTCACTACTGTCCCTCCCCCCTCTCCCTCCCCCTCCCTCTAGATTGCTGCTTGCATCCCACATGATGTTGCATTCCGGCCCGATATGCTGGGGTTGGCTGTGTGTGCATGAAGTGTGCTTGTGTGTGTGTGTGTGTGTGTGTGTGTGTGTGTGTGTGTGTGTGTGTGTGTGTCCCCTTACTGATGAAGGCTGTGGCTGAAAACTATACATGAGTGTCTTTTAATTGTGCCTGTCTGCAACTTGACATGTCTTCTTTATGGTAAGTAGCAATTTATCTTTTCCTACATTGTTACTACTAAAATAGGTGTCCCAACCTCAACAACACTTCTCATCACATAACTTGGGTAGTGGGGGATTTGTGGTCAAAACTGAAAGAATAACTCTCTCTCTCCCTCTCCCTCTCCCTCTCCCTCTCCCTCTCCCTCTCCCTCTCCCTCTCCCTCTCCCTCTCCCTCTCCCTCTCCCTCTCCCTCTCCCTCTCCCTCTCCCTCTCCCTCTCCCTCTCTCTCCCTCTCCCTCTCCCTCCCCCATCTTCTCCTGCCCCTCCTCCCCTCTCTCTCTCTCTCTCTCTCTCTCTCTCTCTCTCTCTCTCTCCCTCCTGTCCCCCTCCATCTTCTCCTTCCCCCCCTCTCGCTCCATCTTCTCCTTCCCCCCCCCCTCTCACTCCATCTTCGCCTGCCACCCGCTCTCTCTAAATCATCACCTTCCCCCCCCCCCCCTTTCACCTTCTTCTTCTTCTGCCTCCCTCTCCATCTCCTCCTGCCCCCCCCCCCCCCCCCCGCCGTCCATCACCACTCTTTCTCCATCTCCTCTTGTCCCTCTTTCTGTCCATCTCCTTCATTCTGCTGTCAATTACCTCCCACCATCGACCATCTCCTGCTCCCCCTCTCTGTGACCTTGTGCCTTGTATATCTCTCCCTCTCTGTGGCCTTGTGCCTCATTTGTTATTATTGCAAATTCAGATTGTGTAGTAGTATTCTAATCATAAGTTAGTAAACTGTAAATACAATTTCCTGTTTAGCCTATATGTGTCCATACGTTCATTACAGTAACATATACAAATTAGATGTAAATCGGTCGAGTACTGTTTGAGAGTTTTCATGCAATTTTTTTTTCCATTTTATGTTTAAAAATGTGCATATTCAAAGGCAACATCGTGTCAAATTTTTGAAGCAATCGGTGAAGATCTTTCGGAGATATGAGATTTTGAACATACATACATTTACATTTTTGTTTATATGAATTATTAGTATTATTTTCAATTTTTTAATTCCATTCAACTACCTGTGTTATTCAGATGTTAAAATCATGAAATGTATGCTGATAAACACGTACGTAGTTATCATTTTTTATGAAAAATGTACATCATTTCCTTTTTTTTTGTTGAAAACAAATGCTTCATCTTATTTGTTGAATATAATTAATGCTTCACATATTACAAACTTCTGTTTTCCTAAAGTTTGTAATGTATAATGGAGAAAGTTTTCTACTAGAAGCATTGGATCCATGAGATTATTTTTTGCTTGTAATATATAAGGGAAATTCCTGTGCACAATTTTATTAAAAATTTTCAGGTGCAATGCTGCAAAACTCTGTTTTGCTGATGGATGCTGAAATGCTACTACAGCTGCAGCTGTCACTTGCAAAATGTTCCTTTCCAACTATTATTGAATTAGCAGAAATCTTTTGTCCCCAAGCAGCTGTGGCCCACTTTGCAGAAAATTCTACCAGTATAAGTGCCGGGCCAGTGGCATGAAATCTTGGTTTTGGCAGCCATTGTCCGCTGCAAACTTTATAAATACACAAATATAATAATTACTGTTGACTCTCTCACTATAGAGCCACTCACTTCTACCATTTTCCCCGCAACTCGTATGTGATTTCCATACAAAATGATTATTACGTAAGTTTTAATTATATTACATTTGATGCATTTTGTATTTAGATGATGTAGGGATTTGGATTGAAAAATGAAAGAAATCATTGAAATGACACTCAAATCCATAGTCCAGCGATTACTACTCTTGAGCACTACCGATAAAGCCACAGGGCCTGTTGAAAATTGCTGTTCCTTTGTGTATTACGGTGGCTTGGAGAACTTCACTGTCAGTTTTCTTCAGAATTTTTGAGTCACATGGAATTGCTTTTGGGGATTGATATTTGAGTTCTGAACTTTACATACCATTATCATAAAAAAAAAAAGTAATCCAATTGCCCTTTGCTCCCCCTGTCAGTGGCAATACATGAGCAGTTTACCACTGCATGTGAATAAAGTTGGTCCAACACACATCTACATTCGTTCATTAAACTTCTCAGAACATTTCTATAAGTTGTTTCCTGTGAGGTTGCAAGGCATTCTGCCATTTTTGCTATCTTGAACACCACAAGAATGCAATCTGTAGTTAACTGCTGATCCACTGTAACCAAGTTGAGAGACTTTTTCAAATCTTGGTCCATGGTGTGACAGTGCCACGACATTTAACAGTGCCGCCACGACAGTACGCGCAAACGGCGATAGAGGCGCTCCGCAACTCGGCTGAGCACGGGAGCGCCACCTAGCTACGAACGGCGCCGGCCGCATGTCACGGCACGGCAGTCGAATAAGAGATACTGAGTTGTTATCATGTAACCAGATATTGTTTCTAAGTCAGTGTGTTTGAATATCCACGCAATTATTGGTGATTAAAGGTTATAACACTTTTTGGCGACGAGGATGGAATCCTTTCACTGCGTTGTGGATTTGTGTGTTTGTGATGGGGCAGACATGGAACAGCTTATGCAAGCGCTCATTGAACAACAAACACAGCTGACGGCTGCTATTCAGGCACAACAAACACAGCTGACGGCGTTGTCGACGTCGCTTACTCATCGTCTGTCTTCCTCTTCTCCGCCTCCATTCCCTCCTTACGACGAGGCCGCTGAAGACTGGGAGGATTATGAGAAGCATTTGCGGCAACACTTCTTGGCTTTCGGCATTGTCGACACTCCTATGTGTCAGTCGTTATTTCTATCTTGGATTTCCCCACGGATCTATCAGCTGCTATCTCAGTTAGCTCCTCTGCGGGAACCTGCCTCTTTGTCCTTCCAAGAAATGTGTGACTTATTGTCTAACTATTACCGAAAAAACACCCACGTCGTTGCCGCCCGCGTGGTGTTCTACTGGTGTTGTAAACAGCCCCATCAATCTTACCAGGCTTGGGCGGCGGAACTACATGGTCTGAGTAGGAAATGTCAGTTTGTCACGGACACTCATCATGAGTCTTATGCTGATTCAATGGTTAGGGATGCTATTCTACGGCTTGCTCCTGATAAAGAAGTTCGGCAATGTGCCCTACAACTGCCAAACCCATCGTTGTTGGAAGTTCTAAGCATCACTCAATCCTTTGAAGTGTCTCACACTGCTGGTGCGCAAATAGACGTGTGGTGTGATGTAGGCGCTGTACAGTCAACTTTCGACATGGACAATTTGCCTGTTTCAAAGGAGAACGAAGATGTGGCGGCGGTTCACTCGCATAAACAACATCCCGTTGGGCCACAACGCTCGCAGCAAAAACAGCAACCACAGAAGCAGGTTCATTCCGCACTTCCTTCTTGTCCATGTTGTTTCGTACAGCATGACAGGGCCACGTGTCCAAAACGTTGGGCCACGTGTAATTCATGTAGGAAAAAAGGCCACATTGCTTCTGTGTGTCAGTCCCCTAAAGTTCCTGTTGACGAGGATGAGGCATCGGACATGGATGTTAACTGTGTGCTTTCTCAAACAAATAAGTTGTTTGTTACTGTTCGTGTTCTGGATAAAGACATTCGCATGCAAGTGGACACTTGCTCTGCAGTAACTCTCATTAATTCTCGCACGTATTTGGAGTTGGGCTCCCCTCCCTTGTCTCCAGTTACGCGTAATCTGAGAACTTATAATAAACAGAAAATTCCTATCGTTGGCCAGTTTGATGCTTCCACTGCCTACAAGTCTGTTGTTAGGCCCCTCACGTTTTATGTGGTGGATCATGCGGGCACTGAAAACCAGTTCGGTTATGATGCTTTCCAGTTGTTTGGGTTCTCCATTGATGATGATGTGCACCTCATATCTGAGGATATTCCGTATCAACAGCTGGATGGATTGTGTTCTGAATTTCCGTCTGTGTTCTCTGCTGGTCTGGGTCGTGCCAAGGATTTGGAAGCCCACATTACTCTTAAACCTACAGTTCGCTCTAAGTTTTTCCGGGCACGCCCTATTCCGGTGGCGTTGCGTGCACCTGTCAAGGCTGAAATCGACAGGTTAACAGCTTCAGGGATTCTCCTTCCTGTTACCTCCAGCGAATGGGCATCGCCAATCGTGGTAGTTTCTAAACCAAATGGGAGTCTGCGATTTTGTGGTGATTTTAAAGCCACTGTCAATGCTCAGAGCCTCATTGACACTTATCCTCTTCCCTGTCCTTAGGAGTTATTTCCCAAGCTCGCTGGGGGCCAGTTCTTTTCCAAACTTGACTTATCGGAGGCGTACCATCAGTTGCCGTTCGATGCTTCTTCCAAGGAATTTCTCGTCATCAACACTCCTTGTGGGTTGTATCAGTACCAGTGGTTACCATTTGGCGTCGCTAGTGCGCCAGCCATTTTTCAGCGGTTTTTGGAACAGCTCACGGCTTCCGTTCCCGGCTGCATAAACTATCTGGATGACATTGTTGTCAAAGGGGGGCCTCCACCACTGTTTCGGGTTTTGCATTCGGCTGGGTGGAGGTGCAATCTGGACAAGTCACAGTTCTTCCAACCCTCCATTGTGTATCTTGGTTTCCACTTGTCCCGTGAGGGTATACGTCCTCTACGTCAGCACGTTGCGGCCATTAACGCTCTACCCTGGCCGTCTACGGTCAAAGAACTTCAGGCGTTTCTAGGCAAGATTGCTTATTATCACAAATTCATTCCATCCGCGGCAGCAGTAGCTCATCCTCTGCATCAGCTGTTACGCAAAAACGTCCCTTTCTGTTGGTCCGACGAGTGTGAGCAGGCTTTTGTCTGCCTGAAGGCTCATTTGCAGTCGGAGCCTTGTCTTGCCACATTCCGTCCGGGTCAGCACTTGGTTCTGGCAACTGACGCGTCACAGTATGGCCTAGGGGCTGTTCTCACCCATCGGTATGAGGATGGGTCGGAAGACCTTCACTGATGCGCAACAGCGTTACTCTCATCTCATCCAGGAGGCATGTTCCACGCACGAGCTTCCGTCCTGGACATTTTCGACCATACTCTCGTGTCTCTCCGCGGGATCTTCTCGGGGCCTCACAAGAGGCCATGGATGTCTCCGCACTGTCCATGTCTCCAAGGAAGTGAGTTTTTTTTTTTTTTTTCAAGGGGGGAAAAGTGTTGTGACGGTGCCACGACATTTAATAGTGCCGCCACAACAGTACACGCAAACGGCGATAGAGGCGCTCCGCAACTCGGCTGAGCGCGGGAGCGCCACCTAGCTACGAATGGCGCCGGCCGCATGTCACGGCACGGCAGTCGAATAAGAGATACTGAGTTGTTGTCATGTAACCAGATATTGTTTCTAAGTGAGTGTGTTTGAATATCCACACAATTATTGGTGATTAAAGGTTATAACAGTCCAGAGTAAGGCAGCAGTTCAAGGTGTAAAAATAATTATTCACTAATTGCCATGGCAGATAGTTTAGTACTGTAAACAGTGTTGTTTCATTTTGCCACAGTAATTTCTTTTAAAGTATAGTAACTAGATTGTGGCTCATTATACATCTACGGATTTGGTGTGATTTCTTAAAATATGTTCAAAATATTTTCTTGAGTATTAGCAAAATTTGTTACAAGTGTCAGCAGACATTGTATGTATGTAAGCAAATTTTATGTTCAATATTAACTACAACTTGTGTTGCCTTAAATGTTATAATATATAATGAACTCTGATTACAGAATATGCATAGAATTGGAATTGACTGTGAATGGAAACCCCGCTTTGGCACAAAGCAGCTCACATTGGCCCTGATGCAAATAGCTACTTCCGAAAGTGTATATATTTTGGATGTAATAAGGATTGGATTGCATTACAAGGAATTGTGGGAAGAGCTTGGACGAATCCTTTTTACAGATGAAAGCATCATGAAATTGGGTAACTGAATTTAACTGTAAGAAAATAAACATGTTATGCACAAACTTTTTCTGTTTATATATATAGGCCTATGTAAGCTGTGTGTGTGTTGAAAGTAACAGTTCCAAAATCACAATGAACTCTGGTGTATATTGGTCCACTTCGGGCAGTAATTGAGGCTAGAATTGTCTTTGTTGTTTTAAAGCTATCAACAGGCATCTGCCTGCTACAGTTGGTATGAACACATTGCACTTATTCTGCAGTGATTAAATTCAGCTTGTTTTGTAAAGTAATATTTTCTTTTTTCAGTTCTTGCTATAAGTGTTTCATTATAATGTTGTCTGTGTGATTTGCTCAGGGTTTTAACTTTGTGCAAAACTCAAGACTTTCTTAATTGCTGTTAAAAACTCCAAGAATCAATAATATTACTTTGAGATGAAAGGTGTGTCACATTTGCTATAACTTTCTATTAGGATGAGACCATTTCTTACAACCTTGAGAAACAGTTTACACAATATAGCATCTGTATCAACAATATTCAGTGAATTAAGATGATTTTGCATGATCTAATCTACAGTTCATGTGTAAATAAAGAAATTTGGAAAACAAACTTTAAAATAGGGAAACTGTGTTCACAATACGCCAAATGTGATATATTGGGTATACGCAAGCGGCATTGAAATCTGCACGCAGAGCATGAAGTCCATTGAAACTGTGAAGGAAAAGGCTTGT